>NC_084926.1:17229000-18558000 GCF_958298935.1 Phragmites australis
TAAAGTATAACTAAAAGAATGGAACACTTTAACCCGGTCTGCTACTAGAATTAAGATAAACCATTATCACCTTGCAATAATTTTTTTATTGCCGCAAGATAATATAAAAAAGAGAAGTGGTCACATGACGTAACTTAATATAACAAAAGAATGTACTCATATTCCTGAGCAATCAATATAGCATTCGGTTGATGACTAAAATTGATATAGTACGAAGAATTTTGGAGCTGGAGAATTCAACGGGTCGGAACATCCGGTCATAATATCAGAACTTTCGATTTTTGTGAACATTGGATGGTCCGACGTTTAGAAATTTATTCTCACAGGAGTTTTTGTCGAAACATCCGGTTATATATTTTTGTCTAACCCGAGAGCCCCATGTTTGGATCAAATCGGACATTCCGGCCAATCAGGACTTCCGATTTTTGAATCAAAACTTCTGAGTAAATATTTTCAGCCAAACCGAGAGGCCGATGTTTGAGCAAAACTGGACTTTCCAGCTATATCGGAACATCCCATCGTAGGATCGGAATATTTGATTAAATATTTAAAACCAAACTGAGAGCATCATGTTTGGAGAAACCCAGATATTCCAATATAATTAGAACCTCCAATGTTCCCGATCAAAACATCCGATCGAATTTGGAACCAAGATTTTGGGAAGAGATAGAGTCGGATTTGAATGAGAGTTTTTATAGATTCCCACTCAAAATAGGGCAAGACTATTCCTCCCTATAAATATGAAGGGCCACGGTTGATTGAGGAGGACCATCATCCAATTGAATCAATACAATTTACTTTTATCTCTTTTTTTATCCCTTTTTCCCTAATTCGTTTTTCCAACCTATTTGGCTTCCCATTCTTGATCTCCACGACTAAGGATAAGCCGTCAGCCAACTATGCTCTGACGGAGTTCCTCCCGAGCGTGAGTGATGACAAAGGCTCAACGACATGGTGCCACGACTCGACATGGGAGCCAGATCCGTGGGTTTAGGTCCCCGTGGATCTAGCACCTAGCAGGTATGAGTTCGGGTTTTAAATCCCGCCCACATGTCTGGCGAGTCGGGTACCCAAAATGGGTTGGTCGGGTTTAGGTTTTCAAGTACACCCGTGGGTGCACACGGGTTGCCCGAAATCTCAGCCTAACTAACCACACTTGTCAACTCAACCAACCTCACACCATCGATCCATCACCCTAATAGGACCAACTCACTTTATCTGGTATTTAGCCCTGCCTCCTGTCCCACGCGGCCTGCCCATCCCCAACACTTGGCCTCTCGCCCTCTACACCACCCACCCGCCTCGCCTAGCCTCTCCGCTGCCCCGCCTCCCCTCCCGGCCTCCCCACCGCCCTGCTTCCCCATCCACCACCTTGCCCGACCTTCCCGCAGCCTTGCCACCGCCACGCCCACCTCTCTGGTCAGCAAACACCCCATCCCGTCTCTTCATGTTGGCCTCCTGCTCTCTCCCTCATTCACCGTTTTCTCCCACTGAGCAGTAGCAACCTCCTCACTCTCCCACCCCCAAACTCACCCAGATCTACCAAAAGGGATCCATTAGGAGCTCCTCCTTTGATCCTAGCCCTTGGTTCATCGATTCCTCGCCGGATTAGAGCTACCCACCACCTTCTTCTCCAACTCTGGCCACCTCATCAACCTCGCCATCGATTTCTTGGTTCGGGCCATCTCCATCCAAGCCAAAGCACTGGAGAGCTCACCCATTCCATGGTGAGGCTTTCTGGCCCTATTTCCCTTAGTTTCCCCTCTCTCTTGCTCGTTCATGGCCAATTGCCGTCGGCGACTTTGCTGCTCGCTACCATGAAGCTTGCTTCGGTGAACTTCAGTAGCTGTGAATGCCTTAGACGGAATCCCCTTAGTGTGTTGAGGCTCTTGCTGTTGATCCTAGGCCAAGCCATTGCGCTACTCACCGCCGGTGAAGTTGCATCGTACCACCACCATGGCCCTCTTGTGTCCAGCCCGATGGGCACCCGTCGGGTGCGGGGTCGAGTCTCATTTTTCACTGATTAATCACTTCAGGCTCGTGTCGGGTTTAGACTATTGGGTTTCAGGTCGAACATGGTTTTGCTCCACCCGGTCCTAACCCGACCCATTGCCATCCCTAGCCACGGCAACGATGCTACCCGCTGAGTAAACAGGCTGAAACTTCTGATCAGGAAGGCCGGAACTTATGGTCCGTCCAGGAAAGTTTTGTTTTGATTTGCACACAAGGTGCTCGGTGTTTAGCGTGACCACTTCTCGCGACAACACATTGTCTTTCTGTAAAAAAAACTCAAACCAAGAGAACAACAGGAAAAATAGGCTATACTAGGAGGTCTGTGTGAAAATAATACAACCTAATGTTTGCATTATATATATATACATACATATATATGTATGTATATATATATATGTATATATGTATATATATATATACATAGGAAGCATATTTGTTACCCTTGGGAGTATGTACTCTCACATACGTATATCATAACATAGTGAGTGTCTCATATGATAAATAGTATGTATATAGAGCATGTGATTATATAAGATCATCCAAGTAGTATGTATATTTTTTTAGGTGGTTTGTACATATTTTTTTTTGAGTATATTACATTTCATGTACAAATATGAAGGTATTATCAAAATCTATTAAAATTGATTGACTTCTTTTCAATTTTTTTTTATGTAATTCACATTGGAGTATCTTCGAATGAGTATATAAATATATTCATAGTGATAAAAGAGTATATCTAGTTCATTTATGTGGTATATTATAGCAAGGAGTATGTACTTCTGGGAGTACATACTAGTTTTATTCAGTAGTTATTTAAGTAGTTGTTCAGTAGTTTTAAGTTATAGAAAAATTATTCAGTAGTGTCTGTAGTCGTCAGTAGTTCAATATTCAGTAATTTCAAGTTATAATAAAATTGTTCAGTAGTTTGTGTCAGTAGTGTTAGCAGTTTTTAGTAGTATCAGCAGTTTATTCATTAGTGTCAGTATTGTGACTTGGAACTACTAAACACTAAACTACTAGGCGTACTGGAATAACTATTCTACACCCAAGGTGTAGAATAGCCTTGTAGTGCTCAGTAGTGTTTAGTAATTCAGTAGTCTAGTAGTGTCAGTAGTGCTGAGTAGTGTTCAGTAGTTTGTTTAGTAATATCAATAGTACTGAAAAACTACTGACACCTATTGGATGGGCACGTGGCGCGGGAGCAAGCACACGGGCGCACGCGTGACGCCCAGCTGGCATGCCACGTGGCACACATAGGCGTGAACACGTGGGCGCGAGGCACTGCTGGCACACCACGTGCCGCACACTGGTGCGAGCATGTGGTCCTGCGGTCGGGGCCACACATGAGGGAGCACACGGGTGCGCATGTGGCTATGGGGACACGTGGTGCGCTTTGGTTGTGTGTGGGTGGGCTAGGCGGGTGGGCTGCTATGGCGCGGGTGGGCTGAGTCGAGGGGTGTAAAATAGTTATAGAATAGCACTACCGTATGTGTATATATTACAAAACGCTATTTGTATTTATTTTCACTGGAAGAGCATGTAGTAGAAATGTAATACATTCGTTCTCAAATAGATATCGTTCTAGAATATGTGTAATCAAATTTTAGAAACTTCGAACTAATATATACAAAACTATTATGATTTGATAATATAAAAATGATAGCAGTGAATTTGTCATGAAAAATACTTTTACATTATCTAATTTTTATCAATTTTTATTAAAAGATAGTTATAAAAAATAATAATTAAACGTACTTGTTGAATGCCGTGTATGTCCTAAACTACCGGTAAAAGAGAACGAATGTAATATCTGGGAAGCAGCATAATGGCGTTTGAAAGTTTGTAGAAGGCTAGGCTTTTTGTTTATTTTATTTTCAATCTAGCAATGAGATCTGCATGCAGGATCAACATACCTCCCTCAGATCGAGTCCGAGCATCACATTCTCCAAGAGCCCACGAACACCAACCTTATTAAAGAAATCATGCAACTAGCGCGGCTCCCTTAGAAAATTTTCATTTAACACTTCAAGACAATCAAAAGCACAAATGTATTTCAAGATAACCATATGTGGTTACGAAATTTCCTAACATCCGTTTTGAAAATTTCGCTACATCTGGCCATCGAGGGTCTACCAGAAATACAGGAGGCAGAATAAGTTTATCCAGAAATATTATTTGAAATACTATTCATTTTTTTTGCAAAGTTGTTTTATTTTATTGATTAAAAAACATTGTTGCATTGTGCATTGGAATTAAAGATCCCGGCTGGAGCAACTCCCGGGTAACTATTATGCACTAAAAAAACACAGGAGCATTCCAATAAGATGCATCAATTGCCGGAGCAAAAGCAGAGCTTTGGGCCAAGTGAGAATCCAAAAAGAAGATCTGATCTACATAGTGGTTTGAAGATATGGATTTGATGCAATGCACAATGCATTCCCTTCCCTTCCCTAGGAGTGCAAAAGGAACCCCTGGAATCAGGGTTTTGAACTTCATGGTCATCTCTCACATGATTCCCAACAGATGTCACTAGGGAATGAAATTGAGATATGAGATCCCTTATCAAAGTCAATCACATGCTGAACCATTCCAAGGTCTTGAAACAAGCCATGCAAGAGATGATTACTCTTGGAGTTAGAAAATTTAGCTAGCCCACACAACGATTGATAATGACACTGGAGATACGATGTTTGTCGATGAGGTTGAGTCGAAGTTTACATCCTTCAAACAATGACTACTGGCACCCCTCCTCAAATTTGCAACACCGACTGGCCATGATCCAACCGTATGCCGGCACCCCCGCATGTTTGTTGCGTAATATCGTCGTACTTTGTTACAACAACTGTCCTCTCGTTAAATTTTAAATCCTACATGTAACTTCCCTTTACATGTATTCGACACATTCCAACACTCGGTAATGCAATGGAAAAACCACCGTCAGTGGCACGGACTATCAATTCAACAATGCCATCGATCATGGGGTTGAAATGTTGGATGCAAATAAAGTAAAGTGAGATGAGATGAAACGAAATGAAAGCTAATGAGCATGCCATGTAATCATTTGGATATCACACATATCAAATGGAATGTCCCTTCATGCCAAAGGGACCTCCAAAATCACATAATCACACATGAGCCAACCAATGGCCTTTCTCGCCTACCACCAGCACTATATAGCACCATCACAATCACCTCACAAGATTAAGAAATCTTGGTCCTGCAGGTTGTTCCAAAACAAAAGCAAGTTTCAAATTTAGTCTTGGAGGTAGTAGTAGTAGTATATTCACATCATTGATATCTTGAATACACCTCCTACTCCCACCAAGTACCCTTTAAGATGTAAAGCCCAGGAGAAAAGGAAAAGAAAAAGAAATAAAAAATAAAGAGCATTTTTATACCAGATATGGACCAGGTATGATGTTCATGCCCCATCACAGGATGAAATAAAGAGCATTTTTATACCAAGTGAGGAAAGGAGGACTCCATATTTTAAAAGGGAAAAAGAGAGGAAAGGAACAGAAAAGGAGGCATCGGATGTATCAGTT
Organism: Phragmites australis; assembly: GCF_958298935.1. NCBI lineage: Eukaryota > Viridiplantae > Streptophyta > Magnoliopsida > Poales > Poaceae > Phragmites > Phragmites australis. Next base: position 17,234,559 of record NC_084926.1, read on the forward strand.
CGGCGATGTCTTTCACCAACTAATTAAAGAAACATTATACGCAGCTAAATACAATGACCAGATCGCTGCTACTATTGATAAAACAGAAGATTGTACTCCCCACTTATGCGCAAAATATTTGAGGAGTAGGTAGAGTATTCGGTATGAACTAATCATCGTACTAAAAAAAACTAATTTTTTTAAATCCACCCTATCTTTTCACATACAGTTCATATGGTATACCGTTTAAGCTATTTTTATAAATAGGCGATATAAAAAACCACTTATGTAAAAGTCATTTTTACAAATAGTTTCTTATATGAACCATATGTGATAATCGTACTGTTACAACAGACGATTAACATAAGAAACGGTATGTGAAAAGTCATTATCACAGGTGATTCCTTATGTGAATCGTTTGTAGAAATGAGATGATTAACACAGACGGTTCCTTATGTGAACTGTCTGTGTTAATAGCTATTTTTAGAGGCGGGTTCTTATATGAACCGTCTGTAAAAATAGAAGGAACTATCTCTAAAAATAGATGACAATTATCTTAATTTTTTAACTTTTTCGTACGAACTTGGATGAAGACACACTTTATATGAAAATTATAGCCCTCGACGAGATCTACAACTAAGATCAATAAGAAGAAGATCAAAGACTCTCACTGTCAACAACAGGACTTGTTTACAGAAGTAGTAGTGATAACAATAGAATATGCACTCCTTTTTATAGATATCGTCTATACGAAACTTCAAACGATAATTTGAGCATCTAAATGACTTTAAATGAAAAAAATTCAACTACAAAGTTGTAGGCTACAATTTCTTATAAAGTTTGTTCACATCCAAGTTTTTACGAAAAATTTATAAATTTTTTAAGATAAGCTGTTATCCATTTTCACAGACGATTCACTATAGAAATGACCTCTATTTTCATAGATGGTTTCTTATGTGAACCGTCTCTAAAAATGAATATCAGCCTATCTTAAAAAATATTATTATTTTTTCATATGAAGTCAGATGAGGATAAACTTTATATGTAAATTATAGCTCTTGATAAGATCTATAACTTTGTAGTTAAAATATTTCTCATTTAAAGTTATTTAGATATTTAAATAATTATTTTAAGTTTTGGATAAAAGATATTCAAAGGAATGCATATGCTATTGTGATCGGCAGTAGTTCTATGATGGGATGATGAGTAGGGTTCACGCGAGCTGAGAGGTTTCGAGTTCGAGTGTCAAGAATTGCACGTGCGAAAAAACGTGTGACTTGCAATGTCGAGGCTGCAGGGAGTGCCTGTTCGATCAAAAAAATTCATGAAAAAAATTCATTTTTTTGAGCAAGAAAGTATCGATTCGAGACCGATTATCACAGACAGTCCGCTTAAGAAACTACATGTGAAAATCGATTTCTATAGACGGTTTCTTAAGTGAACCGTCTGTGTTAATAGATTCCTACAGATGGTTATGGTAATAGATTTTGTTTGCGAATATGATCTTTTTTGCACTTGTGAAAATCGTACATTGTTACAGACTTTCAATCATAGACGGTTCACTAAACGCATATAAATATGGGTTATCATCCACCTCAGAAAATAATTTTTACAGTAGTGTCAAGAACAGATTGCACTCTTTGAAATGAAGGCCGTTGCTTTCTACTCGTTCTTTTTTGTTAACGGAATGGTTTTTTTTTAAAACCAAAGGTGTCGAAATCGCTAGCAACCAAAAACCTGCTTTTTTGTTAACGGAATGGTTATTTTTTTTAAACCAAAGGTGTCGCTAAATCGCTAGCAACCAAAAACCTGAATATACACATACAACTAGTTGTAAGCCCCGGAAGTAGCCAAGTAGGACATAGACGCACAGTGGTGCACCGGTGTGATTGCAAAAGCAGTGTCACAGACATGTGGGGCCCATGCCCGTTGCGGTGGTCGTTCTGGAGGGAAGATTCAGGGTCAAGTCATTAGTAAAAAATGTTAAACAAGTGTGTGTTTGCTCACAGGTTAGCTAACTTATCGCATGGTAGTCACGTTCTGAATGTGAGTCGTGATCATCCAGTGCACACCCAGAGCGCGCCAACGTTTGTGGTGACCATGACCAGAGCACGTCCGAGCGTACAGTGCGCGTGAGTTGTTGGGTCATGGGTTGTTAGCTTTTCTCGGTGCTTATCGATTCTTGTGGATCTCAATCGATCCGATTGTAATTCGTGTTCACTTATAAATAGAAAGCACGATCCCAAGAGGATTGGTGCGTTCGGCAATTCTATCTTCTTCCAAACTCTTCTATAGTACCCAGAGCCATGATCTTCTCTACACCTTTCTGCTATGTCTACCACCGAAGCAACCTCATCGAACACCTCGGCTTCAAGTGCAACCTCTGCCGGTCTTCTTCCCACGCCAACATTCAATCACATGATCAATGTGAAGCTTTCAAGGGACAACTATTTGCTATGGACCGTGCAGCTCTTCCCATATCTCCGGAGCCAAATACTGATGGGCTTCATCGACGGCACCAACGCTCGGCTGAACTCCGTCATCACACAAGCTGATGGCACTATCGCTGCCAATCCAGAGTACAATATCTGGTATCAGTAGGATCAACTTGTGATGAGCGCTATTCTGTTGTCTCTCACCGAGGAGGTCTTGGCACAAGTTGTCGGGTGCGCCACAACTCGCGATGTCTGGCGCACAATTGAGAAGGTGTATGTATCAAGCTCGCGAGCCCAGATTATGCAGATCCAAATGCAATTAGCAACCGTCCATAAGAAAGATCTTAGTGTCGTCAACTACTTTCGCAAGACGAAGAATCTCACCGACGCGTTGGCTACCATTGGTAAGCCAATTGAAGACAAGGAGTTGATCTCATATATGCTACGAGGACTTGGATCTGAGTATGATCCTTTGGTGACAAGCATCACCACGTGCACCGATCCCGTCACTGTCTCCGATGTCTACGCCCACATGCATAGCTTCGAGTTGAGGCTTGAGAACAACAATACCACAATTCAAGTATCATATGTCAATCATGTCAGTAGAAATCAGGGTCACGGTGGTGGCTGGAATGGCCGCAGCCATGGGCGTAACGCTGCAAATGTATGCATGTTTCCAAGAGGCCATGGGATTGGTCGACAATCCAGTAAAGGTGGAAGTGGCCAGCGACCTATCTATCAGGTGTGCCACAAGGAAGGTCATGATGCCCTTCGATGCTACCACATATTTGATCATAGTTATCAAGCAGAAGACACCAACAAGGTTGCAGCAATAGTGACTAATAGCTACTCAATTGACAGCAATTGGTATGCTGATACAGAAGCAACTGACCACATAACCCATGATCTTGAACGTCTGACAACAAAGGAGAGATACACTAGAAATGATCATGTGCAAGCTGCAAATGGATCAGGTATGTCTATTGCTCATGTAGGTAATTCATTTATTGTTGCTATTCCTAAAGCCTTAGCATTGAACAATGTCTTACATGTGCCCAAAGTCAATCGACATTTCCTCTCCGTACACAAACTTTGCTTCTGATAACTTGTCAAGGATCAAATCACGAAGACCACCCTCCTTAGAGGAAGATGTGAAGGACTCTACACTTTTCCAAATAACTGCTCTAGTCAAACCTTTCTCTTTGTCAAAGTCACACCAGCTGGGGCATCCTTCCTCTTCAGTTATCAATCAGATTCTAGGAAAGAACAATCTTGTTGCCACTTCAAATAAAGAGCTACTTGTTTGTGATGCATGTCAACATGTCAAAGCTCATCAATTACCCTTTTCTCCCTCCTTGCATATGTCCTCCAGTCCTCTAGAGTTAGTTCATACAGATGTATGGGGACCAGCTAGAGTGTATGTAAATGGATTCACTTGATCTACTTTCTTAAACATAAGTCTAATGTTCATTTAGTGTTTATCCAATTTCAAAACCATGTAGAACATCTGTTAGACAAGAAAATTCGGGCTATTCAATCAGATTGGGGTGGTGAGTATCACAGATTGCACAAAATTTTTAGCCACGTAGGTATTGCTCATCAAATATCTTGCCCTCGCACATGTCAACAAAATGGTATTGTAGAGAGGAAACATAGGCATATTATAGAGACTGGAATTACGAATTGGCTCAATCCCAAATACCCATCAGGTTTTGGGATGAAGCATTCACTCAGCTTGCTACCTTATTATAGGCTCTCAAATTCTGAATGTGTGAGTCGTGATCATCCAATGCACGCCCAGAGCGCGTCAACGTTTGTGGTGACAACGTCCAGAGCGCGTCCACGCGTATAGTTTGTGTGAGTTGTTGAGTCATGGGTTGTTAGCTTTTCTCGGTACTTACCGATTCTTGTGGATCTCAGATCGATCCGATTGTAATTCGTTTTCACTTATAAATCCCAAGAGGATTGGTGCGTTCGGCAATTCCATCTTCTTCCAAACTCTTTTAAAAAAACTGGATAGGATTTTCTCTCCTTATCATCTCTCTGAATTACTAGTCTCACCTCAGCATCATGCAATCAATTCGATGCGGGGATATTTCTCGTTGCTGCAATAATCGAACTGGGTGCTATGAAATTACTAATGAGAAATTTATATGTACGGTTCATGCGTCGGGCCCTTTCTTCCCTATCAATCCATAATTACGTGGGGAATGAGATCGAACTAGGGCACAGAAAGTCAGCGGAAAATGACTCCATTTTCTCTTGAATCTGACCAGTGCCGTGGCTGTACAATGTTGAAATTCAATTATACAATACAATATTCCCTCTCATCATAAACACATGTTGTTTTGGAAAAGGTTTAATCAAAATTTTAAAAAGTTGACTAACAATAGCTTTCAAATTAAATATTTAGTTCGAAAACCTTAAAATCATAGGAGGCATACTATTTCTCACTCAACTGAAAAAACCGATTCACATCGGTTGATCGTTTCCCACCGTTAGATCGAGATCCAAGCATCCCGCCACCATCTTCTACCCCTCTTTCTCTCTCGCACGTGTGCTCGTCGACGTGCCCACCCCAGCCTACCCCCATTCGGTCTGCCTCCGCCTCCCTCGCCACGCTAACCCATCAGCACATGACGCCCCCGTCCCAGCCCCGCCCGTCGGTGGTCTTCCCCCCGCCCTCGGTCGGCGGCTCCCGTCGCCTTGTTGTCTCGCCCGCCACCACCGCCAGTCCTGCCTGCCTCCCCCAAGCTTTCTTCTAAGCCCGGAATACATGGAACCCCATTAGAAAACTTGAACCCTAAAGCCCACCACCGCTTACTCGCTGGCGCCATGAGTTCACATGATCGACTAAAATTGATTGAGATTTCAGTCGACCGATGTGTAGTAAATACAAAAATTATATATGTAGATTTATCTTGAAAAATACTTTCTTAATATCACAAACTCAATAAAGTTTATAAATATATTCTAATAAAAAATAATTATCAAATCTATGTATTGGAGACCGGTTCTTGTCCAAAATGATATGTATTTATAACCGGAGGAAGTGTATATCTTTCGAAAAAAGAGCTGCAGGGAAAAAGCGAAAACAACGACCCTGCTAGCCGGTGGATCGAATTGGATCGGCAACCGACTCCAGACCAGGGTTTACAAAATCGTTGGGCACCCAAAAACTGGGACACATCGATTTTATGAAATCCACGAAAATCAGAAAATTCGGCGAGGGAATTCAGACAAATTCACTTGGGCAAAACTGTAAATCGGAGAGAAAAACCAACCGAATCGAGTCAGCGAAAACCGATCGAATTCAACCAAAAATCGAGTGAATTCTCTGATTTACGAGCGAATTTTCCACATTATAAATGAATTCATCAAACATCGGTCGAATTTCTTGATTTGCTAAGCGCACTTCTCGAATTTTAGCGAAGTTAAAAAAACCAAAAAATATCTCAACCTTGTAAAATCAAGAACTAATTTATCTGAGTTTAAAATCAAGTGAAACAAATTTTGTTGGTTTCCTTGTAACATGATATACATGATAAAAGTATTTATACTCATAAAAAGTTGAATATTTTTTGTGAGAAAATATATTTGTTAAACCTAGTTAAATACATATTTAATTATTTGCTAATCCAAAAATCATGAAACTAATTTTTTTAGTCTTCTTACATGATCCTATATCTTTTAAAAATACATGAACTCATAAAATAGTTATTTTAACATGAAAAATTAGTGAAAATATGTTGCAACTATATTAATTCATAACCTACCCATCACACCTCCAAAATTAGTGAAATCACTTTTATTAGTTTACTTATACTACTTTATGTAGGAAAAATAATGGTAGATATGAAAAGTTAATTAACGTTATTTCTTAACATGTTCACTTTATGTTTGTAAACTTTGTTAAAATTATAGAGAAATTAATAAAACTGTAAATGAAGTGGAATCAATTTTAAAGATCCTCTTAAGATACGCCATACATAAAAATATATATATATTTACATGTTAAGTTTTTCCTTAACATGATGAGCCAAATCATCATACTCATATGACCCATTTTAGTATTTTCTTAAACTTCCTCTCCTTAAAATATGATGTAAACGATATTATTTTTTAATTTTTTCATAGAAGGTCTTAGAATTATATCTAGTATTTTTATAATTTTTATTTTATTTTATTATTTTTTAAATTTAAATTTAAAAACCGATTAATTTCTAAATACGATGCAAACCAAATTATCCAATATTCAGGAATACTGAACTGTTTTCAACTATTTTTGAAACCCTGCTGCAGACTCCTCTCCTCTCCTCTCATGACACCATGATAACCCGCACTAGCTACTGCTACCTTGCGTCCTTGCCTGATGGAGGTAAAGCGTCCGTGATCCCGTTCCGTCTCGCCTCCGTTTTCTCTCTCGAGCTGTCGAGCTGTAGCGTTGCCTCTTCGCCAAGTGACTCTATATAACGCGCACGCAACGCAACGCAACGCAAAGCAAAGAGTGCCCTCCAAATCCAAAGGCCACTTGAGAAAGAGAGGTCGAAGAGTCACAGCGCAGCCATTCTTGCGTTCCTTGCTCCTTGTGCTAGCTAGCTCACAGCCCCATCACTGTCAGAGTGTCAGTGGCTAGCTTGGCTTGGCTCGCGAGTAAGAACAAGGTCGCCGTCGCTCGCCATCGACCCAACCCCGATCCACACCACACGGTTGCACCGTCGCGCTCATTGAGCTAAGCTAAGCTAAGCTCGCACAAGGCGCCGCGCGCTAACCCCTCTCGATCTGTCCTCCACAGTTGTAGCTAGAAAGCAGCAAGGCAGGCCAGCGAGCCATGAGCGTGAAGCCACCGTCCTCGTCGACGGCGCCGGCCTTCTACGCGACGCTGGCGCGGGGGCTGGACGATCTGGACCGGTCGTTGGTCTCGTCGTCGCCGTCCTCCGCGGCGTTCCTGTCGCTGCCGTCGCTCCGGGCCGCGCTGGCGCTGCTCCGCGCGGCGCACGTGGGCCTGGCGCGCCTCGTGGCGTCGCTCCACCTCCCCGGCGGCGCCGCTTGGCTGGACGAGTACATGGACGAGGCGTCGCGGCTCTGCGACTCGTGTCGCGCGCTCCGCCTCGGCGCCGCCGCCATCGAGAGCTACGCCGCCAGCGCCGCCCAGCTCGCCTCGCTCCTCCTGCAGGCGTCCTCCAGCCCCCACCTCTCCCGCCAGGTTTGCGCGCTGCCACCGTCTTTATTGATTGATCTCCATGTCTTCCTCCTCTTCTTGTTCTCGCTAGCAAGAAGCTGCGGTAAGAATTGAATCTTCAGGTGGCGAGGGCGATCAGCGTGTGCAGGAGGGAGGCCATGGCGCTCAAGGAGGAGAACCGGGCGCTGGTCGAGGCGCGCGCGGATGCACTCGCGCTCCGTCTCAGCGAGGGCGTGCCAGCCGACGCCAAGCTCAGCGGCTTCAACGGCTTCCGCGGCGTGCTCTGCGCCACCAGGATGCTCACCTCCTTCCTCCTCACGCTCCTCTCCTGGGGCGTGCTCCACTACTGGCCCGACGTCGGGGGCCCCGCCGCCGGCGACTGCGGTGCCTACTTCGGCGCGGCGTTCGCATCAGCGCTGTCCCGCGCGCAGCAACGGGCGGCGGCCGAGGCCACCAGGACGGCGGCGGCGGCGGGCGGCGCCGGGGTGATGATGCACGAGTTCCGGCGCGTGAGGGCGGCCGTGGAGGAAGCGAAGGAGGCCGTGGACAGGGGCGGCGACGTCGCGGCCGCGGCGGCGGAGGTGGGCCTGCGCGCCGGTGTCCTCCGCTCCGCGAGCGAGGACATCCTGGCGCTGATCGACGACCTGTTCGACGAGGTTGTGGAGGCGAGGAAGAAGCTGCTCGACCTCTGCAGCGGCGGCGGTAACTGAGCAACCAGTACAAGAGCAAACTCCATGGCATGAGGTGCCATGCAACGGCTGTGACAAGGGTCAGGACAAGAGGCTCGGGTTCTCGACTTCTTGTGTTCTTCCCCCAGTGTATCTTCTTGCTTCTCTGTTGGGCTCTTGAGCTGGATCCTAACAGTCGTCGATCATAAATGTACTAAGCGGAAATGGATGAAAAAAAAGGGTTAAAAAACAGTGTCCAAGTCTTCTACAGACGGCATCATCTTAGGAACTGCACTACCGCTACCACGTGAGACAAACTACCGGTCTGTATGTCAGTAGACGTACAATAGTCAACAGTCGTGCGTTATTTCAAAGGATCTCGTCCGTCTCCAAGATGCATGTCAACTGATACCACTAGATTGTTCAAGTGATTAAGGTTAACTTGGCAGGGTGACATGCCATGAAATGTTAAACAGTTGTTGACTTGTGCTGTGCATGCATGACGACAACATCACAAGTTGTTTTTTTTTTTTGAACGATAACAACATCACAAGTTCACAGCTAGCCTGCCATGGATATTTCTCCTATCCATGTAGGTAGGACCTGTGCACAGACTGCCTCTACATTACTGTACGTTTTTTAAACAGAAAGCAAAAGCCAAGCAGAACAACAGAGTCAAACCAAACCTCTGTTTTCCTACCGTTTTCAGATGAAAAAAGATGCTGGAAACTTATCAAATACCAGATAGAGAAGGAGATCCCTCCAAGTTCGGAACAACTCTGATTCGAATTCTAGTGGGCCATTCGCTTATTTGTCACGGTACGACAGAATCAGATCTGAAAGCAAGTGTGTGGAGCAGTAACAGCTGCAAAGACTGCAGCTGCTGGGAGCTCTCGTCTGATTTATCCGGGTGCAACTGCAGCACAGGTACTCGTAGTAGGAACTGAGCCCCTCTGCAGTACTGTGCTGTACTGTTCATAATGGCAAGGCTGCAATGGAAAGATGAGAGATCTCCCATCCCATGACTCATCCATCACGAGGCCCATGACCTGATTCTGACTGACACAACTATCTGATCCGCGATCACCCCCTGGCACTACCAAGTTGACCCCGGCAGAGAAGAAGAAGATGGCCTTGGCACCGGCAGGTGTGAAGTGTAAAGGCAGGAATTTTTAATAGTATTATTTTGTACGGAAATTTTAAAAATATTATATAAATTTGAAAAATTATAAAAATAACCAACAGTTGCTTATACGATGAGGAAATCTATTTTTCGCTCTTTCAAATAGCGAAAAATTTAAATTTCGCCCAATCAAATAGCGAAAAATTTAAATTTCGCTCTTTTAAAGTGCGAAAATATTTTCTATTATTGAAAGAATGAATATAAAATATTTTTGCACTTTGAAAGAGCGAAATTCTAGTTTATGCATGTAAACAAATTAGTGAGTTGTATTCTAAATGGTAACACGGAGTGATTCATTTTTTTTTAATTTTTGTTCGATATAATTTTATCGATATTTTTTTATTTGATGTAAAATTATGTGAGTAATTTTTTTTAGTAAAGTAATGTTGGGAGGATACAAAATCTAATTTGTCGAACAATAATAGTTGTGAAGCATAATTGTCGGTGTATTCAGAACCAGGGGTCCCTAAGTCCCGAGACCAGGCCGGCCATCCGCCACATGTCACCACCCCGCAAAGTAAGAAGAAGCTAAGTCCCGGGAGAAGGTGCTCGGGGCCGCCGCCTCTGGTTCCCGAGCACCCTAATTCCCCGATGATCCGCAGAGCCCAAATACCGGGAAGGAAGTGCTCGGGAGAGAGTGCTCGGGGCTGCACGTGGCAGCCCCCGAGGACTCGGTGCCCCGAAGGTCCCACCGGAGTGCTCGGGAGAGAGTGCTCGGGGCTGCGCGTGGCAGCCCCCGAGGACTTGGTGCCCCGAAGGTCCCACCGGAGTGCTCGGGAGAGAGTGCTCGGGGCTGCGCGTGGCAGCCCCCGAGGACTCGGTGCCCCGAAGGTCCCACCGGAGTGCTCGGGAGAGAGTGCTCGGGGCTGCACGTGGCAGCCCCCGAGGACTCGGTGCCCCGAAGGTCCCACCGGAGTGCTCGGGAGAGAGTGCTCGGGGCTGCACGTGGCAGCCCCCGAGGACTCGGTGCCCCGAAGGTCCCACCGGAGTGCTCGGGAGAGAGTGCTCGGGGCTGCACGTGGCAGCCCCCGAGGACTCGGTTCCCCGAAGGTCCCACCAAGTGCTCGGGAGAGAGTGCTCGGGGCTGCACGTGGCAGCCCCCGAGGACTCGGTTCCCCGAAGGTTCCACCGAAGTGCTCGGGAGAGAGTGCTCGGGGCTGCACGTGGCAGCCCCCGAGGACTCGGTTCCCCGAAGGTTCGCGCAAGATCATTCGACGACCCGAAGGGTCCCGTCGTCAGGGTGTCATCCAGTCAAAGGCCCAATGCCGCATTTAATAGGCACGCGCGGCCTGACATCCTGACATCCTGACATTCTCAGCTGCCCACGCCCCAGTGTCAGACCCTGCCATGCACTGGCAGGAGGGGGGGCGTGGGTCCATTAAATGCACGGGTCCCGTCCCGTTTCATCCGGGTGCCTCGGGATAACGTTGCCAAGATCGAAGCGCTCCGTCTGCCACCCTGCCATGGCGGAAGAACAAGACAGGGTGGGCGCACCGGACACCTCTGAGGCTACCCGGCGGGCCCCCTTTATGGCGCCCGAGGGCTTCCACAGTGGCGGGTGGTCGGATGCGCGCCGCATTTCTCCACCGCCCCTGTCACTTCGTCAAGATGAAATGATTACGCCTTTCTCCGTGGCACCTTGGCATTCGCATCCCCTCTTTCCCATTCAGGATATGTTGAGGTCGGCGCGCCTATAAAAGGAAAGGATGGAGAACACTAAAAAAGAGAGGACCCCCCGACGAACAAGACCGAAGGAACCGAAAGTGTGTGAAGAAGAGGACGCAGACGCTCGAACCAGCTCAAGCCAAGCTAGAACACGAGAGCCTCAAGCTCTTTGTAAATGGCTCTCCCCTTAGAACCAGATACATCCTTGAAGAATTCCCTTCAAGGATAAATATAGCGCTCACACAGGAGTAGGGTGTTACGCCTCCGTGCGGTCCGAACCTGTCTAAACCCCGGTGCACCCATTTTTTCTCGCATTAGGGCAATCATCTCCCGCCAGCCATCGCATTTGTTTCCGTTCCCGCTTATTTCCCAAACAAGCTTTTCCAGGATCATCCCCCCGGCCGAATCTCTAAAAAGGGGTCTCTCGGGATCCCTGCGACAGGAGTTCACCCTCCGACAATAATTATCATAGAACCCGGCATGGAGGTTATATACGTACGCTGATAAATATTACATAGGATATGATATTTTTCGTCACTGCGCAAATGAAAACCATAAAGAGATGATGACAACAAATGTTAGCATGTACGGTACGTCTAAAGACTAACCTAATAGCGTATCGCTGCTAAATCTAACATGTCTTAGGGAATAAAAATATGTTGGATTACAATTGATGCTCTACTAAGTGCACATAAGATATTTGTCCTTCATGAGTGCATCGGGGCCTGCCGCCTTAGTGCGACAGGCCCTCTCCCACTTCATTTCCCTCTCAGCTTCGCGTGCTTCTGCCGCGACGCACTCATTCGCCTTCCTTCTGATACTTCAGCCCTAATTCCTCCTGCTGTTGCTCGTACTCCTGGCGTTCGTAAGCTTGCCTCCTCCACTGCATGCTTATGTTGACCTACCACTTCTGATCCTCAGTTTGCTCCTTGTTTAGCCATCCTATGAAGTCATAGATAGGTGGAGGAGATTAGAGAAATGAAACAAGAGGGAATATTAGTAAGACGGTGAATGAAATCGTATGAAAACTGTCACATGAGTGATGTTTGTCACTATATCGGTGGGTAGTTATACGATCTATGTCGAGGCAGGTTGTACTGGTAGTTGACATACATGAAGAAGCGTCTACCATATGTGTAGGAGATGTCCTGAGACTCGCATAGCCTATAAGGGTCGCCATAGAAGTACATCAGCGGTTCGACCCCACGGGGGAACAAAGTCGCCCAATGTTTCTTGAGTGGGTTTGGTGGAGTTAAGGAAGACATTGCAGTTAAGAGAGGTGAGGAAGGAGTGATGTACCTATGGTTCAGGTAGGGGTTATTTATGGTGGCTGGGGTCGGTTTATGGACTAAGTGCATAGGCATGGCTGGAGGCTGGAGCATGGCAATATTGTGCACAAGGACAAATGATCTAAAATTTCCTATGAAAGCTGGAAAAGTTGTGCTATTGATTCTTCTCAGAGATTCTCTATAAAAATTGTTGCTTGGTTTGGTCATGTCATTATGCAAAACTTCAGTAAAAATTTATTGTTGCATATGCATGGAAGACAAGGAATCCTATGAAAGCATTAGACGTAGAAAAGACGTATTGGCATAATGATAAATCCCGGTCATTTCATTGATGAAAGTAAAGTACATCATGTATATTGGCATAATGATAAATCCCGGTCATACTCTTCTTTGTTCATGCACCATTCGTACTTGCACCTAGGCTTATCGTACTGTTAGAGGGAAGCAGGTGAATTAGATGAAATTTATAATACGGTAAGATGTCATGTACACTTACCCCACATTGGTACCAAGCAACATGGCATGTGAGAACAATTGCTGACGTGCTATTTTACCATAGTCGCATGTGCCATGTGTGTCTCGTAAGCTTCTATCTATAGCTAAATCTCCCTCTTCTTCTACTCTGGGTCTTCATTTCTCTTTCGCTCTTCGTCCTCACCCTTAAGTCTATCAAGGATGTTACACCATAGCTCGTAATGGTCTATCTTGCTCTTACCCTTGTTGGGCCTAAACCCAGAAGCCATGGATGGTATTGTGGTGGAGATGAAGTAGTTGGTATGTATGCACTGAAGCATATTCGTCCTTAGGGTTACCCTTAGATAGAGTAGGTGGTGGTGGCATGTGTTAAGATCTCAGGGAATCTAGCCATGTGTTGGAATCGAGTCATGGGCACGTAGATTGCAAACACAGGCGCACAATTTCCGAGTGGCGGTGCACGAACCGAGTGATTGGTCTTTGCGCATGACGTTTAGCGAATAGACTTTTTAGTGCTACCCCTAATAGACCAGTGCAGTCTAGCCAATAGGTTTTTCAATGCTGCCATATATATCCACTACTGCTGGGACTTCTTGTATATAAACAATACCAAATTGATTCTCTTCTCACACATCTCCTGATCTCAAATTGAATCGAGATAATGGCGTATCCCCATCCTCTCAATGGCCCCATCGATCCACCACCTCCACACCCCCATTTAGACGTCTACGGTAGAGATTTCTATGGAAACCACAATGCTCTTCCTTGTGGAGATGACATTGTAGTCCAAGATTATGAGAATTTTAGTGACACAGGCCGTTGATTCTTTCGTTGTCCACATTTCAGAGTACGAATAAATAATAGTCGCTTTCTTTTCGATTTTCTCAACACTATTTACTTATCTCATGTATCACTTTTTACAGATAGATGATTGTGGTTTCCAGTACTGGATTGACCCACGGATAGAACCACACGTTCAAGAATACATACATCACCTGCATGTCGTTATCGAGGAACTACAGGAACAATTGCACCAAGAGAGAGCTAGCAACGTCAGAAGATGCTATATCCCACCTCACATGGCATGTCAGAGGAACAACTGGGAGTAATATAGATGTGTTCTAGCGGTCGGACGAGAATTTGATTTTGTATTTGACTTGTACTGTGTTATCATTCCCTAAATGTGCGAATCCCAATATGTACCCGGCAGTAGCTGGGATTTGCCTATCACGTAACGCGTCCCATATGTACCGTAGGAGTAATGCTTTTCACATGTTGGAAAGAATTATGCTTGTTTTTGATCGTGCACCAGGAAGGAAAACCAACATAGTACTTTAATATAAGACTCTAATCATCACATTGATTACACATAGAGTTCACAAATAGTTCATAACATAGTACGTTAATATAAGACACTAACCATATACCCATTGAACTGAACTAATGAAATGAAAAGCTAAACAAAATAAATAGTCATGCAATAGTCTGAACAAAATACATTGCCTAAGTATATAAGTAGAACATACTATGTCTGACCCCTACCTTGACCCCGACACTAGGCCCTGCCTCTGGCACGCTTTGGTCTGCATGCTGACGCTGGGATGGCTGCCACCTCCTCCTCCCGAGGATGGTCGTATGCGGACGGTGTGTACCAATTAGGCTCACGGCGCTCGCGTTTGGGCAACTAGAAATAGTAGATGTCTTTGGTCTCCTGCTGAGTGGGCAAAGGTGCATTGTATAATTGGGAAGGGCCCATCACTTCGCAGGCCCCTCCATAGTCAAGCCATGGGTTCCCGCTGGAGTGCAGTGAACTCCTGGAAACATGTGTGGTAGTCTCAATGCCATATAATGTGTAGTAAGTCGGAGACTATGGAATAAAGAGTCGTGACATACCTGACATAGGAATGAACACAGGCGCAGCCCAACCAGAGCCTCCTGCTTGGTCAGGGTGCAGAGGAAGAGAATTAGCGTACATAGGTGCTGCCCAACCAAAGCCTCCTGCCTGGTCAGGGTGCAAAGGTAGAGAATTAGCGTACACAGGCATAGCCCAACCAGAGCTTTCTGCCTGGTCAAGGCGCGGAAGCTGGGAACTAGCATACACATGCGCGACCCAATTAGAGCCTCCTTCCTGGTCATAGTGTAGAGGCTAAGGAGTAGCGTAGAACGACTCTGGTCCCAAGGTGTAGCTACGTCGTGGGGGCCTTTGTGTGGTACGTGCTCCCAATGGGTCAAGCACAATGGCGTCAAGCTACCGGCATGATGTTCACTCCATGGTACATCGGCCCTTGGCGGCCAAACGGGAGAACACTCCGATGATGTCTTCCATCATCATACCAAAGGTGCCATGCTCACGCAGCCTAGTAGCCGTACTCACTACCTCCGTGAGAATCTCGCTCCCCAAGTCGGACTGCCATAGATGACAAATTGTTAGCACTAGTATGTATGTGAATGTAAGAATCGATAAAAATTTGAACATTCCTACGTGTCCTGGGTAAAGGGTAGCAGTGCTAGTTGAGTGTCGACATGGAGGAGACGTGTGCAAGTCCGTGCAGTGTACCACTACAGATACTGCTGATAAATGTGCTCATCGTAAGGCACAACATAATCGATCACATCCATTTAAGCCTGGCCCCACTGCTACACTCAGGGTTGAATCCTATTGGTCAGGTCAACTGGGCTCTTTGGTGGCCCCTTCGTCGACAACCTGAAAAGGAGTTTGAATTAGAGAAATGGAAAACACATAATAAAATGAGGTAGCTAACATTGTAACTCATGAGTGCACGGAAGCAGGAACACGGTCTCCCAACAGAACTAGGAACTTCTGGCACCGACCGAACTAGCGCATCACTTGGTGGATGGTGTAGTCCTCAATGAAGGCGTCGAAAACTAGCTTCGTCACCGTCATCCAAAATGGTGAGTCCCTATAGCACAGAGCGGAGATCCCACAGCCTGTGGATCTTCAGAGAACTGAAGCGCCCCGGGTTATCCCCGGTGCTTAAAACCATTATTATACCAGTCCATGGGACAATCGCTGGTAAATAAGAGTCTTACAATAGGTATTATCGATGCCATACAACACGAGGGACGGTGAGCATAATCCACCATCCCAGTAACACGTACAGTACTAAGCCTAAGAGCATTAAAGAAAGGGTCCATGACAACAGAGTACACAGTAGAGACAGCATGACGAACACGCCACTCCACAGGCAACTCAGGTGAGGACACGATCGGGCCTACTCGTCAGCCTCACCGTCTGCCTCTGTGAAGTCCGGGTCGTCCTCTGAAAGCACAAGCAAGGGTGAGTACAAGAGTACTCAACAAGTCCCAACCCTTGCCCTACGGCAGGGATACGAATACATGCATAAGAAGATGACAAGGATAAGCTGTATGGTTGAATTTTGCAGAAAGCTAAGTTGTACACATGCATGGTTCAATTTATGTAAAGCAGTTTATGTAAACGACATCGGTAATAAAAATGATTGTCCAAATTTTATTGTTGCTGGACACCCCGTCCTCGGCAACCCACAGCACACGGCCGAACCTATATTCCAAAACAGGGCATACCCAGCCCACTCACTCACAAGGAACACGCACGCAACCCACACTAGTTGCTGCGACCGAACCATAGTTCGTCCATGACCGCGGACACGGCTATTCGAATAGTTTTACCTCTGCAGAGTTGTACACTTTACCCACAAGCTGAGCTCGACAACAATCCACCGCCGTGGAAGCGCAACTCAACAAAGCCATTACCCACAACAGCATTATCACACTAACCACCTATGGGAGCTAACCAGGGGTTCATGACCTTTAGCTAGGCCTCCAACCGGGTCGCCAAGCCTGCACCGCCTGCACCTGCTCCATGGTTCCCCGCTGCACGACTGCCTCTAGACGGTAGTAGACTAGCTGGGGGAATTAGACTAAGCCCTGCCCATACAAGGTCGAGTGGTTGTACTGTATCGACTAGGTGGGATGTCACATCAATTCGGTCCTTAAACGAACCAGGGCAAACACCTCCACATGGAGTCTGCCCCATGGGCAGCACTCCTCCCGAAGCCTGTCATACCGATAGCACTCCGACTCCCTAGGTATCCCCGAAGGAACCCAGATTTGCCCCGATTCTAACCCCAACTCAGGCATTTATTATTATCATCCAACAAGATTTTACCCGTTCATAATCCACACAACACCAAAACCAAGTTTTACACCTTTTTAAAAGCTAGATGTGATTAAGCATGAAATCATGGTAGGGGTTATCGTTCCTAAGCATACTATTACAAGGTGATCGCATAGGTATAAGTAAAGTAGCCATGGCGAGATCCTAGGTTTACTAAGATTAATCTCACAGGATAAACACAAATGGTTGGCTATGCTACTTTAGGTCATAGCTAGATCAACAGTTTAAAATATGCCAACTAGTAATACTGCATGCATTATATCGAAGTAAAACGGCTGCTACGGGAGGTGTTGATAAAACCGGGTTCAATATGGTCAAAGGGAAACAGATTGAGACTTGCCTTCGTTGAAGTCCTCGAGGGGGTCCTACTCGAACTCCTGGGTTCCTGGCACTTCCTCCTCCTCCTCGACGAACTCTCCGACTTCTAAACGCGACATACAACAAGGCAAGCACACAATTAAATAAAATATATAAATAAATTTTGGATAAATATGAAAATGGTATGAATAGATAGAGCTTGAATTTATGAGAATATTGGTGGATGAATCGTCAAAATCGGAGTTGGAACAAGAAATTTATGGGCTTTGGAAGTTTGCCGGGAGTTTAATTCAGGAAAAGAGAAAAGGGGGAATATTCTCGAAATATTCCACTGAAATCTGGTATTCTGGAAAATTGGAAGAGTTACTGTGCCGCACTGTTCACTGGGCTTAGTTTTCGGCTTGCTGGGCTTGGCTCGGCTGGCCATTGGGTCGAAGTGACGCCGGGCCGAGGTAGACCTCCGGCCACGGCAGCCTAATGCCGGCCCGGGGGCAATCGACGCCCAGGTCGAGCGGTTCACGGGTGGCACCGCCGTCTATTCACCGGGATACGGCGGCGGGCTCACCGGAGAACGGCCGGATTGGCCTTCCCGGCCGTCTCTCACGGCGGTGAGAACACCGGGAGAGAGAGGAGGGAAAGGGGAATCCATTTTTGCGATGAACCGGGCGAGGAAGGGAGTGGAGGCGGTTGGTGGCGTGCCGCCATGGGAGCGGCTCGGGTAGCTCGGTGGGTGGCTTAGTGAGTGCATGGGATGGGGAGGGAAGTGTGTTAGAGGGCGGCGGTAGGGCACGTGGTGCTTGGCGGCCAACAATGGCGATGGTAGAGGGCTCGGTCGACGAGATCGACAGGAGGCTCGGCTCGGTGAGAGAGACAGAGAGATTAGCGAGAGTGAGGGAGGGTAGGAAGGAAGAGAGGCTTGCCTTAAGGTGCTCGGGGGGCCGCGGTGGAGAGGGGCGGAGCGAGAGCGACCATTTATAGGCGAGAGGGGAGGTGGGGCTTCGCTGGCTACAGCACAGCGGCAAGGACAGCTTAGCTGAGCTTGGTACAGGCAGTGTAATTGCGACCGTAGGTGAGTGGTTTGGCACGGCGGACTTTGTACACGCGTGTGCGGGCGCACTGTAGCGGAAACATAGGGGGTCAAGGGTGAGAGGTCGACACGGCGGTGTACCGGTGGCCGGCTTCCCTGGGCTCGGTCGCCGAACGTACCGCGGGGATGTGATGGGCTAGAGCAGGGGGTGGACGAGAGGACGGCACGGCGACGCGGGCGCGCGCTGTGCAACAGAGAGGAGGGGGGGTCACCGGTGCGCGGCTCGGCGAACGAGCTCCAGCACGGCGCGTACTGGCGTGCGGTCGTCAGGAAGAAGGGGGAAAAGTCACACATGCCGAGAAAGGAGGGGGTGTTGGGCCGGCTGAGAGAGTTTGAGCCCAAGAGAGATGAAAAGAGTTTTGAGATTTTGGAAAAAGGAATGACTTAATGGCTTTTGAATTTATTTGGAAGAATTTATTTGAATCAAATTTTGAAATTGATGTGGCCAAAATTGGGATGTTACAAGAACCAAGTTGGGAGTGTACGGCTCCCAAATGACCATATCAGGCCTTAGGTTGTCGAACTACTATGTAAAAGCCTCGTATGCAGCATGAACCTGCACTCCCACCCAATGCGGCTGCAAAATTATAGTTCATAGAAGTTAGAGACTGACTATTACACATATGTAATTTGCTATTAATTTAAAGTGGATACCCGTCAGCATGTCCAAAGTGATCCTACTGTTGGCTTTTCGATGTTGTCGCTGTTTTACATCT
Organism: Phragmites australis; assembly: GCF_958298935.1. Lineage (NCBI taxonomy): Eukaryota > Viridiplantae > Streptophyta > Magnoliopsida > Poales > Poaceae > Phragmites > Phragmites australis. Next base: position 17,253,732 of record NC_084926.1, read on the forward strand.
CTGGTGTGTGGTACATAGCTGCACAAGGGGTCGTCCAACCTGAAAGTGCTCGAAGGACCACAACTGAATTAGTAGAGGTATTCCCGCATAAATGGACGATTTGTGTGTCCTCACGCAGGCCTTGCACGTGGCGCAGTATGTGGCACTAAGAACAGCTAAACCAGAACACATGAGGAATGCCATCGACGTTAGCGTCAGCAATAGCCTAAGCATAGGCTATCCAACATGCGTCCACGATGTTCCCATGGGTGGATGTGAACATCACCCAACTAAACCACCACAATTGGTAAGCCTCCAGGTGTCGGGCTACCTGGTACTCCGTTGGATCCTCAGTTATCCTCTCCACCTACATAAGTGAATTGATTGATAATAAATGGACAAACCACTTGCAATAAGAAATTATTGAAGCAATAAAAAAGTAGTAACCTTGAACTGCTCCAACCACTGCTTCTTGGACCTGTGCTTTTGATCCACAAGAATGGGCAAGATATCCCCATCGAATGGGTCAGGTAGAACTCCCTGGAATCTCTCAAACAAGTCCTGCTGCCAACCACGTGAAGTGACTGGGGGACTGATTGCTTCACCAGAAATCGGTAACGTAGTGAGCATGGAAACGTCCTGCAGTGTGATTGTCATCTCCCCAAATAGCATGTGGGATGTGTGTGTGTCTCCGGCCTCCATCGGTCCACCAAAGTCGAAATAAGGGAACAGTCAAATGGGAACTGCCATGACTACTCCACCTGGTCGTCGTTAGTGTCACCCTTGTCCTTGTCACCCATAGCCACATGATGCGGACCTGCATCGTCATATATGGCCTAAATCATCAATGTAAGAGGAAGAATTCCTGCGCGGGCCAACCTACAATACATGAGTTGATTAGTTAAGATAAAAAAATTTAAATGAGATGATAAATAATTGAGCTATGTGTAAAACTTGTTGAACCTCTAGAGGTGAAGTAGCCAAGCCCTCAAAGGTGCATGAATCTTCAACACAGGAACATTCCTAGGGCAACGTGTGGCTTATGACAAGCCACAATGACGCTGGTCCAAAGAACGGTCCAGAAGCTCGTACGATGGCTCCATCCCTGCAAAAGAGGTACCACAAATGTTACACATAGGAGGTTACACACATAATGTATAATGAGGAAAACACATTTACAGACTACAAATATCGAACTCAACTACAACACACATCATACCACATAGTTCTTACATCAGGAACATAAATAGCACCACATAGTTCTTATATCACGAACAGAAATTATACACAAATAAATATAGAAACACATAATTCCTAGGTAGCATATCCCTCATGGTCTACCCCAGTCTTGTGCACTGCTTGTCCTCCATAGACACCTCTCCTACGTCGACTGCCAGTGGATGGCCCTGCACCAGCATTGCTACGTTTAGACTATGGGCAATCCTTTGCCTTGTGACCAAACTCATCACACTCACTACACCTCCTCATAGACCCGCCAACTTTAGCTTGATCCATATCGTTGCAAATATGCCTAGTCTGCGGTCGACCACCTTTCCTATGAGAATGTCTAAGCAACGTCATAGGAGGCAGACATATCAGCATATGTCTATCATAAACTATGAAGTCACCTTGCGCATTGAATCCACAAAACTCCCTTGTCTAGGTCTGCACCACATTTCCCTTGAAGTAAAATGGTGACACATATAGTGAGGTTCCCACACCCACTTGTGATAATGCAACCAGCATATGAGAACAGAGGACATGTAAAAGCTTCTGTTTGTTGCAGGTGCATTCGTACCATCCATTCAAAACTTGTCCTAGGTTCACCTCATGAGTGATAATTCTGGTATCACTCCCCACTCCTCCTTTTGATCTCAAGGTTATCTTGAAGCGGTGCTCATTGACGCCCATGCTACTAACACGGTGTTCTACCGCCTTCTCATTCTTCTTTTGCAAGTGTTCCATCATTCGGTTGGCATACGGTGTATGTATTATTGTATAATGAATAACAGCTACAACATACCTCTTTTAGTAGTACCCAATAATGTTGTACAATATGCCCTCAACGATTGCAATAAGAGGGAGTCCATGTAACCCTCTGATGACCCAATTGTAAACATCTGCTATGTTGGTAGTCATAATGCCATACCTACCAAATTACAACAAAAAATAGTTATAAACTATCAAACATATTTTTGATAAATATGTAGCGCAGTAGACGAACCTAGCTTCTCCGGTGTCATAGAGCAACAACCACTTCTCCTTTGGCTCTGCCTCAATCCAATGCGAGAAACACTTGATGTTTCTTGCCCCCTTCTCCTCATATTAGGAGGGTCAATGCCTTCTCCAAGAGGTGGCAGCACCTCCAGTACAGTCTCATCAGTAATAGGCGGCTTCTTACTTCTCTCCTACACGTGCGTCCTTGTTCTCTTATCCAATTCCTTCCACAAAGTATCAAACTTGAGACTTTGGTTCTGACTATAGAGCTTCTTGAACATGTCCATCAGTGTCTTGCTCTTGAATTGCTTGCAAAAATTTGCTCCCATGTGATGCATGCACCACCAGTTCTGTAGGTCAAGCTATGGGAATGGCTCACTTGAATCCTCTTGCAATGTCTTTATAGCAGGCAATATCCCAGTATGTCGGTCATGTATGATGCAAACATTAGGTTGATCACGGATAATCCCAACCTTAAGATACCTAAAAAATCAGAGCCACCTCAACCTGCTCTAACCCTCTACAAATCCAAATGACAAAGGAAGTATCTGGTTATTCGCATCAACTCCAATTGCAGTGAGAATCTGACATTTGTACTTCCCAAACAAGAATGTGCCATCCACACAAAGCAAAGAATGACAATGGTTGAAGGACTAAATACACTGACCCAAAGAAATGAAAGCACGTTGAAAAATCCCGGGCTGATTTTCATCGATCTCAGTCTCCTTGAAAGCGGTGTATGTGCCAAAGTTTCTTTCCTTAAGAATACCAAACACACGAGGTAGGTTGCAATAAGAAGACTCGTAAGTACCCCACCACTTCTCTAAGGCTTTCTGTTTGGCACGTAAAGCCTTTTGATAAGTAATCTCATATTTGAACTATCGTAATATTGTTCGTTGGATGAATGAGCATTCCATATCCTGCTTCTGAATAATCTCAATAAATAATTCATTTGCAACTAGTGCAGTAATGAGGTTGCGGTGCTTTGGACCTACGTTTTGCAGCGTACAACTGTGATGAACCACTTTAGAGGCTACCCAATGGGTCGATTGCTTCGCCTTGTATGCATGTATATAGAAGATGCATCCGTGAGTTATGTACTTGACACTTAATTTTCTAGGCTTGAGGCAACAACCCATACATCTCTGTGTGATGTCACTACCCATCGTGCCACTGCATCCTTCATTTTAGACCGATTGGGAAGACCTGATTGAGGTGAACCATACTCCCAAGGGGAATCATGGATTCATCATCGTCATCTTCCCCCATATTTGCATATTGCATTAAACCTTCTTCTTCATGGACTGCATTATGGTCTACATTCTCAAGCTCAACGATAATTTCTTCAATTTCCTCCCCCGCGTCAGCCTGACCCTTAACATGTCCCGTCTACCTATACACAACAACCTCTGGCTAAGTCATCTGCCGTTGCTCAACTTCCTCCCTCGACAATGTGTGCCCCTGCCTTTCCTCTTCTTCTACCGGTGTCGCTGCACTGCTACTGTCATATACTTCTCTTGAACATGCCTGCACCAGCATATTGTACTCAGCCCCATGTTACCTACACCATTCCAATCATTTCAACCATTTATCCATCTGATACACCGGCTTTAACTCCCAAAAAACTTGATCTAACGTATGATTCCACATGCATTGTACTGTAATAGAATAAATGTCAGGGTCCAACTAAAAATATCGGATGAACCATATTATCATCTACTTCATTCTTATACCCTCAGGGTTTAGGTACTCAATGAGGGTAAACAAAAAATTGCTCAAATCAACAACAGATGGATCGTTTCGGATTTGACCATTTCCATAGAAAACTCTAAGACTTATACGGTTTGACATACGTGCGATGTAAAAAATATATCAAAACAAATTACCAACTTATTTTCCTATTAATTATAAATAAAATTCTTCAAAACCTAATTTCTATACCATAATAAAATCTTCGTAACCTACAATTAATCTTTCTAATCTGTAATCTTACATACATAATGAACCAACATCCTAAAATATTTTTTTCTAATATCGAATTAAAGCTTACATAGGTGTATAAATATAACACAACATTACAAATAAAATAAATAAATTTTACTTACAAAATTCTAAGGCATATAGCGTTTCACATCTCTACGATATGACATAATTTACAACAAATTACAAAAATATTCTTAGACTAAATCAAAATTTATATCGACTAAGACTATATCAGTACAAATATTCTATGAATTAAAAATTCAATATATATATATAACCTAGAATAAATATTGCAAATCAAATTGTACATCTACATGATAACAAAACTTAATCTAAAATTTATATCCCTACTCATTTTTCTGAAAGTAAATATTGTATCCTACATAGATCTAAATTATTTCTACATACATCTAAAACTAACAAATATGTCTACATACAGCAAACATAACTTTTATATATATATATATATATATATATAAATTTGTTCCCCTGCTCAATGATCCTAATACAAATTATTTCTACATACTTCTAATATTAACAAATATTGCTACATACATCTAAAACAAATAAATATCTAATTAAAATTACACAACCTATAAAAAAACTAAACTAACAAAAACATGCTAATTTTTTTTACCTTCCTTCTCCTTCCTTCTCTTTCCTCTTCTCCCTTCTCCGTCCTTCCTTCTATTTCCTCTCCTCCTTCTTCTTCCTTCTATTCTTCTTCCCTCTTCTTTCCTCTTCTTCCTCTGCTCTCCCAAGTCAGCCGAATGCGTACTGATGGCGGGCGGGCACAACCGATGGCCAGATTAAAAGCGAGGAGCGCGCACACAGGCCAACAATGGCCGGATTAAATCTTGAGTTTTCGCTCATCCAAAGAGCGAAAACCAAAGAGCAAAAATCCTGGTTTTTGCTCTTTTGATAATAGAAAATATTTTCGCACTTTGTAAGAGCGAAAATTCTTTTAATAATATTGTTTTGTATGGAAATTCCAGAAATATTGCACACATTCGAGAAATTACAAAAATAACCCATCACTAACCAAAAGTGGGCAAAAACAAAAGAAATTATTGCACTTTATTGATCATGTGGGAGTGTGACCAGAGTTGAACTGGAGCTTACCTTGGTTCAGCAAGCAGGCAGAGCTGGATGCTGCAGTGCAGTGCAGTGCAGGCAGGCGTGGTCCAGGGTGGATGGTTGGTTTCAACTTTCCAGAGCCAGCCATAATTCAGGCGAGGCAGCCAGGTACCATGCATGGCCCATGAGATCAGAACTGAAGCTGAAGCTGAAGCTGTAGAGAAATTCTGAGAATGTTGATCAACATGAAGAGATATGACTGATCGGAGGGGTCACTCACCAGTCACTGAGCTGCAGTGCCAGGATGACTGGGATGTGTGATCACTGATGGAGACTACTAGTTGGAGAAAGAGCTTAGAATCCATAATTGCACACGAGACAAATGAGTCGGTGCTGCAAGGCAAAACAATTCCTATGGGCAAGCAGACAAGATTTGGTACCTGATAGGAACCAATAACAATGAATATTGACACTAACCTTTCAGTGTTATGGTGCTAGGATCATTAGGGGGATAAACATCGCTAAGAGGATAGTCGGACGGCGACGGCTGCTAGGAAAGGGATTAGACTATAGATTATGAAGACTTAGATTAATTCTTCTTTTACTTGATTACAATAATGTGCCGGCTGCACCTTTATATATAGAGAAAAACTGTAATCCTAATTCAGTTACAACTCCTAACTTATTTCGTACCAAATTTATCTCTAAGCAACCATAATTCAATCTAACTCCTAACTTATCTCCTACCAAACTTATCTCTAAATAAATCAACTTGAATCCTAACATACCAAACTTATTTCTTAATTAAAAAGGTAACCCGGCCATGACATTACGCCCCTCCTTTTGAGCGGTTCGTCCTTGGGTTGCAGGGTGAAGGCCATTGTTGGAGCCCTTGAAATTCCCACATTAACGAACGGTTGTAGCATTGGCATCCTATCGCGTGAGAGCACCAAGTTATCCAGAGTGTTGTACCCACACTGCTTGTGGTATGCAAGGCCACTGGTGGCTCCGTTGGTGTCACCCATAGGGATGGCAATGGCGATGAAGATGAAAGTGTTGTTGAAGCCATGGATTGAGATCAGCTGTCTTTCATACCAGATGTTATGGTCCTGATCGTTAGGGAGATAAACACTACCGGAAGGATAGTCAGGCATCGATGGCCGCTAGGGAAGAGATTAGACTATAGATTGGGGAGACTTAGAATATTAGAAAAGACTTAGATTAATTCTTCTTTTGCTTGATTAAAATGATGTGCCGGTTGCCCCTTTATATAGAGAGGGGAAATTACAATCATAATTCAATTCCAACTCCTAACTTATCTTCTACCAAACTTATCTCTAAGCGGTCCTAGTTCAATCCGACTTCTAACTTCTCTCCTACTAAACTCTCTCTAAACAAATCAACTCAAACATTAACATACCAAACTTATCTCATAATTAAAAAGGTAATCCAGCCATGTTGCTCATTGGGCCTGTTGTTGTTGTGTGCTCCTTGGCCTATCCGAGTAGTTGGCTGACCGCCATGACATTCAGTAGCAAGTGCAGGACGCATGGAATATGTAGCATGATAACTGCAAATGACAGTTTAGACATGTCCCAAGTGTGAAATAAAGAAACATGTATGCAGAATAAACAAGAGAGGTGTTGGTAAAAGAAAAAGTCTTCCACGAACAAGTGAGGTGAGAGACTTTTCTAGAGAGGAGAATCAGGCTTAGAGAAACAATGGAGAGGAAGGAATACCAATTGTATTGTTGATATTGATAAGAAAAGATCTCCCCCTTTGGACTGATGGCCAAGGGTTTGTACTTATAGTGCCATTAGAGTGCAAATATACAAGTTTTCCCTTACAGAGATAGCGATACCAGTCATCGCTATACCACATGGACTTAGGGCTGGTTGAATCACACAAATTGGGTCTAGGCAGCATACTTTTACCTCTATCTAGAAGATATTATCCACTATGGTAAATACAATGGTGCAAGTGGTCCTAAGGGCGATGTACTGGGCCGGCAGCCTAATACGGCGTGACACTTTCCAAGGGTGTTAGGATGGCCTCCATTTGCATGGGTATTAAATGTCAGTCACTTCCTTGCATGTGGAGGGCGTCTGGCGGGCCCCTTTTGGCTGATCTTTTGCCAAGACCTGATGGCTCACCCTTCAGGCTCTGTGGAGGCTGCCCTGTCCTTCGAAGGATAGGGGCTCCAGAGAGCCCACCCAAGCTTTAAAGGGTAGGGGCTCTAAGGAGCCCCAGAGCCTAGAGACCTGAAGGGCCTTCGGAGATCCGTGATCCAAAGGCCATAGGCTGACCGGGCCGGGAGCGTCCGGGGTTCTTAATGACGACCCCAATAGTAGCCCCTCATGAGGGCGGCTAGCGGAGCAGTTGGCCCCGTAGTTTTTGGAGTAGGGCCTCCGGCCGTCCCTGGCTCCGCGGTTGACGGCCTATGATCCTTTGCCCACTCGAGTTGTTTTGGAAAGTCCAAACCAATCAATTTGAACTGGCCATCTAGTAACTCCTCTGGCGGGGCATTCAATGCGTCTATCGAGCAGAAGTAGGGCATGTGGTGCCTCATCGTTGGAGGGTTGTGGGGGCGGTTTTTCTCCCCCATGACCATGGCCTCATGAGTGAAAGGACAGGGCATGCACGCGTGTTCCCAGAAGGAAATAACTCCCCCTCAGTTTATAAGGTGGAGGTCTTGGCCGGCTAGAGGCCCTACCCAACGCCTCTGCTTCCATTTGCATCTGCTTTAGCCCACGTGCGTGGTCGGCCATAGCATTCTCATCTTCCACCATCGTCCAACACTTCTCACCACCCTCCAGGGACCATCATAGTTAGCTCTAGTGCTTAAGGCGGGGTTGTCGATGTGCGCAGGGCGGCAGATGCTCAAGCAGCGGTGATTCCTCTGCTGCTGCCTGGGCCGCCACCGGGTGTGGAGCTCCGCCACATCAGCAAGAAGTATCCTGATAGACCAACATGCTAGCGGAATCTGCCATCAGCGAGGCCGAGCTCGACCAGATGGTTGAGGAGGGGAAGATCCCCTCGAGGTCTGTCGCCCGGGCACCGCAGAATGAAGCGATTTTGGAGCCTTACGGCGATGACACTGTGGTGTTCGAAGACTTTTTCGACGCGGGCCTCGGTTTCCCAGCAGTTTCACTTCTCGAGGGAGTGCTCTGGCTTTTTTACATAGAGCTGCCACAACTCGTGGTCAACCCGATTGCCCACCTAGCCATCTTCGAATGGGTCATACGGGCGGAGGGTTGCGAAGGGAGAGCAGAATGTTTTGCTTCCATCCATGAGGCGAGTTGCTAGCCGGAGACCCGAACGAAAGACGGAGTGATGAAGGCCCTCAACTTTGGTAGCCTGAGCTTCCAGCTTCGGCCGGAATATCAGGATGCGTTTCCATCGAAGGCCATCAACAACCGGTGGTACTCCGGGTGGCCGGAGCCGTGGTTCTACTATGATGTTGGCATCGGGTCCCCCCCCCCCTCCGTTCTAGAAATCGGGACATTGAGTATGTTTGGACCCCGGTGGTGGAGATCTTTGATGCCCAGCTCGCTTCGCGATTGGCACTTCTCCAGAGGGTGGCCCAAAGGATGAGCATGCGTGATCTCGCAGAGGAGTTCATGATGATGTGTATCTGGCCCCTTCTATGGACTGGGAGCATGTCTTCACACAAGGTGGGGACGACAAGCCGAACGTGTACTCTGGACCCACCATTAGTTCTGGTGAGTCTTCCTCGTTGTATAACTTTGACTTCGCGATGGGACACATATTTTTCTTTCAAAGGATTGCCTTCCACTGGAGTGAGTAGCCGAAGGCGTGAAGGAGTTCTTGGGCTCGCTTACCATCGCAGAGCGGGACTGGTGTATGGATCTAGTTGGGAGCTGGAAGCAGTATAACCGCATCTGCTTCCACCTCGAGGTAGTGGCTTCGGCGTGGTTAGATTCGGCAGAGCCCAAGGTATCAGGAAGCGATGGCACGGGGTTTCTGGTATCACGACCTATGCGATCCCTGCGAGCCCTCTCCGGGCACAGCTCCCTCCTATTTTTGAAGGTTCACAGGCCAATTCGATGGCTGAGTCATCCGATGTAGAGACGGACGGGCGAAGTGCCGGAGGCAGGCCGTGGATGTTGATGTCGCTTGCGGTGTGTCCGGAGCTAAGACTTGGCTCAGAGGAAGTGATTGTGAGAAGGGTCCAACCCCTCTGGACCCATCTACCCATAGCCAGAGCCGAAGAGGGGACGAGGCCTCTCTGGATTTCGATATGGATTGGGGGTTCATCAATTCAGACGGCGAGGATGTCATGGGTCCCTCTGATGAACGGACCAAGGGCCCTAGTGAGACGTTACTCCGTTGGTTTATATCATGTCGTAGTGATATGCTAGGATTCTGACTTGCATTCTTGGAGTATTTTAGTGGTCATCGAAATAGACTTATCTGTGGCCCCCGCTCCAGAGGTTCCAGAGCCCTAGCAAAATGTGATGACCCCTCCGGAGGTGTCCATGATGGCCACTCTGGACTTGACAACACCCCGGGACATCGCGCTAGTTCATGATCTAGCCCTCGTGGTCAGTACCGTGGGACTCGATCCCTCCGTGGTGGCTACTACCGCACCAGTAGAGGGGGGCCTTGGCTTTGAGGCCTTGATTCCTGAAGACATCATGCTTCGCTCGGAGGTGCTGAAAGCTTTTGCCTCCGCCTCATCTAGCCTTAGGAGCAGAGAGATCAAGCTGTTTATGGCTCGAAGCCCTCCGGAGGAAGTGGAGGTGTGCCTAGAGGCGGCGGCCTGGTAGGTACGCTCTTGCCCAAGGTTTCCTTGGCCATGGTTTTTTGGGCTGCTCACCTTATCTTTCCTTTATCGTGTTCTGCAACAACTGGTTTTGACGAGGGCACTAGGATGTGCATGGCACCAGGTTCTCACTGTGGCCTGTGACGCAATTCGAGACGAAGTGGCACAGCTCTGTAGCGCCTTGGAGGAGGCTGAGAGGCGAGCGGAGTATGCGGAGGGTCATCTGTAGGAAGAGGTGGCACTGCGGGAGCGTGAGGATGGTCTCCATAGGAGGAGGTGGCATGGTGGGAGTGTGCAGAGGCTGAGGCATAGAAGACTGTCAAAGCTCTCCGGGAAGCAGAGGCATCCACTTTAGCGGCCGTTACAGCCCGTGTGTCAGCAGAGGGTGATGTCCAAGTCCTTCAGATTACGGTCGCTGAAGTCTAGTGGGAGCTAGGGGAGGCTCGAGCTATGGAAAAGACACTACACGCAGAGCGCCACAAGCTAGCCGAGCGTGCATCAGAGGCAGCCTAGGCCACCCACGATGTCTTGAGTGGACTTGGGGCTGAAGGCCCGCCAATATCTTCTGGCTCGGAGGTGCTGGCCACGATACTCCACTGGCTCCGGTCTGCCACGAGGGTGACCACTAATGCTGCCAAGGTTTACGCGAAGTCCAGCATACGCGTGGCCTCGGCGCTATAGCTGGCCTTGCTGCACCGAGCATGGCTTCACCAATTCGAAGTGTTGGAACAACCGGTGCCAGACTCCGTGATCGCGGGTTTTCATCTAGAGGTGCCCCCGGCGAAGACTTGCATGGCCTTGGACAACTTCCACCGGGGTGTATGGGCGAAGTATGGCCGGACCGTGACGATGTGTTTCATGCGAGCTCATGTGAAGCCGAGTGACAGAGGGGCTCCCTGCTCGAGCTCTTCTGTGGGGGCGGGGGGGGGGGGTTAGGATCCTCGCCAAGAGCTCCCAGATGCATCATCTCCATCTGGACATCTTTTGCATCAGATCGTCGCTCCATGTGAATAGTCTCTGTGCGGGGATGATGCTTTGCAAGACCCACCTCCGTAGGTGTAGCTCTAAGTAGGCCGCTATTTTTGTTTTTCTTCTCTTCTTGTGGGGGGGGGGGGGGGGTTGGAGTCCTAGTATGTTGACCACCCTCCCTCGCTTTATATAATTTGGCTTCATTCGCCAAATGGGGCAATGTCTGCTTCCTACTTTGTAAATATCTATGTTTGTGCTGTTCTAGAATGCCCGTGCCACATGGCTAACTTGAGTAGGATTTACTCCTACAGGTGTGGTGACCCGAGGCCAGATGGGGCATCACCCGTGCATGGGATGCCGCCTTGGGGGAGGGGTCTAGTGTGTCCCAACCGTCTGGGGCCACCCTACCTTTTTCGGAGGTGGTGGCGGGATCGCTTCACCCTGCCTCGCGATTCTCAAGGGCGCGTGGATTCAGAGGTGGCTGCCGACATCTTGGTTAAGGGCGAGCCAGAGGACCCCACCGCATCTGCTTCTGCTCCTGCCTCGGTAGTGTGTTTTGTTGAGAAGGATGATTGGTGGACAGCTTGGAAGGCCTCTGGCCCACATATATCTCGGCGTCTTGTTCTTCCATGTGGTCCTAACGGAAGGGTGCTATTAGATATCTTCGAGGCTTTCATGGCCGAAATCAAGGTAGGGGAAGTCGAGGCTGCGAAGGCGTCGCTAGAGGAAGAGCTAGATTTTTCAGCCTTCGATACGTACCCCTTCCAGTCGGACCCTTCACCTCCTCGGGCTCGAGGGGATTCCATCTTAGGCAGAAGGTTTTCATGCCAGGGGTATCCACACCACCACTCTGTGCACCGCTATAGGAGCCGATCCTCCGCATCTCATGGTGCTTCGGGGAGGAGCAGCGGTCTAGCTCCTTGTACATCCCATAGTACTCTAGGGAGGTGTGGTAGGTTAGCGCGTTTGTTAGGCCTGGATTCAATGTATGGAAACTAGCCAGGCACAATATTTGTATATGTTGTGCATGAATAAACTTGCACCGTGTTGGTTTCACTCCTTGCCTTTTTATTTTTGATCGCGTCGACGCTTCATTTGTCTCCCCTTCCCGGCACCCTCACATTTTGTGGCCGCTAGAGGCCGGAGGATACGATTATTTTAGAGGTGCTTAGTTGTGTTGGGTGGGAGCGGATCTAAATTTTTTGTGGCTAGTGGATCTATGCGACCCTTTCGGTGCTAGAGGGTATTTTTAGGAATGATACATCTCTAGCTAAGTTTTGTATGTATTGTTATGAGTGAATAGCTAATTGTAGTAGATACTATCCCCAGGTCAGTTGGCTATGCTTAGCATTGATCAACTTTAATATCATTGGTAAGCCATGTAATGGTTGAAAGTGAACTGCAATGTTGAATTGGAGGACTAATTGATAGGGAGTACCGTATGTGGATTAGACCATTCCGGGAGGCCCTAGCCTGGGGGCCTCTTACTTGCGGAGGGTCTCTATGTTCCAACTGTCCTCCAGAGGGATCCCTTCAGTGTCTGCTAATTGGTATGAGCCTGGCCTGTTGGACTCAAGGATTAGGTACGGGCCTTCCCATTTGTTGCGCAGTTTCCCCAGAGCCAGTGCGTGTCAAAGTACTAGGTCTCCGGGTTCAAAGCTCCAAGGCACAACCTTGGGATTGTACCAGCCTTGGTTTTGGTGATGTAGTGGTCGAGATTCTGGATGGCATGGAGGCATGTGCCTTCAGTGAGGTCGAGGGAGGGCTCTCTTTCTCCAGTAGTCTGTGGCAGTTGAACCCGGAGTGAGCGTCCTTTGACCTCAGTTGGAGTCATAGCTTCATCACCGTATAGGAGGCGGAAGGGGGTGAACCATGTGGGTCATGTGACTGTGTGACTATGGTGCGAAGGGGCCACAAGATCTTTGGAAGCTCTTCAACCCATAGGCCTTTAGCCAGGCAGATGAGGCATCAATTTAGGCTTAAGAGAATGTTGCCATTGCACGCTCGATGGCCCCGTTGCACTATGGGTGATGGACGGCGACGAAGCACAACTCGACGCCGAGTTCGGTGCAGAATTCTCTGAATAGTCCAGAGTTGAGTTGAGTTCCATCGTCGATTGTGAGTTGTCGCGGAACACCGAAGTGGCAGACTACATTTTTTCAGAAAAAATTCTAAACATTCTTTGATGTGATTGCCATGAGGGGCTCGGCCTCGACGCATTTTGAGAAGTACTCCAATGCCACTACTGCATACCAAAGGTTGCCCTTGGCACGAGGGAATGGTCCAATGAGGTTCATTCCCCAACGTGCTAGAGGTCAGACAGGAGCGATCGGTTGCAGGGGAACTAGGGCCGGTGGCTCCGACACCCCATCCATTGGCATTCTTGGTAGGTGTGGATGAGGGCTTCTGCGTTAGACATAATCATTGGCTAATAGAACCCCTGGCGGAGTGCTTAACCAGCTAGGGCGCAGGGCGCCATATGATTGCCGTAGAGTCCTTCATGAATTTCCTATAGGAGAGTGGTCCCCTCGTGCTTGGTGGCATATTGGAGGAGGGGAGAGTAGACCCCTGCTTTATAAAGGGCCCCATCCTTCAAGAGGTAGCCCCTGGCGCGATGTTCAATGTGACGGAGCACGACAGGGTCGTTGGATGTTCGCTTGCGGTATGCTCCGTACTGGTATGCCGTGGAAGTGCCCTTTAGATATGCAAATGGCCTTGAGGTATCTCGCCAGGTCCGGATGCTGAACCTGGAAACTCTTGTCCACGTGCCCAACAACAACTTAAGAGTCAGTCTTGATGATGACTCTGGTGGCTCCTAAGGCCCGAGCCTTCTGGAGGTCTAAGAGGACAGCTTCATATTCGGCAATGTTGTTGGTTGTCTTGAACTCCAAGTGGGCGGCGAACTTGTCTCGCTGGCCTGTGGGGGAGATGAGGACCACACCACCCCCGCTCCGATGGAACCATAAGCTCCATCGGTGTATATTGTCCATACATCTTAAGGAGCGGTTTTGGGGGTCCTAGAGGTGCCGGAGTCCATTCGGCTATGAAGTCGGACAAGACCTATGACTTGATGGTTGTATGGGCCACAAACTTTACCGTGAAGGGGGCTAGCTCCAAAGCTCACTTGTCGATGCGTCTGGTCACTCCCGGTTGTGGAACATGTCGCTAAGCGGATATGAGGTTGGTATAGTGATGTCAAGGGCGAGGAAGTACTGTCGAAGTTTGCGCAAGGCCACCAGAAGGGCATATGCCATTTTCTCAAGCTCAATGTAGCGCGCCTTGGCCTCGGCTAGGGTCTTTGACACATAGTACATGACCCTTTGTGTAGAACGACCTTCACTCTCCTCCTCCCATATTAGTGAAGCACTTACAGCAAAGGCAGAGGTGGATAACTACAGAAAGAGCCCTTCGCTGAGAAGGGGTAACGCAAGCGTCTTGAGGTTGGAAAGGTGGGATTTGAGGGCCTCGAAGGCAGCCTAGAATTTCAAAGTCCATTGGAAAGGTTCAGCGCCCCTTAGCATTTTGAAAAATGGAAGGTTATGCTCGGCGAATTTGGCAAGGAAACGGCTAAGGGCCACAAGGTGGCCGACCAAGCGCTGGAACCCCTTTTTATGGGGGGTGACATCTTTGTGATGGCATGGATCTTGCCAGGATTTGCCTCAATGCCCCTCCAGGAGACAAGGTATTCCAACAGCTTACCAGCTTTGGCGCTGAATACGCACTTCTCAGGATGCTGCCCAATGGTTGTCAAATGTTTCCTAAAGGTTAGCGATGTGGTTAGCCTCAAGCTTGCTCTTCACAACAATGTCGTTGACGTAGGCTTCAACGTTAAGACCTAATTGTTGCGCCAGAATTTTGTGTACCAAACGAGAGAAGGTGGCTCCAACATTTCAAAGGCCATAAGGCATTTGAATGTAGCAGTATACCTCGAAAGGGGTGATGAAGCTAGTCTTGTTCTCATCCTCCATAGCCATCCATACCTGGTGGTATCAGAAATACATGTTCAAAAAGCTCAGCAACTCGTAGCCAACGGTTGAGTCTACTAGCTAGTCGATGTGAGGGAGAGGGTACGAACCTTAGGGGCAGAGTTGAGTGATGTGAAGTCGATGCACATGCGCCATTTCTCACTATGTTTCTTAACCAAGACGGGGTTTGAAATCCACTCAGAATGTATAACCTCTCGGATGACTCCAGCCTTCAGCAGCTTCTGGACTTCCTCCTTAGCAGCCTCCGCTTGCTCAGAGGAGAACTTGCAGAGCCCTTGGTGTATTTGCATGTCCTTCGAATCGACCTTGAGGGTGTGTTCATGATGCAGCGGTCAACTCTAGGGAGATCCTGTGGGGACCATGTGAAGATGTCGAGGTTGCCCCGCAGGATGGCTAGGAGCCGGGCTTCTTATTCCGGAGTTAGGTCCACCTTGATTTGGAAAGTTCAACCGGGGTGGTATGGATATCTGCAACATCTTTGATATCCCCCTCCGGTTGTGGCTTTGGAGGGCCATGGCATTCGGGGTGCGTCGAAGGGGGGTCTTCGAAGTTCTCTTGGGCCATGTTATGGTGAATGTACGTGATGTCGTCTAGAGGGGGTGAATAGGTGTTTCCTAAAAATTAAAACTTCGCAGCGGATTAACAGAATCTGGACACTCCAGTTCCATCCGGAGACTCCGAGCTATCCCGGATAGTCCGACCTGTACAAGAAATTGAAAAGTGAGCAAAACTAAGCAAGCCTAGTTGGATATAAAGGTTACCATAGGTTCTAATTGAAGTAAGAGCTTCTTTTAACTAACCATCTGCAATTACAAACTCACGAACAAGTAGATCGAGCTAAACCCCTAAAAAAACTAGGAAAGGAAAACATGCAAGAATGTATAGGAGACAAGAATTTATTTCCCAAAGTTCGGATCAAACAACCCTACATCTCCGTTGAGGTGCTCACAAAGAGCCGGATCTCTTTCAACACTTGTCCTCACCAAGCGACCACGAAGGTCGAGCTTAGGCTTACTCAAGAGTTTCTCTTCCCTTGCGAAGGTGAGAAGAACCTTTACAAACTTCCCGGGGCACTCCACAAGCTTGGGTTCTCTCCGAGTGACACCTAACCATCTAGGAGCTCCAAGCTCCAAGAGTAGAGAACGTGAATCGACGGCTTGACAATTAACTCAAGTGCTTAACGAATGGATTTAATCTCACTAGCACTCAATCTCACTCTCCCAACTCAAATCTCAAAATCTAGCAAGATTTAAAGCACTAGAGGAGTTGGAGGGGCTATTGAATGACTATTAATGAGTTTGTCTCGAGTTAGTTCAACAGCTCAGCAGCAAAATGAAGGAGGAGGTGAGAGGGGTATTTAAACTGAACCCCCCAAACTAGCCATTACAATACTATTTGTATTGATCCAAAATATCTGGGTTCACCAGGAGACTCTGGGTTGGACACTCAAGTCCAAACCGAGAGCCCGGCTCGAAGTCTAACTCGGAGACATCGGGCTATTGTTCAGAATCTAGAGTATTCGGGCTAACCTAGAGACTCCGGGTTAGGCACTCAAGCCTAAACCGAGAGCATGGCTCGGAGTCTAACTCGGAGACTCTGGACTACTGTCCAGAATCCAGAGTATCCAGGCTAACCCAGAGACTCTAGGTTCAGACAACTTTTGCAACTATCCTGATGTTCGTGGGTGATTGTATCTCTCAACTTCTAGATCTAAAAGGGTACTTTGAGCACTGAGACACCTTCAAAACTATCAACACACATCCCTCTTGATAATACGGCATTCCTAAACTCAAATTTAAAAATAAAATGAATTTAAACCTATGAGTAACTACATGCCACTTCTCTTTTCTTTTTGAGGAAGGCCAACGACTTTTAACTTTAACGATGGGACTAAAACCAGTTCACAACCTCAATAAACTCATTAGTCTCTTAAATTTTTGTCATCAATTATCCAAAACCCACATAGGGGGCCTAGATGCACTTTCAATCTCCCTATTTTTGTGACTAATGACAACACAATTAAAGCTTATAAAAGATATTTAAAAGAAAGATTTTAAATTCTAAGATATATGTGAGCTCCCCCTAAATGTGTGCATTAGGTAAATTTGAATTTGAAATCAAATGCACATATTTAAAAGATTTTAACGAGAGCCCCCCCCCCCCTATATCTTAGCATCCGTAGGGTGCAAAGAGTGTGAGTTAATGTGATAATACGTGATACGTATGGCATGGTATATCACATAATAAAAGAAAATAGAGAAACAAACATGGTTCATCACACATTATTACAGTAGTCTTACATGTCAAACAAAAGCGATAAAGATTTTAAATAGATAAAAGAGACATGACATTGCCTAACCTGGTGACTCCGGGTCAACCCGGAGACTCCGGGTCAACCCGGAGACTCCGGGTTAGGGCAGAACAGAATAGATAGCTGACATAGGATTTCTGTCCCCCTTTGGCATCAAGCACCAAAAAGGAAAGAGAAGCAAAGGTAGAGATCTACTCGCTGTCCTCTTCATAGTCCTCATCTCCGTCTCCATCTCTGTTGCCACCATCATCTTCCGAAGAGCTTTCTTCGGCACCACTCAAGTCCTCTTCCTCAGTCCCTTCTTCCTCATCTTGAGCATGAGACGTTTCAGCACCCCCTGTAACAGCTTGGGCCTCATCATACCAGGCCCATGGGTTCTCAAATGCTTCGAGCTCGCTTACTTCTTCTTCGGGGGCGATTAGAGAGCAAGGAGGCACAATCCTCAAATGAGTATGAATGGCTTTTTGCCTCTCCTCAATCTTCCTCAATCTCAAATTTGTCTTGTCTTTGTACTCCTTTATCTTCACAGCATTGTGAGTACAAACATTGTAAATAGCCTTGAGGGCACTCTTGATAAAGGATGGTGAGCCATTAGAGGAAGATGCACACTTCGGTGTTGCCCTTTGTGCTTCACTTGGAGCTAAAGGTGAAGGAGAAGGTGACATAGAAGTAAATGATTTTGAGCTTACCAACCTTATCCTATAAGGGTCATGCTTCACTTCTTAAAAAAATTCTTCTTGGTGACCTTCTCGATCATATATATAATATACGGAGCATATGCACAACTTCTACTAGGTGTGTGGGAAGTAGTATATATTTCTTCCACACACTGAAAGGTTCACTCTCATTGGACATCCTACCAAACATGTTCCTTATTATACCTTGGACAATAGTGGCATCGCCACTTTTAGTAGCTAGAGTGAGACAGAATAAGAAATTAAGACACTTGTAAAACGGCCTCATGCCTTTGGTTGCGCCATAAGTCACTTCACCTTGGTTCTCATACATGAAATCTATTTCTTCAGGATTTTGGTCTTACTAGTGTCACGGACATCAAATCCAAACAAGTGACCAAAGATTCTATACTTGATCTAATATCTTTCTCCTTCTATCATCTAATACATTGTTTGGTTCTCCTCATGATCATAGTGGAGTGTAAGACCCTAATCTCAAGATCTCCTATGCCTCCTGTATCAGTCCCTGGATCAAGTAGCTGATACGCACAGTATAACAGTTGTAATATCATAGTTAAACTCGAACATAAGTATTAAGGTTACAGGGTACAAAGGTTACAGACCATAGTGTATATATTACAAACCTGGCCGAATGGCCAACAAAAGCACAGCGAAAAACAGAAACCAAACCATAGGTAACTAAGGTGCGAACGCGACTCTAGAGACTACTCCTCAGTTCCGTCTTCGCCTCTGGCATTGGCGGGATCCACCTCTTCATCCGAATGACAGCAAGAGTGAGCACGGAAGGCACTCAACAAGCCCTATACTATTTCAAGTTGTTGATAGATGCATAAATAGGTAATTCAAGGATAAGGCTTTACGGTTTAGTTTTATGCGTAAAGCGGATTATGCAGGTATTCTATTGTATCACATATTATTGATATTACTTAGTTTAAAACCAGCTAACAAGCTTTATCTTGGGTTTTTCGATCCTAGGAGGGGCTATACCTCACTCCGCAGTCCCTATTATCACATCTGTTGTACCTCTAGTATCTTACAACTTCTGGCGGAATGAGCCAGGAACCTCATCATACGAACAACTAGTCCACACACTCACTTATCGAGACGCACGCACCCAGAGTCTAGTCATCAGGGTTCCTGCCTTCGCATGTCCATGACCGTGGACACAGCTATTCAAATAGATTTACACTCTGCAGAGGTTGTACAATTTTACCCATGCGATATGCTCAGCCTCCAATCATTGCAAGCGGAGGAGCGAATCATACCGAGATCCTCCAAACATCTTTCCTGTCGAGATTTTCTACAAGACACCCTAAGTACCAGAGACCATGTTCAGAATACCAGATTGGCTATACCGTCTCTCAAAATATTCAATAGAGGGCCAGATGGACAATTGGTTTCTTACTGCTCCCCAGCCGCCTAGTATTATGCCCAACTCAGTCCGGTGAAAGGAGAGTCAAGTCCTGCCCATTTAGGACGCATAGTTGCACGGGGGTGGCTAAGCATAACGACACAATGACTCAGTCCTTAATTGGCCAGAGCAGGTATCTTCTGGCAATGAACACCACAAAGGTGACTCAAGCCCCCAGGAGCATCCTCATCCAGAGTACTACTCCACCTGCCCCTGCCAAAACAGTTTTCACCCATTTTTACACATCTCCCACCATATCCCACACGATGTCAAGGATTTCACATCCATCATGGAATTCATAACCATCAAAGATTCATGGTATATGAGTTAACATTGATAACAATAAATCTTATCTCCCAGGATCAGTGTGTTTTTTAAAAGCGACGTCTCCGAGGAGACGTATTCCATCCTAAGCATGCTAGATATCAAGGCGTCATCCATCGTTAATATATTTAACAACAGGTATTCCTAGGGTGATATGTATTCTAGATGATGACATGTAAGGCATGACAGTGTTGATAGGATTAACTATTACAAGTAGTTTGAAGAAAATGCAATATATAGCACATGTGATAATAAGTCTGGTTTTAGTGGATCATGTATATTATTTGAAAACCATAGGTTCGGTATGATCAAGGAGATAGGACTTGCCTTCTCCGAAGTTCTCTTCAGAGTCTTGGTTGTAGTCTGGATCCTCTTCGCTCCTGATGCTTCCTGCGCAGCACTCACAGAACTCTGGTTGCTCTGCAATTACGACTACGATCAATAACGACTATACTAGAAAAAAGAACCAATTAATACCAAATGGAAAACTAAATGAGCCCTAACGGACAACACAATGTGACAGATGAGTAGATCTCGATTTTAGATGAATTTCGACGAAAGAATCGACGAAATCGGAGTCAGAACGGAGAAGTTACGGCTCTCGAAAGTTTTAATCCAAATTAAATCAGAAAAATACTAAATGACACTGTTCATGAGTGGGACCTACTGAACCGTACCCAGGCCCACATGAACAGTACTAGTTGGGCCGAGATAGACCCAGATTGGGCCGAGTCTGGTTCAGGCTGCACAGTATTGGGCTACACAGTATTGGGTTGCACAGTACTTGGCTGCACAGTGTTGGGCTACACAGTATTGGGTTCCACAGTACTGGGCTGCACAGTGTTGGGCTGGCCCGCTGGGGTGCGACCCTTAAATGGCTGGGCCGTCCTGGCAGGTCGACGGTGCTCGGGCTGAGCTGTGGCCCAGTCGGCCAGGCCGGGTCGCGGCTATTGGCCGACCCACATGAGTGCGTCGGCTGCGGCGATGGCTGGCGCAGCGCAAGTGGCGGAGGGGAAGGGCAGGAGCGGCCAGCGGCGAGAAATCTCGCGACAGCGTGCTTTGGGGAAGCTCGCCGGCGTGGGATTCCGACAGGGTTTCACGAGGGGAAATCAACGCCGAGCTCCTTTGTGAAATGGTGAACTCAATGAGGACCACATCGAGAGCGATCGACGACGAATTCGATGCAAGTCGGTGGTCGAAGGGGGGCACCGGGGTGGCCAAAGACCGGGCAGCGCTCCCCTATACTGGGAGGCAACAATCCGTTCTGAAGGAGGGTCCTACGACTTCTAGACATCACGATACGACGACTAGCGACGTCAACGGGGTACTAACGCACCAGCGGCGAGCTAAAGCGCGGCGGCAGAAGTAACACACATTGCGGCACACGGCAACCGGCCAAGAGGAAGCTTGGGGGCGTCTACATGCTATCTAGGAGGGGGGCGTTAGGGGCATGGGATGCTCACCGAGCTCAAGGACGGTGAGGAGCGGGACGGCGACTGGTGATTGGTCGAAGAGGTGACGGCGGCGCTGATCGGCTGCTGGCACGAGCGGGCTCCCGTCGAGCTCCTGGCGAACGGATGGCGGCCTAGGGACAGCGGAAGGGCCCTGAAGCTTCCTTGCAGCACATGGTCAAAAGTTTGACGACGACGAGGTGTGAGAGTGTGGATGCAAGACGGTGGCATTGGAGTGTGGGGAAGGGAGGGGAAGAGAGGCTAGGGTGGCGCTTTTTATAGCAGGAGAGGGAGCACGGGAAGGGGCGGTGTGTGCGTGACGTCGGGCGGTCGTCAGTGGACAGCGCGACGGTGAGGTGGCGGGGCGGCACCCACCATTTTTCCTGCGGTGTGGGCGCTCTATGCCGGCCACGCGCGGGCGGGGAGCGAAAGTCGTGCGAAGCCATCCCCTCGGGCTACGGTGAAGAGAGAGCAGAGAGAGGAGGGGGGAAACGAGGAGGACGGCGGATGTGGGAAAGCGCAGGTGGCTCACTGGCGTGGGCACTCTGTGCCAGAGAAGCGTGGCGTCGCGCTAGAGGAAGAAGGCAAACGCGCGAGCGGGGCGTGGATACACAACACGTGGTCGGCTCAGCACGGGCGGGGCATGGACGCTGCCGACGAGCGCGCTGTTGTTCGGTTGGGCCAGCCGACGTGCTGTTGGGCTGAGCGCGCGGAGGGGAGGGGAAAGAAAAGCAGGCCGCTGGCGGGCTGAAAGCAGAGAGAGGAAAGAATCAGCCCGGGAGTGAAAAAGAAAAAGGATTAGGATTAGGAATTAAATTCAAATGAGAGATTTGAATTTGAATTTGACTTTGGATTAGGATCAAATCAATTGGAAATTTTTGAATTATGAGGTAGAGGTAAAACTCCGAGATTTGGGAACATGATTTGAATTTGAATTTGGACTTGGGATGGAAAGAACTTTAAGAACAGATTTGAATTTGAATTTGGACTTGGGATGGAAAGAACTTTAAGAACAGATTTGAATTCAAGAGATATCCAATTCAAACCACCACTCAAAAATGTATCAAAACCAAAAACCAAACGCGAATGAATCAACTTAAGGCAGGGATTACCTTAGTATAAATTTGGAGCATTTTGGAATACTTAGCCAATTAATACCAGTATCAATACTCACACACATACTTCCATGATTTTATTTGGCTTTAATTTACTATAAAAAAATTAAATTTGCACTAGATTTTGCTATTTAATTAATATGCTAAATTTAGTATGTCACATGGACTGTGGCATAAAATTGGGCTATGACTTCAACACCCTAATTATAATTCAAACCCATGATTCTCTTGACCCTTTTGTCCTCACAAGCTGCTATGACCTCGTTGAAGGTAGGATCATTCTTACTTACTATGTAGTCCTAGTCAATCCATTGCATTGGGGTGACTAACTTCTTCTTGAGAATCACGCTTTTATAAAAATCTGCTTGAAAGTCATTCCAAAAGCGATGATCTGTCATACTCTTCTCATGTTCAAAGGGATCTTCATATCTTTCCTTCTTCACCTTGCTGGTCTTTTTCATGTAATCTACCATTTTTCTGGGTATCTGAGTTAAAAGATTTGTCATGTATGATTTGTGAAGCTTTAATGGTCCCAAGACAGGACTTTCATCCTATTCATCCACATCCTCTTTTATCTCCTCATCTTATGCCCTTGAGCCAGATGCAAATGCTTTTCCTTTACCTCTTCCTGTCCCTGTTGCACCCTTTCCTCCTCTTTGTGGCAAAGCACTACCACGAGGCACATTGAATGTTTGAGCCACCTCATCAATGTGGATTCCACCTGAAGAGGCCCACACTTTCCATTTGCGAACATGGCCTTGGCCACAACTGCTGACACTGCCGCTGCCACTGCCTCCAGACTAAGCTAACTACGGAGGAACGTTGCTTCGAGCTTGCGGATCAAACTTAGCTTTTGTTCTCCTTTGATAGGTTTGAGAGTCAAACTTGTCACGGCCTATCTTGATCTTTTCTGAGACAGACAACGATAACATACTTGAGATGCAAGAAAGATTTGCACAAGAATTGGAAAGGATGAGTAAAGACTTGATGAACTGATGCTAGACAACCTGGAGTATCTCGGTCAACCCGGATACTCCGGGTTGCCAGACTTTGGAGCAAAAAGGCTAGGGTTTGAGGATTTATCCAAAGCACTGCAAAATCCTTAAGAGACATGATTCTAGGGTGGATAAGTATCATCTTTACCAAAAGGATTCAACTCTAAAGCACGACATTGAGAGATCGAGTGAATCGGTCTTGAGATGTACCTTAGGTCAAACGAAGCATCCGGAGTCGATCCAGAGGGTGGGCCAGAGAATCCGACCAAGAGATAAAGTCACTTGATGAAAAGCTTAGAAATCTCATGGTGAAAACCCTAGATCGCTAGAGGGGAGGTGTCTACGGTGAGAGGAACAGAGAGGAGTGAAAGAGATAGAATGAGATATAACTCCTCAGGGTGGATGTTAAAGCCTGGATAACCCAGAATATCCAGGTGGACCCGGAGACTCTAGGTTGGAATTTAAATCCAAACCAAGAGGCTCTCCAGGAGGGGAACCCGGACACTCCGGGTTGAGTAATAGAGTCCGGAGTATCCGGGTGAACCTAGAGACTCCGGGTTCTGTCAACTTGACAGAATAGGATAGAGACTAAGGCCTCCAGAATCCAGATACTCCAGGCTAGCCGAACACTCTGGGTTCTAGAGAAGGCCAGAACTGATTTGAAGATGAAATTAAACGTGGATCTTTTGGAGATTGAATAGTTGGACATATAAGACACTTTCATCACTTGTGATCAGCCAACAAACAACAATACATAATTATGATCACAAGTAGCAAAATATGATCAAAAGATAAAAGAACCAAATCTTTTGGAAAATAGCACTAAAATGACATTTTTTGCAAACTTCTAGTTACTAAAGCTATAAAGCTAAAACAATCAATTATATGCAACATATCAAGCCACGTTGCGAGAATTTAAGATATTTAGCTCACTTCTCAACTCGCAAAACCTTTGCTCGTCTGGTAGCTTCATGAGGATATTGGCTAGTTATTTTTTAATTCTCACATGGCGAATATCGATATCCTCTTTGGTTGAGTGGTCTCTTAAGAAATGATGTCGAATGTCTATATGTTTGGTTCTTAAGTGTTGCACGAGATTATTGGCTATTTTTATGGCACTCTCATTGTCACACAAAAGTGGGACTATGGTCATATTGTAGCCATAGTCTCTTAAGGTTTGCCTCATCCAAAATAGTTGAGCACAACAAGCACCCACGGTGACATACTCGGCTTCGGCAGTGGATAGGGCTACGAAATTTTGCTTCTTTGAATACCAAGACACCAAGGGCCTACCCAAGAATTGATAAGTCACGAATATACTCTTCCTATCCACTTTACAACCGGTATAATCAGAATCCGAATAGCCGATAAGGTTAAAAGTTGAACCTTTATGATACCATAAACCAAGGTAAGGGGTATGAACCAAATATCTAATAATTCTCTTAACAAACTCTAAATTACACTCTTTTTAAGTGGCTTGAAATCTTACACACATGCACACAGTGAACATAATATCAAGTCTAGATGCACAAAGGTAAAGTAAAGAATCAATCATGGAGCGATATATCTTTTGATCCACGGCCTTTCCATCTTCAATGAGATCGAAATGTCCATTTGCTTGCATGAAAATCTTGATGGATTTGGCATTCTCCATGTCAAACTTGTTGACCATATTCTTGATGTACTTAGTTTGATATATGAATATACCTTTCTTGAGTTGTTTGATTTGAAATCCTAGGAAGAACTTCAACTCGCCTATCATTGACATCACAAACCTCTTAGTCATAATCCTACTAAATTCTTCACAAAAGAGTTTATTAGTAAAACCAAATATAATATCATCGATATATATTTGGCAAAAAAATAAATAATTATTAACTTTCTTAGTGAGAACAGTAGTATCGGCTTTGCCGATCTCAAATCCCTTTTAAACAAGAAAATTACTAAGGTATTCATACCATACTCTAGGTGTTTGTTTAAGCCCATACAGTGTCTTATGAAGTTTATACATATGATGAGAATACTTGAGATCTTCAAATCCGGGTGGTTACTCTATAAATACCAATTTGGAGATTGGTCTATTAAGAAAAGTATTCTTCACGTCCATTTGATATAACTTGAAATCATGGTGAGTAGCATAATATGAAAATTAACTCAAGCCTAGCTACGGGAGCATAAGTCTCATCAAAATTCAAACCTTCTATTTGTGTGAAACTATAAGCAACTAATCTCATCTTGTTTCTTGAGTCGATCCCGTTCTCACCTAGCTTGTTCTAGAAGACCCATTTTATGCCAATTATATTTTGATTGGGTCTTTCCACCAATGACCAAACTTCATTTCTCTTAAAATTATTGAGATCTTCTTGCATGACCATTACCCAATCCAGATCTTCAAGTGCATCTTGTACCTTCAAATGTTTCAAAGAGAAAATAAAAGAGTAATATTCACAAAAATTAAAATTCTAGAATGAGTTGTTACCTCTTTTTTATATCACCAAAGATATTATCAACCGGGTGATCTCTTTGAATACTTGGATGAACTCATAGATGTGACACTTGGGATTAGGGTTGAGTATCTTCCACTTCATCATCATCAAGAAATTTGTTGGAGTCATCATGAGCTTGATTTTGATCTTGAGTTGATGTTGATGGCTTCAGCTGAGTTGATGAGAATGGATGAACTTGATCACTACTGGCCACTTGTTGCACTTAGGGCTCTTAGGCTTGATTTCACCTATTATCATCTTTTTAATTGCATCGCTTAAAATTTCTTCATCACCTAAAACATTAAGATCAACTTGCTCCACTTGAGAGCCATTAGATTTATCAAATATCACGTCACGTGCGATTTCAACACAGCCAGTGGTTTTGTTGAAAACACGGTAGGCGTAGGCATTTGACCCATAACCAAGCAAGAAACATTCATCTACTTTATGAGCAAGTTTAGAACTTTTTACCTTCTTATTTAGAATAAATCATTTATTACCAAAAACTTTAAAGTAAGATACATTAGACTTGTTATCAGTTAGAAGCTTATAAGCAATCTTCTTCAAGATCTCGTGGAGATATAACCAGTTGATAGCATAATATACGGTGTTGACAGCCTCCACCTAAAATTGATCCAAAATCTTGTACTTATCAAACATGATCCCTTCCGACTCTATGAGAGTCCTATTTTTCCTCTCGATAATCATATTTTGTTGAGAAGAATAGGGTGTTGAGAACTCATGCTTGATCCTTTCTTTATTAAAAAACTCTTCAACTTGAATGTTCTTGAATTCACTTCTGTTGTTGCTTCTCACCCTTTTGATCTTAATATCAAATTCATTTTGAGCTCTTCTAGCAAATTTCTTAAATATGGCTATTTTTTCACTTTTATTATGCAAAAAGAATACCCGAGTAAAATAAGAATAGTCATCAACAATAACTAAACCATATTTGTTACCACCAATGCTTATGTAGACGATTGGTCCAAATAAATCCATATGGAGGACTTCCAATGGTCTTGTGGTCATCATCACATTCTTGGCGAGGTGAGAAACCCTAATTTGCTTCTTCGCTTGATACGCACTACAAATTCTATCTTTCTCAAAAAAAAACATTTGTTAGTCCTAAGATGTACTCCCCATTTAGAAGTATAGACAAATTCCTCATACCAATATAGGTTAGTCGGCAATATCATAACCAATCCATGTTAGACTTAGCAATCAAGCTAAGACCTCACTTCATCTATTGAAAAATCAACAAGATAAAGTTTATCTTTCAACTGATCGGTGAAAGCTATGAAGACGTCCTCCCTTCTAGAGACGGTCACACTCTCATTAGCAAAAAGACAATTGTAACTCAGCTCACAAAGTTATGATATAGACAATAAATTGTAACTAAAATATTTGACTAACAAAACATTTGAGATAAAATGATCATTAGAGATAGCAATTTACCTAAACCAATTATCTCTCCTTTCCCATCATCACCAAAGATGATATTCTCATGAGATCCTTCATTTTTCCTCAAATGATGATAACATCTCCTCTCTAGTCATATGATTTGTGTATCCACTGCCAAGTACCCAACTTGATCCACTGGAGGAGTATGCCTACAAAATAAATTTATACTTTTGTTTTAGGTACCCAAATTTGTTTGGAACCTTTAACGTTAGTCACAAGCACTTTTAGCGTCCACACATTCCTTTTGATAACTCGATCTTTTGTGCGGTTACCAACATATAGAGCAACCACTTTACCACAGCAGTTCCTCTTTAAAATATAAGATGCATAAAAGGTAGATTGATGTGCATGGCCCTTTGGTTGCTTGGCTTCTGTGGTGGGATCATTTTACTTGCCTCCCTTGATGAACTTTAAGCACTCCTTGCTATTTATCACCACACACTCACTAGACTTGATTGTGTGCATATCAAATCCAAACCATCTCTTTTGCTTATTGTCTTTGGCCTCAATGGTCTTGTACAGTGCATCTTTGAATTTGTATATCTTGATGCACCCATACTTAACCAAGATATTTAGCCTTCCATTCTCTTTTTCAATGCTTGCAAGGATTGAGCATTAGTAGCACAAGCATTTATATCAATATTGTAACAACGAGAGCAACCATTACTGGTAGAAGTATTAGAGAGTGAGGTTGCATTATTAGAAGAGGATGGGCTATTCCTAAAGGCATCAAATTACACTTTAAGAGTTTTATGAGTTTCATCCAAACATAAGAATTTCTCTTGAAGTGTAGCATTGCTACCCTCTAGACTAGCAATTGAAACATTAGCCAAATCAAGATCTTTGATCAATTTCTCAACTTTCTCATTCTCTTTAGCAAGGAGCTCCTCGAGTTCAAAGTTTCTCTCCTTTTAAAGGATGAGCAAATACTCTTGCTTCTCGACTCTTTATTGTTTCCATTAGCTCTTTTACTTTAGACATAGTATTTTTACTAAGACCTTTAAGCATGCTTTCATAACCATTATCGCTATCACTATCACTATCACTATGTAGAAGCTTGGATTATGATTTTACCTTCCGCTCTTTTACCATGAGACACTTGGGAGTATCGTCATCGCTCATATCACCAAAAAGTGACTTTGTCAGTATAGAGGAGCAAATGGTGATGGTGACGACTCTATCATCATCGGAGTCGAAGTCGAAGTTGAAGTACCACTCCTCATCGGAGTCAAAGTCGGAGTTGAAGTACCACTCCTCGCCAATGTCAACTTGACTCGAATATTTCTTCTTATAGGTCATAAACATGTCCTTCTTGAAAGGCTTGTTCTTATTTTCTTCCTTGTCCTTGCTCTTCTTCTTATTAGGACAATCGATGATGAACTGGTCAACTTTACCATACTTATAGCAAGCTCTCTTGAATATTCTCTCTTGGGCTTACTATAAGCACCCTTCTTCATAGATTTCTTAAACTTTCTTACAAAGAAGGTTATTTCTTCATCATCTGAGCTCTCATCTTCACTTGAGTTTGATTCTTCAACTTGCTTGCTCTTGCTTGCCTTAAATGTTACTTCTTTGTTCTTGGAGGTAAAACTTTGCTTGACAAGATTCTTGACTTCATATGCTTCCTCCTTCATGATCTCATGAGTAAGAATTCTTCCAAGTACATAACTTGGTGTGATCCTCTTTTAATCTCCTCTCTCGAATGAGTGTGATCAAGGTGAGATTTCTTGATGCAAAAGCTCTAAGAAATCCTCTCACCACATTGTGATCATCAAGCTCTTCACTTTCAAGCCCTCTAATCTTATTCACCAACACCATCATACGATCATACATTGCTTAAGGGGTTTTATCATCTTCCATCATAAATCTTCTCAATTTACTTTCAAGCAGCTCTATCTTAGATTCCCTGAGGCTTGTGGTGCCTTCATCAGCAACTTGAAGTGTGCCTATATTGTCTTGGCCTCTTCAAGTCCATCCACTTTGTTGAACTTCTCAGAACTCAAAGCACCAAGTAACACACTTGCGGCTTGTGCATTACAGTGGAGGTTTTGCTCTTACCCGGGAGTGAGTTCATTTTCTTCATCCGATAGCTCAAAACGTGTATACACAATCTTCCAAATACTTAGATGAAGAGAGATTAAATGCAATTTCATTTTGTGCCTCCAAACGGTATAATATATACCATCGAAATAAGGTATGCGCCCATATGGCACCGATATATAAGAATTAGAAGAATTCGATTTATCATAATTGAATTCAATTACGACTCTCTTGCCTTTATCGTTACCCGATATCGAAGGATCATCTTTCGGACTTGCCAGACCTTTCGCTCCAGACGATAACATCTTCAAATCCTAAAAACGGTGAAACCTTGTAAGAGGTTAGGCTTTGATACCAATTAAATGTACGTGATATCACCTGAAGGGGGTGAATAGGCGTTTCCTGAAAATTAAAACTTCGTAACGGATTAACAGAATCCGAGCACTCCGGTTTAATCCGAAGACTCCAGGACCGAAGACTCCGAACTAACCCGGATAGTCCAACCTGCACAAGAAATTGAAAACTAGGTAAAACTAAGCGAGCCTAGTTGAATAAAGGTTACCACATGTTCTAATTGATGTAAGAGTTTCTTTTAACCAACCAACTGCAATTACAACCCCACAAATAAGTAGATCGAGGCAAACAAAAAAACAACTAGAACAAGAAAAACATGCAAGAATATATAGGAGACAAAAATTTATTTCCCAAAATTCGGATCAAATGACCCTACGTCTCCGTTGAGGTGCTCACAAAGAGCCGAATCTCTTTCAACCCTTGTCTTCACCAAACGACCACGAAGATCGAGCTTAGGCTTACTCAAGAGTTCCTCTTCACTTACAGAGGTGAGAAGAACCTTCACAAACTTCTCAGGGCACTCCACAAGCTTGGATGCTCTCTGTGCGACACCTAACCGTCTAGAAGCTCCAAGCTCTAAGAGTAAAGAACGCGAATCGACAACTTGACACCCAACTCAACTCTCAAAAATCTAGCAAGACTTAAAGTACTAGAGGAGTTGGAGGGGCTATTGAATGGCTATGAATAAGTTTGTCTCGAGTTAGTTCAGTAGCTCAGCAGCAAATGAAGGAGAGGGTGAGGGGTATTTAAACCCAGCCCCCCAAACTAGCTGTTATTGTACTATTTGTATTGACCTGGAGTATCCAGGTTCACCCAGAGACTCTGGGTTGAGCACTCAAGCCCAAACCGAGAGCCCAGTTCAGAGTCTACCTCGAAGACTCCAGGTTACTGTCCGAAATCCAGAGTATCCGAGCTAACCCGGAGACTCCGGGTTGGACACTCAAGCCCAAACCGAGAGCCCAGCTTGGAGTCTAACTCGGAGACTCCGGGCCACTGTCCACAATCCGAAGTAGCCGGACTAACCTAGAGACTCTGGGTTCAGACAACTTTTGCAAGTATCCTGATGTTCGTGAGTGATTGTGTCTCTCAACTTTTAGGTCTAAAAGGATACTTTGAGCACTAAAACACCTTCAAGACTATCAACATGCATCCATCTTGATAATACAGCTCCTAAACTCATTCAAAAATAAAATAAATTTAAACCTATGAGTAACTATATGCCGCTTCTCTTTTCTTTTTAGGATGCCAACGCTTTTTAACTTTATCGATGGGACTAAAACATGTTTATAACCTTAATAAACTCATTAGTCACTTAATCGTTTGTTATTAATTATCCAAAACCCACATTAGGGGTCTAGATGCATTTTCATATGGACACAATGGCCGTTGAGAGGTGCAGGTTGCCCGTACTTGATGCGCCTTGCCAAGTCTTGGTCATCGTAGATGAAGATCAGCCCCATGGGATCGGGGAATGGCTTCAAAACTATTAAGAGTCCCTTGGTCTAAGATAACATTATAGGCGTAAGGTACGTCCAGGACGTCAAAGGTGATTACCTCGGTCCGCGTTGTGGTGGGGAATGGCTTCGAAACTATTAAGAGTCCCTTGGTCCAAGATAACATTGTAGGCGTAGGGTACGTCCAGGACGTCAAAGGTGATTACCTTGATCTGCGTTGTGGAGCCTTCACCGCCTAGGGCATCAAGAGGAGCCCCGTTGAATCCATGTAGGGGCCTGTGGGCTAAAGAAAGCCAGCTCCACGGAATGCGGAGTTGGTCGAAGGCGTGTATGAAGAGGAGGTCTGCCAAACTGTCTCCATCTACCAGCACCCTCCGAACTTCTACTTCGGCAATATTGGCTTAGATGACTAAGGCATCGGAATGGGGGAACTTTACCCCCTCAAAGTCATCAAAAATGAATGTTACAGAGGCATCGGCCCATCCGGGGGTCTGACGATGGATGTTGATTGCCCCGACATGGTCTCGTCGCTACCGTTTTGAGGAGCAGCCAGAGCTTCCTCCTCCTGTTATGGCGAGGACCACCTGCCTAGTCCTATCTCCCTCGTTGGCGTAATGCTCTGCGGGAGGCGGAGGTGAAGGAGGCAGGGCAAGCTGCGGAGGGTTCTGCAAGGCCATGTGAGCAACCTAGTGGCCTGTCGCCAGCCTACGGCCTTCGGGTCGTTCGCCATCGGCCCCTTCCGCTACTGGGTAGGCTGTCTGCCTTTCGAGGTACTCCTCTCGGAAGGTTATGAGGGTCCGACGGTCTTCAGTGTTGTGGCCATGTCCAGCCCCGTGTAGGGTGCACCAGTGTCCCTCCTCAGGGTGTCGTCCTAGGGCGCAATGCCGCTTGGGAAGGCTCTAGAGCGCCCTCAGTCGCGGCCCCTAAGACGAGGCGAGTTCGGAGCCCCTTGGACTTAACTGATGTTGTTGACGTTACGCTATCGCCACCGAGCCTTGCACACCCTAGAGTCCTCAACCTCCTCGGGGCTTCCTTTTGTTGCTGGAGGAAGAGGGGCATGCGAGGACCCTGCCTGCAAGCATGACTTCTCTAGCTCGACGCTAGGGGCCGAGGTAGCCTGCACGAGCCTTCAAGGGAGCTTTTCTTCCTCCACTCGTGCGTATTCCTCGAATTTGCACATTAAGGCCTCCAACGAGCGCACAGGGCATCGGTTCAATCGATCGTAGAGGGGCCCTTCTGCTAGGCCCTAGGTTGCAACATCGATGGCCGACGACTTCGATATACCTTTGATCTGGGCCTTGGTTTAGGAAAACCTCCGTTAGTAATCACGGAGGGTCTCGCCTAGCTGCTGCCTGATGGTGAGCAGGCTCCTAAAGGTCATTGGTTCGACAAACATACCCTGAAAATTTTTGCAGAAGGCGTCTTGGAGTTGGGCCCAAACGTAAATGGTCCCCAGATCCAGTGCCTAGAACCATCGAAGGGCTACTCCCTCCAGTGCGAGAGGAAAGCATTTGGCCATGGTGGCATGCCCGCCTCCGATAGCCTCTATGGCAAGGGCGTACGAGCGAACAAATTCCTTCAAATCCAAATCACCCTTCGCTAGCCTCTATGGCGAGGGCGTATGAGCGAACAAGTTCCTTCAAATCCAAATCACCCCTAGACTTGGTCTTAGGGGTTTGGAACCCCTCCGAAAAGGGTACAGCCTGCAGGTCTGCTTGCAAGGGAGAATCGTGGTCTAGTAACGGAACCTCGCGCCGATAGGCCTGATGCTCCGGATCCTGCGTACCAACTGCTAGTGGTGACAAGGGGCTGGGATGCGAAGTTCCCCCTGGCCCCCAGAGCCCCGGCCAACATAATGGTGGCCGTTGCGGGAGCAGCCATGGTCAAGCCTGTGGGTTGATGTGCGGCCTGTAGGGCTACTTGCAACTCCTCTAGTTGAGCCTGAAGGGGCACCACGTGCGACTGTTGGTTGTCTATGGCGGCGTTCGTGATGACGGCTCCGTTTGTGATCCCTAGGGACGCAATGAGGGTCTTGCTACGCTGCTGCCGAAGGGCCATCGGGGTGGCTGCCCCCTGGCGCTAGCCGTAGCCAGGGTCGCAGCGGCTCTGGTTGCAGTGGTTGTGTGGACCTTCGCACAGGCATTGCCGGGGAGTCGACCGCCTGTGCCGCAGCCTTGGTGGTCTTCTTTTTGGATGGCATCCTACCTCTCTAGTACTTCTACGTTCCTTCCCCACGGATGACGTGCTGTTGGTGAAAGAAAAAGTCTTCCACGAACAAGTGCGATGGGGCCTCTTCTAGAGAGGAGAAACAAAATGTGTTATTGATATTGATAAGAAAAGATCTCCCCCTTTAGCCTGATGGCCAAGGGTCTGTACTTATAGTGCCGTCAGGGTGCAAGTATACAAGTTTACCCTCACAGAGATAACGATACCAGTCATCTCTATACCACATAGACCTAGGGTCGATTCAATTACACAAACTAGGTCTAGACAGCATACTTTTACCCCTACCTAAAAGATATTATCCACTATGGTAAATACAATGGTGCAAGTGATCCTAAGGAAGATGTACTGAGTCGACCACCTATTATAATGTCGCACTATCCAAGGGTATCAGACCGGCCACCACTTGCGCTGGGATGTTATAATAGCCTCCACTTGCATAGGTATTAAATGCCGGTTACTTCCTTGCAAACGCAAGACGTCTGGCAGGCCCCTCTGGCTGATCTTTTGCCCAGACCTGATTGCTCACCCTCCGAGCTTTGGGAAGATTGCCCTATCCTTTGGAGGATAGGGGCTCCGAAGAGCCCGCCCAGGCTTCAGAGGGCAAGGGCTCCGGAGAGCCCCGAAGCCTAAAGGCCTGAAGGGCCTTCGGAGATCCGTGATCCAAAAGCCGTAGGCTAGCGGGGCCAGGACGTCGAATCCTTAATGACGAGCCCAACTAGAGGCACTGCACATGGTTTCAGACAGACGCCAACACAACACATACCACCCAGAAATGCACCCAACAATTCAGATGAGAAGTTTCTGAAATTATAAATCGCAGCACACCACATGCCACAAAATTACTCAAAATAAGTTACAGACATTCAAAACTAGGAGCAGATATTTATGGTACAATACATTAAGTATCTTAGTAACAGATATTGCAAACTCGGAATAGCAATATGGAATATGATAATGCAAGGATGTGCAAACTTGCAAACTGGGAATAGCAATATGGAATATGATCATGCAAGGATGTGCAAACTTAAACTTGGGAGAGACTTGTCGAAAAAATGCATCTTCGGAGAGAAAGGGCTATATAATTCACTTTATGTACATTCAGACGAACATGTAGAAGTACCAGTTGTATAATACAAGCAGCATTTAAATTTGGTTTAGCTAACCATGATACACAGATTAGCAAGTATAACAAGAACTACGACTTCGATTCCCACCATCATTGGGACTTCTAGCTAACCTTATCAGCAAAGTACTTTAAACAGCCTCACCACAGGGTAAGTAATACATTTCTTGTCTAGCAAATATACAATGGAAAAAAGCCCAGAAGCTAAACATCTTCTTCCACATCTATTTGAACAGCAAGGTAGCTATTTGCCTAGTGTACATGATGACAAGACTCGGTACATTTTCTCATGGAGCTCATCTGCCTACATGCAAGTGTCCCTGATTAAGTGAAACATAATAAAGGTCAAAACCAAAACATTTATTTCCATTCCTATGAAACTAACAGCAGAAGATTAAGCTAAGACAATGGATAATTGTGTGGTACTGTAAACATGCAAAATCAGAAAAGAGCATCCAGAACATGAGTTAGTGCTGCAAGGCAAAACAATTCCTATAGGCAAGCAGACAAGATTTCGTACCTGATAGGAAACAATAACAAAGAATATTGTCGCTAACCTTTCGGTAGCAATTACGAGATGCATGGAATATGTAACAGAATAATTGCAACTGACAGTTCAGACATGTCTCAAGTGCGAAATAGGAAAACATATAGGCACAATAAACACCAAGAGAGGCATTGTGCAGGGTTTCAGTCTTTCAGATAGACACCGACACAACACATACCACCTAAAAATGCACCCAACAATTCAGATGGGCAGTTTCTGAAATTATAAATCCCAGGACACCACATGCTACATGTTTTATGCACAAACCTGATAATGTTAATGCTGCTTGAGAATGTCACAGGGTAGGTATATGGTTGGAAATTTTATTCTGCTTTGCCAGAATGCAATAGAATAAAAACAGAATGACTAGAACACTTTCATCACAAATCAAACTAAAACATGGCGATATTCCTCCACGCACACCCAACCGAATTTAGCAGCACGAAATTACTGGAACAGTTACAGGCATTGGAAACTAGAAGCAGAAATATGGATCATGATGGTACAATTATGTGCAAACATTCATTAAGTATCATAGTAACACATACTGCAAACTGGGAGCAACAATCTGGAATATGATCAAAGGGCTTGCAAACTTACATAAGTATCTTGGGGGAGAAAGGGCAAATATAATCCACGTTATGTACATTTGATGTATATCAGCATATGTAGAAGTACCAGTGGTATATTAAAAGAAGTATTCAAAGCAAACCATGATACACAAATTAGCAAGTATTACAAGAAGTATTACTTTGGTTACCACCATCATTGGGACTTCCACATCTATTTATTGTCCAGCAACCATCAAAATAATACATTTATTCTCCAGCAACCATCAAAATAAAATAAAAAAACTGAAGCTACACATCCTCTTCTACATCTATTTCAACAGCTAGGCACCATTTTCCTAATTTACAAGGCAAACAATACTTGGTACGGATTTCCTCACAGTGCTCACATGACTACATGCAAGTATCCTTGATCAAATGAAATATAACAAAGGTTGAAACCAAAACATTTGCTTGCATTTCTGTGACACCAATAGCAGCATTACGCTAAGACAATAGATAATCGTGTGCTGCTACAATAAACATGCACAATCATAATCTGACATCACAATGTGCCTAATGGCATAGAGACGATTCAAGATTGGTTACCTTACTAGTAACAGAATAACTCAATCAGAATATTCAAGATTGACTTTTTGAAAAACAATATTCAAGATTGGTTCACTTGCAATCGTCGATCAAGTGACTTTGCAGCATCGAAATGAACAAAGCAGAGCAACTCATGTATACTTATAATCATAACCTCAACTGTACAATCAGTGCAGTGTAATCAACCACCCTCTCATGATCAACCTAATACAGTCCCTGCAAATATACCCTTACCGCTCTGAGCACATCATGGCTGGGTACTTCAGCATATAATCAAAGCATACTAGTTTGAACACCAAACGGCAGCAGGTCTAAGAAGCACCAAGCATGGACTCCTGGGCATGGATCGGTACTAGTGCACAGTTGATGAGCAGAAAGTATAAAATTTAAATCCATCCCTGGATTTGGAGGCTTCCTGATTATACCAACAAGTTGCAAAAACCTGGAGCACTAAACCCTCAAGCTTTGTTAGATGCAGAGTGTACGGATCAAGTGCAAGCTGTAGCATCCCAGGTGCCAGCAGCCAGCAAGGTGACGCGATCACGGTTTCCTCGAAGGCAAGCGCACGCTACATTCAAACACCTCCAAACCCACCCGGGAATCCAATTCGAAGCACCCAGCCTGATCACGCGGCGCACGCGCACGGGACAAAGAGCTAGCTAATCGCATTGGAGGCGGCGGCGGCTACAACAAGTCAGCAACTAGACATGCTAATCGAGGGAGCAGGTGACGTAAGTAGTTGAGAAGCGGTGGTACCTTGGAGGCTGGGAGCACGGAGGGCGGAGAGCCCTAAAGCGGGGGTCGCCGTGGGGCTCGTCGGGGAAGCAGTTGCAGCAGTAGCAGCCGCAGAAGCAGCGGCACCACCGGCGGAAGAAGCGGCAGTAGCACCACCGCGCGCGGGCCCTCCCCGACGCCGAAGCGCCGCCCGAGTAGTCCATCGGAAGAGAGACAGAGAAAGACAGGGGTGGAGTGGTTGGGGTGGGGAAGAATAACGAATCTAGAGGAGGTGCTGGGGCGTAGCATTGTTCAACAAATTTTCTACATTTTATACTACTAATATATATTAAAATTATTTTATTTTTTCGGTTTCTTCATAATTTAGTTAGAATCTATTTCGCTTTACCGATTCTTTCTAAATTTCGGCCCCAGCTGCACCACTCCACCTCCGCATAGGGAAGTTTTGCCGCTTCTCACTGTGGCGCCGCTGCTTAACTACAGTGATAACCTTGTTCGTTGTTAAACTGATCAACGAATTGCTGCCCACTCGCCATCTTCATGCTTACAGCAGCAAAACTCTCCCAGGGTTTCCTATTAAACATCAGCCATTCGGCTGCTCTTGATCCTCCAGCGAGCTCGGGATGACCTCCACACTCCAGGCAATCATCCGCTGGTGCTTGACATCGGATCGAGCTGCCTGATGGAGGTTGGGCTGCCACTTGATCTTCAGGCCGTTTTACTTTTCTCAAAGGAGAGGGGGGGGGGGGTAGATCACAATTGCCAATGTCAAACCATCGGAAACCAGCCCTGGAGACCAGCAAGGCATCCGTATGTTTCTAACTCTTCAGTACTGCCAAAACAAAATTAACCAAATATTGGGACTCCAAACTGCGCGAGCCATCAGAGGTAGGAACTTCAGCAGCGAACGGTCAGTGGTCCTCTGGGTACATTGGTCATCAGGAAATGCAGATTGCACCTATACTCCAGAAAGTTCAAGAGCGCATTGGCAAACCTAATAGCAAGACAAAGCTAGTGAGTACAAGAGTACCAGTGAAGAACAAACAGAACTATATTTTTTGTCAGAATTCCAGATTCAAACAGATCGATCAGATGACTAAGCAGTACGTGCATCTGAAAGACCTTGACAGCAACATTTGTTCACGCAACAAGCAGTCATGTAAAAGATACTATCAAAGACGCATATCATATATAGCCAAAAAAAGGACTAATGGAACAAAAACCATACCGAAATATAAGAGTTTGAAAAGAAATGCAGACCGTGACAAGCCTATCTTTCAGCATACCAACACTAATTAAGTTGTTTCGTCATACACTCAGCAAGTCTTATTCATCAAATACTAACTCATTATTAAGTGACGCTAAACTGAAATCTAACTTTAAACAGAGCAACACAAGTAAGGTAGTTTTGTGCATTAAAATGAAAAAAGGTTATTGAGGTGATACCACCAAAACCCAAATTTGCCTACCGTAACCTCCTCCTCAACCTTGGTTCCAGTCACAGTTTCACCCACCATCCCATAACATAAAGATGATTATTACGTCGACAATCTTCAGAAAACAGAGAAGAGAAAAAGAAATTTAATGAACGAAGCAATCTAAAAGTCAAAAACGCCTTAGAATATTTACTATTTTACACAGAAGAAACACTATCTATTGATATGTGACACTGAAGAAAAGAACAGTATGCAAAAAAGAAATATTACCATGATTTCTCTTATCCTCCACATCCATCTTGGTTGTAACTGCGTCCTGTCTCATGGTCACCCTATTTAGTGTCTGTTTCCAGGATGATGTCGATGTCAAAAGCCAATTTCACCAGTAGTCATTGTAGGAGCAGGTGGAAGCGATGACGGTTGCGCACAATGATCACACGCTGGTAAAGCTTGGACACAAGTGTACGATGGCATTTTGGAGTATATTTGCACTACATACATACACATCTATAGTAATATAAATATAACAAAAGAAAAATAAGAAGAGAAAGAGTGTGTGTCTGTGCTTCTTGCGGTCCAAGCAAACTCAGCGTCCAAGGCCCAAGCTCTTTTATCCTTTCTTCTTCTTGGGCCAGCCCACCGCATAACTCCTTTTCATTTCTCTTTCTTTCGGCCCGCAGTAGGCAGGCCCAGGCCGGGACGGCCGTTCCCTTCCTCCTCTCGGCCCGAGGCCCGTGCGCCCTTGCTCTTGCCTTCCTCCCTCGTAGTGCCTCATGCCCATGGGCACGGGAGCCGCATTCACCAGGCCGTCGGTCCTCTCCCGTAGCCACCGCAAGCCGAATTTTTTTATATATTTTATTTCTTTAATATTTTCAAAATATATAGTCGTTTCAAAAAATCGCTTGTTTAACCTATCGTCGTCCGTTCAATAAGCGAAAATAAGGTCTTATCTGCTAAACGGACGAGAGAGATTAAATTCTCGTCCGCTAAACAAGCGAGACCTTCGTAGCGTCTCCGCCGTGTGGACCCACCCAAAAGATCTTGCCCGTTGAGGGGGCAAGATCTTTTGAGTATTTAAACCGGTGCGGCTGGCCCTACCGATGTCACGCCCTTATTTGTTTCCCACTAAGCCGAGAGGAGAGAAGAGGAGAGAGGAGGGGAGGGGAGGAAAAATTGTGCGGTGAAGTTCTATTGAAGAAAAGATGTACATTTTTTTCTTTGTTTTTTTACAAACCTGGTAGGATATTTAGTAGTATTAGGTTTTGACATATGTTAGATGTTAGATTTAATTTTTTTTTTACAAATCTGGTAGGATAGGCACTAAACGTATGTTAGAATGTAGATCTAGTTTTAGAATTAGGGTTTGATATAGTTTAGCAATTAGATCTTGTTAATACGCATATTTTAGCAATTAGATTTAGTATTTAGACATATGTTAGGTATTAAATATAGGTTTTAGACATAGTATAGTCATAACTGATGTGGTAGATATAGGATTTAGAGGTGTTTCATGTACGATTCGGGAATATTTTGTTGCAGTATAGGTTACATATTGGACTATATTTGAAATGAATTTTCCATTGTAGATGTAGTTTTACATAATTATTTATATTTTGTTGCAATAATGTTAGGGTTTTTGTCGAGAGTTGCCAGGTATGTTGGATATGTGGTAATTTATGATTTTTTATGGGGACAGTGAAATATTATATGGTTCGAAAATGGTAGTATTATCCGTATTTCAATCAATGAACAAGGGTATATCTGGACCTATGAACAAAAGTGTCAAACACTTGTACGTCTGGTTGATGCATGGTTTCAAAATAGACCCTAAGATTCAAAAGATGACCATTAGCATTATGGGCAACCGTTACAGAGAAGGTGCATACTGAGAGGTGTTCCCGCTCTGGGAAGATGAAGTATGGAAGAGGTACTGCAGAATGTTGTGCACAGAGATTGGCCTCCTATGTTGCTTTGTGCAATGAAAGAATAAGGAGGCAGTTGGGGAGATGCAAAGTGGGGGATATGCGGAGGAGGAGGGTGCTGAGGAAGAGTATGAGGAGGATGTCAATCCAGATGGTGCATATTTACCAAATTATTCGAATGATCCTACCGATGAGGCAGACGAGAGGGGACGAATCCCTTCTCTAATTGAACAGATGGAGCGGGATGATCGTGAGGCTAACGAATTCTCTGAGTATGACATCTCGGATGATGAAGATTATGCTCCAGTTCCTATGGACTGGGACAATCCTAACTTTAACAGCTTTATGGTGAATGAGGGGAATCAAGTGACCTGGGACTATACACAGAATGAGGAGACTCAAGGTGCTAGGTATCCTATCAGTCAAGCCATGAAGGATGATGTGACTCAATGGGTGATATCGCTTCGATGGCAGTTTTATGTTTTCAAATCAAGTAATAAGGAATATAATGTCAAGTGCGCGAATTATGGTTGCTCGTGATGTGGTCGAGCACACTTGCATGATGGACGAACTTGAGCTCAGCCACAAGAACATAACATCATCCTTTGTCGCCAATGTGATGTACACCCAGATTGTGAACAACCTGAACTACAAACCAGGGTCCATAATCATGCAAATTGAAGAGAAGTACAAGGACACTATCAGCTACAACAAGGCATAAAGGGCGAAGAGAAAGGCAATCGAGATGAGGTTCGGGACCTACAAAGCATCGTATGAGAATCTACCACATTTGTTGAAGACCATTGCTCGAAGGAACCCTAAGACGTATTATGACATTGATAAGTACTCATTGCTATCCGAACCTAGCACGTACGTCCTAAGATGATGTTTCCTCGCAATAGAGCTATTTATCGAAGCTTTCAAGAATTGTCGACCTATCTTGTGCATCGAGGTCACTTTCCTTACCGACAAGTTCACGGGACAGATCCTAACCGCTATTGGGGTCGATGGGAATAATCAAGTTCTACCGTTGGCCTTTGCATTTGTGGAGGGTGAGAATAGCAACAGTTGGTATCAGTTCATATACCGTGTGAGAATGATAATTGTTTGTGCTCGGCCGAACGTGTGCATTATACATGACTGGCATGCTAGGATGCTCAAAGCAATTCCAAATCTGCAAAATGGAACAGACGATGGCTTGATTGGACACGTGTTGCTAGATCTGCAGAGTAGGTTGTGCATGTGGTATTTTGGTGCAAACTTCTTCTACCAATTCAAGAACAAGAACCTCATGAACATGTTCAAGCATTTGTGTAGTCATAACAAGCAGCGAAAGTTTGATGCTCTTTGAAAGACGCTGGATGAGCTGATGAAGAAGCAAACACAGGAGCGTGCAAGGAGGCCTGTGAGGGAGCTAGAGGACGAACCAGTACCTCTTGAGTCCCTGTCAAAGGTTAATGAAGCTAGCATCACGTGGAGGATCAGGTCATCTACCAAGTCATAGGACTCGACATGGATCGTACGAGTACCCACTAGTATAGTGACATAGATCACTCATATGACACTTTTCATATGATTTCATGCATTGTCTTACTAATCTCCCATCTTCTTTCATTTGTCCAGTCTCCTCTACCTATCTATGACTTCATGGAATGCTTCGACATGAAGCAAAATGAGCACAAGAAGCGGTGGGTCGACATGAGTATACAGTGGAGGGGGTAGCGTACGAATGCTAGGAGTACGAGTAACAGTAGGAGGAACTACGACTAAAGCGTTAAGAGGAGCAGCTCATGAGAAAAATAGCGAAGGGGCGCGCCGTGGCTGAAGCACACGAATTGGAGAGGGAAAGGAAGGGAGAGAGGGCCCGTCGTGCTAAGGCACAGGGCCCCGAAGCCCTACGTAATGGCAAATATCATAGGTGCACTCAGTAGAGAGCATATATTATAACGTGGT
The DNA here is from genome assembly GCF_958298935.1 of Phragmites australis. Lineage (NCBI taxonomy): Eukaryota > Viridiplantae > Streptophyta > Magnoliopsida > Poales > Poaceae > Phragmites > Phragmites australis. Next base: position 17,295,925 of record NC_084926.1, read on the forward strand.
ATTTTTTTATTCCCTAAGGCATGTTAGGATTAGCAGTAGAACGCTATTAGGTTAGTCTTTAGGCGTACCGTACATGTTAACGTTTGTTATCATCATCTCTTTATGGTTATGGTCCTTTCGTGCAGCCCATATCCTATGTAATATTTGTCAGCGTATGTAACCTCCATACCGGGTTCTATGCTAATAGTGCTTCACAACTACAATTATTCAAAAAAAATAGATTTTATATCCTCCCAACATTACTTCACTAAAAAATTACTCATACAATTTTACATCAAATAAATAAACAAATGTAGACAAATTTACATCGAAACAAAATTTTCAAAACAATAACCATTGTGGATAACTATTTGCATAACTAACATTTATTGTCGAATGAATTTGCACTATTTTTCAAATTGCCATAAACAAAAAAGTTAAATTAAAAAACTATATATGCACATATCGCCCGTTCAGCGGGCGAGTACAATGTGTCACCCGGTGAACGAGCGACATGAAGGTCTCGCCCATTCAATGGGCGAGAATTTGACCTCGCCTATTAAACGGGTGACATCTTCCTCTCTTTGGTTATTTAATTCGCTGACCATCGAGGCTCACAAGATCTCGCTCGTTCAACGGCCGAGACCTTATTCTCGTCCATTGAACGGGCGACGGTAGGTTAGATCTGCGATTTTTTGAAACGGTTGTGTATTCTTGAAAATGTTAAAGAAATAAAATATATAAAAAAATTAATGCAAGCCTATGGCTGCTAGCTCTTCTTCCTCCTGGAGCCGAACCGCACTGCTTCTATCTCCCAATCGCTTTTTATTTATATTTTTTAATATTTACAAAGCTACATCAAAAAATTACAACAATAGTCTATCGTCGCCCGTTCATCGGGCGAGAGCAAGTTCTCACCCAATGAACAAGTGACACCTTGTGGGCCCTGGATATCAAGCAATAAAAAATCCGGTGAGTGATATGTGTCTCCTGTTCATCAGGCGAGATCTTGTTGTCGCCCGATGCAACACAATTGTCTCGCCCGATAAACAGACGACAGCAAGGTGTCGCCCAGTTAATAGGTGACACCTTGCTTTGATCGAATTAATTTAATTTATGGCATAATAGGCGTTTATACACCACAATTTTTTTTGGTCGAATCGTCCAGTACCATCAGATGTATGTGTGATATTTTGGGTACCCGAATTTGACGAAAACAGAAAGTTGAATACAACGACTTTAATAGGAACTGCGATATACACGGGCTTTGGCATATATGGTACATGATCATTATAACATAAACAAGTATCACTTCTAAACCTAGCATGCCTCAGGGAATGTAAATAACAGAATTACAACATCTGATCTACTAAGTGCAATGTGGGTAATTTTCCTTCCTCGATGCTTCGGGTCCTGTGTCACAAGTTTAACATGCCCTCTTGTGCTTCCTCTCCCTCTTCACCTCACATGCCTCCGTCATCTTACGGTTATACTCCTTTCTCATCTTCTATTGCTTCTCCCGAATGCGCTTGCACGTAGCCTCCCTGCTCTTGTCGGCTTCCATGTCATGGAAATGTCTTCAAGCAGCGCGATGCTCAGTGTGAAGGAGGAACACATTCACTTCTATTACTCAGTATCTAGCCACAGTAAGAAGTCACATAGTGGTGGCAGCGACTACAATAAATATCAAAATATTAAGTGGTAAATCTTAATTGTTTTTGGTAGTTTGGTAAGAAGTTATTACCTGGCGGCGGGAGTCAACATTGGTGCTTCCTTAAGGTGAATCATACTATTTTTTTCAAAAAGATTACAAAATAGCTTGATTAGCACCGTATGCACACCAAATATTTCGGTGTTTACGAGAAAAATACCCTAACGTTTACAAAAGAAAATGGAGTTCCGACAACTAAGTCCAATTGCTAGTTTTTAGAAGTACACGTCAGGTGTTGCCCCCCAATTCGCTGCCGCCGCCCTCCGGTTCGCTGCGGCTGCCTTGATGACCTCACGACGCTGCTCTGCAGCCTCTACCGCGACAACGCCCGCCTACGAGGGAGCCCGTTCTACATCGTGGCTGAGTCCTACAGCGGCAAGTTCGCTATCACTGCCGACGCCCCGTGATGTGTGCTGGCCGCCACCCTGCGAGCCGGCGTTCGTGTCCTGCTGCTCCGGCCGAAGTTGCTGCTGCCGTCCACCGAAAGGAGACGCCGCTGCGTCACTCTCCCCGTCAAGTTCTACTGGCCACCTGCCGTGTTGTGCTGGCCCTCTGCCGTATTCTTTTGGCTGGAGCCCGAGCCAAGCCCCTGCCTGCTGCCGACCGCACGCCCCTGTTGTTGCTGCTGTCCGTGGAGAAGAGGAAAAGGGGACGATGCCCTGCTGCTCGAGCCGTCGCTCTCGTGAACCGCCGTCCCTGATGCCTTGTGGCCGCCCGCCGTCCCGGATCTGCTCCGCCGCCCTGCTGCGCGTTGACGAAGCCGTCCAAGGTCCTGACCGCGCCGCCCGGCCGGCCACCACTGCTGCGCGCGCCGCTCCACTTCACCACCGGGACGGAGCCCTGCCGCGCTGTCTTGCTGTGCGCCCTGGCCGAAGAATGCGCCACCGAGCCTCGCTGTGCGCACCGCCGACATCTGCTGGCCATTGCTCTGCTAGCCGACAACCTTGGTGCCGAGCCACACCCTTGCTGCCCACGAGACGCACCTGCCCGGAGGCCCTGCTGCCGCGCGTCGTGCCCTTGTGCCGCGCCGAAGGCCTGCCGACGTCCACGAAGAAGGTCAGGAGCCCCTGCTGGCCGCCGAGCCATGCTGCGCATCTCGCCGCCGCCGTTTACCGAGGCCTGCCCCGTGCTTAGCGCCAACCTCTGGGTGTCGTCGAACATCCAACTCGGGGAGTACGTCGTGCCGTTTAAGGCCCAGTCGCTGTCCATCTCTGTGCCTGCGAGCCGTTGTGCTCGAGCTTGAGCCCGGCCGCCCTTTGTCTCTTTCGGCACATGCTGTTGTGCTGGAGCTTGAGCCTGGCCACCCTCTCTTGCTTTCGGCCCGTGCTGTTGTGCACGAACTTGAGCATGGCCGCCCTCTCTCTCTTTAGGCATGGGCCGTTGTGCTTGAACTTGAGCTCGGCCGCCCTCTCTCTTTCGATACGGGTCGTTATGCTCACGAGCCCTTTGTTGCCTGTTGCTTTAGATTAGCGGTCGATGATGCAATGTTGAGATCGTCTTTTTCTCACATTTCTATCTACTTGTCTTTGTGCTTTTAGCCTTGGAGACTCAAATGACAACCTCAAGTCGACAACCACCAGCACAGTTTAATCGGAGTTGATCTGGGAGATGAACATAATTAATCGAAGGTTTCACGAGGCCACGAGAACCAAGAAGACACAATCGATCACCGTCAGCTAGTCAGATAGCATGTGCGTTTATGTGGAGTGTGTGTTGTACTCCGAGAAACTATATACTTTATGAATTCTATATGAATGAATAAAACTCATGTTTCTGTTACATCGTTCTCCTTTACTTTGTATACCTCGTGTCGTGTATACTGACACGACTGCAATTGTTTCTCTTCAATTTTCATACTTTGACAAGTTTCGAGTCCACGAAACAACAAGCTTGGCATGCACGTGGCAGTCGCAGCACACTTGAAGATTCTTGACCATACGAATCGGTATATCATGAGGAATGTTTAGGATACCAAATGCTAGTGTCAGCCTCTCACTGTGGTAGGATAAGGTATTGCCCTTATCTTCCTCATCATCCATGTCCATAAGCACTTGGCTGGTATCCTTGACATAGCCGATCAGTTGCAACCTCCGTTCCGTATCTTCCAAAAGTGCATAGATCAGCCTTGTTTGGGGGTGTCTAGTATCACCTGACCTGAACTCATGGACCAGACCATTCCACTCTATCTCTATAAGCTCAAACCCGTCTCCTTCTTGGCTCCTCTCTCCTCCATAAACCATTGACTGCATATAGGTTGAAAAGAACAGCATAGCGTCCACCGTCTTCAGGCTCTAGCTCAATGAGCTGCTTCCCTACACGTTCGCCCACATTAATGTTGTTGTGCATCCGGCATGATGACATCAGTGCCCCCACTGTGACGCATGTGGCTCCATTGGCATGTCCAGTAACACAGCCTCGGCTTCTTCAACAAGCCCTGCATGGCCATGGAGATCAGCTAAGCACCCGTAATGCTCCCTCCGTGGCTCAGCACCATGGTCCCGCGTGGACCTAAAAACCTCCTTCCCTTCATCCACACGCCCTGTTCGGGTGCACGCGCACAAAACAACGACGAATGTTGACTCATTTGGCACAAAACCCTTTTCAAGCATCCTTCTGAACAACTCATTGTATTCCACAAGCCCATTCATCACAAGCCCGCCGATCATTGTATTCCACAACACCACATCGTCGCTCCGAACTCCATCGAAAACCCGCCACGCCTCCTCCATGCACCCTCACTTGCAATACATATCCACAAGTGCCGTATCAAGCATGACATTCCTTGGCATCCCCTTAAACCTCTCTGTTTGCAGATACCTGTGAACCCACCGCCCCTTCTCAACCGCGCCCAGATGCGCGCAAGCCTTGAGCACGCTGACCAGCACCACGGTGTCTGGCCTGAACCCCTCCCCCATCATCCGATCAAGCACCCTCAGCGCCTCGCCAAACTCTCCTGCGCGCACGCATGCGTCAACCATCGCGCTCCAGGAGACCAGGCTCCTCTCGGGCATTCTGCCAAACACCTCCCGCGCGGCCGCCAGGTCGCCGCTCTTGACGTACCCCGACACCATCGTGTTCCAGGAGACGGCGTCCAGCGCGGCGGCGCTCGAGTCGAACACCTTGCGCGCGTGCGGGAGGAGGCCGAGCGCGCAGTAGAGGTTGAGGAGGCAGTTGGTGACGACGGTGTGCGCGAGCGCGCCGCACTTGAGCGCCTGCGCGTGGGCGAGCCCCGCGGCGGCGAGGCGATCGCGGCCGCCTATGGAGGAGGAGAGGGAGCGGGAGGGGGAGGCGAGTGAGGAGAGGAGGAGGAGAGAAGGTGTACGGGGTCGGCGAAGCGGCGGCGCGGATGCGGGAGTAGAGGGCGAGCGCGGCGGCAGAGGGGGCGCCCCGGGGCGCGAGAGAGGCGTGGAGAGGGCACCCGCGGGAGGGCGCCGTGGAGAAGCCGGCGGCGCCGACGACGGTGGACCAGAGCCCGACGAGGGCGGGGTGGGAGCGGAGGCGGCGGCGATGGGCGGGCATGGGAGTCGGGAAAGAGCTAGATCACCTCCCGTTGGTTTTGAAACGGACTGACGAGTTGCCAGTGCGCGCGCCAGTGCGTACAAGCAGTGGCAGACTCGGGATGGAGATGGACTCATATGGTGTGTTTGGTTGTATATTCTAGATGAATACAAATAAACTGAGCAAATATAGTAACTCTAAAAATAAAAGTGTTTAATTGTTTGTATAGACGAATGTAATAACTATGTGAAGATGTTTGGTTGTCTGCATTAGTAGATATAATTATCTTGCACATGAGACTAACTAATGGACCTGTTGTAGCACTATAGCAGATACAATATATCAAAGAGTGTTTAGTTGTCTACATAAGCAGATGCAACGACTATATGAAAGTGGTTGATTGTTTGCATAGACGGATACAGTGACTTTGCACCAGAGACTAACGAATGAGCACGTTACAGCATTGTAACAAATACAATACACCAACTGAGCTAGGCTCCATATAGAAGCTCGATTCGGATCTATCCACCAGATCAGACTCACACCATATAATTACATCCGCGAATACTGAAAGAAACAATATATATTAACAACCAAATGACTTTTTTATAAAAATATATATACAGATAGAACCATGATGCCTTAGACAATCAAACACACTCATAGGAACTCATCTCCTCTCCCACTCACAGCCCGCTCTTCTTCTTTTTTCTCTCTCTGTTCTTCTCCATCCTATTTAGATCCGCCCCTGCGTACAAGGATTCCAGTGAGTGCTTGTCCGCAAACAAATTCGAATATTTTGGTAGTGGCAAAGTTGTTGAGGGCTCATATAGACGTTGGAACTTTTCTTGATTCCTGTGGAAATTGTACTGTTTCCCCTAAAATTCCTACAAAATTTCAGTAAAATTCCTACGTTCCTAACAAGCTCCCCAGGAGTGGGTTCGATCTAGAATGTTACACTACAACAATTAAATGCTAGTGATGCCATTCGAAAAACAATTTTGAAATTTTCATCTAAATTTTGTTTAGTGTAACTGCAGAAGGGGTTTGCCAAGTAAAGTGCATTTGCGTTTCTCAGTACTTGTATGAAGGTGTTGCGCTTCCACTAGTTTTCTTTTTACCCCAAAAAACCCCATTTGATTTTGCAACATAATAATATAATGATCCGACTAGAGATTTTAGGGGGGAGATTTCCTAGTGGCATCGCAAAAAACATCCCAGGCTGAAAATACTGTCAGCCCTTATATTGGATGATACTTTCCAATTTGTACATCTTTGAGACGTACTAATCTATTTTTACTTTCAATCAGACCAACCGGCCCTTTTCTTCCATGATTATGCCTCTCAAAATGCTCAAGCTTCAGGGGCCAAAATATCAATCTTTTGGAACTGCGTTCATCAATAAACATCTGGTAATGTGGATGTTAGTTTATACCCCATCAATCGAGGCTTCATTGGGTTCAAGGATAACAATTGTGATATATACTACAGAGCTACTACTCAACAACTACAATCGCCGCTATATAACTAATTGAACAAGAAAAATTGTTGGCCCAAAAGAGATCGAAGAGAAACAAAACGGATAAGAAAACAAAAACATGGCTTTCAGCTCATCGCCAAAAAAAAAAAGATCAGATTCCACGAAACACCCTGGCTTCTTGGCTGAGAATCAATGCTCGCTCAATGAAACAAGGCCCTGGCATACAGTTTCTCCCATACTCATCCAAAATGGGGTTGACATTATCTTCAATTAGTCACACTTTATGTTCCTGTAGATCCTCCTCACAAATAATGTCGAACCAAGATATCCTACAGCACCTGGATAAAAGTACCAAGCAGTATTAATTGAAACCATACTAGGGTTTGTAGATCACGAGAGTGCAGAAGAGCTTACCGCATAGTGTTCCTAAACCTAGGCAAAACATTAGAGTGTAGCCAAAGTAGAAGCTCGTCTGGAAGAATCCTGACATCTTCGTCTTCATGTGGTAATAATATATAGAGTAGAGGTAAACATACACAGCAGTGGAAGCAGCAGAGAAGAATGAAGTCCACTGCCAGTGATAGTTTTCTGCGTTTAGCAAGAAATATGTACCAACAATTGTTACACAGATGGTGACAATTATGAGGATCAGAAAGACCAGCAACATGAACCCGTAAACATAGTAGACCTGTCAATGGTTGATCAAAAAGGAAGAGGCATCAGTCTCAACTCTCAATCCTCCTTAGTAATGAAGCTTAAATGAACAAAACAGAGTTGACTTCCATACCTTATAGTTCCAAAACGATGTGAAGACAAAGTACATCTCAATGAAGATACTACCAAAAGGAAGCAGTCCTCCCATAAGGGCAATGACAGATGGTGTGAGGTACCATTTCTTCTCAGGGATAGGACGAGGAATAGTCTTTACTCTGCACGGATTGTTTGGGGCGCCACTCCAGTTTCTACCAACAACAGTTCCCAAAAGGGCAAGAGGGAAAGAGATGAAGGCCCACAGGATGAAAACAACCACCATTGTACCGAATGGTATGGCAGCTAATGATCGGTAGAATATAGCAATAGTGTTAAGCACTAGGCCAATTCCAAAGCACATAAACGGGAAAAGAGATGCTGTCATGGCCATAGCCTTGATCCAGTTTTTCCCTGCTCATCAGAAAAGGATTTTAAAAGGTGAGAACTTTATAGAAACATAGGTATGCGGTCCCATTTTACATGATAGATAAGCCCATACCCCCATGCCGTGAGTACAGTGTGCCACTGACGTATCCAGAGATGAATGAAGTAAGAGCATAACAAACAATGAATGTTGTGACAATAGCTCCTCGCCTGGCAGAATAAGTACACATGGTGAGTGATATTTTTGTGTAGCATAACAAAGTACAGTTATCCTTCAGGGAAAAAAAGTAGAATTAGAATGTTTTATAATAAATTTGTGTGGTTGCTTGTGATAGATATGTAAGATGTCACAATTCCTAAATATGCCTTTTTTATTTTCAAATATTGCTGCAACAAATACTGTAGTTACTCTGGGTTTTCTTAGAACTGCGAAATACTGTAATAATGACAAGCTGTAGTATTTCACATCTAGCACTTCAAAAACTGTAATTTCAAATACTGTGGTATTCAAAAGCTATGACAGCCAAACAGGCTCTATAGGTATCAACCTCAATGTGATGTAGCATTTTTTATGTTTATAATATCGAATGTATATGATGTTCAAAGTATCAAGAAATAAGGGCCATATCAGTCAGCTTCATTAAAATGCTGCATTTACTAGAAGCTGCTTGTAAAGAGAAAGGAATGTTACGAGCAATATGATAAATTATGTGCATACCCAATGTACAACATTCCGATGATTGCCAACAAAATCACTAGCAGAATAAGTGCTGCCAACTGTGTGCCAATACCGACAAGAGCTGAAAGAAGAACCAGATTGCGAGGAGGTCGGAAAACATCACCATGTACAAGCTTCCATCCAGATTCTTCATTGACATCTCTTTCCTAATACGTGACAACATATATCAGCAAAGGATGTAATAAGCGGAAAAAAAACTGAATTCTGAAAAACATTACTGGAAGAACAGTATATGCATATCATCTGTATAGAAAATCACCAGAGTTTCAATATCATCATCGTCGCGGGCATACTTTGCATAATCATTTCTTAGAGTCCGCATCAATATCATTGACACTAGTCCAGTGAGAAAGATAACCATCATGAAAGAATTGAAAATTGAGAACCAGTGAATCTGCACTTACAACCAATATAAGTAATCAAAGAAACAATTAGAAAGCAATTGATATAATGCACATCCTTTTGAATATGTAGAGTTAAAGGAAAATGATTGTGGTGGAGAAAAAAAAATGATATTGGAATTCACAAGAGCCAAATTGCAAAGATTTGCTTTAATTGGAAAATCATAAACTGATACTACCTGGTGTTCAAAGAAAGGATAGTCCAGGTACACATCAAAGCGATGAGCAAATGTTATGTTTGTTGGTTCCCACTTGACAGAATATGTCATATCCAATGCCTTACCCGCATCAATAAGCTTTGGACTTTCTTGAGTAAGATTAACATGGATAATCTGCACAGAAGTAGCAAGGATGATAAGCAATAACAGTTACGTGAAGGAAAGTGACATAAGCTCGTGATACACAAACCTGATTGCCGTTGTATCTGATGACAATATTCTTGTGGGTGAAAAGGAAATATTTGTTATCGTTGTTTCTGTCTGCCTCTCCAACAAAACCTGAAGACTTAAAGGATAAGCCTATAGAAGGTCTTAAAGAGAGCATATAAAAAGAGAAGCAGGAGTATATACATACCCCACAGAGGCAAATCGTCTTGATTGTAGCACAATAGCAGAGGGCGGCATATTCAGTGAAGGATATCAGTTAAGACAATAGATGAAGTATATAGAAATTTAATTCTCAATTAAAATGGTAAGCAGGCACACTAGTTGATCTAATCTAAAAAGAAAAGAAAAAGATAACTTACCAATGAAGAATTCGAACCAATATGAGTTTTCAATCGCATCTGATAATTGCTTGGCCTTATCAGGATCAAGTTCAAGCGAACAAATGGTGCCCTTATCAACATTCCCTGAGACAAACCATGACCAGTTTTTGTCACTGCACCTACTTTCCCACTTCAATGTTAAATTACTGAATCCGAACAAAGAACAATGCACAATGTAAGGCTCACTCACTTCTGAACTTTATGTCAATCTGGCTATCAATGAGTTCATTCCCACCAAGGACCTCACCAAGCCCTCCCCACTTATGCACATGGTTTTCTGATGCATGGCAAAATGGGAGGCTGTAGTAGTTGTACGTTTCCTGCGGATTGTTGTACGGACCAACCTTGTTCACCCAGAGAGTCACAGGCTCCTCTGCTTGGTACTGCAAGAAACAACAGCAGTTCAATCGTAATGACTGGAGAATGAGACTACAAACTTCTTGACAAAAATCCTCTTTCCATCATACACGACGGGCACAAAAGTCGCCTAAAATACACAATTGGAGCCCGGGCATTGCGGACCAACTACATAGATATAACAAGCAATAGGTAGCTGGATGCAAGAAAGAAACATTGATCCTAAAAAAAGCACATCAACGAGTCGAACGTTAGCAGGGTAATAACCAACACAACGCGCCCATACTGCTGTTTCTCCCCACCAATTTCACTCCTACCCTCTACTCCTCAGTTCGCCACTAACCCGCGTAAGATCTAGCAACCGCACGACGGCTCCATCCGGCACGCGGACAATCCAGAGATCCCGCCTGTCCGAGCCAGCGCCAGGCAGATCTGACGCCAAGCGAGCGCGGATCTAGCGGCGGGCGGAGCCCAGCGTGCGGACCGAGCCGACCGCTGCAGCTGGGGGGTGGGCACGGGCCTGGTTTTCTGACGCGTATGTAGTGCGCTCGCCTTGACGAAGCAGGAGGGGTGGGGGCGAGTTTGCCGGGTACCTTGTGGTCGGAGTCGGAGGCGGAGACGATGGGGACGAGGACAAGGAGCGCGACGGCGAGGGAGAGGGCGGTGGGCGCGGGGCCGCCGGCGAAGGCCATTGGCGAAGGGAATGGCCGGCCGGCCGGCGCTGTGCTCTTCTCTCTGGTTTGATTTTGTTTTTGTTTTCCTTGTGTTTGGAGGGGACTGCTGCATGGCATGGCGATGGTCGGGTCAGGACTCGGCGGAGGTTTTTGAGGAAAGGTTACGACATACTGTGCGGACTGCCGGGAGACCGTGAAGTTTTATTTTTTATGCTATTAACTGGTTATTTTATTTTATCTAAATATAAATCATGGTTAGGTTGAGATTATAGGTTTCCTACCGCTAGTTAATGTCCGGTTCGATGGAGCACTAGCTATAATGTTGAGCTGAGAAGCACAAATTTTATATATCTCTACGGTCATAAATATATCATTTTATAAGACACGATCTTTAATATATAGTTTTGAATATATTTATAAAATCTATTGAATTTATAATATTATGAAATTATTTTTCAAGACCAATATTGTGACGCCTTTTCTTTCCACGTCGGCCGGCCCACGATCCCCCGCCTCCCTCTCTCTGACTTACAAGCCCCGCCCGTCATCCCCAACCTCCCGCCCTCGCCCCAACTGCTCTGCCGAAACTGTCGCCACTATGCCCCCATGTTTTGGCATGCGTGCTCCCTATGACTATAAATCTCACCCCGCCCCCTTCACGAGCCCCTCTTCACTCCATTGCGCTCGAACCCCACCTTCTCATCACGAATCCCCGCCTAATCACTCCAGCGACGCCATCGCGCCATTACTAAAGTCCATCATCATCGCCATGCTGCTTCAGCCTCTCTCGACGTCATCCGAGCTCACCCCTGCGCTCGCCATCCACATCTAGTAGTTGTTCTCTACTCACTATCACCGAACCTCCACCACATGGAGCTCTAGCCACCACTGAACTGTCCCCGAAAGTTATCGTCATCGTCGAGCCGCCACAGTCTTTCTCAATGTCGCCCAAGCCCTCAAACAGAGTCGCCTGCCTCTGCTCGTTTCCCCCCGCCATTCGCCATCATCAACTGAGCATCGCAGCGACATCTCCGGCCTCCTCTGACCATCCTTAGCTGCAAAAGCCTCGTCGTCGATCTGCTCAACGCCTGAGCCGAGGTAGCCCCCTCCTCCACTGTTTGATCTATTTTGTTTGGCATAGATTAGATCCTAGATACCCTTTTCATGTCAAATGACCTCGATCATCTGATCGATTCTCAATGCGTTAGGTTTAAATACCCTTTTGATGACTCAGCGCCACCACGTCAGCAAGCCACATGTGCATCTTCATCCTACATGGCATCCAGTCTAGCGTACTCGAGCCCTGTCAGAAAGCCTCATCAGCTAGTGACATCAACATTGCGTAATAATTAGGGTTTTGTAATTAAGATTTCTTAGTTAATTCTCTTAATTAGGTATTTTTTTTTTTAGGTCCCTAGACTTTTCTATTTTCATAACAGGCCCCTATCGGCTATGTTTTTACATTAAAGCCCTTAAACTTTCCTATTTTTACATTTACACCCTAGACTTAATGTTTAATTACAAATTAGTCCCTAAACTTTACTGTTTACATAAACATCCTAATTAGTTGATATTTTACATTTAGCCCCTTGTAGTTTATTTATTAACATATAGGTCCCTAAACATTTACATTTTTAAAAAGAAGCCCCTAAACTTTACCTTTGACATATAAGTCTCTAAAATATTACAAAGAAGCCCCTATACCTTTTTATTTTTACCAAATAGTCCTTGTCCTTTTACAGAAAACCCATGTAGCTTAAAACCATTATAACTTTTCCATTATAGCTCTGTTTTAGATGATTCTTGCGTTCACACGATCGTAGTAACGTGTACTTTCTGTTAATAAGCTTGTTTTAGCCTTTTGATATGGTTTGGTCTATTGTTCTTAGTTGTTTGTGCTTGCTTATTTTTGGTATTCATGAATGCAATAGGAGACGAGCAGTGTGTGAGCTTGCAAGAGTAGGCCTTCGACGCTTGCGAGCAATGTGCTGTTGAAGGCTAGTGTCCTTGACCACTTTGATCTCATTGTAGGAAATTGTGTCCAGTATTTGTTCAGTTGCATGCTTGTCAATATGAATCCAATATTTAGGGTTTACGGTACTTTCTATATTATCATTTTCATTTGTATTGGAGTCAGGGTGTCAAGGGTAGACTTGCTTACCTCTGATGTCATGGATATGGGTGTGCTACTTAATAACCTGATTGGGTAATCTTTTGTAGCAACATGGATCATAGGAATCTAGATAGATTGGTTTGGTTAGTATGGCTGCGGTGTGGGTATTGTGTAATGTGTGAGTACCTGCTTTAAATCCTAAGGATCAATTTGTGAAGCATGTAATCCGACTCAACAGTACAACTACGAGACTAATATGGACACGGTTTGACTGAATAATTAGTGGTCTGCCTAACTCTGTATACACCAGTTGGTTGTTGAGTGGCATAAGTGGGGGTTTCTGCAATGGATGAAATCCTTATTAGTGGTGAAACCTTAGTGGGTGTATACAGATTAGGAGGATCTTTGTAGTGAGACCCCAACTTTACACCCTGGAAGTGTGAAGCAATACGGGAATCACGACTTGTGGGTAAAGTTATTGTAGCGAACATGACCTTCTTAGGACATGCATGTGATTTTAGTGATTAATGATAACATAGTCAATGATGCTAACATGTTTATAAAGTATATGCTTTAGTAGGTCTCACGGATGCAACAAATAGATGTCACCGAAGCCAGGACAATGAGAGGAATAAACTAGACTTGTTCCATAAATTTTTATATTATTAAATGGGATAGATTTATGTACAATATTATAGAGATCTTCACAAGCTTTTCATAGAGTCTAAGTTCATTAAAATCGGAGTTCAGAGTAAAAAGTTATGCTCAAAATATATATTGATATTTCTGCTGAAATTGTACACATCGGATATTCTGGCACTCACAAAGAAAAAGCTTTAGCGTTCACAAAAATACTCCAATGTTCACAAAGAAAAATACTCCATGTTCACAAAAAGTCTGCAGCGAAATCTAATACACGCCGGATGTTCCGACGTTCATAAAATGAACACGTCGAACTATTTTTTCCAGAGAGGTTGTAAAATGGCTCATTAGCATCGTATGCACGCCGGATGTTCCGGCGTTCAAAGAAGACATTACGCCGGACCTTCTAGCATTCACAAGAAAGAAAGTAGAGTTACAACGGCTAGTTCATAGAGAGTACATGTCGAATGTTCCGGCACTTGTAATATTGCTCACGCTGGACCTTCCAGTGAGTACAACGAAATGTGACCGTTGGGGCAACGACTAGTCCATAGGGTTGAGGTTATAAATATCTCTCCACTCGGTCATTTGAATGTGCTGGAGTCTAAAGAAGCTCACATACATTTGAGAAGACATCCAAGACACCAAAGTGCTTAAAGTGATCATCCGACTTGGTGTGGAGCGACGGTAAGACTCTTGTACAGGGACACGAAAACACTTGCGTTGTTGGCTCAACCTTCGAAGTGAAGACGACGACAAATGATCAGAAGATATGCTTGTGTTGGGGGCTTGCCTTGGTGGCTTGATGACTCAACCTACTTGAGGTCTAGGTGACTGAAGGGCTAGGATCGGGTGTCGTTCGGGAGCTATAGCCTAGGTGCCTGCTCCACTATGGACTAGAGGCGATATTTATGTCATCTGTACCATGGGATAAAAATCATTTGTATCAAGTTTGCTTCCTCTACTATCTTTACGTTTTCGTATTTACTTCTTGCAATCCATCTTTGCATGTTTATCTTCATAGAGTAGTTTTCTAGGTTTGACTATAAATTGCAAATCTTTGAACGGTAGAGTAGACACACTAGATGAACCTAAAACACATTTAGATAGAAATTGATATAGATTTATCTTGTGAAATTTTTAGAGTTGATTAGTTTTAAGTGTCCTAATTCACCCCCCTCTTATGATGTCACCGATCCCTTTAGTTTGTACAATCTCTGCAGAGAAATAAAACCGATTAATTAGTCATGCTCAAGGTCAAGAACGGCTTGGACTTCTTCATGATTAGTGAGAATCTTGGATTGTTGGTTTTAATAGTCGGGTGGTGGTGATCCAAAGAGTTGGTAACTGGATATGAAATACCTAATGAGTTTGATAGTCGGATGGAATCCGATGAGCGGTATCTTTTAAAGTCTTGTTATCACATATAGTAAATAGATGACAATAGTAAATAGGACTGTCATATCTTCTTGAGCCCCAAGTTACAATGGTTTAGTTGTAGTCAATCAGAGTCAAGCATTCCTTGTCTTAAACTCTCGTGTCATATTTTTCTATACTTGTTGAGTACTTTATGTACTCTTTTTCTTTTCCTTCCCCTTGTTGCGATCAATTGTTGTTCAGACTCTGGTGATGAAGTGGAGTTCTAGGAGGAAGACTTCGACTCGGAGATCTTATTCTAGGATGACGCTCCTCTGGATAACGCCTGTGGTTGATAGAAGACCCGCTATCGTTGGAGGCTTATCCTAGTATTTTTTTAAGATCTACGAGTCTTTTTTAACGAAATTTACCATTATGTAATGACACTATAATGATTTTACTTATGATGTTACCGCATATAGAATGCATCTGATTTGTTTTTTTAAATCAGGTGTGACAAATATACATACACAATTTTAAGGTTTCCAAATTAAATATTTTAAAAGCTATTGTTAATCAAGGTTTTAAAATTTTGATCGAATCTTTTTTAAAATAATATGTATTTATGACTAAAGTGAGTAAAAAACTAGCTCCAAAAACAGAGAGCTGGAATATAAGGGTTTCGCAAAGTTATAGACTTTAGCTTCACGGTAGTACACGTAACAGCACCTTCCCCTACATTTCCTTCCTCTCTCACGATGCCACCATCTTCGTTTACAGGGAGGAGGCAATGAATATGCAAATCAAGTTGATGACACAATAATTGGGTGGTGTAGTAGGGATTGGCGCGTCAGCTTGTCGAAGCAAATGATGATAACAATAAGAATGCATTGCGCCATTGTAAATCTTGCTTACTCAGCGGTGGTAGCTTAGGCGAACAAGTTGGTAGCCATGCGTATCGGCTGTTGAAACTTTGTAGAAATTTAGACATCACTGAATTCTTTTAGCGTTCTATGAAAACAATACATTCCAAGTTGTGTCTTATATCGTCTAAAAGAATAGCTACTTTACGTTCCTTGGAAAAGGTAATGAGATGTGCCAGTGTATTAGTGTTAATTTTTAGTGTCTTTACCGGAACTAAAGGCCATATAAAGGTTTTGAAAAGTGGTCCGGAAACCAAAACAAAATAGATGCTGGAAAATGGAGCCTCCAGAGGACGGAGAGAGCCCCGGGACTGTTTAATAGAATTCTCTTTAATCTAAATTTTTTACGTGAAGTGATTTTTTTAAAAAAGTAATTCTGTGGTTGAATGTGATTCTTTAAAATAAAAAATATATAGAAAATAATTCTATGCAGAAAGTAAATTAGGGAAAATTATTTTTTCAGCTCCTAACTTCTAAGTTTATTTCAGAAAAATACTCATAAATATTATTTAGAGAGTTAAAAGCTGAAAGAAAAAAACTGCTCCCAAGATGCTCCAAAGATTCTGTCAAACAGACTAAAAAAATCAGAGCGGAATCGGGTCCATCGGGAGCTCAAAGCACGAAAAGTGCCAAGCCACATGTGCCAAAATAAAAAAGGAGTGGCGGCAGTTGAAACCTCGCACCAGTCAGCGCATTTTCCTTTTGCTCTTACACGGAACGCGTCGTACGCGCATAAACAATCGGCTGTGCGTCTTTCCGGCATCTTCCCTTCTCCTGCACTCCTCGCAGTCTTGGGATCGGCGGCGAGAAGGAGATCCGTCCACCCCTCGTGCTCGGTGCCGCAACTGAAATTTGAGCTGTGAGTTTAGTTGTTTTGTACAGTTTGAATTTTATATTTGATTAGTTAAATCTTAAGATATATGAGTGGAGGTAAGAGTTGAGATTACGATTGGTTACTTATATATTTGATTGTATCCGTGGAGTGAAAATCTCAGATTAAATTAAAGACGTATATTTGTATTTATCATATCAGTCTAAAATAATAAATACCAACTACCAAATATTCTTTCTCTAAAATTACATGTATCTACCATATCATACCGAGATAAATTTGGGCAACCAAACGAATATCAGCGGGGTCCACAGATGAACATAACTTGTGATGGAACTGTGAACAAAAATAAATATTATATCACACTACTCCATCCATTAAAAAATAATAGGTGTATTTTTTTAAAAAGTTAATATTTGTATAGATTAATATTTAATTAAATTATAAAAATATCTAGTGTATAAAAATTATATAATTAGATTCATAATTCAAAATGATTTCACACTATATAGTTTTGTAGTTATAAATAATATATTTTATAAAAACTTTAATCAAAATCCAGTTTTAAAAACCTAACCTAAAAAATATAACTACTATTTTTAAACGGAGTCGGTACTCACTGCTCTTTCACAGACGACATACAGAACGGGGGAGGAAATCGCTTTACATGGCCTGATGCTCCCGCCGAAGCAAGTGCGACAAAAAGCTTCGAAGGGAAAAGATGGCCTGCGCCGAAAGGCAAAAGATCCCGTCGTCAGACATTTCAGTCGAGGCTGAACATTAAGGCCTTTCTTTTCCTTCTCTCTGTTTTCTTAACTTCTAAGGCCGCAACGTAGTACATGAAGACTGCCGACTGAACAAGTAAAAATGTCCTTTGGTGTTTCAAGTAGGCACAATAAGATATCTTCAAACGATTTCTATCGGGACTAAGGGATTTTCGTTTCTTTCAGTGTTCTAATTATTTTCTTTTACGGTTTCTATCACGAATGGATTCTCAAGATCATTTACTTTAAGATTGGATTCTCTTTCATTTTCCTTCACGGATTCTCTTTTATTTCCTTTCACGAATCTTTTCAAAAAGAAACTGTTAGAGATGAGAAAAAATAAAGTAAATAAGAATAAAGAGGGAAATTGAGAAGGAAACAAAATGAAAAGAATATGATTTGAGATAGACTAAACGCGGGGAGGGGGTAGCAACTCATTTTCTCTGTCATGCTACTTCCACATGAACTGTAGCTACCATTGGATGATCAGCAATTCAGAATCAGACAGACATGAATGTGAATAGATTTCAAACCTGCAGGTGCTGACTCTTGATTCAATCATAGGGCACGGCGAATGCAGCATATCGAGCCAATTACATGCGGTATTCAAGTCGAATGAGCCAATGGCATATGATTGGAAATTTTGCACATTGTACAAACTACCAAAGATACAGCTGCAGCTCCGCGAAAAAAAATTCTCTGCAGCAGTGCTGCATTGCTATTCCCGTGGAGCACCATGTCGGATGACCACTTGTGTCGTGCGGATCGCAAGGCAACTGCTTCCTCCATCCCACGATTCTGCTTCGGCTCCAGCGATCAAAGACTCAGCTATGGCTCCAACTAATGAAACTTCGGCTCCGTATACCAAAAACAGATCGACCCGCACACCTAGACTAAAAACCAAAGCCGGAGCCTCGCGTGTGCGTTGTTTCTCATCCCTCACAACGAAAACGACGGCATGTCGTACCAAAAGGAGTGTCGCTGCCCTAGTTCTCGATTGCATCGGGTGACCGTCGTCGATGGAGAACTCCATCCCCACCGAGCTAGGCAGCCGCCGGCGAGATCGCGCTCCATGTCCTGCTGCCATCAACCCTCCTCGCCGAGCCGGCCACTACCGACGAGATCACGCTAATTGGGTCCTTGCAGCGGTCAACCCTCACCACCGAGCAGGTCGCCGCCAAGAAGGCCTACAACATAGAACTATAGAAACTGTTATAGCCAAACTGACAAAACTGAACACAGTCATTTCTCTGAGTTGAAATCACCCTAACAAAATGATTGAATCATGAAATATATTCCATGTCCTAGAGAAATACTGACTGTGAGTGATCACCTTTAATAGAGATGATTCCATTTTTCTGAAATTCCAAGCTCAGGTCACAACAGTAAAGAGATGAGACAATTAACATGTCTCGGTATAGCAGTACAGTCACCTCACCTCACCTCACCTTTAAAAGAGCCCAAAGTTCTTAAATTTTAGAGTGAGTTACACAAAACTACAAGTATTATGCCATTTGTAATATAAACTACAAGTATTATAAATAGTAACACAAAACCACAGGTATTGTACACTAATTTCACATAAAATCTGATTTTAATTAGATTCACTAAAAAAATAAGTTTATATTTCTTCAAAAATCCTAAAACTTTTTGTTCATGTTTCATAATCCATGTGCAACTCATTTTAATTGAAATCACCAAAAAATCATGTGTATAATTT
This sequence comes from Phragmites australis, assembly GCF_958298935.1. Lineage (NCBI taxonomy): Eukaryota > Viridiplantae > Streptophyta > Magnoliopsida > Poales > Poaceae > Phragmites > Phragmites australis. The sequence goes on from NC_084926.1 coordinate 17,315,014, forward strand.
AAACTAAAATTCTCCAAAAACTCTACTTTTAGAATTCCTAACAATTGTTAGGACCTCAAATAAAATCCTAAAAATATATTAAAATTCACTAATATTCTTCTTATATCATAGAATGATTTCAAAAATTATTTCCAGCCCTAGGTTATATGGTGAAAAGTGAGTTCCTTTGTAATGGAGCAAAGAAACTCACTTTTTCACCATATAAGCTAGTGTTGTAAATAATTTTAGAAATTAGTCCATCATATAAGAAGAATATTAATAAATTTTTCTATATTTTTGGGATTTTATTTGAGGCTCTAACAATTGTTAGGAGTTATAAAGTAGTTTTTTTTGAGAATTTTAGTTGAAATTTTACACAGAATTTTTTGGGTGAATCCAATTAAAAATTTCTATAAATTTTGGAGAAACATAAGAGCATTTTTTTTGATGAATCTAATTAAAAATAGTTTTTGTGTGAAATTAGTGCACAATACTTATAGTTTTTTGTTACTAGACACAATACTGATAGTTTCGTGTAACTCACTCTAAATTTAATTGAAACGATAGCATGAATATGACAGGGTAATGCAGACCCATCCACACTAGACAAGCTCTCAGAAAAACGAGGAATTAACTTTAGATTACAGTTGCCGACGATGCATGAAAAATGGACAACCGCTACTCCACCAAAAGTATGGTCAGAAACTTGTATGATTGGCGCACGAAAAATGTGCCCTGGACAGAATACAGCGAGAGCTTCTTCCAACGAGGAGGCTCAAGCTTAGGGATGACAGAGAGCCATGAGAGGATGGAGAGAGAGAGAGAGAGAGAGAGAGAGAGAGAGAGAGAGAGAGAGAGAGAGAGAGAGAGAGAGTCTGAGTGATGAGAGGGGAAAATCCCCGTCCCCTTGCTTGCCCCTTGGGGGCATTTTTTTTGAGAGAGTCTGAGTGATGAGACTATGTTACAATTATGTACATATGAGGCTACTTTGGATCCGTTGTTACTTTATTTAGGCTATATTAATTTGGGAGTTTGTATTCGCCATCGTATGTCATCGTACACCGTCTGGATATCTATGAGCCAGAGCATTTTTCCCAAGAGCACCCCCTCATTCACTGGCTCTGAGGTTCTAAGGGGCAAGCGGATGCACCAAGAAGTAGTTCCTGCCCCCCCCCCTCAGAGTTAGGATATCTTGAACAGCTTCTCGCCCTTGTAGCCCACTTGAGCGAGGGCTGCAAGCGGCAACAATGAGACACGACAAAGACGGTGTGATCTGGAGTCCCGCAGTGGTGGTCAGAGGTAGAGTCGACGGCGAGGCCACGGGAGGTAGTCCACGACCACCTTAGCAGGTAGTCACGGTGATGCTTGACGGAGGCAGGGCCATTCGGAGCACCGGAGGGGAAGTCGACGGTGAGGCAAAGGGTCCGAAGACGAAGTCAATGGTGAGGCCAAGGATCCGAAGACAAAGTCAATGGTGAGGCCAAGGGGGGGCTGTTCACGACCCCTTCAATGGTAGCTGTGACGATGCTCGACAGAGGCATGGCCATCCGGAGCACCGCAGCGGGAGCTAGAGGTGAAGTCGACGGTGAGGCAGAGGGCTGGAGCATCATGGCAAGGGTTGGAGGCGAGGCTGACAAGGATAGTTCGCAACCCCATCAGCGGTAGCCGCGGTGATTCTTGACGAAGGTGAGGCCATTCGGAGCACCACAGCGGGAGCTAGAGGTGAAGTCGACGGTGAGGCCGAGGGGGTATTTTGTGACCCCCTTAGTAGTAGTCGCGACAATGCTCAATGGAGGTGATACCATCCGGACCACCGTAGAGGGAATTGGAGGTAAAGTCGACGGTGAGGTTGAGGGAGGCAGTCTGTGACCCCCTTAGTAGTTAGCTGCAGCGATGCTAGATGGAGGAGGGGCCATCTGGAGCACTGCAGCTGGAGCTAGAGGCAAAGTCGATGGCGAGGCCGAGGGTCTGGAGACAAAGTCAATAGTGAGGCTGAGGGGGGCAGTTCATGATCCCCTAAGCGGTAGCTATGGCGATGCTCGACGGAGGCAGGGCCATCCGGAGCACCGTAGCAGGAGTTGGAGGTGAAGTCGATGGTGAGGCAGAGTGCTAGAGGCGAAGTCGACAGTGAGGCCAAGAGTGGCAGTCCGTGACCCCCTCAGCGGTAGACACGATAATGCTCGATGGAGGCAGGGTCGTTCAGAGTGTCACAGCTCGAGCCAGAGGTGAATTCGATGGCGAGGCCGAGGGGGGAAGTTCTGACCCCCTCAATGGTAGCTACGGAGATGCTCGACGAAGGCGGTGCCATCCAATGCGTAGGGGGGAGACAAAGGTGAAGTCGACGGTGAGGTAGAGGGTCGGAGCAGCACGATGAGGGCCGGAGATGAAGTTGATGGCGAGGCTGAGGGGGGCAATTCACGACCCACTCAACGGTAGCCACGACGATGCTCGACGAAGGTGGTGTCATCCGGAGAGCCATAGTGGGAGCTAAAGGTGAAGTCAACAGCAAGGCAGAGGGTCAAAGCGCCATGGTGAGGGCCAGAGATGAAGTCGACGGCAAGGCCGATGGGGGCAATTCGTGACCCCCTTAGCAGTAGCCGCGGTGATGCTTGATGGAGGCGGGGCCATTCGGAGCACCACATCAATGGCCAGATGCGAAGCCGATGGCGAGGCCGAGGAGGGTAATTTGTGACCCCTCAGTGGTAGCCGCTGTGATGCTTGATGGAAGCAGGGCCGTTCAAAGCGCCGTAGCGGGAGTCGGAGGTGAAGTCAATGGAAAAGCCAAGGGGGTAGTTCGCGACCCCCTCAGCAGTAGTTGCGGTGATGCTAGATGGAGGCGGGGCCATCCAAGAGCACTATGTCGATGGCCGGACGTGAAGTCAACGGCGAGGCCAAGGAGGGCTGTTCATGACCCCCTCAGCGGTAGCTACGACGATGCTCGATGGAGGCGATGCCATCTAGAGCACCGTAGTGGGAGCTAGAGGTGAGGTCGACGGCGAGGAAAGGGATGGAGCACCGCGACAAGGGACGAAGGCCAAGTCGACAGCGAGGCTGAGGGTGACAATTAGCGTGATGACGACGAGGCCATAGAGCCAATATATTCTAATTTCTGCTCAAGTTTCTCAGGATCTCGACCCTTGCATTGTTCATGTGATTGTCTGATGTAGCGTTGCACGGTGCCTACCCTCATGGGCCTTTTGTCCCCCAGCTCCCCTGATGTCTTTTGATCACGAGAAAATGATGGACGTGTCCTGCACCTTATGTGCGGTATATCCAATCCCCTTGTGTCTTTCGGTTATGAGCGAGCGGTGGGCGCGTCCTGCACCTTATGTGCAGTATATCCAACCCCCTTGCATCTTTTGGTGTGGCCTCTTGCCGAGGCATGGAGCCTTTATACCATATATTTCATGACCGAGGTTGATACTTTAGGTGTGGAACAGTGCCACGGTGATGGCCAATTTGGGTTGATATTGCAGGCTTGGCCATATTGGTAGACCTATTTGTGCCTCTATCGTGGGCTTTGACTGAGGAGAGTTACCACTTGCTCGATGTGACCGAGGTCGATGCCTTCGAGGTGGCGGAGGGTTTGGTCTTCAATGCGACTGAGGCTGATGCCTTTGAGGTGGCAGAGGGTTTGGACCTCGACGCGAGTGGCAGAGGGTTTGAACCTCAACGCGACCGAGGCTGACGCATTCAAGGTGGCAGGGAGTTTATACCTCGATGCGATCGATGTTGATGCCTTCGAGGTGGTGGAGGGCTTAGACCTCGATGCGAGTGGCAGATGGTTTAGACCTCGACACAACCGAGGCTAATTCCTTCAAGGTGGTGGAGGGTTTGGATCTCGACGCAACCGAGGCTAATGCCTTTGAGGTGGCGGAGGGTTTGAACCTAGACACTAGTGGTGAAGGGTTTGGACCTTGACGCGGCTGAGGCTAATGCATTTGAGGTGGCGGAGGATTTGGACATCGATGCAAGTGATGGAGGGTTTGAATCTCAACGCAACTCAGGCTGATGCCTTCGAGGTGGTGGAGGGTTTGGACCTCGATGCGATCAAGGCTGATGCCTTTGAGGTGGCAGAGGGTTTAGACCTCCATGCAAGTGGCGGAGGGTTTGAACCTCGACGCAATCGAGACTGATGCCTTTGATGTGGCAGAGGGTTTGTACCTCGACGCGACCGAGGATGCCCTTGAGGTGGTAGAGGGTTTTGATATCGACACGACCAAGGCTGATGCCTTCAAGGTAGCAGAGGGTTTATTGGTTGCGTAACATGTTGATATGGATTCCATGTCAACCTAAGTATTTAATTTCTAACCATTGCGCCTATCGGTGATATGGGAACCAGGGGTCCCCGAGTCCTGAGCCTAGGACAGTAGAGTGCCACGTGGTGCCATCCCTCGGGGACTTTTCCTCGAGGTCCGAAAAGACCAAGTTCCGGGAGATGGCACTCGGGGCCATGAACAGTTGTCCACGAGTACCCGAGTTCCCCGAGGACCCGAGAAGTACAAGTTCCAAGAGAGGGCGCCTGGGGCCATGAACAGTGGTCCCCGAGTACCCGAGTTCCCCGATAACCAGAGCAGGCACAGTTCTAGGAGAGGGCGCTCGGGGCCATGAACAGTGGTCCCCGAGTACCCGAGCCCCCCGAGGACCAAGAAAAGGCTTATCCAGGAGAGAGTGCTCGGGGCTATGAACAGTAGTCCCCGAGCACCCAGAGTTCCCCGAGGACTTGAGAAGCCCCTTACCGGTGGACCCCACAAGGGCTCAGCGGTGAGGTGTCAATTGGTGAGAGGCCCGATGCTGCATTTAAGAGGGAGCGTGGCCTGTCACTTCTAACCACTCCCCTCGCGCCTGCTGTCAGTCCCTGCCACCGCCTGGTAGGGAGGCGTGGGGACATTTAATGTGGCAGGTCCCATTGCGTGTCATTCGATGTACCTCGGGATATCGTCGCAGGGCTCGAGGCATATCGCCTGCCGCCCTACTATGTCAGGCTCGTGCTGACCGGGCGGGCACGCGGGATTGCTCGGTGGCTGCCTGGTGGGGCCTCCCCGCTGCACCCGCTTAAAAGCGGGATGATGACGACAGGACCGGACGAGGGCGCGTTTTCAACCCCCCGTAACATCAAACTGCAGCCCATGATGGTTGCTTTCCATTTATGACGCCTTGGAACTCGTGCCCTCCTTTCTGGGCACGCCAAGCCTCCCCTCGACGGTATAAAAGGCGGGGGTGTGTCCCGACGACAAAGGAGAGAGATATAGACCAAGGCTAACGGAAGCCTCGAAGTCAGACAAGCTCAGCAGACAAAGAACGAGACACACGAAGCTCTAGACTTAGACAAAACCCTTGTAACACCAGAGATCCTCAGGGGGGCATTTCCAGAGCATTTATAGCATACACACAGGAGTAGGGTATTACGCTTCGTGCGGCCCGAACCTATCTAAAATCCCCTGAGTATTTATTTCCCCTAGCATCCGATCATCCATCCCGCCTGCATCTCATTTAATCTCATTTATTTCACGTACGAGGTAGATTCAGAATCATCCCCGGCCGAATCTCAAAGAGGGTCTCTCCGGATCTCCGCTTGTAGAGTTTATCCTCCGACAGCGCCCGTAGGCCATACAAGGTGTTATCCGTTGGATGGACAACACCTTGATATTGCCCTTTCAGCAGGCGTCAGTAGTCTAAATGTGTAATATTTTGAATTGGAAGTGTATTTTGCATAAAATATATAAATAAAAAAGCTCTGCCAAGTACTATCAAGTTATTAAATAGTTTCAATTGGTTGTCTTTTCCTTCTGCTGTGATGACACAATAATGTTGTTTGTTTCTTCAGTTGCTTGTGCGGTTGTGCCAAAAGATCAAAATAGCTGGTTTTGAACACCGGAACGCTAAGCTAAACTTATAAATTCCGCTATCACACCTACACTCGCTATAGTTGACCTCTCCGCTGAATCACCTCCAGGATCCTCTCCGCTGCCGAGCTCGCCTCGGGTAAGTACTTGATGTTCGACAGCCCCGATCCCAGCACCCTGCATGTGTGCGTGCACGGTTCGTTGAAGCATTAAAGGTGATGTCGTCATTGATGTCTGCATCTAACATCATGTGCTTAATCACATCTAACATTATGAGCTTAATTGTGGTGAAGTACGGAGTTGCAGATGGTGTTACGTGTAAATAACCTATGATTCTGTGAATTGGAAAAAATGCAGCACACATGTTCATTGATTGTCACTGAATTTATACAAGTACATGAGGAGCGGGGCTGCTAACTAATCCACTAGATCTAAGGCTAATGGATGAGAGATAAGCGTTGAATCGTATGGTAGTGGCCCACGCTTCTATCAGGAGAAGAATCGCCTGAGTTTCCTGCAAACTCGAGCTGTCGCCAACTACATCTCTGAATGAGAACAGTAACTGATGAAGCTGAACTCTGAACCTTTGTATATTTTCACAGCCTCCCTCAATCACAACAGGGTAGATACATGTTGAGATTGTAACAAGTTGCATGGAAGGGAAGTCTTGGCAGTGCCTTTGTGAACCCATCAGTGAGTTGATCTTTCGATGAGATGAATTGAACCTCTATCGCCTTCCGAGCAACCTGCTCATGCACAAAGTGAAAATCCAATTCTATATGCTCAGTTCGTGCGTGAAACACTGGATTAGCAGTCAAATAGGTTGCTCCAAAATTATCATACCAGAGAATTGACGGCTTAAGCACGACCACTCCGAGCTCCTTGAGCAAAGATTGTAGCCAAATGATATCGGTAGTCACATTTGTGATAGCCTTGTATTCTGCCTCAATACTCGATCTGGACGTAGTTTGTTTTTTTCTTGAAGTCCATGACACAAGATTGGGTCCTAGGAACACAACAAACCCATTTGTCGATCGCCGATCATCAAAGCAACCAGCCCAATCCGCATCACTGAAAGCGCTTATACTAACAGTTGTTGATGGTTGAAGCTTCAACCCAAATTCAATAGTTCCTTTAATATATCGCAACAACCTTTCACAGGTGCCATATGTACATAGTGGGAGCTTGTAAATATTGGCATACTTGATTAAAGGCGAAGGAAATGTCAGGTGATTGTCAGGTATTGAAGTCCCCCAACAATGCTTCTATACTAAAATTGTTCAGACTCATCGAGTGGGGTCCCTTGTTCTCTTGTCAGCTTCTCATTAGATGCCATATGAGTTGAAACTGCTTTACAAGTATCCATCTTGGCTCTTTAAAGCAAATCCATGGCATATCTCTTCTGAGACAGCAAAATTCCTTTCCTCTCATAGTTGACTTCAATGCCTAGAAAGTATTCTAGTGGACCCAAATTTGTCACTGCAAACTCATCTTTCAGTTTTGCAATTAATTGACTTGTGGCTTGCTGTGTGGAGCTCACAATTATGATATCATCTACATAAATGAGCAGGTAGATAATTTCCTTGCCCATACTTTAAACAAACAAGGAGGGATCTGCCTTTGAAGACATGAAACCAAGCCTCTTCAACTAACATGTTAGCCAGGAATGCCAAGCCCTTGGTGCATGTTTGAGACCATATAGAGCTTTCCTGAGATGACATACATAGATGGAAGGGAATTTTGGATCTTAATACCCTTGTGGTTGTTTCATGAAGACTTCTTCTTCTAGCAGTCCTTACAAGAAAGCATTCTGCACATCTATCTGATGCATATACCAGCCTTTGGATAATGCCAAGGAGAGGATAACTAGAATTATAGTTAGCTTCACAATGGGACTATATGTATCACCGTAGTCTACTCCATATCTTTGCTTGAAACCCTTTGCAACCGGTCGTGCTTTGAACCGTTCAATGGATCCATCCGCCTTTCTCTTCACTTTATAAACCCACTTGCTATCAATGAGATTCATGTCTTTACTTGGTGGAACCAAGGCCCATGTGTCATTCTTGATTAGTGTTGAGTACTCTAGATCCACTGCAGACTTCCACCTGGAATCATTGAAGGCTTAAGCTGCACAAGTTGGTTCAAAAGCTGTATTGTCACTTGTTGTTGAATTTCTTGTAGTCACTAAGCCTGTCCAGTGAATTGTTCCATCAGTGAACTTTTTGGGGCGCCAAGTATTATCTCTAGATCTTGTGCACATTTTATGTTGTCTAGCATCAGCAGGATGACTATGCGTGCACCCTGAATCAACATCTACTTGTACAGATTCAGAACCAGCAGCAACACTACTGCTATTGTCTATCAGCCCCACACTCCTCTCAAGAGAGGTACCAGCAGGAGTAGCACTAGTAGATGACAAGTTAGGGTTAGCTTCAGGAGTAGATATATCAATTTCCACATTGGGATCCTCTACTGCTAGATCAACAGAGGGAGAGTTGGAAGAACTTTCAAAATTGGTAAGTGCATGTTCAGTGTATTGGGTATTTCTGGACATCATGGGCAAAATGATTGGGTGATGTGAAGAAGTGGGAGTGTGCACAACAGATGACTCAATCTTAGAGAAAGGAAACATTGTCTGATCAAATATTACATATCTAGAGACAAAAATTCTGCCCGTAGATGGATCAAAGCATTTATATCCCTTACGAGAAGAGCTATACCCCAAGAACACACACTGTTTTGTCCTAAAACTTAGCTTCTTTGTATTGTAGGTTCTCAAGTTTGGCCAACATGCACAATTAAAGACACGAAGAAGTGAGTAATTGGGTTGTGTCTTGAATAATCTTTGCACAAGATTTTCATAACCTAGAGTAGAACTAGGCATCATGTTAATCAAGTGACAGGCAGTATGGAAAGCTTTATCCCAAAACCTCAAAGGCATGTGAGACTGAGCTAGGAGTGTTAGGCTAGTATTAATGATATGACGATGTTTCCTTTCAATGACACCATTTTGTTGATGAGTATGTAGACAAGAGATATGATGTCAATGCATGATCGGCTGAAATAATTATGAAGCTTGTGGTACTCTCCTCCTCAATCTGATTGGACACATTGAATTTTGGTATTTAGTGAGGTTTCAACCAGTTTTTGGAATTGGAGAAATACATGTTCAATATCAGATTTGCATTTGAGAAAGTAAATCCACACATACTTGCTATAATCATGAACCGAAGAGATGGCAGGACCCCATACATAAGTGTGAATGATTTCTAAAGGAGCTAAGGTTTTGTGGATGCATGAAGAGAAAGGTAACTGATGTGCTTTGCCTTGCTGACATGCATCACACACTTGACTAGAAGATTCTACTGATCCTATAGCTAATTTATTTCCTTGAAGAACCTAACAAACTATAGGGATGGTTGGATGCCCAAGACGTCGGTGCCAGAGCTGCTGAGACTCTTTGGTTGACATGAGCGCCTAATAAGTGTGATTATTGGGAAGAACATAAAGTCCATTATCACATCTACCTCTGAGAATTGGTTTTCTCGTGGCCACATCCTTGACAGAGGAAGAGTTGGAGTAAAATTCAACAAAAGCACTATTGTCAGAGGTAAGTTTGTGAACAGACAACATGTTGCGATTTATGTGAGGAGTATGAAGAACATGGTTTAGAATCAAAGGTCGATTATAACCAGCAATAGAAGTATTCCTTATGTGTGAAATCGACAAACTTGCTCCATTCACCACCTGTACTTGATCACCTCCATTGTAGCGCTCCTTCATCGTCAGGCGGTCCAAGTCTTTGGTGATATGGTCTGTTGCGCTAGTGTCAACATACTAGTTGTCGTCGATGTTGTAGCCACCGTTTGTCGCAATAGCAACCACCACCTTGGTGTTGTCTTTGTTCTGATAATTTTGATCAAAACGGTGCCAGCAATGGAGTGCATCGTGGCCGGCCTTGCCACAGACCTAACGAACCACATCACGGTTGTTGGATTTGTTTGATTGTGGGTCGAAGCTCGTGCGATTGCCACAGCCTCCCTGAAATCGACCATCTCCGTGACCACGACCATGGCCATTTCTTCCCCGTCCTCACCCTCGGCTCCTGTTGACAGAGTTAGCGGAGGAAATCTGGACAGTGGTGTTATGTGGTTTAAGCCAGAGCTCATAACTCATCATGTGTGCATATACATCACTAATGTTGATAGTGTCAGTGCGTGTGGTGATACTCATCACCAAAGGATCATATTCAGATCCAAGGCCGCGTAGCATGTAAGCTATTAGTTCTTCATCCTCCAATGGTTTGCTGATCACCACAAGGGTGTCAGCATATCCTTTTACCTTCCAGAAATACTTGGTGATGCTCAAGTCATTCTTCTGAATTGTGGTGAGTGTCATGTAGATCTGCATCACACGCGTCCGAGAGCTTGAGGCATGCATCTTCTCGATGGTGGTCTAGACGTCACGTGTGGTGGAGCAACCGACGACGCTGGCGAGCACTTCTTCAAAGAGTGAGGATAAGATGGTGCTGAGCACCAGTTGGTCTTGCTGGTACCAATTGGTGTACTCCGGGTTGACGATGATCCTTGGAACACCATCGTTGCCATTCTGCATGATGGTGGCGTTGAAAGGACAATGATGTCGCCTAGAGGGGGGGTGAATAGGCGTTTTAACAAAAATTCAACCATTTTTACCGTTGGCCTAAACTTGCAGCGGAATATAAACTAACGAGTTTTTCACAAGAGAAAAACCTAAATATGCTAGGCTCAACTAGTGCACAATCACCCTAAATAAGTGTGGAAATTACAATCCTAAGGTGACAAAAATTACTCAATTCTAGCAAGAGATATGCAATAAAACTTAAATTGAAAAAGGCTGAAAATACTGTTCATATGCCTGGAATTACTGTTCACCCCGGAGTCTCCGGTGTAGTCCGGATACTCCGGTGTGTACAGGTCCGGAAACTCCGGTAAAGTCCGGATTCTCCGGTTTCTGTACAGAACAGAGCCCGAAACTGAATAAAATTAATGAGTGGAGAGTTCTAGCTCAAACCAAGTGATGTCGTGTGTTCCCGGAGATGATTCCAAGTAGATTCACGAAGAACCTACACTCAAATACACACAAACAAGTAGATCGAGCAATATGCACAAAGATTTGAGTAAGAACATAAAAGTAAGGAAACAAGAGAGGAGACGCAAAGAATTGTTTCCCGAAGTTCGGATTCACCACCGTGAATCCTACGTCTCTGTTGAGGAAGCTCCAACGAGCCGGGTCTCTTTCAACCGCTTTCCTCGATCCACTCTTGATTTCTTCCCTTGCGGAGGCGAAATCAAGCCTTTCACAAACTTCCGCGGCAACCCACAACCTTGGGTGCTCGTCGGCGACGCCTAGCCGCCTAGGAGGTTTCACCTCCAAGAGTAACAAACACGACAACGAACTTCTTGCCGAGAACTCAAGTGCTCAAGATTGGATTTTGCTCACTTGCACTCAATCTTCCAATCTCTCAACCCAACTCACTTTTCTTCTCAAATCACACACTAGAATAGAGTGGGAGAGGTTCTTTTGGCTCTAAAAATGTGTTCTTTTCGTGCCCTTCCAGCAGCCCCAAAGGATGGGGTGAGTGGGGTATAAATAGCCCACTCCAAACAACTAGCCGTTACTGTTTTTGACAGAACTGGCCGGAGTATCCGGTGAACACCGGAGTATCCGGCCCTAAATCCAAATACGGCGTCAGAACGGTCACAGAATGTGTCAGAACTAGCCGTTACGCATTTTTCTGGACTTTTACCGGAGTATCCGGCCTACACCGGAGTCTCCGGTCGGCACTTAACCCAGAAAACAGCCCCGGAGACTTCCCGGAGTCTCCGGCCACTCCAGGTACCGGAGTATCCGGACTTCACCGGAGTATCCGGACTTCACCGGAGTCTCCGGCCTTTCCAGGTACCGGAGTATCCGACCTACACCGGAGTCTCCGGCCACAGCACAGCTGACCTCCGAAAAACGGCGATAACTTTTGATTCCGGAGTCCGATTTCGACGATTTTGGACTCTATGGAAAGCTTATTCAGAGGGCTACACATCCCAACTGAATTCATGACCTAAAACACATAGGATCAAATTAGGAACACTCCACAACCCATTTTGGACACTTCCGCACTTTCCGCTCCGGACTCTTAACAACAAACTCTCACTTTGGGTTTGGTTGGGAACTCTTGAGCACTGAGACACGGCAATTAGCTCACGTTGCATCCCTCTTAATAGTGCGGCATACCTATACTCAAATTCAAAGATAAAACTCGTTTGAACCACTTTGAGCATTTGAAAACTTTCAAGTACCGCTTCTTTTTCTTTCAAACCTTGAGGGTTGCCAACTTCCATATATTCTTCACTCCATCTCTTCTTGATTCTTCATATGATTGATGTGAATCATCCATAGCTTCCCATAGCCTCGCACGGTCCATCGGCGCAAAGCCTTCACTCGCTCTTCACCACCGCCTTGGTCCTTCGGCGCCAAGCCATTTGCTTGCCCTTCACCACGGATGGTCCATCGCAGCCGAGTCTTGCTTGCCCTTCACCGTTTTGCTATAGAAAACCACTTTGTATTCGACATCTTCAAGGAATTCACTTTTTCATATATGGAGTCCACTTTTGTTCTTCACTCTTGGCATATATGATTTCAATTCAACTTATGCCTTTTTATGGATCCTAACCCCAACTCACTCTCAAGCACAAAGCACATGGGTTAGTCCATAAAACATAAATGACAATATTTATACCTTAAGTTACTTGATCTCCACAAGTAACTTATTAGCCTTCATGCATATTGTCAATCTTCATATAGAACCTAACCCCACTCATTATTAAACACATAGCACACGGGTTAGTCCATAAAACTCTATTGATAAGTCATACCTTTAGTTACTTGATCTCCACAAGTAACTTAGCCTTCAAACTTATTGCTAATCTTATTGAGCTTCTTCTTCTTATGAGCATCACCAAGAGCTCCTTTATTTAGATGCATATTTCTCCTCCATGCATCACATCCGAGCATCACCTAGAGCTCGTTCATCTCGATGTACTTTCAATCTTCCTATTCACCTAGAGTTCATGCATGTCTCTTATTCATGCATCACCTATGGAACATCCTACTAACAAACTCAACACCATTGTTAGTCCATAGGTATTGTCATTAATTACCAAAACCACACATAGGGGCTAGATGCACTTTCAGGCGTTGGGGCGAGCGATGGAACGTTCCATCGACATAGCCGATGTGGCGCTGCCTTCAGAGATAAGGAAAGAGCTGCGCCGTCCAGAGCAGATAGTTGTTCCGGGATAGCTTGACATTGATCATATGGTTGTACGCTGGAGTGGGTAGGATGCCAATATGATTGGAAGAGTAGGAAGGGGATATGGTGAGATCTTGATTTCCATCAGTGCTAGGTATGGTGAAAAAATCTAAGCCCTGATACCATGTAAAGAACCTATGTTCTGTGAATTGGGAAAAATGCAACACACATGTTCATTGATTGTCACTGAATTTATACAAGTACATGAGCAGAGGTGCTGCTAACTAATCCGCTAGATCTAAGGCTAATTGAGGAGTGATAAGCACTGAATCGTGTGTTAGTGACCCACGCTTCTATCAGCAGAAGAATCGCCAAGCTTCCTGTAGACTTGGGCTGCCGCCAACTGCATCTTTGAACGGAAACAATAACTGACGAAACTGAACTCTAAACCTCTTAATATTTTGACGTTACGTACATGCCACCCATGACAATGGCGGCATTGACGGCGAAGATGGTGCCGCCTCGGTAGCCTTGGTACATGACGAGGCGGCTGCCGTACCAGAAGTTGAAAGCCGAAATGGCGAAGGTGATGTCGTTGCTGCCAAGGGCGACACCCTTGGCGAGCCCCTGTTTGAGCCCAAGTCGCGCCGACTCCTCGACCGCAGCAGCGAAGCGCGCCATGGTGCTCCTCTCCGCCGCGAACGAGTACACGGTGCGCGCCGATGACACGGCCTGCTTCGCAATGGCTCCCAGGCGTGCGTACTGGCCCCTGATCCGGCGCGTGAGGCCCACGAGCATGCGGCTATACAAGAACCCAGGGATGACGAGCAGCAGCACGGACAGCAGCGCCAGCAGCGTGAGCCGCCACAGCAGCGCGAGCGCCACGGCGTAGCTGCCGACGAACATGGCGACATTCATCACGAAGTTGGGCACCTTTTCGCCTAGCGCGTCCTGCACGACGAGGCTGTTGTTAGACATACCAGTTACAGCCTCACAGTAAAAAATAATTTTATAAGATCATATCTCACGAATTTAGAGTCTAGACTCATTTATAGCGAAACACACCATAAAAATTATTATAAAACTTATGATAAAAAATCATATATAATAAAATGAATCACACTATAAATTAAATCTAAATTCCAAATATATAAGATCATGTCTGAGCCCACCTCGAGGTCGAAGTACTCCGCAGGTACCGCGCTGGCATCCGTGACGCCTGCCGCTCCGCCGTCCGTGCCCAGCAATAACCCTCTGCACGCGCGCGTTATGCATGGTAGAAACGTGTCGGACACTCGGACACAACAAATGAACAAACACATGGTAGGGACGTACAGTGGTGTGCTTACCTAGGAACGCCATTACCCAGGAGGCGCACGCCAAGATGACAATGTTGCCCACGTTCTGGTCGAGATGGAGCGGACTGGTCGCGCACAGGAAGGACTAGCGGATTAGTGCGTCTAAGGTCTTTGTTTCGGATTATAAAAATTAGATTGTGATTAAAATCTAAAAACGGGAACAAATAGTTGGATTGTAAAAGCTGGATTCTGATTACAATTCAAAAGCTGAAACAAACAGCTGGTTGAAAAAGCTGGATTGTTACAATCCAACACACAGATTGTAATAATCCAGCAATCTGCTTTTCACCAGATTCTAACAATCCACAATCCAATTTTTTACAATCCAGCTTCTTACAATCCACAATCTATAAACTGTTTTTCACTATCTACAGCTGAAACAAATAGGACCTAAGTAGCGTCTGTTTTTTTTACACAGATCATGATAAAAGAAGTCAAAAAATTATGTTCACCAATTTTAGATATCTCAATATTTATTTATGAATTTATTAATATTTAACACATTCATTTAATTACAAGAAAAATAATATTATTTTTATACATACACATAATTTTAATATAACGGTAATACAAACCTAACAAAATTTGTTTCATATTTTTTTGAGTTTTAGATATTTTTCTGTGTATTTTAGATTATTTCAACCGATTTATCAATATAACTATTATACCTTTCGCTATTTTTCTGAAATTTTTCAAAAGATTATATTATACATGTAGATATACGAATACATATATACATACATATATATACACATATATACATACGTAGGACTCACATAAACAGTAGCCACCGTGATATAAACCGTAGCTACATTGACTTGGACCTTTAAAATCACTTCAATTTTTAGAGCTTTAATATATAGTATTAATTAACTAATACGTCAGTGATGGTGCTAACGATGCCTTAATCAGGATTGGAAGTAGTATTATTTACCGGTTAGATTCATGCTGTGCTTGATCCGCCTTTAATTGATCGGTCATCAATCCAAAATTGACAAGCAATCGGCGTTTTCCCTCGAGTCCACTGCTACAGCCGCTGTTTTTTACTCCACGAATGTCCGCTGCGTCGTTCGCCTCGTCGTGTTTTTGGGCCGAACTGGGCCACGCCACGCCACGCCAGAAGGCTATCTGAGAAGGCAGAACAAATGAGAGACGTTTGGATGTAGTGGACGGCGGATTGAAGCCGACTGCACGCCCGTGACTTCGACCCCCGAAGTCAGAGGATCCGAGTCCCGCCGGCGTAGGCACTTCGTTCTTGGCGGCTGTCTCACCACCGGCCATGTCCGGCGAGCCTGATTAAAGGCGTGGAACGGCCGGTCCATCGGAACGCACAAATTCGTAGTAGCACACGCGAAACCCGTGGACGCACAAGCTCTTGCAAGGGCACATCTTAGCCTCTTCTCTGTTCCTTCTGTCACTTCATCAAAGCAAAGATGCAGAGATTACAAAGTGGCTCAAGTCAGTCGTGTAACCAAAATTTGGCTAACCAGATTAATCGGCAAGCACCAAAACCGCAAACCAGACGTAGCAGCCAAAGGATACCGTCATTAACCAGCGCGCACAAACATATACGAATGCAAGCAATGGTCCCAATTCCTCTTTAAGAGATACCTACTTCAGAAGGGACAGGCCAACTCCAACCTTGCCTACTATCAACTCAGCCTTATTTTAACATTGTACATGTATGCAAACTATAACCCCAAAGCTTGTAAGTTTATATGCACAACTACTGACCCGAAAATGGCCAGGCAGCTCAGTCTTCATCTTCAGTTTCCTCATCGTCGCTGCTAGGAGCTCTGTATCTCCATCCATCCTCGACATTGTCCCCCTCTTCCTCAGTCTCCTCGCTGTCATCCTCATACAGCACTTTCCTTGGCCACTGGTGTTCCTCAGGGATGTTGACAGCCGGAGATGGTGTTGTGTATACTCCTCTGCGCTTAGGGATCTTGGGCGGTGGCATCTTTGCGGTGATGTTCGGCTTGGTTCTTTGGGAATTCTTCGACAAGGTGCCCTTTGAAGAAGCAGCACCTTGAGCACCTGCGTCCTGGTAGTGATTGGGATGCTCTTTTTTTAAATGGAGGTTAAGCTTGTACTCATGGATATATGCCTTGTCGCAACCATCATATGGGCAGACGTACGGGCGCTCAGCCGAGGGTGCTGGTGGTGTTGCTGAAGATTTTACTGTTTTATGGGGCTGATGATGATCTCTTAGTGTATTGTGGTTCATTGTTGATGCACCTGGATTCTGTAGGCCAACCTATATTAGTCACGCGAGAATATTCTTTCACAAGTGAAAATTTACAGATATTAAGAAATCTTACCTTCTCATGTTGTGCCCTGATATGAGCCCTTAGTTTAGACTCCTGTGTAAATCTCCGGCCACATTCTGGGTACTGGCACACATGATAGTTATCCGCAGAATGTGTTTTCATGTGTGCCTTTAAATTAAAATCCAAAGAAAAAGCCTGCAATAACCAGAACACAGAACATTAGTAACACATGGTGCCAAATCCATAACTATGATGACTGATGAGACTGCAAAGGCTGCAGTCATTTCAGCAATTAAAAAGTACAGGTTTATCCTATTCATCCCTCATGCTGCCATGCATCCTAAAAAGCTTCAAAAAGACCTTAAAAAGATGCTAGAAATAAAAAGTAAGTCTCTTGTTGGTCTTGTTGGTACCACAACTCTGAATTGAGTCTGAAATTTTTGTCCTCCATATATCAAGTATTTTTGGCAACTATTTAAGCATTTTAGGCTGGGTTTGCATGAGGGAAGCGTTGCATATTCCCTCCATAGTATATTACAGAAACTATTTGTCAGATATCACGACTAAAATCATTGTCCACACAGCAATGTTCTCTTCAGTATGTATGCGATATATGTCGGAGTACGAAATAATGCATTTGTTGAATCCAGAAGAAAAAAAACATTGTAAGCTTAATGCAGCCCATAGAAACATAATGAAATGCTCATAGCTTTAGACCAGTACAGAGTTGCACTGGAAGAAACCAAGCATCAAGTGTTTCTAGATCCAGCACATATTACTTCTCCATGATTAAATATTTCTAATAACTTTTTATGAATGAGAACATACAAATCATTCATACTTGA
Source organism: Phragmites australis (assembly GCF_958298935.1). NCBI lineage: Eukaryota > Viridiplantae > Streptophyta > Magnoliopsida > Poales > Poaceae > Phragmites > Phragmites australis. Next base: position 17,332,603 of record NC_084926.1, read on the forward strand.
TTAAAGAATAAACTGCGGTCAAGAAATGGATCACACAATGGAGAGGACATGGTGATTACCTTCCCGCAACCTTCATGAGGGCACACAAAGTTCTTTTCTCCTGTATGAATAAGAAAATGCCTCTTCAACTTAGAGCTATCTACAAACTTCTGCAAAATCAGATTCAGCAAGAACATTAGCTAAGCAACTCAGATAGGACAATGTCACTATAATCTGAAAATTACTCTATCATGTAGGAGAGAGTGATAGATAACACCTTGCCACAATTCTCATAGTGACAGATATATTGCCTCTCCCCATGGACATGAGCATGCTTCCTAAGAGCCCCTGCATCAATAAAAATTTTCCCACATCCTTCATAGCTGCACAGGAAGAGAACTTCGGTGTTCGGTTCAGGCTTTGCAGATTCTGCCCCTTGTTCCTTGTGCTTGGCTTTTAGAGCAGCCAACCTATCCTCTGTAGAGAAATGCAGAAAGAACATACCAGCTAAATGAGATAATTAAATCATGGAACAAATAGCATGCACAAGAAACAAAGTCAACTAGTTGAATGTCCTTGTTGGCACCATATTCACCAAAAATCCGGGTTGATCAGGTCGAGAAACAGGGTTGCGGGTCGACATCTAACAAAAATGTGGTACGAAGGGAGTATACCTCATCGGGACGACAAACTAATGATGTGGAACACGGCCCCGATTCATCCGAGTCGATGACCCAGGCTGCCTCATTGTAAAGAACACGTGCATTATCAATTGCCCACGTGATTAAAGAAAACCTTTTGCTTGTAAAAGTAGTATGGGTAATTTATACGTGATCATTCACCAGTCTCAGTATTTCCCTCTCGGAGGCAGTTCATCCCATAAATAACCCCAGCGCCAGGGGCAAAACTGGAATACCCAAAAATACAACACAATGCTAGTGTGCAAGGATGGGCGTGGGCCGGTTCGGCCCATTGGATCCTCGACCCACTCCACGGAAATGTGGCTAATGGGTCTATGGTTCGATCAAACAATCGAGGGGCGTTGGTTCGACCGACTCCACTCTCTCTCTCCTCCACCGCCCGCCGTCTCCTCTCCCCTCCCCCGCCAGTTTGCCATCGCCGACACCCGCCACCCCAGTAGAACCCTAGGCGCAGCGTGTGGCACCGCCGAATCTGCCGGATCCAACACCAATAGCGCCCCGCACGCCTCCACCACCGACGTGTGCCCAGATCCACGAGACAGCGCCACCAGATCCGCTGGTCCCTCAACAGCACTTCGCGGTGATGAGGTACCGAGTGAACGCCCAGGCGTCAGTGCGAAATTTGTTGGCACCATGGAGGGTCATCACCCCTCTGCTCATCTGCCGCCCTTGTCTCCACCGTCTTCACATCTTCTCGTCTGCGTCAGGTAAGCCTTCGTCCTCACCTTCGTCCTCAGGTAAGCAGTAACGGTGTGTGTCCCATCCGGAATCGGGACATCGACCCTGTTCGACCCCAACCCTCAAATTGGGTTGACGTCCCGGGGTCGAGGAACACGCCTTCGACCCCGTTCCCTGTGACTATGGTTGGCACATTGCATGGGAACTGTACAATATCCGGAATTAAGTAGTAGCCAAGAACAGAAGTGGAGACATGCGACATTGTCCGCACCAGACATTTGCAATCCAAAAGAAATCATTTGTCATGTTGGTGACGACCTCCAAATAAAATCTCAGCTTTTGTGCTATTAGTTTGTGAACTTAGTATCACTCTTAGTTTAAGACTAATGGATTTACAGGTACTACCATACTGGAATCTGGAAAGAGGAAATAGAGAAACCTCAACAATTGTCCTATCTGCAGTCCAAAAGTATTGCGATTTATGAAGAATACGTGATGCAATCAGCATAAGAAGCAGGAAACGGTTCCACTGTCTGTCTATTTTTTGGCCCTATGTTCAAATTAGCTGTGCGGTACAATTACTTAGCTGGACCCTTTCAGAGTGCTCATGGATACAAACGAAATTATGAGAACTGGCACCTAAATTTTCCACAATACTGTAGTTACTATTGAAGAAGTAACAAGCAAGAAAACAGGCGGACAAGCCTTGGGGAAAATTCTATGTCTATCCTTAGAGCGCGGCACATAAACCTGCGAGGCTAACAAAAAACCAAAGCCTCTAATAAACCTCTCATGAAGTTCATGCGACCAACACAAACATACAAGGGCGTCAGACGATCGGTCGTAAACAAGATGAGACTACCGTCAGTCCCGTGATACCACGCAATGCTACAGGAATAACAAAGGTCACGTTTTTAGTTCCACAGCGGCTGCAAGGAGGGCAATCAGCGCAGCAGCGTACCTCGCACCCACTTGTAGAGCGCGCAGGGGCCTCCGGCGACGACCAGGTCCTGCGGAACCCTGGACGAGGGGGAACAGGTGAGATCCAAATCACGGGGGAGGGAAGGAACAGGAGCTCGACGACGAGGCCGAGAGGCGGGGGAGGGGACTCACCACTCCTTGACCCACCCGTAGCGGCGGCGGGCGGCGGCCTGCATCTCCGCGCTGGGCCGGGGGAGCGAGCAGGCGGTCGGCCGACGAGGAGAGTGGGAGGGTTAGGGATTGGGATTTGGGGAGGGCGTGAGCCGTGAGGAGAGGAGGGGTGGTCGCGGGCACGGGTGGGGGGTGGGTATGAACGAGCACAGAGTCGGAGCCGGCCGTGCGATGCGATGGGGGGCGATGACATTGACATGGTGCTGTGGTGGTGCCTTTGCTTCATTGCTTGGCTGCTGGCTCCGCGAGAGCATCTATGGCTTACGCCATCCATGACCGAACCGGACTCCACCGCCCGTCCCTCGCGTTTTTCTGGGCGTGCGTCTCTCGTCTTCCATTGCTGTGGGGGGCGTGGTGCAACGGGGGTGGACCGGGAGAGGTCGGCGAGGAGCAAAGTGCAAAGCAACCCCAGTAAGAAATAGCTGGTAGTATTAGATTTGGCAAGTACATGGTTACACGGCAGCTGTCTTATAGGTCTACTCGTATAATATTACGTAGGATCTTAGATGACGTGAGAAAGAGAAACAACCATATCATAAGCTATAATTTATGACGACACTACTCTATATCATTTTATGAGTTATCATCGTTATATAACTCACAATATTTATTTATTTCATATATAAATTAAGTTGTTGTAAAATTAATATCAGACAACTAAAAAGATAAATTATTGTAGGATGTCTGTTAAATCATTAAAAATATATATCTAAGGCGACTTATAAGACGGTACTAATGTATTTGCCCTTAAAGCATGTGCACAGAGAGAAATATCTGGTACTAGAGTTAGTGCATGTAAATAATACTCCCCATTGAGAAATAGTAGGTGTATTTGTTTTTAGAAAAATCAAATTTTATATACTTTGATTACCATTTAATTAAATTATAAGAATGTTTAGTGTATAAAAATTATACAATTACATTCACAATTCCAAATAATTTCATACTATATAGGTTTTGTAGGTAGAAATGATATATTTTGTGAAAAAAATTTAGTCAAAACTCAACTTCAAAGACCGAGCCTAAAGGAAATATACCTAGTATTTTTTAACGGAAGAAGTACATCACAAGTTATCTCTTAGCCTCTGTATTTGGCAGCTACATTGGTACATACCAACCGTCTCATAGGTCACTCATTTAATGCCACATTGGATATTAGGTGATGTGAAGGAGAGTGAGGGTGAGAGAAAGAGGTTATTGTTTGGTGAAGTAACGGTCCAAGAGCTAAAATTTAGGACTATGAAACTAGTCTGGCACCATTATACGAGATGTCATTGCCATATAACTCACAACATTCATTTATTCCATACATAAATTAAGTGCTGTGGAATTACTACGAGACAACTGAAAAGACAATCTATTATAGGGGTTATATGTTAAATCATCTCAAAATTACGTGCCAATGTATAAGGCGGCACCAATGTACATGTCCTTTGCAACGACATAAAGAAAATTCTTGCAATAATATGTCTCTTATGTAAGTTGATTGGTAAGGAAATTGAAGGGATAAAATTGTAGAAAAATTAGAAAATAATTTATAAAAATATTAGCGTACTTAGAAAAAAAAATTAAGATCACCAATGGAATTTGGAAAATGTGTTCTAAATTTTCACATGAAAAAAACTACACCAAAAATTTGAGAGCATTATGTAGATGCTTAGGAAGATTGAATTTTTCTCTTAGTAATTTCTCATCAAACTTTAATTTTTTTTGCAAATTTATCCACAAATAATTTTGAGTATTTCTCATACTCCAATTGGTTTCTGGCAATTTTCTCCATTTGTCATAATTTTATATGGTTTTTCTTCTAATGTTTCCTGATTTTCATGTATTTTCTTAACTTGTGTTAAGCTGACGACAATAGGAAAGAGAAAATGAGCACTAACTGAAGAGTGGAAAATCAAAACAAGCAATTATGTGGCGGAAGAAGAGAGAATAGGGCTCAAACGAATTGCGAAAGAAAAAAAAACTTCGTCTATCTCAAGGTCTCTCTTCTCTAAATATTTTCTTATAATGTTTCTTGATTTTCATGTATTTCCTTCACTTTGTCTATCTTAATGTCTCTCCTCTCAAAGGAACATAGCGTTTTCAAATAAAAGGAAAGTTGGCGTCATGTTATATTAGCCCCATCCGAATTATTGCCCGACAGGCGAGGTGGCTTATCAACTGGAGCTACCTCCATCCCTCTCCGCCGTGCACAATGTCTTCCATGTCTCGCAATTAAAGAAGTGTCTCCGCGTTCCAACCGAAGTTGTAACGATGGGTGAACAAGACCTTCAACCCGATCTTTCTTATTGCGAGCATCATATTTGCATCCTTAATGAAGCCAAACGGAAGACATGACATAGTTCATTTAAATTTCTCAAGGTTCAATGGAGTAATCACTCAGAAGATGGAGCAACGTGGGAACATGAAGATCGACTTCGTGCCGATTATCTTGAGTTATTCTCCAACATGTGAGTGTTGCTATAGTTCTATTCCCTACAACATCTTGATGTCATCCTCGCCATTCCGTTATCGTGCAAGTCTTGAAGCTCCTAGATTCACCATACTCTCCCCTAAGCTCACCAGAATCTTGGGATGAAATTCTTTTAAGGGAGAGGTTTGTCACATCCAAAACCTCATAGATATGTCATTAAGCATAATCATGCATCATGTCATCATGGTTATGCATTGGCAACATGCTTTTGTAATTATTTTTTGAAGTGTTGAAGTTAAGTGGAAGTGTTGTTTTGTAAAGAAACTTTAATTCTTCCCATGCAACTTAAGGCCAGAACCAATTCCTACGTCAAGTACACTTGATAAGATGAATTTGGGTGATTTTTCCATAATTTTTGGAAGCCATCTTGAAGCACTAATAATTCATGAATTTTTTTAAAAAGTAGCTCTTTTTGAAGATTCCTATATTTAATTATAACTTCTGCATGTAAGTGTAAATAGTTAAAATGGGTTCTTTGTGACTCGTTGAATCACCGCAAAAATCAGCATAATTTTTAGAGGTTGTTTAGATTTTTGTTTGTTATTAACAAGGGAGAAAATATTTAGCAGAAAAGAAAATTCCTATGGACCCACCTGTCATTCCCTCACCTCTCTCCCTATACCCTCCTTCTAATGTATCGATCCCCTCCCTGCCTCACTCGTTTCCCAACCAAGCCAAGAGAGAAAGGAGAGAGGAGGAGAAGGAGAAGAGAGGAGGAGCAAGGGCCAAGGAGGAGGCCCTGGGTGAGGTCCCCCACCATAGCCTATTGGAGGTTGTCTTCCTCGTCAAGCTCAAGCCCATCGGTCACATCTTCTTCCTCCTCAAGCCAGTCACAACCTCCCCGACATCATCTAAAGCTCCAACCTTTCCCCAACCTCTACAACTGGCCACAAGCTTGCTAGGACGTGGTGAACACCCCAACCCCCTCTCATTTTATTCCCATGGCCAGAACTACCAGCATTGAGCTCAAAAGAGCTCAACCATGGACGTCACCACCATTGCTTGAAGGCAACCTAGCTAGGGCAGGTTTCGGCTTATGCGTGTTATCCTACGCGGTAGAGGAGGTCAAGGTGATGCTCTATGTCCAAAATTCTCACCCCAAAAGTAACCAAAATCGTTGCTGGAGACGTCCCCGGTGAAGACCGAAACTTATGGTGTCCGGAACTTCTGGCCTAATCTGAAACTTCTAGGTTGTTATGATGTCCAAAATAGAGAAGGGTCATCTGGAAGTTAATCTGAAACTTTCGGGTTGTCACGATAACCAACAAAGAGGAGGGTCATCCGAAAGTTAATCCGAAACTTCTGGGCTGTCACGATGCCCAGAACAGAGAAGGGTTATCTAGAAGTTAATCCGGAACTTCTGTGTTGTCACGATGACCAAGACAGAGGAGGGGAATCCTGAAGTTAATCCAGAACTTCCGGGTTGTCATGATGTCCAGAACAAAGAAGGGTCATCCGGAACTTCTGATGAACAATTTTTCAACTTGGTGAATAGTATTTTCAGCATTGAATCCTTTCTATATGTTGGATCTTTTGGTGTTCACAAATGATTATAGGATGTGCTTTGAACTGAGTTGGGGTTTCGTTTGAGCATTTCAAATTTTCAGAAGGTCCGATGGGACGGAAATTCCGATCTCCAATCAGAAGTCCGATGTTACTTGGATCAGAGACTTCGTTGTTCTTTTGCGTGTATTTGTGCTCTTAGCTTGTTGTACTACATCCTCACTCTTTATGCATCTTGTAGCATACCTCATTGTACCTCATTCGTGCCCATCACATTGCCTGTGCTCTTCGTTAGAGAATGAAGGATCAGAGCATGACGTAGGCGTGATCGGGGGCGAACCGGAGTTTGTTGCTATTGATTATGAAGCTGAGCACCAAGGAAAACATCTAAGCATATTCTACCTTATACTTTGGATCATGTGGAGTCTAAATTGATAAATTATCGCTTATGTATGTTATGCATGTTAGCGAGTCTATATCGGGTATGTGGGTAGAACCTATGTTGATGCATTACTTCTACCTTGAATTGTTGATAATCCCTATCCTTGTAGCCTTGGTATAACACTATTGTTGTCTAACTTAAATGCTATCTGAAATGCTTAGCAATTCATATGTCCTCGGTAGAAGTTGAGTAGTGATTCGACCATCGTTCGGGAGCTTAGAGCTTATTGATGTTCATAAAGATAATGATGATGTTGGGAGGTATGAGATCGTGAGGAAGAGGCGAGATTTGGGCGGACGATATGTATGGCTTGAGAACGAAGTCTCGGATGCTATAGGCACGCCTGGGTCGATTAAGCACCAACCGTTATTGCAGTTGACTTTAGCACCTTCCGTACTACCACATATTCGGATAATGGACGAATGAGCCGATTATTGTACGTCGTGTTGACGCTTGCCTTGCGGCCCTATGACACGTAAGGGAAAAAGAATGAGGAGAAGCAAGGTGGCCGGGAGCCGGAGGTGTCCGAGACACGCTCGCGGTAACCCCGGTTCCATAGGGGCATGTGCAAGTGGGTAGTTCTGGGTATGAGAAAGTTTATCTCGAGGACCAAGAGGATGGACCTGAGTCGTGTGGATAAATATGTACCCCATGCAAGGTGTAAGATCAATTCAAATTGCCATGCTCTCGGTCATGAGCATGCTTATATCCATTTGTATCAATCATAGAGTCTCGATGTAGAATGATGTTATGGTATGTTGGGAAGTAGTTGTGATGGTTGATGATGAGTTGAGATGTTTCAAGTTACGTATATGTTTATGTTGTTGATCTCAGGATAGAAGGGTATAAGTGGTTAGGTGTAGCTGCTCACACACTTGAGTTGAATTTTGCTTTTGCATACAAATTCACTTAACTTTATGGCCACTCCTTGCTAATTTATCCAGATGAATTATCCTTGGAGTCAGGTTATTATATGTACTCATTATAGATTAAGTCTTACGAGTACCTTTGTACTCACGTTGCTTTGATGAGTTTTGTAGGTGAGGAAGAGGTAGTTTTTGGTTACTTCATGCCCGCTGATGTTGACGACAAACGAGAGTAGTGTCATCTACTCGGGTGATTTCATTTTGGGGTGGTGCCTTTAGGCAAAAGGCTCCACCTATCTTGTGTTGTACTTGACTTTATATTCCGTTGTGTAGTATCTCTAAGCAGCTAGAAGGTTAAGTTCTGCTTTTGTCCTCCTGGCATACGTTTCTGTAAATAGATGGAAATCTATAATAACTTAAAGACTTGTAATATAATTTCATTACTCGCTCTTTATTATTCCATGATGTGATGAATGATGTTGTAAAGGCGTGTGTTCTGATCTTGGGTATAAAACACTTGCCGGGACTACCGGGATTGGATTCTAGTGAATCATTGTGGTCGTGATTGTGTAAATGATCGCCCTAATGATTAATTAAAATATAATTTGGATGGTTCCCCACAGCGTTGCATCGGAGCCAGGTTTAATGAAGTAGCCTAAAATGCTTAGGATGTGGGTTAATAAAACGTGCTAACCCCACCAAAGCAACCCGCTAAAGTATATCTTTGGATCCTAAGTGTTTGCTCTATTTTATTCCTCACCTTATCTTAGAGCTTTTTGTACCTCCTTTCTTGATAATATGCTTAATTCTGATCTCTGACTCATCTCTTTCTTAATGGGTTAAGGATGGCCACTTTTGCTATGGCGATGGCTACTCGTGCCGAGGGTGTGAAAGATTTTCTTGCACTCCTCCGTGAAATGTTGTGGCGCGCAAATTTCACATTTGCATTGGAGTATGCAGTTTATGCTCGAGGAGTTGGGCCTGACTTGGTGGACTACTTGGTGATCGTGGACATTCGGGCTCGAATCATCGAAGGCGGAGCCAACCCCCACTACTTTGAGGCGATTGAAACTTCGAAAGAAACGACAGTTCAAGCGGTGGCGTACAAGGCAATGACTGCCCTTCATGGTGAGTTACCGGTTCTACGTGAATGGTCATTCATCTATTTTCCCTCTTGGCGTAACAACATCAACAACTTTGAAGATGTTTCGGATGCGGCCCCATTGAATGAGCACTGCATGGTAGAGTTGGTTCACTCCTTGAACAAATCCTACCGTTGCGTGATGGCTGAGCTACAGGAAACATGAAGGCGTTACAACTGGCTGCAACACGAGATGGACTTGCAAGTGCGACGCGGATAGGTGAACCGCGAGGTGTTGTATGAAGAGGGCAATATGACACCATATAGCATGGCACCTCAGTATCACCATTTTCCAGTGGTGCTAGTCACATGGGTACCTCGTCCCCATGGCCGAAGCGCGAGGACATCCAATGGGTTGCAAGTGCTCCAGTTCCATAGTTCGGATGTCACAAGGGAAATGTTGTTAGGCGAATCACATCAGCACATGAACCCCGATGCCATTGATAATACGGGCTCTCCTCAATGTCCTCTCTTGGATGAATTTCTGGAGGACTTTGTTTGGGATCCGAATCGTGTGTGGTTTTAAGTCGGTGGAGATAAGAATAATGTAATAGGGCATAGCTTCTTTTCGTGAGCTTTTGGATGTTTAAAAATTAGCTATACTATGCCCTAAGTATGAGACTTGTTTGATGTACAATTTTCTCTATCATGTATTTTGTATTATGGTTTCTACACCTAAATTGTTTTGGCCCTACATTGTGTTGTTCTTTATTATGCTGTCATTGTGACTCATGTTGCATCCACGTAATCGACAAAAAAGGTAAGAAGGAAAGGGACGCATCTTGATAGCAGTCAATATCAGGGGCTCAACCAGTGCGAGGTAGGAGCCTGGTGTGCACCGTACGATGATGGTACGAGGAGTAAATATGTTAGCAATAACGTCTCAACATCTATCATGTGATGGCGGCCATGGTCATCTACCATAAGATGGTGGTTATGATCATCTATCCATGTGGCGATTACATAGGGTGTCCCGTAAGGCGATGGTATGGGAAGTTAATATATTAGCAGCAACGTATGAAATATCGCTTGTGTAGCAAGTTGCACAAGCACTATTTACACGAACAATATTCTTCTCGCGCAAAGGGTGACGATTGGTGGTTCAATATATATGAATGCATGTGATGATTGTGATATTGATGCTTGTTGGGGAGTGATGAAATCGAGAAAGAAACGTGTAAATAGGAATGCAAACATATCCTTTTCCAATCCATCATGTTGCACGTATTTGCATTTAGGGGGCTTTAAGGAGCTGTCTGCATTATCGTTGATTTATCCATTCCTTGTCGTCCTAAATTCCTAGTCGTTGTCTTCTTTGTCAAGATTTGGTCGTCACTAACTTTGGGATTGATGGCAGGATGAGGACCCATCAAAACATCGGGAATGATCTCCCTGAGGGTTCCCACGAGAATAATCAAGTACTGCCTCTACCACTGAGCATGGCGGATGTGCTAATGTAAATGAGCAGAACCGCCAGGCTCAAACTGCACTTCTCGAAGCTCTTGTGCACAACACGGCCCCTCATGGAGTAGGTAGAGCCGGACGCCATGATGACTTCGCGGACTTCCTTCAAACTCAACCGTCTACCTTCGCGCGTGCTGAGGATCCCCTTGATGTCTATCACTGGCTTTGTACCATTGAGCAGAAGTTGGCACTTCTCAGGTGCGAGCACCATGAGTGGGGTTTATTTTGCTGCCGGTCAACTTCAGGGTCTTACCGGTGCGTGGTGGACCAATTATCTTACCATGCACACAGCCAATCACCGCATATCTTGAGCAGAGTTCCATGAAGCCCTCTGTGACTATCATATCCCCAAGGAGATAATGGACATCAAAAGGCTGAAATTTCTAGACCTCAAGCAAAGAGGCAAATCTGTTATGGAGTACGTTTAAGTGTTCAACCACCTAGCCCAATATACGCCGGAAGAGATCAGTACCGACAAGAGGAAGCAAGATCACTTTGTGTTCGGTCTTTCCTCCAAGATGCAAGACCGTCTGTTGGTTCATGAGTTTGCCAACTTTAACAAGTTGGTGAACACCTCTCTCATAGTCGAATTCAAGATGAAGAACCACTAGGAGGAGAAAAAACGTAAGAGGGTTATGTTACCTTCTGTGGGCGGGAACTTCTTACGTTCCCGTACGGAGAATCACCCGCCCCCTTCTCACGTTTTGACTTTGCCTGCTCTACAACCAATATGGGTAGTACAACGTCCATACCCCTCATTGCAAGGACAGACTCCAAGACCTGCCAAATCTCAAGTGAGTGTGACTGGTGGCCCTGGAGGCCCATGCTACACAATTGTTGATGTGTCGGTCACTTCGCGAGGGGATGTTGTTTCCCAAAGTCGGGAGTTGTGGTGACTGCTCTAAGGCTGCCGCTACCAATGTAACCACTTCAGCAAGCCTCACAGACTACGCATGTTCCCAAGCGTGGTCGAGTGCCAAGAGTTAATCCCTAACAATACTTTCGGGGTATACCGGGCGATGGGTATGTGATCGATGTGTTCAGTGTGTGTGCCGTATGAACTCAAGAACATCAGGATTATCCAGGTTTAGGTCCCCCGCAGGATAACAGCCCTACGTCATGTGTATTCTTTTATGGATAGTATGAAACTGTTTACATATGTCTTTCTCTTCTACCTACAAGCTCGGTCCTCCTCTATTTATATAGCAGGAGTGGTGTACATATAAATAGACCGTGATAACAGCGTGACCGATCTAACCCTGACGAAACCAACTGCCCCTAGCTATGGTAGGTATGCAGACCTTACACTGGTCGACTGGCCTGCCTTGTCCCATCACCCTATGTCGTATGCCCGCCTGCGATGCCGTCCTATCAGCTGTGCGGTGCCATGCCTGTCTGTAACGCCATCCCATAGCATTTAATGCTATGGGACGGAACACTACTCATCTGCACTAGACAAGACTATGTTCTTTGGAGGGGATGCCTGGGGAAGAAAAACACTTGAGTAGATAGCATTTAATGTGACTTGATAGGTTAAGATGAAATACCTATCCTGCGACTAGTGAGGCTGGCCATAGGGCTTACCTTCACGACCAGGGGGCTGGTCGCGAGAGCCTTGCCTGGTCGCGTGATAGGGCCATGATCTTATGCAAAAATACCTACCACCAGCTAGTACTCCCTTGTGCAAACTCCCCCTAACAGGGGACCCCCTTACTCAATACATAGACGGTAGCCCCCAAGCTCTCCCACGAATGTGGTCGTTTGTGTAGTTCACCACGTGGTTGTCCTCAAACCTAGTCGCACCACTTGGTCCTTAGGTGGATAAGAGTTTACCCTGGGAGTGGTCATCGACACAGTCTTCCCTCATGGTGGGCCCAGAAGACCACATCTTGAGGGGAGGTTAAAGAGAGAGAGAGAGAGAGATCGTGGGAGAGAGAAAAAAGAGAATGTGGGGATAGAGACAATGATGGCCGCTGGACCCAAGTGAATTTCTGCTTCTCCTGCATAGCTTTTTGAATTTCAAACTGGTCAGACCCCGTGGCAGTTGAGATACTACAGCCGTCCTATAAACATGGGCATCAATGGCTCTCCAAGATCTTTTTGTCATTCTCTAAGCCCCAGCCCTTATGCTCAGAGCCCCTCCTCTCCGTCGCCGCCCGTGCTCTGACCACAGCCTTTGCCACATTCCAATAGCACCACGCTTTGATAAAGAACCTGACTTCCCCAAGTCCAAGTGCACTGCGGCGAAGATGAGGCGGATGTGCGAGAACCATCTGCTTCCCCGTCGCTTGTCTTCGGGTTACCGTCCTAGGGAAGATGTGCCTGCTCCCCGCTAGGGGGAGATCGTTATGTTCGCTTCCTTCTCCATCGCCGGTCTTGTGGCATCCTTCTCTAAATACTTCACCACTGTTATCACCTTCTAAGACATCTTTCACCTCCACATCAACCCTAATTTCATCATCATACTGAGCGTTTTCGCTCACATGTGAGAGAATTTTATAGGGGTCGAGTCATGCCTCAATCTTACACGACCAAGCTACAGATCAAGCCGGCCACTAGGAGTTGCGGGTTTTGACTCCATGACAGCATCGTGGGCTCCTACATCTAGATGGGCCTAAAGTTGTCATGGTTAGGCTGGAGGGACAAGTGGTTCTACCTCCAAACAAAAGATTCTTTGGACAATATCCGCTTGCCAGCCAGACCAGTGCAAGTCACCGAGAACTGGCCGACCACCCCTACGGCAACTCCAGAACTGCTGAGCCTCCCTGCTCGGGTTAAGTAGCTCTTGAACGTTGGGCTGTCGGGATCAGACGTCGTCCGGGACTTCATCAAGCGTCGGTTGTGCCCCTTGCAGAGGAGAGCACGCCCGTCCTATCTGTACTCTAGGAGTGAGGACGACACCCGAGAGAGCTCCTCAAGTAACATCATAACCATTTTCATGGCGCTTGTTGCTAATCATGTGGTATCTTAGGTATCACTTTTATTCAGATCTCCCCAACGAGGCCATCGATTCATGGGTCAAATTCCTAATGGCGGCTACCCTGAGGAAGAATGGCCCTCCGTGAGACACTCCACCATTGTGTGACCTCCCTCCATCATAGAGGGCTCGAGTCAGATTGGTATGTTTGGCCTTTTCCAGAAATTTCCACCTCCAAGCCCTCTCCTGGGTCATAGTTTCACGGTTTGCATTACCGTAGGGTATTTCTGAGGTAGATGTCTTACGCCCGATCATAGACGAGGTCATGACGATCGCTCGAGAAGTTGATCTTGCTACCTGCATGTCCTCTCCACCTCCTAGCGCTGCTCTGGCCAGCCATCAACCTAGTCGTGAAACCAACCCAGCTGGCCACGAAGGCGACCAAATTGCTCAGAGCTAGGAATCAACCGTGGGTGGTGGTTTTGGGAGAAACACTAGTCAGTAGAGGGTCAACCAGCATTGCCCCGACTGGCTTAGCCCAACCATCCCCGACCCGACCAACCTCGCCCCGACCAGACCAGGGTGATTAGGCTATTGTCAACCAAGTGTTCATACATAGGGGGAAGAGACCAACGAAAGACTTGGGTTCCGTGGGAACATCTAAACGTGTCTGTGGGACACTAATCCCTGGCAGCTTGTCGGCAACCTTGGCTTCCCCATCCAGCAGCTTTACTAGGATGAGACTTGTGCTCACTCTTCCGCTGATGCGGTAAGTTATTCGGTTAGGAGTGGATCATTCGAGCTCTTCCTTAACTTTGTGACCCATGGTCGTAGTAGGACCTTAACCCCGCCTCCGCCCTGGTCATGCCTAATATATCGGTGCCTCCGCAAGGCGTTCCCGACCCCCAACCAAGCGCCGCTCCAATGTTGGGAGCATTGGTTGTGACTTTTGAGCACACAGAGATGGTCGTAAAGACCCTTTAGGCCTCCTACCTGCTCTCCCTGGCCGACCACTTTCCCGCCTCCATCCACAAGCTGATTGCTGAGAAGGAAGTGGCAGACGGCCGATGCGCCAAGCTGGAGAAGCGGGTGGCTGAGGAGAAGAAAGTGTGACTCCTACTTCAACAGGAAAACACCAAACTCCAACAGGAAAAAGACGTGCTCACTGCTGAGCATGCTCAGCTTAAAGAGAAGGAACGAAGGGCCCGTAGTATTCTTGAGAAAGCCTTTAAGGATATTCGAAGGCCCCTGAGGAGCGTTGGGCTGGACGCCCCTGACCCAAAGAATGAAAGGATTGCTGAGGGCTAGGACTTCACCATCTGTGTCTTGATGGAGAGGTTTGCCCAGCTATCTAGCATTCTAGTAGAGAGGAAATCAGAGGACATGATGAATGCGGTGAAGGCCGTGATGGCATACGTCCTCAAGTGCTACCGCAGCCACCACCCCCACGTCATCCTTAAGACCGTCTGGGAGGGGATTGGGACAGCAGGTCCCATAGGAGTGGAGAGGCTGAAAGAGGAGTGCCAAGGGTCGGTGGATTCTGTGGGGTCCATCTTTTAGGTGGAGACCATTGAGGAAGCCGATGAAGAGGAGTAAACCTTGAATTATAATTTGGGCATGTATCTTATATGAATGAGGCTTTTAATTTCTCTGATGAGCATGTGTCGCTGTTGTGGTCGTAGGGTCCCTGGGTTGACCGAACCACCTATCCTCTCTGAACCCTCGACCACGCCTATAGACAGAGTGCAATTAGAGATGTCCGAGCAACCTGCTCGCTCAAAGCCTCTGACCACATTTACTCACTACTTCGCCGAGCAGTGCAGTCGGGAAGCGATGGCCGAGTGCGAGCTTGGGTTCGCAGTCAAGCGAGAGATCCTACAGAGTGACCTTTGAGGTGCATCGGTATTACCACCGCTCAATCACGTGTAGTCCTAGAACAGCCAAGCGAGGCTCGACCAACTGACCCCTATGAGGGTTTTTGACCTGTTTGCTTGGTCAGCTTATCGGGAAGAGCTGCTCGTGGCGCGGAGAGACATGGAGCAGATGACCAGAGAAAGAGACCAGCAACGAGAATACTTCTATGACCACCTCAGCTGGGCTTTTTCACCCTTCGAGTCACTGTTGCGGTCCACCAGCATTCGGGTTTGCCTAACTTCTGGAGACACTGTAATTGGTCACGTCAACTGGTTTTTAGCAACCTCCAAGGAGGCTGGCGATCTTGAGCGGAGGCTTCGCGAAACTGTCGGCGACTACCTTTTTGAGGTCAGAGTCACTAGCGCCTGTCTTACCCTTGTCTGCATCCGTGACCATATCCCCGAGATGGACCCTGCTTCAGTAGTTGCTGCTGGCTTTGGCAGGATTTAGAGGACCACGGAGGAGCCTGGTGCTCTCGTGGACTCATTTTGGTACGTAGCTTGCTCCCTCCTTTGGACTGTCCGGTTTGACCTGCTGAGGGGTATCTTCGGATCCTATGGATACTAAATGAAAATTTTAGAAATAACCCCTGGGCAATACCCGAGCGGTTATTTTGTAATGTAAGGATTTGCTTTTATGTAAACTTTCCATGTGTTCAAGTGACGAGTAGGTTCTGAGTGCCCATTACAATCAGGAGGGACTAAGGCTTTCGTACCGCTTGCTAGTTAGGTTCATGGCGCTTAGGACAACCCTTGGCAGGACAAGCCCATAGGTGGCAACCAGCGCTCGACCCAAATTTGGACTTGTGGCCTCGTGGTCATTACACCCGACCACCCATATCTTAGAAACTAAGCGAGAGGCAACTTAAATCCCCTCTCAATGGTTTGGTACTCACCATAAAAATGAACAGGCAAAGTAACTAGCAGTATGGGTAAGTAGGGAAGAAGGACTATATCTGAACTTCTCTAGCCCCCGCCTGCCTGGTCAGCTAGAAAGCTTTCGATCAGGCGGTCGAGCTCTTGAATCAGAAACACTCACAATCTATCGTGAGACCGCTCTCATTCGGGAAATTGTACAAAACAAAGAGTCTGGTTATGGAATTAGAAAAACTTACAAGCTTTTATTCCACACTCATCCCGGAAGATCCTACAAAATAAAAAATGTGTACTCACGCTCGAGTAGCCTTACACATAAAACTTGCGCAACTGGTCGATGTTCCAAGAATTATGTATTTCACTGGCATCCTCCATAGCGAGCTTAACTACACCAGGTCGAGTAACCATGACCACTATGTAGAGCCCCTTCCAATTGGGGGAGAGCTTATTCCAATCTGCCTTATTCTGAACTTTTCTTAGAACTAGGTCGCCTACGACCAGGTTCCGCTCCCGCACCCATCGTTCGTGGTAGTGTTTGACGCTCTATTAGTATCGGGCTGCTCGAATTAGAGAATAATTGTGGAACTCTTCGATCAGGTTTATGAAATCCTCCCGTCGAGCCACCTAGTCGTCTTCCGAGTAGTTGGCCACTCGAGGAGACTAGAGAGCGATCTCGAAGGGGAGCATTGCTTCAGCGCCATAGACCAGAAAGAACGAAGTCTCGGAAGTGGCACTGCTGGGGGTCGTTCGTAGTGATTAGAGTACTGTGGGGAGTTCATCCACCCAACATCTTGAGTAGCTTTCAAGCCGATCAAAGACTCGGGTTTTGACCCCTTGCAGTATCATCCTATTTGCCCTTTCAACCTGTCTATTGCTCTGGGGGTGTGCCACCGACGTGAAGCATACTTTGGTCTTGATCGCTTTGTAGTAGTCTCAGAAAGCGCTACTCGAGAATTGAGTCTCATTGTCCATAAGTATGCAGTTTGGACTATTGAACTGCACTATATGAACTTGATCGCTGCTGCAGCGGTGATCTTCCTTACGGTCTCGACTTTGATCCACTTAATGAATTTGTCGACTACCACAAATAGGAATTCAAAACCACTAGGGGCTTTAGGGAACGGTCCCATGATATTGAGCCCTGAGACAGCGAAAAGCCAAGAGAGTGGTATGATTTGTAGTGCTTGGGCTAGTAGGTTGGTATGTCAGCCATGGAACTAACATGACTCGTACCATTTCACCAGCTCACAAGCATCCTGGAGGGCCTTGGCCAATAAAATCCTTGCCATGACACTTTTCTGACAAGAGTGTGGTATGAAGCGTGGCTACCACATATGCCTCCACGGATATCAAAGAGCATTGTGATCCCCTCTTCCTAAGTGATGCATTTCAATAAAAGGTCATTGTTCCCTCTTCGGTAAAGGTATCCCTCTACCAGGGAGTATCTACGGGCTCGTCATGTGACCTTTTCTGCTGACGCATCATCATCAGAGACTGCTCGATTATGAAGGTAGTCTAAGATCTTATCCATCCAGGTTGTACCCAAATCAAACAGGGTGACCATATGATGGCCGCCCAAGGTCGATGACACTAAAGGAGGCATTGCCTCAAATGGTGTTGTCTCTGGTGCACTGTTTCCAAGTGGAGCATCTCTTTCACTTTGGCCTAAGACCGTGGTGGATGGTCGTATGAGTCTTTCTTCAAAGACTTGGACCGGGACAATTTTGTGAGAAGAAGCTAGATGGGCCAGCTCATCAGCTAGGAAGTTGTCCTTACGAGGGACATGTCTAACCTTAAAGCCGATTAAGTGTCGCTTCATCTTTCTCACTTCAGAGAGGTATGCTGTCATTGTCGGATCAGAGCACTGAAATTTCTTTTGCACTTGGTTCACGACCATTAGTAAGTCCCCTATCGCTAATAGGTATTTTATCCCAAGCACAAGTAGCTCACATTCCGAACAAGAGACCCTCGTATTCCACAATATTGTTAGTGACTGGAAAACATAATTGAACTACATACCTGAGGATGTCACCAGTCGGTGAGGTTAAGAACACTCCAGCCCCTGCTCCCTTCAGTGTAAATGACCCATCAAAGTGCATGGTCCGGTGCTCATCTACCTCTAGTCGTTGTTCTTGCTCGGGCTCAACGGACGACCACTCGGCCAAAAAATCAACCAACGCTTGGGACTTGATAACCGTTTGGAGGATGAACTGAACACCAAACTCCCCGAGCTCTGCTGCCCACTTTGCTGTTCTTCCTACTGCATCCCTATTGTGGAGAATTTCTCTAATCGTGAGCGAGGAGATTACCTTGATTTTGTGGGCCTAGAAGTAGTTTCTGAGCTTACGAGAGGCCATCAGCATGACGTATAGTAGCTTTTGAGCCTGTGAATACCGAGCCTTTGCATCGTGTAGGACCTCACTAACAAAGTACACTGGTCGTTGAAGACCTTCTCGATGAATGACTAGGGCTGTGATCATGACTTGTGAGGTAGCTACAGCCTAGAGCAAAAGCTCCTCGTTTGGTTGAGGAGCGGTTAGTATAGGAGGGGACGAGAAGTACATTTTGAGATCCCGAAAGGCCGTTTCTGCATCTGGCGTCAACAAGAAATGGTTGCTTTTCTTTAGGAGCTTGAAGAGCGGCATCCCCTTCTTCCCTAGCTTCGAGATGAACCTGCACAAACCATCATACACCCTGTTAGTTTCTGGATTTCCTTTAACCTGGATGGGAATTTCATCTGGTCAATGGCTCTGATCTTGTTGAGGTTTGCCTCTATTCCTCAACTAGACAGGAGGAACCCGAGCAAGTTCCCTGATGGGACTCCAAATGTGCACTTCTCTGGGTTCAGCTTCATGCGGTACTTCCAAAGGTTGTCGAACGTTTATTGGAGGTCCGCGACCAGGTTGTCATTGGTCCTACTCTTAACGACTACATCATCAACATATGTCTCAATGTTTGTACCAAGCTGTGGTAAGAGAATGAGCTGAATACAACGTTGGTAATTGGCACCAACACTTTTTAAACTAAAAGGCATTTTTGCATAGCAAAAGACCCTGAAGGGTGTTACAAAAGCAATCTTCTCCTCATCTTCTCTATAGATACTAATCTGGTGGTACCCCGAACGAGCATCTAATAAGCTTAGGGGATCGCTGCCGGCGGTTGAGTCAACAAGCTGGTCATACGGAATAGTGGGAAGAGATCCTTCGAGCACAACCTGTTGAGGTCTGTGAAGTCAACGCATATCCTCTACTTACCATTGTGTTTTTGGACTATGACGGGGTTAGCTAGCACTTCGGGTACTAGACCTCTCGGATGAAGCCTGCTACCAGGAGCTTGTCAATCTCCTCTCGAAGTTCTTCTTTTCGGTCGGGTGAAAACCAACATACATTTTGCTTTACTGGTCGCGTGTTAGATCGTACCGACAACTTGTGCTCGATCACGTCCCTAGGGACTCCGGGCATATTGGACGGATTCCACGAAAAGACATTTGTGTTTGCCCGAAGGAAAGTGATGAGCGTGAGTTCCTATTTGGGGTTCATACCGGCCCCAATCTAGACCGTCCTAGATGGGTCGGAGTCATCGAGGCAAACGGCTTTGCGCTAATCGTCTGGATTGGCGATAACGTGAACCTTCACCGGGTGACCACTAGACTCGGCGTTCTTAAGCTGCGACCTGGGAGTCAGCTCGACCATGTCAAGACTCCTCTTGTCACAGTGC
Organism: Phragmites australis; assembly: GCF_958298935.1. Taxonomy (NCBI): domain Eukaryota; kingdom Viridiplantae; phylum Streptophyta; class Magnoliopsida; order Poales; family Poaceae; genus Phragmites; species Phragmites australis. The sequence goes on from NC_084926.1 coordinate 17,352,431, forward strand.
AGGGCCGTCTTTATGTTACGATGACAGTGATGGATCCCATTGGACCAGGAATCTTGATGACCTGGTAAGCGTAGTGGGCGACAGCCATGAACTGGGCCATTGCTGGTCGCCCCAGGATCACATTATTAGCGGTCTTGAAGTCCGCCATATCGAACAGGACCTTTTCAATCCTGAAGTTACTCAGTGAGTCGAAAGTGACAGGCAACTCAATTCACCCCAATGGTTTTACTGAGAAGTCGGGGTGATTCTGAAGAAGGGAGGAGAGGGTTTCAACGTAGGGCATCCAACGCGTCGGCGAAGAGGAGGTTAATGGAGCTCCCTCCATCAACCAGTACGTGACCCAAACGGATGTTCTGCATTGTTGGTTCGACCACAATTGGGTAGCAACCAGGATGTTTGACCTACGCAGGGTGGTCGGCCTGGCTGAAAGTGAGGGGTACCTCCGACCACTTCAGGTGTGAGCTTGGGCCTGGAGTGGTCGCCCACACCTCATGGACCACCAACTTGTACTCCCTATTCGAGGAATACGTTGTGGCACCCCCAAAGATATGGGGGACCATGTGATCGGCCTGTTGGAAACCCAGCATCGACTGGTCAGGGTCAGCCCCGTCCTCACTATCATCGCCGCACTAGGGCATGCGCTCCCTAAGCTCCTTGTCGATGATGTCCCATATGACCTGGCATTTGGTCAGGTCATGGGTGTCGGTACAGTTTATTGGACAGTAGCCTCGGCCCTTCTTTCTATCCTTTTTCTCGAAGAGTCGGCACGGTTTGTAGGTCCACTCGTCTGCCATGACATCGGACGGTCTTGCTTTGTGTTTGTTCTTCCTTTTCTCCTTTCGACCGACCCCCTTGGAAGAGGCAGGCTAGTCAAATGATGGTTGTGGCTTTGCGTCGATCTAATACTCTCAAATCTCGACAGCCTGCGCACTTGTTGGCAAGCTCGAAGAGCTTGGTAGTGCCTCAAACTTCCATAGTGGCTAGCTTCTCGACCATTTTCTAGTCTCTGACCCCCCCTCCGGAAGGCTATGACCATGGACTCACCTGTAATCCTTGGAATGGTATTTTGGTGTTCAGTGAAATGCAAAATGAAGTCTCACAGTGACTTGTCCTGTCGTTGCCTGACCTAATACAGGTCATCGTCAACACCTGGCCAGGCGTAGCTCCCCTAGAAGTTGGAAACAAATTGGTCCCACAAGTCCTCCAAGCAGTGAATCGACCCACAGGGGACATTCATAAGCTAAGATTGGTCTGAGCCAATCAAGGTGGTCGGGAAATAGTTAGCTATGACTTTCCTATGGCCTCTCGTAGCCTGCACCATGGTGGTATAGATATGCTAGAACTCCACAGGATTGGTCGAGCCATCATATTTTTCGGCTAGGACCGGACGAAACTTGTCTGGCTAGCGTACCTCAAAGAGTCGGGAGGATAAAGTGTTGCACACCGTCAGGTAATAGTGGGTCACTCGCTGATGGGCGGCGGCACATGCTCGAGGAGAGAGATGATTGTTTCGCGGCCCGGATGATGGGTTGGAGGAATCCGATGCCTCCCCACGAGGGGAAGGAGAGTAGTTGGGGCTGTTGCCCTTTTCTAGCTCATGTCGAGCGTGATCTCCCTGCTCTCGGTCAGCCCTCTAACCCTGGATCATGCCACGGAGGTCGCGTTGGCAAAGAGAGTCGCGCAGGTTAGTGGGTTGGCTATCACAACATGATGGGGATCTTCGAGCATTTCCTGCCATGCAAGAAGCACGAGATCTTTCCTGCCGCGGGGCCTACTACGAGTCTTGGTGATCGTGACATCCACCAGCCCTTGTGACAGACGTGACATTTGCCACCACGGTTTGGTGTCGGGTGGTCTCAACCAGGTGGGTGAGGTTGCACAGCCAATGAGCTACTAGCGAACCCTCCGGTACTGCTACTGGCGGGTGGCTAAAAACAATTCACAGGGTCTATACATTCTGTGCGGGTGTCATGGCCTCGTAGTCAAGTTGTGGAGCACGGAGCGATGACATATCGCGAGGAGGGGAGCCCCCAGCGCCCACATGGTGTGACGACCTAGGTGACGACGCTGCCACAGACTACGCCCTATGTGGGAGTTCCTCTGGATGACACTGTAGTTGCGGGGGCTATATCGGAGCACCTACCTTTTTGGTGCCGAGCTGGTTTCCCTCTAGGCGCAAGGCCTAGGTCTCATCAATAGTACCCAGAGCACAAGGGCTTCCACTACCCCTGCTGCATGGTCAGCCATGCAAACTTCATGTTAAGTCTCAGAGCCTTCGAACTCCAATTCGGTGTCCCATGCATGGAGCACACTGGGCTCATCTGGGTCATACCCCATGATGAACACCTTGCGATGACCGGAGTCCTCGAAGCGAGACTCAGCGGTTGTCATGGATCCAACCATGGGTAGCCCAATCAAGTTATCAGCACTTTTACCGAAACACAAAAATAACCCTACCTGACACGCCAACTATCAAGTGTTAATCCCTGACAATACTTTCGGGATATACTGGGTGATGGGTGCATGATCAACATGTTTGGTGTGTGTGGCGTATGAACTCAAGGACACCAGGTTTATCCAGGTTGAGGCCTCCTGCAGGATAACAACCCTATATCCTGTGTATTCTTTTATGGACAGTATTAAACTATTTACAGATGTCTTTCTCTTCTTCCTATAAGCCCAGTCATGCTCTATTTATATAGCAGGAGTGGTGTACATACAAACAGACTGTGCAAACAGCGTGACCGGTCTAACCCTAACAAAACCAACTACCCCTAGCCAGGGTACGTATGCAAACCCTACACTAGTCGACTGGCCTGCCATGTCCCATTGCCCCATGTCGCATGCCCCATGTCCCATCAGCCGTGCGGCTTCACACCTGTCTGTAATGCCATCACATAGCATTTAATGCTACAGGATGGGACGCTGTCCATCTGCATCAGCCAAGATTTTTTTCGCTAGAGGGGGTACCTATGGAAGGAAAACACTTGAGTAGATAGCATTTAATGTGATATAATAGGTTAAGATGAAATACCTACCCTGCGACCAGTGAGGCTGGCCGCAGGGCTTACCTCCATGACCAGGCGGCTGGTCACGAGAGCCTTTCTTGGTCATGTCAACTATCGAGAGTTAATCCCTGACAATACTTCTGGGGTATACCGGGTGATGGGTCATGCTCTTATTAAAAAATATCTACCACCAGCTGGCACTCTATTGTACAAAATCCTCCCGACAGGGGAACCCCTTACTCAATACACCAACACTGAGTGAACAACATCACCGCCGAAGAAGCTCGAGATGACGACAGCGTGCTCGTTGGTACGCTACTCATGAATTCTCACCCTGCACTTGTACTTTTCGATTCATAAGCATGTCATTCTTTCATCAAGGAGGGTTATGTCTCCTGTCACAATATGGTCACCGAGACCCTACCTTATTCTTTTCATATCGATGCACCTAGCACTAAGTTAAGGTCTAATCGAGTTGTCCCGAAGGCTAAGATACTCATTGAGTTCTATTCCCGACGAACTTGATCTTGCTAGATACCAGATGAGTTGATGTTATCTTGAGAATGAATTGGCTGTCTAAGTATAGTGCTCTTATTGATTGCACTAAGAGGGTCATTTCCTTCAAAAACCCAAGTGGTGTGCGTATTCCCCTTCACCTTGGAGAAGGTGGTCCCCATCTACATTCCTTAACAAGTGTCACAACCACGGATCTCCTGGATATTCCTTTGGTCTGCGAGTTCCCTGATGTCTTCCCAGAAGAATTGCTGGGAATGCCACCCAACCAAAAAGTGGAATTCTCCATCAATCTGTTACCTAGAATGGCCCCGGTTTCAAAAAGTCTTATCAGATGCCACCAAATGAATTAGTAGAGTTGAAGAAACAATTAAAGGAATTGCTTGAGAAGGGCTTCATTCATCCAAGCTCCTCACCTTGGGGATGCCCGACTATCTTTGTCAAGAAAAAAGATAACACCTTGAGGATGTGCGTCGATTATCGTCTTCTCAACGTGGTCACCATCAAAAATAAATATCACCTTCCTCGCATTGACATTTTGTTTGATCAATTGACCAGTGCTTGTTTCTTTTCTAAGATTGATCTATGGTTGGGTTATCACCATATAAAAATCCGAACAGAGGACATTCCAAAGACGACTTTCTCTACTCGTTATGATCTCTATGAGTATACTGTTATGTCTTTCGACCTGATCAATGCACCAGCATACTTTATGTACTTGATGAACACGGTCTTCATGGAAGAACTTGACAAATTTGTTGTAACACCTCAAATTTCAATTTTTGCAATAATTTAAAATTTTGTTAGAAATTAAATAGGTGGTTACAATTTTGTCCAATAGAAAAATTAATTTCTAAAATTAATTTGGCCTAGGATAATTGTTTGAATGCATTCATGCCGTTGTAGATGCAATAAGGTTTTATTGGGTGGAAAAAGTTTGTAAAATTTCACTAGGTTTCGTCGCTTTAAAACCTCATTGGAAAATATACTGAAATTCAATTGAAAAAAGGTTTTGAAAATAAAGAAATTCGTTTGGGCCGAATCCTTTTTTCCGGCCCAGTCTTCCCCTCTCCCCCTCCCTTCCTCCCCTCCTGCGTGGGCCGGAGTCCCTCTCAGCGCCGGCCCAAGCCAGCGCCGAGCCGACCCGCCTCCCACTCCTGCCGGCCCCATCGCCCCGCTCTCGCTGACGTGTGGACCCGCCGAGCCCGAGCCGAAGCCAGTGCCGAGCCTCGAAGCCGTTGGCTCGCCTTCTTCCTCCTCCCAACGCCGGACTCCCGAGCTCCCAAATCCCGTCGCCGCTTCAAATCACCGCCTCCCCGCGCATTGATTCGGCAATCAAAGTGCATGGCTGCGTTCCCCTCTCTCTTAAACCCCCAGTCCGACCGTTTCCCCCTCGATTCCCTTCTCACTTGCATGAAAACCGAAGTTTGGATTAAAATTGGGGCCGTCGGCCAATCTTCTCGAATCCGGCCGCCTCCCTCCCCCTCTCGGCTATTTAAGCCCTCCTTCGGCATTGTTGCTTCATTCCCCACCCGAACCATCCGTTTTCCCCTCGGTTTGTGCTCGAGTTTAAGCCCTCCGCCGAGACCACCATTGTTGACGGTAAGAAGCTCAGCCGCCGCCCGTTTCCTCCATGGCCGAGCCTCATTTAACCTTGTTCTTTGCTCAAACGGTTCCGTAGGGTCTCGGTCTTCGTCCCTCGGCGCTTTTTGGAGTGTCTCTCGTGACCGGACTCCACTTCCGCTGAAGACCGAAGCGCCACCGGCCTCCCTCACTGTCGCCAGCCATCTCCGGTACTCCTCGGCCGCCGTCGAACCTGTGGTGAGATTCCCTTTCTCCCCCTTTCTCTTTTGCGCCACTCGCCGTTGAGCTCCGTGGCCGGATGCGCCGTTTGGCGCATCGCCGGTGAGCTCGCCGCCGCCCCTACTGCTGCCGGCCGTTGCCCCCTTCGTTGAAAGCTGCCGGCACCACCCCTTTTAAATCTCAGCCGTTGGATCTCCAACCAACGGCAGGATTAGGCGGCCGAGTCTATAGACCCCTCGGTCCACCATGGACCGGTGGACCGGCGTGTCCTCCGTGGTCCACAAGCCCCGTGAACCTTTTCCACGCCTTTTCCTTTTAAGAATTAAATCTGTTTTGCTTTATGACGTCATAAATCCAATTTTCCAGTATAAAAACAATTCAGATTTTCTCTGATAATAAGGAAATTATGCAGAAACACCCCTGGAACTTCAAATAATCATAACTTTTTGTTCGTAGCTCCGATTTAGACGATTTTCACGCTCAAACGATCGTAGCATCGCGTAGAATCTGTTTATAGGATTTTTAATCTAGTTTTAGGAATGTTTGGTGTGCTGTTCTTATGCTAGATTGTGTGCTCGTGTAGACGATTCAGTCCAGGAGTTCGGCAACTTTCAAGAGGAAGATTTTGAAGGATCTGTGCAACACTTCGACGAAGGCAAGTGTCTTGACCATGTTGCAAACCCAGTCTTTACATAAAGCGAGTCTTTGTCAAATATGCATGCTGTTTTACGAAATGGGTAGTATAGCAAATACTAGTGTTAGATATAGATGCTTTATCCATACAAGATCATCATGTTTATGCTTAGCCATGCTTTAGATGAACATGTAGCATGTAGGTGATGAATCTTGACTTATAAACTAAAAATTGATATAGGAAGAATATCATGGAAACTATTGTTGTTAAGGGAGTTAACAACAAAGATAATTGGGGTTTTGGGCAAGAAAGGGCTACTTCTCCCAACATGGTTGGTTGTTTGGAAATGTTTGGTAATATACCCTTATGGGGTTATTGGAGGTCTTGCCCAGACCATTTTAAGGACCGGTTCGTGGAGCGAACATTCATGACAAACAAAGTAACCACGAGACCAATATGGTACGGCTTGGCCTAGTAACTAGATGTTCTCCCAGTGTTGTATGAGCCAATCGGATGTGTAGATAAGGAAGGGTTACTTCCCGATTCTACCTGGCACAAGAGGGGGCTTCTGGGGTGGAGGGTTACTCCACTTATGTACGGCGGTGAAACCTCAGTGGGCGAGTGCATACTGGGAGACTCTCTAGAAAAGCCTCGTAGTGATCTCTTGGCGCACACCGTGCAAGTGTGTAAGGTACCATCAAGTGCTGGCAACAGAGAAGATCACGACTCGTAGGTAAAGTGTACAAACTCTGCAGAGTGTCAAACTGAATATTCAGCCGTGCTCACAGTTATAAGCAGCATGGACCCTCACATGATTAGTCGGGTGGTTGTTTTTCTTGGTTTGGGAATTGGGTTGAATTCCCGGAGGTTAAAGAAAATCTTTGGGAATTGGGTTGAATTCCCAGAGGTTAAAGAAAAATCTTTGGTACATTTTTTCCCGGTTAAAATAAAAATTTCTTTTCCATAGTTTAGGGCTAAAAATCGGCTTTTATGCAAATGAAACCCTAGAGAATAGGAAGCCTTGTTTCAAGCCACCATATCAAATTAAATGTTTTTCCCCACTTGTTGAGTATTGGAAATACTCACGCTTGCTATTTCAGAAGGTGAAACCTTTGAAGAATTTCCTGAGGACGACTTCCCCGAGGATGATGCCGAGTTCTAGGCTTGTGGAACTCTCGGTCGTTTGCCTGTTGGCTTGGAGCTGCGCCGTTCTTTTTTTCCGCTGTGGTGTTCTTTTCTTTAGACCCGTGTGTGGTCATTTTGTAATAATTTAGCATTGTAATAAGAAACATTGTGTCTGTTACACTAATGAAGTCGCTATATGTATGAATAACTGATCCTGGCATACATATAGTTTACATATGGTTTTGGTCTTAAAACCGGGTGTGACATTTGTCATGGTCTTCATCAATGATATTCTCATCTATTCCAAAACTGAAGAAGAACACACAGAGCATCTCTGAGTTGTTCTTGAATAACTTTGCGATCATTGTCTCTATGCCAAGTTCAGCAAGTGTGAGTTTTAGCTTAAAGAAGTTGTTTTCTTGGGTCATCTCCTATCTGAAAACAATGATGTTGTTGATTTGAGTAAGGTGCAAGAATTTCTCAATTGGGTTCAGCCCAAGAGTGTCACTGACATCCGGAGTTTTCTCAGACTTGCAGGTTACTACTACCGGTTCATCAAGAACTTCTCCAAGATTTTCAAGCACATGACTGAGCTGCTAAAGAAAGGAAGTGTATTTGAGTGGTCTGATGAATGTGAGGCAGCTTTTCAAGCCTCAAAGAATCTACTCACGGCTACCCCTGTTCTTGCTCAACCTGAAATGGATAAGGGTTTTGACATTTATTGTGATTGTTCTCATGCAAGAGTGCCAAGTCGTCGCCTATGCTTCTTGCTAATTAAAGTGCCATTAAAAAAATTATCCTACTCACCATTTAGAGCTTGTAGCTATTGTGCATTCTCTACAAATCTGGTGCCACTACCTCCTTGGAAATCCTTGCAATATCTATACTGATCACAAGAGTCTCAAATATATATTCACTAAAGTTGACATCAACATGAGGCAAAGGAGATGACTTGAATTGATCAAGGACTATGAATTGGAGGTTCAATATCATCCCGACAAAGCGAACGTCGTTGTCGATACCTTGATCCGAAAGGCTCGATGCAATTGTCTTTTGGTCAAACCCAAAAATGTCACACTTTGTGATGATTTTTGAAAACATGGACTTGAGATAGTCTCGGAGGGATTTCTTGCAAATCTGGATATCAAATCCAGCCTCATCGACCAAATTAAGGAAGCACAAAAAGAATACGTCGGCATGAACAAAATCCATGACAGGATTGAGAAAGGGAAAGCTAGATGTTTTTCCATGGATGATCAAGGTACTTTGTGGTTCGGAACACGTCTAGTAGTTCCTAAGGTTCCTGAGCTATGAAAGAAAAATTTGGATGAAGCTCATGATTCCTTGTTATCCATTCACTCGAGGAGTACCAAGATGTACCAAGACATCAAGCTAAGATTTGGGCGGACCCGTATGAAGCGTGAAATTGCTCAATATGTCACAAAGTGTGATGTTTACCGGAGAGTGAAGGCCGAATATCTCAAGCCAGCTGGTACGCTCCAACACTTACCTATTCCCTATTGGAAATAGGAGGAAATCAAAATAGATTTTGTTACCAGACTACCTAAGGCCTCTCGAGGGTATGACTCGATTTGGGTCATTGTAGACCGATTGACCAAGTCAGCTCATTTCTTTCCCGTCAAAACCACATACTCTGTCAAGCAATATGCAGAACTATACCTTGCTCAAATTGTTTGTCTTCATGGTGTTTATGTGAAGATAGTCTCTGATCGTGGTTCCATTTTTGTCTCCCATTTCTGGAAGAGCTTCATGAAGCCATGGGAAAAGAGCTCTTCCACAGCACCACCTACCATCCCCAAACTGATGGTCAAACAGAGAGTGTAAATCAAATAGTTAAAGACATGTTGCGACCTTGTGCTCTCACCTATTGAAAGATGGGAGTTTTGCCTGCTTTTTCCAGAGTTGTCATACAACAACAACTACCAATCTAGTATTAAGATATCACCTTTTGAAGCTCTCTATGGAAGAAGATGCCGAACACCGTTGAATTGGTTTGAGTCTGGCGAAAGAGCTTTCTGGAGCCGGATTTGGTCAGAGAGGTAGAAGAGCATGTCCTGACCATACGCAAGTGTCTTCTCACAACTCAATATTATCAAAAGAGCTATGCTGATCATCGTCGGTGTGAGCTTGTGTTCAAAATTGGAGACTTCATCTATCTCAAGGTCTCTCCTCTCAAAAGAACGCAACATTTTCAAATAAAAGAAAAGTTGGTGCCACATTATGTTGGCCCCTTCTAAATTATTGCCTTGCGGGGTGAGGTGGCTTATCAACTAGAGCTACCTCTATCCCTCTCCACTGTGCACAACGTCTTCCATTTCTCACAATTAAAGAAGTGTCTCCACGTTCCAACTGAAGTTGTGGCGATGGGTGACCAAGACCTTCAACCCAATCTTTCTTATTGTGAGCATCCTATTCACATCCTTGATGAAGCCAAATGGAAGACGCGATGTAGTTCATTTAATTTTCTCAAGGTTCAATGGAGTAATCACTCAGAATATGTAGCGATGTGGGAACGTGAAGATCGACTTCGTGTCGATTATCCTAAGTTATTCTCCAACATGTGAGTGTTGCCATAGTTCTAATCCTTACAACATCTTGATGTCATCCTTGTTATTCTGTTACCATGCAAGTTATGAAGCTCCTAGATTCACCATACTCTCCCCTAAGCTCACCAGATCTCGGGATGAGATTCTTTTAAGTGGGAGGTTTGTCACATCTCAAATCTCGTAGACATGTCATTAAGCATAATCATACATCATGTCATCATAGTTATGCATTAGCAACATGCTTATGTAATTGTTTTTGAAGTGTTGAAGTTAAGTGGAAGTGATGTTTTGTAAAGAAACTTTAATTCTTGCCATGCAACTTAAGGCTAGAACAAATTCCTAAATCAAGTACACTAGATAAGATGAATTTTGGTGATTTTTCCATAATTTTAGGAAGTCATCTTGAAGCTCTAATAATTCATGCAAATTTTAAAAAGTAGCTCTTTTTGAAAATTTCTATATTTAATTATACCTTCTGCATGTAAGTGGAAATAGTTAAAATGGGTTCTTTGTGACTCATAGAATCACCGCAAAAATCGGAGTAATTTTTAGAGGCTGTTTAGATTTCTGTTTGTTATTAACAAGAAGGGAGAAAATATTTAGTAGAAAAAGAAAATTCCTATGGACCCACATGTCATTCCCTCACCTCTCTCCCTATACCCTCCATCTAATGTATCGATCCCCTCCCTACCTCACTTGTTTCCCAACCGATGCAAGAGAGAAAGGAGAGAGGAGGAGGAGAAGGAGAAGAGAGAAGGAGCAAGGGCCAAGGAGGAGGCTCTGTGCGAGGTCCCCCACTGCAGCCCATTAGAGGTCGTCTTCCTTGTCAAGCTTAAGCCCCTCGGTCACATCTTCTTCATCCCAAGCCAGTCACCACCTCCCTGATGTCATCTAAAGCTTCGACCTTTCCCCAACCTCAACAATCGGGCCACAAGCTTGCTAGGACATGGTGTGCACCCCAAACCCCTCCCATTTCATTCCCATGGTCAAAACTACTAGCATTGAGCTCAAAAGAGCTCAACCATGCCTGTCACCACCATTGTTTGGAGGTGACCTAGCTAGGGCGAGTTTCGGCTTATGCATGTTATCCTACGTGGTAGAGGAGATCTAGTGATGCTCTAGGTCCAAAATCCCCACCCCAAAAGCGGCGGAAATCGTTACCGGAGATGTCCCCGATGAAGACCAGAACTTCCTGTGTCCGAAACTTCCAACCTAATCCAGAACTTCTAGGTTGTCACGATGTATAGAACAGAGAAGGGTCATCCAAAAGATAATCTAGAACTTCCAGGTTGTCACGATGATAAAGACGGAGGAGGGTCATCCGGAAGTTAACCCGGAACTTTCGGGTTGTCACGATGTCCAGAACAAAGAAGGGTCATTTGGAAGTTAATCTGGAACTTCTGCGTTGTCACAATGACCAAGACAGAGGAGGGGAATCTAAACTTTCGGGTTATCACGATGTCCAAAACAAAGAAGGGTCATCCAGAAGTTAATCCAGAACTTCGGATGAACAGTTTTTCAACCTGGTGAATAGTGTTTTCAGCATTGAATCCCTTCTATATGATAGATCTTTTGGTGTTCACAAATGAATATGGGATGTGCTTTGAACTGAGTTGGGGTTTCATTTGAGCATTTCAAATTTTTGAAAGGTCCGATGGGATGGAAGTTCCGACCTCCAATTAGAAGTCCGATGTTACTTGGATCAAAGACTTCGTTGTTCTTTTGCGTGTATTTGTGCTCTTAACTTGTTGTACTACATCCTCACTCTTTATGTATCTTGTAGCATACCTTATTGTACCTCATTCGTGCCCATCACATTGCATATGCTCTTCGTTAGAGAATGAAGGATCGGAGCATGACGTAGGCATGATCAGGGGCGATCCGGAGTTTCTTGCTGTTGATTGTGAAGCTGAGCACAAAGGGAAATATCTAAGCATATTCTACCTTATACATTGGATCATGTGGAGTCTAAATTGATAAATTATCGCTTATGTATGTTATGCATGTTAGCGAGTCTGTATCAGGTATGTGGGTAGAACCTATGTTGATGCATTACTTCTACCTTGAATTATTGATGATCCTTATCCTTGTAGACTTGATATAACACTATTGTTGTCTAACTTAAATGCTATCCGAAATGCTTAGCAATGCATATGTCCTCGATAAAAGTCAAGCGGTGATTTGACCATCGTTCGTGAGCTTAGGGCTTATTGATGTTCACAATGATAATGATGATGTTGGGAGGTATGAGATAGTGAGGATGAGGCAAGATTTGGACGGGCGATAGGTATGGCTCCAGAACGAAGTCTCAGATGCTATAGGCCTACCTATGCCGATTAAGCACCGACTATTGTTGCAGCTGGCATTAGCACATTTCGTACTACCACATATTTGGATAATGGACGAATGAGTCGAGTATCTTACGTCGTGCTGACACTTGCCTTGCAGCCCTATGATGCGTAATAGAAAAAGAATGAGAAGAAGCTAGGTATCCGGGACACGCTCGTGGTAACCCTAGTGCCATAGGAGCACATGCTAGTGGGAAGTTTTGGGTATGAGAAAGGTTGTCTCGAAGGCCAAGAGGATGGATCCGAGTTGTGTGGGTAAAGATGTACCCCTCCAGGGTGTAAGAACAATTCGAATTGCTGCGCTATCGGTTATGAGCATGCTTCTGTCCATTTGCATCAATTGAGAGTTCCGATGTGAAGTGATGTTATGGTATGTTGGGAAGTAGTTGTGATGGTTGATGATGAGTTGAGATGTTTCAAGTTACATATATGTTTATGTTGTTGATCTCAGGATATAAGGGTATAAGTGGTTAGGTGTAGCTGCTCATACACTTGAGTCGAATTTTGCTTTTTCATACAAATTCACTTAACCTTATGCCGTTCCTTGCTAATTCATCCAGATGCATTATCCTTAGAGTCGGATTATTATATGTACTCATTATGGATTAAGTCTTGCGAGTACCTTCGTACTTACGTTGCTTTGATGAGTTTTGCAAGTGAGGAAGAGGTAGTTTTCAGTTACTTCACCCGTCGATGTTGGCGATGGGCGAGGGTAGTGCTATCTACTTAGGTGATGTCGTTTTAGGGTGGTGCCTCTGGTTAAAAGGCTCCACCTATCTTTGTTGTACTAGACTTTATATTCCGCTGCGTAGTACCTCTAAGCGGCTAGGAGGTTAAGTTCTACTTTTGTCCTCATGGCATATGTTTCTATAAATGGATGGAAATCTGTAATAACTTAAAGACTTGTAATATAATTTCATTACTCCCTCTTTATTATACCATGATGTGATGAATCATGTTGTAAAGGATTGTGTTTCGATCTTGGGTATAAAACACTTGTCAGGACTATCGGGATTGGATTCTGGTTAATCATTGTGGTTGTGATTGTGTAAATGATCACTCTAATAATTAACTAGAATGCAACTTAGATGGTTTCCCACAAAAATTGAGGCAACATATGCGATTTTTACTTCCCCTGTTATCTTCTTCATCAAGCCATCTTCTCCTTCGCCTTCTGCTTTGTGCCTACAACCGCAACCAAAACCCTAACCTTGCCTCCCCCACCTTCCGGACAACATGGGCCACAAGAAGGTGGATAAGCTGCAGAGTTCCACTGCCACCAAGTCAATGATTCCACCATGGGTGGCGTCTAACATCTCGAAGGAGGTCTTGGCATGGCTAGAGTACGATGGGATCATCTCCACGCATTTTGATCACATTCATGCCAGCAGAAGGTTAAGAGATCACTAGCCCAAACACAACATGTGATGTTGTGTTCGTTGATTTCTTTTATTGTGGCTTCTGTCCCCCCCCCCCCTCTAGCTTCTTCCTCTATGTGCTTAGCTTTTACGGCATCGAGCTCATACACCTCAATCCCAACTCCATCATCATGCTCAGCATCTTCAACACTTGTGTGAGGCCTACCTTGATGTGCGTCCCTCTATCAACCTTTTTTGGTACTTCTACATCTTAAAGAAGTTCTCTGATAAGGTCATCGGTGGCGTTGGACTCCACCTTTGAGATGGAAAGTCAACAGAGTACATTGACTTCTACACCAAGAGTTCGTAGTCGGGGTGGCACCAAGAACGGTTCTACTACCAGCCTCCCCCAACCGAAGTCATGTATCGAGGACTAGCACCACTCGCATGGCCGGTGTGGATGGAAGCATTAAAGACCACCACCACCCTCCGAATCCTCATCGCTGAGATCCATGATCTGAAGGAGCTGCGGCTATCGGCGTGGGACATAACTGAAGATTTCATCAAGCGTCACCTATATCATATGAAATCGAGGATTTCCAATGCTTGGGAGTTCACAGCTAGAGAGGACCTAGCCCGAGAAGGTGAGACAGGTACTCACCTATCTTGAGTAGTTATCGAGGGTACTAAGGGCATATTTCTCATGAGTTGTTCTTATCTACAGATCTCTCTCTAGAGGAAGTGGAGCAGAGAACCAAATTCCTCTTCGAGACAGCCCCCGAGGCCAACAACCAGAACATGCTGATCCCCATCGTAGAGATGGAGGTTAGGGATAGGGCCAAGATTTTGTTGGTAAGTCTCGCGAACCTTTTCATTTTCTTACTTCTGAATAGATCTGATCCAGGGTAGTGGTCCGCACGGATAATGAAGTGACTGGGACGTGGAAGGCCTAACCCGAAGGCTGAGAACACAGGCAAGCAACATAAGGATCCGGACAGTGTGGAAGTTATGGGAGCCACGGGCCCAGGTGGAAGTGGAGGTCTTGCGGCTACGTCGCTAGCCTCATCCTTCGTCGATGATGGCATGCCAGAGGAAGATGTGGGCCCGACAGACAGCGGCCTGCTAGTCAGTGATCATATGGTGCCGCCAGCCCCGACTCCAACCCCCATGCCTCCGACCTCCACTCCAGCCCTCGTGCTTCTGATCCCACAACCGATGTCTCAGGTGAGTTCATACTTCTTATAAAACCCCTATGGTTTGTGATACCAATTAACACGAGTAGTCGTTGGCACAAGTACTTCTTCTGGCATGGCTTCATCCGAGTCAGAGGTCATGGTCAAGGTGGATGCCCCTCAGAAGACACTCAAGAGAACGAGCCTCCACCTAAAAAAGTTGAAGGTGCCTCGAGACCTGAAGAAGCCCAGGTATGGTCGTTAACCATGACATCGCCCTCACATTATTGAAACGCTATCCTTAGCTTCTCCCTTATAGACTATTGGAGGAAGGTACACTGCTCAGAGCATCAGTGCTCACCCTCGAGCCCCCACAACCTTGGACCCGAGACGATAATTCCTCCGAGCCTAGCCAGGGAACTTGAGAGATCGATGGGGAGACGAGACCACTGAGCCCCCGACTCCTGCTGAAGGGGGCAGCGAAGAAGAATTCTCATCTGAGGAGGGATGTCGGTAACAGGACCCAAGTTCAAGGCAGCCGTGACCTGGAAGACTTCTTGGGCACCTTTTTTGTGGTAAGTACTTCCCTGCAAAACAACTGTTTTGTTAGTAAAATCATATGCGCTAACCTGAGGCTTTTGTAGTGGGGCATGTCGCGGATGCACAAGCTTTGCAAGGTAGTCCAGGAGGTGAGGGCCCAACTAGCCAGGCTTGAGGATGAGAAGGAATGACGACTTGCCAAGAAGGACCGCTCGCTGGACGAGATGGGCATCCAACTCTCCAAGGAGCTCTCCAAGAAGGAGGGGATGCACTCCAAGCTGGATAATAAGTCCAGAGGTGAGCTTCCTGGTTTCATAATCACATCATTCTTATCTTTATTTTGAACCCAATGTTTTTCAATGCAAAGCTATCTGTGACCCACGATGCCCTATCCTGGGAGGGGGGCCGGATATGATCTGTCCAACAACAGCTCGTCGTGGCCCTAGATACGTTCCATGATGCTCTTAGGGATCTAGGTGGAGCCTATGGAGGACACCAGCGCCATTGGGTTAGCCAACTGAGTGACTAGGCTTGTAGAAGCCTTCGAAAGTTTCCAACCGGCGGTGGCCAACCACATCTTGAGCTAGGCCTGGCAAGGCAAGGAGGAGGCAGTCAGCCAGGTGCTAGCCATTCTGAAGCTACACTATCGGGAGATCGACACCGACGTCCTTTAGGAGGAGTTCCCTGGGAAAGATGACGAGGAGGCGAACCAGCTGGTAGAGGAGATTTATGGACCGACCAAGGGCTATGTGGACACGATGACCTTCACTCGTCACCTTAGGACTTTTTATTTCCTACATTCTGTATTACGAACTTGGTGGTTCGTTAGAAACTAATATATTTATCTTAAATGTTCTGTATTTGAAATGGGAGCTCTGTAGGTGTTAGGTACCAAACGCATTCAATAGCTTATCATGCATAGACTTACTCGCTTCTTCCTCTGATTAGTTCAAGAGTCATCGGTTGCTATTGGGGCACTTATTATGGTAAGCCTTAGGTCCGACTTGAGCGGAAAGCGTCGTAGCCTTTAGGCACTTGTGAACTCAATAAGGAGCCTTTTCACAACCCCAAGGTCATGGCCTAGAACTCCACCCCTTCTCGTTGGAATTCACTTTGGTGCATGCACAATATGTTGTTTTCAGTTTTCGGTACCGAGTACCTATTAAGCCCCTAACTATCTATTTGGAAAGAATTTTCCAGATAGGCAATCTAGAAGTTAAGAAGCAAATAATGCAAAGAAGTAAAAGAAACACATACTGCCCTTTAGTCGTAGAAAAGCTTTTTGCAATCTCGGGTGCGCGCGTGGGTGGAAATACTTGGATAACAGTTTACCCCGTTGCCAGGCAATATGGTGCAACAGACAACATATAAGGTCAAAAAAGGTATTTACACAACTTTTCAAGCAATATGATCTTTATTAATATACATGTACTCTTAGTACTTACATATAGAACTTATAGAGCTAATCAACGTTCCATGAATTATTGAAGACTTTGACATCTTATATTGATAACCTATATGACACAGTATGATTAGATTAAACCGATACACAAGGGCCCTCCTACTTTGGGATACCTTTTGTTGTTATGTTGGTTTCGAACCAGTCTTGGAACCAAATCCTCATGTCGTCAAGTTTGCTTTCGGTCGTCTCGGTCATGGTCACAATGGAGGTTTCTCGGCCACCTCAGGCCTCGAGTTCTTTGTCTCCTTATTAGGCTGATACGAAGCCGCCATGTCGAGACTCCGCTTGTTGCAACAAAGACCTACCTTGGGGCAGCCCCGAAGGGTGATGACTCCTTTAGGTCCTAAAATCTTCATGCACTGGTAAGCGTAGTGCACGACAAACATAAATTTGGCTAGGGTTGGTTATCCTAAGATGGCATTGTACGTCGTCTCAAAATCGACCACATCGAACAAAAATTTTCTATCCAGAAGTTGTCAGGCATTCCAAAGGTCACAGGAAGCGATATTTGGCCAATAGGTGTAGTCGAAAACTTGGGTACTATGTTTTAGAAGGCCTGAGTAACCGGCTTGATGGCAGATTAGGAGATTGCATCGCATCGAATGCACCTGTGAAGAGGATGTTCAAAGAACTTCCACCGTCGATTAGCACTTGGGTAACCTTGCAGTTATTGATCGTAGGCTCAACCACTATTTGGAAGCAGCCTAGCCATATGAAGTTCTCTGGGCAGCCATCTTAATTGAAAGAGATTTTAAAGTTTGACCCTGGTACTTGTGAGCAGTTTCCATACGTCTAAGAATTACTTTCTCATGTACGGACATATGCTTCGAGAATACAAGAAACCATAGAGGATTTGGATACGTATAAAATATTAATATATGGCAGTTTATACTACCCATGGTCAGGAACCCTAACCTAGTCCGGTTTGATTCATCATCAGGATCGTTTCTTTAAAATCGGAAGTAAAAATATTTTCGCTTCACAAGATCATTTGGAAATCAAACTAGGGACCTTTTCGGCCCCACTCACGAGCTAAAACAATTGAGCTATGATCATGGTTGTGTTAGAAAGAGCATACACACCTTTGTTAACCTTATTTTTATTATTTAACAATTGATTTAATCAAGAAACATTAAGATATTACTATAGGTTTACACTAGTTTGACAGTAAAAGATCACTGATCCAATCAATGAACCGTGAACTAGCGTGAACTAGGCATGTTTTTTTACTATGCTTTGAAGTTCATGTGTTCCAAATATAGATGAAAAAACACACCGGTCATAGAACGGGTCACATGACTGGTTCACGGTTCATCGAATCAGTGGTTTTCTATAGTCTAACCATTGTAAACCGGTAGTAATATTTTAACGTTTGTTGCTGGGATCACTATTAAATCAACAAAGTTAATAGAGATGTGTATGCTTATTTTAACACAATAGCAAGTACAGATCAGCTGGTTGGCACCACCATGGGGAGATGGAGATCACAGGTTTGACTCACAGGAAGGCAAGTGAAGCAAAATATTTTTTTCGCTGCCCAGTCAATTGTTCCAGTTTTTTCTAGTTAAATCAGTGACCGGCCGGTTTTTTGTCTATGGTTCCAAATGGTCCCGAAGGTGTTTGTATCTGAATAATAGGTTACCAGTTTCCTGAATAAAAGATTACAATGTCAAATGCACAGCTTGAATCCTTGTTTAAATTAGTACTCCATTAAACTACTCATCAAAGTGAATAGTCAACCGATATATAAAGAGGGAAAAGAACGTGACACAGATCGTCAAAGATTAAGAAAGTTTTCCTTTCGTTTTTTTTTTCCACTAAACTACAGTATGATTTCACACGACATAGTCTAGAAAACAAACCTTTACATGAAACGAAGAAAACAATTATAATACTTGTCACTGAGTCCGGAGGGTTAATCCAACACAAAACGTGTTTTTCTTTCTTTAAATAATTCCATATATTTTGACATCCACTTAAGAAAGATGTGGACACACGAGTTTTAGCACGGGTGCTTGATCGAACAAGCAGACTTGGTCCTACAAAGAGATGATAATCAGCTGTTCGATCCACTCAGGGACACAACCTAATGTCAATTTTGTCTTGTTAATATAATTTCTTGATATCAATTACTTCACGTCAAGTTATATTTAAAATTAATTTACAATGATGTACTCTTTTACCATGGTATATCCAAATCGTATACCTAAAAAATTTAAAGTTCCAGATGGAAAAACCTTATTAAACCGATGGATAGTCGACAAAGCGCACAAAGTCAAACCTCACAGAAAGTCACTGCTGCGGTGGGCCGACAGACCGTGCATTAAACAAACCCATTCCAACCGTGGACTTTGGGAGGGCATTTCCCCTATTTTATTGATTTTTCTCTTCAGAAAACTCTCGCACCGAAAAGACGAAAACACAAGCAAGCGCGGCCATCTCTCTGATCAAATCCACATCGGAGCAACCACCGAAAAGCACGCGATTCCTACCAGTCCGGCCGCCATCAACACCGCCGGTGGGAAGTGCCTGTCGCCGCTGGTGGCGCCCTTGCTCTGCTCCGGAGCGCCCCTCCCTCCTCGTGCTGCTGTGTCTTCTACGGTTTCTTGGCGGTTGGGTCGCGTCAAAATCCTAATCTTTATCTACCTCTCGTCCCTCTGACGCCGGCTTTCTTGACTAATCGGCGGCGGAATTTCGCGACCTGGGTTTGGCTGCCTTGTCTTCTTCCTCTCGATCGGTACACGCGCGGTAGCTGTTACCTTTTCCCTTGTTTGGTGCTCAAAAGAACGCCTCTTTCCCTGGGTTCTTGATTTCTTAGAGGTTGCCGTCTTCTTCATCTTCTAGTGTTGGTTGTCTTCGGCGCCTAGTCAACGCGACGACTTGATTGGGTATGTTCGGCTCGATCTTTTTGGCGTTTGTTTACTTATTTGCTATTGCTGGTGATGGATTAATTCCGGCGTTGGGATTGAGAGAATTCGCCGTCAATTTCGCATCTTGCAGGTGTTCGATTTGAATTCTTGGTGCATTAGCATTAGTTGCCATGGGCGGCGTGTGCTCGGCGGGGATCCCTGGGGACAAGTCGCCGACGGAGCTCTCGTTCCGGGCGATGGGGTTCGTGGTGGAGCAGGAGTTCAAGGCCTTATCGGCCGCCGGCAAGAACAGGACCGCGCCCGTCGAGGAGGCGGTGGAGCCTGACCAGGCGAGCGACAAGTCGTCTCGTCTTTCGGACAAGGGTTCGCCTCCATCGCCCACGGGCTGCAAGGCTCGCCGCTCGGTTTCGAAGGAGCCGCATTTGGCACGTGCCTCGTCGACGAAGGCCGGGAAGCCCAGGAGAAGCACCTCCAGCAAAGCCGGTCCGAGCAAGGCAAGTCTTTCCTGTTCAACGATTCATGCGTTCGAGGCATTGATCTTTCGATTAGATTGTGCAGTAGCTTGTATAATTGCACATAAACTGTGGTTAGATCGTGCACCAAGACTTGGGTGTTGTATTACATTGTGTGTCATGACTCATGACAATACTTTCGCGGATAAAAATGTACTTTGCGATCTTGTTCGTAACCGGAGGCATTAAGTTCTTATGCCATAACATCAGCAATGAGCCAATCTATTGAGTTGTGTATTCAGGCATGGTTTCTATAGTTCAGAATAAGCTTGTTTTGCCACGTTTCATAATGCATTTGTTTTTCTTGACTCTTCTTGCAGGTTTCAGACATAGGCTTATCGTTTGGTAGAAAGAGTACCTCTGGACTTGGGAAAGCAGTGGAGGTTCTAGATAATCTGAGCAGCAGCATGTCAAGCTTGAGCCCTGGAGGTGGTTTCGTGTCGGGGGCAACAAAGGGGAACAAAATATCAATCCTTGCGTTTGAGGTTGCAAACACTATAGTGAAGGGCATGAGCCTCATGCAGTCTTTGTCCAAAGAAAGCCTGAAGTATTTGAAGGACACTGTCCTTCGATCAGAAGGTGTACAGCGTTTAGTTTCAAGCGACATGGATGATCTGATGAGGATTGCTGCAGCTGACAAGAGGTTTGGCAACAAATGCATTAACATTTTGATTCTGTGTTATGATTTAGCTTATTTGTCATACCTTTCATGTTCCCAAAAAATGAAAAATTTCATATTGTGGTTGCATCTTTACAGGCAAGAGCTGAGAATATTTTCACGAGAAGTGATAAGATTTGGTAATCGTTGTAAAGATCCTCAGTGGCACAACCTAGATCGCTATTTTTCCAAGTAGGTTATCGTTTACATGCCTTAATGATTAATGTCCAAGTATGATCATCTCAATAGTTTTTCTTGTGTTCATTTCCAGGCTAGAGTCAGAAATTACACCCCAACCAGAATTAAAAGTAATGGCAAAAGCAGAGATGCAGCAACTGATGACCCTTGTTCGATACACTGGTGTGAGTATCACATAATTTGGTATATATTTTTCTTTGAAACGAAAAAAAAAGACCTTTGACAAATGTCTTTAGTGCTTTTATAGAACAACAAACTGTGTTTGGTGATATTATTATGGTATTCGCTAACGTTTGCAGATCATGCAATCTATTTGCTCCTTCTGACTATTCATTGTAGCCTTTTCTGATTCAGTTGCTATTTTACTTGTCATCTTATAGGATCTCTACCATGAATTTCATGCATTGGATAGATTTGAGCAAGATTATCGTCGTAAATTGGAGGAAGAGAAAAGATCAGTTACATTTGAAAGAGGTATATCTATTTTCATCCATGTATCACCCTTGTAGCTTCAGATGTTATTTTACAACCAGACCAAATGTCTGATCCTCATTGAACCTATGAACAGGGGACACTCTTCAGATTATAAGACAAGAAATGAAGAGCCAAAGGAAGCATGTACATAATTTGAAGAAAAAGTCTCTTTGGTCTAAGATACTTGAAGATGTAAGTAATTATATTGAAACTTGGTACGAGCGGAAGTGTACAGATCACAACAACTTTCTGGTTGTCTGTGTTTAATGGGCAACATGAATAATGCAAAATTTTCCCCTATTTGTAGGTCATGGAGAAGCTTGTTGATATTGTCCACTTCCTACATGTCGAGATTCAAGATGCTTTTGGGCCTTATGGTATGCTCAGTCACCCACTCTATCAGTCATCAAATCTGCCATTGTTACCACCTGATTACTACTGACTTGTATGTGGTGTTTCTTTTTATTCCTGTAGATGGACATGTAGAGTCGAATGAATTTTCAGAGAGCCGTCAAACACTAGGGTCAGCTGGCCTCTCGCTTCACTACGCTAATATCATTTCTCAGATTGACAATATTGTAAGTTTCTTCTGGTTACTCAAATATCTTTTGCTACCTCCTTTTCTCTTTTGGAAGTTGATTATTGGTTAGCTACATTTATTTTCCATATTCAAATTCTCAACTTTTGGGCTGTGCTGAAACTAGCAGATCAAATATGCAGTGTATATTCTCTAGATATTATGTTCTATAGGCACAACTTGAAGCCTTATTGGACAATGGTATGACAGAGTAAGGTTCAAAAAGGCCTTTAGGTTGGTATGCCTTTTAAAACTCCAAAATTTTCTTTTTAAAGTGTTGTTTATATGCCCAATCAGTCACCATACGTAAATGTGCAACCACGAGTGTGCGTCTTTTGTGCTGAAAATATGTAATTGTGGCAGAGTTAAAGATCTTATGCTGCTAGCATACAGACATACTTTTAACAAAACACTATCTCCAAGTGCGATTAGTCGTTGAACAGTCTTGGGGAGGTATTTACTGACTGATTTTGCCTACCTAAGGTTTCCCGAAGTTCTGTCCCCCCACAAAGTAC
This sequence comes from Phragmites australis, assembly GCF_958298935.1. Lineage (NCBI taxonomy): Eukaryota > Viridiplantae > Streptophyta > Magnoliopsida > Poales > Poaceae > Phragmites > Phragmites australis. Next base: position 17,374,765 of record NC_084926.1, read on the forward strand.
AAGAGATGCGCTCTATCAAGGACTACCCCCAAATGTTAAGTCTTCTCTTCGAACAAGATTGCTAACTTCCTTAGAATCTCAAGAGGTATTCTGATGCTTAAAAATGCTGCTCCATTAACTACATTCACAACCCGCTACTCGGGATTTTTATTTTCTAAATTTGATTTTTTTTTCCTGCGATAGCTTCCGATAACTCAAATTAGATCTTCAATGGAGAAGACATTGCAATGGATTATCCCGTTTGCTAATAATACGGCCAGGTACCTAAATTTCGACTTTTTAACTTCAGAAAAATAGATTCGACCAGACCCTTGATCCTTTTCCAGGTACTGACTTTATGTTAATCCTTGCTTGCAATGCTACACCAGAGCACACCATGGATTCGGATGGGTTGGCGAGTGGGCAAACACAGGGTTAGAGGCTCATCTTCCTTTCATCTATTCCTCAAACTAAATCTAGTCCCCAAATGCAAGAATTCTTATCTGGGCTGCGAACTCATTCGCACAGGAATGATCTGTCACGAAAACAGCCAGGCCAGCCCGACGTGCTCAAGATCGAGACTCTTTATCACGCAGACAAAGAGAAAACAGACGCATGCATATTGGATTTGATGGTGTGGCTCCACTGCCTCATCAGTTACAGCAGACCAAACAAGGGGAGCAGGTCACCGAGCAGATCCCCTGTCCGTTCTCCGGTGCAGCCAAGACATGCCATGGCCCCGCGGTCGCCGGTGTCAGCTGCGTCCAGCAGCTCGTCTGCCCTCACCAGAGAAGACCGGGAGATGCTGCAGGACGTGTGCATGAGGCGGCGCTCCCCCGGGAAGAGCAAGAGCCAGGAGCTGTCGACCAGCCATAATTCGGCACTGAGCAAGAACGACAGGCTGAGCAAGAGCAGCAGCCATTCCCCATCGCGGGATAACGGCAGGGTCTTCCCCCTGACGAGCAGGTCTGCTGCCGTGTCACCTGTGGTCGATTTCGACATCGACCGGATCAAGGAGCTGGACGTGATCGACAGAGTGGATGTGCAGAAACAACTGTGAGACCTCTACCTACTCTGGGCACTGTGAGTTTTATTCAACGCAGTGAAACAGGCATCGGAGCGGAGGATACAGAGATTCAGGCATTTTCACGCCGGCGCAGCCAGCAGCTGGTGTACGCATGGATGTCTTAGTGCTTAAGGTGTGAGAGTATTGTCAATAAATTTGTGCTGTGATAGGAGAAAGAGAGACCAAATTTAGGTGTCAGAAACCATGATCTGATGAGTGATCGTGTTGATTAGCAGATTAGCATACATAATGCCTGCAGAACACTGCAAGCACATACATAGGTAAGTTGTTTCTTTTTTCTGTCTATCTATTTGGTGGTCAGTTTTTGTAAATGTACCGTGCCAATCATGTAAAATTCTCGTGTTTGTAAGTTGTAATTCTATACAGGTGCAATTTGCTAGGTATCATCGCAAAAAAATGCAAAAGTTAAAAAATATCATCGGTGTGAGGATGATACGTGAACATGTGGGTTATGGATCTACGTATCATTCTCATACCGATAGTATTTTTAATATGAACATTTTTGTGATGATATTCACTAATTTTGCCTTTTATATAAACTTGCAAAAATCTACCTGCCTGCACTCCCAGTGTAAGTTCAGAAGTTAGGTAAAACATGCATGCGTTTATCCCAGCTTCTGATGCTGTTGGGAACCCGACCCATCCAAGATTTGCTGCGGTCAATGCGAGATCACAACACACGCAATGTCAAAAGAAGCAAACATGTGGACTTGCTACCTGGCCTGGTACATGGGCCACGTTCTCCGATGATGTTGCAAGGCAAGGCAGAAACAGCAACACGAGTCGAGTGTCAGGAAGAACATGGAATCCTCTGCCCCATCGGGGAAGAGATCGCATAGTAGACCCTGCAAGCCCTGGAACCCACTCGAGAATCGAGATGGATGCTTGACGCTTCAGCTGCTGCAAGGCTACTGCATCAGCAAGTTTGGATTCGAGTTGAGTGACGAGACCCATGCCGTGCCAGAGGTGGTGTGGTGGCTGCGCGCGCGCGTACAACACCGGTCCCGTTCCTCGGCCATGATACGATGACGAAACTTGGAGCCAGCTAGAGCTAGCGGAGTGTCCCTGCCTCAGTACTCCTCGTGTCGATTTTGCAGTGCGCATACCCATCTGATCGTCCGCCACATAGGTGTGTGCTTCCAAGGTCCGAGCTTAGCATTACTCATCCACATCTGATCGTCCGCCATGGATGACACAGGCATGAACCGTGATGATTCACCAGGTGGTGAATGGCGACGGTGATCCCTTGTCTCCACATCACATGGGTGCATGATTTCAGAGAACAAGAAGCAAAGCGATGGTATGTATATGCGTGGCGTACGTGGGTTCTGCAGGCGAGGCGACACCCTGATGATGTGAGTCAAGAAACCGCAAAGACCAACGGGCGACTGCACCATGGAGCCATGGGTTCCATCAGAGAACGGGCCATTGGGATCCGATCTAGGCCGTCCGATCAGGATCCGAGGTTCCGGAAGAGAACGGGCCAGCTGATCCTCAGCGTTCCATGAACAGGTCTTTCAGTTGTTAGTTTCAGCTGTCGCTTTTGTGCCCACCATCTCTGCAAGTAACGCACGTGTGCGGGTGAAAGTCGCACACGTGCAATAGTTGCATCTCGAGTGCCTGGTACCGTTCACGCCACGTACTGTTTCAACTCGGTACGTACTATTCATAGCCTGATCTCTCTTTTTTGTTACTCAGTGTGTAATACACGTCTTCGCAATGCTGTGAATTTTTTTTCCAGAATTTTTCATGTCTTTTTAAGGGACTGAAGCACCTCAGCCCCTAGGAGCACGCACCTGAGATGTTCTCTACGTGCAGGGCCACCACAAGTGGTGTCCACGAGAATACACGAAGATTGAAGCACTCAGCTGGGCCTTGCCAGCAGGCCTGTGATTGTGATCTGCCGGCACTTGCATGCATCCCTTTGCCTTACGCGGCTCATGCCACGCATCCGTACCTCGTGGATGCAGATGACCACCGTATTAAATCTAAAAGAAAATTTTATAGGACTCAATGGTACAGAAAGACTCTCTTTTGTATATATTACGTGTTTTTTTCTTACTTTTAATTGCACATGCTTACCATTAAGTTAGGAAAAAACGATATAAATCAAAATTTTATAAAGATCTTTCGGTAAATTATCTCATAAAATTTTCTTCCACAACGTCGCAAGAAAATGCTCCATTCTTGGGAGTTGGAATGGTGGATGCATATACACGTCTTGGGAGTGTCGGCAGGCTTTAGGTACAGAGACGATTCATTCACTCGCCTTTCGGTTCTCCTTTACCTGCGCGAAGGTGCAAAGTAGTATGTACTCTTCCACCAACGGAAGATACTGGCTAGATTTAGCTCTCTAGATAATCAACGGGAAGCAGTCCAGAACGCGTCATCATATATAGATAACAGCCCGTGTGTTAGCAATTAGCAAAGTGCAAGAATGGAATAAATTTAGGGCAAAGATCTGAACTGGCCATTAGCACAACTTTGGATAGTGGCTTGTGGTGAAACCTACCTGTTTGGATTCGAGTCTCAGAATCAGCACAATTGCTCATATTTATAAAATAACTACCCATGTACTCGACGTCTTAACCTCTTATTCATATAGAATTTAACACGATGGAAATAGAAAAGGATTATGAATAGAGCAGCTAAGCAAGACTTGGCCTGCCTACATGGCACGTGAAGATTAAGTACGGGTTCTGCTTCTAGCCGGTTCTAATTAGTAGTTGTGGGATTCCATCGGCATTACTTTCCATGTACTCCATATTGGGTTAACAATGACACAACGCCCAATCAAATTCCCTACAGGTGCTCTAGCTATAACAGGGGGCTGAGGAACATGCATGCATGATGGAAAATAGCAATGGCAAATTAACCAAATCAGAGTGATTTGATTTAACACTAGGAGAGTAGTATAATAATCCCGTGATCACGATCTCACTGACAACACTGACAAGGACGCGCATACATACGTGACGCCGTGATCATCCTGTACGTAGCACGCCAACTAACCGGTTCAATGACAAAATTATGCATGCATCTCTCCAGCTTCCGGGTGTTAACTACCTCCACTAATCAGTAGCTAGTCAACCTCCATTATTTCTTTTTTGGGTAATACTAGTTGGAAATTAAATCAGAGTGCACTGGCTCCTGTCGGCCATGTCCATGATTAACTCCGATTTTTCTGAACGTACGTGATATAATTTGCAGTGCTTTTTGCAGGAAATATATTAGACGGGCCTCGAGGAGACAGCTGAGAACCAAGTTTCGGTTTAAATGGTTAATGGAGGGTTTGTACTCTTATCTAAGAGAGATTGAACTCTAAGTTTGTTTTTTTAATGTCAGACTACATACTCATCGATAACAAGATATTTATGATAATTTATTCAATCTTCAACTCCACATCTTCAATCATTATAGGCATTGTCTAACAAAAAGCAAAACAATCATGCATGCATTGCATCATGTATGTGTATAATAACCATTAACCAAAAGGTATTTTTACATGTGCAGGCAAACCATATAGAGGAAGGGAAGGAAATTAGTTAATTTCTTTGCAGGAGATGGAGGATATATTTGCCAGACTTCTATATGTGTCCGTATGAATGGTGCATATATATGAGTTTGTTTATGTAGCAGTTGAGATATAGCACCGGACTAAAGAAGAGTTTTCTTGCTAGCTAGTGGACATACCCATCGAGGCAACCATAAACTAGAATATATACTGCATGATTTGGTGAATGGATGTTTCATGCATGTCGTAGTTCAGATTAAGCTATCGGTTAATTCAAACAATGATTTAATACTCACACACCCGTCGTTAAGCAATTCCCTTTCCTGCTTGTCTCTTCCGGGGGTTGCGTGAAAAGCAGATCATATTACACACTTACCGTACTGAAGAGACAAGCTAGCATGATGCATGACGTACAACGTAGTAGTAGTACATATATTCCAGGTTTACACACGCAACCACAGGTTTAAACTCTAAACCCAAATTAACCCAGTAATTAATTAATGCTGCTTACTAAAGCACATGCCACAAGCAACAGCACCAACATTTCGGTGGCTACGGCAAATGGTGCCGAATTATTTGGGCAAACACTACGACTACTGCTAATTAACATTTAACTGTAAATCACGCGTATATGAAATTATCTATAAACCAGGCATATATCCTGATTACCTCTAATTTACAGCAAATCAGCCCAAATCCAAACACACAACAGCATTGCTATATATAGTAGTATCAACACATACGGTGTGAGATGATGACGCGTGCAGACCGCAATACTTATCTCTCTCAGACTTAGGCCACCGACGACTTGGCCTTGGCGGCGAAGCACGCGGCGGCGCGCTTGCATGAGCGGCAGAGGCTGAGCACGGAGAGCCACTCCGCCAGGGCGTTGCCCAGCCGCGGCCGGCAGCTCCGGCCGCGCACACTCCACCCCAGGCGCCCCGCGCGGCCGCGCTGCAGCTGCTCCGGCGGAGGGTGCATCGCGGCGTACTCGGCGAGGACGATGCAGGAGTAGGGGTCGGCGCCGCCGCCGGTGCAGGCCCTGGAGAGCAGCGACGGCGGCAGCGGCAGCGTCTTCCCGGCGCCCTTCAAGGACTGGCGGTTCCGGGCAGGCGTCTTGGGGATGCCCGGGCGGTGCTCCCAGGAGAAGGGCACGGAGGAGGCGGGCAGAGGGGAGGGTAGGAACCGGTGGAACGGGGAGGGGGGCTCGAAGGTCGGCGTCGACGATTGGTTGGGCTTGGACTTGGACGGGAGGAGGCGCCGGCGTCGGCTAGGGGTGTCCACGGAGGAGGAGGGCGTCGCCGGCGCCGGCGAGGGATGCGACGGGGATGCGGGCATCGTGGTGTTGTGGTGGTGGACTGGTGGGGGCGCTGGGTCGTGTTTTATGGTGTGTGCGGGGCGCAGGTTTGAGCGTAGAGATCGCGGAGCGGGGACGGGTTTTGTCTCCATTGTCTCCACCTGCTCGTCTCCGTCTTGCCCTGCCTCATAGTGATTTGATATCGGGTCAAATTTTTTCTTCCATGAATCCCGACTTTGAGTCGACTCTCTCTCTCTCTCTCTCGTTTCAATTAAAATTATTAAAAACTCTAGATTAAATTTAATTAGAAAATAATAATTACCATAATATATAAATTAATAAAAAACTACACATAAAATTCAGGAGACCTAACATAATATATCAATAGTTACGTACATATATTAGTTTATAAAAAATTTATTAAAAAAATAATAAACTTCTTAATAAACCCGCTAAACGTGTATGTAATATATACTTTAAGATAGAGCAGAGCTGAACAGAACTTGACCCACCCCACCCCGCCCCAACTAGTGCCCCGACTTATCTTACCCCAACTAGAACGGGACGGATAAGGACCCAACATATTGAGTGGAGACTTAGACTTCTATTTGTACGTCGATAGAAGGGAGGGTGGGAATATTTTAGGACCCTCGTCCGCCACATTGGATGCTGACGTGTCCGCCAGGCTCCTTCCAAATGCAACAATATGGATTAAAATTTTGAAATTTCAGGTATTTTAGGAGAATTAAATATGTAATTTTGAAAAAAAAATCACTGATACGTGATCCACATAGCAGATAATAAAAAATAACCGAAATTTGAATTTCGATCTTTTCACGATGAAAAAAGATATAAAATGAAATTTAAATCCTGGCAGCAAATACTGTACTGGTAATAAACTGACCAGAGGAATCTAGCGCCACGGGCTGCTATGTTCTAATCGAGATGTTGAAAGTTGTTTTTCTTTTTTAAAAATATTTTTTTACTGGAGCTCGCTATCTTACTGTCGAGGTCCTTGCATAGATCTTCGCTGTTCATTTGTGCTTCTCTTCATATGTCTGTCTTTTTTTGGAATTCTTCATCGTTGACCAAAGCTCAGATCCATTCTAAGTTTCATAGCTAAAAACACTTTCAGCTCTATTTTTGAACTTTCACCTGGGAATTCGAAAATTACCCCTCGCTCAGCACCATATGGTTTTAAAAAAAATCCATCTATAATAATTAATACATACGAATTTAAACAAAACTCGTCTGTGACTCTAACTGCACGCAGACAGATTTCAATAAGATCCGTTTGTGATTCTTATTAGGCATTAACGGTTTTACAGAAAATTCATCTGTGTGTAACTTTATAGTAAATAATTTTGAAACCGTCTATAACAAATTCAATATTACATATATTTCTGTAGAGATAAAATCTAAAACTATTTATAATAGAATTTAAAATTCTTATATAATAACTCATTCTGTAATAAGGCTAGCTAGAGCCATGGCTCTTTGGATGCAGGCATGCATCTATACGTGGAGCATGTCTCTCTCTTCCTCTGAAGAAGAAGAAAGTAAGATATTGTAATAATTATATATATATACACATTATTGTATATATGTGATATAGAATAACTATTCTACAACAAGTACAACAGAGCTGGTCCAATCCCCAGCGCACCTCCGTGCCCACGTTTGTTTGCCCCATGCGCTCGTGCCACCACGTGTCCCCATGCTCCCCTTTGGCCACCCATATAGCACTGTAGTTATTCGGTAGTTTTCATTAACTAATTCTTTACTAAATATTCAGTAGTTGCTATTCAGTAACCCTTCAGTAAATTTTTATGATTAAGATGCTTCAGTAGTCATAAGTAGTGTTGCTTAGTAATTATGTCAGTAGCTGTTTAGTAGTATCAAGTTATAAAAAAATGTTCAGTATTGTCATTAGTCGTTAGTAATTTACTATTCAGAAGTTCCAAGTTATAGTAAAATTATTTAGTAATTTGTGTCAGTAGTTATTAATAGTTGCTAGTAGTTTGTATAGCAGTGTTAGTAGTTCTTATTTAGTAGTTTTATTCAATAGTTTAATATCATAGAAAATTTGTTCAGTAGTTTGTATTGGTAGTGTCAGTAATTACTAGTTGTTTGTTCAATAGTATTAATAGCTTTTTGTTTAGTAGTTTTTTTTTAAGTAGGGGTCAGTAGCTAATTCACACCCTCAATGGTCAGCAGTTGTGCGTGGGGGTAGGGGCACGTTGGGGGTGGGACACGTGGTGGGCAGGGTATATATATATGAGAACCTTTCAGGTTTTCAAGAAAGCAGTATTCCATTGCAATTTGAGATTCAGCTGGTAATACGTCTCAAGCTTTGCGTGCATGAGGATTTAAGGTAGAAAGAGGCAGAGATTATATATATATATATATATATATGTGTGTGTGTGTACGCGAGACAAGGACTATTCCTCGAGCTCCACATCCCACTGCACTCCTCGACATTTGCACGTCGCTGCCACATAGAGATAGAAGGCGGTGAGGGTGGCGGCCGTGAGGAGGGCGGTGAGGGTGGCAGTCATGAGCTCGGGAGGAGGGATTGGATATGGGCGGCGGCTCTCGAGAAGAAGGGGTGGCAGCAGCACTCGAGAGGAAAGGGTAGAGGTGGCACTTGGGAGGAAGGGGTGGTAGCAGAGACAAAGAGAGGAGGGACTGGGTGAGGTGGGCGGCATGCGGTGATGCTTGGGAGGAAGGGTGACGCTCAGGAGGAGAAGGGGATCCACTCAAGAGGAAAGGGCGACGCTTGGGAGGAGAAGGGGATCCACTCAAGAGGAAAGGGCGACGCTTGGGAGGAGAAGGGGATCGATCGAGGTATGGACCGGACGTGAGAGAGCAAGACTCATAGAATTTTTATGCCGGATGCAGAGTGAATAGAAGATTATAAAGTGGATTCAATCAAATTTGCGGGTCCGGCTTCAGGTTCACTATGGATTTTTGTTATAAACCGACAGCGATAATAACTTATCACTATGGATTTTTGTTATAAACCGACAGCGATAATAACTTATCACTGCCGATTCTTTTCTAAAACCGGCACTTATACTATTTTTCTTATGAACTGGTAGTGAAAAACGTATTACTATCGGTTCTAATTGATTCGGCAGTGATAAGATGGCAAAAAAGACCTTTTTTTAGTAGTGATCCCCATTCTGGCCTCATCTAGCAATCGTAGTCGCGCCCCTTTGTCTCCCCTTCCATCGTGGCATCAGCATCATCGACCACCTACGGTGTCGGGTGGGCGGCATCCTTGGTGCCAGGGAGCTCGGTCAACACCCATCTTGCCTACGATCCGAACCATCTCGAGGTGAGTAGGTGTGTATAGGCGTAGCCCCAACAACAACCTCCTCTTTTTGCTGATTACTTTTAGTTAGGTTTTTATTTCACTGTTCATCATTCTTCTTATTATGTTTTCCATAGACCCAATCACTTCACGACAAGATGAATGTGGAATTCGGAGTGTACCCATAAAATTATCATTAATATGGTCTGTTTATCCGATTATTTAGTTGCATACCCACTATGTTCATTGATTGATCGGTTGAGGATTGCCGAAAATACTAATTTTTAAATGATTTCATAACATCGATTAGGTTTATAGTATATATGTGCTCTCAGGTTATTCAGTACTCGTAATTTTGATTTGCCGTAATCCAAACTTGTGGTATTGGAAAGACCATGGTTATGTTGTGGTAATTTGTCTATCAAATTATACATTCTGGAAAGTGTTGGCTCACTAATATAGCATGAGATTATACTTGTGCAAACTACTTACTATCATTTATTTCCTAAATATTTTTTAGAGATGAGTCTTCCCTGGCAACTCCAAGGGAGGATCAAAGCTTTCTATATAGAGACCACTCAAGAGGCATGACACTTTGATGTAAGTTCATCACTCGGTCGAACCTACAGCGGCATCGGGTGGACCACAAGCACGGCCGGCACCGAAGCAATGTCCAGCTGATATTCAGAAACAGCCTGCTGCCAAGCGTCCTGCTGATTCAGATTTTGCGTTCTCCAGTGACAGAACATTTTGAATTTTCATGAATGCAAGCTGTGCACCTTGGCTATTTCAATTTATATACTTCCCTGCGTTGCAAGCATTTAATGATTGATTTTGGAGCTACCTGGTAACCAGTAGCCACACACTCAGACTCTGTTTCAAAAACATGCCCTACAGTACATGCCACAAACTTCAATGATATATTCATGAAAATAGAGTAATATAACGCGCATTGCACTTCCTACATATAATTCATTTGCTACATAGTATTGTCCATCCACATTCCAATTATTCTAACTCAACTTACTGCACCATTGCTGAGATCCGATACATCTAACAACCAAGGAACGAAGCATATATTGCAGCAACTGTTACACTCTATCGTTGTAATAGTACGAAGACATTTTCGACAAAATGTGTGAATTATTTCCTTGTACAGTTTTCATGATTCCATTGGTACCGTCCTACCAGCCGAAGTAAATTCTATAGTAAATCCACGTGTCATTTGTAGAAAACTTATGTCATTCTCTTACGTATGGTTACTACGAGAAATCGTCCAAATAGTATTATAATTAACCATCAGAAGGATCATTATTAGCAATCACAATCTTAATAATTAATCATAATATCATTCTGCTAGTCCCGATACGTATTTTGTACTCAGATCAGAACACATGTCTTTCCAACATATAACATCACAACAAAGCTTAAAAAAGAGCGAATAATTAACATTAGATTACAAGTTGTTAAGCATTCAACCATTTACAAAAATTTACACAAAAGAGTAGATCAACTATACAGTGAAAACAAAATTATAGATAATAAAAAAAAGAGTGAAGTCACATGTCCTTAGGCTCCACCCAAAAGCTTCGCCACTCGAGAGTAGTTGCCTAGTCAAGCTTGCCACCAAAATCGGCGGACGTGAAGTAGAAAAAAAGAGATCCTCCTCACGAGAAGTACCTAAAAGAGCAGCGTGAGTATGAAGATGCTCGCAAGATTTAATCCATATAAGATACATATAGATAATCTAACTCTAAGAATTATGCATTTAGCCATCAGTAAGAAGAAGACTACAAGGTTATATAAATTCATATACATAAGCAACCTAAAGATATATGTGTGAGCACCTATACTTAACCAAACAAATATTTTCAAATTTGTAAACAACATAAATGTAAATGTAAATAGAACCATCTTATGTAATCAACGACCATCGATAACCATGTCCAACAAAACTATATCAATCATCCTATATTCGTGACTCTACGACCAATGCAAATGAACAGAAGCATACTCATGACCGAGAGTAGGACAATTCAAATTATTTTTACACCCTACAGGGGGTACAATTTTACCCACATGACACGAAGATCATACAGCTTGAGTGACCACACAACTCACCCAAGGGGTACCTGTGTCAACCTTTCTCATACCCGGAACCACCCACTTGCAATACCTCTATGGCATCGGAGTTATCGTGAACGTATCCTGGACACCTCCGGCTCCCCGCCACCTTGATTCCTCTTTTTTCTCTTATGCGTCATAGGGCCACAAGGCAAGTGTCGACACTACTTATGATATTTAGCTTACCTTACCATTAGATCACCATGTTATTAGTACGAAAAGTGCTAGAGCTAACTACACCGACAGACAATGCTTAAACGATGCAAGCGGTCTTTGGTGTCCGGGCTCCTCTCCCAAACTACTCCGAGGAACTCCTCTAGGGCAGAAGACACCTCTAACACCACCCACATCTCGCCTCAACCTCACCACTCATCCAACCCTCAATATCATAATCAATATTTGTGGATAATAAGTAAGCGACAATAAGTAAGCCCTAAGATCGTGAACAACAGATGAACTATTGCTCGACTTCTATCAAGGACCTATGTATTGCTAAGCATTTCAAACGATTCAAAAGATAGACATCAACACTGTTATCAAGGCTAAATGATATGGATAATCAGCAACTCAAGATAGAGATAATGCATCAACATAGGTTCTACCTATAGACGCTCGAGATTGACTCACTGAACATGTAAACTTACATAAAATATAACTTATCAATTTAGACTCTACAAGTCAATAAAAGGGTGTAATATGTTTAGATGCTTGTCTTGCTGCTCTGGGGTTTGCCTGATACTTCGCGCACAACATTTGTAAAACTCCGGGAGGTTGGCATTGCCTTCACTCGCTTGAATCATCGGCGTAACGCTCTCTAAACAGAATAAGAATGCATTGCATAAATAATAAACAATGGAGAAGTGTGCACATGATGTATGTTTGAATAATACTAGAGAGTCGTGCTTCGAAAATATTTGTAAAGATCGCTAAGTGATTAGGATTTTGAAGTTTAAAAACTCGAATAAGCTAACCTAAGTGCACATATCCTTGCATGGTGGCGGTTAGACCAATGTAGAGGTGGCGGTTAGACCATCAGCTTATAGAGAATTTCAGCCTCTGGCGGTCAGACCGCTGTATGGTGGGCAGATCGGTCCTAGTGATAGTCTAACCCCTGTATAGAGTTTTCAACTGAGATTCTCTGGCGCTAACTGGCAGTCAAACTGGATCTATCAACGGTCCAACCGCCAGACCTTGCGTGGTCGCCGGCAAGGACTATGGTAAAACCTTCAACGATGAAGGGTACCTAAGTGCTCCATAGGGCTAGTGGAGCGCTTCTAAAGTGATTTGGACAATATTCGCCGAGCTAAACTCAAAGTACCTCATGGATTGGATCTAGGTGAAGCTAAGGTTTTCGTGGCGAAAATCGAAACAGCGTCCGCCACGAGCTAGGAAACGAAGAAATAAGGGTACAGGGAGGTTCACCTTGGCATGGTTGAACTTTGTACTGGATCGGTTTGCCTCGAGGACGCTTCGATCCATCGATTTGGCTTTCAGAGGATGACGGAGCTTGCGGTGGGAGAAAATGTCGTGGGAGGCGAATCCAGCAAGGAAAAGAGGGGGAAGACTTGGGGAAGTCCTTTAGGAAGCTCGTTGGAGTTCCCTCCTCCGATCTCCGGCCTTCGAACGTGATGAACAGATCACTCCACTTTTTCTAAGGTTTGGAGAGAGGGAGAGAGTGAGAGGAAATGAGAGAATGAGAGAGTGAGAGAGAGAGAGATTGCCTTAAGTGATGCATCTGCTGAGTTCTGGCGATCAGATCACTAATTCTCCTGGTCAGATCATGGTAAGTCCATGTGGCAAGCCCACGTGGTTGCACACCTAGCGGTCAGACAGTGGGTAAGCCCGGTTAGACCGTGAGGGCAGTTTTTGCTAAATTTTCCTAAGTGTCCATTTATCTTCACTCTCCACATTTTTCTAAGTATTTCTAGCTTCTCCAAAGTGCTCTAAAACATCTCTAAAGTACTTGAAACACATTTCGACTCAACTCAATAAACAAATACATATAATTACTTGCGATGATGACCATGCATGCTTAATTACATAATTAGTATTTTAGGATGTAACAGTTACATACGCTAATAATATGTAGTAAATCAGTATTTCATTTTGTCCAGTTTGGAAGAAATATCGTAGTAAGTATTGCACTTTAATCTAGTATTTGTTTGCACATTTATGAATTACTGAATGTCATTATTCAAATACCTACATACAATTAATTTACTACATGTTATTTTCTGACAAGTCAACAATAGTAACTCAAATTCCTGACTAAATATACATCTAATTCGCATATTGTAGTAATTGTTACACAAAATTGTCGTAAAAGAAGTGTCCCATTGTGGACAAAATGTGTGAACTAAAATGTCGCTAGCCAGGGACTGTTTGTGGTCAATACATGATAATTTTATAGTAAGTATATTTAATATTAGTCGTTCAGCTTCCAATTAAATTAAAATTAGACCTACGCAACGTATGGAAGCAAAGTATCACATGACTTTTCACTACACTGACATACTTACCTCAACAAATCACTTCCGCTTTCAATAGATTATCTCGAGGGCACCTACCTTCACTAGACCACCTTCACTGCACCTGACCAAGATGTACAATACTATGATTCTCTGGGTTATCGGTCCAAAAAATTGAAACCAAAAGTTGTGGCCTCTCCTTCATTTTTTAAATTCTCTTAAAATATTCGGCACAACACACATGCCAAATTGTAGTAAATATAACACTATATTTGTAGTAAATGGTGAACAGAGGCACAAGAAAAGTTATAGTAACTTTTGGAATACAATATGGAAAAAGTTCATACCCCGATCAGCAGCCTCCATGGGAAAAAACTAACAAAGGCACATCAAAAGTTGTAGTAACTTTTAGAATACACTATGGCAAAAGTTCGTGACAAGTCAGCGAACTTACATGCACATACATTTTCTCCGGATTAGGTGTCTCCATTGTTACCATAATTGCAATGGCGACATCACATTCCTTAGAATGGACGATGGTCCGCTCTTCAGATCCTCATGCAACCCCTACTTCTCAGAATCCTCCTGCAATTCCTATGGCAAATCCAACAAGGCTGCCCATTGAGACACCTCCCCAAGCTACGACATGTGACGATGGTGTCACAGTTCGTAATTGATGTCGCTATCGACATCACGTAGGACTGGGATCTATATGTCGGAGCAGATGGTGGAGCAAGTACCTGATCCTTCATTTATCAACCGCGCTCGCCGGGGAATTACGTCAGGACAGTCGTCGGGCGTGACTTCGGTGCTTGCCGCAGAACTACAAGTCGATCTCACCTCCAGCACGACGGGATCAGGTCGCCTTGATTACAAAGGGATAGCCACCGCGTGCTGGAATCGCATCCTAGGTTCAGCGATTTCTTCCCCCGCTAATTATGATCGGCCCATGGTCGTGAGAATGATGGAAAAATCGCCTGATAAGATCTGATTTCCCCAGCCCTAGTCGGTTACGATGACCAGTATCGACAACTCATGATCGGCTCGACTCGACTACGACGTAACCACGAATAGGCTCGATGCGGAATCGCTTTGCAGGAGCCAAAAAACAGGGGAGACACGATAGGAAGCCCAGCTACACGATAGATTATACCGTCCCCACACACTATTGATTCATTCTGCATAGTTCATGTCTATTCACACCCTCAGTTACAATTATAAATAGTATAGTTACAGTCCGTAAGAAAGAGAGTTTTAACCAGACGTAAATAAAAAGTGAGTTGCAATTGTGTTATGGATGAACGTAACTCCTAATAAATTTCTTACCGAATGATGTACAATATAAGAAACACAATTATAATCGTAATATAATCTAAAACATATCTTCGGTCCTCAATTGTAATATAAGGAACACCACATATATATATATATATATATATATATATATATATATATAAATTGTAATACGTTAGCTTCTCGTATTACAATTATATATTTCTGGACATGCAGTTATAACTAGTTTACCTAGCGAATTACAACCAACAATTTTTTAAGTTATAACTAGAGGCGTGTACAGTGACAAACTATAATGCGCGTAAATATATAATAGACTTTTCATATGTGTGTGTATATATATATATATATATACATATATATATGTACATATATATATGTATATATATATATATATGTACATACACATATACTTTGAGTGCTTTTACAGCGACTTATTTTAATCTTTAAGTAGCACGTAAGACAATAATATAGCTTAGCTCCGACTCTTCACGAAACAAAATTACAAAACACAAAATAAATTTTAACTGACACGTACTGTGAAGCAGGGGAGGAGCTTAGTTATGGCAATTGCAATCCCCCCATAAATACTCGTCCAGCTATAAATACTTATCGTTTTAACTAAAATTCAATTAAATTTTTAAAACTTTGATCGTCAATAACTTTCAAAATATTTAATTTCGAAATATAAAAGTCATATGTGTAGATTTGTGTTCAAAATACTTTCATATTATTATATTTTTATTATATATTATAATTATTATTTTAATAAAAAATCATAATTAAAATTACACATCGAAGACAAAAAATCAAAAGCGACATTATATTATAAGACTACCCCCAACCATATTCCTTTCATTTCGTTCCCTTCCCGATTCCCTTCCCCGTTCGCATTCCCTTTATTTTCTCTCATCTCCAACAGCTTCCCTTCGAGGGGAATTGCGAAAGGAATGGAGAGAGAATCCCGTCCTGAAGGGAATGACCCTGGGAATCCCGTCGTGAAGGGAACCATGAAGGGAAACCGTTGTGAACTCTGAAGGGAACGAGAATCCCTTCACGACGGGAATCTGGGCCGCGACGGGAAGTTGTTGGGTTTGGTCTAATTGCACATCGAGGAGTATAGTGTATATTAGGTCTAACAGCTAAATTAACTTGAAAATAGTCGCTCTTTCTCGTGTTATTTGTCCTTATTAAGTGTTAGCCCCCATTATTATAGGAATAGGTTTATATATCGGTCCATTATTGTTGGTTTCTTACGAGCCGATAGTGATAGAATATCACTACCGGTTCGTATTATAGACTGACACTAAAAGTCCATTTGAAAAGAACCGACAGTGAAAATTCATTATCATTATCGATTCGTGTTATGAGCCGACGGTGAAACTTTGACAATCACGGTAGCCACCAACCAGAAGTGATGACAGTTTATTTTAAAAAATTTATAACTTTTTCGTATGAAGTCGGATGGAGACAAACTTTATATAAAAATTGTAGCCCTCGACGAGATCTACAGCTTTATAGTTGAAAACCTTTTTATTTGGTGTCATTTAGATATCCAAATAATCGTTTGAAGTTTCAGACAGAAGATGTCAAAAGGATTACATATGCTAATAGTATCACTAGTACTTCTATGGTAGAATGGTGAGAACGTATCGCGCAAGCTGAGAGGTTCCGATTTCGAGTGCCACGAACTACATGCGCGCGTATTTCGTGTGACTTTGACGGCGTAGGCGTGGGGTTTCTCGGGTGCAATTTTTTTTCTAACCCCAAAAAGATCGATTCGACGCCTGACTATCACTGTCGGTTAAACTCTTCAGCCGGCAGTGATAATCCCTTCACTACCGGTCCGGTGATAATCGGCAACTATCACTGTCTGTTGCCCACTATCAGCTCTAAAACTGATAGTGAATTTTTTTTATAAGCTGACAATGAAAGGATTTTTTATAGTGCCCCTCTTAATTTAAGGTCAAGCTCCGTCACTGCTGTGAGGTAAAGTTTGCAAACTACGAAAGGAAAACCGAAGCGTCCACGGTAAAAAGATCGTTGGCTTACGCCAAAACACTCCTCCATCCAGGCCGTCCGTCTGTTCCTTCCCTTAGTTAGGAATCAAGCGCCACCGACGACGCATGCAAATGCAACAGAAGCTCAAAAGTTTCTCCATCAGCTGGGCTCTACTCCCGTTAGCTTGACGAGGAGAAAGCAAGCGAGAGAGCGTCAGGAGAGAAACGCCCGGAAAGCAAAGCAACGAGTAGCTCACCTGAAAAGGAACCGAAAGAGATGCAGAGCCAGCCAAAAGAAGTGTTTTTTTTTTCCTTTCTGAAACTTGGCTGAAAGACCTAGCCGGCGTTCACTAAGCGAAGGAGGTGAGCATCCGAATCGGTTCCAACACTTAGGGCTTGTTTGGTAGGGCTCCAAATTCTCTCAGAAACGTTTCGGTTTCAGATTCTCTCTGGAAACGTTTCTCTGGTGAATCACTCTCAATTTTCTGAAAACGTTTGGCAGGGATTCTGGATTCGGATTCTTAAAGAAAAATGACCTGAGTGATTCTCGAAACGGATGAAACACCATTTTGAGTGATTCTCCTCGTAGTGTTAAAAATGAGAAACGTTTCAGGTGATTCAAGGTGAAACGTTTCACATTTTGATGCGTTTGACAGGGATTCTAAAGAATCAACAGAGAATCTGAAACGTTTCTTACAACCAAACGGGACCTTAAACCGGGGTGTGTCTGGATCCGTTTGGAATGTAGGATTAATTTGTTTTTCTGCATGAAAATTCTGCGAACTTAACGAGCACTACGGAACAAACTAGCTTCCATTCCGGCCATCATCGTCACCCTTGTCACGTCTGCGTCTGCATGTACACCATCCCAATTATACGCAACCTCCATCCGCCTGCAACTTCACGTACAGAAGAGTATGCCTTTCCACCGGTTTCCAGTGCGCGAGCGTTGTCAGCTCGCAACGGACAAGGGCAAGATCACAAAACCCCGGAAGCTGCCTGAAAACGATATGCGTTTCTTTTGTTTTTGCAGCATTTGGCGTCGTCATGTAACGCCGGATGTAAAAGAGGAGACGAACTAATTGACGAAAAAATGGAGGTGATTCCGTGCTCTCACTGTCACCTTGATTTCTAACCATTTTCTATAGGAAGAAAATTTTATGAAATCCGGTCTCACAGAAAGACCTCCTATGATGTATATTACATGTCTCTCTCATTCCTCTCAGTTATATATATCAACCGTTAAATTAGAAAATGACAACTCAGAGTCTAATAGGAATCTTTTGATGAATGTTCTTGTAGAATTTTCTTCCGTGAAAGCCATGCGGTGCACACTGCACACAGAAGTGACCTGGGGCTTTGGCTCTAGCAGGGACGTTCTTCTTCTTCGGTTAGGTTTCGACATCATTTCGACAGACAGCAGATGTTTACTTCAGAGTATTGTTTTCCCAACGAAATCCAGCATGTTTTGTTACTTGGCATCCCGGATTTTTTTTCCTGTGTCATCAGCCAGTAAAGGTTAATAAAAGTGTTAATGTAAGAATATTTTATTTCATTAATGTGGTCAATATAATTTATCGGATAATTCTGATATTTGATTGCTAGACTAAAAGATTTAGAATTATTGAGTTTAAATACCCTTTGCTCTGCCTTTTATACGATGTCAACTGAATGTATACGAGCAAATAGCCGGTGCACTTGTGTGCTTATTTGTGACAAATCACGTAGGGCTTCATGATCATGTGCTGATTAGCAAAAGATAGTTATTGCTGCAGTTACAGTTATCGGCGCATGTCCTTTCATGAGAGGATATGATGGTTCAGTTGCATTTCTTGGTGCATGCAGTATAAAGTATTGAAGGCCAAATGCATGCATCAGCCATGAGTGAAATGCACACACACGCATACTAGTGCGGATCAGAGCACAACGCAGGTCCAACACAGCACCGCCAGGACTCCTGTCCATCAAGGGCAAATTATCGTTAGGCACATACACATGAGAACAAATCAAGTGTTAAGGCATCGATAAAGACATCAAGTGCATAATGTATATGCACATAAGAGTGCGTGTCAACGAGATTATTTCATGTGTGTACATACATTTATTAGAGTACTCATTGTCTTGTCGTCAAGGGAAAGTGAGAAGCAAAAGAATAGACCAGGAGAGAAAACACTCTAGAATAAATACCACCGATGTGTATTTGGGGCTGTTAATGAAGGTAGTATCAAGGTATATATATTAAGTGCGTAAAGGGTTCAATCAAATACACTATTATAAAAATAGATTTATATATTGATCCATCACTACCGGTTCCTTACAAACCGGCAGTGATGGAGTATCATTGTTGGGTTGTATCAAGGACCAGCACTAAAAGGTTATTCGAAAAGAATCGACAGTGAAACTTGATTATCACTATCGACTTTAACCACGAATCGGCAGTGATAATGATTATCACTGCCGACTTTAACCACGAACCGACAGTGATATTATCATTGCCGGTTCGTAATACGAGCTGGCAGTAATAGTCAAGGTTTCACTACCGGTTCATAACACGAACCAACAGTGATAGTATAACTGTCAGTTCGTAACTAGAGCCGGTAATGATAGTAGATGATAAATTATTTTAAAAAATCATAATTTTTCACACAAAGTTGGATGGCAACAAACCTAATATCAAAATTGTAGCCCTCTATGAGATCTACAACTTTGTAGTTGAAAACTTTTTTATTTAAGATCATTTAGATATCCAAATAATCGTTTGAAGTTTCAAACAGAAGATGTCAAAAGGATTGTATATGCTAATACTATCACTAGTAATTCTGTGGTGGGATGGTGAGCTAAGAGGTTACGGTTTCGAGTGCCACAAATCGCACGCGTGCATATTTCGTGCGAAAAATCGTGTGACTTTTGACTTGCGACAACGCGGACGTGAGGGTTCCTCGAGTGCAAACAAATATATTTTTTTCATTTTTTTCCGGCTCCAGAAATATCTATTCGGCGCACGATTATCACTGTCGGCTGAAGCCTTCAACCGGTAGTGATAGTTGAGTATCACTGATGGTAAACCTTCAGCCGGCAATAGTAACACATTCAATACCAGTTCCCGGACCGACAGTGATAGTCGAGACTATCACTGTCCATTACCCACTGCCAGTTTTAAAATCGACAGTGAAGATAGTTTTAAAGTCAGTAGTGGAACTCTTTTATGTAAGTAGTGATATATGCTTAAATGATCCTACTAAATATCTCCACGTAAAGTTTTTCTTACAATTAATTCCTGATAGCACCAATAGATTAAGAGAAATGTCTACAAACGTTTACTGTGTGCAGACATGACAATGCAACAAACTAATAACAACGTATGCATCAGACCAGGTCTACCAAATCTTGTGGATGCTTGCCAGCAGCAGGAGCGATGCAGCTAGTTCATCCAGTTCACATGGATAGCAAGAGAAACAATGGCAAACAATAAGCGGTGGTCCGGCTAATCGTGGGGCACTCACTGGTGGTCACGTCTCACGTACTGCCTTTGTAAAGCAGGGCGTCTGCATCCTGAAAGCTAAATTTCCAAAGCACTTCCACTATGAAACTTTCGCTCTCTTCGACTCTGATAGACACAATAGGTCAAGCAATCTGCACCGTCTTCTCCTTAGAAAATGCGTCATCATTTTGTTAATGTTGTTAGAAAAAAATTGGCATCACTGTCATCAATAAGCCGTTTGACAGCAGTTTCTTTTTTTTCATCTTTTTTGGCAGGGGTGTATATATTCTAGTTTCATTGATCTGATTCTTCAAAAAATGTGTTATTTACAGTGGGAAGGTCGTGCAGGAAAAATTGGAGCACCTCCAGTTGCCAAATAAGTAGCACAGTTGTGCCAAGTTCATGTCATCCTGTACCAGCTCAGGGCATCACTAGTGTTTAAGGTCTCAATGAGTCTTAACATAGGTCTGCATATGTGTTGATTTAGTTTAAGATCTGTTTAGGTTACATTTGAGACCCAGACCGGACTTCAAGTATGTATTACTTGAAATTAAAAAAATTCTTCATAAGGGCTCCAGTTAGTGGCAGTTGATAAGTGGTGGAGGGATGATAGGAGAATCAATATAGAAATAATATTTTATTGCTTGAGGCCTTATTTAAAGCTTAAAGACAGAACAATATGGACTTTAAAGTTCCCTTTTGCAATATATAAGACCAGGTCTTAAAATTACATGTCGATGTAAAGAATAGGATTCCCTATTCTGTTGGCCTATACCAGTAAAGGCTTGCTGATAGTAGATATTATTAAAAACTAACTCTGGCATACACGTCTGGCAGGGCTTGCACGATCAGTCTCCTGATCGTGGAAGGAAATCTCACGACCAGCATTTGCTGGTTATAGGGCAGATATTCACCTAACCAGTCTAATCTCATTTAATGCTACCCACTCAAGTGTTTTCCTTTCCCAGACAACTCCTTTCAACGAGTGAAGTCATGGCCGGCTCAGTAGTGTAGTGGCATGTCCCATAGCAATTAATGCTACGGGACGGCCCTGCAAGCGGGGGCGACGGTCTCACAAGTGGGCGTGACGACGTACGACTAATGGGACAGGACGCGTAAGACGACTATGCAAACCGAGCATGCCCATTCTCCGTAATGATGGACTCGTAGTAGGGGGTTTTGGTAGGAACAGGATTACCATAGTTCTAGCATGTATTGTTTGTATGTACGCCTCTCCTCCTACTATATGAAGGAAGGAGGACCAAGCTTGTAAAGGATGGAACTCTTTTTTAACCAAGTTGATCCCCATCATAAGAAAATACACAGACGTAGGGTTGTTATCCTACGGGAGACCTGAACCTAGATAACCCCTGGTGTTCTTGAGTTCATCCCTCTCTCACACACACACACACATACTTGAAGGAAACATTGATCATGCTCCCGTCGACCGGTATACCCTAAACACATTATCAGGGATTAACCCTTGATAGTTAGCGTGCCAGATAGGGGGGCACATTTTCATGTTTTGATAAGTGTCGATAACCTGATTGGGTAACCTATGGCCGGATCCATGATGACCATTGAGTCCTGTTCCGATGACCCTGGACGCCGCGAGGTGTTCGTTATGGGATATGACCCATATGAGACTGGTGTGCTCCAAGCATGGGATACCAAAATAGAGTCTGAGGACTCCGTAACCCAATGAGAAGTCTGCATGGTAGCCCATGTATAGAGGAACAACAGTGGTTCTCATCCCTGGGCACCAACGGTAACCCCCAGGCCATACTCCCACAGGGAAACCCACCTAGTGTCGGACAAGGAGAAACTCCGATACAACCCCAGCAACTACAACACTAACCAGAGGAGCGTCTGTCGAGAGAGCAGTCCTTGAGAGCATCATCGCCTAGGCCTTCGCATCACGGGAATGTCGGGGGCTCTCCCACGCGATATTTCACTGCTTCACGGTCAACAGCTTGACTTCGAGGCCATGACACCCATGCAAAATTTGCAGACCATATGTATGCTTCTTAGTCACCCGCCCGTGGTAATACTAGAGGGTTCACTGGTGGCGCCATGGCTGCGTGACCTCGCTCTCCTGGTAGAAATTGCATGACACCAAGTCACTGTGGAAAAGACCGCGCTCATTTCTAGGACTAATGACAGCCATGGTTGCCAGGAATCGCAGCAGGCCCTGTGGCAAGACAAATCTCATGCCCCCACTATAACGAGGGGTACTAGAAGAACCATGTCGCATTGGGATAGCCAAACCCTTGATTTGCATGACTCTCATCGCCAATATGACCTCCACAGCGTGATCCACGGCCAGAGGGTCAACTAAGAGCAGGAGGACCGCGCCCGACGAGGGCAGGACAAGGGCAATCGGCCCTACCACTCACCTCCTTACAAAGAGACGTCATATTCCTCCATCACATCGCCAAGACCTCATGATCGTCGTCTCCCTCCCCAAGAACGTGCGGCCGCCCATCAGCTGGCGACTCCCTGTTATGGGATAGGGTGAAATGCCTTACCAACCCGGTTGCAAGAGGTGTGCTGGCCGGACAAGTTCTGATCGGTCCTAGCCAAAAAGTATGATGACTCTTCTAATCTAGAGGAATTCCTAGAGATCTCCACCACCATGGTGCAGGCGCAAGTGGCAATAGAAAGGTCATGGTGAACTATTTCCTGACCACGTTGATCGGCTTAGCCTAGTCCTGGATTATGAACCTCCCCTATGGGTCGGTCCATGCATGGGAGGACTTGTGCGACCAGTTTATTGCTAATTTTCAAGGGACCTATGCTTGACCATGGGTCGAGGATGACCTGTACCAGATCGGGAAACGACAGGACGAGTCACTGTGAGACTTCATCCGGCGTTTCATGGAACGTCGGAACACCATTTCAAATATCACGGGTGAATCTGTGGTCATCGCCTTCCGGAGGGGGTCAGAGATCAGAAGATTGTCGAAAAGCTGGCCACCAAGCAAGTCTGAAGTACCATTGAGCTCTTCGAGCTTCAAGACAAGTGTCCGTAGGCCATTGAGGCCCGAGAGTGCCAGAGTGGCATGAAGCTGCAACCGACCTCTGACTGACCTGCCTCTTCCAAAGGGGTTAGCCGAAAGGAGAAAAAGAAGAACAAGTGTAAGGCAGGACCACTTGAGGTCATGGAGGTTGAGCAGACTGGCCAGCCATGCCAGTGTTTCAAGAAAAAGGACGGGAAGAAGGGCAGAAGAAACTGCCCAAACCATCGAATAGATGCCCCATGACCTGACCAAGTGCAAGGTCGTGTAGGGGGGGTCATCGATAAGGAGCTTGGGTTGGGGAGCGCAAACCTAGGCGTGATAACGATGGCGAGGATGGGGCCGCTCCCGGTCAGTCGGCGCTAGGGTTCTAGCAGGTTGACCACATGGTCCACCATATCTTTGGAGGCGCCGTAACGTATTCCTCAAACATGGAGTGCAAGTTGGTGGTCCGCGAACTGTGGGCAACCGCGTCGGGTCCAAGCCCTCATCTGAAGTGGTTGGAGGTACCCCTTACCTTTAGCCAGGCGGACCACCCTACGTACATCAAGCTCCCTGGTCGCTACCCATTGTGGTTGAACCCACAATACAAAACATCTAACTGGGTAGCGTACTAGTTGATGGAGGGAGCTCTATCAACCTCCTCTTTGCTGACGTGATGGATGCCCTATAGATTCTAAGGAGTGTGTTGAGGCTGTCTCCTCCTTTCTTCAGAATTACCTTGGTTCCTCGGCCAAACCGTTGGGAAAAATCAAGCTTCCCGTCACCTTCGGCTCTCTAAATAACTTCAGGACTGAAAGGGTCCTGTTCAATGTGGCAAACTTTAGGACCACTTATAGTGGGATCCTAGAATGACCCACGATGGCCCAGTTCATGGCTGCTGCCCATTACGCATACCAAGCAATCAAGATCCCTAGTTGAACTGGGGCCATCACTATTTTTGGCAACGCAAAGATGACCCTACACTGCGACAAGAGGAGCCTCGACGATCGAGCTGACTCCTGGGTCACAACCCGAGGACATCGGGCCTAGTGGTCACCCGATGAAAGTCCATGTCATTGCCAGCCCAGACGATCAACTCAAGGCAATTTGCCTAAATAACGTCGATCCATCCAGTACGGTCTAGATAGGGGTTGGCCTGGACCCCAAATAGCAACTTGCGCTCATCACTTTCTTCTGGGCGAATGCGGATGTGTTTTCCTGGAGTTTGTCTGATATGTCTGGAGTCCTTAGGGTTGTGATCGAGCATAAGTTGTCTGTACGAATGGACGCGCGACCAGTAAAGCAGAAGGCGCGTCGGTTCTCCTTCAACCAAAAGGAAGCACTTCGAGAGGAGGTCACTAAGCTTCTGGATGTAGGCTTCATCCGTGAGGTATAATATCCAGAATGGTTGGCTAACTCAATCATGGTCTAGAAACACATCGGTAAGTGGAGGATGTGCGTTGACTTCACCGACCTCAACAAGGCATGCCCAAAGGATCTCTTCCCTTTGCCCCGGATCGACCAGCTTGTTGACTCAACGACCAAAACTGATCTACTAAGCTTCTTAGATACCCGCTCAGGGTACCATCAGATTAGCATGTGTAGGATAGATTAGGTGAAGACTACTTTTGTAACATCCTTTGGTCTCTTTTGTTTGCCTTTTGGTCTGAAGAATGCCGGTACAACTTACCAACATTGCATTTAGCTCGTTCTCCGACCATAACTCGGTAGAAATGTCAAAGCATATGTTGATGATGTGGTCATGAAAAGTAGAACCAAGGACGACCTGGTTGTGGACCTCCAAAAAACGTTCAACAACCTTCGGAAGTACTGCATGAAATTAAACCCAGAGAAGTGCATTTTTGGAGTCCCATCAAGGAAGTTGCTCGGGTTCCTCGTATCTGAATGAGGAATAGAGGCAAACCCTAACAAGATCAGAGCCATCAACTAGATGAAATCCCCAACCAAGTTAAAGGAAGTCCATAAGCTAACAGGATATGTGGCAGCTTTGAGCAGGTTCATTTCAAGGCTGGGAGAGAAGGGGTTGCCGCTCTTCAAGCTCCTGGAGAAAAGCGACCACTTCTCATGGACGACAGAGGCAGAGATGGCCTTACAGGAACTCAAAAGGTACCTCTCTTCCCCTTCTGTACTGAACATTTCTCGATTAGACGAGTAGCTCTTGCTCTATGTTGCAGCAACCCCACAGGTCACGAGCGTGGTCTTGGTCGTCGAACAAGAAGGATTTCAGCGACCAGTATACTATATCAGTGAGGTCCTACACGACATGAAATCTTGATACCCACATGCTCAGAAGCTGCTATACACCTTACTGATGGCCTCCCACAAGATCAGACACTACTTTCAGGCCCACAAAATCAAGGTAATCTCCTCGCTTCCCGTTAGATAAATACTCCACAATAGGGATGCTGCAGGAAGAAATGCAAAGTGGGCAGTAGACCTCAGGGAGTTTGATATTCAATTTGTTCCCCGAATGGCTATCCAGTCCCAGACACTGGCCGATTTTGTGGCCGAGCGGTTGTCTTTTGAGCTCGAACAGGAGCAGTGACCAGAGACAAATGAGCACTGAACAATGCACTTCGATGGATCGTTCACATTGAAGGGAGCGGGGCTGGAGTGGTCTTGACCTCACCAATTGGTGGAATCCTCAGGTGTGTAGTTCAATTATGTTTTTCGGCCACTAAAAATATTGTAGAATGCAAGGGCCTGTTGTTCGAAATGCGAGCAGCATCCACACTTGAGATAAAACGCCTGTTAGCGGTAAGGGACTCGCTACTGGTCTTGAACCAAATGCAAAAGAAATTTTAGTGCTCTGATCCGACAATGACGGCATACCTCTCTGAAGTGAGAAAGCTGGAGCGACGTTTTATCGTCTTTAAGGTCAGACATGTCCCTCACAAGGATAACTTCCTAGCCAATGAGCTACCCATCTAGCTTCTTCTCATGAAATTATCTTGGTCAGAATCTTTGAAGAAAGACTCACACGACTATCCACCGCTACCCCACATGTCGCGTGTGAAGGGGGTGCTCCGCTTGAAAACGGAGCACCAAAGACACCTGCCTTGCTTAAGGGCGGTGTCAACACCTCCTTCGGTGTCGTCGACCTCAGGTGGTCATTATGTGGTCGCACTGCTTGTTTTTGGTACGACCTAAATGGATTAGATCTTAAACTACCTTCATAATCGAGCAGTCCCTTAAGATGATGCGTCAGCATAAAGGGTCACGCAGCAAGCCCACAGATACTCCCTGGTAGAGGGACACCTTTACTGCTGAGAGAGCAATAGCCTTTTACTGAAATGCATCACTCATGAATAGGGGAGCACAATGCTCTCTGATATCCACAAAGGCATATGTGGCAGTCACGCTTCGTATCGCACTCTAGTCAGAAAAGCGTTCCGATAAGAATTTTATTGACCCACGGCCCTACAGGATGCTCATGAGCTGGTGAAACGATGCGAGTCATGTCAGTACCATGGCCGATATACTAACCTACCAGCCCAAGCACTGCAAACCATACCACTTTTTTGGTTTCGTTGTCTGGGGGCTCGATATCGTGAGACCATTCCCTAAAGCCCCACCAGGTTTTGAATTCCTGTTCATGGCGATTGACAAATTCACTAAGTGGATCGAGGCCAAGCCTATTAGAAAGATCACAGCCACAACTGTGATCAAGTTCATACAAGTGTTGGTACCACAGTTTGGTAATCCAAATTGCATAATTACAGACAACAGGACTTAGTTCACCAATAGTTCTTTCCGGGACTACTATGAAGAGATCGTGACCAAATTTTGCTATGCGTCAGTGGCACACCCCCAAAGCAACGGATAGGTTGAATGGGCAAATAGGATGATACTATAAGGGATCAAGACATGGGTCTTTGACTGGCTTAAGAGCTATTCAAGACAATAGATGCACGAACTACCCATAATACTCTAGTTGTTGAGAACCACTCCCAATAGGGCCACATTCGAAACCTCTTCCTTCCTGGTTTTCGGCGTGGAGGCAATGCTCCCGTCCAAAATCGCCCTTCAGTCTCCTTGAGTGACCAACTACATGGACGACAACTAGGTGGCGCGATGAAAGGATGACATAAACCTGATCGAAGAGTTTCACGATTGTGCTCTAATTTCTAGCAGCCTGATATCACCAAAACCTCAGATGCTACCATGACCACAGGGTACGAGAATGGACACTGATCATAGGCGACCTTATCCTAATGCAGGTCCAGAATAAGGCAGACCAAAATAAGCTTTCCCCTAAGTGGTAAGGACCCTACAATGTGGTCGATGTCACCCAGCCTGGTGTGATCAAGTTAACCATAGAAGACGGCCGTGAATTGCACAACTCTTGGAACATAGTATAGTTGTACAAATTCTATGTCTAAGGCTGCTCAAAAATGAGCATGTTTTTATATTTTGCAGGATCTTTCGGACGAGCATGAAACATGGCTTGTAAGTTTTTCCAATTCAAAAGAATCAGACTCTATGTTTTGTAGGAGTTCCCAAAAAGGAACATTATCCCACTGACTTATAAGTTTTTTCATTTCTGAGGCTTGACCGCCTGGTCGGTAGCTTTTCTACCGATCAGGTGGTCGGGGGCTTTATAGCAGTTTAGATTATGTAATCCTTTGTTCCTATTTTTCCGTGCTGCTAGTTACTTTGCCTGTTCTCTCATGTGGTGAGTACCAAACCATTTTAGTGGGGATTCAAGTTGCCACTCGCATGGTTTCAAGGATATGGGCAGCTGAGGAGTAACAACTATGAGGCAACAAACCCTAAACCGGGTCAAGCGTTGGTCGCCACCGAAGGGTTTGTCGCGCCAAGGGCTATCCTATGCGTCGCAAACCTAACTAGCGAGCAGCACGGAATGTTTTGGTCCCCCCTAAATGTAACATACACTCAGAACCTGCTCTCCATAGGGGCACAAAGAAAGTTTACATAAAAGCATATCATGTCTTTACAAAATAACCATTCGGATAATGAACGGGTGCTATTTCTAAAGGTTTTTACTCAGTATTCCTAGGATCTGAAGATGCCCTTCTTCGGGTCAAACTAGACGGATCATAGCAAAGACTGAGCCGCAAAGTAAAATAACCCTATAAGGTTGTGAAGCTCCTCCGCGGTCTTTCGGACGCCGATAAAGCCTTTGAAGATCACCGGAACAAGTTCTAGGTTGGGGAAGTGCTCGCTGACACAAGCAAAGGCAAGGAAGGTGCCATGGAATGTGGTCACAAACAAGTGGTCGTTAATGTTCCCGGCTTCCTGCGCAGCCTCTGCTCGAGTGCACCCACCTCCTCGAAGGCCGCCAAGAACCATTCGACATGACCTATTATGGTGTCTCTAGGAGTGGGACGGATCTGAATGTTGGTGGCCCAGAGCAATGAGTCGAAGGGGTGAATGCCTAACTAAGATGACCATAGAAACGTGCCCACCGCCAGTCGTCCTCCCTCATCACTCACTCTAAGTCTCTCTTCACCGCCAACATCTCCTCCCAACAAGCTGGTCACGAAAATAGGTCGCAAACCATGCATGAGTCAGCTGGTCAAGGCCCACTTGGCTAGCTAGGGACTACACATCACAAACCATGCAGGAGTCACCTCAAAGATCACTTTGTAGAATCTCTCGCTCAACTGCAAACCTAAGCTCACACTCGGTCACCACTTCCAGACTATGCTGGTCATCAGCACTATCAACAAGCGCGGTCCAGGCTCAGAGTAAGCAAGAGGGGGGGTCAATTCTTGGGCTCTATGACCATAGCAGCGACACAAGCTCATCAAAGAAATCAAAAACTTCATTCATACATAATGCAAGCCTAAATTGAAGTTCGAGGTTTACTCTTCTTCGATGGCCACCTCAACGGTCTCCACTTGGAAGATAGACCTTACAAAATCCGTTGATCCTTGGCCTCGGCCTCCAGCCTCTCCATGGTTATGGGACCAGTGGCCACGACCCCTTCCCGGATGGTCTCGAGGATGAAGTTGGGGTCGCAACAGCGGTAGCACTTAAGAACGTGATCGTCGCGGCTTTGGCCGCTGTCATCATGTCCTCTAAGATCCTCACCGCCAGGATGCCTGGGAGCTGGGATGGCGTAGGTCCAGACCTGAGCAACCCTATCATCCTTCGGGTTAGGGGCGTCCAGTCCGACGCTCCTCAGGGGATGTCGAATCGCCTTAAAGGCTTCCTCAACAATATCGTAGGTCTTTCGCTCACCCTCCTTGAGCTGAGAATGTTCAGCAATGAGCATGGCATTTTCCTGTTGAAACTTGGCATTTTCCTACTGAAGTAAGCACCTCGCCTCCTTCTCTTCAGCCACCAGCCTCTCTAGCTTAGCGCACCTACTGTCCACTGCCTCCTTCTTGACGATCAGTCTTCGGATGGAGGCGGGAAGGCTGGCAACCAAGGAAAGCTGGTTGGAGGCTGGACTGGACTCAAATACTGGCTGTCGATGTTGGAGCTAATGGAGGTTGGGGGGCTGAAGCATCTTGCTGAGGCGCCAGAGGAGTTGCAACCGGGGTTTGTGGGGGATTTGAGGACATGCAACGACAACAAATTACAGAGTCAAGAAAGAAAAGATAAATCAAAACACCTAAGCCTAACCAAGAAGCTTACGACGTGGATGAAGGGGTGAGCACGAGCCTTATCCTTATGAAACCGCATGTGGTCGATGTCCTATAGGCGTGTTTGGACGCTTCTGCAAAAGCAGAGCCCTCCGCTGCTCTCTTCCCCGCTGACACAGAGCCTTGGACAACAGTAGTCTGGTCACCCCGGCTTGGTCAGGGCGGCTCTAGTCAGGGAGGGCCTGGTCGGTATGGGCCTGGTCAGAACGAATCCGGCCGGGACAAGGTTGGTCAACCTTCTGCTAACTGGCACCGCATGCTGGACCTCCACCCGTGGTCGATATTCAACTCTGGGCAACTTGATCGTCACCGTGGCCATATTGACTTCCAACCAAAGCGGTTCTGGGTGATGGAGGGGTCGGGCAGACACCAAAGTTGATTTCCTGGATGACCCTCATGACCTCGTCAATCACCAGATGTAGGACGTCGACCTCGGGGAAACTCTGCAACAGCGCAGACCATGAAACCCTCACCCAGGAGAAAGCTAGGAGGTAAAAAATTTGAGAAAATGCTAAACGTACCAGTCTGATTTGAGCCCTCTCCGATGAAGGGAGATCACACAGCAAAGGAGCATCACACGGAGGGCCACCCTTCCTTGGGGTAGTCACCATTACGAATTTAACCTGTGAATCCGTGGCCTTGATAGGGAGATCTAGGCAAGAGGGGGATACTTAAGATGCCCCATAGCTAAAACAAAAAAAACTCATGATGCGATTGTGGTATTACCTGTAAAGCTCTTCCAGGTGATGTCATCGCTCACGGTATACTTGTATGCCGGATGTGCTCTCCTCCGCAAAGGGCACAACCGACGTTTGATGTAGTCACGGACAACATCTGACACCAATAGGCAGGCATCCGCAAGTCGCTTAACCCATGCCGCGAGAACCAACAACTCTGAAGATGCCGCATGAGCGCTCCCCTAGTGCTCGGTGGTTTGCGCCGATCAGCTCAGAATGCAAATTTTGTCCAAAGGATCTTCTATTGAAAGATAGAACCATTCCTCTCTCCAGCCCGACCATGACAATTTTAGGCTCATCTCGAGGTAGGAGCCCACGACGCCATCGTGGAGGCAAAATCTGCAACTCCTGGTGGCCGACCCAGCCTGTAACCTGGCATGTTAAAGAACCTAAAGAGGTCAAGGCACGGCTCGACCCAAATGAAATTCTCGCACATATGAGCAAAGACGCTCAACATGATGATGGAACTAGGGTTGAGATAGAGGTGGCAGATACCATAGAAGAAAATGATGGTGCTGAAGAACTCAAAAAAGGAAGGAATGAGGCTGACCACGAAGAAGGAGATGAACATCATGATTTCCCCCTCACAAGGAGCAGGGACGTCCTCCCCAGGGTGGTACCCCAAAGACAGGCAATGAGGGAGCTGATGGTTGTCACGCATATGCTTCATCCTCACCGTGTTACACTTGGGCTTGAGAAAGTCTGGCTCTTTGCTAATGCACGACGCCATTAGAATACAACGGAGGGGGTAGCAAAAGCACGAACAACGACGGAAGCAAGGGGCTCTGGGTGCGAAGGCGTGGAGGCTGGGAGAGATTGGAGAAAGGACATGGGAAACCTTTGGCTTCCCAATTTATAGGGCTAGCGCGATATCCCAACTGTCGCAAAGTTCATCCGTTTAGAAATTCGAAGGGTCACACAATGAAGGATCAGTGACGTCCTAAGAGGGAGTGGGTGAATTAGGACACTTAAAAGCCTAAACCAAATTGTCTCTAAAAACTTCACAAGATAAACCTATATTAATTTCTATCTAAATGTGTTCTAGATTTATCTAGTGTGTCTATTCTACCGTTCAAAAGGTTTGCAACCTATAGCCAATCCTAGCAAACTACTATAGGAAAGTAAATGCACAAAGATAGATTGCAAGAATGTAAATGCGGAAGCGTAAATATGGTAGAGAAAACAAACTCGGTATAAGGGGTTTTTATCTCGTGGTATCGATGTCATAAATACCACCCATAGTCCACGTTTGAGCTCCACCAAGGATATGCTCCCAGTCGTCAAGACTCTTTGGGTCACGGCTCTTGAGTCACAAAAGTCACAAAGACAAGGCATCAACCTGGATGAGACACCAAGCCACAAAGGCAAGGTCTCACCACTAGCCTCTCTCCCGGTCACTTGTCATCGTCTTCACTTCAGAGCTTGAGCCACCAAGGCAAGGATCTCTGTGTTCCCATACACATGTCTTGCCATCGCTCCACACTAAGTCAGAGGGTCAACAAGCTTTACCAACTCTGGCTCAATGTGTCGGCAAGTCACCAAGACTCCTAGACGTCAGTGTACCACCTGATACAAGTTAGGATCACACCTTGATCCACTCTCTAGGCAACAATCGCCTACAACACTCTCTTTATGCCTATAAGTAATAATCACTCACTAAACGTGTGCTTAATTGCCTTGAATAATCACATTAAGCACTTTGGTGGTTTGGATATCTTCTCAAGTGTCTCTATGTTTTTCTGGACTCCAGCAGCATACAACACTTTTAAATGACTAAGTCAATGGATATTTATAGTCTCAAACCCACTAACTAGCTATTTTCCCAACAGCTCAAAAAAGTTGTTAGTACCGGATGATCCGGTGAGAACAATAGTATTAACATAGGATCATCCGGTGAGTATATCTTCAGAAACTAGTCATTAGACTCCTACTCAAAGTCATCCTGAACACCAGATACGCTGGTGTATACTTCATCTCCATCACCAGACTATCCAGTGAGTTATCCTAAGCCAGACCGTGCCACTTCTTCTCTGTGCAAAACACTCTGGTGTAAGCCTATGGTGCACTTCCTCTTGACACCGGACCATCCGGTCAGCTCATCTTCGTTCTTCATCACTTGGAATCGCCTCTGTAAGAAATGTTCCGGTAAAATCTCCGGTGCACTCACTTCCCATCACCGGACCTTCCAGTCTGTTGCTCTCTGATCTTCAACACTTGCAGCCCTCTCTGCAAGAATTGCTCCAGTGTATATCTTCTGCTGATCACTAGACCTTCTTGTGAGTTCAACTTCTTGTCCCGAGCCAAAATACATCGGTGTGCACTTTCTTCATCAACATTGAACTATCCGATGCTTCTTCAGTTCTACTCTTCTCTGCAGATAAAGCTCCGGTACCACACCTTGCGAAGCACCGGATTATCCGATGAAGTCTACAGCCTTCTCTCCCCCTTTGTCAGAGATGCTTCGGTGAGTTCAATTTCTTCTGCACAGGACTATCCGATGGTTTCTCTTCTCTGGGACTTTTTCAATTCAGTCCATCTTTGTCCCGACTGTGGTGGCTTCTTCATATATTGCATCCATGAGACCTACTAAAGTATATACTTGACAAACATATTAGTCCCAATGACTATATTTTCATTAATCACCAAAATCATAATCATAGCCTAATATGATCATTTTCGCTACACACACATGGGGAACCAAAATTCTCTCGGGTCCGGTGGCAGTTAATGTTTATCTCTCCCATGATTCTCTCCCACTTACATCTTTTTTCACTATCTCTAGACGTTTAACCTCCCTTCAGAAAGCGGTTTCTTAAGCCAACCACATGAGGAGGAGGCGCCGACGGCCACCCCTTAGGCTAAAACTTATGTTCACCTGGGGCCCAAGTGGTACGACTAGACCACAACCATGACCATGTGGCAAAATCACTCAGTCTCCCACATCCTCAGGGGAGCTTGAGGGCTACTATCAATGTAAAGAATAGGGGTCTCTTATTCTATGGGCCTACACCAGCAAAGACCTGCTGGCAGTAGATATTATCAAAAGCTGACTTCGACATGCACGTCTATCAGAGCTTATGCGACTAGTCCCTTGATCGCAAAAGAAAACCCCATGATCAGCCCTTGCTGGTTGTGGGGAAGGTATTCGCTAGTCTAATCTCATTTAATGCTACCCACTCAAGTGTTTTTCTTCCCTAGTCACCTCCTTTCGGCGAGCGAAGTTGTGGTCGACGTAGTGGTGTAGTGGCCCTTCCGTAGCAATTAATGCTACAGAACGGCCCTACAGGCGAGGGCAATGTGCGGCTGATGGGATTGGACACTCAAGACGACCAGACAGACCGAGCGTGCCCACTCTCCGTAGTGATGGCCTCGTAGTATGAGTTTTCGGTAGGAATAGGACTGTCATGTTATGGCATGTATTTTTATATATAGACCTCTCCTCCTACTATATGAAAGAGAGAGGACCAAGCTTGTAAAGGACGAAACTCTTTCTGTAACCAAGTTGATCCTCATCATAAGAAAATATACATGACGTATGGTTGTTACCTCATAAAAGGCCTGAAAGTTCATCATCACACACACTCACACTCGTAGGAAACATTGATCACGCTCCCTTCGACCGATATATCCTGAACTTGTTAGAGTTTAACCTTCAACATTACCTTTTTGACCTATGACCCCTTTTTGCACACACTATGAGTGCCCTCGTTACCACAAACTATTAAAAGACATGTCAGTTTTATCATATGTTCTATCATAGGTCTTAAGGCATTTTGGTTGCGGGATGCTGTTGGTGGTGGCTATAAAAAATCTATTGGCCTGTTATGGTCCTTTTTCGTTGGTGCATAGTGCGGCTTTGTTACTTCGACCAGGACCGGCAATAATGGATCCAACATAAAGCTTGGGGTGACAGCGTTAGGACCTATCTTGTTTTCATTGTATTTTCTTTGGCCCAGATTCATGTATGCATTATGTATGTGCTACTCTTGATGAATGAAACTCACCCTTTCTAAAAAAAAGCTCTCTTCTCTTTTCTTTTTTTGAAAAATCTCTATCATAGCTTTGTTTTTGGGCCGAGATCTGTATCATAGGTTTCGTAATGACCAATGAAGCAGCGTGTAGTTGAAAAATCATCGTCTCAATTTGCTTTAGAAGTTTTCCTTGTCACTAGCTTTTCAATTTTTGAAACCATCAAGGATTTCCCAAGAAAATACTTGTTGGTTACTTCTCAGAGCAAAACATTTCTTTGAACTAAATGGCAGTGTCTCTGCCGAATCTCTGATAGTAACCCAGTCTTAAGAAACAACACCCACATTGCTTGCAAAGTTGCAAACAAGGCTTAGGGAGCCTTAATAATCAACAGACAGCAACAAGTAACAATAAACAAACAAGGAACAACCAGCAGGATGCGAAGAAACGACCGACTATAGGGGCGCGCTAGGTCAGGTTCCGGCTGCAACGCTCTTTTTCACACAGATATCTTCTGCGGTTCTATTGATAAATGAATTCGTCATAGATTTGGCCTTCAGTGGTCAACTACTTCATACTCCGTGGAGCTTAATTGCAAGGCTGAACAGGTTTGGTGCCGAATCTTTAAGTGCCTGACCATTTAATTAAGCACCTGTCATGCCATGACTTTTTTTTTTTGCGAGAGCTGTATTTTTATTATCTAAAAAATATTTTATGTGGCATGTCGGTTTGCATGATCGATTAATAAGCAGTCAGTGGGGCGAATGATTGTGGAATCATGTACTGAAAAAGGATAAACTGCAATGATTGTGAGTGCGTAGATTAGATTAGGGTTGAGGATTGCTCTTGTATTTTTTAAGATCTATTGAACAAATTCTCATCACAATACTATTAATCATATGTGCTACACGTGCACGACAAGCACTCAGTTGGATACTTATCTCTACTATATAAAATACGAGTGGGTTCGTATGTCATCTCTTTTTTCACTCTTCTCTCATCTAATAAAAAACAATAAAATTTAAATAATTTACCTACCTTTATCATCTATTCTACGGATATAAGATATATTTTATTAATAAAAATAAATCAATCAATCAAGAGAGATTTTAGCGGATAATCTTTTTCTTATTTTTTAATCCCATCTGAAATGAAATTACAACATTGCTCTCGTCATATTCATTTAACGACAATCTCATGACTCATCCATATTTTTATATTTTAAGTTTGTGATTAATATTACTGTATTCAATATTTATATTTTCATTACAATACATAGACAATTAGCTAGTCCCAATAGTAATGGAGATAAAAAAAAACAAATAGTGAACAAAGGTTATTCAGTGATAGTATTTCCATAAATCAGCCACATCAGTAAACGGTCATAACAATACTAACATCAACATGTGTACCTTTGACAACTAGACGTTAAGAAAAAAACTAAGAGCTGAATAATTGCCACGTGAGCAACGCAGCCAATCCAAGTATCCAACAAGCAACTCCTCCGTAACTAGTTAACTGGCCCCTCGATGTGGATCCGTCACTTGAATCTGAAGGCGTATTTTGTACTCCTTTTCTTTTGGAAGACGTATTATACCAATTGACGTATACGAACGCAGCATTACGGATTTCACGACCACGTGTTACCCCGGCCCATGTCGAGAGCCCACGCGGCCCACGGAGCGGGCTAGAACCGAACGGAGTTTCGGCTCTTGACATTTTCCATTCTCTTTTGCTCGCACACGCCGCGCTCGGCCCTCGAAGCGCACGGCACCGCACCGCACCGCACCGGCAACGACCACCAGAAGAGAGGAAGGTGACGATGACGATGGCGATGGCGGTGGCGATCAACCGTGAGGTACTCTCCGGCCTCTGCCTTCTGGTGGCCGACGCCGAGGCCATCTCTGCGTCCGGTAAGATTATGGTTGTGTTTGGTTGAGCTGAGATTTTTGGTTTTGACGGTGGATGGTTTTTTATTATTAATTTGTATAATAAATTTTTAATTTCTCAGTACCTATTTAATGATCAACTTAAACCTCTTCCTTAAAGAAAGATCTTTTATTATCCAAAATTTTAAAAAAAATTAATTTCTTAAATTTTAGTTTATTTTTTCATAAATCAGTTTTTTAATTTTTCAAAAATCAACTTCTCAGCAACCTAAGAGCAGAAGACAGAAAAAATCTAGGAGGTTTCTTCCTGTGATGCGATTCCGTTTCCTCCTGTTCTTTATGAGAATAGATCTGGTCCGTTCGTCCGGTCGGCCCTGAATAAGAATGCTGGAATTAGAGAATATGTGTTTATCGATTCCTCGTGGTGCTCGATCTGGCCACAAGCAAATGTTGGCTCAAATTTGGGAGGAAAATATGATTGCTTGCAAAGTGCGGATCCTAGAGCTTGTCCCAGCATCAGCGACCGGTATAGCTAGCCTGTAACTCGATATGAAGCAAGATGAAGCGGATGCCTTTGTACTCTAGGAGGATTGCGGAACGAATGGAGATGATTCTGGGATACATGTTTAGCTTCCCTACGTTGGTGTAAGCTGTAATTATTTTGGGGCCAAAATCGAACCGCTCGGGTTCTGCTCGTTCTGTAATTGCATCCCGGGGGTGCTTGCATTGTCCTAGCCTGTTAACAATGGTGTCAAATGCCACTACAAGAATGAATATGTTGTCTTTGATGTGTTCCAGGATCTACAGCATGTTGAACTATGCGTGTTACCATTTTGTTGTTCTCCCTAGCTTGTTGGTAATCAGTTATGTGAGTACTGTTGTAGGTTTGATTGGGTTCTTTTGCTAATGATTGGTTATATTGTTCTGTGATTCATGAGCTGTTTTGTTGTATATATGACTTGCAAGATCCAGGTGAGGTGCTTCTGCAAGGGGTGGGTGTTCTAGTTATAGTGTGATCAAATAGGAAAAATAGAAAATACAATAATTGCATATTAATGGTGTGGAGTGGTTGTAGCCATTGTAATTTGTATGGATGTAGCTGTTGATTGTGATCACATGGAAAAGCAAATTACATATAATTTGTAAAGATACTCTTCAAATGAAACTCGCAGTTTTGTTACCACTCTAAAATATTTATTATCTATAATCTTGTTCTCTGTGAAAATGCCAACTTGATACCTTATTGCGATTGCCTGCCTTTCTTCATGTAATTAATCTGGATTCTTCATCAGACTTTCAATGCATAGTAGCACCAATCATATCAACTCTGCAAAATTTTCATGTTCAGCAATCTGTATGCAATCCAGATGATTATGCTAAGCATGTTACTCCATTAACTCCTCAAATGAATGCCTTTGTTTCTTAGATATAATGCGCAATATGAGTAGAGTTAAAAAAGAAACTTGCTAATGATTGGTTAGGTTGTTCTGTGATTCATGAGTTTTTTTGTTGTTGTATATGACTTACAAGCTCCAGGTGAGGTGCTTCTGCAAGGGGTGAGTGTTCTAGTTGTAGTGTGATCAAATACTACCTCCGTTCTCTTTTACTTGTCTTTTAGGATATCAATACGGTCTCCAATAAGCACTTTTGACCACTACTTTTCATAACTACTTCTTAGTAAAAGTTGATAAAAATTTGATGACATGAAAGTATTTTCACGACAAATCCACTTGTGTAACTTTCACGTGCCAAATCCCAATAGGTTTGTGTATACTAGTAGTCAAAGTTTTTAAAGTTGACTATATACGTTCTAGGTTGACATCTATTTGAGAATGGGAGGAGTAAGAAAAACAGAAAAATACAATAATTGAATATTAATGGTGTGGAGTAGTTTGTAGTTGCTGTAATTTTGTATGGATGTAGCTGTTGATTGTAATCATGTGAAAAAGCAAAGTACATATAATTTGTAAAGATATTCTTCAAATGAAACTCTCAGTTTTGCTATCACTGTAAAGTATTTATTATCTATAATCTTGTTTTCTATGTGAAAATGCCAACTTGATACCTTTTTGCGATTGCCTGCCTTTCTTCTCCGTGTAATTAATCTGGATTCTTGATCAGACTGTCAAGCATCAATCATATCAATTCTGTTGCAACATGAAGATGTTGGCTGTACTCTTTTCGGATATGGATTGTTTTCTTTGATATGTTCATTTTATTCATAATATTCTTTAGGTTTCCATATTCTCAAGTTTATCATGCAGTTTACTCATGCTGTATGATGTAGCTCCTGTTGTTTTACTTCTCTCACTAACATATCAAAGAAAACAATACTACGTTCATGCCAAGCACATGTACAACCTGCACAGGATGAAGCATCAGTAACTTAAGGTGTCCCTCTCTGTGCTGGCTGCAATTGGCACCGGCGTTGCAGTCCCTGTGTATGCAGTTGTTTTCCAGAAGGTGTACAGCACAACTTCAAATACCTGTCCATGAGACTGCTTCCTTTTTCCATAGCATTTTTGAGAAGTTTGGACTGGAGCTTCAGTCCTACGTTGGTCATTTCTCTCTATTTTCTCTTGCCACAGGTTTTCTTTTTGCTTCTTGGATTTTGATGTAGGAATACCGTCGTCTGTTAATAATACGTCGGCTTCAACTTTTCCTAGATGTGGAAAAACAAAATTCTAATTTGGTTTCCCCCGGTTTTTTGGTTCTTAAATGGATCGAATGTTACATCTGCTGGTGAGGTCTTATTGGCACTCTGAATTGTGCCATGGCATGTGTCCTTTGAATTGTAACTTGCAGCTGACAATGTTGGGCGAGAGTTGCTGTTGTATGTAGGAGCTGCTTACTGAGTTCTCAAATGTCAAATGCAATTTCGGTGGTGGAGAATGCTTTGCATATGAGTTAGAAAGCAGAAGACAGGCCGTCCCTGGGCACGTGCGAAATGTGCGGCCGCACAGGGCCCCTAAATTGCAAGGGTCCTCAGTTTTAATATCCATACTAATTAATATTATTGTCTAGATATTATAATCCTCCTCCTTCATTAATTTGTGATTTCACAAAAGAAAAAAAAATCATTGGAGACCATGAAGCACAAATTTTCCCTTGAAATCTTAGGTTCATTTCTTCCTCACAGACAGTGGATATAAGTTGATCCACGTGGCTTAGTTTGCTCTGTTAGGTCGTTCAAAGCTAGTTCATGTTTTATTGAGGCCTTCACAGGCGATAAACGATAAACGCTGCATTGAATCAAGTTGTTTTGTCACTTTTTATAGCTACTACTAAGTGTGTATTTGAATTTCTTGTGCCTGTTATTTTGTTCATTCATGTATTTGTGTGTTTGAGTTGTCAGCCATATGTTTTATAGCTTGGATGAAAAACACCAGTGTTTAAAAACACGTTGCCTAAGCGCTAGGTGCAGGACCGTTTCACTTACAAATAGACTTTTGGTCTAGGCTTTTTGCTCGTTTTCCTCTATTTTCTTGTGTTGATATGTAATATTTTCCTATTCTCTCTATTTTTATGTGTTCATTCGCCCAAAGTACAAATCTCTAAGGCCGGCTACGACTATGTGCTAGACAGAGCTCGACTGCCCGCTTAACGTATAGTGCTTTTTGAAACATTGGAAAATACAACATTAGTGTTGGTTTTAACTAGAATTGTATATCCTTGTGGAAATAACAGTGAAATATATGTACTTGCTAGCTAATGTTGATGTGCCCCTTTCAAACTGCTATATTTGGTCTAATTTATTGGGAAGTCTTTGACACCAAAAATAATTGGCATTTTAGTACAAAAGCATCCTAAAAAGATTTATTAGTAGATGAATAATACTTTTTAAGTGAAGGTTAAATAATGCTAGTTTTAAGACATGCGTTCAGGTCTTAAAAAAAAAAGAAGGAAAGAAGACATTTTTTCAAGCAATATGTTTTTCAGTGATACAATTATATTGTACAAAATTAACATTTCTATTTTAGTAGTTAAGATTAGAGCCTAATTTAATATTTAGCATATGACCCTAAATTTCCTAGGACGCCTTGGTAGAAGACACAATTATAGGTTCTTTTTTCTTTTTTTTTTCAGCTTAGCGGGATCACATACGGGTCCTACTGGTACCACCGTAGCAGCCTACGACGGCATGGGCACGCCCCGGACGGTCGGCTTCTAGACGGGAGTCGTACCAATCGAGCTACTCTTGACTTGCGACACAGATATAGAGTGTAAGATGTTTGTGATTGTATTCGCAATACTTCCAGTGGTGGTCTTACATGTCAACATATTGTGATGCCTCAGAATGTACAAATACAGCTTCGTCCTTGCTACTGCTTCACGAGCTCGTCAGTGTCAAACCACATTCTTGCATGGAAAACATCTTCATCCG
This sequence comes from Phragmites australis, assembly GCF_958298935.1. Lineage (NCBI taxonomy): Eukaryota > Viridiplantae > Streptophyta > Magnoliopsida > Poales > Poaceae > Phragmites > Phragmites australis. The sequence goes on from NC_084926.1 coordinate 17,415,937, forward strand.
CAAAGTGTACGTCTTCACCTGCCAGACATTTACGCCTTCTCGCTTGCCGGAGGCGCCTGTTCGTCGCATGGTCAACTGTGTGTCTAGGCTGCAGTTCAGTTCAATAGCGAGTCTCAGCCACTGAGCCACCTCCGCTCAAGGAAGAGGCGGCGAGATCGAATCGAGGGGACCGGAAGGACCCATGGCGCTGTGACGGCAGCTTCCGCTCGTCCTCCTCTTCGTTCTGTGGCCGCCGAGCTGCGTGGCCAGCGGCGGAGGGGAGCCGGCGGAGTTCGAGATCCCCAGGGACGGGAGTGTGCTGGAGCTGGACGAGGGCAACTTCGATGCGGCGGTGCGCGCTGCCGACCTCCTCCTCGTCGACTTCTACGCCCCCTGGTGCGGTCACTGTAATCGCCTCGCACCCCAGGTAACCAACCCTCCCCGCCCTGTGCCCCTGTCTGCTGCCTAATGAACACCTGCTTGCTTATTGCTTTACTAGCGAAGCGAAGTGAGGGGTATCGCCTCTCGATGCCGCCCGAATCTTCCGAGTTGATAGAAACTCTAGGGATTATCTTTCCGAGGTGTGGCAGCTGCGCTCAAGTGGAGTTTGCTAGGAGGATGTTTGAGCTTCAGTTCGAGCAGACTTGAGCCGGGATTTGCATATCATTAGAGGATTTCCCCCATATATAAGCAGGTGATTTGGGAGGCTTGGCGGCATGGCCGTGCCACCATCTGAATTCCCAGCTGGGTGCGGATCAAATTAGGACCGGCGCATCCATCTGCCATTCCCTTCTTTTTGTCAAATTGGAATAGCATTTCTTACTTGTAATACAGTCATAGAGACAGGGCGATGCTATTCTTATGTCATGTGGCCATCTCAGTTGCAATTGAAGTGAACTGATGAGCATTCGCTCGGATTCTATATTGCAGTTGGACGAAGCTTCTCCTGTGCTGGTTGGACTGAGCGCGCCCATCGTAGTTGCTAAAGTAAATGCCGACAAGTACAGGAAGCTTGGGTCCAGATATGGAGTAGAGTAAGCTGTCTGCTTCACTTGAGTGGTCCGGTTACCAGACAGGAGTGCATACAGAAGTTTCCTTATCAGTGGGTTCCCTACATTGATGCTTTTTGACCATGGAGTCCCCTCTGAGTACACGGGTTCAAGGAAGGCTGATTTGCTCGTTGAGAACCTTAAGAAGCTTGTTGCGCCTGATGTTTCTGTTCTCAAGTCAAACTCGGCAATCAAAGGCTTTGTTGAGGCCGCTAGAGTCGGCTTTCCATTGTTTATTGGATTTGGGGTGGATGAATCGTTGATTGCTGAATATGGAGCTTAGTACAAGAAGAAGGCATGGTTTTCTACAGCAAAGGATTTCTCCGAGGATATGATGGTCATGTACGATTTTGACAAGGTTCCGGCATTGGTTTCTCATAACCCCAAATATAATGAGCAGAGTGTATTCTATGGTCCATTTGAAGGTATGGGTCAAGCTTGGCATATCCATCTTCTATATGTTTCTTGATACATGTGGTTTCTGAAGGGGGGGGGGGGGGAATCCTTTATTGCCTTGATCACCAATCTCATTCCTTTGTCTTTTACTCTCTGCTCTTTTGGTGATTTAAATACTTGATTCACCTAGTGTACACTCCATGTTCGTATGAAGTGACAAAACACACTTAAGCGTATTGTTGTGGATGTAGGAACCTTTTTGGAAGATTTTATACGGCAATCCCTACTGCCTTCAACTGTGCCCATCAACGCGGAAACCGTGAAGATGTTAAAAGATGATGAGAGGAAAGTTGTTCTTACAATTTTGGAGGATGAGTCAAATGAAAATTCTCCGCAGTTAATAAAAGTTTTCAGGTCTGCATGAAATGCAAATCATGATTTAGTGTTTTGATATGTGGGAGTCAAGCAGTGGGAGGAATTCACAGGGACTTTTGATGTTTCAAAGAGCTCGCAGCTGCCAAATATGACTGTCTGGGACAGAAATGAGGAGTATGAAGTTGTAAGTAGACCATTTATTCCCTTCTGTTATAAAGTAGCGATTTATGTTGCAACAAAAAGCTTATATATTTTTTCTTACATGCATCTCACATGGTATTTTATTATATACATTTGTTATGTTGAAGTTATGTCTCATACTGCCACTGCCTCTTCTTTTATAAGTGATTTCTTTGTTTTTATTGCTTACAAGTTACAGCCCAAGTGCCGATAAACTCGAAATTTTCATCTTGCTTGTCTATTTAGTTGTGCGATGTGATTGATTGAAATGCTTCTTATCTAAGGTTGAGGGTTCAGTGAGGCTTGAAGAAAGCGACTATGGATCCCAAATTAGTCATTTTCTCGAGGGGTATAGGGCAGGAAGAACAAGAAAGAAGAAAGTAGGCCGCGGTTCCCCAACGCTGCTAGGTGTTAATGCGATGTACATTCTCGGCTTCTTGGTCGCTGTTCTTCTTGTTATAATGTATTTTCTAGGCAAGGCGAGGAGGATCACCGACCAAGAAGGGCCCATGAAGACTGAAAGTGCAGTAATTATTTCAGCAAGCTTAAATTATTTTTTGAGGGAAACACAGCAGATGAGGACATTTTTCTGATCTTTATTCGACATGTCTTGAGGAGGTTCAGTTTTAGATGTTTGTTCTGTGCTGTGACCTCCCTGCATCTCTCTCGAGTCCTGAGCCCCTAATATGTCTTGATAAGTCGTTGGACTTGTAGTTTAGAATCAGCTTTCATCAAATTTAGTATCAGTCGAAAACCTACAGGGTTTGGTTCTTGTAATTATTCGGAACTTGTAATTGTCATGAGACCTTAACAACAATGATTCTTAAGAATCGACAGGTTGTCTGCAGAAGCCCTCCTGTATTAAGATGTTCACTAGTTTTTTGTTTTCATTGGATTTGTCTTGTGGAGGCTCACCAAATCAAATGTACATCAGTGAAACTGTCGTTTATGCTTTTAATCTATTGCTGCCTTGTAACCAACCGGCGTGTTGGTCTAAAAAACCAACAACGCCGTGACGGGGGATGGATGGATGATGTAGCTTGAGCCGTTTAACTAAATACCCGAAAAATTAAAAATAAGGTCCCACCGGGATTCGAACCCAGGTCGCCAGATTCAAAGTCTGGAGTGCTAACCACTACACTATGGAACCATTCCATGCAATTTTTCCTTACAAATTACATAATAATTGAAGTTCTTGCACTGGTGTGATTTGTTGCCCGCATAAAAGCAACATGTCCTGATGGATGCAAATATATACTCGTAGTCTAGTTGATGGATGCAAACTTCTGCATCTGCATATGAAGGTTAGGGATGAAAACGAATGGGAACGGTCGGGAAAACCCTCTAACCGTTTTCATTTTCACATTTTCTCTCGAAAACGGGTACGAACTCGGGAATGTCGGGATATCAAAAACGAACCAATCCGAACATAAATATGCGGGTATCAGTCAGGAACCAATACTTTAAAATGAGAATACCGATCCGTAGAACAATGATTTCAAGCATCAGCGCGACACGTAATTAATTCACACCAACAAAAGTAATTTATATCATACACAAGATGAACCACGTAATGACATAAGTATCAACTGAAAAATAACTACCATGTCGTAACTCGAGTACTCGACATAATATACAATCACACAAAGACTAGGATTGGAGGTGGTGCAAGAACTTGAACAATATCGGTATGTCAGCAGCTGACTGAGACTGTACTACTAGGATCTGGTTGAACTTTGGGATAGGGGTTATGTTTAGACTGGCCGGCCGGGCTTGGCATTTGAGCTACATTGTGATCTGTGAAGTTTGATCTCAATTAGAAAAACAGGAAAATCTAGATTAAAAACGGGAAATCCGAAAACGGTCGGAAAAACCCCGTAACTGTTTTCATTTTTACATTTTTTTCTCGAAAACGGAATCGAAAACGGATGAGAAAATATAAAAAATGGATCGGAACGGAACGGAATTTATCCCGTCCATTTTCATCCCTAATGAAGGTGGGTCCACTTGTTAGTGTTATAAAATTATTTTTATGCGAACAACCAATCATAGTCTCAATCCTTGCATTGGCTCATACGATCTCATATTTAGTCAACCAAATAGAAACTCAGTTCAGTATTTTCAGACAGATACAACTAATCAAATATTTTCCTTTTTAACAAATATGATTCCTCTTAGCCTTTATATATGATCCATACATACAAAACTTATACGAACAATCAATTACACCCTAATAAAAGAACTTTCGAGTACACATTTATTGGTGGTACCCATGCTTCTCATAGCAAATCATTTAAAACTATTTAACAATCTACTGCCCTATTGATAATTTCTATATCAAATTTTAAAAGAGCAATTTCTTTCAATATAGTAAGATCTATTTAGTAGAGTTTCTTTGGATCTAAATTTTCTAGGAGAATGATTTTTTTAGAGAAAATAATTCTATGACTGAAAGTGATTCTTTAGGATAAACTCTAGAAATGAAGTGATTCTACGAAGGAAGTAAATTAGGCGAAGCTGATTTTTTCAGCTCTTAACATCTAGTTCATTTTAAAGAATCATTCATATGAAATCATTTTGAGAGCTGAACAGAACTCTCATTGATTTTACTCTAGGAGCTGATCTGGGAGCTCTGCTAAACAGACTCTAAAGTAACGAGAGATTTGCATAAATGCACTCCAGTTACTTATGCTTCGATAAAATATCACCCTGACCCATATGCCATTGATACAGGTAGTATCATGTGTCAGTGAGAGAAGAGTGATATTTTATTAAAACACCAATCAACTAAAGTGCATTTCGGCAATTTTCCATAAGTAACATCGTACAGCCTATAAGAACATGTACAGTGCAATGTGCTTATACACGAGTGCTTAGTGAGAGAGAATGCTTCCACATCACTAATCACTTGTATTCAAGTATAATCAGTCTTCTCCAACACAATTGCATGTTTAAAAACGTCCGGTTAGCTTGTTTGAGCACCTGGCTCATCTGACGTGTTTTTTTAATTTAATTACAGAAGTACCCTCTCTAAGCACCAACTGTACATGCCTAAACAAAGCCAGAGCAATGATTCTAATAAATACAATGGCAATATTGCATTTGCGTAAAGCTCCACTACTGCCTGACTGGCTAACATATGTCGGTACCTGGTTGATGCCAAGCGGCGAGCTGCCATCTTCACAAGTAGGAATACTTTAGGCCAATGGCCACTTCGGAACAAAGAAATCCGTTCTCAAATAATAATAAAAAAGAGATCTTTATATAACCTGCTTGTTTTATTCTAACAAGTCCTTGGGAACAAAGAAAATTTAGAGGAAAAGTATACGAATTGAACGCAAAAGGGGGAAATATCTATGACTGTTGTTTGTATCGTATCGTTGTTTCAAAAGGAATTTTGAAGGTACGAAAGCTTCGTTCACAGTTTGGAGGAACTCTAACGCGAGGTCTTACTTTAAGCTCCTTTGAGAGTTCCAAGTTCCAACGGATACTATCTCTTCGAACTGTTTCCTCCCTGTTTGCTAATGAACAATCAATATCCAAATTTTCTATGATTTTCCTATGAAGCACACAAACACCTTGTTTGAGCAACTTTTGTGCTTTTGCATTCTATAGCATGTAAGACTAAGATAGTGTTTGGATGACTGAATCACCTCGTATATGTACATAAGCGGTCGCGAACACAATCCTGTATCGGTGTTTGAATGCGTGAATCAAACGAAACTATCCGAGACCAATTTATAGATATTATTCTCAAACCTTGAGTGAAAATTGGTGGCACCACACTTATCCGACCGACTCTCGTTGGGGTCAATAATATGTGTTTGGTTAGAGAACGATGTGAGATGGGATGATTCTATTTATATATTTGAGGATGAGATGATTCTATTTGTATATAGATACTTGTTTGTTGGATAAGATAGAATAAATCTATTTTAGTACTTCGAATCTACCGTTAGTGTCACGTTCGAAGCGTGATGTTTATGTTCTATTATTTTTTTGGAACGATTCTGTTCCAAATCTTTAAAAAAATATTCCTAATGCCGAACTATTCCATCATACTATTCCTCATTCAAACAACTCAAAAACGAAATGAATAGACTCCATCTCATCACATTCCACAAACCAAATACTACCTAAAGTCATGATTGATTCATATGGGCCGTTAATGAGGCCTTAAGTTAGTTGAGTCATATGGGCCGGATTTGGCTGCAAAAGCCCACGAATGTTTCCTTTCCTCAGTAACCACCTCTCTCTCTAAAAAAAAAAACAAACTAAAGGTCCCCTCTCCTTGCGCTAATCTCAACTAACTGAAAACAAAGAAAAACGAGAGAGAGAGAAATAAGAAAATTAAAAGAGAACAGCAGCACCCCACCAAGCGTCGACGAGTCGTAGATGGCGGCGGCGCCGGCGGCAGGGACGGGGACGGGGACGGGGAAGGGGAAGCGGAAGCGCCCGCTCTCCGAGGACGACGTCTACCTCCTCCTCCACAGGTCCGTGCCCCTCTTCCTCCTACTCCTCCCGCTCCCTCCGGTGGCTCGCTCTCGCCTAGGGTTTTACCGCGCGGCTTGCAATCCTTCCCGCAGGTACTCACCGGGGACGATCCTGACGGCGCTGCAGGAGGTGGCGCAGCACGCGAAGGGCAGGCGCATCGACTGGAGGGCGGTGGTGGGGAAGTCGGCCACGGGGATCACCTCCGCACGCGAGTACCAAATGCTCTGGCGCCACTTCGCCTACCACCACGAGCTCGACGAGAGCGTCCACGCCGGCGACCAGCCTCTGGTTCGTACCCACCCTCACAACGTCTAGAGTTGACTGCCCCTTTCGATTGACTTGTAAGTTGTCAAGTAGATAGAATTCCTGTGGTAGGGATTGTTATGATCTTAGGTAGTATGCATAGAAATTCAGTCTGTTGGTTGTTTTTTCGAATACTAGTGTTGTACTTATGTTGCCCTGCTTGATAACGGTAGGGCGATGACAGTGACCTGGAATGTGAGCTTGAACCTGTTCCCAACCTGAGCAAGGAAGCATTATCTGAGGCCACTGCATTAGCCAAGGTATCGCTTTGTGTTTTTGGCCAAAGCATATAGTGTTGTATTACTCTGCTGATGCATGCGGGCGTATGCTTTTACATAGAAGGATGGCCCTTTTGAATCTAAAACGCCAAAATCCTGTTCAATCCCCCTCCCCCTCTCATCCTCATGTGTGTATATTTAGCTGTTAACTTCTTTCCCAAATAAAAAAGAAACTACCTGCACACCCCCAGTTTAATTATTCTCTCTTTTTTTAATTGAATTCGTTGGTTCACAATATCCAGGATGAAGCGTGAGTGCCCATTGTGCATAACATTATGATTTTCATTTTGTCTATGCCTTATATTACCATGATTGAGTTATCCAATTCATAATATGTTTGTGCTATCATCCTGACTTGCTCAAGCAGAACTTTTACTACAATCTTATAAAGAACGATTCTAGAAGTCTCACTTGATTGCCATCAGACTAAATGCATGATTTTGAAATTTGAATACCATGTCACAAATCTGAAGTCTGGAGGCGGCTAGGTGGAAGTTGAGGATGATTGGAGTCTGTTGGAGTGGAGCTGCATGCACTGGTCACTGACACCCTGTAGGTGGCAGCGATGGCCAGCCAGCAAGGGGATCCGGTAGGATTGCAGCCCATGAGAGGCGGTCGCAAGCGGATGCGCACATCAGACTCAAATAGGCAGACAGACGAGGCAACCAGTGGTGGGAGCGTCAGGAGTGTGGGAGGGGCTGCTCGCCGGTGGCAGCAAGAGATTGTGGTGGCAGGCAGTGTGCCATCTTAGGGGATTAGGGTAAAGAGCGGGGCACGAGGCGTGGAGGGGAATGTGAGTGTGTATGGTGCTGGTTGCAACATATGCCGGTCATGGATTTTAAGGTGGTAAGGTGAGGCGCGGCGACCCACCCCCTTCCAGCCACCTAGGCGATAATGAGGTGAGGTGACGCCATACCCAACCCAAAAACAGCAACCAAGAGGAGGAATAAAAAGGAAAAGGAAAAAAAGCAAAAGAAAAAGGGGAGAAGGGAGGGGTCTGGCTCAGCCCACCACTAGTTCATACCCCTTTCCTACCGTAATGCCTTGTACTAGCTCTCTCTCTCTCTCTCTCTCATCGTAGCGCCGCCGGTCGCTCTTCTTTTCTCTCGGAGCGTAGAATAGCACCGCCGCTCATTACCCTTCTCTTCGCCAGCTAGCCACTGCATCTTCCAGGCGCTCCCATCCTTCACTGCCCCACTCCCTGCCAGATCGACGGCTGGCCAGCTGTTGCTGCCCCCTTCCAGATCGATTGCCACTGCTGACAGGAAGAAGAGTTGTGATGGCCTTTCAGTGCTGGAACCGGCGAGGACAGGGGAGGTGGCAGCTGCTTGGCCTTGGTGGTTGGTTCCCCTCCTGTTCTTTCTCTCTTTTGCCCTCCCTCATTCTTCACTGCTTTTGGTAAGGCGTGGGTGACTCCTTGCCACCCCAGAGCGCCTTGTCACCTAGGCGACGCCTTAAAAACCATGATGCCGGCATCTGTGCTCGGGCATGGGAAGTGAAAGGAGTGAGATCAGATGGCTAGGTGCGGATGCTGATTGGGCTAACTAGGTTACTACTATTACATATTCCTACCTACAAAGGGCCAAATGGTCTGGCCTGATGCTTCACCCCTCTAGCACTCGGCCTGGATTCCTTTACTCGGATGACTTAATAGTTATGCTGGCGTGCATTTATTATTGATGCCTCGTTAGCATCCGGAAGATAAGGCTCCACATTGTTTCATTAGAAATCAGAGTGTAATTTAATATGTATGTTTGTTTGGTATGAATATAAAAATTGCAAGTTTTGTCGATAAAATTGAGTTCTTATGATAGCTTTGTGAGCTTTGTTTCTCCTTTTCAGTATGTATGGCCTTCCATTTCATTTAATTAATTTACAAGATGGGTCTTATATAATTCCTCACCGCTCTCCTCTCTAATTAAGCTGCAATAACTTAAAAGTGTTTACTGATGGACTGATAGTGCTTGCATTTGCCAACTCTGTAACTGTGAGTATGTATGCAGAAAGTCATGAAAGGACCGTCATGCTTAGTTTATTGAAAAAAATAATCTTTTTATGGCATTGTGGTGCTGGAAAGAAATCACATAACCTCGAGATTCGTTGGCAACTTTATGTTGTTTTGTTATGTCAACTGCCATGCAATAATGTATTGTTCCATTATCCGCATTCTTAAGTTTCTTGATACCTTAGATACGTGCAATGCACCTGATCGTATAATACAAATTGCAGGCGCTGATATCCGGATCTTCACGTGAGCAAGCCTCTGGTCATCGCGTTAACTTGGATGCTCCTGTGCTAAATTCTCCAAATGAAAAGATAGTGCGGGTTCCATCTGATAGACAGCTTGCTCAGAGTCACCGTATAACAAATACAGGTCCTGTTTCCAACTCAAAACAGTCATCCCATATAGGACCATCTCCTGATCCTTTGGATGCAAATGGGCCTTCTAAAAAGAAAAGGAAGATTAAAACATGGTCCAAAGAGGAGGATGCGGACCTAGCGGCTGGTGTACAGAAGTATGGTGAAGGAAATTGGGAGGATATTCTGCATAAGTGTAACTTTGATAATACAAGAACGCATCATCAGTTGTCTCAGGTAACATTGTGTTCACCTTGTCAATCGTGTAATAGCATCCATTATTCTGCAATACTTCATCCTTATTTACATGTGTGGCAATTACATACCTGAAGCCATCCTAACTTACAGTCACATTCTGCTCAAATATGCTTAGATGGCAGAATAGCCACGTACATGCATCTGATACTAGTATTTATCCAAGAACACTCCTTATATGCCACTCCTTTGGTTCCCAATCCCAGATCCGCCATCAAAATTTGCCCTGTCCTTTTATATCCTAGAGTGCAGTGTCCATCTTACTGGGTTCATTTGGTTTGCTTCTTTAATTCATCTTACAGTTGTGAATATGATAATGGCCATGCCTTGATATATCCTCGTCCTAATGTAGATTTCTGCCATTAGAATAGTTAGTAAAAGGTTAAATACTGTTCTTTTCAGAGATGGGCGCTAATTTGCAAGCGTCCAGGACCGACCAAGCCTGCTGGTGCTAAACAAAGTGGTGGCGCTAGCACAGAGGAAAGAAAGGCAGCTCTAAAGGCATTTTCAATGGCTATTGACATGCCTATGCCTGGAATATCTGTGCCAAGATCAGGTATTTACTTAAAGTGTCGTCAAGAAAGTTGGTCATTTAGAATAATGTTTCTATGTTGAACTATCAACAACACAAGCATTATTCTGTAGCTTTGTTTACACATCTCAGCCTTAGTGACCTTGTCCTGTCCTTGTAGTTCTTACTTAAATTGTGCATGCAGGAGCTCACCAACAAAGCATTCAGCATACGTCTACAGTGTTTGGTCCTTTGATACCCGAGGTAAAATCTGCAGCAGCTCCTTCACCGGCACAGACACCAGCAGCAGTTCCAGTGCCGGTCCCAATGCAAGTGCCAGTTGCCATCCCTGTGCCTGTGACAGTACAGGTGCAGTCGCCACTCACTCAGCGGCAACAAGCACCTGCCCAAGCTGCACCTCCAAAAGTGTCAAATGCTTCAAACAAGACACGGAATAACTCTAAGAAGCAAACTGCCCGGCCAAATCCTACCATTGGTCCTTCCTCAATACAAGCAGCAGCCATTGCTGCTGGTGGTCGAATTGCCACAGCCACAACCGCCGCAAACTTCTTAAAAGTCGCACAATCCAAGAATGCTGTGCACATAAAATCTCAAGTAACAGGATCTTCGAAATCTTCTACAAGCTCTAAAGCACCGATTGTGGTTGCTGAGCCTGGGACACAGCTTGGTGGCGCTCAACACCTAGAACATCCTAATACTAGTGCCCTTAAATCTGGTCCTTCAATTTTGACCACGCATGCAACTGAGCAAGTTCATGATGTTTCAGAAGTTGCTGCATTTAATCCTCCGGGGCCATCTGCTGGGGCACATTCGTTGGAAACTAAGAAAGCGTTGAGTATCACACCAGTACATGCCTCATGTGGCAGTGAGGAAAAGGATGACGACTCTACATTCTGTGTTGTCACGATAGATGACTTGTTCCCTGAAGATGCAAAGCAACCAGAAACTGTCGATCCCAAGGCAAAGCAGCCAGAAACTGTGGATCCCAAGTCAAAGCAGCCAGACATTGTAGATCGTAAGGTTGAGGATATGGTAGATCCCAAGGATGCAGACATGATAGAGTTTGATCGATTTGTTGCTGCTCAAGGAGGATGCTTAAACATGGATCATCTGGATAAAAGCAAGGCTGTCAAAAGTGCTCCAGGAGCTCATGGTTTTGTTGGCTCCCAAAAGCAACAACTGAAACCGGTGCCCGCTGTTGAGATAAGTAGCCCTGTATCTGCTGGAGCGCCAGCAACCGGGAAGAAAACCAAAAGTCATGTTCCACATATGGCGACCCCAATGGCAACGGGGACCCTGCGCGGCATTGTTGGCGCAGTCAATGCCACTGCACAGAATAAAACTACAGTAATGAAGGCAGCCGCTGCAGCTACCACTGGTAGCCAAATTCCTCTCCCGAAGAAGCAAACCGCAAACACAAAAGGCAACCAAATGCCCAGTAATGCCGCGGTCGGCTCTGGAGTACCAGCCAGCAGCCAGGCAAGCACAGCGGCGAATGGTGCTATTAAAGGGAATCCAACAGCCAGCAGCCTGGCAAGCACGGTGGTGAATTGTTCCACTAAGGGGAATCCTCCGGCCAGCAGCCAGGCAAGCACGGTGGTGAATGGCGCTAGTAAGGCGAATCCACCAGCCAGCCAATAGATATAGGCTAACACAGTAAATGTTGTAATAATTCTCGTAGCGTTGATCGTACTCCGAAATGTGAATAGGGCATTATAGACACCATGTTATTCTTTTCTCCTTGCATTTTGCTCCCTCCCTTTTGCACCCCAAGAACTGGAGACCACTTGATTGGATTCATTTTTATCTGGTAGTTCTGCTAATCATCAACTTAAGTTAACTGTAAGCCTCATCGAGTCCTCCTGTGATGCTTGAACCTTGAAGTGATATTTGTTTGTTCCTTCTTTGGAACTCAGGATTGTTTTCCCGAATCCTGCAAGTTGAACCGTTTCCTGTGGAATTCCCTGCGTTCCAGAAGGGGCGTTGTGTTTTAGATGACAATCTTTCTGTCTGTGTAGTCAGCTCCTGCATCTCTTTTGTTGGACTGAAGTGATGCTGCTGAGGCCTGTCGAAATGGCGACGAATGGCACGGCACGTCAAGCCGTTCCATCAGCATGATGGCTCTGAAAACTGAGTTGCTTGTTCTGGTTCTGGCGCGCAGATTTTTTTTTTGCCCCGGTGCATGAACTTGACTGCTTATAGGCGTGTAGGGTAGTGGGGTTTGGTTCGTAGTTAAAATTTGTTACGATTTGTTACATTTAAAGTTAATGGATCAGTTTAGATACCTGTTTAGTTTGTACTTATAATTGTGATAAGATTCTCTTTTTTATTATTGTAGCTAGTGACTAAAAATATAACAAGATTTATTTATACACGTGTCAAAGTGTGATGAAGATTTTGATCTATTAGCGTGATAAAAAATTATAATAACTAATAGCAAAATTAGTATATAAATCAAATAGACTCATAGTATGGGAGGAGAATGTTGTGGATGGTTTGGTAACCAAACGCACCAGATCAGTGGATGAGACTTGGTTTGGTGCAACTGTCACATACAGTTAGTGGTGGACGCAGACGATTAGGGGCTCTTCCTTCTTTTTCTTTTTCTCTCTCTCTTTCATTCATTCTCATCCTTTTCCTCTTCCTATTTATAATAAAAAATTTATTACAAACTCGTATTTTCATTAGCTACGAAGGATTAGGGGCCTAGCTGGAGCCGCTAGCCCTTCGGATCCGCCCCTGTGCATACGTGGCTGTAAATCTGGATCGTCGGATGCCCACGTGTAGTGAAGCGGTTCACATTTGGTCACCCGGCGAATTAACACATTTGAGGGGTTTTTTTTTTTCTGTTAGAATTGTACCTTTCATTTTTTAACAATTGTGACACATGGGAGGCTTTGATTGCCCATATTGGCTTGTTTACTTGAAAGGAATGGACCCAATGCAGCTAAAGGCTAGCGGAGTCGGCAACTCGGCATCCGCCGGCAGCATCCCTGTGTGTCACTGTGCTGGCTAGATTCGACGCCAAACAGCTGCCGTATTTACTGCTATAGTATTATGCATCTAGTGTTATAGTAATATAGTCACTTTAAATTTGTTGGTTCTCTTTTATCCGCATCACAGTTTATAATGACTTTGGACTTAAAAAGAGAAAAAGAGTAATGAAAGATACAAAATATAATAGTTACTGAAGATAAAAAAATAGAAGATGCTATAATAGTGTAATAGAAGATGAATTTTTAAAGTATATGTTGGAGATAGCCTAAAGAAAGAACTAGCAGAATCGTAAACAAAGCATGGTGCATCTGTAGTGAAACTGGATTTATTTGTATGGTGAGATGAAAATATCACATCGTCTTGTATTTTTTGATGGAGGGGTATCAAATTTGTAATTTAGATAGTGTTTGGTTAGTTGAATGAAGTTGAATCGGATGAGGTCGTGCTGGATGGGAGGATCTCGGATGAGGTGATATTTGATTAGATGTATAGAATAGTACAATAATATATTTAGTTGGATATATAAGATGATATGAGAACATATTTAGTTGATTAAAAAATATGTATTATATCCATGTATAACTTAATTATTTACTGAAATAATAAATTTTATATTTGTTATGACCAATAAACTATGTTAATTAGCACTAATTATTACTATTTTCTATTAATTATAACTTAAATTGTTAATAATCATGGCTAAACACCTATAATAATAATTAGTTATGATTAATAACATCTAATTGTAACTAATGTTTAACTAAAATCCTTAATAACTATTTATAGTCACTAATTATCACTAACTACAAGTTATTAATGGAGTTGATATAGCCTGTACAAGTCGTTTTACCAATTTTCCCACACAAAACCGTTCAACATCTAAATAAAAATATTCTTAAAATATATACCACTCCATACGAGATGGCTTGATTAAATTTAACCAACCAAACAAGAGAACGAGATATTATCTAGATAATTCCATCTAAAATTAAGTTCGTACAACCAACTACACACAGTCGTAGAGATCGTTCTGAGGATCCACAAGCGGCGCTATCTTTGACCAGAGGACACGGTCCAACTTCCACAAAGCACAAATATCTTCCCATTGCAGCACTTTCACTCAACTATGACGCCAGATGTTGTCAAAGGCTTAATCCTCTTTCTGACAAAAAAAAAAAACATGCTTCCTGAAACACGAAATGTAATCTTGATGAGATTCGCAAAAGGATCGGATGAAAGAGGAGAGAATAAAACAAGGTGAAAAATTATTTTCTCTAATAGCAACGAAGACTAATCAAGTTGCTCAAAGATGGGAGGTGAGGCGAGCACAGAGCAGCCATCGCCATCACTCGGAATGAAAAAGTCAGAGCTGCCGACTGCCGTGGCAAACATCGTACCCCGCCCTCACGCGCTGCTTCCCACGTGTGCCGCGCCACGTCAGGGCGTGCGTGCGATTTCCAACTAGTTCATCGTCATCTTACAAATTGCCCCTCGTTTTTCAAGGAAAATAGACTCCAGCCCTCCAGCTCTCGGCCTCTATTCTAGTATTCTGTGCTATTCTCGTCGCCGTCTCGGTCAATCGTCGATGGATGATGGTGTCATTCCACCTTTTGGGCAGGACGAAAATAAAGTTTCAGGGTCCAAAAATATCTGTATTTGCCACCAGTTTTTTATGTAGTAATTTTGATATTACGTTTGTTTCTCGAAAAATTATAAATATTTAAAACTTTTGTATCATTAGTTTATTATTAAATAAATTTTATTAGAATTAAATACTTTTAAGTATTTATAAATTTTTAATAAAAAAATGCAAGATCAAAATTACTAAAATAAAAAGTTAATGATAAGTAAATAAAAACAGAAATAGTATGTGATTAAATCCTATCGTATAAATAATCAAGTGTTTCTGTATCCCTCACCTGAATTTTCTTTTCCCCCTCCAACAATTCGGAGTGTTTTAGGTGCTCCCTCCTCAAGGAGGCACTTCTTCTTCGGTGACAAAACTTCTCCAATAAGCTATTTAAGTTAGAGTTTGAAATTAGGATTCAAGCTTACGGGATCCAAGCTCCAAGTAGCTCCCTCTAAGGAGCGAGCCGGTTCATGGTGGTGACAGACGGGGTAGGATGATAAGACGGTGATGGTTCTATAGACGATGAGGTAGTGATGGTTCTATAGGCCACGAATGATAGAGGGTAACTAATTGGAAAGGATTGAGGGCGAGGGCGTCACCTCACGACAACGCACAAGCATTGACACAAAGCAGAAAGTGCAGCTATATCAGAGCCGATGTTGCATGGATATACATGAGCTCATCAATGGAAATTCATATAAAGTAGACCAAGGGGTGTGCCCCCTACCTGGAGGAGAGATACAGGAGTTGTGCCCTTAGCTGATGCATAATTTGGTCATATGTTTCAAGCCTGGAAGGGTAATTGGAGGCGACGGCTGGCATAGCCACAAACTACAATGAGTAGTTATATCGCCAAGGCAACGTTCCTTTGGTTTAGATATGTTTTTTTAGTTTTTTTTAAAAAAATCAGAAAGCTATTCAAACGGTCGGTTTATTGTCTTTTGATGACTTTTGGCTGGTTGAAGAAACGATTATGACTGAAATAAACTAAAAGCTGATAAACAAGTTCTAACTAGCTTTTTATCTTTTAGTGTATTGAAAAGCTAATTTTTTATAAAAAACAATAATCATAACCACCTCCTCAATTTAGTCAGAAACACTCAAACCACTTACTATCCAAACGGGTCCCGTATAGCTTTTGACAAGGGCTGGGGTATTGCGCGACTCGTCGTGCTACAGACAAACGTGTGACCTTGCCATCCTCATCCTTTTCCAGTCTGTCGTCTTCCTCTCACCAACACCAAACTTCTTCTCCGACGTTGCCCTCCATCGTAGCTCCACCCCTACCCACTGTGTCCCCTCCACCTCCTCTGCCACCATTGATGGATAGCGGCCTCCTGGCCGCTTTGCCGCGCAATCGCCGTCGTGACGCCCCCCCTCCCCCACTACCTAGCCCATCACCCATGGCCACCACTGGCAACTGGCGGTGGCGCTTTGTCCACTACAGCTCAGCCCACCACCAAGCTAGCATCTTCCCCGAGTCTATGTCCAGGGAAGAGAGAGCAACCCCTTAACCCTCCACCCCCGAAGCCTTAACCCAGTCGACCTCCTTGTCTTCTTATCCAGCAGCGTCGCGAGGTCACAAGCTGAGACGAGCGAGCGACAGATCCCGGATTAGAGTTTCCCCTCTGGCAACCTGTCACTTGATGTGATTCCGTTCCTAGCAGCAAGCCAAGTTAGCTCAAAAGCAAGTGAAGGAAGATCAAATAGATAGAAAACATAAAGAATCAAAAGGAAAAGAGAAGCAAAGATGGAATGAACATTGCCTAGCAGTATACCTTCTTCGATCTCGCGACCCAGGTAATAGGCAAGTAGTGAATCGTACTCATTCAACAAGAAGTCCAGGTGAACTTTTCAGGTTTATGACGAGGTGCGAAGCAAGGTAGACATTCTACAGCGTGTAGTTGTAATAGATCGATGCATTCAACAAGAAGTCCATGTGAGCTTTTCAGGTTTGTGACGAGGTGCGAAGCAAGGTAAACATTCTACAGGGTGTAGTTGTAATAGATGCAGCAGGTCAAGAATGAGACGCAACGACTACAACATAAACTAGCACAATGGAGTTTCTTGAGAGAGATATTGGATTTTTCACGACACTGTAGCGCCTCACGTTCTACTGTGCACCCCTTGATTTCACCCTTGGAAAGTCGGGAGATCCGGATCCTCATCTGGCCTTAGAATCCGCTCCTTGTTCTATTTTCTAATTTAATTATCTTTGCAATGGCAGCGGCGTAATTTTCTTTTTTTTTTATTTGTTGGAATTTGGGTTGCCTATACGATCTTCGTAGACTGGGGATGAAGGAGCAGTTTGGTTGGTGCACGCTACTTACTCACACCGTTGGTGCTCTTTGTGACACGCTACTTGTGACACGTTGGTGCTCTTTGTGACACGTTTGCTTCACCAAAGGAAAGGATATTAACGAGAACTAAACCTTAATCTAGGTGGTTCGTGAAGATGATTACATCCTTATTTATCAGAATTAAAATTAAAATTTATTTCTCGTATGACCCATTAAGTTAGATTTTTCTTTCAATGATGATCAACATATTCTTCGACGGCTGTGTGAGTGTGTTGTTTGTCCTCGGCTTCTTATGAAAAAAAGTGAAGGATATTGTTGCACAAAATATGAAACGTAGATATCTGAAAGAAAATTCTATAAGATCTGATCTTACATAAAAATTCTCTTTTATATACGTCATGTGTTCTATTTTTTTCTCTCAGTTATATGTATTAACTGTTAAATTAATAAATGATGATATAGATTACAGTCCCGTAAAGAATTTACGATAAAAAAATCTCGTATAATATCCTTCCGAGACATCTGGGGAGCACATCATTGCGTCCATACCTCATCATGCTGCTGCTGCTGCAGCATGCACACCGTACCACGTCGTCTAATCACCGCATAAACTAATCCATCCCGCAAAGAAAAATCGCGTAAACTAATCACGCGCAAACCCAAACGAGAAGAGAAAGCACAGAGCAAACCGCTGCTAGCAACTGGTCGAGGAGAAGCCTCCTCGTTAAGCTTCGAATCCTCGCACCTCCTCTTCCACCCACGCGCGCTCCTCTCCCCCTCCGCTCCAACGCCAAAACCCCCCGAATTCCCCACCTCCAATCCGATCGGCCTAGCCTAGGGCCCCGGCCTCCTCGTGCAGGAAGCAGGGTCGATGGAGAAGTACGAGCTGTTGAAGGACATCGGCTCCGGCAACTTCGGGGTGGCGCGGCTGATGCGGAACAAGGAGACCAAGGAGCTCGTCGCCATGAAGTACATCCCGCGCGGGCTCAAGGTGCGGCGCCGGATTCGGCCCCAACTCGAGTCCTTCTATCTGAATTCTTGCGAAATTTGTGCGCCTTGTGGGTTGATTTATGCTTGTTGCAGATTGTCGAGAATGTGGCGAGGGAGATCATAAACCACCGCTCGCTGCGGCACCCCAACATAATCCGGTTCAAGGAGGTGAGGGAAACAGAGGAGAATTTTCGCGACCTCTTGGAGTCCTTGCGCTCGAGGTGAAGAAGAATTTCATCTTTTCTTGTTCACTTCATCATTTCGGGGGACTTGTGTTTAGGTTGTGCTCACGCCAACGCACCTCGCCATCGTTATGGACTACGCCGCCGGCGGCGAGCTGTTCGAGCGGATCTGCAGCGCCGGGAGGTTCAGCGAGGATGAGGTGATCATTCGTCTGCTCAAATTAGACGGCACGGAATATCTTCTTCTGTTTTTCCTCCAAAGCAATTTGGGGTTGATGTGCTAATTTCTTTTTCTTCCTACTATTCTAGGCGAGGTATTTTTTCCAGCAGCTAATTTGCGGTGTTAGCTACTGTCACTTCATGGTGAGAACAGCAACCAAGTAAAAACAAAAGATCTTTTTATGGAATAAATTTTCTTAAAAAAAGTTGTGCTGATGAGGTGTGCAACTGCAAATTTTGTTTGGATTTGCAGCAAATTTGTCACCGGGACTTGAAGCTGGAGAACACGCTGCTGGATGGCAGCCCGGCGCCCCGCCTCAAGATCTGCGACTTTGGCTACTCCAAGGTACCAAAGTTTTCCGGTTATTGTTTCTTATGATTTCTTTGAAAATGTATGCTGAAAGAAGCCTTGTTAAACTTGGCATGCTGGGAAGACCAAAATTTTGACACGAAACTGTGCTGCCTTTTCTCACTGTGCTCATTGAACTCGTGCCTTTATTGCCTAAAAGAAATAGAAGCGAAATTGCCTCTGTTCCAGCTTCACTGAAAAATCGTTCAAATCCATATGTCTGCAAACAAGAAAAGAAGGCAACACTTATGCAAACAATTGTTCTTTATTGCAGCAGTATACTATAATCAGCTGCTAACACGGTAACACCTTTCTTTGGCAACGTTTCTTTGTCGCAGTCATCACTGCTGCACTCGAAGCCGAAGTCCACGGTTGGAACTCCGGCGTACATTGCTCCGGAGGTGCTCTCTCGCCGGGAATACGACGGCAAGGTTAGTGGTGTGATTTTTCTCATCTCTTTTGCTTATATCACTGCAGTTAGGGTACCTATTGCACCCTCACCTTAAACCTTCTGTGTGCATTGCCTATCCTTGTGTGTTGTGTCAGTCTGCTCTGCGATGCCCTCTGAGGTTCTGACCATAATGTAGTCTCATAGTTCTTTTGCATTCCTAGACCCAGTGCATGAAAGCATCACTTGCATTGCCATGTGGCCCCAGTGCAGCATACGTTCTCCCTTGTGGACCGGGCTCTTGGAACACTTCCCTAATCAGTGGTTTTGCATTTTTGGAATTTTGTTCATGAATCTAGTAGGCAGGGAGTGGGCCTGGCCCCACACGCCAGAATTGGTGTCTTATCCCTATCCCTGTAGGGAGATTCCAAATTCCAACTTCCAAGTACTCCAATTATCTGTGTTGACAATTTTGTCAAAGAAGTATAGGGGACAGCTAGTCTAAAGAAATGTTCATTCTGTGTCACTTGGAATTTTTTTTTTCATCAACATGTCTGATGTTGAACTTTGCCCCAGTGGGTTGTGCCTGCTTTTCTTGCATGCATAAATTCTAATCCTGATCGGATTCATACTTGATTACATGTTGGAGTCTTGTCTTTGTGGCATTCTTGGAGTAATGACCTATGAAAAAAAGCTTGATTTGATGGAGGAAAGCACAAGAATCTGTTAATGCAGATCTTATTGCCATGCTTAATTTAAATGATCTACTCTAAGTGAGGATTAATAAAATGTTCTTGTGCACTTGTTTTCTGATGAATCTTTGACCAGCAAACTTTTCAATAAAAAAATGCAAAGCTCCAAAAAATCATTTTCGTCTGTCTAGAGGATAACTGAAAAGGAAAAGTACTAAAAAGAAATGAAATGTTTGCGTATGATGAACTCCGTATTGTGGAGATATGCCCCGTGGGCATGTTACATGAGTCATTTTGTTCCCATTTGTCATACTTTATGTCCTTTAACTGACCATTTTTCGTCATGTTTCCATCCCTAGTTCATGTGTACATGGCCATGGGCCCCTCAGACCTTGTCTTTTCATGATACCATGTTAGACTGAATATCTAGTTGGTTGCCTGTGGTACTTCAGAGCTGTTTTTCTTTGTCCACTTCGTTTTTTTGCCATCTATTACTTGTCTTGCTTAATGTAGATACTATTTCACCAATGATTAATGTACTTTGCTTCTTACTTTTTGGTATGTCATGCCAAACTGCCGGAAAATTTTCCTTTCCAGAATGCGAAAATTGATTTGTCTTCGCTTGTGAAAGAGAAACCATATGATGTCACTGAGATAAGTTTAAGCGTTGGACATTGCTCAATCTTTTGTATCGTTGATTTCTAGTAACTCTGTTTAAGTTTTGGTGGTGGCATTACTTTCCAAAGGTGCCTACTTCTCTGATTTGCTTGTGGGCTACTCCGGAATTCTAGTACCCTCCAGTAGTGATATTTGCTTTATCTTCACCTATCCATTTTCTAAGCTATCTGCATTTTCAGAGTGTCTTACCATATTTCATGCATACATCGGCACGAATTTTTTGTAATTGATTTGTTATGCCTGATCTTATCGAGTGGCAAAAAAATTGTAAACTAGCCTTATATTATTTTGTTGATTCAGTGGTACCTGTTCAAGATTTACATTGCCAAGTCCTAAGTGACCTGTGATAGTTTCCTTTTCATTTCACCGCTTCACGTTTACGTGAGCAACTGAAGTATTTCATATAAGTTTTGCCACCAGTGGATATGCTTTTAACGCATGGTTGCACCATGCTTAGGAGAATTCTCCTTGAAATGTATATGCTTTTCAGTTTTTGGGTTCTCAGCATAATGGCTGCAGTCAACAATACGTTACTAGTTGCCAATTTATATCGTAATATAAACTACTATTTAACTTATGATTGCCATTTAAATTGTGTAATGGTGGCTGTTTATTGGATAGAGGAGAGGAGGGGGATGGCGACCATGGAGGTCGCCATTGGCTATGTTGGGTGGTAGCTAGGGTTTGGGTGCAAGGAGGCGGTGACGTGAGAGAGAAGGCGAGGGTCGGTCAGGCGTCTGGACGGCAAGAAAAGTTCCCCTTCTAATTTTTGCTTATCTCTTTATTGATGGTTTGCCTCTCTTTATATAGAGAGAAGCTAATTTGGTTCCTAAGTAATTTATTACAATTTGAAAATTTATGGAAACCCTAATCTACTTAACAGCGAAGAAACGAAATGGACCCAATCGCGCTACAGTATGTGTGGTACTATTCATACCTGTGAACAGTAAGTATCACGAGCGGGCTTTTGGGCCAGTTGGCCCTAATGGGCCATGACCCATGACATCTCTCTCCCTTTTCACTTGCAGCTCGTTCTCGAGCTGCTAATTAGGGAGAGCTCCACTTGCTGCAAGGTGGGGGTCATGGTTAAAATCTGAGGTAGCCACATGCTGAAGAATGAGTTCTACTCCCATGTGGTTTTTTGTGTGACAAGATAGTGTCAGAGATGGTTGATGAAGAACTCCATTCGCCTTGTGTTGTTGTTGATGATAATGATGATGGTGGCCTTGAGTCGAAGGAGTCTGTATATCATTGTTGTGCCATTGATGTTGACGAAGAAGAGATACTTGGCGATGAGCTCGGAGAAGACATGGATTATGATGACGACGTCCTTGGAGATATCGCAGAATCCCTTAAAGATGATTGCAATGTAGTACTCTCTTGTATCCAATGCATTCTTGTTGTGCCCATTGGAAGATTTCTGCAAGACAGAGTTAATGTGTTCCTTCTAGATGTAGGTATCTGTCATGCACTGATAGTCTGTCACATGCTGGGTAGGGGAATTGAAGAAAATGCACACAACATACGATCCTTCTAGTTCCCATGGGAACAAGGCAAGCAGGTAGACCATAAGGGCCATCCCAAGAGTGGTAAAAGTCCTGAAGAGGAAGGATAATAGTGACCATTTGGACTTCGGCGGTTGGTGACATGATGGATGTAGCTAAAGCCGCTGATGAAACAACAATCTCTGAAGCATGTTGTGTGATGATGTGGATGACCTTGTTGGAGACGATGTGGATAGGAAGGGCGGACGTACGTTCCTCATGAACGTTGATGGTTGTTGGATGCAATGGAGGTTGAGCAACCGTTGTCGGTGTATAACACTCAAAGATGAAGTTATTGACAACCGGATGGGTGCGATCATTGATCTTGGTCGATAACAGTTGATTGACCCAACACGAAGGACACATGTTGTCCAGGCTATCGAAAAAGCACGCTTGGGGGATATCCGATGCTATTGGAGTGGTTCGTGGTCGCTCTGCCGTTATTGAAGTAGAAGCGGCAGTGTAGTGGAACATGGAGACAACTACGACCTTGGAGCCTTCTCTCTCCACTAAAGACAAGTTAGTCGGGGAGAGGCACGTAGCTGTTGTACAAGGATTCGAACGATGACATACGGGATGGTGAACCTGAGGATAGAGGACTCATCGTTGAAGGAGATGGTCGACGAGTGGAGGCAAGTGGTCGCTGTCGAAGAGATGTAGGGGGCGCCTCGAGAATTGACCCTACCACTTGGGGTGAAGGAGGTCGGATCAGGCGGCCAGTCCGCACCACTAGGTACGGAAGCCATCATCGGATCAATGTTGCTGTAGGGTCGTTTGGTGCTGAGCTCGAAGGTTTCCCACCGAAGGACTTGTAGATCTGCAGTGGTTTAGTGGCATCAAACGCCCTGAGGCCTCCTACCTTAGCGTGAAGTCCAGGTCGGCCATGGATGGCGAATGAGAGTCCACAGCTGTTGAAGTGCCATAAGCCTTGGTGAGGGACTTCGTGATCATAGACATCGCAAAATTCTATGTAGCAGCTGTGTGTTCCTCTTGAATGCTGTGGGCTACAGAAAGGAAGTCTTTGGTTACATTCTCCGTAGATTCTGTAGAAGATGAGACGGCGCCATGCGTCTTAGAGAAGATGTTGTTGGCGAACGGCGCGTGAAGGTCGGGGAAGCCGGTCAACTCCTGGTGAACAGTATCATGGGTACTGTTCATGCCATGTATAGTGGAATCCACATGGAACTACACGCCTTGCGTCGAGGTGGAAGAAGAGGCTGGAAGAAGCATCCTGGAAGGCAATGTGGTGGCGGGCCTGGCAAAGTTATGGATGACAGCGTCTATGCCGACAGAGGAGTCGTCGTCGAGCACATCTAGAGACATGGGCAGCACCGCCTGGTGTCGAGATAGGGTGGAAGACCTGCGTAGAGGGAGTGCAGATGTTTGACGTGTAGGCGATGTTGCAGGAGTGTTCATCTGCCGATGATCATCGAGAAGAATTCGTTATGACCTCCGATGAAACTGCTGATGATGGGACAATAGCATCTGGCAGGATGATGGTTGTTAGCGGTGAAGTAGCTGAAAATGCGTCGATGATTGACAATGTTGTGACAGGCGGCGGAATGAAGAAAGCATCCATCGAGGTAACGCAGTTACAGTGTTGCAGATCAACCTTGTTGGTACATGTATCTAAGGCTGGCGGTCGACGCAGTAATGGGGAAGAAATCTTAGGCGTCTCCTTTGGATTACGAGGGCCGTTGAGGGCGGTGAATAAATCAGCAAACCATTGCCAATGTTCTTGGCGGTATTCCTCAAGTTGCTGACACAGATCATCCCATTATAGCGCAGTATCGGAGATGAGTGGAGCATGAAGATTTGAGGAAATCGGAGCGTCATAGGTACTGTTCACAGACGAAACAGTGTTGCGGGTATTGTTCACACAACATACAGTATCATGAGTGCTGTTCATGTGAGGAACAACCTTGCAGTTTTCTTTGTCGAGGTCGATGCATCCTTCGCAATCGCATATGCAAATGTTGATCTTGAGTTGACTGTATGATCGATCCCTCTGACGAAATTCATGACGTCAGAGTGGCCTCTGATACTAGATAGTAATGCTGGTTGTTTATTGGAGGGAGGAGAGGAGGGGGATGGCGATCATGAAGGTCGCTAGCGGCTATGGTGGGCGACGGCTAGGGTTTAGGCGCAAGGACGATAGCATGAGAGAAAGAAGACAAGGGTCGTCTAGGCGCTTTTAATTTTTTGCTTATCTTTTTATTGATGGTTTGACTCTCTTTATGTAGAAAGAGGCTAAATTGACCCTTAAGTAATCTATTATAATTTAGAAAGTAATAAAAAATCATAATCTACTTAATGGCCAAGAAACAGTGGCCAAGAAACAGTGTGAACTCGGCTGATGATACAATATATGTGGTACTATTCACACTTCATGAACAGTACCATTGAGCGGGCTTTTAGACCGGCTGGTCCTAATGGGTTATGGATTAGGCCATGACCCATGACAAACTGTAGTATGCTTTTTATTTTATTTTTTGAGAACTCAAATTTTGATATTTCTTAGATTATTGAGTACTGTAAGATCATCTCTAGCAGATACTTAAAAATTCATCCTCTATAATACTATTACAGCATCCCCTAACACTATTATAATATTTTTTTTATAGCCAAAAGTTACTATATTTCTTACATTCTATTACTCTTATCCCCTTGAACCTATAGATATACTCAGTGAACAGTGATATAGGGTGCTCCTTCTGTCCGCAAGTTTGCCGATCGCCAGCACTATGTTGCCTTCGTCTGTATCCTTGTAGCAAGCAATGCTGCTTCCGCTGAAGCCGTTTGCCGCACGCATCGATCGGCAAAATAGTGGCATAGTGTCGTGGCTCTGTTTTTACTGTAGCTGCTGGAGCTGCCCTAAAGGCATCTGCTTCCTTGAGATTACTGTTGCCTGCGCTCTTCTCCTTATGATGGAGTTCATTACATTTTGTAAGATGGTTTCCAGATGGCAGACGTTTGGTCTTGTGGAGTGACCCTTTACGTGATGCTGGTTGGTGCGTACCCTTTTGAGGACCCCGACGATCCCAAGAATTTCAGAAAGACGATTGGGGTAATAGTTCACTCACTGTCCAAGAAATCCTAAATCTCTGGTTCTTACACCTTGTGAATGATTAATATGGTGCGTGCCCAAAATTCTTTTTCAGAGAATAGTGTCTATTCAATACCAAATACCAGAGTATGTCCACATTTCCCAAGATTGCAGGCAGCTCCTCTCTAGGATCTTCGTCGCGAATCCTGCAAAGGTATTTTTTGGAGAGTGAACCCTGCAAATCGTCAATCATTTTACCACTGCTGTAATGCCATTTCATCTCATTTCTTCAGAGAATAACTATTAGGGAGATTAGGAATCACCCCTGGTTCCTGAAGAACTTGCCTAGAGAGCTTACAGAAGCTGTACAAGCCAAGTACTACAAGAAGGACAACAACGCCCCCACCTACTCTGATCAGACCGTTGAAGAGATCATGAAGATAGTCGAGGAGGCTCGCACACCACCTCAATTGTCTACTCCGGTGTCTGGTTTCGGTTGGGCCGAGGAAGACGAGCAAGAAGATGGCAAGAAACCCGACGATGAAGACCAGGATGGGGAGGATGAGGAATATGATGGTGAGGACGAGTACGACAAGCAGGTGAAGCAAGTACATGCCAGCGGCGATTTTCGACACCTGATAAAATGAAGCTGCTTGCAAGGTTCAGTTTTCAGCTGATGAGATACCGTCTGTATTTTCTGTAGTTGTGGTGTTGAGATGTTGCACCCTCGGTGTTTATTTGTAGTCTCCTGTTTGTGGATCTTCCTTTTTCTGATATTGTGTTATAACTTTGTAAATTATCAAACTGGCTTCCTCAGTGGCTATGTAATTGTAATGAACTGTGGAGCGATTAAGCTAGTCAGATGAAATGCAGTTTATGGAATAAAACTTTCATTTTGATGGGACTTTGGGGGCTTCGCTATGTTTGAGGCAGTGATACGATAATAATAAAAAATAGCTGAAAATCCGGCGCTTCAAGGAAATACTGGACGCACTCCGTACCTTTTGAACTGCTAGTGTCTGATGTTCATTTGTCACGTCATGCTAACTTGGACCTCCGTTTTGCGTGGTCCTTACATTTATTATCTTCTAGAAGAATGTCTAAATTTGGCCCTGACCCCTTCTCTCGGTTCATTTTTCATCACGCAAGTCTCAAACCGGGTAAAACTATGTCCCAAAGCTGCTTTGTGGGTGGTTTTTGAGTGATGTGGTAGCCTCATCAATCATTTTTTCCGTGCCATTTGGCAATGACCCCACATTTCAGTAGCATTTTCATCCTCTTTTTCCCTCCTCTCTCTCTTACATGCATAGACGACATGGGCAAAATGATGATGTGGCTGCCACGTCACTCCAAAACCACCCCTAACACTAGTCTTGGGATGTAATTTGATAAGATGTGGGACGAGTTTTACCCGGTGGTTTTGGACATGACGTACGAAAATCAAATCGGGAAAAGAGTAGGGACAAAATATAGACCTTTTCTTTTCTTTTTTAAACTCAGTTTTCATTAACAAGACTCGTCCACCTAAAGTTTTGATCGTTCCACAGAACTGCATCTAAACAAAGCGACCATAACGGGAAAAGAGAAGCCTATCTGGGTTGACCGTCCATAGATATCTACGTACCTGACGGGACAACACCGAGAGACCACCAGAGGAAGCAAGCCGCGGCATGAAAAGAAAAAGAAAGAAAGAACGATGTCACTCAGCAAAAATCCAAGTTTTTTTACCCCTGTGGATTTGTCCTGTTGGGGCTGGGATTTTTGCTAGCCCGGCAACAATTCAATATGCAGCCATATGGACAACACCCTAACCTTAGAAGCTCTGAAACTACTGAATCCATTAGCTGAAAAAACATCACAAGATTGCACTCTACGTACCCGTATGCGATACTTCTGAGAGAAAGCATGGATAGAACTGACAAAATTTGATAGTCTGTGAGCACATGATCAACTTGAATCCCCCAGTTCATACTCATTAGGAACCCGAATCTTGTCTGCTCAGCCAACACAAGAAACAACAACAGATCGAGGCGTTACGCACCTTCACGACCTGTACAAAAGATAGGTAATTTTATTGCACATGCTGCTGGAAAATAGTGCAGATTAGGCGTTTGACGTAAATGAGAAGCACCACAAGCTCACCGTGAGAAAGGTTTTGCTTCATGTGCTTTCATTCTTGTCGGTCAGGTCAGAAGATGGCGCGGGTGATTGGCATGCTTCGGCAGGAGCCACATCCTTGTCCTGGCTGTCTAGCTTTTCAGAGAAGTAGTACGGTACTAGTCAGTCAAGAGTTACTCAACATGATCATATTATTACATAATGCCAGTGAACGCACTCATCCGAAAGAACAATCGCTAAATCCTATAAGAGATTCAGTGCAGAAAACACAGTCAAACTGATGTTATCCTAGCATCGTTCTCTGTACTTGAAGCCATTTAGTTCTTACCTTTAGGCTTTGTTAACCTGAATTCGAGTACTACAACCAGTTATTTTCCTAGCTACCTGTCCATGCACAAAACGGGTTATGCATGGTTTCAACTGGAACTTGTTCACCTGTTTATTGCAACATATATCACCGGCGTGTTCTACATTTTGTAGTACTTATCACTCATCTTTCATCAGCACATAACACACTCTTCTCAACTTTCCCCTGCTCCCAACTGAAGATGAACATTGAACGGTTTATAATCCATGTCATTATTTCAGAAAGATCAATAGGCAGGGAATCATATGTACCACAGATGTGATCATGTTTTTATATCAGATATGCACTGCATTACCCATTTGCTACTTCGCCCATGCATGCATGAATCAATCAGAGCAGAATCAGGCGAACTCATGAAAGGGCAAGTAAATCAAGGCATAAGTAATGAACAAGTTGTTTCCTATTGTAGTCAAGGGTCAAGCACAAATGAATATTGCAATGCCAGATTTCACAGAAAGTATTCAACATCGATCAATATTGTAGTAAAGCAGAGCACAAACGTATTACCATTAATTAGGAACAAAACAGAACATGATTCACAGATTTAGGATATCCAGATGGAACATGGAATGCTGAGCACAAACTAAGCTCTTACCATTGAGGCATTGAGAAGCGACGGGAGGCAGCACCCAAGCGAGGACGTAGCGCCAGTCGATCACCGGCCGGTCGATCACCTGGACCAGATCGCTGTAGGGCTCGCGGGCGAACTCCACGACCGCGCTGTGGCGCACGTCGACGGAGAAGAGGTACCCCTGCAGGAAGAAGTAGACGACGTCGGGGTTGTGCGGGTGCACGAGGGCGAGCACGGGGACCTCCTGCGGCATCCCCGTCCGCCTGTAGCTGTCGTCCTCCCAGATCTTCGCTAGGGTCGTCATCACGAACTCGTGGTCCTCCCAGGACGCCTTGCCGATCGAAGGAACGAATGCCAGCGTCCAGACGACCACCAGTGTCTCCCGCGGGGTGCTGATGCTCTCGCGGGCGAGGGCGACGTCCACGAACCGCAACCTTCCATTGCTCACCCGCACGATTCGGTAGCTGTCGATCTGCTCCTCCTTCTCGGACCTAAACTCTAGAGCGAACATCTCCGGGAGCTCCACGTAGTGCAGCACCGGGTTGTAGGCAATCGGGTCGCAGCAGAGGAGCCCCTGCCGGAGGTCGACCCACCAGAGGTTCCCGTCGTGGGAGATCACGTCGTGGGGAGTCCACCGCGGGCAGGTCCCGGAGACGAGGGGACAGGTCAGCTCTCTCTCGTCCCACGAGTCCATGCCCGAGCGGAAGGTGAGGAGGCTGGCGCGATCGGCGACCAGGAGCTCGGCGACCACGTAATCGGAGCCGCCGGTGCCGGGGATGGGGAGGAGGCCGACGCTCTTGATGGTGGAGATGCGGGACTGCTCGGGCCGGACGCGGTCCGGTACGCGCACGGTGATGGTGGTGCAGGCGGACGCGCCGCGTCCGGTGGCAGTGTCGGCGGGGAGTAAGTCGCGCGCCTGCGCCAGCGCCAGCACGAAGAGCATGCCCCGTGGGTTGGGGTCCAGGTCGAAGCGGACGGAGGTGGTCCTGGACACGTAGAGGAGGAGGCCGGCGTCGTTGGCGGCGACGACGTAGGGGTGCTCGGCGCCGTCGTCGCTGGGCCTGGGGGCTTTCGTGGGCGTGGTGAGGCTGGAGAAGTGCGGCGGCTTGGCGACCTTCAAGGAGGGGATTAGGTCCTCGTCGGCGTCGTACTGCACAAGGCCGACGCGCCGCAGGACGATCCACAGCCGCGGCGGCACTGTCGGCGCATCGGACGAGGAAGACGACTTCATTTCGCCGGAGAGAGAGAGAGAGAGAGAGAGAGAGAGAGAGAGAGAGAGATTTGGTGGGTATGAATGGCAATTGGGCTTTGGATGTTTGAAGGGTTTGGCGTGCAGGGCAAGATTGGATTCCAATCGACGTTTACTTTGCCGCTGCGGCGTGGTGGAACTGTAAGAAGATGGTGGCACTGTAATTAAACGGGGTAACGTTGGGGTCTTGGGGAGCAGCTTCAATGCAGGTTATTTTCCGGTTACCACACGCGCGCCGCCATGGGTTTCCCGTTTGTAACTTTCGTATGGATGAGTTGCAAAACTCCCACGATTTCGATAATCATATAGGTGATAGAGAGGAATATAGAGAAGAAAACATTTTCTGTACCCCGGATACATATCTTTTAATGAGTGTTTAGAAAGGAGTGGATATATTTTAAAAAGTAGTATATACATTAAAAAAGAATATAATTTACTTAAAAAAAATATACATATTTCAGAAAATAAGTATATACATATTCGAAAGTAGCATATATATATATATATTAGAAAGTAATATATATTTTAGTTATAACGAGATCACTGGATTGAGCTGGAGTTATGTTCTCCGGGGAGTATCTAATGACACACATGTTCGCTATAAACAGGGAAAGACATCAATAATTCAAGGCAAGGAGATTCTATGTAGATAAAGATATCTATTATTAGAGACATGCATGTAGATGAAGACAACGAATAGAAGTGATAGGTAAAAGTAGACGGTTTTTGTTGATGTAAAGAATAGTGGGGTTCCTTGCGGGCGGACCCACGCCAGTAAGATATCAGCAGATATCGTATGTCACGTTTTGTCTAGAACTGCGGTTCTCCCGCACGACTAGTCGGCAACTGCGCGGCCAGCCAGCAACCATGCAACCCGACTCTCCGACCGGGCTCCGTGACCAGTCCCCAGGTCGCAGGAGCAAACCCCGCAACCAGTCTCCTCTGGTCGTGGGGCAGGTATATGTCCAAGCAGTTTAATCACAATAAATGCTTTTTCACTTGAGTAGTTCCTTTCCCCATGTCCCCTTTTCGGTCGTCGATGGCGTGGTCGGCACAGAGCGGCTGTGACCTGTCCCGTAGCATTAATCACTACGGGATGGCCTGACAGGCGTGGCAGGAGTTCTTTTGCAGGTGTGCAGACGGCGCATGGGGACGGGACATGACAGTTCGGGTGACCAGGATGACGCAGGCGGTGGAGCGATGGGACGGGCTCTGTGGCGCCGTAGAGCAAATGGGGTACACCTGCTCTTAGTAATGATAGGCCTAGGTGAGAAGCTCGGGCTAGGCCTGAGTCTGTGTCTTGGCTCACGTGTAAATACTCTCTCCCTCTGATATATAAAGGGAGGGGTACCAGGCTTGTAGAGAGATATTTTTCGGGGCCCAACAAGTAGATGGCAGGGCAAGAAGATCATGGGTATTTGACTTAGACTACAAGAATAAGAATACACAGGATGTATGGCTATTACCCTGAGGGGGATCTGAACCTGGATAAATCTCGGTGTTCTTGAGTCACACACTCACAGCCGGATCCAACATACGTATCCCGAGCGAAGATCATGCACCCATCGTCCGATACACCCCGGAATCATTGTTAAGGATTTACCCTTGATAATTCCATATTATGTCGCTATGAGATTCCATACTAATACCTAATTACCTAAACCAAATTAAATAAGGGAGGAAAGGGCTCCTCGCAGGCTATAAAAGGGGGTTTTAGGCAATAAAAGAGAACATACTAGCCACTAGCCATTGAGCAAGCATTCTCCAGAGAAGAACGAGAGCATCTATAGCATTCCCTCTTTCACCTCTAGTATTACTCCACCTTGTAAAATAGTCTATATTGAATAAAGTAATTATACCACTACCGTTGTAAGGTAATCCTCTATCTGTATATAAGTGTTGGAGTTTGAAAAGAAAAAAATCATTTGTAAGCTATGCTTATAAAAATAAAGTAGTGTTATCTTTGAAATCCCTTATTCTTTTAGTTTGTTTATATAGGACGAGTTTTTATGTTATGTATCTTATAGGAGAAATCTTTTTAGTAGTTTTTAAGTAATTCTTATATCTAGCATAACTATAATAGGGTGAGTAGAATACTGTATCCACAGAGAAGTATTCCATTTGGGTGGAACTGCTTAGGGTGATGATAAAAACTTATTATATATATTCATAACTAAGGATATTTAGGAAAAATTTTGCTACTCCTGAAATAAGCTAGCAATAATAATGGTGAGTACAGAGTAGGATTATTACAACTGTTGTATAGTCGGCTGAGTTGTTGGTTTCGCCAACATGTAAAAGATCTTGAATAATAGCGAAAGATGAACAGTAACTTTGAATAAGTATCAGAAAACCCCAATCACTTCGTATATTGGTATCAAAGTCTAGTCATCACTGAAATATTAAAATATCTAAATTTAGAATTTAGTACATAAAAAAAATATCAAGACAAAGGATAATATTAATATTAGGTGCATATTCAAGTCCTCTGAAGAACATAGTTAGCATTCTTCTCATAGCCAATTAAATCTAATCATTGACTTAGTGCATAATTTTTATATAATTTAGGGTAAAAGAAAAGATGATTTGGACTTAAAATTAGAAAGATTATACAAAGAACATAAACAGTTAGAAGAAAAATATTTCCACATACATTACAAAATAAATTTGGCCTTACAAGTCATAGGAGAAAAACAAGACCGAGCAAAATAAATCCAATCAAAATAGGGATTACATTAAAGAAAAATTTATCTTGCTATATAAGAAGCTAGACTCTTTATTTTTTTCTAGATAAATTATCTCATAAGAAAGAAGTTCTAAGGGCATTAGAAGGACCAAAGTCTTTAGACCGAGACATAATTAATATTAAAGGCTTTTGGAGGAGGTCAAGACATTGGTTCTCTCATAAATATATGTCAAGCATATAACAAGCTTTAAGAGAAAAGAATATTTAGCTGATTTTGTTGATTTTCTGATTACGAATCATCTAAAGAAGACTCTAAAGTAATAATAAGGTAGAATATTACTATTATTCAATTGTTGTTTCAGATTTTGAATATAATTAATACTAAAGAAAGTAGCAAAGAGATCGAATTAGCCTCATTTGGAATAGTTGCATCCACTAAGGTCATAAACTCACAAAGATGAATATATCGAAAATCTTTGTTAAAAAGACCAAACACTACAGTTGTAACCTGAGATGCAAGACCCTTAACTCTAGTAGATAGAATAAGTCATAGATTTAGAAAGAGACCTTGAAAGATATCAAAAACTACCTTAAGAAAAATAAAGCCATAACAGTTCTATCAAATTGGTATGTTTGAAAGTAAGAATGAATTATACATGATATCTAAAAAAGTAAAATTAAGCGTTTTGGCACAACCAATAGAGTTAAGAGTTGTAAGTAAGCAATTTAAAAATGGTCTAAAATACCCCGGTTACAAATATATTCACCAAGTAATATATATTATAGGAATTAAGGGTATGATAAGGAAGAAATTAGGAACAAATGTTCTAATAATATTATTAGATAAAAGATAGGGTACAATAAATAAAGATGCATTAAGATTCTTAGAAGGACATATAAATGAGAATATATTACTAACTTACATAGCTCCAGACTTGATAATGCATATAAAAAATTTATAGAAAAAATGAGTTTTGGTTTATAGACCAAAGGATACGAAGAATGAAAAAAATAAATTTGTTAGTAAGAATATAATTCATAGGAAGATTGACTAATAGAAGTAGAACTAGATATAAAGTGAATGTGAATGATGTAATTGAATGTATGCAATAAAAGAGAATAAAGTTTTTGAGTCTTTTAAAGATAGACTCTGAAAAAATAGCAGGAGAAAAACAGAATATAAGCGAGTTAATAGAAAATAAGAATTTAAAACAACCTAAAAATTATATAAGTTACCAAAATATTAAAGGAGATACTAGTATTAGATTAATAAACTAGAAAGACATCAGGTTCGTATCTTTGTCACTACCATCCAAGTCGGAGTCACTGCTTTGGATCGCGATCTGGATCTTCTTTCCCTTATCCACTTTTTTGACCTCCACTTCAACCAACTTTTTTCAAAGGTGACACTCATAGATGCTATGGTTGTCGGTTTGGTGGAAGTCCCACTTAGGCTTTTCGTCTTGATTGCTGGAGCCTGGTGTGAAGTTTCTACTCTGGGAAGGACTGGAGTGCTGGTCGGGACAGACATCAGGCATGTGTGTAATTTTTTTTTCAGATTTAGCTTTCTTTCCCTTACCTTTCTTGGAATTCTTCTCGTGCTTGCTCTAGACGTTGTCACCGCCGAGCTCGGGTTGAGAATGCTTGATGCCTTGAGTCTTTTCCTTAATGTAGAGGAGTGCATCCTTGACCCTAGCAGACTTATCGACGATCTGCATAAGCTCCTCAACCATTTCAGGCTCCTTTCCAGCTATGTCTTCAACGCAACGCCAGCTCTTAACCAATTGAGTGAACGCCTAGATGACATCGTAGTCGCTAATCTTGGGGGTGGTATTCTAGGTATTGCTGAAGCAGCACATAAACTCATGCAAGGTTTCATTCCCCATCTACTCGCAACAGTGGTGATCGTTTTTCATGCCGAGATGAACGTATGTACCCTAAAAGTTAGCTCGAAACACGTCGCAAAGCTGCTCTTATGAGTAGATTGTCCCTGGTGATAGATTAATCAACTCATGTCCTGGCTGCCCCTTCAAGGGTTGTAGGGTGATAATTCTCCATTACCTTCTAGTCTCCACCAGCCATCGTTGGTCGTCATATAGATCTGAAGAAACTCAACGGGATTTGTACTTCTATTGTATTTCTCGATCGTCCCGGGGTAGAACCATGCCGGAAAGCTTACATTTCGTAGATCTAGAGAGAAGGCCAAATATCCGTTGATGGCGCTGTGCATGGTTCCAGCACCCCTGAGAGTCTTTACCATGACGATGAAGATCGGTCCTAATTTGATTTATGTCGGAACATTTCCCGATTAGATCGATGATGGGTAGAAGAAGCCTCCTCAAAAGCCCCCGGGCGTCTTCGCCAGTCGTCGATGACTTGACACAAGTTACTGATTGGGTGACCTTCGATCAATGAGGTCCGACGATGGTGGTTTGCCTGATTGTCATCCTGGAAAGCCTTGTTCCTAGAGTTACGCCTCTTCGAGTCACATGGGTCTCGCAATGGGAAATTGCCTTTTCTATCCTGATTTGCATTGTTTCCAGCTAGAGCCTGGTGAGAGTTCTCAGCCTAGATGATGATCTCCTTTGTTAAGTTGACCACCGACTTCACCCAATCCTTTCCGTCTGGGGTAGCCAGATCCATGGTCGGAGGGCACATGAGGGCCTCTTGTAGAAGGGGGGGGGGGGTCCTCTTAGCAGTCGTGGATTTAAAACAGTCAGCTCCCTGTTGATAATCGAGAGACTGTATCACTGGGGCCCTGATAAGGACAACAGGTGGTGTGCCCACCAGAGGCTGACACTAGCCTGCCACTAGGGTTGGAGGACCCTGATTGTTCATAAGGTTGTCATCATAATGACCTAGATCATCACCCCATCTCTGATAGCGAAAACTTCTTGGGGCTAATCTCCATTAGAGGAGGTGTCTACATCCATCATGGATGCTTCATCAGATTACTTCGGATTAGTATCTTAACAATCCATGCTGTCAGAAAATGCAGGGATTGACCTGACTTATTGTGAATTGGACATTCACAATTGTCTTAGCAGCTGAGTGGTTCAAACTCGACGATGTAATCTTTGGCAAATTGATCCATCCAATCGATCACCGATTCGTCGCCAAAATCCACCCGATCGATCACCAGTTCATCGAAAAGAGAGGTAAAGTTATCGTAGAACCCCTCATCCGAAAGTTGTCTTGTGTCGACTCTTTAACGCCTTTTTCATGATCCCCGCCAGCTATTGATTATTGGTGAAGATGGGTTCCGATCTCACTGAGGATAATAATTATATATTATGTTTGTCTTGTATTGAACTGAACCTGTTATAAGTAGGAGGTGTAGCTAGCCTAGATGGATGTAAATCTAGTAGAGGCAACTTCCTTCTTGTCTTGTGTTGGCTTGCCTCGCTTGTGGTGCTTTCTAATCATCTATCTTGGTTTGTCCTCCGTAGGGTTCCATAGCTCCGTATATATATAGGGTGTTGTGTATTTTTTGAACTCCTCCTTTTTATTTTTGAAGATAAATCTTTTCAGTTACGGGATGCCTTGAGTATCTACAAGTAATTTTCTTTCTAGAGATTCTCTCTTAGGGATAAAGGTATACCTTGAGAATTATAAAATACCTTAAGGTATCGGATACGGTAAGTATTAATTAGTCTTTTCTACCAACTTTTGTTGATAAAAGTTAGGGATCAAGTCACGGCGGGGATCTTCGGTGGCGTTTTCGTCATCTCGTGCAATGCTCTCGCTAGTCGCACCTGCACGGGATCCTCCGGCCTAGATATGCATGTGAAGCTTCATCTGGAAATCCTGAATAAGTGGCGAAGCCGTTCACTTCCATTTTAGTCACGTAGTCAGGACTCAGAACTCAGGACGGTATATTTGACGGTCTACGCATGACCAATCGAAGTTCCGAACCATGGAAGAATATTTCTGTAACGGAGATTGAGAAAGAGCAGTGTACGCATACTCGGTTTGACAACGGCGACGGCGGCGGTGCCTTCCCCAGCCCGCACCGCCGCAAGGTCGTGGGCCTCGAGACCGGACCAACTGAGAGGCCATCCATCCCGATCGCCGTGACCTCACCGCTTGCGTTCCGTGGCGCGCGGCGGAGAAAAATAAACGCGCACCGAGTTTCCGGGAACGCGTGGACCTGCAGGAAATTAAAGTGCATGCAGGCTCTCCTCCACCGCGCCCGCCGTTGACGACGGCGATCGACGTGCTTTGCCTCTCCAGCCCTCCTCCATGTCGCCGTATATAACTCCCTTCTGCTCAGCTGTGAAAAAGCCACAAGCTGTCTTGTACTCTCATAGCATACATATCTAGCTCGCAAGCTCATCAAGTTTCCAAAGCTCCGGGTTGTGATCGATTACTATTACAGCCAGGGGTTTCAGTTGGTGGCCGTGATGGCGGACCGGACCGATGGCGGCTTGCCACCTCGCTCGAGCTTCTCCTCGCAGAGCAACCAGTTGGCAGCGATGAGACAAAGCTACATGTCTCAGAGCATCTGGGGCCCTTCGATGCCAATCGGTTGCGGTGTTTCGACAACGCCGGTTTTGGCCTATGCGCCCGCCGAGAAGAACTTCACCGCCGATTTCCTGCTGGGAGGGGTGTCATCGATGGTGTCCAAGACCGTCGCGGCGCCGATCGAGCGCGTGAAGATGCTGCTGCAGAACCAGGACGAGCTCATCAGGACCCGCAGGCTCTCCGAGCCTTACAAGGGGATCGGCGACTGCTTCGCGCGCACCGTCAGGGAGGAGGGTTTTCTCTCGCTGTGGAGAGGGAACACCACCAACGTCATTCGCTACTTCCCGACCCATGTAACACACGTTCTTCGAAACCGGGAAGCACTTGTTATCGTTTTGAGTTTCATGCATGCATCGACCAGTTCATTCAACACTCAAGATGTCGTGTAAAAATGGCGTAGAATTACTGACGGCGTGACCGACAGCTAACCACTAGTTTCTCTTTATTCGCGTGTCTCCTAGGCTTTGAACTTTGCGTTCAAGGACTACTTCAAGGGCCTGTTCAACTTCAAGAAAGACAAGGACGGCTACTGGAAGTGGTTCGCCGGGAACGTGGCCTCCGGCAGCGCAGCTGGCGCGACCTCGCTGCTGTTCGTGTACTCCCTCGACTACGCCAGGACACGGCTGACCAACGACTACAAGGCGACGGCCAAGGGCGGCGAGAGGCAGTTCACCGGCCTCGTCGACGTCTACCGCAAGACGCTCCGGTCGGATGGCGTCGCCGGTCTCTACCGCGGGTTCAACGTCTCCGTTGTCGGCATCATCGTCTACCGCGGCCTCTACTTCGGGATGTACGATTCCTTCAAGCCAGTCCTGCTCACGGGCAATCTGCAGGTAAGCAGGATTGCTCACATTTGTTTCTCTAATAGCTTGAATTTTCTGAATTAGTTGGTGCACGAAAGTACGAAACTTAGAATTATGCTGTCGATTATATGTTTGCAGGACAATTTCTTTGCAAGCCTTGCGCTCGGTTGGGTGATCACCAATGGCGCGAACCTGGCCTCTTACCCACTGGACACCATCCGGAGAAGGATGATGATGACCTCGGGGGAGGCCGTCAAGTACAAGAGTTCCATGGATGCCTTTGCTCAGATCGTCAAGAACGAGGGCCCCAAATCGCTGTTCAAAGGCGCCGGCGCCAACGTCCTCCGCGCGATCGCCGGCGCCGGCGCACTCGCCGGCTATGACCAGCTGCAGCTCGTTTTCTTTGGGAAGAAAAATGGGTCAGGTGGCGCCTAAACAGAGAGGACTGCAGCAAAATACAGTAAAATAAAGCGATGATGACGATAAAGTGGATTTGGTTTCTTTTCTTTCTTTCCGGTTCTGATGTTCATAGCTTTTAATTGACAATAAGAAGCACTCAGATTGCTTCCATTTCTTCCTCCATTTGTTCGCTCTGATTGTATAATTGCAGAGTACTCCGAATAAAGAGTAAACTGAAACTGTTAGAACTGTTCAATGTTACAAAGTTTACACAGACAACAAC
Organism: Phragmites australis; assembly: GCF_958298935.1. Classification (NCBI taxonomy): domain Eukaryota; kingdom Viridiplantae; phylum Streptophyta; class Magnoliopsida; order Poales; family Poaceae; genus Phragmites; species Phragmites australis. Next base: position 17,454,151 of record NC_084926.1, read on the forward strand.
AAACCAAAGCAGGCAGGATTCAGAGACGCTTATCGGCATAAAGCCAGCCTGCTAAATTAGTAGCCCTTCTCAAGACGATAGCTTCTCCTCCCACCAGCTTCTCAGGGTCTCGCGCCATAAGCTGACTTCTGCATAAGGCGCAGTTCTCCTGCGCATGAACACTGAAAAGCTTGAAATGGAAGATGCCACACCTTGAACGCAGCTTACTGTCACCGTAATTCTCTGAAGAGGTTTCCTGTTTAATATAGGCCGCTCTCCTGCGCATCACCGAAAAGATCGTCATCGCACTTGATCTTACCATTCCGATCCGTTGTAATGCAACCACGCAGGAATAATCAGTGTGATCGCGATCCACCGAAGATTGGCCTCATGAACTTGTCATCGAACTTCCTCCAGTAGATGTGTACCGTGTGGACCGGCCGCTCTAGCATCATAGACTAGAAATCTCGCGTGGCGTTCTAGTGCTATCTCTTGTGTCGCCCCCCTGTTGTTACCCTTATTACAGTACACGTGCTATTTCTGAGATCTTTACATTGAGTATATAAAACATGAGTATGACATGAGTATCACAGATGTAAAAAGTTTGTACACTCTAGCACTGAAGATTGCATACACCAGTAGATTAAACGTTCGATACACTTAAATAATGTTATTGGAATTTTTTTTGGATTAAAATCACAGGCTAGTGGTCAGATAATGAAACAAAGGTATTAGACGTAGTAACAAATGTGTTCTTGAGTTTAGGAACGATAAGATTTTGCAAAGTCAGATTTATTTTGTACAGCAAAAGATAGTAGATTCATTGACAACTCCAAGTGAAGCTTTTAGAATTGTCATGAACCTACACAAAATAGGATCCATTGCATCATTACTTTACAGCATTCAGTGCATTTTTACAACAAAAGATTGTAGATTCTTTGAAGTGAAGAATGTAGAGTTGTAGTGAAGCTACCCAAAATAAGATGCATTTCATCATCAGTTTCCAGAGATGGTATGTACATAGCAAAAAAGGTTTAGACTGCATCTTTAGATATATTGCTTTGGTCTGCAGGCTGAAGAGTTACCTGTAGAAAAGTAAAATTATGCATGAGTTAAATGATTACTTTTGAATAACAGCATGAAGCAAAGTGTACAAACTTGGGGGGGAAAATGTAATATGTAATATTGAATTAATTGGCAATATTTCAATTATCATAGTCTTGTATGTGAAATAAAAAAAGTTTCCATACGAACTACAGGTAGCTAAATGCTGTTTCATTTCAGTTAACTGTGAGCAGTAAGTGTGCCTACAAATCTTATATCTTTTCTTGTTTCTTTTGATTGGCAGGAGGTCTCGCATGGTACATGCAAAATACACACAGAAGCTTCTTTACTTTTGAGTGTTACAAATTCTGCAGTATCAGCAAATGGAAAATACAAAGGGCTATTCAGCAGCACCCAAGAGACCCTAATTTGACCTGAAAATTTCTGTAGTTCAAAGGGACCCTGCTACCTGACCATATCATGAAAGTAGAGAAAATCACCATAGATTGCATTAGTAGTGTAAACAAATAATTCATCACTGGGTATAGCAGAAATATTAAATAGAATTGACTTATCCTGATGCAGATTCAGAAAACAAGGTCAATATAAAGAGCAAACTGAAGACTTATCACGAAATAGCGGACTTTGTCGGATGTTTGAGCTAGTACTGAGTTATGGAGTAAGTCAGGAGACCGGACTTAGAAGTCGCTATAAATGATGTCTGTTGATGATTTGAGGAGAAATAGAATCATCTGAATTTGTGATATGAGGAAATATACCTCAATGTACCTCACTGCTTCTACCATTTATTCATACTTTCATTAGCTGAACTCCCCGTTGTTGCTAAATAAGATCTTTTGGCCTTCTTGTCTTCGCTGAAGTTGTAATTTTATATCTTGAAATAACAGTTAGGAAATGAATTGAATTCAATGAGGATAAATATTTGTTATATATATACATACTCAGATTCCTCGGTGTCCATTGGATCAATTGCTGTTTCATCCTGAGGTAAGCTAGAGTCTGTATCCTGAAACATATGGAGATATGGTGTTAGTAATTTTTGGATGCAAATTATATTACAATAAATTAGTCATATGTGGTTGCTTAAAATTACCTCTTTCAGTAGTTCTTTAGAGTTGATTGTAATAAGCAGCTGACGATTCTTTTGAGCAGGTGAGTGAGACTTATGACGTGGCTCAATCATTTGGAGTGAAGAAACGCTGGATTGTTTTCCAAGAGCTACACAGATCAATACCAAACCAAGAAAGATGCTAGCTGAAATACACAGGGGTCGACATGGAAGTACATGAATTATATACCGAAAGCTGCAACATAACCATATGTTTTCTGAACAAACCATCGACTACATCATTGTATTTCTGACCTAGTCATTTACATAAACAGCATGGTATTGTTGAACATGCAAGTCCATACAGAGGTCAAATATAGATAATGCATGCTCACCATGTTGATGCTGCAATCTGCAAGTTAAATATTCACATAGAAGCTAAAGCCTGCAAGTTAAAGCAGATCGGGTAGGATGAAGTGATGAGTTTGTATACATATTTGTTTTTTAGAATTACCTGATCATCAAGCGTCTTCAAGAAATCCTTGAGAACTTGGCAATGATATTTCTCATCCTTTGATTGTCTGCAAACATTGGCATAAAGACAACGGACAAGCTTCGTAACTAAGGATGTTACTCTGAAATTTTTTACACCGAGGAGATCAAAGCACGATGGGTTAAAACTACTGGGAAGCCTGGGCATGAATGTGATTATAACACAATCAAAGGTTCAACAATGTCAATTTCCCCTCAACTGTTAACACAACACTGAGTGATTGAGTACAAGTGATTAACAATGCAATTGAGACTACTTGAGCTGTGTAGAATTTTTTTTTCAACCGATGGTTTTATGTCTGGTGTGTCTAAAAAAAAGATACTTTATCTATAAACTCATAAAATATTGATTAAAGCTCTGGTGCACAAAATAATGAAATAATGAAATTTTGGTTGTAATAAGCGTAAATACTGATGGTACTGCAATTAGGGTACTAGCTCAAAATTTTAAAGAAAGTGAAAAGCCCATTTAATTTGCAAGGGCTCCATAGCATTGCGTATGCACCCAAATTATGTTTTCCAAATATGAACCTTACCAGTTGGAATACTTTTGAGCTCCAATTCCAATTCTCCAAGCATTTATTTACTTGCAATTGCAAGGATTAACTTTGTCACACCCGATTTTCAAGTAAATAAACCAGATGTATTCCACATGTATGCCATGATCAAATTTTCCATACATGTAGCGACATCATCAATGATAACATAAATTGTGTTTTTAATAACGAAAATATTCCTTACAAAAGGACCCGAAGGTCTAAAAGAAAAACACTAAAAGATCTTCAAACGGCAGCAGAACTCCCATCCATCCACAGGCGTTGTCCGGGGGAAACACCAGCCTAGGACATGGTTTTCAAAGCGACACCTTCCTCCTTCTAGAATTCAACACCATCGTCCGGGAAGTCTTCGAAAGCTTCACCTTCTGAGCAACATCCGAAAGTTTGGGAGAGGGCAAACGTAAGTACACAGAGTACTCAGCAAGTGGGGAAAAAAGTATGACATGTAGGCTATTGACAAGGAAAAGCTTGAATTGGGATAACTGCGACTAAGCCCAACTAAACAAGACTCAAATAACTTAGCAACCTATTTACTAGATTATAACTCTAACAAATAAAGAACACAGCTCATCGGATTCCATCCGACTACCAGACTCACCAGATATCTCATATCCGCCTACCGACTCATCGGGAGTTCCACCACCCGACTACCCAAACCAACCCTTTAGAATTCCCATCTAATTATGAAGAAGTCCAAGCCTGCTCGTAACCGTGAGCACGGCTGATCGATCAGTTTTATTACTCTGCAGAGTTTGCACACTTTACCTACGAGTCGTGATTCACGTTTTGCTTTACACTTCAGGGGTGGGGTCTCACTACAAGGTCGTTACAAAGTGCCTCCACATCTATAAGCACCCACTAAGGTTTCACCACTAACAGGGATTCCATCCATCGCAGAGGCCCCCTCTTGTGCCACTTAACCGATCATTGGTGCGTACAGAATATGAAAGGCACTAATTACTTGGCCAGGCCGTACCCATATAGGTCTCATGGTTGTGCTGTTATGCCGGGTAACAGGCTTCACAAACCGGTCCTTAGGATCCCACACAAGAACATACACAATCCCTGCTATGTAGCTCCACCTCATACTAGCCATCTAGTTGGGATCCCTAGTTCAAGTTACTACGAGATTACCATTCCCCAAATACTTGTTTCATAGACATTAGTCAAAATTAATAAATACTCCAACCCTGATTGCACTAGCATAACTACCCATTTCATGTCTCATGACCCAACAGAGGCTACAAGGAATTGTCACACAAATTCTAGTAAAACCCTACTTATGAGATTCCATATTTAAACAAGCATGCAGCTAAGGAAAAATAAAACTATAATGTCATATAATGGTATCAAAGTGGCCAAGAACACTTGCCTTCAAATGCAGGCTACTCGAAGTCTTCGAATGCTTGGTCTTGAAGACTGACACACTGCTCGTCTCCTAAAGCCATTGCGCATATCGGAAAGCAAACAAACATAACAGCTAAGTACAACACACAAAACAGGGGCAAATAACTCTAAAAAGGCTACTAAAGGAAAGTACACGATGCTACGATCTCGGGAGCACGAAAATCACTTAAATCGGAGCTCGTATGAAAAAGTTATGCTAATTTTACTCTACATGGGCTTTTCTGAAAGATTACAGGGACTAATTTGTGAATACAGAAGGTTCTAGAGGCTTATGTGTAAAGTTCAGGGACCTATCTGCAATTATCCTAAAGTTCAGGGGCCTAAATGCAAGATTACCTAATTTCAGAGAATAATTGGATTTATTTTTTACTGAAAACCCTATTTATTGCGTAATGCTGACGTCACTGGCTTACATGGCGGCTGACTGGGCTCCGGGGCTGACGTGACTTGCCACGTAGGACAGAAACAACCACGTGGCATGCTGACGTGGCTCGACTAGTTGACTGGGTTTATGTGACATGTGGCGGCTTCTAATTGGCTAGCGAAGGGGTACGGGAAGGTTCTAATCTTGGGTGTCCATCTAAGATCGGACGGCCGAGGCTGTTGGGGGGGGGGGGGGGACACAGAGCCGACGGCGACCGGAGAACAACGTCGCAGCCTCGGACTTCGCTGGAACTTCATCGGAGACACGCTAAATCGCCCTACAGGCTACCAATCGCTACGGGAAACGACGCAAATGAACGGGGAGGGCACGGGGGTTCTCACCGAGGGCTTGTCGACGGCCGGGGAGGTTCTGGCGGTGGTCGGCGACGGCAAGGGCGGATGGCGGCGGTCGGAGTTCGGCAAATTCGCTACTGCGGCGACGGAACGGCGTATTTGGCAGTCGGGACGGGTTCATGGGAGGCATGTGGAGACCAGAAGGGGTCAATCGACTATGGGGAGCTTTGGAAAAGGCTGACCACGGGGAGGGGGTGGCGGTGCTTATCGGCAATCAGCGCGAGCTCGGTTCCGGTGACGGAGAGACATCGGCGAGTGGCGAAACGGAGTCCACAGGCTCCGACGATGCTGGCAGTGCGCTCAGACGCGGAAGGGACGGCTCAGCGCGGCGGATTGCTCGGCGGCGCTGGTGCTCGGTTCTCGGCGAGGTGAGGTAGATGGGATGGCGGCGCTGCAGGGGCTTTATAGGCGAGGAGCGTGCGGTGCTGTTGCGCGGACTTGGGAGCGTGGGGCGGGGCATGCCGGCGAAATCGGACGACGCACGCGCTGCGGTTGCGGGAGCGGGCACAGGCACGGGCGTGGCGCGGTGGAGACAAAAGCGCCGACAGGTGGGGCCCGGCTGTCAGCGAGTGAGCGCGGTGGAGGTTGGGCTGGGCTGCGCTCGGAGATTGGGCCAAAACCGGATGACTGGGCTGGGCCGCACAAAAGTACGGGCGTCACAAACTTTCAGCTCGTGAAGTACCCAGTTGTTCTCGTCCTCCAACTTGTGCAGCACCCTGATTATCTTCTTGGACTTGGTTTCCAATACCATGTCGCCAAAATTCGGTGTGATCCTATTGCATCGGCAGGAAGTAGCAAATATGAATTACAGGCACAACAAACAAAATGATCTAATCAGTGGAAAATAAATTGTCTACCTCTAAGAAGCCATGTAACAAACACACGGTCGGCAGGTAAAAAACTGGACATATGTGCAAGCTAATTTAACAAATATATGATGCGCTGTACTCAGATTGTTGTACAAACCAATAAGAGTGGAGGAAGAAATCTGACCTGGGTGAGTAGGCCTGCTCATGATGTGGGAAGAACATGTGGTCAATCGCATTGGAGAGCTCGGTGCTGCCTGTTTGGCCTCGCTGGGCAACCACACGACATAATCCCTCATGTTATGATGGTGGGTCGTTAAGTCGTAGGGACGCAAGCAGGGGAGACAGAGGGTGAGCCGTGCGTGGAGGGTCGGGAGGAGACGGAGGCATGCTAGGTACAGTGGAGCTGTGGAGCACAAGAGACAGGAGGCATGGGTTGGCATCGGCCAGCACGGCCGAGGAATCCTGCTTGCGTGTGCCATCGGCGGGAGCACGCGGGAGGTGGCTGCCGGGCCCACGCGGTACAGGTGGCAGCAGCTGGCGGAACCATGAAGCACAGGAGTCACTGCTCGGTGGCTACGGGAGAGGCGTCGACGACAGAGGGGAAGGTGGGGCAGCAGTGAGGGCGAAGCCGTAGGTGACGTGCTGGACGCCGCGGTGCAAGTGGCCTTGGCTCGCCACTGCGCTCTCCCCTCCAGCCTGTCGCGCCCTCCCACCGCACCATCTAGAGACTCATCCTCCCCACCCTGACACCTTCCGGCAGTGAGCTGACGCCCGATCTCCACTGACGTTGAGTGCCAATGGGCTAAGCTAGCCCGTGCCTGCAGCACTCTAGAAGCGGGCCATAGGCCGTCAATGCCACGTGTAAAAGGCGGCAACGCGAGGAGGGTCGAGGAGCTTGCGGGGCGGGATGGGGCCACCGGGCGACGCGGGTTGCCGTTGGGTGAGGTGGGCATGGTCGCTGTCGATGGGGGATGCGGAGAGCGACGACGCTGGTGGGGAAGGCAGACAAGGAGAATGGCAATCGACGTCGGTGCGAACGGACGAGACGGAGGGGTGCGGCGCCTGCCATTGGATGAGCTTCTCAGAGAGCTGGGAGCGGGTGTAGGGCTGGGGCACGGACTCAGAGAAGCGGTCGTAGAAGACGTTGAGGTCGCGTAGGAAGAAGAGGCCCTACGTGCCACAATCGAGGAGGCCCTACAGGAAACGGAACTCGTCCGACTCGAACCAGATGTGCTGGAACTTGAAGGGCGGTTGATGCTGCTGGTCAAATCTGCCGGCGACGGGATGGAGGGGGTCAGAGGAGGTAGGGGAGGAGGATGGAGCAAGCAGGACGGGCGCAGGGAGCGCCGCTTGATGGGGAGCTTGCGCGAGGCCGAGGAGGGCGTGGTCAGGTCAGCTGGTGCGGTCATGGTTGTGGTCAGGTTAGAAGAGAAAGTGAAGACCGTCCGATTGCAAATGACGGTAGCAAGCTACTGTAATGACGTGGACCAATGAAATGTGAGAGAAGGGATGCCGTTTAGATAGATAGAGATTACAAGTCAAGAATTTTTGATGATTTAATTCTGTTATATTAGAACAAGATATTGAAGATAATAGGCGGTATAGTATATGTGAATTTATAGAAAAAACGGATTTAGATACTAAAATAAATTATTATGAGGGAAAATTAAAACAAATATCCGTAGAATATAATAACACTATGACAAGTGAATGATCTGCACTAAGATATAAAGAACTTTACTTCTATAGAGAATTTTCAAGGTTAAGAAAGTTAAAAGGAGATAAGGAATTAACTCCAGGAAGCTCAAAAATTAAGAAAGATATAAACAAACTTAGTGAAGAAAGAATAAAAGATGTCGATAACAAAGATAAGCAAATAGTTAATAGTAAAACTATAAGTGAAGATGCGTAGTGAGATATAAATGATCAATTATTACCAGATATTTATGAAGAGGAAGATGAACTAATTAATGAAATATACAATGAAGTTGACAAAGTTATGAAGAGGAAGATGAACTAATTAATGAAATATACAATAAAGTTGACACTTATGATGCTTCAGAGCAATATAATGATTTTATAGACTCCTTAGATGATGTAGGGTTGCATAATTTAGAAAATGCAATGGAAGTAGACATAGGAAAAGGAAAAAGAAGAAGATATGGTGAAGGTTCGATAAAAATGAAGGAGAAATGAAGAGACCATCTAGAGTATTAGGAAAATTACCTACAGAGAAAGAAGATTATCTATATAATTATATCCTAGGATAATATACATACATGGGTTCCAAGAGAAGAGAATTTGAAAAGACAGTAAAATTTTAAAATCATAAGAGTGATGATGCAATATTAAATCTAGCTGCACATGATCCCATTAATTGACCAAATATCATAAGCATATGAAAATATTTGATAGATCAGAAATATATACAAAATTAACATAATATTGGAAATAAAGTAGAAGACATGATAACTTATTTAGAAACATTTTAGAGAGCCAGCAAAGGTTTTATGGAAGCAATGGGTAGAAAATAACCCTAACCTTTATGAAGAGTTAAAAAGGGCAGATAGCAATCTAAATAATTTTGCAAATATAATATTAAACATTATAATAGTAGAAGACCTACAATTATGCTATTCTACGTTACAAAATGAAAGGCTAAGAGAAATAGATAAGTCAACATTAACAAACTGAAAGAAATAAAAGAATTTTCGTAACATTATTTATATAATGCCACTACTGCAAAGCAAGGTTATAACAATAGAGTAGTTGGATGCTATTTTAATAAATTGTCTGGTCACTTAGGAAGCATGATCGCCAAGGGTTATAACAATGGAGTAGTCATCAATATATCTTAAGCCATAACTTTCGTATTTAAATAATTGAAGAAAATATGCACATATATACAAGCATAAAGATCCACGAAACACTCATATTATAATTTTACAATAAAATAGTCTAAATACCATTAACCTATGGAGAAGAATGGCATGCACACTCTTTTCTCTAGTCCTTTTTTCCATGAGGTTTTTTGACATAGTTTTTAGTGAGGCATACATACATCGCGGGTCTTCGCCTAGAAACTCCAAACCTAGAGGAGTTAGGGCCATTCCTATTAGCATATGTTTAGCCCTTTGTGCCAAGCTTGCAGATGAGGGAATACTATTTGGAGAATGGCCCAGCCACTTGGGAGGCTAGTGTAGAGGGAATAAAATGGCCCAACAACTTGGGAAGATGCCCATGTGCGCAATCGACCCAACCATGCATAATGGCATATGTTGTAATTTTGGTATCCCACCAAGGGTTACACACACAAACACACACACATATGGAAAACTAGTAGACGAATGAGACGAGTAATGATGAAATGGATTTTAGTAGACGAATTAGCGGGATTAAGAATAGAAATGATGGATTAAGCAAGTTGTGATCATGATTGGATTAGAGGAAAGGGGGATTATAACATAAAATGTGCTTTTTGTATAGATTAACCAAGTCAAGAAAATAGAGCTACATGTAATATATGTCTAAACAAGCATGCTCTGAATGTTTGAAAGCAAAAAAAAAAAAAAAGATGGAGAAATGAACTAGATCTAGAACCAGATGAAAGAAATAATGTCCAGTAGAGTTAGAACCTTAGGAAATAGAATAAATAAATTAGAAGTAGAATTAGAGGACCTAAAAGCCAAAATTGATAATATAGGTTTGAAAGAAGATAAGTTCATGGAAAATATCGAATGTCAGGAGCAAACTATGGCATTAAAAGATAGTAGAGGTGACAAGATAATTCAGTTAAAAGATTTTATAATAAATTTTGGAAATAAGTATATAGTTAAGTTATCATTTAAATAAATATTAGGAATAAGAATTCTAGTGAATGTAAAATTAAGATCAAACATCACCTATAAATATTGGCATTAGTAGACATGGGATGCACAAAAAATATTAGCCATGATAAATACTTTGTAAGATGTTCTAAAATAGTACATGCAATAGATGATAATAAAGCAGAGACATCCACTGATATGTCAGGAATAAGGAAGATCCATAACCAGTTAGCATATAATATTGAGATATTTATAAATGGCACAAAATACATAATAGATAAAATTACAATACGAGACCTATCTATAATAAATTATGACATGATATTGGATTAAGATTTTTTACAACATGATTTACAAACCGTAATCATACATGAACAAGGTATTACATTCATTCCATACCAAGACAATGTTCCATATATCTCAGAAGTACAAAAGTGTGGTGGGACACAACGCCAAAAAATTACCAATATTGATCTTGAAAGTAGTAATCCTGAATATAGTATAGATAATGAGTTCCCAGAAAAAACATATAGAAAATGAGCTTAGTGCAAGCATAGAAGAATATTACATAGCAAATTTTTGTGTAGACTGTAGAATGCATTGGTTTACAATCATTTGCACCAAATTGGTACATAGACATCCAAACTAAAAAGGATATAGAGAAGATTGTACAAAGATTGGAGGATATCCAAATAATTGGAGAAATACTAATGAAACATTGGGATAAGAACTCTATTGTATGTAAGAAGAACAAGATAAACCTAGATTATATAATTAATACATGTCCTATAAAAGCCATTTCTAATGACATAGAAGAGTTTAAAATACATATTGAAGAGTTATTAAAATTCGGGGCAATAAAAGAAAGTAGAAGTTCGCATAGATCAACAATATTTATAGTAAGGAATCATTCTGAAATAGTAAGAGGTACATGAAGGATAGTGATAAATTACAAAAGGCTAAATGATAATACTGTGGATGATGCATATAATATTCCAAATAAACAAGAATGGATTAATATGATACAATGTAGCAAATACTTTTTAAATTTTGATTTGAAACCTAGGTATTGGCAAGTTAAGATAGCAGAAGAATCTATAGAATTGATAACATTCACATGTCCGCAAGGACATTTTGAATGCCTTGTAATGCCTTTAGGCTTAAAAGATATGTCTGCATTATTTTAGAGGAAAAATGCAAAATATTTTAATGAAAACCAAGATTTTATATTAGTCTATATAGATGATTTTTAATATTTTAAAAACTTATAAGGAACATATTGCTCATCTTGAAATATTTTTTTAGAAAGGTTGAACAAAACAGGTTGATATTATCTGTCATAGTCTGTTTGCGAGGGTCATAACTCTTTATCTAGATATTTAATTGATTTGATTCTTATTGGGTTGGTTCTGTAATGTTGTCTAGTTTCTTCTATTAAAACTTAAGGGTAATCAGACCTACAATCTTTCTTTATATTGTTTTTAGTGACATGATAGCAGTCTATATAGAACGGAATACAAGATATTTGTATTTTTATTAGGGATAATTAAATTTTGAATTTGTCTTTCGCAATCATTCACCTCCCTCTGATTGCATATTTTGTGAGTAATCAATTCTACATAAGCCTTCACTTCTCGGTGAAGTCCTCTTCTCAATGTAGGTTTCTCGGCAAATCCTTCTCTTCTCGACGACGCTTTGGTGATGAAGCCTTGTCTTCTCAATTAAGCCCTCTTCTTGATGAAGCCTTCTCCATGAAACCTTTTTGGAGAAGATTTCTCTTCTCAACCAAGCCTTTTCGAAGAAGCCTTCACTTGGTGAAGCATTCTCGACCTTTTTAGCGGAGCCTTCTCTACAAAGTCTTGTCAACAAAGCATTCACTTGGTGAAGCATTCTCAACCTTCTCAGTGGAGCCATCTCCTCAATGCCTTATCGATGAAGCCTTCACTTGGTGGAGCCTTCTCAACCCTTCTCAGCGGAGCCTTCTTCGCAAGGCCTTTTTGATGAAGCCTTCACTTGGTGAAGCTTTTTTTTTTATCTTTTCGGTGGAGCCTTCTCTGCAATGCCTTCTCGACGAAGCCTTTTCGACCTTTTTGGCAAAGCCTTCTCGATGAAGCTTTTACTTGGTGAAGTCTTCTTGACTCTTCTTAGAGGAGCCTTCTCTGCGAGGCCTTCTCGTTGAAGCCTTCACATGGTGAAGCCTTCTTGACTTTTTCAACGGAGCCTTCTTTGCAAATCCTTCTGGATGAAGCCTTCACTTGGTGAAGCCTTCTCGACCTTTTCAACAATGACTTCTCTGCAAATTCTTCTGGACGAACCCTTCTTGACCCTTTTTAGATGAGCCTTCGCCACGAGGCCTTCTCGATGAAGCCTTCACTTGGTAAAGCATTCTTGACCTTTTCGACAGAGCCTTCTCTGCAAGCCTTCTAGACAAAACCTTCACTTACCTTCTCAATGAAGACTTCACTTGGTGAATCATTCTTGACTTTTTCAGTGGAGCCTTCTCCGCGAGGCCTTTTGGATGAAGCCTTCAATTGGTGAAGCCTTCTTGACTTTCTTGGCAAAGCCTTCTTTTGTTGGGTGAAGTATTTGCATGGGCTTGTGCATCGGTCAAACTTTTAGAGTTTTTGGGATTATTTGCTATTCCCAGTGTCCTCTCCTACTCCATTTTGACTGTTTCTTGGGAATGAGTGATAATACACCCCTTACCAACATAGATGCTTCAGGTGAAGCATCATCCTTCACCCTTCACGGATGGTTCTTAGACTGAGTGGCTATGCACTCCCTAGTAACTTGGAGGCTTTGGGAAAAAATGTCATCCCACTCCGTGTGGAGAGTTTTCACCTCAAAGCTTCAAGAATGGTGCTTTTTCGACAAAGCCTTCTCCACCTTGAAGCCCCAAGAAGGGTGCTTCTCCACCTCGAAGTCACAAGAAGCATGTTTTTTCACTTCGAAGACCCGAGAAGGATGCTTCTACACTTCAAAGTCCTGAGAATGGTGTTCCTTCTTAAAACCCTAAGAAGGGTGCTTCTCCACCTCGAAACCCCTGGAAGGGTGCTTCTCTACCTCAAAGTCTCGAGAAGGGTGCTTCTTCACCTTGAAGTCCTGATAATGATGCTTCTTCACTTTGAAGTACCGAAAAGGATTCTCCTTTTCGAAGCCCCAAGAAGGGTGATTCTCCACATCGAAGCCCCAAGAACGATGCTTCTGTTTTTGTCTTTTCATGTGGAGTGCATGAAGGCTCCGTCTTTTCCAACATAGTGCTCAAAGGCAAAGGTCCGTCTTTTCCTACGAAGCGCTCAAAGGCAAATCTTCATCTTTTATTGCAGAGTGCTCAAATGCAAAGCTCCGTCTTTTCCTATGGAGTGCTTGAAGCCCAAGCTCTGTCTTGTCCTATGGAGTGCTCAAAGGTAAAGCTCTATCCTTTCCTACCGAATGCTCGAAGGCCATGCTCCATCTTTTCATCCGGAGTACTCGAAGGCAAAAGCCCCATCTTTTCTTCTGGAGCGCTCGAATGCTAAATTCTGTCTTTTCCTTTGTCATGCACGTGCATGCGATGCAAAATGATATGGTGCATCCATGTTATGCACAAATACATGATGGAAAATGCCTCATCACATCCATGTTATGCACACATACTTGATGCAAAAATGCTCGCATTCATGTTGTGCACATATACTTGATGCAAACTGCTTTCATTCATGTTGTGCACACATACTTGATGCAAAGATGTTCATGTCCATGTTATGCACACGTACTTGATACAAAAATGTTCACATTCATGTTGTGCACACATACTTGATGCAAAGATGGTCACATCCATATTATGCACACATACTTGATGCAAAAATGTTCACATTCATTTTATACACCCATATGCAAATGCTTGGGCACATTCATGCTAAAAATAATGCTTCTAGCACATCACCATAGCTCTTGACGAAAAGCATATAGAGAGTAGAACAAACATCCAACAAGCCTGGGGTAACCTGCAAGGATAATGATTTTGCATCCAGTGCCTTGGCAATATGGTCATGCTCAATCAAGAGCTTTCACCTGTTGTAGTAGGTATCATGTAGGTTTGAGATATGCACACAAACCGGAACACAATTCCCTGTTATTCTTACCCGTGCACAACAATGAACAGCTAGCGAGCTTCACGGTACATGTATAGAGGTATCGTCAGTGTAGAGGTTTGCATCGCCATCGTCCAGCTTCACTACTACAAAAACTATTTTTTAAGACACTTAAGGTAATTTTCTACAGGCGGTTTATTTGAAAAACCGCCTGAACAATTGGCGAGGGCCTCCTGCGGTTACGGACCGCCTGTGGAAATATATTTTCACAGACGGTTCCTTATGTGAACCGCCTGTGATAATAGTTTATTATCACAGACGGTTCATATAAGGAATCGTTTGTAAAAATGGTCATTTTCACAGGCGGTTCTTTACGTGAACCGCCTCTGGAAATGACCATACATTAAAAAATTCATAACTTTTGTATATGAAGTCGGATGAGGAAAAAAATCTATATAAAAATTGTAGCTCTCGATGAGATCTACAACTTTGTAGTTGACATTTGTTTTATTTGAAGTCATTTAGATATCCAAATAATCGTTTGAAATTTCAAACGATTATTTGGGCATCTAAATAACTTCAAATAAAAAACTTTTTCATACAAAGTCGGATGAGGATAACGTTTATATGAAAATTATAGCCCTCGACGAGATCTACAACTTTGTAGTTGAATTTTTTTTTCATTTGAAGTCATTTAGATGCCCAAATAATCGTTTGAAGTTTCGGATTGCAGATATCAAAAGAATTACATATGCTCATATGTTCAGTAGTCGTTCTCTGGTGTGATGGTGGGGAGGGTTCGCGCGACCTGACAGGTTTCGAATTCGAGTGCCAAAAACTGCGTAGCGCGCGTATTTCGCGCGAAAAAACGCGTGACTTGTGACTTGTGACTCAGGTTCCTGGTCGGTCCAAATTTTTTTTTTTTGCTTTTTTCGGTTAAAAAATATCGATTGAGGGATCGCTATCGCAGGTGGTCCGCTTAAGAAACCGCCTGTGAAAATCTATTTTCACAGGCGGTTCCTTAAGTGAACTGCCTGTGATAATAGATTTCCACAGGCGGTCACTTTTGCGCCTGTGAAAATCATTCATTTCTACAGGCCTTCGATCGCAGATGGATGCACTAAACACCTGTAAAGACGAGTTAACACCTGTCTCTAGAAATAATTTTTGTAGTAGTGCTTGTTGGTGTGTCCATCGTGTCAACGTTTTGACCCTATGCAGATACGTTGGAGCAAGAAACCTGCCTAGTGTATATATACCTTGCACACAATAGCATTAAACTAGTAACATGGTAACTTCAAATGAAGCTAATCAACTGTGGGCTATCCTGCATATTTCGAGGTACCAGATGTGGAAAAAGGACACTCCCTAGTGTAAAGCGTCAGCACATGCATGGGTGCAAGCTGGTCGCGTTGTGAAGGAACAAAAATTCCCTAGCACTACCTGAAATTTTCCGATATGCAAACTAGCAGAGCTAACTGATACTGCTTAGTAATTGTGAGAGGCGGATACCATGGCATGTGCAACCACCAACACTTCATGGCATCAAGTGGCTAATTAACATATGAACAAGCTAGTGACAGTCAGGTGTTATTGATGGGGTTATGAACCAATCTAAAACAACCCCTAACATACTACTACCTCTGTTTTTTTTAATGTTATTGCCGTGTTTCACACGAGCATATACATCCGAGTGTTAGAAGCTAGCTAGGCATTAAAATTAAATCTCCTGCCAGCATGTGCTATATATATTGAAAAAATGCCAAGCTTAATTGCTCATGTACGTGTATGTTCTCTGCTAAACATGGAGGGCAGCGTATGAACCCCATGCATGGGTACCGGAGGGCGGAGGCACCATTAACGCTAAACTGCCAATGAGCCAAACCAGTTGCATGCAAGTACACAGCCGGCGAACATACCCGTTGTGGCAAGCTAAGGGCCTGTTTGGAAGTCTTGTAATTTTTTCACCTGTTAATTGTGTTACACCTGTATTTTCTTGTGCACAAGAATACGAAGGATTACTTCTCCCCTGAAAAATATTGTTTGGGTAAGGCATAAAACAACAGTGTAAATTAGTGAATCCAAAGATCCAAAAATAGCAGTGTAAATTAGTGAGCCCCCCCGTAAATTAGTAGCATCAGCAAGCATGTAGCAATTCTCTACGGATCAATTCCCAACCAAAATTAAATGAATCAAACACAGATGGGACCATAAGATCCAAATCTGAACCGAAATCACAGCAGAACCAAGATGATTTCAGAACCAATGAGTGAGAGAGATCCAAATCCCAACTAAAATCACATGAATCATAACTCAGGAAGGCAACAGATCAAGAATTCTGAACCAAAATCACAGAGATTTGCTCACCATTTGCAACAAGCAGGAGGAAAGATGTACATATCCTGGAGCCTATAGCTCTTGCCTGGAGCCTATTGCTCTTGCCTAGAGCTGGAATGCGGAGTTCAAGCCCATCGTTGTTGTCGAACGACAGCAACAACGCAGATGCATGAGATCAAAGACATAGGCCGCGACGGATCAAGCCTGAACGACAACAGACAGGGACGACACTGACGGTGATGGTGCAGGTTGAGGACCGAACGGCGGCGGCGGCCGTGGAGGCCGGGACGACATCGACAGTGCAGATGGAGGCCAGGGTAATGCAGATGGAGGCCAGGGCAGTGCAGATGAAGGCCAGGACGATGGCAGCTCCGCAGACTGAGGACCAGACGGTGACGGCGAGGATTTTGCCCGCCGTCGATGTGCTCGGCCGCCTCTCCCCAGCCGTCGGTGCGCTCGGCCGTCGCTCCCCAGCCGTCTCCGATGCGCTCGCCCGCCAGTCCACAGCCGTCGCCGACCGGATTGCCGCCGCAGCTAGGCCAAGTGGAGTCCATGGGGGAGGGACGAGACGAGGAGTTGCGCCCGATAGTTATCGTTTTCTTTTCTCGACGTCTCGAGATCTGTTTTCCAATCCGACAGAATGGGCCAAAACGGGCTGGAAATTTAGTGTGCTACCGGTCATCCAAACAAATTTTTCGGTCCACTTCGGAAAAAGAATAGGGCCTGTGTTTTACATCGGTTTTGGACCCAAAACCGGGCTTCCAAACAGGGCCTAAGGGTGAATTAACTACTGGAAGAGCGCGTTGGATACTTACCGGAAGGTTCAACTGCTTGGTGGGAAGCAAGTTCCCCTCTACGATCGCTCACGCGTGATCTTGTCAGCGTGGAGGATCCGCAGGTCCGCTTAAAGTCATCCGTGTGGGCGCGTGGAGGCCTTTAGGTAGTGTTGATTGGAGAGCAAAGTGGAATGAAATAATTTTATTCATATATTTGAGGATGAGGTGATTCTATTTATATATAGATGTTTATTTGGTGGGTGGTATGAAAAGAGCTATTTTAGTAACTTAGGCACACCGTCAGTATCACATTCGAAGTGGGATGGCTATGTTCCTCCGTTTTTTTGGAACGTCTCTGTTCCGAATCTTTGAAGAATATTTTCTGATTTTGAACCATTCTGTCTCGCTGCTCTCTATCCAAACAACTCAAAAACGGAATAGTTCCGCTCCGTGCTATCCCGTTCCATGAACAAAACACTACCTTAGTGAGCGAAAACAATGCCCACCAGCGCGGAGGATCAATAGGTAGGCACGAAGGCATTGGTGAGGAGGCCATGCACATGTGGGGACAAAGGTAACCCGTCGGTGTAGAGGCCATATATGCGGGCGTGAAGCCAGTCAGCGTGGCATGCCCATGAAACGGTGGATGGCCCACCTTGTCCATGTCAGTTCCAGTCGGTTCGTGGCTAGAACCGACGGTATTATTTCAGTTGGTTCTAGCCATGAACCGGCTGGAATAATACCTTATTCCATTCGATTTTGCTAATAAATCGTCAATAATAACATTTTCATTATTAATAATTTTGATAAAAAATATTTTTAAATAATTTGATAAAAATATTTTCACAACTAATAATTAGTATGCATAAGGTTTGTAACACATTTAATTTTAATAATATATAGGGAAAAGGATGGTCAAAAGGAACAATTATCCTACTATAAATCCAAACTAAAGAAATCATTCTAATATTATCACAAGTACCATTTTTATGAAAATACCTTTTTCAATTAATAATTTTGATGTAAAATATTCTACCAATTAATATGTTTAATCATAATTATTTTTTGCAATTAATATTTTGTATGCTTGTGGTTTGTAACACTAGAACCCCAATATATAGAAAAGAATGGTAAAAGGACATATTTATCCTTATAGACACAAACTAAAGATATTATACTAATATTTTCATATAAATATTTGTAATGAAATAATGAGGCTGTGCAAACATTGATTATAGTAAAGAGACTAGTGAAATGAAGAAGAAGAGAAACTAGTGTGGGTTCTAAGTCTGTAGTGAAATATTTGATAGTTCATAATATATTCGTACAACTTCAGATGGAAAAAACATTTATAGAAAAATTGTAGCCCTTGACAAGATCTACAACTTTCTAGTTGGCATTTTTTTTCATTTGAAATCATTTAGATGCTCAAATAATCGATAAAACTTTCAGAGAACAAGGGTCTAAAGGAAAAAAAAATCCCATTACTTTCAGCAACACATAATAGGTGAGATAGTAAGAAAGTTTCGCATGAGGTGAGAAGTGGGCTTCGGCCTGCAAAGCATGGCAATGCTTCAGGCTGCGAAGCTCAGTAGCCAACGAAGGGTTGCATCCCGCGAAGCATAGGCATGCTTCGGGCCGTGAATGTAGGGCCTGTCGATGCGAGGAGGCTATGCACATGTGGGCCTCGAAGGCCGCTGGCTTCGGCTTGCGATGACTCATGGTTGTGCATGGTCTACGAAAACTCACATTTTTGGCTCGAGAAGGCTACTGGATTTGGCTTGCGAAGGTGAAGGAGCATGGGGTATACAAGTAAAAGCCCACTCTGTTTCTCACTCCCTCGAGGGAAGGTTTTGCGAAAGCTGCTTCTCACTCTCTCATGCAAAGGGTTCTTCTCACTCCCCCCATGAAGATTCTTTCTTTTTTATAGAAGGAATCTTATCCAAAGGACTGAGGGTGCTTCTCACCCTCTTCCTTTGGTACCGGGTATCCACGGTTGGCATCACTGTTGGGGCAAAAGATATTTTCCCCGAACAAAATGGGTATTGAGGCTTCTCTCAAAGGTGCTCACCAAGACTAAGGTTGGTGAACCCAGGCAAAGAGAGGGAATGTGAAAGTGGTCAGTGGAGTCCATGAATTAGCTCTAGATATCATCCCCCTTAGGGTCTCATATACATTAATATATAGGAATGGGGGAGAGAGATTAATCCCACATTACAACATATGGCATTGCATATGGTTTGGCTGATTTCACACATGGGCCTCTTCCCGAGTTGTTGGGTCATTTCATTCCCTCTACACTAGCCTCCCAGATTGGCTGGGCCATTCCCTACAAAATTCCTACATCCTCTAGATAAGTGACGATAAATATATAATTAATAATTAAAAGTATTAATAGAAATACAATAAAAGTGTCAGATCTATCTGCACTTGGAAATGATCTCCAAATAAGGAATCAACTACCCTAGATATTCTAGGAGATACAAATCAAGTCAATTACACTCAGAACTCCGAGTAGGATACAACCCCTTTTCATCCAACTATATAACCAGAACAGGGGCTATGATCAAGACAACTCAATTCAAGTTAACTGAATTCAAGTCAACTCAATTCAATCTTAGCCTTCAAGCATAGGAGAAGAACTCGATAGGCTCTAAGGACTCGCCAAAAAGCTTAGGGTTTAGATCTAGGCATCTTACATTGTAATCCTCTTCTCGATTAATACAAGGCTCAAAGCAACACATGACACAGTGACAATGAATAATAGATAGTTGCCATATCTGAGTACCCCAGGGCATATCTGTATCTCTGGAAAAAGGATCCTTGGAAGAAAGGAAATCACCTGTAGTTACCCAAGACATCCCGTAACTGGGAATATTTATCTCCAGAAATAGGAAGGGGTCCATAGAACGTACGACACCCCCATATACATACGGAGCCAAGGACCCATACAGAGGAGGAGCTGAAAACAAGTCATCAAAGAGCATTACAAGCGAGACAAGCCAAGAAGCAAGTCATCGACTATGTTCAAATCCATATAGGCTAGCCACACCCTCTTGTAACAGGCTCAGATCAATACAAGACAAATATGATGTAGGGTTACTATCCTCGAGGTGGCCCGAACCTACCGAAAACCCCTGTATGTTCCCCTCTACTCAAAGCATCTCTTAATTCTTCAACAAGTTCGTTAGATTTGCTATTTACCAATCATTGACACGTAGGGCTATTATCCTCCATGAGACCTGAACCTATCTACATCGCATGTTCCCCTTTATGATCTAACAATTGGTAGTGTCGGTTAGGTGACCCCTACCTTATATAAATATTTCATTATCATTTAACTAATCCTTGATAATAAGATAGTGCAACATCATATAAATTAGCTTGTTGTGGGATGATCTCTGATAATAAATCTGTGGTGTACCAGATGATAAGTGCGTTGATCTATATTTCTTGTGGTTGGATCTAATGGACTTTAGAACACGAGGATTTTATCCAGGTTCAGACCTCCTGTGGGATAATAGCTATACATTATGTGTATTTTCTTGTGGATTGGATGATTTTTTTACAGAATTGTCCCGTCTCCCTTCTCGGACTCCCCTCCTCCCTTTATATAGCAGGGAAAAAAGGAGTACATACAAACAAACCATGCCAAATGCTGCGGCAGACCTACCCCTAGCCTATCATGACGTCGGATAGGCATGCCAGCTCTGCTCTGGTCATCTTGCACATCCTGTCCCATCACCGAACACCGTCATGCTAGCTGGCCATGCCATCTCGTAGCATTTAATGATACAGGACGGGTCATTGGTCTACCACGCTTGCCTATGACCTCGCTCACCGAAAGGGGGTACTTGGGGAAGAAAAACACTCGA
The DNA here is from genome assembly GCF_958298935.1 of Phragmites australis. Lineage (NCBI taxonomy): Eukaryota > Viridiplantae > Streptophyta > Magnoliopsida > Poales > Poaceae > Phragmites > Phragmites australis. The sequence goes on from NC_084926.1 coordinate 17,475,233, forward strand.
GTGGATAGCATTAAATGCATCATAATATGTTAGTTGAATATCTGCCATGTGACCAGGCGTTGTGGAGCAGTGATGGCTAGGTTGGTTGCAGGGTTTCCATCTGCGACTAGGGGACTGGTCGCATGAGCCCCGACCTGGACGTGCGATGATTCTGTGGTCTTGAAAATATCTACTATTGGCTGATATTGGCAGTGTGGGGCCTACCTAGTGGGGTACCCCCTTATCTATTACATCAACAGTAGCCCCAAGTTCCATCGTGGATGGGGCGAATTGAGTAGTTTGCCATAGTAGATCATGGTCGCTGCACGGTGAGTGGTCGTGGTCGGACCTGGTCACGCCACTTGGATCCCAGGTGAACTCATGTTCACTCTAGGGAGTGGTCGTTGATGCATCCCACTTTTGTGGTCAACTTAGGAAATCGCATCTCGATAGGAGGTTAAATGTTTATAGAGAGAGAGAGAGAGAGAGAGAGAGAGAGAGAGAACATGTGAGAGAGAAAGATTAATTGTCACCATACCCATGGGAATTTTGGTTCCCCACATGCGGCCTTTTGAATTTCGAGTGGATTGGACCCCACGGCGGTTGAGATTCCACGACGACCCTTTAAATTGGAGCGCCTATGGTTCCACATGAATCCTTTCATCCCCCCCCCCCCTAACCTCCAAGCTTTCACGCTCAAAGCTCTTCATCTATGTCTATGTCTCCATCTCAATTCTTGCCCTTGCAACATCTTCCATTGTCATCTGATGATGTGCACCGACAGCGAGCCTGCCTTCCCCATGTCCAAGTGCGACGTGGCAAGGTTGCAGTAGATGCACGACGCCGGCTTGCTCACCCTCCACTTGACCTTAGGGTACCGCTTTGGGGAGAGTATGCCTGCTCTCCACCCAAGGGAGATCATGTTCATCTCGTTCTTCTTGATCGGCCTCACCCTGAACTAGCCAGGGCGACCAAAGAACACGCAGTCGATCAACGACCAAAGCGAGTGGTGCCGACCAGCCTTGTCCCTAGCCAACCGAGGGTGACTAGATCACTACTCGCCATGCCTCCACGCAAGGGGAGAAGAGACCAGCGGAGGATTCGACTTCTGTGAAAGCGTCCAAATGCCCCTGTGGGACACCAACTGTCTATGGCTCGATAGTAGATATGACCTCCTCACCATGTCAACTCTGTGGCTTCGTGAGGATAAGAGTTGTGCTCACCACTCCATCCACACAGTAAGTCCTTCGGTTAGGCATAGATACTTCGAGTTTTTTCTTGACTCTGCCATTTGTTGTCATTGCATGTCCTCTACTCTGGTTGCAACTCCTCCTCCAGCGCTTCGGCTAGATACTCCAATCCCCGAGCTAGCAGTGGCCTTGATCCCGGAAGCACCGATCGTGACCCTCGTGCCTGCAGATACTACCATGGAGCCCGTTTATGCCTCTAACTTGCTCTTCCTGGTCACCAACTTCCCCGCCTCCATTAACAACCAGATCACTAAGAGGGAGGTGGCATACTGCAGGTGCGCTGAGCTGGAGAGGCTGGTGGTCAAAGAAAAGGAGGTGAGGCACACGCTTCAGCAGGAGAATGCTGCGCTTCAACAAGAGAAGGTCATGTTTCAACAGGAGAAGGCCGCACTCGTTGCTCGACATTTGAAGCTGATGGAGGATGAGCGAACGACACATGGCTTTCTTCAGGATGCCTTCATCGCAATACGGGGGCCATTGAGCGGCGTCGGCCTGGAAGCCACCAAGCTAAAGGAAGAATCTGCGCAGGGCTAGGCCTACACCATCGTCGACATGGCAGAGAAGTTCACCTAGCTCTCGGGTATCCTGGCGGTGAAGGCGGCAAAAGTCACAGCAAGGTACGTTCTCCAGTGTAGAGCCACTAATTAGCGACTTTTTATTGGCCCTTTACCTACATCGCTATCGTGACCCCAATTTCAACCTGGAGGTCATCCGAGAGGGGGTCATGACCGTCAGTCCCGACACCGAGGCGAGGTTATAGGCAAAGTGCCAACAGATGGTGGAGTACGTACGATGTCTCTTCCATGTGGAGACTACCGAAGAGTAAATATAAGACTATAATTTAGGCTAGTATCATACTTGAATGAAGTTTTTCATTTCTTTGATTGGCTTGTGTTGCTATTGTGGTTGTAGAGTACCTGAATTAACCATCCTCCTGCTTTCTCCAAGCCCCGACCACATTCATCGGCGACACCAACGACCAGCATTGTCAGGAAGCAGTGGCTGAGTGTGAACTCAAGTTCATGATCGAGTGAGAGAACCTACAGAGCAATCTTCGAGGTGTGCAAGTATTGCCCCAGAATAAGCCATGTGTAGTCTTAAGCTAGCTGAGTGGGACATGACCAGTTGACTCATGCACATTTTGCAACATGTTTCTTCGACCAGCTTATCGGGAGGAACTATTCATGGTGCAAAGGGACTTGGAGTGGATGATGAGGGAAACAACCAGTGACGGGTGTATTTCTATTATCGCCTTAGTCGGACGTTCACCCCCTTTGACTCGCTACTTTGGTTTGCCGACGTTCAAGTTCGCCCCACTCCTGGGGACACCATAACTGGTCATATCGGCTGGCTCTTAGCAGCCTCTAAGGAGGTGGGTGTACTCGAGCAGAGGCTTCGCGAGACCGGTGGTGACCACCTTTTAGAGTTTGGAGTCTATAGCGCCTACCTTGCTGTTGCCTGCATCAGCGAGTACTTCCCCGACCTCGACCTTGTTTTAGCCATCTTTGAAGGCTTCGTTGGTGCCCGAAAGACTACAGAGGAGCTTCACGATCTTGCAGACACATTTCTTTTCGCAGCTCGCTCCTTCCTTTGGACCGTCCAGTTGAACCGCTGCCAAGCTTTTTTTGGATCCTATGGACACTAAACATATAATCAGACCCAGTCACTAGGCATTACCCGGGTGGTCATTTTGTAATATAAGGACAAGCATTTATATAAATTTTCTCTGTGTTCATGTGGTGAGTAGGCTTTGATTGCTCATTATTTCTAGGGGAACCGAGGCTTTCCGTACCGCTCGCTGGCTAGGTTCACGGTGCTTAGGATAGTCCTTAGCACGATAAGCCCTTTGGGACCAGCACTCGACCTGAGTTAGGATTTGTGGCATCGTGGTTGTTATCCCTCAGCCACTCCTAACCCTGACACTATGCAAGTTGCCATTTTCATTCCTTCCCAACTGATTTTGTACTCACCATATGAGCGAATAGGCAAAATAAACTAGTAGCATAAAAAGGAAATCCTAAACTATTCTAGCCCCCGATCGTCTAGTCGGTAGAGAAGCTACCGACCAAGCAGTCCAACCTCTGAATCGAAAAAACTTACAAGCCGATGGGAAACCATTCTTGTCCGGGAGATCCTACAAAATAGAGCGTCTAGTCTTTGAATCGGAAAAACTTATGAGCAAATGACAGTCTGTTCTTGTCCAAGAGATCCTACAGAATAAAGAAATGGGCTCGTGCTCGAGCAGCCTTACACTTAAAACCTACATAGCTGGTTTATGTTCCATAAATTGTGCAATTCACGGCCGTCCTCCATGGCCATTTTGACCACACCAGGTCGGGTAACTTCGACCACTACGTAGGACCCTTTTCACTTAGGGGAGAGCTTGTTCCAACCTGCCTTATTCTGGATTTTACTTAGGACGAGGTTGCCTACGACCATGGTCCGCGCCCACACCTTGCAATCATGGTAGTGCCTGAGGCTCTATTGGCATCGGTCTGCTCGAATTAAAGCGCGATTATGGAACTCTTCGATCAGGTTTATGTCATTTTCTCGTCGAGCCACCTGGTCATCATTCGAGTAGCTGGTTACTCGAGGTGACTGGAGGGCAATCTCCGAGGGGAGTACTGCTTCGGTGCCAAAGACCAGGAAGAACAGAGTTTCGACCATGGCTCTACTGGGGTCATCCGCAGCAACCATAGTATTATGTGGAGTTTGTCCACCCAGCATCTCGAATAGCTCAGAAACTGGTCAAAGACCTGGGTTTTGATCCTTTGCAATATCATATCATTTGCCCTTTCGACCTATCCATTGCTCCGGGGGTGCGCAACCAACGTGTAGAATATTTTGGTCCCGATCTCTTCGCAGTAGTCTCTAAAAGCACTGCTGGCGATGTAACATCCCAAAATCCTAGGTTGTAGTTTTTGAGATAATTAATTGTTATTAATATGAGACTACAGGTTTAATTTCCAAGAGATCGAGTTTCTTTAAAATGTTAGGAGTATAAATTGGATTACTTTCCCTTTTCTTTTGGTGTGGTCAATTGGTGGTGGTTGATTTTTTCGGTGTTAATGTATTTATGAGATTTTCTTTCTTTTATTTTCTTGAGTTTTTCTATGTATCAAAAATCATGTATCTTTATGCCTAGCATCTTGTTTTGAATTTTGAGAAAATTTGGTTTAGCCAAAAGTTATAAAAATTTAACTAGATACACTTTATGATCTGTAGTATTTTGATAATTTTTGGTAAAAAATTTAGAGCACATTTGAATAGGTTTCGAAAGCCAAATTTGACTCTGCACCACGGCGCGTCACGCCCACATGACTGTGAAGCTCCTGGTGGTTGTCATCCTTTCCACACACGACAACTGAACCAGGCTGTCCTCGCTGGCAAAATTTGCCACACGTGGTAAGCCCCTGCTCGATTCCTCCTGGCCATGACTTCTTCACTGCGTTGTGCCCCTCCTTTACTGATCCTTGTCGTGAATCTGCAGGTGCGTGTGCTGTCATGGCCGTTTTTGCCTCCGCCGGTCACCATTGTCGCCACCGAAGCACCTTACTAATGACATGCCGCTCCACCACTTCTCCAAGCCAACCTGCACTGTGGAGAGATCCACCATGACCCCTGGACGTAGAGCACACACCCCCTTGGCCCTGGCCTATCGCCAGCATGGTGCTCGCCAAGAATTGAGCACCGCCCATCTTCCCCATCGTCGTCCGTGTTCCGGTCGTGCTCTCCGGCCAAGAAGCCCATGGGCTGGTTTGCCTTCACGTGCTCAACACGCTGGTGTCCATCTTCGGTCAAACCACGCCACCTCCCGCCACCGACGATGCCTCCGGCAAGCCCCGCGGTCTCACCGCTGCCTAAGTCCGTCTAATACCTCTGATTGATGTACTGTTGTAGTGAAAATGATACTATTAGGCTATGATTATGATTTTAGTGATTAATGATAATATGGTTATTGGGACTAATATGTTTGTCAAGAATATATGTTAGTAGGTCTCATTGATACAATACATCAAGAAGCCAAAATAATCGGGACAAAGCTTGGTTGAATTGGAGAAGCCCAAGGAAAAATATACTCACCGGATGGTCCAGTGCTGTCACATCCCAAAATCATAATCATGTAATTAAGTCTAATTATGCGTCATTAGCGCCATGATTAGTTCAGAGGCAATTTATTTTGGAATGCTAGTGCAATTCGTTTAAAGTCAGATGAGAGAAAGAAATTCGAGAGAGAGAAAAGAATATAATTCACAGTTAAAATGGACTCTTTCTCTAGCATGTGGGCCCCATCGGAGTAAGCCAACCACCCCTCTCTTTCTCCCTCCCTCATGGGCAGTAGCTGCTTCACCCACCCCCTCTCTCTCACTCCCGTGCTCCTCCTACCGGCCAAGAAAAAGGGGCAGCTCCCCTCTCCTCTCTCTCAAGCACTCTCTCCTTCTCTCCCAAGATCCCCTCTCAAGAGAAAAAAATTGAGGTGCGCAAGTGGTGTCTACGCGATCAATAGCTTGCAAGCTTCCCATCCATCCAATTCATATTCGGTTTCCCGAAGGATTCAAGCCGATTTTGATCTCTTTTGGTGTTCTTGGTTGAAGCATAGGGAGCACCAGTGTTCATCCTCTTCCCGAGTGATTTTTCTCCATTTCCTTCGCCATCCGACAGTCCCCAAGCTCGGTAAAGCACCTTGGGTAAGTCCCCTAGGCATCCATGGCCAAAATCCGTGTTTTGGTTGGATAGATTTCAAATTTGGAGCTAGGGTTGCAAAGTTCCTGAGTTCTTGAGGTTTGAAGAAAATTAGAGGAATTGGGTGAGATTTGAGTTAGGAAACAAGTTGCTAGGTGGCTAAGTGAGTTCTATACTCCATGAACTATTCCAAACATGTTTCCCTTTGGTTTGGAGAAGCTCGCAAAATAATATCGGCCATTTTTGCCACAAAGAAATGCTTTCTGCAGAACTCCGAAGACTCCGCAAAAATTTGCGAAGACTCCGCAGTTACTGTTCATCATGATTTTCTTTTGTGCTAATAGCTTGTAAAATTCATAATAAATTCTCCGTAGCTCCAGCAATTATGAAACCAATTTTTTTGGTTTCATAATAACATCCTCTACCTATTAAAAATACCACCAGCCATGCAAAGTTAATTAACTTTCTAAGATAAGTTAGTTATGTTAAGGCTTCATTAATTATCCGTTAATTCTTTACAAGTCCAAAATTGGTGAATCCAAGAAAAGATATATGTGTTTTCCCGGAGGAAAGTGATGAGCACGAGTTTCTATTTGGGGTCTAGATCGGTCCCTATCTGGACCATTCTGGATGGATCGGCATTGTCTAGTCATACTGCCTTAAGCCGATCATCGGGATTGGCGACGACATGGACCTTCACAGGGCGACCACTAGGCTCAACGTTCTGAGGCTATGACCCCAAAGTAAGCTCAACCATGTTGAGGCTCCTCTTGTCGCAGTGTAGGACCGTCTTTGGATTGCCCAAAATAGTGATGGTTCCTTTGAAGTCAGGGATTATGATCACATTGTATGTATAGTGGGCAGCGGCCATGAACTAGGCCATAGTTGGTCACCCTAGGATTACATTGTAAGTGGTCCCAAAGTCTGTCACATCGAACATGACCATGGACTCACCCATGATCTTTGGAATGGAATTCTAGCATTCGGTGAAACGCCAGATGTAGTCTCGCATTGACTCACTCTGTCGCTGCCTCACCTGGTACAGGTCATCTTCGACCCTTGGTCAAGCGTAGGTTCCTTGGAAGTTAGCGATAAATTGGTCACATAAGTCTTTCCAGGAATGAACCGACCCATGAGGGAGGTTCATGATCCATGACCTAGGTGAACCTTTTAGGGCAGTCAAAAAATAGTTTTCCATGACCTTCCTATCGCCTCTCGCGGCCTACACCATGATGGTGTAGATCTACAGGAACTTCTATGGGTTTGGTCGAGCTGTTGTATTTTTCAGGTTGGATTGGCCAAAACTTATCTGACCAGAACTTATCCGGCCAACACACCTCTTGTAGCTGGGCAGAGAAAGCGTTACACCCTGTCCCGTAACGGGGAGCCGCTCCCCGATGGGCAGCTTCACGCGACCGGGGAAAGAGCCGATGATCTCATGGCCCTAGCGAGGGGATGAAGGAGTCTGACGTCTCCCTACAAGGGGAAGACGAGTGGTAGGGTCACTTGCCCTTTTTCTGCTCTCGATGGGCGAGTTCCTCCTATTTCTGGGTGGCTCTCTAGCCCCAGATTACGTCACGGAGGTCGCGGTGCAGAAGTGAGTCACGTAGGTCTACGAGTGGACTATCCTGACACGAAGGTGGTCTCCTCGGTACTCCCTGTTACTGAGGGAGCACGGTTCCCTCCAGCCACAAAGTCCAATGGCTGGACTCCAGTGTGAATCCTGCTGACCACCATCTCAACCACTCCTTGTGGTGGATGGGGTGACGACTGCCACAGTCTGGCATCGAGCGGTCTCCACCAAGAGGGTGAGATCACGCATCCATGACGCTACTGGTGAACTATCTGGTACCACCGCCAGCAGGTGGCTAAGAAGTACTCATGCAGTCTATATGTTCTATGTGGGGGTCATGGCCTCGTAGTCGAGCTGCTGACCGTGGAGCGGTGAGACATCGTGAGGGGGGAGCCCCTGACGCTCATGTTCCGCATGCGGTGCGACGGCCTTGAAGACACCACCACCAAGGTCTCAACATTGGGCAGACGCTCCTCTGGGCTATGTTGCAGTTTCTTGGGCCATATAGGACCACCTCCATGCCTGGCGCCTGGCTAGTTTCCCTCTTGGCCTACGGCTTGGGGCACACCTCTAGTTCCCACAATACAGGCATCTTCGTTGCCCTCGGCTGCATGGGTCATCATGCAAACTTTACGTTCGGTCTCGGAATCCTCTGACTTCGTCTCGATGTCCCATGCTTAGAGCACATCGGGCTCGTCTGTGTCGTATATCAAAAAAAAACTTGCAACAGCCGGGGTCCTCGGAATGGGACTCTGCGACCGTCATGGATCCGGGTATGGGTAGCCCAACCATAGTCTCCAAATCTGAAGAAAACGCGAAAAACACGCCCCTACCTGGCGCGCCATCTATCGTGGGATGATCCCTGATAATGAACCTAGGGGTGTACCAAACAATGGGTGTGTTGATTTGCATTTCTTGGGGTTGGATCTAATGGACTCAAGAACACAAGGATTTTATCCAGGTCAGGCCTCCCGTGTGATAATAGCCCTACGTCATGTGTATTTTCTTATGAATTGGATGGACTTTTTATAGAATGTGTCCCATCTCCCTTCTCGGACTCCTCTCCTCCGTTTATATAGCAGGGAATAAAGGAATATATACAAACAAACCATGTCAAACGTCACAACAGACCTACACCTGACAAAGCCAACTACCCCTAGTTCATCATGACATCGGATAGGTATGCCCGCTCTACTCTGGTCGTCCTGCACGTCCCGTCTCATCAATGAACATGTCATGCTCACCGGCCAGGCCATCCGGTAGCATTTAATGCTTCGGGATGAGTCACTGCTCCACCACTCTTGTCGAAAGGGAGTGCCTGGGGAAGTAAAACACTCGAGTACATAACATTAAATGTGTCCTGACAGGTTAGGTGAATATCTGCTCTGTGACGAGCAAGGGCTAGTCACTGGGTATCCATCTGCAACCAGAGGGCTAGTCGTACGAGCCCTGACCTGATCGCGCGATGAGTTCGTGGTCTTGAAAATATCTACTATCGGCTGACATTTGATGGTGTAGGGCTCGCCCAATGGAGCACCCCTATCTATTACATCAACATAGCTCTATTATGAGTTGTCGCAATCAACTAAAGTTGAAACATGTTAGGGTAGTCACTAATTTTTTTAAGTGATCCAAGTGTTATGGAAATCATTTACTGGTTGTTGCAAGCATTAAGGACCCTATTAAAAGGAAACAAAAGAATTCCAAAGGAACTGAATATACATAAATCTTCATATATTTCCTATAAAATTCATCTAGAGTAACTCATTCCACATAGATTTTTTAGGAATATTAATATGCGATTCAACTTTATAGAAGAGTTTATTTGTGTCTATCTTTTCTTCTTATTACTGTGTTCTATTTAAATATCATGAGATAGAGTTAGCGTATCCATTATGGGGAGTTAATTCTCTGAACCGAATAATTACCTTTTTTTTCTATGGTGCATATTAGCTTAACGGCGCTTAAAAGTCCTAGGTTGTTTGTTTGGCTTCCTCTCTTAAACCAATTTCCTTACCGTACTCCCACTCCAAGCTATGACTACCGAGCAAGAAGATTTGCGGTTTCCTCTTATGTGGATGCAACTTCGCCTCCTAGTGCACAAGAAGAAGAAAAATAAAGGGAAAATTGCAAATATCCCCCTACAAGTCATTTGAAGTTGCAAAAACCCCGTATAGTTTTATAGTTGCATTTATCACCCACAAGTCTAAACCTGTTGCAAAATCCTCCCTCAGGGTTCTCACTTAATATTATGTTAATATATTTGTCGTGTTGTGACCATAAGTTCTCCACATAGGTTAATAACATAGATGGGAAATGATTGGGGGGGGGGGGGGTTTAACTACGTGTAACGACCACTAAATGTCTCTTTTGATCTAATTTGTATAGGGAATTGCAATGACATATTTGATTCAATGAACTTTATAGTGTGTTGTTAGTCCTTTCTCCGTTCCCGCCTTTTCATGCTGGCAATCTATGTGGAGCACACTAGGTGACATCAAGGCAAATATGTTACCATGTCATCAAGTTAGAACTCTGAGGGGGATTTCACAATAGGTTTAGACTTGCAAGGTGGTAAATGCAACTATTTTACTTATAGGGGAGTATTTGCAACTTCAAATAACTTGCATGGGACTTCCTATAAGATAGGAACAGAGCTCAATGGTCATTTATGTCTTAAAGCGGATGTAGACGACGTGTGGTAAATCAAATATGCAATTCTCTTATTTACATATGCATTCATATTGAAATTATATGGAGTTATTTTCACAACACTGTAACTATTTGCATATAACTACCATAAAATTATAAATTTTTAAATTAATTTTATAGAACTACAACTATTTATGTCTTTAATATTACAAAACTACAACTTTGTATGATGAAAAACATAGCAAATTAGTTATAGTTTTATTGAAAAAAAAATGTAATTTTATGTTACTAAGGGCATATATATAGTTATAATTATATGAAGCTGGTGCCAAATGATGTAATTTTTTTGTAGTTGTGCGTAAATAATGGTAGTTTTGTGAAATTCACTTAATTATATTTTTTCATATGCCGATTTTCGGTTGATGCGTTAATGACCGGAGGGAGTACTCCCCAGACCGTTCTGATATTGGAATTTCGGTGTCCTTCTCCCCCTTGTTTGCACCTGATTTCACCCCAAATTCTATCCCTCCCATCGGTAGCGCCTCGCCGCCGGCGACGGGACACAGCAAGCCAGTCCCCCGCCTCCGCCCGCCGTAGTTTCCTCTCGCTCAGAGGCGTCGCCGCCCTCGTCCTCCTCCCCGCTTCCACTGCCTCAGAGCGGAGATTCACCCATCCGGACTCGGATTGGTTCCTTCTCCTGTTGGTAAGCAACCCTAGCTCACTCAGATAGAGCCCCTTCTTTGCCGCGTGGTGCCCTATTGATCCAATCCATCCACCCATCGATGCTTCGTTTAGGTGGTGGCTCCTCTTCTCCTTGAGCGCGTGTGATCAATCTCATTTGGTGCTCCATGTCCCACGTCGAGCCCGCCGCCGCTGGCGCGGCCCAGGGCGGCGAAGGGGCGATCGTGGCGCATGAAGACGGCGGCGGCGGAGGCGGAGACGTGGCCACCTCGGAAGCGCAGGTGGCTGTGATCATCTCCAACACCGGCGACGAGGCGGCGGCGGGGATGCGGGGGGATTACGGCGACGTGGCCGAGAATGAGGAGGAGGCCGCAGAGGTGCAGGGCAGCAAGGAGGGCACGGAGGAGCTGCTCCGGAAGGTGGTGTACAGCGAGGAGGCCGCATACAAGCTCTACTGCGACTACGGCCACCGCATGGGGTTCAGCATCCGCAAGGGGAAGCAGTCCTACTTCACCGGCACCAAGCGGATCAGGACCAAGGACTACTTCTGCTCCAAGGAAGGGCTTAAGGAAGGGGAGAAGCTTACCAATGCGAATTTCAATGACCCACACACCAGGACTAATTGCAGGGCAATGGCGCGGTTCAGGGTGAACGACCAGGGGGAGTGGAAGGTCATTCGGCTGGTCTCCGATCACAACCACAACCTGGCGAGGCCTGAGGAACGGCATCTTTTGCGTTCTGCAAGGTCGCTTATAGCAGGGCGGTCGAGTTCTGTTGAGGCGATGTTGTATGCGGAGTATCAGGTGCAGGGTGCTCCTCCACAATTGCCCGCGGGTAGTACTAGTGCAACCAACAATGCGGAGACTTCGAAGCAGGATTTGCTTCTTGGTTACAGTACTGTGGTGAAAACAGCGGCTGTAGGGACTGGAGATTTGCAGAGCCTTGTGAGCCACCTGAAGAGGAGGGCAAATGAGGATGGCATGTTCTACTGGGATGTTCAATTGGATCGAGGCGGTCGGATGACTAATTTCTTTTGGCGCGATGGAAGGAGCAGGATTGACTATGACTGTTTCAGTGATGTGGTCGTGTTCGATTCTACTTACCGCTTAAACAAACAGAACTTGATATGTGCACCTTTTGTTGGCGTGAACCACCATTGGCAGACCACTATGTATGGCTGTGCGCTCTTAGCTGATGAGTCAATGTCAACTTTTGTATGGCTGTTCAAATCTTTCTTGGAGTCCATGGGGAACCGGCATCCTCGATCTATTTTCACCAATCAAGATCAAGTTGTGTCGAAAGCAATTGAGGAGGTTTTTCCAAATACATGCCATCGCATTGCTCACTGGCACATCCAAAAAAATGCCGCTTCTCGTCTTGGCGCTCTTAATGGTTCAAAAGTGTTTACTAAGATGTTCACCAAGTGCATGCAGGGATGTGACTCGGAAGCTGAGTTTGAGGAAACATGGGCTGAAATGCTCCATCATTTTAAGTTGCAGGACAATAAGTGGCTTAAAAAATTGTATAAGCTCAAGCAGAAGTGGTGCAGTGCTCTCAACAAGTGCACCTTTGATGGTGGGGTTGAGAATGAGCCACAATGTGACAGTATGAGTACTATACTCAATGGCATTGCTGATAAATTGACCTCTCTTTCTGCAATTGCTGTTGCTGTGGATAAACAAGCTGAAGATTGGAGGGAAAAAGAACTTGATGAGGACACACGGTGTTGCCAAAAGCCACCTGCTTGTGTTATAAAACACAGTGATATTTTGAATCATGCAGCAAAAGTTTATACACACAGAATCTACAAGCTGTTTGAGATGGATTTTCTTGATGGGTGTGGTGCCACAAAATTCAAGGAGCTTCAGTGTGAAGATAATAACACATATCAATTTGAGATGACCATGCAAGGGCGAGGATCAAGAGTCTGCACAGTTCATTTCAATATGTCTACGATGCAACTCAGTTGCAGCTGCAGTAAGTTTGAGACAATGGGTTTACTTTGCCCGCATGCTCTGAAAGCTCTTAGTATCAAGAATGCATGCAAAATCCCAGAAAGTTACATACTGAAGCGGTGGACCAAGGATGCGAAGAAATGGGTTTTTAACCCAAAACAACATGAATTATCATATCAGGAATGTATGGATGATGAAGCCGCATACTGCAACTATGTTATGCGATATGCTTATGACCTTGTGATGAAGAGCCAAGGGCAGGAGGAATCGAGGAAATCGCTGTGGGAAACTCTTGAGAGTGGTGAGAAAGAATTGGAGAAATTCCTAGGAAATGCTGCCAAATATGCACCTTCTTATGCCACTTAAAGAATCACTAATTAACCTTCTGGCCTTATTTGTTGACGATGAGCAAGATGTACTTCCTGGTTCTTTGGAAGATGAATGCAGAACTTCTGACTCAAACTGTACTCTTAAGAAATGAAGTAGAAGTTTTTCAAACAATATACAAGTTTGAAAGTTTTTATGTTTTCAACTTCTTCCCTGCACTTTACTTGATATTCCGATCTTTGGTACCACATCTGTCAATACCCATGAAGCAGTGATGTTAGTTGAGCTTTTATGATGAAAATGCACTAGTGATTTTTAGCTATGTCTTGGTGACAGCTTGTCTTTCATAATTGATCAGTTTAGATACTAAAAGGATTTGCGACCTTGTGACAAGTTTTGGATGAATATGAGTGACAGGAGTTTTGGTCGATGTAGTTTGGACATATCTACATTTCCAAAAGCCACATTTTGAGACTCGCACTTTCAGAAATAGGAAAATGTCTGCTCTTTTGGCAAGTTGCCTACTGAAGTTGGTTGCTTATTGGTTCTGATATATAGCTCCCGGTGCACCTGCCTCTGATTTAATATGTGAATTCACAGTTTGCAGCTGCTATATCTACACTGCTAACTAGCTCAAAATCGGCTGTAACATATAGTGACTAGTGAGAACCGGAATTCCAGTAGTTGTATAAATCTGTATTCTGTAAGTGGGAGTTTTGTAGCCATAGACATTCTGATAGTGCAAGCGACCACTGCTAAAGCCCATGATACTAGAGAGGGATTCTGCATTTCTGCTGTGGCATATTTGACTAGCACACCCATATAAACAGGGAATACACTTTTCCACCTTAAATTCAACTAATACAAGTTACCACTTACTCGTATCATGAATGTTATATTGAAGTGGAGTGAAGTTCCACTCCTCCATGAGTTGTGGCGTGAACAACTGCAATAATTTTTGGGGAAGAATAAGGCCGTTTCCTTGTTCCTGCAGTTCTAATGCACAACATAGATAATCCTAAAAGCAGAAAAGATTTCAAATTCCAAAATCAAATAAAAATCCTGCACACGCCACTTTCCTCCTTCCTCCATAAACAAATGCACTTCAACTTCTTTTTTTCTTTTAACGTTACAAGAACATCTATGCTCAAACATTCTGTGTAACTCCTACAGCGAGGCCACTATGTCTGCTCTCATCGTGGCGCGTTATGTCGTTGAGCTCACCTTCGGCCCATATAGCATAGGCCTCCTCACCATGTACAGCATCGTCCCCGATAAGCAGCTGTTCATCAGAAATTCGGAGGGGCAGGACTAGGCCAATAAGGGCACAGATGATGGAAGTGATAACAATGTTCCAGGCAATGACGAAGAGTGCGCCAGCAATCTGCCTCCCAAACTGCGATCCACCATCACCACCGTAAAATGCACCTCTAGAGTCTGGGATGGAGAGGAAGAGGCTGCAGAGGACGGGCTCTGCAAAGAGTCCGGTGGTCGCGCCACCGAGGAACCCAGCCACAGCATGGGTGTGGAAGACGCCGAGGGTGTCGTCAATCTTCTGCATGAAGGACCACTTCTTGTGCAGCACCATCATGGTGTACCAGGGAATGCTACCTGAGAGAATTCCCATCACAATAGCTGCCCAACCTTGCACCAGACCTGTTGCATGAAAATCTAGTTAATCTTTGTTTTGCTAGGTAACCAATTGAAATGGAGAGCAGACAGTGCTTGATGTAAACGTTTGTTAGTTGCACCTGGTTAACTGCATTGTTAACTTGTACCATGAAATTTCTTGAGTTTCCTTCTATCAGTTTGTCTATTATATTATGTCCTTGCTTTTATTCACCTCCAATTAAACTTTGCGGAGAATATCTTGAAGACTTGGAATATTTCTTTCTTTCTTTTGTTCTTTTTTTTCCTCATGCGTGTGTTTGCGCCCACGTTTTCTAGAGGTGGAGGTGGATCCTTTATAGTCAGATATAATTTCAAATCTGAATTTTGTCGAGATAATAAAAAATACGGACGCTTTCACACAGAACTTAAAGTGAACAAATGGTAAAGGGCGCCATTTATTCTAATATGTTGAAACCAATCAGGTAGTTTGCCATCTATTGAAAGAAGTAATTTGGAACGACGTGCCATGGTCAGAACCGTGTTTTAGTCAGTCAGACGGATTCTTTTTTTTTCAGATTTTTGATAAGAAAGTGACGCATAAATTTTCCAGGCCAATGGAGAGGCAAAGATATTGAGTTTGATGAATGGCGGACATCCTTTTCTGATAAAATACTAATCAGTAGCATTATGTGGCTGGAATCTAAGTGCTCGAAACAAGTGAAGGGCCACTACTTTAAAAATCCAGGTCAAACAATGCCTTTTGCTGGTAAATTAGCAGCAAGAGTGTCACCTCAGAGAAGACAAGAACTCAAATTAAATACTTGCAAACCCCAATCAAATCACCCCAAGTTCTTGCATGGCATTGGATCAATTTATCTCAAGATAAGTTTGCTTAGGAAGCTACAATACTGTGTCCTTGCTGTTTTCATTTATTTTTAGCTCAATGCTGCAGGATATAGAATCGATGTAAGAGCCCGGAATACAGAAGATGCAGATACTTGATTCTTTGTTGACTGTGTCAGATACAGACCTATAGCTGAAGGTTGTTTCACTTGTTTTCCTTAGTTTACTTTCCAGGGCATTATCATGGTGATGAAGTACTCATGCACGTTGCAATACTTTATGTGGTTAGGTCTTGGTTGAACTAGTCCATCTGCCAATGGAGGAAGGAAAGGCTGCTCACCTGCACCGGGGGTGATGCATACAAGACCGGTGATCATGCCCTGCACGGCACCGATTACCGACGGCTTCCCGAAGAAGAAGACATCGAGGAGTGTCCAAATGAGCAGGCTGGTGGATGCGCAGATGTGTGTGTTGAGCACTGCCATGGACGAGTCGACATTTGCCGAGTATGGGACACCACCGTTGAAGCCTGTCCATCCAAGCCACAGCAGCCCTCCCCCTGCTAGCACCAGCAGTATGTTGTTCGGAGGGAACCGCTCCCTGTCTGATGCTGACCTTGGTCCCACCTGTGCTAGGAGATGTCAGAGCCATATGTACAGAACTGCAATGGTGAAGCTAATCAGGGATGTTTTGTGTACCCAGTAGGCAGCAGTAAGGCCGGCAGTGCCAGAAGAGAGGTGAATGACGTAGCCGCCGGAGTAGTCGATGACACCCCACTGGAAGAGGAAGCCTCCGCCCCAGAGTGAGAAGGCACAGATCGTGTAGGAGAAGGTGATCCAGAGCGGCACAAAGGCCATCCAGGCCTTGATGTTCATGCGCCCGAGCAGTGATCCGGCAAGGATGATGATGGTGATGGCGGCAAACATGCACTGGAAGTACACCATGGTTGCAGCTGGGTACAACGGCTTTAGCATCTGCGCCTCAACCGAGCCGTTGTGGTAGCGCACAGTGGTGGCGGTGAGCTCTGACTGCGCCACCAGGAAGCTCTGCCCGAGCGCCGGACGCGCCTTGCCCCAGAAGGGCAGGAGCCGGTCACCGAATGACATGTTGTACGCCCAGATGACCCAGCAGATCCAGACGGCAGCAAACGCGTACAGCGCCATGAACGCCGAGTTGATCGCCCATTTCTTCTTGACGATGCTGCCATACAGGATCACCAGCCCCGGCATGCTCTGCAGGCCAACCAAGGTCGCGGATGTCATCTGCCATGCATTGTCGCCCTTGTTGAGCCAGTCCGGCGATGACGACGAGTTCTGGTATGCAATCGGTACCACTCCTGCCATGATTCCCACTGAAAGAATGGTAGGGGAGGCCAAAGCAGGGGAAGGAAGGGGATGAATTGCACTGAACTCAACTAGCAAAGTTCATATAAGGGTCGTCTCTCTGCCTACGGTGTATATAACTAACTATACACGCCTCCCTTGCTCCCTGACTATAAACAAGTTGCAGGTCACAGTCCTAAACCCTGGAGTGGCAGGTGAGATTCCTATAAGCACTGACAAGTTTGTACTTGCTGGAGTATGATACCATCGTCTTTCCTTTGTGCGGTGTTGTGATCTCGCTACTTGATTTGATTTCTGTTATTTCTTTAT
This sequence comes from Phragmites australis, assembly GCF_958298935.1. Lineage (NCBI taxonomy): Eukaryota > Viridiplantae > Streptophyta > Magnoliopsida > Poales > Poaceae > Phragmites > Phragmites australis. The sequence goes on from NC_084926.1 coordinate 17,492,439, forward strand.
CTGACATTATTAATCCTAGGAATCATAAGGGCATGCTGCTGCATAGATTTACTATGGACTATGCTTGTCACAGCACACCGCTGGCATCTTTTAATTTACGAAAAATTCTGTTTTACTCCCTGATCTGTGCCGTTGATCTGGATAACCTCTTAATTTTCAAACCATCCATTTAACCCCTTAAAATTTCAATACTGAATCACTTAACCCCCTGAGCTGGTTACAACAGCGGTCTTAGTAACGTGAAAGCGGTTTTTGATGACGTGGCTGCCACATCACCCAGTTTTTGCCACGTGGCTATCACGTCATCTCTCTCTCGAGCCGCCATTCCCCACCTGAGCTCCACTACCGCTGCTGTGAAATCCACCACAACCGAGCCCTCTCCGCCGCAGCCGAGCTAAGCTTAGAGGAGCTTCTCCTACACCTCCTCCCTCGATTCCCCAGCCGAGCCCATTGCTCATCAATCAGAATCGACCTTGCCCCACTGTCTTCCCTGCCTTCGATTGCCGCCTTCGCGCCTCACCGACACCACGTCACGCTGCCGCCATTCCAAGCTGACGAGCACCACGGTGAGTTTCCCTTTCATCTATAGATCCTCGCACGCGCCCTCATTTGACCTCGGCCCGTCGCTGGCGCACTGCTCATTGCTCTCGAGCGTGGCCGCGTCGCCCTCGTCGTTGGTCATGCTCTAGCCGAGCCTGTCGGTCGAGGGCTCCGTAGCCTAGTTCGTTTAATCAAGTTGGAGCTTTTGGCGCAGTTGGCTGGCCTAGCTGTCACTGGAATCGTCGCCGACGAGGTCAGGCCACCATGTACCTATGTGTAAGTGGCCCAACACGGAAGCTAAGACGGCGTGCGTGTGAGTGGTCGCGCCACTCCACCGACGCCACCTCCTTCTACATCGCTGATGTTGTCGCTACTCGGTCTGCGTAGCTGTCGTCCCAGCTCTGGTCCACACGCACCGTGCTCAACCGCCCTGGTCCTGCTCCTGTCCCTAGCAAGCTTGGCCCATCCCCCTCTCACGTCGCCTTCGCTCTCCTCTTTGCCGGCTCCCTCCCTTCCCTCTCACCGGCGCATCCTTTCACTCTCTGTCCTCTCCCTCGTGCGCGTGCAAGGAGGCCTTGTCAGACCCAGCCGAAGTCCTCCCCACCCTATCTCCTCCTCCTCGGCTAGCCTCGATCCCTTCAGTCTCCTTCTCATCTCCCCGACGCCCTCCACTCTCCCTCTGCTCCCTCTTTTTCTCTGCCTCACATGCACACGAAAGAGAGAGTTGATGCGGTAGACATGTGGCAAAAACCGGATGGTGTGGCAATCACGTCATCAAAAATCGCTTTCATGTCACTAAAACCGCTATTGGAATCAACTCAAGAGGTTAAGTGATTCGGTATTGAAATTTTGGGAGATTAAATGGACGGTTTGAAAGTTAAGTGGGTTATCCGGAGGAGTAAAATGAATTTTTTCCTTTAATTTAATACTTAAAGCAGTATTATTTACATTATCTGAGTTTTTTTAAAGAAACTCTCCCCATGCGCAAAGGTCAGAAAACTTGCGTCGAGCAGGCCTCGAACGGGCGTAACAACACAGGTCTGGCCATCTGCGCCACGTTCTCTACATTATGTGAGTTGTGACTTGGAATTAGGACTTTGGGATCATAATCAAGGCACTCAGGAAAAGAAGGTCGGAACTGGGCGAGGCGTTTGTCTGTACACCACTAGCTGTTTTCCTGCAGACGAAAGCATAACACAGAAAAGGACTTGGTTTGGTTGACCTGGACTACTAATTGCAGACTTGCACTTGCAGTCTCGAATGATGACTTCGAGGTGGCATGAAGTAGGCAGCAGCAACTTTAGTCGTCCACCTTGTCCACCGAGTCTAGAATGACTTGCATCTCCATTCTAGAATTGGGAATCGAATTAAAGATTACTGTCTGAACCTAATTTACAAGTGCCTGCGAGATAGCTGGAACAATTTTATGCCTGCATGATTGGTATCTTTGTGGCCTTCGGTTGGAAAGGAACTGATTTACATAGGATTGGACAAAAAACTTAAGTTTGCAAGCTAGCTCAGCTCATGTTTGGCTCAACTCGTTTTAAAATCTAACGAGCTGAGCTAGAGTTTTAACTCATTTAGATAATAAGACAGCTCGCGAGCTAAACGAGCCAGGGCTATCAACCGCATGATATCACTTTATTTCACTGTGATTGTTAGTTTATTCATTGATCATTTTCATCTTCGATAGAGAGGCTCCTTGCCATTCTATTTTGACTTTTTATTGGTCAACTCCTCGTTACGATGTAGTTTTTATATTTTTTCTTCTCCAATCGATCATTCATTCAGGCTTTGCATGTATATACGGATGCGTGGGGAATGTTGTTTCATTTTTTTTTAGAATGTTTTGTTCTCGTAGGCCGTAGCAGAACATATATGTGTAGATCTGTTTGTTAATGTGCTGCATGTGGGTTTGAAAAACATTAATAAGAGATTCAGCTTATAACAATTATACCTCTGATTAAGAAGTGCTATACTTGTAGATGTCATTTCTATTATTGTATGATTTTATTGATACATTTTTTATAAATATTTATATATTTTTTTATCTTAGTAATGAGTTGTTCCCTTTCAAAAAAAAAAGTAACCAGTACTCACAAGACAAATGGGTCGAACTAAACTAGCTTCTCTACTCGTTATATTAAACAAGCCAAACAAATCAAACCCAAACAAGCTAAGCTGACTGTTATCCAACCCTAGAATTACAAGTCGAAGCCTATGTGTATAAAAAATAATTAAGCTTTCCTAGTTTCCTATCTAGTAATGCCCTCGCCTCTTAATCTTATCCTTTCTGCTGACCAAGGTTGGAAGGAGGAACTCCAACCTCCAAGCAGTGCAACAACCATCTCTCCTCCTCTCAAACTCGGTGTGCAAAATTGACTTGGTTTGTTTTTTTAAAAAAAATGGAGGCATTAAATGCCCGGTTTTTTAGTTAAGAGTCAATACATTAAGTGGAGTCCGTTCCCATCAGCGCATCAAGTGGAATTTTGTTAGTAAAATGGACTTGTTCTTTTCTTTTTACGTGTGTCACATGGCACTGAACCGTCAAGAAACATGGAGAGGAAGTGTGTCGAAAAGCTTGGAGAGAAAAATCCTCTCTTGCTAGAAACCAACAGCGAATAACCTCCTCTCGATGGTGACTGATTTGACGACTCGTTCGTCCGAATCGCTTTCGAAGTTTGAACTCGTAATCTGCTTTGCTTTGAGTCGCATTCCACGGGTAGCACTCGGCGTGCCGTGGATCCAAAACTCATGAACGCGTGTACATAGAGATGCTGATGAATCTTGGCGGTCGTTCACGTTCTTCAAGATTCTGCCGGGGACTGACTGGAAGCCAGAAGAGCACAAATGGAGCATCACGTCGAGCTGACCGGTGAGCGATCCAGTAGCCAGCCAGCTTCGCTCGCATGCGGAGTAAAGCTTTCAAGTCTACGGCGGCTTCCAATCGCATGCGGGCATGGTGGCGTGCAGTGTGCATCTGTGACATGTTATCCATTTGGCCGATGCCGTATTTTGATCCTTAGCCAAGTTAATCAGCTTCCATTTGAAGGGACATTCAACTTGGCCCTACTTTTGGAAGTCCAAGTATTCATTTTGCCTTTTTTTATTATTTTGGTTGGAAGTTCATTTGCATTTAAAAATGTTTCAAGTATCCTCTCAAAAAAATTTGTGTCAAGTCAAATGAAGGTGATGTGGGCCCAATTGTTTTTTTAGGGAAATGGGTTTGGTCATCCTCACAAAGCTTTGGCCCAGTGTAGAATCCTGGCCCAGCAGGCGAAAAAAAAAAACATTAAGGGATTGTTCGGATGTTAGGAAGAAATAAACTAGGAAATGAAAAACCGGAGAGGATTATTTATGGGCACACGACACCCTTGTCAATCCACGGGGAGATCACCGGCAGCTACAGTAACTTGATGGCTGGGAGGCCGTTGACTTCCTAGCCCTTTAGCATATGCTTGGTAGATGTATTTTTTAAAAATAAATTTTGTATATTTTAATTAATATGTAATCAAATTATAAGAATACGTAGTGTATAAAAATTATACAACTAGATTCATAATTTAAAATGATTCCATACTATATAGGTTTTGTAGTTATAAATAATATATTTTATGAGAAAATTTTAGTCAAAATTTTACATCGAAGACCGAGTAAAAAAACGTCTAATATTTCTAAACATAGAAAATAATATATATGCATCCAATCCATGTTGCACCAGTGATCATATGTGGTAGAGGATAGAACAAAAGGAACATGCATTCCAATCTGACTTTGAAAGTAAAATAAAAAAGAAATCAAATTATTTTTCTCACAGAAATCGATGGATCTGGTGTGCAGCAGTAGGAAGCTTGGCCTTCCACCACCATGTCAAATGGGATTCCAATCAGCCAGGAGCTCGACCAATCGGACATGGACTTTGCATTCTTAACGCTTTGTTCCTTCAGCGCAGCAGCTTCTCTCGACACGGATGACAGTGGGTGACCCTTGCAGCTGTTGTGAGAAGAGGAGATGGAGTGACAGGAGAGGGGCTCGACGACAATGTACAGAGGTGATGGGGGAGGAGGGGAGCATGGGGAGAGGCTTCAAGGGAAACCAGGGGGAAGGAGGTGCCCAAATTCAGGCTTTGTTCGGTTGGCCCCGGAACAATTGGGGTCGTGGTCTAACTCTCACGGATCAGTCCGACGCAAAAAAAAAGATCTTAGCTTAATAATATTTACGTCTTCATTTAAGTCCAACTGAGATTCTAACCTGGCCCATCCCGTCGTTCCCCCTCCCTCTAGCCTGGGAAAAAAACCATCGACTATGGAGGCATGGAAAAAATTCTCGGAGGTGACAGTGACGCAGCAACGCGACTCGGAGGCGACGGCGACGCGGCGATCTCCCCTCTAGGGTTTCCTTGCGTCCTAGGGTTCCTGATTTGGCACATCAAACAGGCTGAGTGCTTGATGGTAGTGCGAAAAAAGTTTGAGATACCTTTGTTTGTTCTTGCCTTGTATCTGTTCTGCCCTTAGGGCCTCTTGTTCTGTCTAGATGGGTGAAAAGGTGGGATAGCGTTTGGTTCTTTTGATTCTCCTTTTGTTCAATCTTGTTGGTGAATCCCATGATTTTGAGTTGAAGATCATTGCTTCTCTTTCTCGTTTCATTTTTCCAGATTATTGTTGTGTTCTTGCATTGCCTACTACTCCCCTGATTATTATTGAGTCATTTTATTGTTGATAGGATACTGATTGTTTGGTGGTAAATTGCATGCGTCAATTGATATCTTACATGATGGATCTTGCATCTATGTAATATCTATGAACATTTTAGTGGTAAGGTTCCAAGCATATTTGTTGTACTATGTTTCTGTTGCAGTACATAGTGATTATTTTAAGTGGTATATTTAATGTAGAGAATCTATGCATATTCAATCATTAGTAGATCAAACAAGCAACAAATTTGGAATATCTATCTATATTTTTCCTGCTGACTAGCTGGCTTGATTGAAAGTGTTGTTGTTGATTGTAGCGACATAATGTATTTCTAAATATGTTTATTAAATAAGCTCAATGAATAGCACATTCAGAGTTTGGCCTTAATTAGTCGATTCGATTCTGCTTGCTTTTGAACATCTATTAGAAAAGTATTCAACACTTCAAGTTTAGGGAGGCCAAAACACAAGAGAAACTTTGAGTGTGCATGTGTGTAGGGCTCCTTGGTGTTCTTGCTATATATGGTTGGGGCACTCGGTAAAAAGTGGCTAGCTGCCTAGCTACCTGTGTACTTTCCCCTATTCTGATTGCTTTCAACTTTAACTAAGGGGTTATCTATTTATAGGACAACTTAATTCTTTTTTTGTTAAGCATAAGTCACACTTCTTAATCATACTTAATTATGTGACTAATGTATTTTGTAAACTAATTTTACTCATGTACATTGTGTCTACTTTGTAGATTATCCTTGCACCAGTTAGAGTTGGAGAAGACCAACAACCACCATATTGGGACCTGTACCCTCTCCAAGCGGTAATTGATATGTTCTATTTTCTTTTCTTAAAGTTGTTTATGTATATTGTTAGACCTACATTAGTGTCTATATTGTTTATTGCTGAAATGAAGTTCTTTATCTATGGACTTTTGTGATTCCTTTCTTGAAATGAAGTTCTGTTTTTATTGTTGGGTGTTCACTTTTGTTTAATATGACTTTATTTTTAGTTTTGCAATGAATATGAGAATAAGAGATCGCATTAGAAAGAGGAGAAAGGAGGATGATGATGATATCTGTTGGGTTCTAGTGTAGGAAGGGAAAAGAAGTGGCGGCATACATCGGCGCTAATAGGCGAGGAACGTGTTCGGGAGCTGCTTGAAGGGCATGTCAAGAGCTGTCGGGTAGTATTCAGGATGGAACCTAAAATATTCAGATCCTTAACCAATTACCTTAGAAGGGAAAGGTTGGTCCGTGATACTAGGATTAAGGTTGAGGAGAAGCTGGAGTTCTTCTTATACATGCTTAGTCATAATGCTTCATATGAGGATCTCTAAAAAAAATTTGGGCATAGTAGTGATACCTATCATCGTTACATGAAGCATTTTTTCGATAAGGTTGTCCCTACCCTCTCCAAGCGATTTATGAAGCGTCCTAATCCTAATCAAGTACATTTGAAAATTGAAAGAGATCCTAGATTTTATCCCTACTTCAATGTGCTTACTTTAACACTTCTATCTTGATCAATATATGTTTTTTCAAATTTTAGAAAATCACATGTAGTTTTTTTTTTTTTTTTTTTTTGCAGAATTGCATCGGTGGAATTGATGGTAGTCATATAACCATATGCATATCATCTGACAAAGCCGCTCCATTTAGAAATAGGAAGGGCACTCTTTGCCAAAATGTGATGATAACTAGTGATTTTGATCTGAATATCACTTTCATATCTACCAGATAGGAGGGGTCAGCTACGAACGCTAGAGTTCTTATATCTGCAATGAACAACGGTTTCCAAATACCTCTGGGGATGTTCTATTTGGTTGATGGTGGGTATGACAACACCCCTTCTTTTGTTGCACCATATCATAGAGTCAGATATCATCTAAACGAGTATGGGGCAGGTCATCGTAGACCTTGAAACTACAAAAAGTTACTTAACCATCACCATGCGGTATTGAGGAATCATGTTGAAAGGGCTTTGGGGGTTTTAAAGAAGTGCTTCCCCATCCTCAAAGTTGCCACATTTCACAAAATAAAGAACCAAGTGAAGATATTCGAAGTTGCTGCTATGTTGCACAATATTATCCGATCACTCAAGGGAGATGAGCAATGGTTAGATTACCAGCCGGATAATATTTATCCCCAACATTTTGTTGATCTACCAGAAGGTGATCAAGGCAATTATCAAGGCAACAATTTGAGAGATATGATAGCATAATAAATGTGGAATGATTACTAACGACATAGAAATTAGTGGGTTGTAATAAGTAGTACATTTGAATATGTTTTGATGCTTTGTGGATTGTAATAACTTGAACATGTTATGAATATTGTGTTATTAATAAGTTATGCTGGTTGCATCTTACAAACATTTGCTTCAATGTTTCTGTTATAAATATTGTGTTATACATATTTTCATAGTTAATATGTTTGGAAGAGGTTCTCTAAGGTTGACCATGCTCTTGTCTAAAGCTGCACAAAAGAAAATTTCTCCTAAAGACTGTCCTACAAAGGAGCATGTAGGTTCTCCAAGAGGTATGCAACTGGTGCAAGTTAAATCAAATTGGATTTGTTACATGTTAGAGAAATAATTTTTGTCGGACCTGCATGAAGCGTGAGGTCGCTCGTTATGTCATCGAGTGTGATGTTTGCCGAGGGGTGAAGGTCGAACATCTCGAGCTGACTGATACACTCTAACCCTTGCCTATTCCCTCTTGAAAGTGGAAGAAAATTGGTATGAATTTTGTTAGCAGACTACCTAAGATCATTTGAGAGTATGACTCGATTTGGATCATTATGGACGGTTGACCAAATCAACTCATTTTCTTCCTGTCAAAAATACATTTTCTGTCAAGCAGTATGCGGAGCTTTACCTCGTTCGAACCATTTGTCTTCATGGTATTCCTAAGAAGATCATCACCGACCGTGGGTCTATCTTTGTCTCTCATTCTCATACCGAGGGTCAAACGGAGAGAGTAAATCAAATCATTGAAAATATGTATAAAACACCTCTCTTTTTCTTGATGACATGGAGATGGTAGGAGGAGAATGGATGAGATAGCCTTCAAACCGGATTTGTGGAGTGGATAAAATAAGTTTAGAACTCTTGGTTTAGTGCCAACACATATTTAAGTGGTTGGAAATTCGACATACAAGTTGAATCAGTCAAAAAAAATGTCACAAAATATTTATTCTGTAGGAACCCAGATGTTCCGGGTGATCATAACCAAAAATACCCGAGGACCCCCACCCGGAGGTTCAAGTCCGAGTTTAACCCGGAGGTTCCAGATGATCCTAACCAAAAATACCTGATGACCCCCACCCAGAGGTTCACCCGGAGACTCCGGAACCCAGAGGCTCCTAGTTTAACCCGGAGCATCCAGATTATACTGTTCATCAGGTATTTTTCTTTTTCATTTACTTTGTTGATAGCTTTTAAATTTCATAATTAATTTATATAAAAATTATGAAATCAATTGTGTTAGCTTTGTATGAGTATAAATACATGTTAAAAATGTTATAACTCAAGAAAATATTTTTAAATAAATAATTAATTACTTAAATGGGTTTTAGCTTAATTAATTCACAATTAATTAATACCATATCTTAAAATTATGAAATTACTTGAACAATTCATTTTTTAATCAGTGCTATATAGGAAAATATATAATTTGGTATGGAAGTGTTATTTAAATTGTTGAAGTTCATTTAATCTTGATATCTAGTTTAGTTGCGGTCCTTTTTGGATAGCCCTTAAATAAATCATTTATACTATGAGCATATGTGCTTCAATTTGAGTGTTTCTTGCTGCATTACATTCATTACCCAGTACCACATCTGCATTAAAATTTTGTAGCATTTTCATAGCATCTCTTTTATGCTCATTATTGCATGTGTTCTTCTTGGTGAACGAAGGACCGAAGGGTAATGCGGGCGTGATCGAGGGCGATCCGGAAGTTATTTCCCTTGCTTGTGAAGCTGATCAATAAGGAAAGCATCTAAGCATTTTTATCCTATTACTTTGCGTTATATATAGTATCAATTGATAAGTTATGCTTTATGTATGTTTGCATGTCAATGAGTCTTATGTCGGGTTCTAGGTTAGATCCTATTTGTTGCATTACCCTCCCTTGATATTGTTTATCGCTTGATCCTTTGTAATATGTGTTGTTCATATTACATAATGGTCTCACTTAAAAAGTATGTGTTATGCTTAGCATGGCATAGGTCCTTGGTAGAAGTCGAGAGGTGGTTCAGCCATCGTTCGTGAGCTTAGGGCTTACTTTATATTACAAAGATAATGATGATGGAGGATGCTGTAAGTCAGTGAGAATGAGCTGAGATTCGGGTGGGCAATAGTGAAGCCTCAAGAAGGGAGTCTCGGATTCTATAGGTCCGCTTAAATTGATTAAGCATCGTCTGTTGTTGCAGTTGATTTTAGCACTTATCCGTACTTACCACGTATCCATATATGGGACGGATGAGCCGAATACATTTTGTAGCTATGATCTTTTGGCGTGCTAGTCTCGGGTGTTTCTGACATAATAGGCTTGGAAGGGGTATCTAATTTGCTCTGCGAGTAGTTCTAGATGACCCCCGCATGTCGGTGCGCATGTTAAAACGGTTGTGGCTTATTTGGGAAAGATTGACATGAGTACCTCCTTATATGGACCTGTGTGGTCACGCAAGCCGTATGATCTTCAAGTCGTGTAGGTAATGGAGTACCCCCTACAGTGTGTAAAACAATTCGAATTGTCGCGTTCTCAGTTATGAGCACACTTCTGTCTATTTGCATCAATTGTAGAGTTACCATTGTGGTTGTGATGGTATGTTGGAAAATGTATGGTGATGTTGTTGAAGTTTTGATACGGTTCAAGTTATAATTATGGTATGATAATGATCTCAGGATAGAAGGTTATTTATGGTTAGGTGCAGACTCTTATTTATGGCATCTTGTGGTTTAGAAAGCAACTTGTGATCCCTAAAGTTCATGAGTTAAGGAAGAAGATTTTGGGTGAAGCCCATGACTCGTTGTTGTCTATTCATTCTAGTAGCACCAAAATATATCGAGACCTCAAGCAAAAATTTCAGTGGACCTGCATGAAGCATGAGGTCTCTTGTTACGTCACTGAGTGTGATGTTTGCCATAGGGTGAAGGCCGAACATCTCAAACCAGCTGGTACGCTCCAACCCTTGCATATTTTCTCTTGGAAGTGGGAGAAAATTGGTATGGATTTCATTACCGGACTATCTAAGACCATTTGAGAATATGACTCGATTTGGGTCATTATGGATCAGTTGACCAAATCATCTCATTTCCTTCCCGTCAAAACCACATTTTCTTTCAAGCAGTATGCGGAGCTTTATCTCGCTCAAATCGTTTGTCTTCATAGTATTCCTACAAAGATCATCTCCGAACATGGGTCTATCTTTGTCTCTCATTTCTAAAAGATCCTTCATGAAGTTATGGGGACTGAACTCTTCCATAGCACCGCATACCATCCTCAGACCGTGGGTCAAACAGAGAGAGTAAATCAAATCCTTGAAGACATGTTAAGGGCTTGTGCTCTCACCTATGGGAAGAGGTGGGAAATATGCTCGCTATTTGTGGAATTCTCCTACAATAATAGTTTTCAATCTAGTATCAAGATGTCCTCGTTCGAAGCACTCTATGGAAGGAGATGTCATGCCCTATTGAATTGGTCTAAGTTTGGCGAAAGAGCTTTTTTGGGCCCGGATTTGGTCAAAGAGATGGAAGAACATGTCCTAACTATCCACAAGAACCTTCTCATAGCTCAATCTCGTTAGAAAAGCTATGTCGATCGTCGTTGGCTTGAGCTTGTGTTCAAGATTGGAGACTTCGTCTATCTCAAGGTCTCTCCCCTCAAAGGAATAGGACGTTTCCAAATCAAGGGAAAGTTGGCATTGTGGTATGTTGGCCCTTTCCAAATTGTTACCCGGCGTGGCGAGGTGGCCTATCATCTGGAGTTACCTTCATCTCTCTCCGTTGTGCACAACGTTTTCCATGTCTCGCACTTGAAGAAATGTCTTCGCGTTCTAACAGAAGTTGTGACCATAGATGACCAAGAACTTCAACCCGATCTTTCTTATTGCGAGCATCATGTTTGCATCCTTGATGAAGTCGAATGGAAGACGCGACACAACACTTTCAAATTTCTCAAGGTGCAATGGAGTAATCACTCCAAAGACGAAGCAACATGTGAACGTGAAGATTGACTTTATACCGATTATCCCAAGTTTTTCTCCAACCTATGAGTGTTACATTAGTTTCTAATTCTCACAGCGTGGTTTCTCGTGAAATCATGAAGTTCTTTGATGCACCGTACTATCCTCTAAGCTCACCTGAATCTTGGAACGAGATTCTTTTAAAGGGGAGGTTTGTCACGTCCCAAATCCGGAAGCATGTCATTAAGCATAATCATACATCGTGAACATCATATTTATTTGTTAAGCATTGTTGAGTGTTTGTCATTTCTAATGGTGCTTGATAATTGCTATGTATTTTGAAAATACCCGACGTAAAAGTTCTTTAATTTAACCTCCGCTTATGTATTGTGGGTGAATCCTTTTATCATTTTGTAATCGTATCACATAAATTCCTAGAATATTTGAAGCTTAAGTCACTTCGTTTGGACTAATAGAAAGGGAAGAGAAGGAATAGAATTTTTGAAAAAAATACTTGCCTCTCTTGTATGTGGGACCCACCTAGATGACTGGCCCCACCACCTTCACCTTCTCTCTTTGGGCTACAACAGCCCCACCCCTCCCTCATTCTCTCCCTCCCCCACGCCCAAACCAACAGAGAGGATATCAACTCCTTCTTCCTCCTCCCTCTCAAACTCTCTCTTTTCTCCTCAGGAATCTGCCCTAAGGAAGCTAAACGAAGGTATGCATGTTATAACATTACATCCCCCTCCTCCTTAACTTCCAATCCATCCAAGTTTTCGCTGTATGCATGGAGATTTGAAGGATTGGCAACCAATTTTGTCACACCTCTCTTTTCTGAAATTTTCAGCAGCTTTTTCATCTCTTCTCCGAGCTTCTTTCATCAATTTTGTCACTCGCGTTCCAACTACAATAAGAACCTTTGGTGAGTTCTTCTATGTTTCTTTGGTGGGAATATACGTTTTAGGATGGATGAATTAGAGTTTAGGGGCTGCAAATCGAGTATTGCAACGCGTCTCTTGTTCTTGATGAAATGGAGATGGTAGGAGGAGAATGGAGGATGGTGTAAGTTAGTGAGGATGAGCCGAGATTCGGGCGGGCAATAAAGATGGCTCGAGAAGCGAGTCTCGGATTCTATAGGCCCGTTTGAATCGGTTAAGCATCGTCCGTTGCTGTAGTTGGCTTTAGCACTTATCTGTACTTACTACGTATCAATATATGGGACAGATGAGTCAAATACCTTATGTAGCTATGATCTTTTGGTGTGTTAGTCTCGGGTGTTGTTGGTATAATAGGCTTGAAAAGGGTATCTAGTTTGCTTTGTGAGTAGTTCTAGATGACCCCCGCATGCCGGGGCGTATGTTCAAACGATTGGGGTTTATTTGAGAAAGGTTAACATGAGTACCCCTGTGTGGACATGTGTGGTCACGTAAGCCGTATGGTCTTCAAGTCATGTGAGTAATGGAGTACCCCCTATAGGATGTGAAACAATTCGAATTATCGCGCTCTCGGTTATGAGCACACTTCTGTCCATATGCATCAATCGTAGAGTTTCAGTTATGGTTGTGATTGTATGTTGTGAAATTTATGGTGATATTGTTGAAGTTTCGATACGGTTCAAGTTATAATTATGGTATGGTAATGATCTCAGGATAGAAGGTTGTTTATGGTTAGGTGTAGATGCTTACATTTGAGTCGAAGTTGCTCTTGCATTTGGAATTCACTTAACCTTGTGGCCGAGTTCTTGCTAATTATCCAAATTGCATTATCCTTAGAGTTAGGCTATTTATAAGTACTCATTATGGATTAAGTCTTGCGAGTACCTTTTTACTCACGTGCTTCATTTACTTTTCAGGTGAGGAATGTTTAGTCTTTAGCTACTTTACATCCGCCGATATTGGCGATAGGCAGGAGTAATGCCATTCTACTCAAGTGTTGTTATTTTGGGGTGACGCCTTAGGGCAATGGTGCTACCCATCTTTTGTCATTATGTAACTCTTTTCTCTACGTAGCTACTCTAATAATGTTTGGTTTATGCTTTTGTTATAAAATTAATCTACTTAAATACTTGTAATTTATTTTAGTTACTCATTCTTTATTATGTTTTGTGATGATGTGCTTGTTGTAAAGGCGTGTGTTCCGATTTTGGGCACAAAACACATGTCAGAACTACCGAGGCGATATTCTGGTTAATCATGTAGTCATGATTACACAATTGATTAACTTAATGATTAATTAGCATATTATTTAGATGGTTCCTCACATGTATGATTGAGGCTGAACCAGCTATATGAAACAATATAATCATTGTAAGATGAACAACTTTTGATATGCATGCACTAGTATACTATTTCGTGTTTTGACTCAAGCCATACAGGTCGTATCCAAAGTGACAGCATAGCTCGTAGTTTTAGTTCCAGTAGTGTTAGCATGAAACCTGTTTGCTTTCTATTAGTTTTGGTTACAGAGATGAATTTATAGTAAATATCAATTAGCTTTCTGCCATCTCCCCCATTTCTTTTTGCTACCAGAATAATGATAATCAGTTTAACATACTATGTAATTTTGCAACAAGAAACAAGTCTTTGCTCTGCATGTTCTCCTCCTTTTTCTTTCCTTCTTTTTGTTTCCACGTCGTGGTTGTCAGATGAAATGGTTTTTCTTCTGTTTTAGCAGTAATTTCCCCCTTCTCTAACAGTCAAGCCAACATGTCATGCACACCTTGTTATAGTAGTAACTTGTAGGTTGGTCTGGTATGGCAAGGAGGGTATGTTATGGCCACATCTTCTATGGAGATATTTTGAGGGGTTTATTTGTTTCCATGAAATATGTTGTGGTCATTAATATGTTTCCTGCTAGATAGCCATACAGGTCGTGTGATTTGATGTCTGCCCAACACAGGATGCTTTTATATGCATGCACTAGTATACTATTACTGCCCATACAGGTTGTGCTTTTGAACATTACTTAATGATGTTCACCTGATAATTCACACATGTTATTTTGTCAGTAATAGATGGACTATGGCAGTCGATAGATAGCTGATTACTCTAATCATACACCTCAATCATTTAGTGCTTTATTTTTATTATGCAGTCATTTTCTAAAGCTAAGAAGTTTCGCAGCAAGTCTTTTCCTTTACTTGATGCCTTAGAAGAACTTTATGATGGTTAGTTTTGCCATAAGTTATAATCCTTGTTATCAATATCCATGCTTTGCGAGAACTATATGTTGTTTACTCTTTCTTGTACTATAACTTCCTTGTGTAGATCATACTGCTAAAGGAATCTATAATTTCACCTCTACTCAGCCACCACAGTATCCAGTTCTTACACAAGTTGAGAGTGCAGATAGGCTCGGTAACACTGAGGTTATGTTTCCAAACTTTGAAGAGACTTTGGCTTATCATGGATAAGATGATGCAGATGCAAGAGTGCAAATAATTGAAGATGATGATGCAAATGTTAAAAGGAATGAACAGATGCCGCAAAGAAGGGTTGTTGATGTAATAGGAAACAAAAAAGAAAAAGAGCCAAAGAGGCAGAAGAAGAGCGGTAACATAGAAGGATTGATGGAGAGATACCTTGATATGAGAACCAAACAGGCTGAGAATGAAGCTGCACAGTTAGTAAGAGAAAAGGAGGTTGCTCAAGGTAATGATTTTTTAATCAAGAGGTGCATATCTGTTCTCAACTCAATGGAAGTGACAAAGAGGAAAAGGCCAAAGTATATGGTGTCTTCAAGAATCCAGATAACATAGAAATTTTTCTGAGTGCTTGTGATAAGGATCCAAAATCTGCCTTGATTTGGTTAAGAAATGAAATGGAACTCGGTGTTTAGCTGGCTTGAGGTCTGGTCTCTCTCTCACACACACACATGCGTGCGCCTATTGAATATTCTCTGTTGGTTAATTTCTCTGGCTATTGGCTGGAATATATCGATCTTGGTGGTGTCCACCTTGGAAATACATGGGAAGGAACTGCCATGTGCTAGATTGTGTGTTATCATGGTTACTCTTAATTACTTAGTGATATGTGTTTCTGGTTGATACTCTTGTTAATCTTCTATGTGATGTCGTGACTCTAGTTGGTAGTGATGTGCTATCTATCTGCTATGTGATGATCTGGTTGTGTTTATTCTTGCTTGTCTGATTCTTTAACTTGCCACTGACAATAAGGTGCTACTTCACTTCTTTGTGCTACTTATGCATTCTCCAAAGTGCAGATTGCATTGCAAGTTCAAGGTGAATCTTGTTTATTTTGTGTGGCTCCATGTTGATGTTGATATGGATTTGTGAGGATACTGTGGGTGTCAGAGCTGGGAGCAAAGGTTATCTTCCTAGTATTTTTGACAATGTATATGAACATCAATTTGTTTACCTTTGACAAGTGACTATATGTAGGTTGAAGTTGTGCTGCTGAACAAATAGCCCAGCAAGAGGATAGCCTATCAAATTCAATCGTGTGATAGTATGTAGTAGTAGTTTGTAATTCGATCTTGGTGTTCACCCCGTGTTCGTGGAAATGCTCGTGAAGGAACTAGCATGTGCCCGTGAAGGATTATGTTTGGTATTGGTATGCTATTAATTTGTTATGTGACGATTTGTTTTTGTTTAATCTTGCTCGTCTGGTTTTTAACTTGTTACTAGTAGCTAAGAGCATAGCAAACCATGCATGCATATACCACCAGGGATTTCAATTTCAATTTCAAAACCTCAGCTAAAATCCTAGCCAAAACCAAACATATTCTTCAAGAGAGGGATTAGGGGGAAGCGAAGGATTCATTTCTCACAGGGTTTGGGCGATATGAGAGGAATCTACTCAATCCCTCCCTGGATAGGTTTCCATTGGGAATTAAATCCAAAAAACCGAACAAGCCCTCAAGGGGTGTGTCGTGACAAGCAACGACGAGGTTGCTGCCTCGCTAGAGGGGACTTGCACGCGTATGCGGATGCGGAGGCGTTGAACAAATCGGTAATGGAGATGAAGAATCGAGAGAGAGCAAGAAAGCGATGGTGAGAAAATTTCCGATGTCAATATGCCTTCTTTATTTTTCTCGTGGTGGGCTGGTATCAGAGTGGATCAAGGAGGGATTTTTCAGCCCACGTGGGATCAGATGATGGCTAAGGATGGAAGTGGGAGGAAAATCATGAAGTAAACGTGCCTAGTAATAGGCTAAGATCCTGGTAAGGCATCCAAACAAGCTCTAAGGCCAAGTCAAAGGACCCAACTCGTAACGACCCAAAGAGTTTTAGCTTTTCGCCATCTCATCTTTTCTTAATTCTTATTTCTTCTGATTGCAAATATAGATCGTTTTAGATTTATATATAAGGATTAAGAAAGTAAATCAAATAATTTTATTATTCTTTATTTATTATACATTAGAAAAAATAAATCATTCATTTGTGAGTATAATAGTATTTATTAAATAAAGGTAAGAAAAAAATAATAAAAAAAGTACATAAAATTTAAAATTAAATATATTATATTTAAAGAATAGTTAGAGAGATTAAAACGACGTACCTTTACCATCCCTATACCATCACAGCGAGTAAACATTTGTTGAGTTCTCCCGGCGGCTAAAACCCTAGCTCGGCTCCCGCCGCCGCCGAGGGAGGCCATGGCCATGGAGCACCTGCGGTGGCGCCCCACGGTGAACGAGCGCGACTTCATCGAGCGAGCCGTCCAGTCCGACCTCCGCGTCGACGGCCGCCGCTCCTTCGACTTCCGCCGCCTCGACATCACCTTCGGCAGGTACACCCACCTCCTCCCTGTCCACCGCTCCCGTCCCACGCGCGATTCCTCCTCGACCTCTGCTCGCGTGCCGTTCCGTTTGATCTCCTAGACCGCCGCTGCGGCTTTGCTCTGCTCCGGCGTGTGGCAGTTTCGGAAGATTCCTTAGCGAGTGGGTTGCTGTTCTTGTTGTTGGGATCTTCAGGGAGGACGGCTCGTCGCAGGTGCAGCTCGGGGAGACGCGCGTGATGGGATACGTGACCGCGCAGCTGGTGCAGCCGTACAGGGACAGGCCTAACGAGGGGACGCTAGCCATATTCACCGAGTTCTCGCCCATGGCTGATCCTGCTTTCGAGCCCGGGAGGCCTGGGGAATCAGCAATTGAGCTTGGCCGAGTTATCGACCGCGGCCTGAGGTCTCCTAATTCTTGTCTTTTCGTTTTGTTGAATTGTTTCGAGAATGAAGTCTAATTAGGATTCCTGGTGTTTTTCAGGGAGAGCCGAGCTGTGGACATGGAGTCGCTATGCGTTGTTGCTGGCAAGCATGTCTGGTCTGTGCGTGTCGACATTCATATTTTGGACAATGGAGGGTATGTGTTATGTACTGTATACTGAAGTAACTAATCTGCAAACGCGTCTGGTCACAGTTCTAAACTTGTCTAGTACCTTGCTTTATCCCTCAGGAATCTCATTGATGCAGCTAACATTGCTGCATTGGCAGCTCTGTCTACTTTCCGAAGGCCAGAATGCACGGTTGGAGAAGATGGCCAGCAAGTCACAGTACATGATCCTGAGGTAGGCATAAACTTGCAAGGTGTTTAACTTTGTTAATATATTTCTCGAAATTGAAGTTCACCTGTAAAGCATTACAATCATTAATTTGTTATGTCAATATTATGAGAAGTAGCTTCTGGTAATGTGCGACCACAAACACAACCCCATTGCTAACTGTCACATCCTGGTCCCCTTTGTTGACACCAAACTGAGTTATCTTATGCTTTGTCTTTTATGTATTTTACAGGTTAGGGATCCACTCCCTCTAACAATTCATCATATGCCCATTGCTGTAACCTTTGCATATTTTGGTGAAGGTAACATCGTGGTATGTTCAATATTTCAAAAGATGGAAGTTTTTTTTTTTTTTGACTAATGGTCATCATGTTTTGTCATTAGCATCCTGAATTGTTAACTGAATCTTCTTGTGTAGGTTGTTGATCCAACATACAAAGAAGAAGCAATAATGGGAGGAAGGATGACTGCCACAGTTAACTCGAATGGTGATGTGTGTGCCATCCAGAAAGCTGGTGGAGAGGGTGTCATGTCGAGTGTTATCATGCAGTGCCTAAGAATTGCTTCAGTTAAGGCTGCTGATATTACAAGCAAAATAAAGAGTGCAGTAAGTGAACAGCATCAATTTTATGACTATCCAATGTGCCCATGCGTTGCTTTCGATCTCAAATAAAACAACTTCTAAATTCTAAAAATCAAAACATACGCCACAGTACGATGTGTATTACATTATAATGAAATATTGTGCCTGTTTAACTTTGAATAAACAAAGTCCTTCTCTATTTGCATGGATATTGCATTGCATATTTTCATCGCTGAAAAAATGCTCACTAGTACTACGTAAGCCTTTGTAGCATACTTCATTGTATGTCTTACTTAGAAGAAATTTTCCCTTATAGTTCATCAGCCTTTGTTAGCACTTTTTACCACTGGATACACTCATGCAGAGTGAACTGAAGCAATTAGTGCAAATGTTAATGCTCCACTAGAGAAGACGAATGAGCTTAAGATATCAACTGTTAAGCAACACTCCGTTGCCTGCTCTACATAGAGAGGACCTGGGAGCCCGTGCAAACATAAAATCTTGCAGAGAGACATGTTGGTGCCGATTGCTTTTGAGGAGGGTGGAGGGAGGAGGGATGTGAGGTGGTAGAACGGACCACAACAAACTTTTTCTTAAGTAGTGAATATATTTCAATTTACATGTTTGTTTGAATGTTTAGCAAAATGTGGAACTATAAAGATTATGATTCTCATTCTATTGTTGGCTTTGCATCAGCATCAAATGATTGTATTCTTTTTGTTCAGGTAGACAAATACGCCACCGAGAAAGCCTTAAAGAAAGTAAAGCGTCTTCCAGCCTCAGTGCCTCAGAAAGTTAATGTTCCTGATGTAACTATGGAGAACAAATGTGATGGTGAATTGGAGAGGCAAACTGTGAAGACACTCAGTGATGTTCAGCAGATAAGCAAAGGTGATGAGGATCATGAAAATATGAAAAGGAATTCACCCTTGACTGGGGACAGAATTGCTAAACACAAACAAACATCAACATTCGTTGGTGGCCCATCAAATTGGTAGTTATTGGTCTGATGTATTTGTTTCTTAAATTCTAGATATTTAGTATCAAAGATTTGCTTGACACAAGATTTGCCAACTGGTCCTGATTTTTGCAATGTAGGGACCCATATTCTAAAGGAGTTTCATTAAGCTCCCTCAGAATTTCTCATTTACCTGGTACTGTTAACTTTTTTTTTTTACATGTTATTCATTTTGTTTTCCAAATAGTATCCAGTGCATGAACATATAATCTGGGTGCTTGCTAAATGTCAGTACCATCTACCAAATGTGCTTGCAATTATCGTTTGGCTGGCAATTTTAGTGCTCTAACCATGAATATCATCTTTATGAAATTATGAAATGTCAAACAAATGATGCCCTTTTCTAGTAATGCTTTGGTCACAAGTACTATTTAGTTTCGCACAGCTCTTTTTTTAAAGAATAGTACCAAAAAATGAGGTTCATCTATGGTTGAGTGAAAGATTTTATAGTTATGCTATCAACATGCCTTGATTCTCTTCAAATTCTGATATGTATAAACGTCCCTCCTGCCAGTCCACACTCCACCGATATCCTTCTGTTTACGCTTCTCAAAACCAGGTCGTGTATTTTTTTCAGATCATGTAGATCTAGCACTAAACTTTTTTACCGCCAGCAGAAAAATCCCGAAACTGTTTCCCTATTATAGTCTTCCACGAGGAAACTCTTTTATCATCTTAACTGAGGTGAATGATTCTCTCACATGAATTCAGATACCCGTCCTTATGATAATTTTCTTTGCCATATGCAGATCCCGCAAATATTGTTAAGGCGAACAACCATGAGGATGCCAAACCAATGTCAACTGAATCCAATGCTGAGGTGAAAAGCACATCAAGCTCTGGGGCTGCTGGAGAGTCTGACGAAACCCAGGAAATTAGATCTCCAAAGAGTCTAAAAGATGCTGTCAAACCAAAACATAAAAGAAAGAAGAAAAAAAGTGACAGGAGCTAGCTTAACTGCAATTCTGTAACTGCTGGGCCTGTCGGGTAATAGTTGTGTGTTGTATTTGCCTCTTAACATTCTTGTTAATTACTCCTTCCGGTCATAAATATCTGTCACTTTTAACTTTTTACGGTTTTTGATATGCAACTTTGATCATTATTTTTTATTAGATTATTATTATAATATCTAATTAAAATATAATATTATTAAAATATTTTTAAGACAAAGTTATAAGTGTTATTTTTATGTTCGCAAACTAAATATTTTGAGAGCTATTGACGATCAAAGTTTTAAAAATTTGATTGAATCTTAGTCAAAGCGATAAGTATTTATGATTAGAGGGAGTAAGTAATTACTAAGCTCTTTTATTTTGTCAGTGTAGCCTGATGGCTGTACTCTTGCTGCAGTTTGTGGTATTTTTCTGATAGTCAAATCAACATGGAATAATGCGTTCGTTCTGTTCTTTCATTTGTCTATGTTCTTGCAAATTTCCAGTAACAATTATGCCTACAGGTTATCAACGATAATCTCTATAACCCCTAGTCAACTTTTCCTGATTGAGGGATCATCATCGAAGGTGGTCTTCCGCTATGGCGCTATGCGTTGGTTTCTTCTCTGTTTTGAATTGTGACAGATATCAGCAGTGACTACAAGCAAATTTTGTACAAGCTGTAGAACAGTATTCTATAAATGTTTTTCCGTTAAGTTTTCGGTCAGATTCCGTGGCCAGTTTCCAACTCTTACTTTTGTCAGTCCATGGAGAGGTGGGCAATGTACTCATACTTTCAGTGTCATGCATAGCTTAGGTGGTAGTTTGGTAGTGCTCTGGAACTGATTCCGTGTCAGAATCGACAGGAGCACTACCAAATAGTCTGCCGGTGAATCGATTTCACGTTAGAATCATAGGAAATCACTCACACATTTGGTACTGCGAGGTAAGAGCTGAAAAATCTAACTTCCACCGATTCCTGACTGATTCTCTTTAATTTCAACACAATCTTCTCTCAGGAATCACTTCCACCACTAACACACCAAACAATTTCACAAACAGAATACTTTCACCACATAATCTACTTCCACTATAAAATCACTTCCACTACAGAATCAAGAGGTTAAAGAACTCTACCAAACAGTCCATATGTCCTATCAAGAAGAATCTTTTGCCGATGATAACTTCGTCTTCACGAGAACTTGCTTGGCTTGGATGGTTAGTGAAAGTGATTATATTTTCGGCTCATCAGGGATAAAACCTTAGGTTTGCTTATTATGTATCTCATTAAGATATAATTTTCTTTTAATAGTAGGTGGTGTATCTATCGATAACGAGATGTATGTAGTGATTTCGTTAATTTTTAAGTTTTGTATCTCTGTTCTTCAGTAAACATTGTGTAGATATATATGTATGGTAGTGTGAATGTATATTTTATCTACAAGTTGTACTAATGTTTCAAAAAATAACCTTCCAACTTGATTGCGTTGAACTATAACTTTTTTTTAGAGGAATCGAGCTCGCCGCCGATAGAAAGGCATTAGCTAAGGCCCATCCATTGTGCGCAGCGCGCGTTGGATAGGAGGAACTCGGTCCAGCTCCAGTTCGTTTTTCATAGCACGCCGGTGCAGCCTAGACAGCCCAGATCCAGTCTAGATCTGGCCTGAAGTTTGAAAGCATAATGTTAGCCCAGTCCGAACACGCTATCTATTATAGGCCTAATCTTTTTATTTTTTTTTGCTTTTTTGCGATTACAAGGAAAATGCAAGATGCACACGCACACTGAATGCGGCTAAATTCAACAGTTTGAATTCATCTCAAGCATGATCCAGGGTGGCCTACGTAGTCCAAACAATCAATCCACAACTGAATTGGTGGCCGACTATGCATTCTTGTAATTTGCTAGCAGCCTATCAAAGTCGAAAAGTTGGCGGCCGGCCATTCTTGCATTACCTTTTTGGACCTGCCGTTTCTTCTGCTTAGCATAATAGCATGAACGCACCATGCGTTCTCCACCGTAAATACTAAAGAATGAATCGGGCTGAATGTGTTTCGCATGCATGTGCAATGCAACTAGTGTGTCCTCAACCCCTTTTGTATTCTGTACATGTACACTTTTCGCTCGATGCTTCCTATATATGCTTCCAAATTTGGTTCAAGTCTCAGGCCTATGTTACTGTCTCCTCTTCCCAGTCGCAATCAGATCAGAGTTGTTCTCAGTCTCATCCTTCTACATATATAGTTAGGCTTCTATGCATATTTCAGTCCTCTACAATTGCATGCTCCTTTCAAAGCTTTTACCTTACATATTTACTTTGGAAAGAGATTTTTACTTGAATGTGAAATACTGGAGGAAACCAAAACAACACCCATCAATATAGAGGTATGTTGGTTGCAAATTGAAGCGATTCAGGCGTGTTGTAAGTAGACGGGTAAAACTAACTATGCAGTGACGGAGCTTAGGACGGGATTCAGAGAGGATCTATGAAGCTAAATGGATTTTAACCGGATCATAGCAGGGTCGAATAAATGAAATATGAGAAATTAAATCTAAAATATACTATAAAATATAGAAAATACATTACAAAATATGAAAAATTTGTTCCATCAGAAGGTCACGGCCTACTCTGACCACAACAATACTCCACCCCTGTAACTATGTATTGAGTTAGGTGTTATGGGTTCGTGGTGTGTTGGTTATTTTATGTCACTCATCTTCGTCCACATGTAAAAGTAAAATAGAAAGTCTTTGGAGCGGAACAAATTGAATAAGCCAGTTGGCCATGGTAGCAATGTGAAAGATGACCTACAATTAAAACTTGGAAAATTTTGTCGCCGGATGACCAATGTGAAAAATAGGAATGTTAGCTTATAAGAAAAAAAACTCCGTTCCAAACAGCTTCCTATGAGTCGTTTGTTAGAAGGAATTCTTGTTGCCTTTTAGAGTACTTTTGAATTAAAATGTTGGTTTTGTTTTTCACATGTCTCAAAGCAACTGTGCATCTATGGTAAGTAAGAATGTAAATTTTATTTATTTTATTAAATCAACCTATTTTTTAAAAAAAACTAAAGGTTCACTCTCGCATCAATAAATTAAGAAAAAATAAACTAAATAGTAACCTAAAATTAATTTCTCACTTGCATCTATAATGATAAGCCGGCAGTGGTGGAGACGGTTCTCCAAGCACAAGTTAGGGAGTGGCCCCAGCTACCCGCTGGGGGCACATGATCTCAGACAGGTCCCACCCAACCTGCCTCCTCATCCATCCACGGGACCATCGACCGGATTAGAATACCTTTAACCAATGAAATTAAATTAAATAAATTCAATTTGGTCTGACGGCGTCAGCGCACCGCGGGATAGAAAGGAAGGAAGATAAAAAGGGTGCGGGTTCACAGGCGTCCGCAGTAAATCGGTACACGCCAAGTCTCCACTGGACTCGAGAGAAAGTAAAAAAAATACTACTACGTATCTCGTGTAAATGGACTCTAGCGCAGGCAAATATGGGCCCGCGGCGTCAGAGGGAGGAGCGCTGGTCGACGGCGACCGTTGGAGGGAGGAAAGGGGAGGCCCGGGTCACGTGCGGGCGTTGGCTCTGGCGTGTGGACACGGCGTAGCGTGCCCCGCGTGGTCGCAGCCAAGCCATAGCCAGCCACCCGCGCAGCCCGCGCGACCGACTCACGGTCACCGGCAGTCTGGCTCGGCGGCTCCGGGTCACCCTGTCCGGCTCGACTCCCGTCCAACCGGGTGCAGCCGGTGCCCCCGCGGGGCCCGCCGGACCTCGTGCGCCTCGTGCCACCAGCCACCGTGTACGGCGAGTGCACAGGCTTAAACCGTCGAAGTGTCGCATCGCGGTCGCAGCACAGCCCCGTCCCCGTACGTTGGGGTCTCGAGGGTCAGATCGGATCGGATCGGATCGGGTCGGATGGTATGGTGCGCACGCCCCATCGGTCGACTTCTACACGTCTACGCTTGTGTTAGTTCGATATCGTAGTCGAGCCGGGATTATGCTGTTGGAACGTGGCGCATTTAAAACTCATTTATGAGAACGTAAAGTAAGAAGATTTAGTTCTGTATTACTAAGTAATGAGATGTAGATTAATTTAAATATTTGAGTTCTTTCGTTTCTTTAAGATAGAGAAAATGAGAAAGAAAGAGTATACTTTGCTATATTCATAAACACACGTGCGCACGTATTTACATATTTTTCACGTGAATATCTGCATGACTTGTGACTTGCGATCGCGATCAATGCCTTAATTCTGAGAGTATTTAGTCAGTTATGGAGGCAGCAATTAGTGGGCAATTTATGAGAGAAAGCGGCTCCAAGAGTGCAGTCTTTTTCCTATAAATCCTGGAGACGTCCAAACTTTTGAGGGAACATCTCTCTGCTCCACATTTTCTTCTCCACCCATTCAGATCACTATCTTGTGTGATGTACTGCCGAATCTCGTCGGCCCTTCTCCTTGCCATGCACAAGATTGGAGGGTGAGAGGTATCTTCGAGCCTCTGCGGTCGTGAACGAGGGACAACAATAAGGTTTCTCGGCAGCGCACCTGCGCGACCGCTCTGTACTGCTTCATTTACGATCTGCACGGCAGCGAATCGACACATCGTCAACTTCATCCCTTCATCAACCCGACTGTGAGTTCTTGATGAAACTGATGGATTTTTGGTACTGTTGCTTGCTGCTAGAGTTAAAAGTATGTTCATCCGTTATAGATTGTGAAATATGTTTTTTATAGAATTTGGAATTAAATTTTTACGTATATTATCAACACATGCATGATATCAGATGCGTCACTCGCACGTGGAGTATTTCTTTTTAACAGATGGATTTTACACCTTGGTGATCCAGGAAAATTCAACACATTAGGTGCTGTTTAGTATGACCATTTTAGGCTATAAATAGTTTATTATGCTATCTGAGACCATTATTTCTTATTTGTTATATTGAATTGTAATTAAATCATAGTGTGATCTGATATTAGACTGCAGAAGGTTGATATCATCTACATAGCAGCGTAAACCACGCTGTACTGGTGCCATCTATAAGAAAGATGATGGCGACACCCTTGCCGTTGCACGATCATAGGGGAAGAGGATGATGATGGTATTGACCAGCCCTCCCTTTGTGTCTCCTAGCGCAACCATCAATTGATTTATGTATTCATAATTCCGTATGTTGATTGGTTGGTTTGGGTGAGGGTTTTTCGTTTGTATAGCTAGATTGGCTGGTGCATGAGATTTTTTGTGGTAATTTTTGGTTTATTTGGGCACATAAAGGATAGCCGGCTCTTGTGAGATTTTTTTAGCTTTGTTAGGACGTATGAACTCGATGGTATTATCCGATTAATCTGGTTGTGATTTTTTCGGTAGTATGATTTGTGATTATTTAGTAAATCCTTTTATTGCATACCGATATTTTTGAACCAACCAAACGTTATAATAGTTTCTGATTCCATTCTGCTGTTTGAACCAAATAAATAGTGCCACTTATCCAATCTCCATTACCAGTGTTATCTGATTTCGTTCACATTGGAGTTTACAGTTCCGTAACCAAACACCACCTAACATGTACCGTGATTTTGACAGTCAGCTCGTGAACATGGAAACAAGTGATCGAAATCGGTACACTCATGTGCACAGCTGCACGATGCTAGCTGCCTAGCTTACAGAGTGACTTTGTTTGCGCCTGAAGCATTCCTGCCAAGCTACCTCCATCGGTAGAGTTCGGACCAAACCTTCTCGGTCGACCAGCAACCGAACGGCTCAAATATCTCTCTCATCAAGCGATACAAGCGCCTGTGATTGGACTGCCCAAATATATCTCTCGTCAAGCGAGCTAAGTTGGGCAATGAGACAAACATGTCTCTTCACGATAACAAAACGTTCCAAAACAAGGAGGACCGTGAACAGGCAACCAGCACGCGACTTGTCCATCGACCGGCAAACTGATAGGTTATCGCATCCGCGATTTTTATACTCTACATGGTTACATCTAGAGTATATTTACTCGTATCACTCCTAAGGCTGTGTTTCTCAGTAATATATAAAAAGAGAGACAATAAAAATTAATATTAAGAAATAAAATTTCAATTTATATATGTGCTCGTTAGTTTTTAGGTGTTTTAAAATAATTTATTGTCTCACAATTATCTAGTAATGTTAAAAAAACTAATTTTCTTTTTTTTTAAATAAGCTCATTCTTTCTCATCTTTAAATTACTTACCTATCATCTTTTTATTTAGTGAACACATAACTAATATTAAGAGTGAACCGGTGTATTTGCTTTTAAAAGGGCTGTTTGATCAGCAACGTATGCATCAACCATGACAGCATGTGGTGCCACCCGACGGTAGATCATTGCCCATGCCACGGGGTTTTCATTGGCCTTTTTGTACGGGGTGGCAAAGTTTGATCGCACAACTTCGCAACTTAGCGCGCAAATTTTATTTTATTGATCACGAGGCTGAATTATTGAATAGGGGAAAAGGAAGATATCTCATTTTCTAAATGAAAAAGGTCACAAACCAAATTCTCAATCTTCAGATTTGTTGAGTTAGGATTCGAAGTGAATCCGGATTTGGGTCATCTGTTTGTAACCATCCGTCACATCATTCATATATAAAACATTATTTATCAGTATACACAGACATGAACTACAGTAAATCAAAAGAAGTTGTGATTTTCCTATGAAATAAAAGTACTTTCAACAGAATTGTTGCATCAGTCATGCACAAAGGAACATCTAAAAATTAAACAACCTAAATTAATAGGTGGTGTAATTCAGGTTCCCTTTTTATTTCAAATTTTCGTTGTTACAGTACGTTTTCTTTTTTCTTTGGTGCATGTACCGAGGCCAGGGTCAATTCCTAGTGTAGCTTTCATAGAGGTAACCGACAACTACACGTCTACGCTATTTCATTCATGTTCCTGAGAAACGATCAACAAGTCAATTTTTCATGATGCTGGCTGCTATTTTTTTAGTCTCAACAAATGGATAGTAAGTGGAGAACTTTACAGGTATACAGATATAGATCATATATTTGGTGTTGAAGTCGATACAATTGAATTACAGTAAAAATCAGTATTTTATAATAACTACATTGAGATAATCTCTACAATATTTAATTTTTTTATGTACTTATAAGACCCATATTACTATAAATATGATCAGCTTTAAATACAAATATGTATAGCTCACCTTTCATGCAAAACGAGAGGTCATCTCATTGTCATGCAAAACGAGAGGTCATCTCATTGAGGCCTAACGAGCGCAGCAACGCCGAACCATTTTTTTTCTAGTCAGTGTCTCAATCAGGATCAGGATCAGGATCAGGGTGGGCAGGGATAAGACGATCCATTGCCGAAATCGAGCCAAGCAGCTTCCAGGAGGCCCCAACGACGGCTGCCGCGCGGCCCCGCCGGCTTCCCCCAAACCGCCGGGCAGATCGCCGCCGTTAGCCCGTCACCCTGCTCACCTTTCCGTAGGCTCCCAACCACCAACCCCAAGGCAGCCAACCGCGATCACCGCGCCACGTCGGCGCCTCGTCCTCCACCCTCACCAACCCCACGTGCAGCGCAGCGCCACAGGCTGCACCCGGTAGCTGCTGGGCCCACGGCCAGCCCTTCGCCTCCCCGCAAAAAACCCAGAAAGACACCAACGGCCACCCCACCTCCGCCGACGCGTGGGACCCGGCCGCGCCGAACCTACGTGCCATGGGACATAAGACGCCGTGGTGCCGCACGGCTCCCGCCTCCGCTCGGGTATAAATAAGCGTCTCACCGGCACCGTATTCTTTTTTTCCTTCCCACTTCCCTCGGCGCGATTCGCCTCGAGATTCGCGCGGCCGTGTTACCCTGGTCCCAGCTGCCGCTGCTTGCCCCACTCGGTCGCGTCCGCGCCCAGATCTCTCGCTCGCTCGCCGGCGCCCCCGGCTAGATCTGGCCGCGGCGAGGAGGCGGAGGAGGCCGCCGGCGAGTTCGTGAGGGGAGGGGGAGGGCGCCATGGAGCTGGCGGTGGGCGGCGGGATGCGGCGGTCGGCGTCGCACACCTCGCTGTCGGAGTCGGACGACTTCGACCTCTCGAGGCTTCTCAACAAGCCGCGGATCAACGTCGAGCGCCAGCGCTCCTTCGACGACCGCTCGCTCAGCGACGTCTCGCACTCCGGCGGCTACGCCAGGGGAGGCAGCGGCTTCGACGGCATGTACTCGCCGGGGGGCGGTCTGCGCTCCCTCGTCGGCACGCCGGCCTCCTCCGCGCTCCACTCCTTCGAGCCCCACCCCATCGTCGGCGACGCCTGGGAGGCGCTCCGCCGCTCCCTCGTCTTCTTCCGCGGCCAGCCCCTCGGTACCATCGCCGCCTTCGACCACGCATCAGAGGAAGTTCTCAACTACGACCAGGTGGGCTGTCATTACTCTTCCTCCTAGTTTCTACTACCATAATTTCTTTTGATTCCTAGCTAGCAATTTGGATGCTTATTGCTGTGTGCCTATCTGATTTGGGGGGACTTGGGGGCAGGTGTTTGTGAGGGATTTCGTGCCAAGCGCGCTGGCGTTCCTGATGAATGGCGAGCCGGAGATAGTCAAGAACTTCCTTTTGAAGACCGTGCTACTGCAGGGCTGGGAGAAGAAAGTCGATCGGTTCAAGCTCGGGGAAGGGGCCATGCCGGCCAGCTTCAAGGTGCTGCATGACGCGAAGAAGGGGGTCGATACCCTACATGCCGATTTTGGGGAGAGTGCGATTGGGAGGGTTGCGCCGGTCGATTCGGGGTTCTGGTGGATCATACTCCTGCGGGCGTACACAAAGTCCACAGGGGATTTGACTCTGGCAGAGACACCGGAGTGCCAGAAAGGGATGAGGCTCATACTCAGCTTGTGTTTGTCTGAGGGGTTTGATACGTTCCCGACGTTGTTATGTGCTGATGGTTGCTGCATGATAGATCGCAGAATGGTAAGCTATTGACTTTGCTCTGGTTGTTCAGTATGTTTGAAGTCTATATTTAGCATTTGGATTACAGTATTTATTACAGAATAAATATCTAGCACTTCCAATGAAAATTTCGGCCTTACTGTCTCCCATTCATCTCCAAAGTAATGACAATTTTCTCTTATATTTCGTGATCTAATGATATTTCTTAAATAATGCAAGGTTTCAGCTGTTCTGGTTATGATTTGCTTCCCTGTGTCCTCTGTCCTGAACATATAAGATATAGATAACCATTTCATATTATGTTATCATTTTAGAGTATGCTAAAAACTAATGTCTGTAATTTTTCTATTGAAATTTGAAAATATGATGTCAATTGTCTTTTTCCCCGCTTTGAGCACGAACATGCCTACAGAATGTCCATACAACCAGAGTAATTCGTTAGACTTTTAGCTGTTTGTACAGAAAAATCCTCCTATTACATTTGGTGAACAGCCTTGAGCCGTGCGTGCAGAGACATACAAAGACTAAAAACTATCTCCTATATTCATCGATGGCTATACAATTACGTTTTTTCCTCTTTTTTTTTTTTGGTGGACAGTTGCCAAATACAAGTCCACAAGCAGCACTAGACTTGAATTCGGCTACTTGTCTCATTCTGTGATATATTAACTCATACGTCTTATTTTCACAAGTGCAGAATAGTCAAATAGATAAAAGATCCATTTCACTGTAAATGTTTCTTGAGTGATACTTATTAATCTTATTTGTCCTACTTGTTGCTGACTTTCAACATATTGATGGCCCTTTCTGAATTAATTATGATTTTAAGTGCCATATGGCTTTTTTTGAAATGCCATTTTGACTTCTATCTGAGCTTCTCATGCTCATTCTTATTGTTAATCCTATTTGTAGGGTGTGTATGGCTACCCCATTGAAATCCAAGCCCTTTTCTTTATGGCACTTAGGTGTGCTCTTCAAATGCTTAAGCATGATAATGAAGGGAAGGAATTTGTAGAGAAGATTGCTACTCGCCTTCATGCTTTAAGTTATCACATGCGAAGTTATTTTTGGCTTGACTTCCAGCAGCTAAATGACATTTATCGCTATAAGACAGAAGAATATTCCCACACAGCTGTCAACAAATTCAATGTTATTCCAGATTCTATTCCGGACTGGTTATTTGATTTTATGCCTTGTCAAGGTGGATTTTTCATTGGTAATGTCAGTCCTGCAAGGATGGACTTCCGTTGGTTTGCACTTGGAAACATGATTGCCATAGTTTCATCTCTTGCTACACCCGAGCAATCTACAGCCATAATGGATCTTATTGAGGAGCGCTGGGAAGAGCTGATTGGTGAAATGCCTCTGAAAATATGTTATCCGGCTATTGAGAACCATGAATGGCGAATTGTGACTGGTTGTGACCCAAAAAATACTAGATGGAGTTACCACAATGGAGGATCGTGGCCAGGTTAGCGAGCTTCACATTACTTGGATTTCATTCTTTGAATCCTTTACAATTTTTAGGTCAAAAAGTAACTTTTTTTTGGTTGTCCTTCTGTTCTGAGGCTGAACCACACTAAACAATAAGGCTGATGATTTTGAGCCGATAGTCGATGTTTCTTACATTCATATGTCCTAAACAATTTCATACATTCTGATCTATTTCTTTTTAGCATTGGGAAGAGCAAGAGCTCTGTTTTGTTGAACATTTGATGCATTCCCTTATGCCAATAGCTCATATCAAATTTTCATAATTCTGTACTGCATGAAGCAGAATTGTTTTGTTCTTGATAATTTCAATGATCCTCATATTTTCTGATATTGTCCAGTAGAAATTCATAACATGACATATTGAACATCTTCATTGTTCATTCATGTTGCCTCTTAGTCCAAGGACCCCAAACAATGTGAGCCATTTTCAGACATCAAATTTACATTTTTTGTTCGTTCTCTCTGTAGTACTTCTCTGGCTGTTGACCGCAGCCTGCATCAAGACTGGGCGGCCGCAAATTGCAAGAAGAGCAATTGACCTAGCTGAGAGGAGGCTGTTGAAGGATGGCTGGCCAGAATACTACGATGGGAAGCTTGGGCGGTATGTTGGGAAGCAGGCGAGGAAATTCCAGACTTGGTCCATCGCCGGGTATTTAGTCGCCAAGATGATGCTGGAGGATCCTTCACATCTTGGCATGATCTCATTGGAAGATGATAGGGCGATGTTGAAGCCTGTTTTGAAGAGGTCCGCATCTTGGACAAACTGAGATGTCGACGAAAATTTTTAGGGAAGCAAAGTCAGCTGAAAACACATTCTTTGGGTAGCGCTTGTCTGCTGGTCCCTTCCTTTGACTTCCCAAACCGGAAAGCTTTGTTTTTCTGGATTCCTCTGTTGTACAATATCTCAGCTCATTTCCTGAGTTGAAAGAAGCAATTGCGGGAATGGGCGTTTTGTTTTTTCAATCCCTCGTTGTAAGAAGATACTCTGACTGTTGCTTGGGTCATGCTATAAGTTCTCGATCCTTTTGGTTGGACTCAACTGTATTGTATGAGTTGACTATACAGATGAATACGCTGATTCCAGCAGCTTCCCTGTGAACAGCTGAAGCGCTATTCTAACGAATAAAGCTCATTTTTCTGCATTGCTACATGCCTACGTCTCGATTGCGTTTTGTTGGCTGCCTGTTCTGTCTTGTGAAGACAAGTCAGACAAAGTGCACGCTGTGTGTTTCTTTCTCATTTGTCGTCCACAGATCTGGAGTTGTACTTGTGTTCAAGAAAAGAAGACAATATTTAGATCCAAATCTCTGTTCCCTCCACGTTGCATCCAGTATTCAGTACATAGTTCATGAACAGGATTTCTAATTGTGTGACATTCTGAATATGAACGCATATGGGGTGTTTAGACAAGGATTGTTTTATGGAAATTTAGGATTTAAGTCTAATTTGAACTGAACATACGGATTGCGAGGAAATTCTAATCATCCTTGAGTGATATGGTACTCCTTTAGCTCACAAATAAGTGACATTTTGGTTACACCGAGTCAAACAATCTGAATATTGCTCACAAATTACTTTTTATGTATTAATTTTAAATATTTAAAAATAGTACGAGTAGATTTGTTTTAAATTTTTTTTGTTACAGTATAATTTTGCTATGTTTCATAAATATATTGAAACAAAAACTAGTAATCAAAGTTGCATTTTTCCGACGGTTGATTTTAATGTCAAAGCGTCACTTATCTGTAATCGTAGAGTCATAAATCATGAATTTTTTGACAAAGGTCGAGAACTAAGGTGGTGTTTGGTTAGAGGATTGTAACGCAAACGTCAACGTAATCAGATAACATTGATAATGAAAGTGGAATGAGTGAAGACACGATTTGTTTGGTTCAAAAGGCGGAATGGAATCAAAAGCCAAAGATAGATATCGGTATGTAATAAAAAGATTCACTGGATAATCACAAATCATACTACACCAGCAAATCCCAACTAGATTCATCGAACAATCTTGCTTTTGTGTTTGCCAGAAAGGTTGGATTTGGCTGTCATCTCGGCAAGAATGATTTGTATTAGATCAATCGCAACAAAGAAGAGATCTTGCAGAACAACTTAGACGAATGATCAGGCGAAGCAATCTAGAGTGTTCTTACCAGCAAAAAAGGAAATCAATTCAAATCGATCTCCGCTTGAAGCCGGTCCAGCAGAGGGGACGATGGCATAGCTCCAGCTTTGCAAGAACGTTTGGGTAGAGAGGGAGGGGGAGAGGGAGGTGGGCGCTCCTCACCAGTGAGGATGTGATAGAAGCCGTCGGTCACTGGCGAAGAAGTTCACGTGAGGACGCCGCCGAGCAGTCGCGGGCGAGCTCGTGAGGAACATAGGAGCAGCTCTAATCGGGAGGGATCGCTGCAGCGTAATCAGCTCGCTATGGGATGAATCGAGATCCTCTGATGTTGTGCAGTGGTCACTGATGCGTGAAGTCCACACACAGTGATTACTGTCCTCTGATGTTACGTCAGAGGAATTGCTTCCCTATGGATGTGAGCGGTATCAGCATTTCATAGCCCGGTATCAGATCACCCTATCAATCGATTACAGTCTAGTCCAATCAAATAGAAAATAACGGTAAGAGATACCTCTGTGAAGAGCTTTTTTATTTTTATATTTTAAAAATAAAAAAATACAAAACTAAACATCTATTTAAAAAATTAAAAAATAAGCTACTGTTGCTCATTAGAGGGGCACCTGTCGCCCTTCTAATAGGCGATTGGTTTTAAAAAAATAAAGATGTCACTCTTTCAATGAAAGATATGTTTTAAAAAATTAAAGATGCCGATTTTCCAACGAGTGATAAGCTAAAAAATAAAAAACGTTCTATTGCTCTCAAAATTCAAAATATTATCAAAATAGCTATGAAAAATTCTGAAAAAAATATGTTGTAGGGGATGTTATAATCCATCTCTAATTTTTTTTTCAACTTAAACAATTACTTGAAATTTATGTTTTTTATTTCTCATTGTACATATCATATTTTTGTTTAAATTTTTTTAGATATATGTCATAGTATCCTTACAATATAATTTTTTTTCGAATTTTTTATGACTATTTTGATAGTTTTTAAATTTGAGAGCAATATAACATATTGTTTTTTAGATTTTTTAACCAGTCACCTGTTGGAAGGACGACATCTTTATTATTTTAAACCTATCTCTTGTTGGAAGGACGACAAATTTTAAACGGATGTCTAGTTTTTTTTTAAAAATTCGAAGTATAAAAATAAAAACATTTCCCACTGTGAACCGTTTACGGGCTAAAATGACCCAACCAAACAGCACCTAAGATTTATTGCAGGCCCAAACCCACGTAATAACCCAAAACAAGGAGCCCAATACCGTTGTACAGTTCGTTTCCAGCACACACGACCTGTCGGCCAGCCTCCTTGGCGATCCTAACTAGTCCGACCACGTCCTCCTCCGTCGCCGAGATCCCGATCTCGATCCCCATCGCGCCATGGCCGCCACCTCCTCCCCCACGTCTCCGCCGGCGGCGGCGACCGACTCCGCCGCGCCAGGCCTCCCCGATCTCTCGGTCCCGTACGACCTGGCCACGCGGGGGCAGTGGCAGGCGCTACTCTCCCACCTCTCCCACCTCTCCCACCCCTCTCACGCGCCGCATCCGCACCACCGCCTCCTCCTCTCCGCGCTCTCCGCCCTCTCCCTCGCCAAGCTCCGCCGCTTCCCCGACGCCGCAGCTCTCCTCGCTTCCCTCCACCCGGACCCCGCCTGCCCGCCGCCGCCCTTCCTCATCCGCCTCCTCCACGCCCTCCTCCCGCTCTTCCTCCCCGACCGCCCCCTCGCGCTCGACCGCCTCTACACTCTCCTCTCCTCCGTCCGCACCCGCCGCGACGCCAGCCACCCCGAGTGGCGCCGCCGCGACGCGCTCGTTGCGTCCCTCCTCGCCGCCGACCACCTCGCTCACCGCGAGTTCGACGTCGCGCTCGCGCTCCTCGCCGACATCGCCGCCCGCGAGCCGGGCAACCCGGTCCTCCTCTCCCGCCTCGCATATGCGCACCTCCAGATCGGTAACCTCGCCGTGGCCTCCGCCGCCTTCCGCCACGTGGATTCAGTGGCCGCTGCGGCTGACGACCCCGCGCAGTACGCCAACCTCCTCGCTCGCAACCGCGCGCTCGAGTGCGTCGTGGCCAAGGACTACGCGGCGGCGGTGCGGGAGTACGAGCGCTGCATCGAGGCCGACCCCGCGGACGCGGTGGCGCTGAACAACAAGGCGCTGTGCCTCATGTACTCGCGGGACCTCGGCGACGCCATCAAGGTGCTCGAGGGCGCGCTCGAGAGGGTGCCTACAGCGGCGCTCAACGAGACGGTGGTGGTCAACCTGTGCAGCATGTACGAGCTCGCCTTCGTCAACCACGGCGAGGTCAAGAGGAGCCTCGCCGAGTGGATGGCCAGGGTTGCGCCCGACGACTTCGACACCTCCTGCACGCGCATGTAGGAGGCACTGGTATTGAAATTTAGCTTTGGGCTATTGGACACCTACTGCTATAGTTGCTCTGTGGCACATACTGAACTTGATTGTCCATACTCCGATGACATTTAACTGATTTCTTTGGTAACAATTGAAGTTGTGAGGTGATCAGAGAAAATTGTATTCAAAAGAAAGAGTAAATTGTATTCAAAAGAAAGAGTAAATTTTACTAGAAGACCACATGTTATTATGATCACAGTTTTAGAGAACCGAGAACCCCAGTTTTTCTTTGCTAATGGTCATGAGGTTTCTCAAAACTTTCATCCACCTCTAGAAATCACACCATGCTGACAATTTAGGCAGTTCGGCTGGTTGCAGCTGGCATGCCGACACCGGATTTCATGCAGAACTTGGTGGATAGAAATACGCGACTTGACGGTGAGTGCTTGCACAAAGCAGCCCCCTTTCCAAATGAAGTATTGCGACATGCTGGGCGTGTGCGCATGCAGAACCAACGGAAGGTATGTTTTAGAAGGAGAAAAGACTGGTGCTAATTGTGGTGAATGGTAGCAAGGGTTGTGTCTTTCTACTTTAGTCTGGGATGGAGTATGATGTTCTGTTGTCTTGTGATTCTGAGTTTCTGACACTGAGTTTTCGTCGTTCGGGTTTGAGCTGGTAGCAATGCTTCTGCTTGAGGATGCACTAATACTAGTTTTTATGAGCATTTAGTGAAGAATGAAGATATGTAGCTGTTCAAGCAGGTTTGTTTGTAAGATGATGTACATGTATGTGAATGTGTGGGAATTTGTGGCAGCACTTGCCTTTTCCTTTTTTTGTCCAAGTCGACAGTCAAATTCTTGTGCACAGCTTTGGTACAATGCGAACCTAATTGATACAATTTTGATTTGGAGAGGTTCATGCTTGCTTCAATTATTAGGTATTAGTTGTTTTTTTTGTACGATAGGGAGTATCGGTTGTTTTGGCTACAGAATCAGGAAGTTGTCCTCAGCGATTGTGAATGGGCAAACAAGCAGGAGAAAGGTGGCTATCGTCTGACATCATCAGTAAAACGGTAGAGGGCATCATAAACTAAACAGGAGACAACTAAATTTGTCATCCGAGTATCCGACCATACTATATACAAGTGGTTCACATTTGGCAAACAGCCCTTGGTATGGCCCCAGAAGCTTTCTTGCACCCTTACTGAAAAGGAAGGGGAAAAGGGAAATGCTAATGTCGTGAGACCAGGTATACATCCTTGATTCATACCGTACATGTACGTTGCAGTGTGTGTGTGTGTGGGGGGGGGGGGGTGAAAACAGTTTGTATGTTACATCTACATATACGAAACCCACATTGTACATCACGGGAGACGGTGTGCAGGTCATAGCCTCATAAGTCAGAGCAGCCAGCAGCTGGAGGCGAAGGAAAACTAGAGTGGTAACATTGGGAAATTGTCTGATACATGACGATTCAACTGACGAAAATCCCGCTGCATTTTGCTATGATCTTGTAGGAGAAGCCTGGTGCTCTAAATTAATCCTTTTATAAACCCCCCCCCCCCCCCCAACTCCGATAGGACATTAAATTATTTTTAGACTTTTTTTCAAAGAGGAGGCTTACACTCATACAACTGCACAGGAGCTGCTCGAGCGTCTCCGGAGTAGCGTCGGGACTTGAACTCGGATCGCTCCCCCGAGAGCTGTCTCAAGAACCATTTGGTTCGGCAGCTCTAATGTGTTTTAAGCTATTTATGTTTCACAAAGAAATTACGAGTATGCAACTTAATGTGATCCAATGGTATAAGCCCCGCCCCACCCACCGACCATCCGATGCCCCGAAATGGAAAGGTGAACTTGTGAAACAACTTTTCGGAAGCTGGGAATGTCCTCTCCGCGGGGCAGTGGAATCACACACACCACGTTCAAATCCTAGTGCCCACCTATTTATACAAACGTGAGCATCTCGTAGCGTTAAAAACATGTAGCCGTAGTAATATGAAAATAAGCTCCATCGGAGCTGCTCCTGCAACGAGATGAATCATCTCGCTAGTTGTCTTCACCATCCACCCAAGTGCTTCACCTCGTTTTCTTTTTTTGCCTCTCGTTTGTCCTCCGGCCGCTGGACCAAGCAAGCGGGCCGGTGATGCTCTTGGTAGCCAGTAGCTACGAGTGCCTCACGTCTATCAAGATCCAGCGAAGATGACGGTTGCTCAGTCCGATCTCCGATGCTGTGGTTTGTGTAGTAATCGGAAAATTGCCTCCATTGGAGCCGCTCTGCTGCCCAACCTCACCTCCGCGCGTGCTCTCTGTTCTTACCTATCTGTTCTTACAGCCTTGCTCCTCCGTTCACGATTTCACCACGCCGCAGCGGCAGCCGGCAAAGTAAGCGTGAATCGGAATCAAATCTTGCACCGCACGCCAAACGCCCCCGATGGCCACCCATCCATCCATCTCCCCAAAGCCCACACCATGCCTCTCTTCTCGTCTCCTCGTCGTGGCGCGCTACCCCCCGGGCATCCTCTCGACTCCTCGTCGTGGACTCATGGTGCGCGACTTCCTCGCGGCCGCCGCCGCCGCTGCCGGACGCTACGCGGCCACCGGCACCGCCGTGCGTATCCCCGACCGCGACCGCGACCGGCCCGCGCAGCCCGGCATATCCAACATCAAGAAAGTCGGTCTCGTCTCCGGTCTCCCTCCCCGGCAGCGACGAGTACGTGGTCGCCGAGCTCGGGCTTGTCGAGGACGCCGACCGCGCCAGCCTCCTCTCCTTCCGCTCGGGCACGGATGCGTGGGTCGAGAGGGACATG
Organism: Phragmites australis; assembly: GCF_958298935.1. Taxonomy (NCBI): domain Eukaryota; kingdom Viridiplantae; phylum Streptophyta; class Magnoliopsida; order Poales; family Poaceae; genus Phragmites; species Phragmites australis. The sequence goes on from NC_084926.1 coordinate 17,530,628, forward strand.
AGCTGTCCCTTCATGGCCGACCGGGACTGGGCGCGGCCTATCGACGACGTGATCCCCCACGACGGGAAGCTCTGGTGGGTCAACCTCGTGTTTGAACTCCTCGGCTGCAACCCTCTCGCCGTCTCGCCGACCACCCGGTGCTGCGCCACATGGATCTCCCGGAGGTGTTCGACATCGAAGACAAGGCGCCGCCCCGGAGAACCGCCCCTCCCCCCCCCCCCCCGGGGGGGGGGGGAAACGCTGGTGGCCGTCTGGACGATGGTCTTGGATCCGTCCGTCATGGCGTCGTTGTGGAAGTAGCTAGCGGTGCGTGACGGGGCTAGCGAAGGTCTGGCCGGACGACAGGCGGACGCGGATGCTGGAGGAGGTCCCCATGCTCGCGCTCGTGCACCCCGCCAACCCCGACGTCGTCTACTTCTTCCTGAGGCAGTACCTCTTCTGCGTCGACGTGCGCGACAGCCAAGTCGTGGATTTCCTCCGCGAGCCCTACGGCCTGCTGGTCGAGGATATCGCCGGGCCACTGCGGCTGCCACAGATCAGCTGGCGCTACGTCCTCGCTTGGATGCTGCCACCCTCGCTTGAGAATGGTATTATACAGTTCTGCATAGCATTCCATCTTCCATCTGCATATCCCCAGTCATATTCTGCAATTTATTTATGTTTCTAATTGTCATATATAGCCATCCAGTTTTTAGGCGTTTGTGGAAATATTCGTTTAAGATGTTGGATGAATTTATCCACTAAAAAATACTGGATGGAGCTATCCATATTTTATATGAGTTTTATACATATGGTTTATTTTAGTTAGTTAGAGTAAATATATTTTTTATTAACATGCTTTAAATAATATTATCTCTTAAACTGTTTATTTAATTTGCGATCTGATTGTACTATTTTTTGTTACAATTAAATCAATAAAACAAGATCTCGTATGACTATATTTTTATGAAAAACAAAATACATGACAAACCGGTGCTACAAAATTTTGACTAACCACATTCATATTCTATCCGTCCAACAAAATAAGAAATTAGATCGTCTTATCCATATTACCAAATAAAAAATTAGATCGTTCCATTCAACAAAATATAAATAGTCATATCCTATCCATCATTGTTTTCTAACCAAACGCACCATACATTGATGGATCATGCTGACTGCTTGCTTTGATATCTGGTATTGCTTGCCATGAGCAGACATCTTAATTGCTAGGAAACTTGTTAATTGGAGTAGTGGCTTAAGTTAATTACTTGCATTTTCATGCGTGGACGAAGAAGTAGCAAAAGACTAACATAGAGTATATCTATGTTCAAATCAGGACTATATATGATTATTGCATGGTAACCACCCAGGTATTACGTTTCTTTCTGCAATAATTATGGACTATACACTGTTCATCTTCAGTTGGGAGCAGGGGAAAATTAATGGAGAGTGTGTTTTGTGCTGATGAATGGTGATTGATAGTGTTTTTTTTTTTTTTTTTTTTTGTAAAACATGCCTGCTGTGGTATATGTTGCAAACACCAGGTGGATAAAATTCCAATTGAAATCATATCCTGTTTGCTTGCGCATGGACAGCTAGCTAGGATAAATAGCTTGTTGAGGTACAACTGACACTATTGAACACTTCAGCTTAACAAAGCGCAAAGGTAAGATTAAATGACTGCAGGTGCAAAGAGAAAGATGCTTAACCGTTTCTGATCAGGAAGTATATGAACCAGAACCTGTTTAATTAGAGATTTATTTGGACGTGCATGTTCATGTTCTATAGGACAATCCACAGAGGAGGCATCAATCTGTCTCTGTGTTCTCTGTTTCAGAATCTCTAATAGGATCTGGCAATTTTCTTTTGGATCATGGATGACTGTGCTCACTTGCTAGCATTATATAATTATATAACATATACCACAGCATTATATATATAGGGTGTAGAATAGTTATTTTACACGTGAGCCAGTCGGACCGATCTAGCGCTCCGTGCGTCCGACCGAGCCCCACGAGCGCGTCCTACCGAACGGCCACCCGCGCGCCATGCATGCAGATCCGTGCGCGTCGCAAAGGCAGCTAATTAATCAGCTAGCGCGCTTTTTGTGCCATGCATGCGTAGCGCGGCCTGCAGCGTATGAAGGAATTACTCCGTATCACTCACGCTCAGTGGCTCGTGCACGGAGCCGTCCAGGGGCCTGCATGCAGGACGTGGCCACTCAGTACTAGTCTCCTATATTGTTTTTTATTCATTATGGACTCCTATATTATTTTCTATTTATTATGGAGTACTAACTGTATGTACCCCTTTTCAATCACGGCATTGTATAGATAGTCAGCGTGGAATCAAATATTTAGATGAATTTGATTATTTTAAATAAGAATACACTATTGCTTCACAACTAGAATAATATTATTCTCAAATTAATACTACTGACACTACTGTAACACTACTTAACAAACTTACTGAAAGATAATAACTGACACTATCGAACAACTATTAATACAACTACTGACTACGGGATATGAACCGGCTACTGATAACTACTGAAAAAAACTACTAACATTATTAAAAAACTACTAATACTACTGACACAAACTACTAAATAATTTACTATAACTTATAACTATTAAACAACTATTAATATTACTGAATAAAACTATTAACAATACTAAACAACTGCCGATAACTACTAACACAACCTACTGAACAACTACATTATAACTTATAACGACTAAAATTATTAAATATTTTTTCTATAACATGAAACTAGTCACCTCAGACACCAAACCCGCTTGGCCTACATGGCCGAGTCCACCACGGCTTGACCGAGCACATGCACATAAAAATCAGCTCGCATGCATGCAAAAAGTGTATGGACATGCATGCCTCTACCATGCAAAAAGCCATCCATCAAAGTCCCCCACATGTCATACAAAAAGTAATGCATCAATGCTCCCACGTGCCATGCAAAATGCCATGCAACAGCGCTGATTAATTCCTGGGCCCATCGAAGCCAAACTCAGCAACAGAACCTGCCATCCGACTGAAGCACGAACGCAAACGGGCCTCGGGGCACGGGTGGAGTTGGGCTGGCTAAGGAGGCTATGTTGGGCCATATGCTACACTAACGAGACAAGGAAGTGGGCTACGTTGATTAGTTGGGTTGGATGTTGATTTTAGGTGTAGAATATCATTTTACACTATAGATATATAATAACACTTTTTATATATATATATATATATATATATATATATATATATATATTCTGTAACTCTTGATTGACTACTACCGTATCACTTCACAATAGCGTTTGATGAGGAGCATCGCTCGTCTGAAGAGCTAGATGTTAGAATATATGGGTTTGATTATTATATTTGTGTAATTCTAAATAAATTTTAAAGGCTTAATATATAAAACGAGTTGCAATTCTTTAGTCCTACACCTCTAAGTAGAGGTGGAGGAAGACCAATTTAAAATAAGTTCTTTTTTTCACTCTTTAACTCATCAGGATTAGAAGAACACGCGCGCGCGCTCTTACCTTATCAGGCCAGGCCATGACCGGGGCGAAGGGTGCGACGCATAACATAGTAGGCATGTATGACACCTACGTGAATGGTCTACCGAAATCAGGTCCAGTAGCTTGCACAACTGCAACATTTTTTTTATAGTTTTATTCTTTTGTTGTGTGGGCAAACAAATGTATATGGAAATTATATCGATTAAGAATTCGATGGTAGCACGTATTAACCACGTAATTTTTTTATATATATACCTACCGACTGTCACTATAAAAGACACACGCAATTAGAGTTTTGCCTATTTCTCTGTACTGCATAGGCACAGGTAGTCTACTCCGTCATGTTATGTCGGCGTGCACCGATGATCGGGAGAGCAGGTCTTCGGAACCGTTGTCCTTGGGATCCTGCAACGGGAGAGAACGAATAAGATTTTTTAAAAGCGCTCTATACGACTACTCGTGATTTGCTTCCTCATCTCCATCAAGTACTCATGTTCTACTTCCTGGTCGTCGTCTTCTTCTGCATCGCCATCACGTGGGCTTCTTCATCTCACGCTGCCGATCGGTACGTGCGCTATGATCAATCTCTATTTAGTCATGTTTACCATGCTGGGTAGTTTTGTGATGCTACATGATAGTGATTGCATTCGAGTGCTATATACATTGTTCTGTTACCTACATGACTAGGTTGAACTGTCATCATATCATGTTTTTGATTTATCAGTTTGTATTTATGGCTTATTTAGGGATTAAATTAAATCTAAAAGTGTGTTTATCCAATAATCTAAAAACTTTATTGTAGGCACTTTGATTTAACAATAGTTGGTTTTGCTAAAGCACATAAACCGGATAAGTTTATCGGTGTACACTTTAAGAGATGGCAGGTTAAAGCCACTATGTGGCTTACAGCTATGAACTGCTACTGGGTTGCGTCTAGTAAACCTGCAGGGACTCTTACCTCTGAAGAGGAGAAGAAGTTCTAGAATGCCAACACACTCTTTGTAGGATGTGTTATTAATGCTCTTGCTGATCATCTTTGTGATGTGTATATGCACATAAAGAAAACAAATGATTTGTGGGATGCACTGAATACCAAATTTGGTGCGTCAGATGCAGACAATGAACTGTATATCATAGTGTAGCATCATGACTACAAGATGACTGATAATCGGTCTATAGTTGAGTAGGCTTACGAGATTCAGTGTATTGTAAAGGAACTCGAATTTCTTAAGTGTGAATTACACGACAAGTTTGTGGCTAGAGTCATTATTACTAAATTGCCTCCTTCATGGAGAAATTTTGCCACTGCTCTAAAGAACAAGAGTCAAGAAATATCTGTTGAGAGACTGATCATGTCTCTTGATATTGAGGAAAAAGATTGGGCTAAAGATGTGCATGCCAAAGGAGGAGAGGGACAATCTAGCACAAATATAGTGCAACAGTCCTCTACTGGCAAGTTCAAAGGAAAAAATAACAAGACCAAACAAAACACCAACTTCAAAAGAAGAGGATGGACATAGAGGATAAACCTTGTTTCGTGTGCGGCGAGGTTGGATATTGGGCTAAAAAATATTAACACCGCAAAGGAATAAATTTTAATCAAGGACAGAATTCAAAGTCTACCAATGTGATCATTAGCAACACTGGAGATGGAGCTACCGGGTATGGTAATTTACCTACTGTTCTTTCGATGTATATATGTGTCCTAGTGTTTCAATATTCTCTTCTTATCAGGTCGCTCAGGATTCTTCTGTCATAATGGGGAATGGGTTACATGCTACTGTTCATGGTGTTGGCACGTTACATCTGAAGTTTACTTAAAAAAGATCGTGTAGCTAAGGAACGTACAACATATCCCATCAATAAACAAGAATCTAATTAGTGTCCCTTCTCTTTAGAGATGGGTTTAAGGTAGGGCTGGCCAAATGGGCAGCCTGGCACAGCACGGCTCAAGACTGGTAACGGCATTGCCCGGTTTGGCCCGTTAGCCAAGTGAGTCATGCCGTACCGGCCCGTGTGCTGAGCATTCGGCCTAGGCACAACCCACGTAAGGCTGGGTCATACCATGCTAGCGATGAGCCTATGTCTCCTTCGGATACGATCAATACCACCAATAATCCTCAAATCAAACAAGGTTCAATTACAAGAGCACGTGCACGACAATTAGACCACTAGGTGAACTTGTTTCTCGCTGTTCATCCTTCCTTGGATGGATTTCTACTAAATTCTTGTGATGTTTTATTGCTTAGGAATGTGGGAGAAGCACCACAATCTTACCCGGACGTCACCCCTCGAAGGCCAAGTTTACTTGAACTCAATGCCGAGCTCTAGTCGTTGTCGTGATCGAGTCACATGATAGCACGTTGGTAAAATGAGCATAACTCTCTCATACAAAATCCGATTTATGCAATCTTGGACATTCTGGAAAGCTTACGGCGAGCCCTTTCCAATGCATATGAGGTATACCAAATGTTACTTTTAGTTTATTCAGAGTTAAAGAAATAAGGTGCTGCACCACCGTTTTAGACCTAGTTTGGTCTTGTAATCGTGTCGGGTTCGGAGTCCAGGTTGTGTACGCCTCTTCCTATGGCTGCACAAACCTAGGTAGACCTCCTCACATCCCTCTATATATACACAGTAGCTGTCGTAGTTTAGGCTCGGATTTTGCTTAGATTATTTTGTTTTATACAGTTTCGTCGCTTGTTCAGTTTGTAGAATCCCAACTCGAGTACTTCATTGGTAATTAACAATATTTAGATTGTATTTACCTATTCTTACTTGTGTTCTTAATTCACTTGTAGGAAAAGCCTTCTTGGTAAGGTCAACCGCATCTTAGCACGGTTGATAACCACAGAGTAGTGGTGTAGTGGTTGCGAGAGTTCTCGATCTGTTCTGTTTGGAGCCTTTGGATCATTAACGTCGAAACTCTACCAATCGACTTATCATATTACCTTTCGGAATCGGTTGCCCGTTAGGTAATCTCAGTTATCCCCTTTGTTTTGTCGTTTTTTATTACCTAGAGTCCAGAAAATTGCCCTACAAAAATATTTAGATCTTAGTTTTTTCGCTGTCCAAATCACTTTATGCCTTCACAATTTTGTTTTCAGTATTCACGTTGCTGAATTTGAGTCCATCGTTAGTGTCTTTGTTGCTAGTCGAGTCATCGTGATCTAGTTTCTAGCGTCGAGTCTTGCTATTTAGTCATTGTGTATCTCGGCCCGTCCTTATCTGTAATAGCCGAGATTGTGTCTTTAGTCAAGTTGACCATCTACTCGGGTTCGACCATTAGTCTTTTCAACCATCTACCCGAGCTCGATCACTAGTCGAGTAGACCATCTACTCGGGTTCAACCACTAGTTATTTTGACTATTTACTTGGGTTCGATCACTAGTCATTTCGACCATCTACTCGGGTTTGATCACTAGTCATTTCGACTATCTCCTTGGATTCGACCATCCTTTTGGGTTCGACCACATAGTGGATTCAACTATCCACTCGTTTTCGCCTCCACAACCTAGTCAGATTCTATTTGTTTCTGGCTGCTCTCGGACACCCTACGTACTCATCATATCGAGCATTGTTCGACAAAATCCGAGTATCACTCGATAGCCCAAACAGAGGTACCTTTATACCCCTGCTCTCCGAAAAAAGTTTGTGACCCACGTACCTCACTGGTCTTAGTAAATGCAGTAGAAGAGTTTTGAGTTTGTGTCACATTCGTAAAAAAAAGAAGAAAGAAAAGAAAAGCAAGTAAGAAGCAAAGAGTTAAAAAAAAACAGAAGAAGCAAAGAGTGCAAAAAAGGAGATAGAATTAAAAAAAAGAGAATCAGAGAGGGTTCTCGATCTGTCTTTGTCAGAGCCTTTGGATCATCAACGTCAAAACTCCACTAATCGACTTATCATATTACCTTTCGGAAGATCAGGCAAACGCGCATCAGCTGGCCCATGGCACGGTAGGCACGATGGGTTGTTTTTGTCCCATTAACCACATTTAGCCCGTTAGCATATGAAAAAATTGGATAAATTTTATAAAAAAGGAAAAAATTAAGAAAATTTAAAAAATCAAGAAATTTGTGATTTTTTGGGCTCAAATGGTAAAAAACAACTACTTTTCCAAATTTAACAGGCTAAATAGGCTAAACGGTGTGCCCGTGCTGTGCTGTGGGTCGTGCCATGCTTGCTCGACGTGCCATGGTGTCGGCCTAAGCACGGCCAATCCCGTCTTGCTATGACGGCCCTGCACATTTGTAAATGGGCCGCACCCATAATAGCGGGCCAAGTGCCAACCCAAAAAGCACGGCCTATTTGGCCATCTCAGTTTAAGGTGATGTTTGAGTCTAATAAAGTGGTCGTGTTGAAGAATGGTATTTTTATTTGTAAAGGCTATGATTGTAGAGGATTGTTCAGCTTTTCCCTTTCTGATTTTTGTAATAAATCTGCAAACCATATTTGTGGCAATGTTTGGCACTTGTGTTTATATCGTATAAATTTAAGTTGTATGTCTCAGTTTTTCAGTATGAATTTAGTTCCAATTTTTTTCTACTATCAAAGGTTCTAAGTGCCAAAGTTGTGTGCAATCTAAGCAAACTTAAAAGCCTCATAAGGCAGTTGAGGAGAGAAATTTGGCACCATTTCTCGAGATCGATCCAAGAAACCGACCAATCTCATCTATGTACTGAGCCCAGAAATTAATCTTAACACATAATGACTTAATTGATGATAATCATTATAATATCCTCCTTAATCGCACTTCAATTGTCTTACAAAAGTAACCTTCGAGAGCTAAGAAGCAAATAAATCTGCAGCAAAACTATGTAGATTTGATTCTTCATGACGACTACACAGGCAAACCAATGTAGAAAACACCTTAGAATGCTCCATCTTTAAACTCTTCAGTGTCTTCTCCAACTGAGTTTGTTTGGTTATAGCAAGTATGCGTATATGTCGTACTCTGTAAGTTGTGAACAAAATTATGCATATGAAGGCTTAAACAATAATATGCCAATTATGGATGTTTTGTATAAAACAACATTACTTTAAAAAAGTTAAAAGTGAGTAAATAATTAAGTACAAGCTAATAAATAAAAAACCACCACAAAATTCTAACCATCTTGACTTTACCAACCTTCCAACACCTTAACCAAGGTTCTCACTGTAACATCCTGAGTTTTAGCATGTAAATTTATTACAAATTTCACTTCAAATTAATTTTTTTAATTATTTAAACCAATATAAAACCAAGATATATATATTTGAATTATATATACTCGTATGTATATATTCGAATATATTATTTGGGCTAAGTATTCCAAATAGCACCAAGACAATTTCTGAATTAATCCCTGCTTTAAACTGGTTCATATGCTTTGGATTGAGATCTTTATGGTTCTTTGTGTGCAGATTTGAATTTGAATGTCTCTCAAATTCAAATCTACTCTTAGATTCTATTCAGCTAAAATTCAATTCAAATTCAAATTCTTTGATTCAAATCATCTTAGGAAGCTCAAGATTCAAGTTCAAATCATAATTCAAATATATTTATTTGAACGATCCAAACACAAATCCAAAGTCAAATTCACATTCAAATCTCTCATTTGAATTTAATTCCAATAAACCAAATTCTTTTTCTTTTTTATTTCTTCCCCGAGCCGGATTCCTCTCTCCGCACGCTCGCCAGTGCACTCCCGACCGCGCCGCTCGGCCCACTCACTTGCACGCCGACCTGCTTGCTCACCCGCGCCTCTCCCCCCTTTCTCCTCCCTCCAGCGTGACACGCACGTCGCTGGCCGCCGTTTTCCCCTCTCTGGGAAATATCCCGCGCGCCTGACCGACCACCGCTTCTCTCGCTCTCTCCTTTCTCTCTCACTCTCTCTCCGCCCATGCTTGCGCGCGCAAATCTTGCCACGTTGTGTGACTTCCGCACTCGCGCACGTGTGTGGCCGACACAGTCTGGCCATGCCGTAGAAATAAAGGTGGGCGCTACCTTGCCGCCGCACCACCGTTCAACTCACCGATGATCGCATGACGCGAGTGACCGCATCGCCTCGCTGCTCCCTTCCCCCTCTATAAATAGCATAGCCCCGGCCCCCTCTCCTTCCCCTTGTTTCCCATTCACCGCCTCCGCCGCCATTGAATGCCGCTGCAGCTCGCCGTTGTCGATCAGCCGGCCACGTGATGCCCAGGAGCTCAAGGAGGACGTCGCCATCCCTGTGCTATCGTCTATTCACCAGAAGCCTGACAGGAGCCAGCCCGCATCGGTAGCGGAGCCGCCTCCGCCGCCACCGCTCTGTCACATCACTGGTCGCCATCCAGCTTCTCACCATTTTCGAGTTTGATGAGCTTCCCACCCCCTCGCGCAACCCCCTAGCTAGCATGTCATCGCCCCCGTGCTTCCTTCTCGCACGTAGCTTTGCGCTGCCGAGCTTTTGCTCCGCCACAATCGCTCGTCGTCGATTCCCCCCTTCGCCACTCCGCTCGGGCCAGTGTGTCCGCGAGCACGCACGCGCGTGGTCGGGCCGTCGTATGCGCGCTGCTCGGCCCAGTAGCGGTCGGTCTATCAGGCCGGACCAGTCACCCAAAGGCCGTGCTCTAGTGGGCCAGCCCAGCTTCTTAGCTCATTAAAGCCGGCTAGCCCAACCCGAGTGGGCCAGTACTGTGTAGTCTAGTATTGTGCATCCCAAGCCTGTCTTGGCCCAATCCAAGCCCATTTCGGCCCAATCAATTACTGTTCATTTGGGTCCCACATGTGAACATTACCATTTCGTAATTTCCCTATTTAATTTCTGATTAAATATTCCGAGAGCGATAACTTCTCCATTCTGGCTCCGATTTCGATGATTCTTTCGCTGAAATTAATCTAAAATCAAGATCTACTCATTTGTCATATTGTGATATCTAACATGGCTCATTTGGCTTTTATTTGGTATTATTTGATTCTTATCTAATATAGCCATTATTGATCGTAGTCGCAATTGCAGAGCAACCAGAGTTTTGTGAGTGTTGTGTGAGAAGTGTCAGGAGAGAGGAGGATCCCGACTACAACCAAGAACTAGAACAAAACTTCAGAGAAGGCAAGTCCTATCTCCTTGATCATATTGAACATATGTCTTCAAATAATCTACATGATCAACTTAAAACTAGACTTATATTGCATGTGCTATATATTGCGCTTTTACAAACTACTTGTAGTAGTTAATCCTATGAAACACTTGCCATTCCATAAATGTTATCATCCAAAACACATATCACCATAGGTTTACCTATTGTTATCTATATTAATGATAGACGATGTCTTGATATCTAGCATGCTTAGGATTGAATACGTCTCCTCGGAGATGTCGTTTTGAAAACACCTCTCCTCGGAGATAAGATTTACTGTTATTAATGATAACTCATATACCATGAATCTTTGATGGTTGTGAATTTTGTGATGGCTATGAAATCCTTAATGTCATGTGGGACATGGTGGGAGATGTGTAAAAATGGGTGAGAACTATTTTGGCGGTGGTAGGTGGAGTAGTACTCTGGTGGAGGATGCTCCTGGGGGCTTGAGTCACCTATGTGGTGTTCATGGCCACAAGATACCTACCTTGGCCGTTTAAGGACCGAGTCTTGCACTGTCATGCTTAGCCACCCCCGTGCAACCATATGTCCTAAATGGGCAAGACTTAACTTTTCTTCACTGGACTGAGTTGGGCATCGTACTAGGAGGCTGAGAGCAGCGAGCAGTCAAGTGACTATGTGGCTCTCTGTTTGAACATGTAGAGACCAGCAATTGCTTAAAAAGGGAACCTAGTGTTCAGTACAAGACCACTAGTACTTGGGGATGAATCTTATAGAAAAGCCAGATAGGAAAGGTGATTGAAGGGTCTCGGTATGATTTGTTCCTTCGCTTGCAATGGTTGGAGGCTGAGCATATTGCATGGGTAAAACTGTACAACCTCTGCAGAGTGTAAACGTATTCGAATAGCCATGTTCACGGTCATGGACATGCTAAGGCATGGTCACACTTGAATAGACTCCGGGTGCGTGTGTCTTGATGAGTAAGTATGTGGACTAGATGTCCATGTAATGAGGTTGCTGGTTGAATCTGCTAGATCTGTGTAGTACTAGAGGTACACCAGATGTGATGAAAGGTACTACCGAGTGAGGTGTAACCCCCCCAGGACCGAGAAAACCCCAAATATAGCTTTTTACCTGGTTTTGAACTATATAAACTGTTTTAAAGTCAATCATATATGATACAATTGGATATCTGCATAAACTACTTTATGCTTAAAACTAAACCATAAAGCTCTATCCTTGAAACAACCTTTTATGCATCTATCAAACACCTTGAAGTAGTATATGGCTTGTGGAGTACCTTCCATACTCACTCTTGCTATCATTCATATGAGGAAGCCGATGCTGGCTACGCTGGAGGTGAAAGCAGGGATGAAGAGTAGTCTTAGAAGTCACGTTTGCACCCTAAGCTGCTTGTGGCTTGGGCTTTTCTTTCCGCTGTGTTTGTTGGCCTGTCGGCCAGGTTTTTAATATACAATATGGTTCGTAAACCTTTTGTACTCTGAACCATAATACTTGATCCAGGGACTATGATACTACTACTGTTATACTGTACATATCAGCTACTTGATCCAGGGACTGATATAGGAGGTACAGGAGATCCTGGGTTTGGGGTCTTACACTCACCACTAAAGTTGAACAAAACTAACAACTCAATCACAGTTTCCACCATTTTGATAGACCAAACAAACCAAACCTTAAAGTTCTAATCATGTGAGGTTTTCCTCGCCACTCTTGACCATGAGCATGAGTGATTAATCAGCTTTACACTTTGCAAATATTGTACACTTTACCCACAAGTCATGATCAACTCCTTTTCTGTTTCAGTACTTACACACTTTCAAAGTGTGTGTCGAAACACCACTACAAATCCTTTACAAAGCCCCTCTCAACATATGCATACCCGCTAAGGTTTCATCACCACATGAATACACCTCAACAACGGAAACCCCCTCTCATACCTTACGGATCCTAGGAAGTATACCCTTCCATTTCATATAACCAAATGGTCTACACCATGTTGAGAGTAAAGCAAATTAATCGGATGGGCATGTCCCATACTAGGCTTGTGGTTGTACTATTAACTCAGAATAATTGCTGCACGAACTGATCCTTATATTTGAGCAAGACTTGCATAAACCCAACCATATAACCTGTACTAGTCTCATCCAAACCATTTCCTCAAATCCTACTTCCATGTTATAACAAAAATTAGATCATCTTTATCATAGTTTCATAGGACCATTATCATATTTAGTTGAGCCATTATCATTATCACCATCATAAAGCAAGGCTAAGCATGATCTACCCTTTCATATTCGAAACCATAAGCATGTCATTAAGGATGTTAAAGGGAAAATTAGGGTAAAGCCTGACTTGGCATTCCCAGTAATATTATTAGGATGCATATTTGTAAAACAAAATAGTTTTAAAACTGGGATTAATATGGTCAATGACACATAACTTGCCTTCACAATACTCAGTTGGGCCTTAAAGTCTTGATCCTGAAGTCCTTCTAGCTTCTCCAGAACATAGGCATCTACTCACAAAAATATGTGTAAAGAGTAAGGGGGTATCCTGTCAGGGGGTCCACACCAGCAAATGTCAGCCGACAGTTGATATTATCAAGACTGTGGCCCCACCGCGTGACCAGACGGGGCTCGCGTGAACAGTCCCTTGATCGTAGAAGGAAATCTCGCGACCAGTCCTTGCTGGTCGTAGGGCAGGTACTCACCTAACCTGTCTAACCTCATTTAATGACATCCACTTAAGAATTTTCCTTCCCCAGGCATCTCCTCTCGGCGAGCAAAGTCATGGCCAGTGCAGAGGTGCAGTGACCCATCCCGTAGTATTAAATGCTATGGGATGGCATTGCAAGAGAGCATGCGCCAGACAGTGATGGGATAGACTCACATGTGAGTGTGCAGTGCACGGTGACAGGATGAGATGTATCGGCCTACCCTTCATCATCATAGGCTAGGAGTAGTTGGCTCTGTCAGTATTAGGCCGATCTCAGGGTTTGGCACAATTTGTTTGTATGTATACCTCTCTTCCTACTATATAAAGCGAGGAGGACTGGGCTTAGGGAGGATATGACTCATTTTTCTGTAACAAGTTCTTCCAAGCCAAAAGAAAATATATAGGATGTAGGGTTGTTATCCTACAAGAGGCCTGAACTTGGATATTTCTTCGTGTTCTTGAGTTTCCTTCGACACACACACCCACCAGAAGCGTTGGTCACGTGCCCGTCGTCCGGTACACCCCGGAAGTATTATCAGAGATTAACCCTCGACACAACTAATAAACACCAATTTCCAAAAGGAACCAAATAGCACACAACAAACAACATCACTCAATAGATTATGTTTTCCTAGAAATTTTGGTGAAAGGACGGATCAAATCAGAGCTATGATTGACAAGTTATGGCTTCCAAAAGATTAAAACATGACAAAAAGATTAACTATAGATAAAACTATACTATTAGAAAATTTTCTAGAATTTTTTGAAGCAATATATAATTTCTAGAATTTATTATCATTTATTTGAATTATTTTGTACTAGAAAATATATTTATTGTGTCATTAATCTAATTGTGACATCAGCAACTGAAAACAAAACAAAAAAGAAAATAAAAAGCTAATTGTGTTGCTGATGTGAATTGCCATGTGGGCAAAAGTGCGGACGTGTTCATGACATGGCAGCTGAGGTGGCTGATGGCATGTCTTTGCTAACTAGGCTTACAAGTCAGATTTATGGCTGATGTGGAACGGTGACTGGGCTACCACAAAGGACAAAGTGGTGACATGGTTGAAGAGGTGGCACGCTAATGTGTATGACTGACTGGACATGGTTCGTTGAATATGATCCATTGATTTGAGATAGGGCGATTGGGATCGCTCCAGGCCAAAGGAGTATGAACCTATTTAATTGGGTCTATTGAGGCTAGATTGGACGATCAGGGTGCATCTCGCTCGGTTCCGGCCTGCAGAACAATGACAACGTCACTGCGACAGCGGCGCCTTGCCAGAAACCTATGGGAACTATGCTACATGCCTCGGTTCACGATGGTGAGTGGCTGAAGAGCTTTAATAGAGGACGTTGAAATCACCTGAACAGTCGGCGAACGGTGACGAAGCTCGACGAGGGTTGGCAACAAGCAACGGCGGCTCTAGGCATCAAAGTTCAATGCTAGTGCTCTCCGGTGGAAAAATCGCTTCGACGAGTTAGGTGAAAACTGTGGGTTGAGCTGAAGGAGGCCGAGGGGGTGTTTATTTATAGGTCTGAGGCTTAGGAAGTCTAGATTCATTAACTAAGGGTTTCACGATGGTCGGCTCAATTTGAACTCGATTTCCCAGATTAATCCTAGCTTCGAAGGAGATAAGATGGGCAAAAGTTCATGGATAATATTTGGAGTTTGCTAACAAAACCCTAGATGGATTTTATCCCAAATTTGATTGGATTTTGTCAGACTCAATTTGACCAGTGTGACTGTAACACCTCGAGGATTACAACAAGCCTCGAATGTCACTCTGACCAACCTACAGAGATGCTAAAACTTAAAGAAAATTTTCGACAGTACCTCCCCTGAAACTAGATGTATAACTGGCAACAACATACGCAGAGATATAACAGTTTATAGAACATCACACTAGCAATATAAAGATTCTAGCAAACGAGGAACAAGCCTCAATCGTACATCCAAGTCACCACATGACAAAATATACAACACAAGGTAAAGTGTCGCAACCTAACAACAACGTAAGATTAACCAAAAGAGAAACAAGATTAACCAAAAGAGAAAGATGAATGTGCAAGCAACATGCAGCTACCTATCTCACATGCGCGCCATAACCTCAAAATGTACCTTGAAAGAAAGCAATGGTGAGATTCAAAAATTTCAGTAATCAAATTTGCTTTAGCGAGCTATTTAGCCACAATTGATTAAGCAAATTTTTTTAATAGAAACATAGAGATAGAACAAACTAACATCTAGAGAAATATGGCTAAGCCAGACCAACTAACATCTAGAGAAATATGACTAAGCTAGACCAACTAACATCTAGAGAAATATGGCTAAGCCAGACCAATAACAACTCCACCAAATATAACATCCTCTAGTTTGATCCTTCACAACCACATCACATATAAGCAAAGATTAAAGACTTCCTTTTGGCATAATACTTCGATGCGATTAAAGATATGAAACATCATATGAATACGTATGCGTGCACATGCAATGCTCATCCTCACCTTTACCCTTCCACGTGCAGTGTAAGGGTGTGCGTCTTACCCCTCCACAGGCAACATACGACACTGTACCGGTATGGTCGCAGCCATAAAATAGCTACAAAACTTCCAATGCATGAGATGCAAGTGTATGACATGCTTTATGCATAGCCAACAACATAACATCCATGATATCCTTCATACTTCAAAATTTCACATCTAGTAAAGAACCACTACAGGTGACATATCACACTTACTGCACTTCATAAATCAAGAACCGAGTAACTTCTGAAAGGTAAAGAACAGGGTAACACGCTCAAATCAATTTATCATATTAGTGATATGCATTGCAATTAAAATAATGGAGGAAACCAAACAATAGGTTAAAGCATAGTCATCTGCTACATTCACTTGCCTTCACTGGCGATGAAGACAGGCACTAGCTGCGACCTGGAGTGGCACCACTTGAACAAACACCCAATAAGCACCAAGATGCCGCAATGATAAAGTAAAAGAAGGTGCATGCTTCTACGTCCAAAACCTCACAATTCCGACAACCGAAGGCTACAAAAAGACATCTACCAACTAGCTCGCTAGACTCCAAGCAAGAACCTCATCTAGCTCAGTCGAAGACACAACGCATGGGCTAATCCTCGCTGGACACCAACAACAATTAGCCAAAAATGTCTAAATCGCTTACCCAAAAAGAACAACACCAATGCCATTGGAAAGCCTATGGCAAGAACTACAACTTCCATTAAACCCTACGATCGAAACCAACACCGATTAGGCCTCAAATTGAATTGATGCGCTAATCGCTAACCGAACCAACAACGCACCCAACCAACGACATAGACGACCGATCTCAACCTCCTACAAGCATCTAAGGACTACGGAGGAGTGACCTTTAGAGCGGAATCATGAACCAGTGAAGAGAACTAGCAAACTCGTGAAAGCCCTCCTCCGCCCTTCTTCTTCCTCTTCTTCCTTCTTTCTCCTTCTTCGTCCTTCTTCTTTCTTTCCTTTCCTCTTTCATCTTCCCTTTCTTCCTTTCTTTTCTTTCTCTCCTTTCCTGACCAGTGGTGTGACAGAAGTTGGCGACCGGTAGCGGTGTTGGCCAAGCGGCACCTGGGAGGAGGCAGTGGGTCAGGCTTGAGGCGGCGGATGGGGGCGGTCGGGCAGAGACGGGTGGATGGGGAGAAGTGTGCGAGTGGGATCGGGTGGGTGTCGATCCCACCAAGCCTTATCCCCCCTTTTTCCATTTTTTTAAAAATTTATCCAATGGTCTAAACTCATTGGGCTCTCCATGGACTCAATGAGTGCCCAAACGCGATGTTAGATAGCAAAACGGAATCGTCTCAATGAGATCTACACATCTGTATTCTCTGATAGCCCATCCGAGCAACGGTTTAAAACATTAAAATTCGTACTCATCACTGGTCCCGCGGTCATAACTGAAATCATTTTTTTGGTATTACATTCTCACCTCCTTAAAAGGATTCGTCACCAAATCTACTCAATCTGAGCACGATAAGAAAGGACAACAAAGCATATATATGACGTTAAACAACAATTAACACTCACTAGCTTCGAAGAGCTCAGGGAACTTCTTTTGCACTTGATCCTCAAGTTCCCATGTTGCTTCACACTCAGTAAAGGATCTTCACATACTTGATGGTCCTTCTCCTCATAACTCGCTCAAAAAAGTCCAAGATGCACATCGGATGGCACTCTATGGTCAGATCCTGCTCCACTGTGATGGACTCCAAATCGATCTTATGCTCAGGGTCGCGGAGATACTTCCGTAGCATAGAAATATAGTACTCATTATGCACTCCCCTCATTGAGTCTGGCAACTCCAAACGATAGGCCAAACTGCCAACATGGGCCACACCAGGAAATGAGTCTGGCTGAGCTTCCCGGTGGTACCAAAGCGAATAATGCCCTTGGTCGGTGACACCTTGAGAAGCACGTGATCTCCAACAACAAACTCTAGATCACGATGCCTAACATCAGCATAGCTCTTCTATCAGCTCTAAGCGGCCAACAGATTCTTATGAATCTCCTGCACCTTCTTTAAGGTCTACTGAATGAAGTCTGGACCAAGCAAAGATCTCTCACCCACCACATCCCAACAGAGAGGAGAAGCGCACTTCCGACCATACAAGGCCTCAAAAAGCTATTGTTATATGCAAACTCAACCAAAGCTAGATGGTCCTCCCAACTACCCTTTCAAGACAAAACGTAGGCACACAACATATCCTCTGAAGTCTGAATAGTCTGCTCTGACTGGCTGTCCGTTAGAAGTGGGACACAAACATGGAAAGTTATACTAAGAGTGAGATTCATGCCCAAAGCACTCTGCAAGCTTTGCCAAAAGTGGGACACAAACTTAGAGTCTTGATCCAAAACAATTGACTTCGACACTTCGTAGAATCTGACCACCTCCCTAATATACAAGGGAGCCAAATCCTGTGCAGAGTTAGTCGTCTTCATGGAAATAAAGTGTGTAGACTTGGTAAACCTATCCATGACAACCCATATAGTGTCTCGACCATGAGGAGCGAGAAGCAACCCAACCACAAAGTCCATCATGACACGCTCCCATTTCCACTCAGGAACTGACAAAGACTGCAAAAACTCGGCATGCTACTTACGTTCAGTTTATGCAACACCGGTGAAACGGAAAGTGATATGCATCCGCTCAAACTCTGAGATCGAAGACATCACAATCCGAGGAACACCTATCTTGCTTAGAGCATCAACCACCACATTAGTCTTGCATGGATGGTACTAAATCGACAGATCATAATCCTTTATCAACTCTAGCCATCTGTGTTGCCTCAAATTCAGCTCCCACTGAGTGAAGATGTACTCGAGACTCTTATAGTCAGTGAAGATGTCTTTGATGCAAAGACAACATCAGCCAACTCAAGATCATGAGTGGGATAATTCTGTTCATGAGACTTCAACCGCCTGGAAGCATAAGCGATGACACATCCATCCTGCATCAGCACACAACCCAAACCAATCAAAGAAGCATCCGTATACATGGTGTAGCGCTTGCCACTCACGTGCATAGAGAGAATAGGTGCATTAACCAACTTATTCTTCATCATCTAGAAGCATGCCTCACACTCATCAGTCCAAGAAAAGGGAACCCCCTTTTGATTGAGCCTGGTCATTGGCTTAGTAATGATGGAGAAATCTTGCACAAAACACCGATAACATCCTGCAAGCCCAAGGAAACTCCTAACCTTAGTCACATTGATTAGCCTCTACCATTTAACCATTGTTTCAAAATTCTTTGGGTCAACTGTGATACCATTCTCATTGATGACATGCCCAAGAAAACCCACTTCAGATAGCCAGAATGCAATCTTCTTGAGCTTCTCATAAAACTTGTTCTTCTGAAGAGTATCCGATACAAAGCCAAGGTGCATAACGTACTCCTCCTTAGTCTTCGAATAGACAAGGATGTCATCGATAAAAATCACTACGAAGACATCAAAGTAATCATGAAACAACTTGTTCATTGTCTCTGTAAAAACAACAAGGGCATTCATTAATCCAAAGGGCATAACTACAAATTCAAAGTGCCCATACCTCATGTTGAAAGCCATCTTCTCAACATCCTCCTCTCTAATTCGCAACTGATGGTAACCAGACTGCAGATCAATCTTAGAGAATATCTTGGCACCCTTCAACTGATCAAAGAGATCATCAATGCGAGGCAAAGGATACATGTTCTTGATGGTGACTTGATTAGGCGCCTGATAATCCACACAAAGCCTCTTGGTGCCATCATTCTTTTCCATAAACAAGACCGGAGCAGCCCGAGGAGATGTGTTCGGTCTAACAAAGCCCTTAGCCATAAGGTCATCTAGCTGCTTCTTCAACCCCACCTGCTCCACTGGAGCCATCTGGTACGGGGTCTTATAGATCGGCCTTGTACTGAGATAGCGAGTCTATGGCAAGGATGATATTGAACGGCTCCAAAAGAATCACCACTAAATTCACCACGAACTCCTCATCAACCAAGAATACCAGACAACCCAGACAGACCTTGCAGCTAGAGATAATGCCACACGGTGAGCTAACCACCACGACCTGTCCAATTTCCTACACAGAAAGACCAGCACAACCAGAGAAGCCCACAGAGACAAACAAGAAACTAGCTCCAGAGTCAAATAAAGCACTAGCATCAACAGAATCAACTGAAATGATACATGTCACCACGTCACCACGGTGCACACCCTCAGTTGCGGGCGTAATGTAGACCCCAAGAGTAGCATGTGACAAAGAAGTCCTTGCACCCAAATGTGTCGGTGCGGAACCCCACTGCAGGGGCACTGGGCCTGATGGTGTAAGAAGCTTAGGCACCTAGTAAACCCCCTGTGGAGGTGTAGGGATAGTTGATGAAGCTGAAGAGGGCCGTCAGGTACTACAGGGTGGGAGGCACAGCTAACATTTGGACTGAGCCTCCAGAGGGTTGCCCACCATCTAAGGACGACGTGAGCTCCCAACTCACCTTGGAGTTGGTCTTCTTCTTGCACACCACCACCTTGTGGGCCTCTTGGCCACACATGGAGAACTTCTTGCTCCAGGTACACTTGTTGCGGCGATGTGGATCGCCACAACAGAAGCAGAACATGCCCATGCCAGGCTTGGCAACAACACGGTACTGGGGCACACTCTCGTCTGGAGAACACGATGGCCTAGAGCTGCCATGGTAGGGCTGGTGACGGTAGCTCTTCCCCCTCCTCTGCATAGGGCCACCAAAATGGCCCCCTCCCCATAGGGGTTTGGACTGGTCTCCACCTAAAGTCCTGTGAAGATCATCAGTGTAGCTCAACTTCAACTCTACACCAAGCTCCTGCTCCACCATCGAATGAAAGTCAGTGATGGGGAAGGCACCAAGTGTGTGGCGAATGGCAGGGCGAAGCTCCTAGCGGAAGCACCAAGCCTTCTTCACCTCATTGTATGCCACATGGGGCATGAACCAAACAATCTGGTTGAAGCCAACCTCGTACTCTGCCACTGACCTCCTGTCCTGAGTGTACTGCTCCAGCTTGATATGCATCTTGTCGAGAAAAGCGGTAGGGTAGAACCACCTCTCGTTTTGGCGAGCAAACTCCTACCAATACGGACTACAAAACACCATGGACCTAGAGGCCAATACACCGTCCCACCAGTTCTGAGCCTCTCCCTTTAGCAGCTGAGTCACAAATCGCACACGGTCCTGCATCCCCACCTCAAAAGCCTCAAGCTACTTTGCCATATAGGCCAACCAATCCGTTGCCTGGATCGGACTACTAGATCCATTGAAATTATCGAGCTTCAACCCGACCCAGTCTTGCATCAGCATCCCACTGCCAAGACTAGCTACAACAGTCTTGGGTGCCACAGCGGCGTGACCACCACCAGCATTCTGACCCTGGCTCTGCCCCAACATCCTCAACACCACCTCCCGCATCTCTCTCATGATAGCAACCAGGTCTACCTAACCTCCAACCTCTTGCACGGATGACTCGACGAATTTTCTTTAATGAGATATTTAGCTACAGTTGATTAAGCAATCATTTTTAATAGAAACATGGAGATAGAATAGACTAACATCTATAGAAAGATGTCTAAGCCAGACCAATAGAAACACCACCAAATATAATATCCTCTAGCTTGATCCTTCACAACTGCATCACATATAAGCAAATATTAAAGACTTCCTTTCGACATAATTGTGAGGAACAATGACGTCCTAAGAGGGGGTGAATTAGGACACTTAGAAACTAATGGCTCCAAAAACTTCACAAGATAAACCTATCTCAATTTCTATCTAAATGTGCTCTAGGTTTCTCTAGTGTATTTACTCACTGCTCAAGAGGATTGCAACCTATTTTAGCAAGGTAAATTGAAAGTATGTAAATGCGGAAATGTAAATAGGGTAGAGAGACAAACTTGACACGAGGGATTTTTATTCTATGATATCAGCAGCACATAAGCCACCCCTAGTGCACGTTGAAGCTCCAGAAAGGATATACTCCCGATTGCCAAGTCTTTTCTGGTCACAACTCTTGAGCTACCAAGTCACCAAGACAATGCCTTAAGAACAATGAACCACCAAACCACCAAGGTGAGATCTCACCACTGACCTCTCTTTCGGTCACTTGTGCATCATCTTCACTTTGGAGCTTTAGTCACAAAGGCAAGGGACTCCGCGTCCCTGCACAATCTTCTTGTCGCCGCTCCACACCAAGTCAGAGGGTCAATAAGTTACCGGCGAATCACAAAGACTCCAAGGCGTCGGCATACCTCTCAGTACACGGTTGGATCACTCATTGATTCACTCTCTAGGTTGCAACACTTAACAACACTTCTCTCTAGGGCTAATAGCACTAATCACTCTCTAATGGTGTGCTAAATTCCTTGGATGAACACTTTAAGCACTTTGGTGGTTTGGATGTCTTCTCAAGTGTATATGAGATTTTTTGGACTCCAACACCTTCAAATGAATGAGTGGAGGGGTATATATAGTGTAACACCCAGAATTTTAGCATATAAAAATATAGCAAAATTCGTTCCAAATTAAAAAAATTCCAATTATTAAACCAATATAAAATCAAGGAAATATATATTTGAATATGTATATACTCGTATGTATATATTCAAATATATTATTTTGGGATAAGGATTCCGAATAGCGCCAAATTAATTTCTAAGTGAATAGTTGCAATAAATTGATCATATGCATATTTTGGTTTATCGTTTTTATGATTCTTTATGTGGTGATTCGAATTGAATGCTTCTCAATTCGAATCTGTTTTAGTTCGTCTCGGCAATTTCCTAATCCAAATCCCAATGCTTCGAGTTCAAATATTATTCCTAATTCAAATACCATTATTTGAATTAATGCCAAATTCAATTTCAAATCCAATCCCATTCAATTGAATCATCATGTATTCGAATTCAAAATTCGGCTACATTCATTCAATCGTCATGCATCTCAATTCAACTTCAATTACATACAATTCAAATACATCTATTTGAATTATCTCGCATTTATTTACAATTCAGATACATTCAATTGGTTTATCAAAAATATCTCACACTCTCTCTCTGTTCTTCTCATGCCCATCCCCTCCCTCTGTGCTCTCTCTCCCTTCCTTGGCACACTGCGTCGGCCACCATCAGCCCATGCCATGCTCTCCTTCTTTCTTCCATGCCTCCTCTGATCTTCACACCTGAGCAAGCAAAACCAAATTGGCCAATTGCCCTCCTCAAGCTTCATCTGCAAGCCACCGAGCAGTATACATACACCACACAGCAGCACACCGTCGGCGTTCTCCTCTCCCTGCAAGCACACAAAGCAGGCAGCGGCATGAGCACACCGGCGCTCTCCTCCTCAGACACACAACAACATACACACAAACATGCATCCATACACCCAGTTACCCCACCGAGTTCCCTTCCCCTGCGCCCGTGCATTCCTCCACCGTGGCGCCGTCTTGCCACTGCTACCGCCGAGCTGGTCGGCACACGCTTCGTGTGCTCCACCGCGCCGTTGTTCATTCACGTGTAGCCGTGCGCCCCACCGTGCTGTTGTCGCTATGCCGTGCCACTCAGCTGCGATGTCGCGCCGAGCCACCCTGCTCACCGTCGCCGTGCTCGGTGCCGAACGCGCCACCATCGTGCCTGCCGCTGAACCACGTGCGCTGTGCCGTCCCTTCGTGCCAGCTTACAACTACTCCGCCCCGCCGCGGACGAGCCATCACCGGCGAGCTCCACCGCGCAGCTCCACCCGTGTGCCACCCCGGTGAGCCTCCCTTTCTTCTCCCCTCTCAGGCGCAGCTCTCCACCGGTGCCCCTCCTCTCTCCGGCCCCGCCGCCTTCACTTCCCCAGCCAGCCAGCTCACGCCGTATCCTTGCATCACTGCTCCGCCGCGCCTCCCATAGCATGCTGTCCGAGCAGCCCTCTGCGTCGCGCCGCTGGTCGTCGCGCCTCCTGCGCACGCCGAGCCACCAGCGTGCCAGCCCGCACCGCTAGTCGCTCGGTCACCGCTCCTACGCGTGTGCCGCCCCGCTCGGCCTCCATCTGTGCACCGCGCCCAGCCGCGCCGCGCTGCGCACAGCCGCCGCTCGCATGCGTCGTGCCGCCTCCTGCCGCGCCGCGCTGCGCACAACCGCCGCCCGCATGAGCCGTGCCGCCTCCTGCCGCGCCGATCCGCGCCTCCCGCAGCACTGCGCATACCGCGTCGCCCCTGCGCCACAACTGGTCCGCGCGCCGCTCCGCCGGCCACTGCCATCCGGCTCCC
Organism: Phragmites australis; assembly: GCF_958298935.1. Taxonomy (NCBI): domain Eukaryota; kingdom Viridiplantae; phylum Streptophyta; class Magnoliopsida; order Poales; family Poaceae; genus Phragmites; species Phragmites australis. The sequence goes on from NC_084926.1 coordinate 17,554,734, forward strand.
TCCTTCTCTCCGTCGGAGCTCCCTCCTTCTCCGGTGTTTCCCCCTTCTCCCACCGGCCGCTCCCTTCTCCCTGGCTGACCGCCCTTCGCGCTCGCCTTCCTCCGCCTCTCTCTGTGAGCCGCTTGGGAAAAAAGGCCATCCGGCCTTATCCCCCCCACCACTCTCACGCCGACATGTGGGCCTCACTGGCCAGCATGTCCATGGTTGACCAGCCACCCAAGACAAATCCAGTCCACCAAAAACAACAGACCAAGTCCACAAATCTCGTCTATGGTGGACTCCCCTCACAAATACCCCTGGGTTCACAAATCCCGTAGACCCAGTCCATGTAAAAATGGGTAAAAACTGTTTTGGCGGGGGTAGGTAGAGTAGTCCTCCGGGGAGGGTGCTCTTGGGGGCGTGAGGTATCGTGGGGGTACTCATTGCCGGAAGATACCTACCCTGGTTGCTTAAGGACCGAGTCAATGCACCGTCATGCTTAGCCACCTCGTGCAACCATGCGTCCTGTATGGGCAGGACTTGACTTTTCTTTCACCAGACTGAGTTGGGCAAAATATCAGGAGGCTGAGAGCAGCGCTTGAGCCAAGTTACCAGTTTACCCGATGTTTGGAGGTTGCTAGCCGGCTTAGGCTTAAAAATGGGACTGGCCTTCGGAACATGGCCTCTGGTACTTGATGGATCACGTGGAAAAGTCCGGCAGGAAAGGTGTTATGGAGGGTCTCGGTATGATTCGCTCCTCCGCTAGCTACGGTGGAGGCTGAACATATCGTATGGGTAAAGCTGTACAACCTCTGCAGAGTGTAAACCTATTCGAATAACCGTGTCCACGGTTACGGACATGCAACAGCAGTAATCGTTTTGACTAGACTCTGGGTGCGTGAGTTTTGATGAGTGAGTGTGTGGACTAGATGTCTGTGTGATGAGGTTCCTGGCTCGATCCGCCAGAAGCTGTGTGGTACTAGAGGTACACCAGATGTGATGAAAGGGACTGCGGAGTGAGGTATAGCCCCTCCCAAGACGCAAAACCCCAGATACAACTTGTTACCCTGGTTTTGGTTTTAAAACTATTTCAACAATTTTGCTACCAGATTACCTTCTAATACGTCGGGGACTTGAGATGATACTCAGTACCAACAGAAGATTCCTGAACCGTTTTACTTGTAAAACAGTTTTGATAGCTTTGCTACCAGGTTACCTTCTAATACGTTGGGGACTTGAGGTGATACTCAGTACCAACAGAAGATTCCTGCGTTGTTTTCAAAAAGCTTTGTTACATTTATTTCAAAAGGTTAACAGTGGATAATATAACTGGATACCTGCATAAAACCTGCTTTATGCTCAAAACTATGCCGTAAAAGCCTTATCCTTGAAATATCCATTATACATATATCAACCCATTGAAGTAGTATAAGACTTGTTGAGTACCTTCCATACTCAGTCTTGTTGCTTTTAGATTGTTGAGTTGGAGATCAGCCTCAACCCAGATGAAGTCGAAGAGAAGAAGTCTAAGGTCGCGTCCGCACCCGAGTTGCCTGTGGCATTGGGTTGCATCGTTGTTTCGCTCCGCTGTGCTGTAGGCTCTTCTGCCTGGCTGGTCTGCTGTGGATTCTTGTCCACCAGACCATCTTTTTGCTTTTCAGGTTTTTATTTTTATTATTTGCATTCGAAGTATGTATTTGATATCATTCTGTTGAATTCTGTGTGTATCAGCTACTTGATCCAGGGACTGATACAGGAGGCACAGGGGAACCCGGGTTCGGGGTCCTGACATATAGCCTCAACCCCGTGGACTAGCTATTATCCTAATGGCTCAACTTTATTGTAAATATCGGATGGTCCGGTGACAACAGTATTACAAGCAGCAGACCATCTAGTGTGTACATGTAAGGAAACTTGCCGTTGAAACTCCACTTACACTTCTTCTTATCACCGAATTATCTGGTGTGTACTTCATCTCCATCACTGGACTATCCGGTGTGTATACTTGAACCTGACCGTGCCAACTTCTTCACTGTTCAACTGTCTGGTGTATTGATCTTCTGATCACCGGACCTTCTGGTGTGTATAGCTTCCTCTTCTCAGGTTTTTTTACACACTCTGTTAAATGCTCCGGTATGAACCTTCGGTGCACACAACATTGATCATCGGACCATTCGGTGCCTTGATCTTCACTCTTCAATTCTGAAAACGCATCTGCAGGAAATACTCTGGTGTGCTTCTGCTCCCATCACTGGACCATTCGATAAATGGAAACTCCTCTAGCTTCTTCTAACAAGAATGCTCCGTTGTGTATAGCTCTGAAAGCACCGAATCATCCGGTGAGTATAACACACACGGGAGGAACACTCAGGTGTGTACAATTGTGGTATCATCGGACCATCTGGTGTAGTCATTTTCCCTGAGACTTCTCCAATTCAATCAAACTTTATCCTTGGCTTTGATGACTTCTTCATGTATTTCATCCATCAGACCTACTAACATATATTGTTGACGAACATGTTAGTCCTGACTATGTTGTCATTAATCACTAAAATCACAATCATGGCCTAATAAGGTTATTTTCGCTACAATAATACTTTGATGCGATCAAAGATATGAAACATCATATGAATGCATGTGCGTGCACATGCAATGCTCATCCTCACCCTTACCCCTCCGCGTGTAATGTAAGGGTGTGCATCATACCTCTCCACAGGCAATGTACGACACTGTACTAGTACGGTCGCGGCTATAAGACGGCGACAAAACTTCCAATGCATGAGATGCAAATGTATGACATGCTTCATGCATAGCCAACAACATAACTTTTAGGATATGCTGCATACTTCAAATTTTCACATATAGTAAAGAACAACTACAAGCAACATATCACACTTACTGCACTTCATAAATCAAGAACCGAGTAACTTCTGAAAGGTAAACAACAGGGTAACAAGCTTATAATCAATTTATCATATTAGTGATATGCATTGCAATTTAAATAATGGAGGCAACCAAATAATAGGTTAAAGCATAGCCATTTGCTACATTCACTTGTCTTCACCGACGATGAAGGTGGGCACTAGCTACGACCTGGAGTGGCACCACTAGACAAAAAATGAATTAGCACCAAGACACCACAACGACAAAGTAAAAGAAGGTGCACGCTTCTACACCTAAAACCCTACAATCCTGACAACTGAAGGTTATAGAAAGACATCTACGAACTAGCTTGCTAGACTCCGAGCAAGAACCTCCTCTAGCTCGGTCGAAGACCGAAGAACAAGACATAATGCACAGGCTAATCCTCGCCAGACACCAACACCAATTATCCAAAAATGTCTAAAACGCTTACCCAAAAAGAACAATGCCAACGCCATTAGAAAGCTTATGGCAAGAACTACAACTTCCATTATAATCCTACGATCGAAACCGACATCGATTAGGCCTCAAATTGAATTGATGCGCTACTCGCTAACCGGACCAACAACACATCGAACCAACAACATGGACGACCGGTCTCAACCTCCTACAGGCATCTAAGGACTACGAATGAGTCACCTTTGGAGCAGAATCACGAATCAGCAAAGAAAACCGGCAAACTCGTGGAAACCCTCCTCCTCCTGTCTTCTTCCCCTTCTCCCCTCTTTCTTTTTCTTCTTTCTTTCTTCTTTGTTTCCTTTCCTCTTTCCTCTTCCCTTTCTTCCTTTCTTTTCTTTCTCTCCTTTCCTGGCCGGCTGGCCCTTCTTCCTTGCCCCTCTCTACATGCTCCCACACCCCTCTACTCCCCCCTACGCCCACCAGTTGGTAGCGCTCCGACCAGTGATAAGTGGCAGGGCAGCGCGATGGCTGATGCTGAGGCAGGAGGCAGCGACCGTTGGCAGAAGGCGGTGACCGGTTGTGGCGGCTAGCGGTGGCGTTGGCCAGGCGACGCCGAGGAGGAGTTGGCTCGGGCTAGAGGTGGCAGATGGGGGCGGTTAGGTCGAGACAGGGGGATAGGGGTGGTGTGCAGGTGGGATCGGGTGGGACCCGATACCACCAAGCCTTGTCCTCTTTTTTTTTTCTTTTTTTAATTTATTTGATAGTCAAAGCTTATTGGACTCGTCACATACTCACCAAGTGTCCAAACACCACATTAGATAGCAAAACGGAATAGTCTTAATGAGATTTATGCATCCACGGTCTCCAATTATCCATCTAAATAATGGTTCAAACCGTTAAAATTCGTACTCATCATGGGTCCTATTGTCACAACTAAAATTCATATTTTTGGGGTATTACAGTCATGCTCTGGACTCCCAATTGCCTTTTGAATCAGGCTCGGTTGAAGATCGATCGGGCTATGTCTTCTCGAAGCGTTGGCGAACTCATTTAACCAATCTCCTGGCGTGAAGTCCAGCTCAAGCACGGCAGTTCGGCGTCGTCCTTTTTCATTGTCAGGATGTTGCCGGACAAGAAGAGAGAGAATGAGCGAGAGGAGGAAGATAATCTGCGGCTAGGCTGCCTCACGCGTGCGAAGATCGGCCACTCAGCTGATAACAGCCCAACACCGAGAGGGGGAGGAAGAGGAAAGAGAGATCGGGCCGGGCGAGCTGGGCTGCTGAACAAATGGGCCGGAAGGGAGAAGAGGTGGGGAAGAATGGAGAGTGGGCTGGGTGATGAGTTGACGGCCCAGGTGAGATTTTCTCCTTTTCTTTTCCATTTCTATTTCTTGTATTCCTACATACACTTATACATACATACATATATGTATATATGGTGCATGTATTATTTAATATAATATAAATCAAGTTGAATCAATTCAAACAATGTAAATCAAACAATTGCAAATAAAATCAAAACCTCTTGTATTTGCACATATATGCATATATATTATTTAGGGTTTTAATTATTCTATTCATTTATTTTCTTTGGTATAAAAATAAATTTTGATTTATGATAAATTGGGTTGTTACAAAACCTACTCCTTAAGTGAATCTTGTCCTCAAGATTCGGGCTGATCTAAAAAAAAGATGAAGAAATTATGTATTTAATTCTTTTTCTTGTTTCCAAGTTGTTTCATCTTCTGTGTGGTGCCTCCACTGTACTTTGCACATTCGAATAACCTTTCTTCGGGTCACACGTTCCGCAATGTCTAAAATTTTAGCCGGGTATTCTGCATTGGTGAGGTTTTCTTGTGTGTCTACCTCTTCCAATGGTAATTGTTCCTTCGGTACTCGCAAGCACTTCTTCAACTGTGATATGTGAAAGATATCATGTACATCGGAAAGCTTGAGTGACAATGTCAACTGGTAAGCTGCTTCTCCCCGTCTGGCAATCACCTTGAAAGGTTCAATGTACCAGGGTGCTAATTTGCCTCTAACTTTGAATCGGCGTAGCCCTCTTAATGGTGAGACTTTGAGATATATATATATATATATATATATATATAATTGTTGGAATCAAAATCCCAGACAAGGTAGGCCTTCGGTTACAGGGATATTGAAGGGTCCTCGGAGTGACACGTGTTAGAGGTAGAACAGTTTTTTGATGCCCCATTCGGGTACAGTGTGGCTCTATTTATAGCCCGTACTAGGCCACCACAGGTGCGGTTTACAAATCCTACCCTCTCACCTGCTACATTCTCGGAATATCTGGGGGCATTATGGTACAAGTGAGCATAATTATATAATTACAATCCTGGTCCAAACGCCCGAAAACGGGCCCACTGTCCCGCAGCGATCTCTGCCTCCGAAGATGTACCGAAGCCTTCTCCACTCGGATGTCCGTCAGATGATGGCCTTCGTCCCCCGAGCGAAGGTTCGCTCATATCTTCGCCCGACGCGATCGCTCAGGACCGCGGGCACGGACTTCGCCCTTCGGTTGAAGATCGCCCTCGTCTTCGCCGGTACGAGAGATCGAAGATGCGGGCGCGCCTACACCATTCGACCGATGGCGCTTTGTGATCTTTGCCGCTTGCAGATGAAGTCCCTGAAACAAAGCTGCAGTGGCAAGCACGCGATACTTCCAGTAGACTTCGAGGTACCCTCCGAAGAGGGGGGGGGGGGAGATCATCCCCAACAATAATCTTGAACTTCAAAAGTTAATTCTTGATAGTGATTATCGGCATAACTCTTTTGCCCTGACTGGGTAGTCTTTAGCTTCTCTCATATCACTCGTACTTGTTCTTCGGCCTCCTTAAGAATTTTAGGTTCAAACACTTGACCTTCTCAAATTTCACTCCAATACAAAGGAGTATTACATTTTCTTTTATACAATACCTTAAATAGAGTTATTTGTAAACTAAAGTGATAACTGTTGTTGTAAGAATTATACATAAGGTAAATTCTTATCCTAATTGTTATGATTGTGTAGAGCACATGCTCTTAGTATATCTTCGAGTGATACTTATTCAAACTTTTGCACCAATGTAGGCGTCTTAGTCTGATGCTCCATTTGCCATTAGACCGAACCCAACGGGTTCCCGTCCCGGGCCGCATTCCCTTCGCGATGGGAAAACGCCCGAGACAGGAACGGGCGAGCACGCCCAATCAGTTCCCCTCCCGGCGCGGCGTGGGACGGGAAAGGAGAGAGGTTCCCTCGGTCGTGGGTACCTCTCTCCGGTCCCTTCGCGTAGACAGAGAGCGGCCAACGATCCGGCAGTTGGCGTCGCGCGCTGGTGCGGAAGCCATGGAGAGGCGAAGCGGAGGCGGCATGAGCAGGGAGGACGGAGGCGCAAGGGTCGGCGGGCCGGCGACTCGGGCGACGGGGGCAGGTCGACCGCGCGGGGACGGGAGCGTCGACGTCGGCGGAGGCGGCCAGGCAGCGCAGCGTCGAATCGACGGCAGGTACGCCCACAATAGCTTGCCCGTATCCGAGCCGTAGATCCGGGGAAGGGTAGGTCAATGGATTGGGTTCCGGCTTGTAGTTGAGGTCCAGAGGGTCGTCGGCCCTTGCGCGACGGGGGAAGGAGGAAGGGGGGGGGGGAGGCGGCGCCGACGGTACATGGAGCGGTCGTTGGACAGGGGGGAAGGACACGAAGGTCATCGGTATGTTGCAGCACAGCCGAAGGTTCGGCGAGATACAGTGCACAAGCGAAGGGGTAGGGAGGCGGCGGCAGAGGTCGATTGCTTCGTTGTCGGACATGGGGGAAGGCCCGACGGGGTGGGTGATGGAGGCATCGCAGGGGGTGCTTAGGCCCTGTGCTGCGCACAATGGCGGCGATGGCGGTGGGAGGGCGGAATGCTTTCGTACTGGGGCGGGGGGAACTTGCGATGCCGGCGGTGAAGGGGAGTCATCGGCCTCATGGGATTGCCGTGGTGAACTATGTAGATGGACGCGGCAGCTCTGGTGAAGCTTGTGTCGTTGATGCAAGACCAAGTCCAGGATGCGGCTGATGCGTTGAAGAAGGTAGCATCCGACAACATGAGCCCAGAGAGCACACCAGCGGCTGTCGATCTGAACATGGCGCTTCTGCAAGTGGATGCTATTGCCGGCGATTTGGGTCAGCTAGTCTTCCAGGTGGAGGATGCCATGCGCTGGTGTTCTCTGTCCGTGTGTACCGAGGAGGAGGACAGGAGTAGCGTTGGGGAGGAAGGAGAGGCATGGGCTTCCTTGAACGTCGCCGGCGATGACTCGGACCAATCTGAAGGGAGCTCGGATGACGTGCTATGCTCCAGTAGTGAAGATTGCGGTTCGGTTGAGTCCGATAGGTCCTGGCGGCTGCAATCTGGCTGCCGGTTAGGATAGAAAGGTGTCATTTGTTATCGTGGTGTTGTGCGATGTGCGTCTGGTGCCAGTACTTTGGTTGGTAGCCCTACAAAGCTTGTTTGTTGTCGGCTTAATCTGTGTGATGAACTGAACCGCTATCATCAATATTGTCCCCACTGTGTTATGTATTCGTATGGCACAAATATTTCGTCAGTATTGCAATAATAATGTTGTTCGCATGTTAATTGCTTCTAGTGGTCTATGGATACTACATCACTTTGTTTCCGAGGACATGCCCTCTATGTTTGTGTTATGTTTCATGAAGAACAAACAATGGCCGACTGCAGCTAGCCTTTAGTGGCTATAGTGTGGTTTTTTTGTAGCTTGGTCATGCAGGTCATGTAGGTGTGTAACCTTGATTAGGTACATTTGCTAGATGCATCGGTTAAATTTGGTAATGGCATTATTAGGTAGTAGTGTTTCAGTAATAGGCCATAGGTGTTGGAAAGGCCATGAATTGCGTACATTCTGGTGCATCAAGGATTGCTGTACTATGCTTAATGTTTTGCAATGTTCGGCTTGCTATATTTGAGTGACAGGGCTACTAGCAATGGGACTGTACTTGTGATATTTATCATAAATAGCTGCTTGTTGCTGTATGAAGTGTGATCTATATCATAGATACTGAAACTTACCTTATTTGAAGGGCCCGAATGGATCCTTTTTACGAGAGCATCCTGCAGGACGGTTTCGACCGTATGACTTGGGGGGGGGGGTGAAGGCATGGGTACCCAGGGGGGGTCAACCGACGTTGCACAAGTGGAGATGTCGCAGTTCTCGCAGCCTGCTGATCTTGGAGGGCAGTCGGAGTTAGGCCAGTTTAGTCTCGGGAGCGATGAAAAGGGTAGGAAGAAGGTCACCTCGAGGAAGAAGAAGAAGGTGGATGCAAAAACTGATAGAACCAAATGGACAGACGAGGAAGATGAGTTGTTGGTGTCAGCGTGGCTTAACGTGAGCCAAGATCCGGTTGTGGGCACGGATTAGTCAAGGGAGACATATTGGGGCCGTATCGCGAAGTACTTCAACACTTACAAAAAAGAAAGCATGATGCCGAGGACCGAGAAAGCGCTCATAAATCATATGAAGCTGATCACAGATGCCGTCACAAAATTTACGGTGCATTACAGGAAGGTGGAGCAGCTGAACCCGAGTGGCACCAATGAACGTGACAAGGTAACTCTTCATTTCGGTTATATTGTCCATGCATGTATAGTCAAACACGACTTATATTTACATGCTTCGCAGATGGCTCGAGCGTGCTCCGCATATAAAGCAATCGAGGGCAAACCATTCGCGCACACACACTGTTGGGTGCTGCTGGCCGAGCACCCAAAGTGGCATGCTCACGAAGCGGCAAAGGCGCAGAAGGTCTTGGATCTTGCGGAAGCACAGTGCAGCCAAGCTACAGGCAACGACGTCCCAAATGATGCGGCTTCCAACGCGTCGATGGACCTTCCCCGACCTATTGGCCGTGACCAAGCCAAAGCTTCCCGAGCCCGCAAGTCACCGTCGCAGTCTTCAATTCCTACTGTGTCCGGAGGAGCATATGAAAGACAATTGCATGACATCAGTGAAACAAAGAAAGTGATGGTGGAGCTTAAGAAGGAGCAGCTGGAGGTTATGCGGCTCCAAGCCACTGTCCGAATGAATGACCAAGACGAAAGAATTATGAAGGTTGATTTGGACAGTGTTTCGGGACCCCTGCGTGAGTATTATAGGAAGCGCCAGGAAGACATAACGGCGCGGTGGAAGCTCCTGGAGGACCGAGCGTAGCACGGATGAACTAGTCAAGCATTTGTTATTTCGACTATAATATTGATGGACATGTGTGTGTGATGCTACTGTGCAACATTTGGAACATTTAACTTTGCTTTGTAATATTTGTCACGTTCAAGTACTTTCATTGAGGACTGCAATAGTGGTTCTTGTATTGATTCGTAGGTACATTGCACACGGTGCCTGCGTAGTAGTAGCATTACAAACCAAAGTACATGCCAAATCCGACCCTACTGGGAACATAAAACCAAAGTACATGCCAAATCCGACCCTATTGGGAACATAAAACTAAACTACATGCTTGAAACTAGCTTACGGAATACATACTTTCTGAATTCTACCGTGCTCCATGAATACTCCAAAGGTGCTCCACAAGGTCAGCACGCAATTGGCGGTGCACTGCACGGTTGCGGATAGCTTGAATTGTTTCGACATAATGCAGGACACCTTCGTCACCACTTCGATGGACTTGAGTTGGTTCCCCCATGAAGTCGAACACCTGCACTGGGGAAGCGATACCACGCTCGTCCTCAATTACCATGTTGTGCATAATAACATAGGCGGTCATGATATTGTACAATGTAGACTGATCCCATACTCTAGCCGGTCCGTGAACAATAGCAAACCTAGCTTGCAACACACCAAATGCACGTTCGACATCCTTGCGGAGAGCAGCTTGCATCGCGGAGAAATGGATGCTCTTGTTGCCTCGTGGAGCAGGAATTGCCTTCACTATGGTCGCCCATTCGGGGTATATGCCATCGCCGAGGTAGTATCCCATGTCGTACCTGTTACCATTTATGCTGTATGACACAGGTGGGGCACTCCCATCGATAAGCCTAGTAAATAAGTTAGAGCGGTGCAATACGTTTATATCGTTAAGACTCCCAGGCATGCCAAAAAAAGCATGCCAAATCCATAAGTCATACGACGCAACCGCCTCCAAAACTATAGAAGGCTTGCGAGTATGGCCTATGTACGCGCCATGCCACGCTTTTGGACAGTTCTTCCATACCCAATGCATGCAATCGATGCTCCCGAGCATCCCGAGAAACCCACGGCGCTCGCCTTCTGCCAGGAGACGGGCGGTGTCAGTTTCATTGGGAGCCCGGAGATATTCTTCTCCGAACACCTCCACAATAGCTTGCACATATTTCCGTAATGCCATCATCGCTGTGCTCGCCCCTATCCGCACGTACTCGTCAACTGCAGCGGAACTAACTCCGTATGCTAGTTGCCGTATGGCCGCTGTCATTTTTTTGCAACGGGCTAAGGCCGAGCTTCCCCGTTGCATCCCTTCGCCGCCTGAACCAGGTGTCATGCTCCTCCACAACGGCCGCAATACACAAGAACAACCGCCGCGACATACGAAACCTGGGTGCGTGAACATACATGACTCAGTGTACACAAGGAAGGTTACGGCTTCCATTACAAAATCGCACTTACCTCCGACGAAACAGGATATCACCGTACACAGGGTTGTCGGCGAAGTAGTCGTTGTACAGCCTAGCAGCACCTTCACGGTGTTGCCAGTCTATAACCGCATGGCCGGGCATGGACCCACGCTGCCTGCTACGACGCGTAGCTCCTGCTTCTTCCTCCTCGATGGCAATAAGCACAAACAGCTCGTCCTCCTCGTCACTCGAATCCGAGGAGAACATCATCATTTCCTCCGAATCTGAGGAGTTCATCTTCTATTTGGAAAACGAGGAACTAGTTTGAGTCCCCTTTGAGGATGGCGGCCCTTTTATAGTGCTACAAATCTTCCATGCGAATCCACACTTCAATAGCTTCCATTGCAAGCCGCTTGCAAAGTCCAATTCCTTCCACCACAAACCGTCTACCCAGTCAACACTCTAATCCCGTACTGCATACGCCCGTACATTCACCGTATAAAAGCATTCATCATAAAAATAAGGATTCCGTAACAAATATATTAAAATATTCAATGTCTGTTGGGGAAGGAAATGCTGTTGGAGTGCAGGATCCTGAAGGGAATGAATCTGGGAAGGGAATCCTGCTGGGAAGGGATTTTGGAGTGGGAAGGGAAGGAAACGGTTGGGGTTGGTCTTACGGTGGTTATTGGCATTTTTTTGGTCCAGACATTATAGTTAGGTTGAAGAGTCATTTTAGGATCATACAATAAAACCTTTCGAGAATAGTAAAGATACCCATAACAATTATATTTTATAGCACAACACAACAGAAACAATGCAACCACATATCGGTCCTCAGAGAATTGGATCGCTAATCGATTTGAAGGGCTAATTCGAGTCTGTCAGCATTATTTCCTATCGATGATTTATAATTGTGTTGCATTCAAGTTTTGTTAACAATTGTATTAGCATTTATTGACGATGGCGCACATTATTTGTACAACCAAATCATGGTCAGCTACATGCACTCGAAAGTGGTGACCTCACTTGTCTCAAGCTACCTCTGTCTGAACTATTGTATCTTTCAACTTAGAGTCGGCCAAACGAACAAATAGTTTAGAGCTGTTGTCTTTCAGTAGCAGGAGAACAACTTCTTTCAATTTTAACCCGTGCTCTCACGTCATTTGCCATGTATATATAGGACACTCCTATAGCACGCTACTCCACCGAAAACTTAACTGTCGATGTCTTCTGTGAGGGAGCAGTTCTTTACTATCTTTGAACCAAACTATATATATAGGGAAATGATGCGACGCCCATCCCAGTAGGCATCTAGTGGCAAAGTATGAGCAAAGAAGACACTGATGCACCACTTCATTATATATATAATAACAATTCAATTTTCAAACAATACACTATAAAATAGCATTGTAATTTTCTTAGGATCCTAATGCATATGCACCATGATCCACGAACCTAACGTCGGGCACCAATGAATCAAAAACTTCATGTATATGCACTAGATGCATTGACAACTTTACCAAGCATTTGTCTCGTCAAAGAAGCAAGTCAAAGGAAAGAAAAAAAAAAGTTTGCCAAGCAGTTCAGGGCTTTAGGCAATCAGGGGGACTTAAAAAAAAAAGAAAAGAAAAAGAAAAGGCAGCCAGGGGTGAAATGGTCATTCTATCGCTCGTGGCTGGTCCGGTCGCCGTCTCCTCCGAGTCCTCGACTCCTCCCCATCCCACCATCTCCATTCTGCCTCTTTTTTTAATTTTTTTTAAAAAACACCAACCCCACGGAGACACCGGCCTCTTCTCGATCGAACGCCTAGGGTTTCATCAGAAAAAACAGAGGTCCGGAGAACCCAATCCCTGGCCATGGCCGCGTCCACCTTCAGCGGCGATGAGACGGCGCCCTTCTTCGGGTTCCTGGGCGCGGCGGCGGCGCTGGTATTCTCGTGCATGGGCGCCGCGTACGGTACGGCCAAGAGCGGCGTCGGTGTGGCGTCGATGGGAGTGATGCGGCCGGAGCTGGTCATGAAGTCGATCGTGCCCGTGGTCATGGCTGGAGTGCTCGGCATCTACGGCCTCATCATCGCCGTCATCATCAGCACCGGGATCAACCCCAAGGCCAAGCCCTACTTCCTCTTCGATGGATACGCCCACCTCTCCTCCGGCCTCGCCTGCGGCCTCGCTGGGCTCGCCGCTGGAATGGCCATCGGCATTGTTGGCGACGCCGGCGTCAGGTCAACCCCGATCCCAAATCCACCCTTCCAAAGGAGCAATTATTTTTGTTATTTTAGTGCATTTTGGTTCATCCGTTCGTGTGGTGAAATTGATCAGAAAGCCGTATCTTAGTCCTACTGAATGTGCTGTTCGTTTGGGTGCTGGTAGAATTTCACTCTTCTTTGCTCCCTTTGGATGATCAGTTAAACAAATCGAGCTGGGTTTGTATAGATTAACAGGCTTACTGCCCACTTCCCAGCTGTGTTTGGAGGCAAATGGGGTTGCTTAAGTGGCGTGATACTGAGCAAGTGGATTATCTAGGAGCTTTCCAGTATGTCACGTACGTGTAGGGGTTATAGACTTATGAATCCGCTGTAGAACTGTTTGTTTCAGAAATAAGGAGGTTCTTTTTTTTCCGGTACATTTACAATATGTACTGTGACACAATGGAATGGTATTTCATTTAGATGGATTGTAGTAAAATTATATAGGACTCGGAATCGTGGAGTACCACACGCTATAGCACTGATATCAATGTATGACATAAGAAGCCGGCGACCTGAATGTTTATTTCTTTTTATGTCACTGCACCATAGCCTAGCCATGGGGTTTATTCAGACCCTTTTGCTCTGGATGATATGATCTGAATGTTTCTCTCTTTTTTAGCTGAACCATAGAAAAGTAAGGCAATATAATACATGCATGGTGACATGGCATTTGTTGTGCCAAAAGGATATATAAGCTTTGGGGATGCACAAGTCATTTCTGCACCTATGCATCTTAGACATGGCAAAAGTAATTCGATGCATATCCAGTATGTATTCATCACAAAACTAACGAGGATTCATCCCCATGAGAAACCTTGACGCTCACTCTAGATGCATATCATATAATAGGTACAAATCCACTTTATTAAACACACCCTGAGTTGAGACTTGGCCTAAATTTTATTGACCTTTTTGTTACATGGCTGTCCTTATCACAGTTGGTTGTATTTATCCATGTTGTACTGATTCTGTCTATTTATCAGACATTTATTTGTTTGCTGGTAACCAATCATCTCAATAAGATGACTTCCAACCCTCCATAACTAAAATATGCTACAATTGCTCGCATTTGACTTCTTGACTTTGTTGTTATTCAGACACAATTTCAACCACTCTAGATACTGCTATACTTTTTCTTTTTCATTTTATGCACTGATGTTCCTAGTACTTCAATCAAACTCATGAACATGCATCCAATAGAGCATATCTATCACTAAGTAGTAAGTTCCCACTATTATGATTATATTTCTCTTACTAGAATCTGATGATCATTAAGTTTAATTTTTGACTGCACAAACACATGATTGATCATGGACCGACATACTTTATAATTTGCATTAACAAAGTATTGGTTGTGCTCACTTGCTTCTGAAGAAAGAAAAATCATGCAGAAAGATTGTCAGTGATTACATTTGCAACCATTTAAACTGGTTAAAAAAACTTTAGATAAACACTTAATACTGTTTTGGTAATTCTGTTTCTAGGAATGTCAAGCGAGAAAATTGAGTCTTACACTTTCCTTAATGCTTGTTTTAATTCTGGCTCCTTTGTTCTCAGGGCAAATGCTCAGCAACCAAAACTGTTCGTGGGTATGATCCTCATCCTCATCTTTGCTGAGGCGCTTGCACTCTACGGCCTCATCGTCGGCATCATCTTGTCCTCTCGTGCTGGTCAATCCCGAGCAGACTAGATATCTGGCTATAATGCCTGTACCACTTGTCTTTATCATGTATCTGATGGCATATCAAAGTTCTTTGATGTATCTTTATGGTTCATTGCTGTTGTTCAGACATTATGCTTTGTTTTGCCACATCTTGATAATGTTACAATCTACTTATAACTTGTTGGCGCACTCCTGGCAACATGGTTGCTTGGAATTGGAAACATGGCATCGAGGATTTGGTGAATAAGGAATTTCTACTGGATATCTGTTATCATATGGGTATCAGCATTATTGGGGGAAAATAAACCAGTCTGAGGATAATGGTTAAAGATCACCATTCTAGGTCTCTCCGGGGTCTTGATCTTCGAACCCTCTGTTAAAAGCTCGATCTCCGATATCATCAGATTCTTTCATGTTACCCTTTTACACCTACGAAGCCTTCTCTTGGTTCCGTCGGCTCGACTCCTCGAAGCCTCCCAAAGCACGATCTTCCGAAGCCTTGCTCCTTCGAAGCTTTGGCCTCTTGAAGCCCCGGCCCTCTGGGGTTTCGCTTCTTAAAGCCTTCACCTCCGGGTTTTATGCCTCTCGAGGTCCCCGCCTCGGGCTGATCGGGTCGCCTTCCCGAAGGCAGTGGGGTGAGTCAGCAGGTCTTAGAAAAGATCTCCCGGAAGGGAAGCACTGGTTGTGCTTTGCCTGCAAGGAAGTGATCGGCATTAAAGGCCTAGGCTAATGGACGTCACTCTGACACCTCACCGTGATGAAGTCTATCTTGACACCCCTAACAGTGCGGCGCCGGGTCGCAATCGGAGACCGGCTCGCCCCCTTCAGGGGTAGGCACCACGATAATTACCACGGTGGATATTTATCTCCCCGATAGGATAGAAGGTAGTTATCCAGGATAAGACTCAGTAATTTAGTCGGATCCAAAATATTTGTACATTATGATAACTTGTATATCAAGCTACGTATGATCCTATAAATAGGGTGCCATGATCCTCTGGGCAGGGACGAACATAGCGGGAAAGAACAAGCAAGACAGCTAACGCTGTGATACTCCTCCTAAAGTGATACATTTTTCTATCATCAATATATTCGTGGTGTTCTTTCCTCTCAAACTTCATCTCTAAGCTTTAGTCTCCTTCTAAAAAAACTCTCGTCGTACTTACTAGAGCAAGATAAATTCTTGCACCAACAAACATCTCATGTTAACAATGGTAGAGGATTGCAATTTTTCTGGTGTACTTATATGTTGGAAACGCTTGTGCTGTCAACTTATCCTGTAGTGTAAGATTGTTTGATTAAAGAACAAGATAAGCTATGTTGCCACTTGCCACTAGATTGCACGGTTTTCTCCAGTATCATTCCAGTAGAAAAACCCAGTTGTCATACTAAAAAAAATGCCCTTCTCTCTGGTGCAAGATTGCTAATTTAACATTAAAAAAACTCGTTGCTCATTGTCTTCAAATACTGGTAAACTGAAACATACAGTTTCCATCTTGACCAATATCAGGTAGCAACTCACGGGAACACGCAAACGCTGAACGCCGCTATCAGAGCTACAAAGGCTACAGTCACTGTAGCCTTTTAGGCCTCACAATCTCGCTGACATTATGTTTACGGCCCATTTATGACAAACGGCGGTCCATCCGCTAAATACCCATCGTAAGCCCACAGCATAGCTCAGTTCACATCATGTTCACACATAGAATACACAGAAGTACAAAACCAATGAAGGTATAATTGCAGAACACTATCATACTCTATCAAGAACCTGAACAAATAGTAGCACCCTCGGATCAGTAACACCGTCAAACTGGTATCAATGCCTAGAGTTTCTCTACCCTTACATTATGATGAATACAACATTTCTGTTGAGACAGCGCGCAATGTACTTATTCTCGCATGTACTACACTACTCATTTGTTTGTCAGATTTATGAACTTTGCCTTCATCAGTGGACTAGAAGAATTTGTCGAAGTCCTGAGCTGGCTGCCCCCACACGTCCATGAAACCTGGAACCATAAAGAAAAAGAGATGCTTCAGCTCCGGAAGGAAACTTACTTAAGATATCATCCAACAAGGTACCATCCAGCAAACTCTGGCTGTCAACGAGCCGAATGAGCCCAGTGCCCAGGCTTGGCTCGACACAAACTTGAGCCGAGCTCGAGTGAGCCTGGTTTGGCCCTAGAGCCTGGGTTCGAGCTCAGCTTGATCCGAACTCAGTCAGGCTTGAGCTCAGCTTGATCCGAACTCAGTCAGGCTCGAGTCAGCTCGATCCGAACTCAGTCAGGCTCGAGCTCAGCTCTTGGAAGCTCGTTGCCCCAATTTACATAAGCAAACACAGCAACACAGGTATCTCAGATCGAGTTCATAAAACAAACACAAATATTTTCGGATTCCAGTTCACATGAGTGAATGGAAGCACAGAGTAACAAATATAGGGGGTTATGCAAGCGATGAGTGAGGCTTCTCCACTGTGGAAAGTGTACAGAGGGTGGACCAGCTAGGCTTCGAAAATGAAGGCTCGCCTTCGGTGATTAAAAGAGCTACTGGGCCTGGACCCCCGGGCGATGCTATGAGAGATCTCACCTCTTTCTTGTAGTTGAGGGGGTTTGCCCATGTACTGAATACTTGCTCAGTTAGATGAGATCAGTGACCACAGGAAACACAATTTTGCCACAAATTTCTAGGCAGACTGGACATATAGCATAATGATTCTTCAAAGTTCCACAATGTCAACGTATAAATATGTGGATGAGTAACTACCAAATAGTGTATTTGAATATAGCATTACTACAGACTGAGATTTTGCCCTCCATATTGTACAGACAAGCTTGCTGACTAATGAAGGAATAACGTAATGTATTTGAAAGTATTGTGTAACCTAATATTCTTTTAAAGACTTGTTTTTCTCATTTTCTAAGTTCACAGGAGTTACATTTATATTCATCAATTGTCTATATCTTTTCCAAGTACATAATCGAGTAGAAATATGGCACAGGACATGTGAGCAAAGTTGTTTGATCATGTTCCATTCCATTTCCTAAATGGAACAAAAGAGGTTGCATTCAGTTTTGCATCCAGAGTTCGGTCAATATAGGTCATTCCAGCTATTCCAGCGCGAAGGAAACCGGGAAAGCAGACAGCTATAACAGCTTTTTCGTTCTTGGCATATAGACCGACATGGCCCTTCCATCCACAATTCACACAGTGCAAGTCATCAGCCTTGTGCTTAGATATTGCACCAAGAATCCACATTTGTTTGACTGAAAGGTAGGGACATCTAAAACATGACTGCACATGTAAGTGTTATGAAAAGTTTAAGTACCGTGCAACCTTCTTTCAAAATTAATCCAGTGATAAGCACCACCAACGTTGACAACTGAGTTCGGAATTCAAAGTAGCAGTACAGGGAAAACAGACAAGTGGACTTACCAAAATCAGTGAGGGACCCATATATTGGATCATCCATGACAGTAACACCCTGAAAAAAGAAAGAAAAGAAACATCAATACATTATCCACGCAAGAAATGCAGTAATTATTCACTGCGACTTTACTACAGGCCTGCACGTGTAAACTATGAAGTACCAGAGGGCCTCACCTCTGAGTTATTGGCAGCTATGCCAGCATGAAGATCTGATTGCATTGGTGGGTAGCATGGTATATGAGCACCGAGGAAATCGGAAAATGCAAGATTGTAACCATCTTGAATACCAAGAACATCCGCATGTATGCCAGGGTGCATCATGTTATCCATGCTAGAGCATATCATCTCATTTCTGATTGAAAAGCACGTTGTATTTATATTTAATTAGAAAGGCCATCATGCAGAAAATTTTACAAACAGCATATTGATGTGCTAATGCTAACGCAACAACATATTGGTATGGACCAAGTGACAGGCCTCTTGGCACATGGGGAAAATATCAGAGAGCAATACAGAATTACGGAGATCATTTTCAAGACTGCCAAGATTTCCTATGTCATGCAAAAATGGTAGCAACAAGAAAATAGAAACCCATTGGATCAGCATGCAAGACTAGAAAATAATTGAAGTAGAAGCAACTCACTTTGATTTCGAAGAGCCAAAGCCACCAACTTCGATCGGTGTGTCACATTCTATATCAATTACTTGAACATCCTTATTCTCTAATGGAAGGTGGCATATATCATCTGTAGCACTGGCATTGGCACCTGCAGTGGTTTCAGGGCCTTCATGCTGTTTTTTATGTGAATCTATGGAAAATCCAGTTGCAGACGCTGTATTATCATGTATTGCAGCAACCTCTTTACCACCAACTAGGTCAAGATAAGATACTTTGAATGAGCTAGATTGGTCCATCTTTCCTTCTTCCAATTCGATGGCAGCTTCAGCCCCAACATTAGGACATAGTTCAGAACAAACTATTTCCCTTTGATCAGACATTTTGATCAAGTCGACATCTTGTGGCAGCATATCAATATCACAGGTCTGTGTTCCTTCCTTAAATTGCAACTTTAAGTTATTCTCGTGAGAAGACATTGTCTGAGACAAGTCAGTTTCCTGCATCAAGCTGTCCTTGTGAGAAACTGTCAATGGAGATAATTCAGTTTCTTTAATAAAGCTATCCTTGTGAGAAGCTGTTAAGGGAGACAAGCCGGTTTCTTGCATCAAGCTATCCTTGTGAGAAACCTTCAACGGAGATGGATCGGTTTCTTCCATATATTCCTGGACCACATGTGCATCACCCTTCTCTTCTTTCATATTTTCAGTCACAACTGATGTTCCAATTTCTTGAAGAAGCATTGGTTCCATTGGTTCATCACAGACAACACTAGAGTTAGTGTTTTCCTGGCAGGTTTGATCTTCTCTATTTTCTGACTGGATGTTAGTCAAAGAGCTCTCCTCTGCAGATCCATCTATTACCATCTGAGAAGCTTGTCCAGAAGAAACTAGATCAACTGTTTCAGCTACTGAAGTTTCTCCTGGGATAGGTGCTGTATTTTTGTGTGCACGCACTGACCTGGGCCTTGTTGGAGCTCTTGCAAAATCACAATAGTCAAGCCAATTCCTCATATCATCACACATATTGTTCTGCACATTTGTGACCTCAAGATCAAAAGTATTATGATCCAAAGCAGCCTCATCCAAAACTTTTTCATCATCAGCTTTCTCTTCGGGAATCTTACCACCTGGTAAATGCATTGGCTCCAACTCCACACCAGTAGAAGCATTAGTAGCATCAGTATTTATCGCTTGTTCCACTACCTCTGATTCTGAATTCAACACCTTGCTATCGCCATCCACCTCACCCTCCTCGTTCTCACCCTGCACCTCAGGCACAGCATCAGCATCCTTCTGAACATCTTCAACGGAGCTCACAGCCTTCGACCTAGTATCGTCTATGTCCAACTCCCCAACAGCCTTCGCTGTCAACGGCATCTCCTCCCTCACCGCCTCTGTAACACTACTCCTCACCTCAACACTCCCCCGACTCCCTCGCAGCTCCCTCCGAAACCCAGGAGCCTCATCTTCATCCTCATCCTCCTCATAGAGCCGGCCATTTGAAAATGCCCTTCCCCTCTCCTTCTCCCTGTCCCTACTTGAATCCGAATACCCCCTCCTGTACTCCCCATACTTCCTCTTCCCTCTGTCATTGTAGCTACCACTGCTGTAATCATCTCTACTGCTCGTACTACTACTAGTGCCATTGGTCCGCCTAGGCCGGGCGCTAGGGTTGTTGCTGTACTCGTCATCGTACCTCCTCCGACCGTAGAACGCGGGGGGCTCCTGCTGCTGAAGCTGCGGCGGCGGCGGAGGAAGAGAAGGAGCGGCCCACGCGCCGGCGCTGCCGGCGCTGCGCTGCAGGGCGGCCGGCGGGAGCACACCCTGGGAGACCAGGTACTCGGCCGCGAGGCGACCGGCCTCCATGAGCACCTCGTACTTATGCTGCGGCGGCCGAGGAGGAGGAGCGTATAGCTGCTTGTGGCCGCGGGGGTACCCCGCGCCACCGCCGCGGCCGAACGGCGGCGGCGGCAGCAGGCGGCTGCGGTGGTTGTACTGCATCGCAAAGGTGACGCCTTTCTCCGCGGATTCCACGAGGAAATCACCGAAAATTCTGAGGCAAACACCAAAAAGAAAAGGTTACAATTTCTGCAACTTTATCTCGCGGCGGGGAATCGGAAACCCTAAAATGAGGGCAAGAACTCACGAGTCACGATTCAACGGCCAATCTTGCCATCGAATTGGAGCAATCCACCAGCCGGAGGCAGCAATCACCACACGCTAATTCAGTTCTTGTTTCTACCTACGATTCTACCCTCTGTTCTTCGTTCGACCGATGCGGAGACGGAAAAAAGAATTAGGGAAAAATCGGAACAATTTTCGTACTAGATTACAAGGATGCGATGGTGCAGCTCGCAATTCTAATTTCTACGGCAAGAATTTGCTGCCTGGTAATTAATAAAAGGAGGGCGAAATAAATTAATGGTTGCTGCTTTTGGTGGGTCGGAGGATCAGTTTCGAGTGCGCGCGTGAATGCGCACGTGGATCAAAGTGGCTCTATCTGCTGCTGGGGTGAGTGGGTGGGTCATGGGAATGACTTGTGGGGTCCAGGCGTGTGGGGCTAGGCTGTCATTGAGTTGACACGTTTGGAAGTGGTTAACTGGCAGTAGCTGGAGACATGGCATATACTACCTCCGTTTTTATTTATTTATCATCAATAATTTGCTATAACAATTTTAATTTTATGTTCTTTAAAAAAATTATAAACACTAAATTTTCATATCATTAGATTTATCATGAAATATACTTAATTAGTATTATATATTTTAAAGTATTTATAATTTTTTTAAAAAATGTAGATCAAAATTATTATAGTAAATTATTGGTGATAAGTAAATGAAAATGGAGATAAGTAGCCGACAGTGTCTGCCACGTGGGCCGTCCACTCACGTTCTTTTTCATTGATGGAAAATGACATGCAACATGGAGTTACAATTACAATGGTGCCCGTAAAGAAAAGCAAAATTACCAAAGTTATATAAAGCGAACCAGATTTGCCGTTCGATCGGAAAAACATGGAACTGGTTGGACTAGTAACTTGACACCTTGGCAGGGACTGATAAAATTGAAAATTATAGGTGAGCGACTGTATTTTCCTATAAATTACAAGTGACGTAAGTAAAGGTGTAGAGTTTTGTGTTATTTGAAGTGGTGATCAATCCAAGTGTTCACGGGCCCAAATGGGTCGTGCCAAATAGATTGGCATGAGCCCTAACCTAAGCGCATGACTCAATACTAAGTATGTCTAAAGTAGCACGACGTATCAGGCCATGAGGCCCACACGACAGGGAACAATAACCTAATCATATCTAGACAGATCGTGTGTAATGAGATGTGCCACCATCGTGCCTGACTAGCTGTGCCGTGCTATCCATTGGTAAGCACTAATCAACTCCACCAACATTAAAAATAATAGAAGTCTGACCATATATGAGGCTTATTTTTGAGAGAGCACCAATAATACATGTAGCTCGCCAGCAGGAGTCATCATTTGCCCATTGGAGGGTGTTTGTGTGTAGCCATTGTCGAGGGACCTTGACATCGAATTCATCGAGGGAAAAGGCTGAAGATTAACTTGATGATCTGATTGAATTGATAGCCCTTATTTGTAAGGGATTACACCGTTGGATGCGTACTAAACAAACCTTGGCTTGATTATGCACATATTAATATTCAGAAAAGAAAATAATTGGTCACCTGCATAAAAAATGGGATGCCAGTTTACCTAACTCGCTCGCTGAATTTTGTTCAATTTTGAGTTTGGACATCTTTGGCAGTAAGATTATACGTAAGGAAGTCACCAACATTTGACTGGTTATTATGCAGATGCAGAGCTTTATGTTTCTTACAATATTGTACCCATTAGTAGATAAATGTATGCATGCATGTTGTAATTATAGCAACATCATTGCCAAGTTGGAAGGTATTGCAATGCTAATGTGCATGTAGTTACTTTAGTGACCAATAATTTCAGTTTTCCTAATCTCGCACTATAGATGTAGAAGAAAATGGGGTGTTATATTATCTTCCTCAACTTACATGTACAAACTCAGGTAGTACAGTTCCTCGTAGAAACATCTCGACACCAATACCAAGCTGTTATTCTGAAGAACCAGATAAAGAAAATATGCAAATTAAATGTAAGGTACACATACGTTACAACTAGTACAATACATTGCACGAGATGCCCATGTTCCGTCTTGTGCTTTCACTGAAGGTTTTATCTATTCTGTACTTCTTGTATGTACATTACAACAACCTATCGATCAATCACTCGCTACTGGAAAAAACATTTTTACATACGGTTTGAAAATCCTGTACGGAACAGTTTTTCGAACTGTCTGTGAAAAAAAGCCTACATAAATCAGATTTATACAGAGAGATTTTAAACCATATGTACAAAACTTTTATACATATAACTTCAATCACTAGCCGTCTGTACTATAAAATATCACAGACGACTCGGAGTCACGAGCCGTCTATAATATAGTAATAGTATAGATGACTCTAAACAAGAGCTATCTATACTATGTAATATCACAGACGACTCAAAATTTTGAGTCGTCTGTGATATAATAACAGTATAGACGGCTCATTATCGGAGTCGTCTGTACTATGGGACAATACAAACGATTCTAATTTTGAGCCGTCTGTACTATATAACAGATGCTGTTATAAAAAGCATTTGTACAACGGTTGTATTCCTAAAAACATATGTATTGTCATATATATAGTACAAAATCCATATATTACTAAATGTAATTGACATATCAACAACAAAATACACACAACAGTACATTATACACACAAGAGATCATTTGCATTCAAATCCCATACACTTTGTAGATCGAACATCTTCATTCAATATCACAAAGTCAATATTACAAAGCCTCGCAACATTACGAAGTCACACATATACAGAAGTAAAATGTCAATATTACAAAGGCTCACAACATTTGCAAAGCATTATTCATTATTCATTCTTGAGTTAATCCTGTGCCTAACAATATATAAACCAACAAATTAACTTTAGCACACTGGATTAAAAGGAAGTAAAAAGTTCATTTGCTTCATTTTCTATATCATTAGTCATAAAAGTATAATACATCAATAGACCATAAGATGCAAGAATTTTCAATATATTAAAATGACCAGCTTATGATGAGATTAAAAACCTTAGCTCCTAAAGTTTTCAGATCATAAAATTCACCGGTCTCTTTTACGATCTCCGCAAGTATGAAATGGATGAGCCGTTTTTAATATACATTAGACTATCCTTCACGAGATTACCTGTAGGAAATTTATACGTCTGTAGAAGAAATTTTAAATAGTTAGGCACAACGATGAAAAATATATTTTAATATACTATAATTACACTAACCGGCGAATATACTGATGGACTAGAGCCAATGATTTTCAACATATACTGGGCAACATAAATCCCACAGAGGTTAGTACCCTACGGCTCTTGTGATAATGCAGAAATTTGTGTACGATACATTTATTCTATAGAATGCATATTATAATGGTAAATTGATGTGCGACGGAGGAATTATTACCAGGAACTTATGTTGGTAGATCACCGAGGGTTTATCTCTCCGTACAATCCCACCCATCAAAACATACTTCGTGAACGCCCTTGTCAACAAATCCAATGGTCTCGGTAGTTGAACGGTAGAAGAATAAGATCCTTCGATCCACAGAGAGTGATCATGGCCTCCGCGACGTATTTCTCGATCTCCCTCGGAGACCAAGTGATCGTTGACCTACATACGACCTATGGGTCGAGGAATCCGATTCTCGAATTCTCTCTCTTGGCTTCTTGAATCATAAGTCTACGCATAAGAGTAATGTAGATGAATGAGCGTATCAATGACTTAGGTGTTTCATTAAGCATAGACAACGATTAATAACACTTACAGTGTCCAGCATCTCAATAGACCGACGTCCAGCTTGTCAAGACGGTAGAGGAGGAATAAATCTTCGAAGGTCACGAGGAAGGTTCCAACTAGTTGCAGAAAATGTTGTCGTTAGTACTTGATGCTGAAACAAGGAGAAAGATGTTTCTCCTCATGGAACCTCTTCATATATAGATCGTGCAGAATCATACTTGCACAGCCTAATTGCTCTAACGCTTTCTTGCTCAGTAACAATTGGCCTGCCATGTAGGTGTTTGATAGAGGTTCTTCTTCCACCTCCTTCTTGTCCTTCTGTTTGCTGGCCTTATGCTTTCCAGGAGGTACCATTTTGGTGGACTATTGGCCAACTTTGCTGGACAATTTTTGTTGCTCATGTGGAACAGAAGGAGATTTGACCTTTGGCGGAGCACGACGAAAAGAGAAGTCATTGTCGTCACGTACTGGAGATAGAGGCCGCGGAGGCGATGGAGGGGCAACCAGTGTTATGAACTTCTTCGGCCACTGGATGAAGGAGTGGATGGCCTCCCCAAGTGTTCTGATGTCGTCCGCTGAGGGAATAGGAACTGGGAGGGATGTGCAATTTCCGTATACCATGTCCATTGACACGCTAGAGTAACCAGGCTGCAGTGGGACTCCGTGATTGTCTGATCCCTGCCACATGGGAACGTCAAGCCCGTGCCAACCTCAATGATGTTATCAGAGCCAATAGTGATGGGCAGTACAAGCTTGCACTTGGTGGCCACCTCTATGTTGTCGATGGGGTATCTCTCACTAAGGATCTCTTTTGGAATGTCGTCACTGGGGGAGGGGGGTCTCTTTCAAATCCGCCGATAGGGAAGTCATGTTGATCGAGCATGTTACCTGGATTGTTATCTAGTGTAGATGCGCAGCTGCTCCTATGCCGAGCCGATGGAGATTCAAGTGTCGTGGCTGCATTCTGCTACCTCATTGCCCGTACTCACTCGTCGACCCGTTGTTCCATCCTTTTTGCAAGCATATCCATATGTTCTGTCATCCTTGGTTCAACCTCAGTGACAATCTGCATTCTCATCCGTTCACACTCGGCTGCTACGCATTCAGCTTTGTTTCTCCTTCGGCTCTTATATGAATCGACGTTGTCAGGGAATCCCAACTTCCATTGAACGAAAACACCTATGCCACGCATGTGACTTGGGTGCTCTTTGTTCCCTAGAGCCAAGGTTAGTATGTCTTTTTTCCTGAGATGGCTGGAATGATCCTTGTGTGGATTCTTCCGAAAGTTGCGGGATCCTTTGAGGCACTTCCTCGATTTCTGGCTTCCTGAAGGTGACGAAACCATCAGCTGAGCATACGGCCCTTCCTTAGAACCAGTTCTGGGCACGCCTCTTCGGGATATGGAAAATGGTGTGGAGCGGTTCTTCCGAGCTGCTTGCTCATCCTCCTTGTCCCAGTCCAACTATGGTGGCGCATGAACACTGTTTTGTGCGAGTGGGGCAGCCACATACTCGCGATACCATCTAAGCAATGAGGGCACGCCGTGTCTACTTGTTTACTCTGGCTCGAAAGGTTATGTAGTGTAGGCAAATCATTGATCGTGTAGAACAGCAGTGCGTGTAGCGTGAAATTCTCCCTTTTGTACGCATCTATACTTGCGCTTCTTCATTCCGCAATGTTTTTAGATCTTTCACCAATGGTTTTAGGTATACATCAGTATCATTCCCAGGTTGTTTCAGGCCTTGGATAAGGAGCGACATCATCAAATACTCCTGCTTCATACACAGCCTAGGAGGTAGGTTGTAAATACTGAGAACAGCTGGCCAAGTGCTGTGCCTGCTGCTCATGTTCCCAAAAGGATTCATCCCATCCGTGCTCAAAGCAAACCTTATATTCCTCGATTCTGCACCAAAGTCATCGAAGATCGTGTCGATGTTTCTTCACTAGGGAGAATCGGTAGGGTGCCTTAGCTTTCCATCTTACTTGCGGCCCTCCGGATGCCAGCACAACAATTTGGCCTCTTTTTGATTCACAAACAAACGCTTAAGATGTGAAATTATAGTCAGATACCGCACCACCGTAGTAGGAATTCCTTTCTTCACCTCGCCATCATCTGGTCGACTCTTACGCTTGTATCGAGATGATTTGCACACTGGACATGAATGCATGTCTGATAGATCTTTACGGTAGAGGATACAGTTGTTCGGACATGCATGTATCCTTTCTACTTCCATCCTCAACAGACAAAGAACCTGCTTTGCCTCTTATGTGCTTTTGGATAGCTCGTTTCCATCTGGAAGCATGTTCGATAAGAGTTCTAATAGCGTTGTGAAACTCTTATCCGACCAACCATCGCTTGCTTTCAATTTAAGCAGTTCAAGCACAGATGACAACTTTGTGTATTCCGGTTTGATCCAAGGAACAATGGCTTCTTCAAATCCTCGATCAAGCATATGGATTTGTTAAAGTCTCTCTGAGTACTCAAGTTCACATCTGCATCACACAACATCTGATCCAACCTATCATCGTCGCCTGTAGCACCACAATCATCATCATCTGCACCAAATTCATCGTCATCTTCTCTTGTTACTTTGACGATACCAACATATTTATGTAACACATTCTGTTCTTCACCATGTTTGGTCCATTATGTGTAGTCCGATTTGAAGCCTCTGATAATCAAGTGTGCTTGGATCTGTAAGGCTGCATTTTGTCTAAGAAAGGATATTTCGTTTCTACAATCACAACAAGGACAATATATAAATTTAACACCCTTCTCAAATCAATTCTCATCGGCAGCTACCAGAAAAGTCGTTGTAGCAAACATGGCCCTCTTAGGGCATGTATGCGATTTTGGTGATTAATGACAATATAGTTAATGAAACTAACATGTTTGTCAAATATATGCTTTAGTAGGTCTCATAGATGCAACAAAAGAGAAGTCAATGAAGCTGGAACAAAGAGAGAAATGGATTTAACTTGTTTCATGAATTTATGATATGATCAAATAGGATGGATTTATGTACTATCATGTAGAGCACTTCACAAGCTTTCTATAGAGCCCAAGATCATCAAAATCGGAGTTCAGAGCGAAAAGTTATGCCCAAAATATATAATGTTGTTTTGCTGAAATTAGCCTCATCGGATGATCTATTGCTCATAACAAAAATAGTTCGGTGCTACACCGGATAGTTTGGTGCTCACGGAGAAAAATGGTCCGGTGTTCAAAAAATTTTGCACCAAAGTCTATATACCTCACCGGATGATCCGGTGTTCACAAAAATGAACTCACCGGACTATTTTTTAGAGAGGTTGCAAAATGGCTCGGTTGACACCGTATGCACACCGGATGTTCTGATGTTCACAATGAAAAATACTACGGTGTTCACAAAAATGACAGTGGAGTTCCAACGGCTAGTTTTTAGAGAGTACACATTGGATAGTCCGGTGCTTGTAATGTTGCACACGCCGAACCATCCGGTGAGTACAAAAAGAATGTGACCGTTGGAGCAACGACTAGTTCATAGAGTTGAGCCTATTTATACCCCTCCACTCAGTCATTTGAAGGTGCTGGAGTCCAAAGAAACCCTTGTACACCTAATAAGATATACAAGCTATCCAAGAACATAAAGTGTTCATTCAAGGAGATTAAGTACACCATTAGTGAGTGATTAGTGCTTATAGGCCTAGAGAGAAGAGTTGCTAGGTGCTACAACCTAGAGTGTGGATCAAGGAGTGATCCAAAAGTGTACCGAGAGGTACGACGGTGCCTTGGAGTCTTTGTGATTCACCGGTAACTTGTTTACCCACCGACTTGGTGTGGAGCGGCGACAAGAGGATTGTGCGGGGACGTGGAGGCCCTTGTCTTTGTGATTAAAGCTCTGAAGTGAAGACGGCGTACAAGTGACCGGAAAAGAGGTTAATGGTGAGACCTCGACTTGGTGGCTTGGTGGCTCATTGTGCTTGAGGCCTTGTTTTGGTGACTTGGTATCTCAAGAGCCGTGATTGGAAGAGACTTGGCGACTGGAAATATATCTTTTGTGGAGCTCCAACGTGTACTAGGGGTGACTTGTGTGCCACCGATACCACGGGATAAAAATCCCTTGTGCCGAGTTTGTCTCTCTACCTCATTTACGTTTTCGCATTTACATTCTTGCAATTTACCTTGCAATCCTTATGAGCGGTATAAGTAGACACACTAGATAAGCCTACAACATATTTAGATAGAAATTGAGATAGACTTATCTTGTGAAAGTTTTGGAGCCAATAGTTTTAAGTGTCCTAGTTAACCCCCCCCCCTCTTAGGACGTCCTCGATTCCCTTCAATGGGTATCAGAGCTTCGTGCTCTTCAATTGGGCTTAACCACCTAGAGTTGTGACGTCTGGGGTTGAGATGGATTCCCATAGTTCTCTACTTTTCGATGGCACAAATTTCTCACGTTGAAAAATTCTAATGACTTGTTATTTGCAAGCTAAAGATTTAGATGTTTGGAGAAATATCATGTGCTTGTTACTAAGCTCAATGACATCAAGCAACTACCCTATGAAAGTGCTAATGACATGTACTCACGTTTGAATATTCTTGTCAACGAGATCAATGGGCTAGGTTTGATGCCAATTGAGATGATCAAGTAGTGAGAAGAATACTTCAAGCTCTTCTTCCGAAGTACAAGTTGATAGTCTCCATCATCTACGACAACAACGACATAAAGAGGATGACTCCAAGTCAAGTGCTCGGCAAGATCACCGCCCATGAGATGACTATGAACATTGGGGTGGAAGCTTCTTCCTCATCCAAAGCCAAGAATCTTGCTCTCACAAGTAAGAAAGCTCCATGCCCACACATGAAGGCAGAGATGAGGAGGCAAAAGCAAGAGTCAAGCTCAAGTGAAGAAGATGATGGTGATGAAGATAAAGAGAGCGACAAAGAGGATGATCAAAACACATCAAGTGAAGCAGAAATTGATCCCAAGATGGCCAAGCTTTTCTCAAAATTGGAGAAGAATATGAAGAGGATCAATGCCAAGGTTGATCATCAAATCTCCATACAAGACTTGGTCAAAATAATTGATCATATCAAGATGGAGAAAAAGACCAAGAACAAGAGGGAGACAAGGGGAAGAGCTAAAGCATTTGCAAGCATAGGAAGATGGGTGAGTGATGATGAAGAGTCAAGCTCAAGTGATGAAAGCCTCACCATCTTCCCCTCCAAGAGAAGATCTTCCTTAAGGTCATCATCACACAAGTCGTCATGCATGCCATATCACAAGTGCCTTATGGTCAAAGGTATGAAAAGCGATGTAAGTGATGATGAATCCGATGAGAATTCACCCTCATATGATGAACTCTTTTATTTGATCAATAAGAAACAAAGGGCCCTTAAGAAATAATCTAAAGAGCTTAAGAAATTTAATGTACTTAATGACATCCATGTTACCTTTTTTTCTAATTATGAACAATTATTGTGGAAATTCAATTTGCTAGACAAGGAGCGTAAAGAGCTTAAGGTTAAATTTGAGTGCATTGAATCTCAAACTAAGGTCTCTTTGAAGCAATCTACCTCTCTATTTAATTTCAGTCTTAAGGTAGATGCTTCCACTTCTTGTGATGATTTAATTGATTTATCTAGTTCACCCCTTTGCAATGAGATTTGTGTTGAGAATGTTGTTACAGAATCATCTAACAACCTCATTGCACAAGTGAATGATGAGCTTAAGCAAGAAGTGGAGAAGCTCAAGAAGGACTTGGAAATATTAAACGGCAAAGAACGTGTTCAATCTTCTCAAGATAACCGTGCTATCATAGTGAAGAAGCTTGCAGAGAGGTCAACCGTGACATGCTTTAAATGCCATCAAGAAGGTCATAAGTCCTTCCAATGCAAGCAAGTTAAGAAGGAGACTAAGTAGAAGAAGAAAATGATAAACCTCTCCAGAAAGACCTCCAATATCTACACCAAGCCCAACTACAAGAACAAGATCAAGAGCAACCACTACAAACTCAAAAAGAAGAACAATGGTAAAGTGGTTGCACATATGGTTGGAAGAAAGGATCAGGGCGAACCAATTTAGGTACCAAGGAAGTCATCACCAACATGAAAAGACCCAATCAGTTTTGGTTTCAAAGAAGACTTAAAGTCCATAGGTCTTTGGGGATTCGGAGACTTGGCACACAAGATTAAGTGAAAATTCAAGCAAAAAAGCCAAGTATACGAGATTGGGTGCACTGATGAAGATCGTGATCATTATATACCCAAATCCCCATCCAAAGGTGAAAGGTACTAGATATAAAATATTTTCAATTGGTATCTTTGCCTTGCTTAGGATTGCATGTGCTTAATTCAATTTATTGCAATGCCTAGTGTAAGTTTTCATATGGTAGGTTGCTTGTGTTTCTATCTTTGTTATGAGCAACCTACATGGTTTATTAGTAATAGGATCCTTTTATGGCACTAGTTTTTCAAGTGGTATTCTTTTATGTGCCATGAGTCCAATCTATATGGTACCTTCCCCTTTGTTATCAATAACAAGTGTATATGTCTAACAAATATTTAACACTTGTATGCACACATTTAGGGGGAGTATATCCTATGTGTTATGATCTTGAGACTAACATGTGTTTTAAGTGATATCTTTTGTAGTCTCATGGAGCAATCTACAAGTCCTCGGAGGTATGCAATGCTTAAGCGCTTCAATTTGTATCATTGTCATTTCATTCGTACATTTAAGCTACCTCCATGCATAATATGGCTTAAACTTCCTAACTTGTCATATTGTCTAGCTGTGCATATGTTTTACTCTCATCATAAATATGCACATATATAGGGGGAGTTTAGATCATATTATGTGAGTTTCTTAAATTGTGATCCATTGCTCATTATCCTCAATTGGTATCCACATAATCCTTTAAATTGCATTCCTACAAGTGGTATTGTCGGAGGGTGAACTCCTCAAGCAGGGATCCAGAGAGACCCCCTTTGAGATTCGGCCGGGGGATGATTCTGAATTTATTTTGCGGGTGAAATAAATGGGCATAAATGTGATGCAGGTGGAATGGAATGATCGGATGCAGAAGTAATAAATGCACAGGAGGTCTTTTAGATAGGTTCGGGCCGCACTGAGCGTAACACCCTACTCCTGTGTATATGCTATAAATGCTCTGAGAATGTCTCTCAAAGATGTTGCTGGTTACAAGAATATTTGTCTAGCCTAGAGCTTCAGGCTCCTTGTTCTTCGGTGATCTGAGCTTCTGTGCTTCAACTTGTCCTGGCGGTTGCTCCGTGTCAATCGGGGTCCTCTCCTCGGTTCCCCTTCTCCAGGGAGCCTGCCCTGCCTTAAATACTCACCGGGCGGTAGCGTGCCCAGAAAGGGAGGGCGCGAGTTCCAAGGCGCCATAAATGGAAAGTAACCATCATGGGCTGCTACGCGAAGTGACGGGGAGGGTTGAAAACGCGCCCTCGTCCGGTTTGGTTCGTCATCATGTCATTCTGCAACGGACGCCGAGGAGAGGGCCCACCGGGCAGCCACTGAACAACCCGGTGTGCCCGCTCGGTCTTGTACACCTGACACAGCAGGGTGGCAGGCGGGGCGCCTTGGGCCTTGCGATGTTATCCCGAGACGCGCCGGATGTCCCGCGATGGGACCCGTGCATTAAATGTCCCCACGCTTCTCTGCCAGGCCATGGCAGGGACTGACACCGAGCATGGCAAGAGCAGTTGGAAGTGACAGGCCACGCACCCTCTTAAATGCGGCATCGGGCCTTTCACTAGTTGACACCTCACCGCTGGACCTCTGTGGGGGCCACCGGTGAAAGACTTCTGAGGCCGTCGGGGAACCGAGTGCTCGGAGGTCACTGTTCACATCCCTGAGCACTCTCTCCCGGACATGCCGCTTCTTGGTCCTCGGGGAACCGAGTGCTCGGGGGCCACTGTTCACGGCCCCGAGCACTCTCTCCCGGAATTGGCTGTTCGGGTCCTCGGGGAACCGAGTGCTCGGGGGCCACTGTTCACAGCCCCGAGGACCCCCTTCCTGGTACTTGGCTTTTCTGGTCGTCGGGGAACTTGAGTGCTCAGAGGCCACTATTCATGGCCCCAAGCACTCTCTTCCCGGCACTTGGTCTTCTCGGGTCATCAGGGAACTCGGGTACTCCGGGACCACTGTTCATGGCCCCGAGTACCCTCTCCCGGGACTTAGTCTTCTCGTACCTTGCGGGGATGATCCCCGCGGGAGGGTACCACATGGAAAATTGCTGATCTGGCCTCGGGACTCGGGGACCCCTGGTTCCTGTCACCGACAGCAGCCCCCGGGTCCATTGGCAAGCGATGGCTCAGAGACTACGGATGGGGCCCTCGTCTTCATCGAGGCCGATCCCAACACCGGTGCCACGTGGCCTGCTTTTAGGCGCTGGTCTCTTTGGCCCAGGCTTCTGGTACGGCGCAGCGGGGAGCCGAACGGTTGCATGTCCAACCGACTCCCGAGGTGCGTGATAACGAGGCGGGCGGCGCGTGTGGCAACCGCGCAGATCGAGGATAGTGCACTGGCAACAGCGCAGATCGAGGGAGATTCGCCTGGCGCCCGTGTCGAACACAAAGTTTTCCTTGACGAAAACTTTTCTTACCTGAGGAAATTCATCTCGCTGGAGACAGTCCGGCAAGGGGTGGTCGAGGCCGAGGAAGGGGCCGCCCGGGAAGCTATCTGGAGCGTCGCCGCCGAGGTGGCGGCGTGCTTCACGCGGGAGCCACCGTCGGTACCGAGCAGTTGCAGCAGCAGCGAAGACTCCTCACCGCCCTCAGAGCCCGTCGACCTAGATTAGGCTTTTGTTTTTTGATTTTTTTGTAAATATGGGAGTGATCCCTCTGAATGGTTCTTCTTGAATATAATAGAAGCCTTTCTTTGGGATCGCAACTCCGATGTTTGTCTTGACGCTTGATGATGTCTTTTCACTTTTCACTTGATGTCCCGAGGAGTACTTAGCTGGACCGAGCCCGACCTTCCTCCCCCGAGAATGAAGTCGCCCCGACCACTCATCGTCTGAGTAGTGAGACCAATCCGCGCGTTCAGCCCCCGAGCCCTCGTGAGTCCGCAACGGCTAAGCCAAGAGACAAAGGCACGAACTTCGTTGCTCGGGAGATAGGTCGATCCAGCACAGAGCACATCACGACCAGTGAACACTTTTTCACTTTGTGACCACTCAAACAAGCAGACCGGAGACACGTGCGGGCGGAAACGCGACCAAGAGTCCCCACGGTTTGGTGGTGTCCGGGCTAGGACAGACGGGACCGAGCACCGACAGCCCGCCCCCAGGGTCTAGGCGTTCCCGACCACTCTTTACTCAAGCGGTAGGATTACCCGATAACCCCAGAGGCTCAATAGTGCCCGAGGTACTACCAAGCTGGCCGAACACCACGACCACTATGAAGGACTTCGGTCAGACATCGCCATTCGTACGGTACACCCAACTACTGTCTGTTCTGTCGTTCCGGAAAAAGCGAGCACGTGGGCAGGGTTTTGTGCGTGAGGAGACCATCTCGCCGAACAGATTAGAATGAGAGGGTCCCGAGGATAACTCGGGAACTATAGATTGCTGAGTAAGTAAGAATGTAAACTCGTATGACTTTAGCCACTCACCGGACAGCTGTCAGCCTTTCGGCCGATCGGTCCAGGAGGGGTATGCGCTCCGAGCTCGGGGTGCCCAGGAACTTGGTTCCCCTGGACGGAGCGCCCGAGCACCGGAGAACATGAGAGGGAGCCAGGGGCCAGGCAGTCTCGACCACTCGTGCCTGAGCGGTAGGACTGCTCGAGGATCCCATAGGCTAGAGCAGCGCCCTGGGCACGGAGGCCCTTGTGGTCGAGCTACTTTCATTCTTGGTTGTTGATCTGTAAGCTTTAGAAAATAGGAAAAGATTCTTTGTTTGGTGCGCTCTGTTAGTGTGGTACTCATTATAGACTGCTCTCGTTTTTGACCTGAGACCTCTCGAATACCCAGACTGGCGAAGTATACAGACAGAGGCATAACCCAGAGGTTCTATGGTTCGGTGGTGCCCGGGAAGGACTGACCAGACCGAGCTCCAACAGCCCGCCCCTGGAGTCTAGGCTCCCGACCACTCTTTGCTCAAGCGGTAGGATTACCCGAGAACCCTAGAGGCTCGGTGATGCTCAGGGTACTGCCATGGCACCGGGCACCACAACCTACCACAACAGACTTAGGTCAGCGGCAACTGTCTACGCGCATACTGATCGGGATTCTTTTATCAATGGGAAAAATGAGAGAGCATGTTTTTCTCGCACAATCGAGCATCTCACCAGACAGATTAAACATATGGATTCCAGAAGAGAAAATTTTGAAAATAAAAATTTAAAATAAGAACTGGAAAATGAGATGTATATATTGACAATTTTATACAAGGTTGGGTGACTTACATGGTCGGTGGTAGCCCCCAGCCAACTTTGGTGGGGGGGGGGACCCCCGGCCTGGTTGGCCCGAGCACAAACATATCCACCTAAGGATATAACTTACGCAGATGCTCAATGTTCCACTCATTTGGGAGCGGCTGCCCATCCTCCGCAGCCAGCCGAAACGACCCTTGTCGCGGGACACTGATCACGGTAAAGGGCCTTCCCACATAGGGGATAGT
This sequence comes from Phragmites australis, assembly GCF_958298935.1. Classification (NCBI taxonomy): domain Eukaryota; kingdom Viridiplantae; phylum Streptophyta; class Magnoliopsida; order Poales; family Poaceae; genus Phragmites; species Phragmites australis. The sequence continues at coordinate 17,590,117 of NC_084926.1, forward strand.
TTATTCCTTCCTTCGCACGATTGAACGTGTCAGAGAACTAGATCCCCAACCTCGAGTGACTGGGCCCGGATGTGACGCTGATGATAGCGCCGCAGGCCTTGCTGGTATCTGGCTGCTCGGACGGCGGCACGTCGCCGGCGCTCCTCCAAGTAGTCAACGTCGTCGCGCCTTCGCTGTTCCTGTTCGCCTTCAGAGTAGGCATGCACCCGAGGGGAGCCAAGAGTGAGCTCGGAGGGGAGGACCGCCTCAGCGCCGTATACGAGGAAAAAAGGAGTCTCCCCGGTGGCGCGACTCGGCGTGGTCCGGTTGGCCCATAGCACAGCAGGTAGCTCGTCGATCCACCATTTCCCGTGCTTTGCGAGCACGTCGTAGGTCCGGGTTTTGAGCCCCTTCAGTATCTCAGCATTGGCACGCTCGACCTGCCAGTTGCTCCGAGGATGAACGACAGAGGCGAAGCAAAGATTGATGCCGAGGTCCTCGTAGTAGTCCCCGAACAGGGCACTTGTAAATTGAGTGCCATTGTCGGTGATGATCCTGTTCGGGACGCCGAAGCGACTTGTGATACCGCGGATGAACTGAAGCGCCGTGTTCTTGGTAACCTTGATGACTGGAATCGCCTCCGGCCACTTGGTGAACTTGTGGATGGAGACGTAGAGGTACTCATAGCCCCCGATTGCTCGGGGGAATGGACCCAGGATGTACAGCCCCCAGACCGCGAAGGGCCATGACAGGGGGATGATGTGAAGAGCCTGAGCTGGCTGGTGACTCTGCTTTGCGTGGAACTGGCACGCCCTGCAGCGCCGAACCAACTTGAAAGCGTCCTGGAGAGCTGTAGGTCAGTAGAAACCTTGCTGGAAGGCCTTCCCGACCAGCGTGCGGAACGATGCATGGCCACCGCACTCGCCCTCATGGATCTAAGTGAGAAGCTCACCGCCTTCTGCTCGGGTGATGCACTTCAAGAGGACACCGTCCGTGCCGCGCCGGTAGAGACCCCTGTCTACTATGGCATAGCGTTTGGACTACCGTGCAATCCTCTCAGCAGAGGCATCATCCCCGGGGAGGATATTTTCTTTCAAGTACCGTTGGATCTCGTCAATCCACGAGGCATCTTGAGAACTGCCGGCAAGTGCAACGCACTCACCGGGCGACGGCACCCTGACGGGGCTCCCCACTGAGGGCGCCGCTTGGGTTTCCTCAACTAGGCTCAAGGGTTCCCCTTCGTCCTGGTCGGCAGGCAGGACGAAAGGCCGTGTGAGCCTTTCTTGAAAGGCTCCGGCAGGGACACGCGCACAGGAAGAGGCCAGGCGAGAAAGGTCATCAGCCAGAGCGTTGTCGCGGCGAGATATGTACCGCAGCTCCAGGCCGTCAAAGTGCCTCTCCAGCCTCCTGACTTCCGCCACGTACACCGCCATCTGTGGATCCGTGCACTGGTATTCTTTGGATACTTGGTTGACCACCAGCTGGGAGTCTCCCGTGACCAGCAGACGACGAATCCCAAGGCCCACCGCGGCTCGGAGGCCCTCATACTCCGCCATGTTATTGGTTGCTCGGAAATGCAGCTGCACGACGTACCGGAGTTCTTCACCTATTGGGGAGGTGAGAACCACTCCAGCCCCCGCGCCTTTCAGCGTTAGGGATCCGTCGAAATACATAACCCAGTACCCGGGCGCATCGTGCCCAGGATATGCGAAAATCTCTTCTCGGTCAATCTTGGGGACGGGCGTCCACTCCGCCACAAAGTCAGAGAGCGTCTGGCTTTTGATCGCCTGGCGGCTGATAAAGTGCAGATTGAACTCCACCAGCTCCCGCCCACTTGACGATGCGCCCAGTGCCTTCTCGGTTTCGAAGATTGGCCCCAGCGGATACGTAGTAACCACCGAGACCTTGTGCGCCTGGAAGTAGTGGTGCAGCTTCCGGGAAGCGACAACCACGTCATAGAGCAGCTTCTGGGCTTTGGGATATCTTGTCTTGGCATCTCGGAGGACTTTACTAATGAAGTACAACGGTCGCTGTACACGGTGGGCCTGGACTGCGGCTTCACCCGAGGGCTTGTCACAGCCTCCGAGCTCAGTGGCGTGGTCGGGGCTGGCCGGGTGCTCGGGCTCGACTCCCTGGTCGGGAGGAGCTAGGTGCTCGGGCTCAACTCCCTGGTCGGGAGGAGCCAGGTGCTCGGGCTTGACTCCCTGCTCGGGAGGAGCCGCGAGAACTGGAGACTACCCGGGGGCGGCCGGGAGGTGAGACCCAGCACCTTGCCCCGAGCCCTCATCACGCTCCACCACCAGTACCAAGCTCACGACCTGAGGTGTGGCTGAGACGTAGAGCAGTAGTGGCTCGCCCTCGGAGGGGGCCACCAGTACGGGCGGCGAGGTGAGATATTTCTTCAAGTCGTGGAAGGCCTGCTCGGCCTCTGGCGTCCAGTCGAAGCGACCGGTCTTCTTGAGGAGTTTGAAGAGGGGGAGTCCTCGCTCCCTGAGCTTGGAGATGAAGCGCCCGAGGGCCGCCATGCAGCCGGCGAGGCACTGAACTTCCTTGAGTCAAGCCGGGGGTCACATCTGCTCGACGGCCCAGATCTTCTCTGGGTTGGCCTCGATTCCTCGGCTGGAGACCAAGAAACCAAGGAGCTTGCCCACGGGCACCCCGAAGACACACTTCTCGGGGTTGAGCTTTAGGCGGGTAGTGCGGAGACTGTTGAAAGTCTCCGCCAGATCCTCCAGCAAGGTGGTGCGGTCTCAGGTTTTGACCACGATATCGTCGATGTAAGCTTCGACGTTGCGACCAACCTGTGAATCAAGGGTAATGCGCACAGCGTGCTGGAAAGACGACCCAGCATTGCGCAAACCAAATGGTATTGACACATAACAATAAGTCCCCACCGGAGTGGTAAAAGAAGTTTTTTCTTCATCCTCTACGGCCATGCGGATTTGGTGATAACCAGATTTTGCATCTAGAAAACATAAAAGATCGCACCCTGCGGTAGCATCTACAATATGATCTATGCGGGGTAAAGGAAAAGGATCTTTCGGGCAAGCCTTGTTTAAGTCGATGTAGTTGACGCACATGAGGAGCTTGCCGTTGGCCTTCGGAACGATGACTGGGTTTGCCAGCCACTTCTCGGATGAAGCCGACGTCAAGGAGCTTACTGACTTGCTCCCTAATGAACTCCTGGCACTCGGGCGGCTGCTGCCGGACTTTCTGTCTCACAGGCCGTGCGTCCGGGCGTACAGCAAGGTGGTGCTTGATCACCTCCCTAGGGATCCCGGGCATATCGGACGACTGCCATGCAAACACGTCGACGTTAGCCCAGAGGAAGGCGATGAGTGCGCTTTCCTATTTGCCGCCCAGGTCGCCGCCGATTCGGACGACCTGGGAGGCATCTTCGCCCACCATGACCTCCTTCGTAGCAACGGAGGTGTCGGCAGCGAGTCGGGGTTTGGATAAAGAGGGTTCCGGGCCCCCTGGGTGTCCTTTGACCTCGGCCCGAGCAGAGACCAAGGCCGAGTATAGCTGCTCGGTGCAGGAGGCGGCACTACCGGTCTTGGCGGGCACGGAGATGGGGCCTACTGGGCCCGGCATCTTGACCGTGAGGTAGGCATAGTGGGTGACCACCATAAACCGAGCGAGCGCCGGGCGCCCGAGGATGGCGTTGTAGGGGAGGGGGACTTCCGCGACATCGAAGATGACGTTCTCCATCCGGAAGTTGTCCCGGCTCCCGAATGTTACGGGCAACTCGACCTGCCCGAGAGGCAGGGTGTGCCCGGGCGTCACCCCGTAGAAGGGGAGCGATGGCTTTAAGCGCCTGGAAGGCACCTGCAGCTTCTCAAAGGCCTCTCGGGAGAGGAGGTTTAGGCCTGCACCCCCATCGATCAACACTCTGCTGACCTTTACGTTGCAGATGGTGGGGGACACTACCAGGGGTAGTCGTCCCACGCCTGTAGTACTTGCAGGGTGGTCTGCCAGGCTGAATGTGATCAGGGAGTCCGACCACTTTAGAGGCCTTTTGGCCTCCATGCTTGGGGTCGCTGAGCACACCTCGCGCCGCATGGTCTTGACACAGCGGAGGGAGGAGGGCGTATACGCGCCTCCGTCGATGAAGGCGATGGTGTGCTCAGGCTCCTGAAAATCGAGCTCTTGATTCTCGGGGGCGGCTCTGTCGTCGCCACCCTGCGGGGCTCTTCGCGGTCCCTCTGCGCCGCTCGATGAGGCCTTTGACCGTGCGGCACTCCGTGAGGTCGTGCAACTCGGTCTGGTGGATCTGGCACCACTTTCCTGGCTCAGGCCTCGCAGGAGCGGGGGCCCTTGCGGGAGCAGGAGCCCTCGCGGGAGCCAGAGCCCTCGGAGGGGCCGGAGCCCTTGCGAGCGCAAGCCTTCTGTCGGCGGTCGCCCGGCGTGCTGGTCGGTGGTCATGCTCCTCGGCCGGCCTACGGGCAGGGCACTGAGCCGGCACGACAGGGACAGCCTCGCGCCTTCTTCTCTTTTTCTTTTCCCGCCTGTCAGAGCGGGAAGAACCTGGTTGATCGGTAGCGGGTTGCTCAGGGTGCGGAACATGCCACGCCCGAGCGTCCGCCACCTTTGCTCACTTATCGGCCAGCACGAACAACTCCACGGTGGTCTCGACTTCGTGTGTGCCCAACTTCTCGAGCATCCACTCATCGCGGACACCCTGCCGGAATGCGACAAAGATGGCGTGGGGGGTTATCCGCGGGATGGTGTTGCGGACCTAGCTGAAGTGCTGCATGATGCACCACAACGTCTCCCCCTCCTGCTGTTTCACGACGTGGAGGTCGCACTCCAGGCTGGGTCACGTGAACGTGCCCTGAAAATTAGCCACAAACTGGTGGCAGAGGTCATCCCAGGAGCCGATGGATCCTAGGGGTAAGTTCATAAGCCAAGAACGGGCAGAGCCCCTCAAGGCTACATGGAAATAATTGGCCATCACCTTTTCACTACCGCTCACCTCTTGGACAGCGGTGGTGTAGATTTGGAGGAACTCGACGGGGTCGATGGACCTGTCGTACTTGTCCGGCAGTTCTGGCCGGAACTTGGTGGGCCAGTTGACCTGGCGGAGCTCGCTGGTGAAGGCGCGGCAGCCTGTGCCGTACCCCACCGCGCGGGCAGCGCCCTTGGGCGGTGAACGCCGGCGAGCTGGGGAACCCCGGTGGTCATGGGCCGGCATAGAGGAGGCTTGGTCCTCTGCCTCGACCTCGTGCCGAGACTCCCGTTGGTGCTCAAGGGTAACACGCGCGTCTTCGATGGCCCTCCGCTCATTGAGATGTAAGCGGAGGTCCTGAGATCCGGTTGTGGCCAAGGGGGCGGCACTCCGCTTGGAGCCCCCCCGGCCGGTTCGGTCGCCACCTAAGGATGGACCGGCCTTGGTTGCGCCGCGGTGGGAGGTAGCCCGGGAGCTTTCGGCCAACACCTGATGGTGAGCCGTGCCCACCAGAGCGGCCACCTCCTGGAGCCAGCGGCCTTCTAGGGTTTCCCTCGCCACCTGGACTGGCAGGTGCCTGAGGAGAGCTTGCGCTGCAAGCAGCGCGCTTCCAGGACTGGCGTCACCGAAGGCGAGCCTGCGCCGTAACGGCGTCTGGCGCTGTCCAGACGTGGACCTCGCGGCAGGAGTTTCTACTGCTTGCTGAGGGTTAGGCGGTGCGCTTGCAACGACAGCGGCGGCCCTGCTGGGCCCATCGCCATGGTCCCCGTGAGAGGGGAGCGCCGTGCGGGCGGACCGTGGCTACTGCTGAGGAGCAGCAGAGACTGGGGCCTCCTGTGTGAGGGGCTCCATTTCTTCACTGGAGCTGGAGCCGGTGCGTCGAAGACGATGTCCACCTGCCATTTTTTCTGCAGGAAAACAAAACAAATTCAGGGATGCAACCCCCCTACCTGGCGCGCTAGTTGTCGGAGGGTGAACTCCTCAAGCAGGGATCCGGAGGGACCCCCTTTGAGATTCGGGCGGGAGGATGATTCTGAATCTGTTTTGTAGGTGAAATAAATGGGCGTAAATGCGATGCAGGTGGAATGGAGTGATCGGATGCTAAAGTAGTAAATGCACAGGAGGTCTTTTAGACAGGTTCAGGCCGCACTGAGCGTAACACCCTACTCCTGTGTGTATGCTATAAATGCTCTGAGAATGTCTCTCAGAGATGTTGCTGGTTACAAGAATATTTGTCTAGCCTAGAGCTTCGGGCTCCTTGTTCTTCGGTGATCTGAGCTTCTGTGCTTCAACTTGTCCTGGCGGTTGCTCCATGTCAACCGGGGTCCTCTCCTCGGTTCCCTTTTCTCCGGGGAGCCCGCCCCGCCTTAAATACTCGCTAGGCAGTAGCGTGCCCAGAAAGGGAGGGCGCGAGTTCCAAGGAGCCATAAATGGAAAGCAACCATTATGGGCTACTGCGCGAAGTGACGGGGAGGGTTGAAAACACGCCCCCATCCGATCTGGTTCATCATCATATCGTTCTGCAACGGACGCCGCGGAGAGGGCCCACCGGGCTGCCACTGAACAGCCCGACGTGCCCGCTCGGTCTTGTACACCTGACACAGCAGGGCGGCAGGCGGGGCGCCTTGGGCCTCGTGATGTTATCCCGAGGCGCGCCGGATGTCCCACGATGGGACCCGTGCATTAAATGTTCCCACGCCTCTCTGCCAGGCCGTGGCAGGAACTGACAGCGAGCGTGGCAGGAGCAGTTGGAAGTGACAGGCCACGCACCCTCTTAAATGCTGCATTGGGCCTTTCATTGGCTGACACCTCACCGCTGGACCTCTGTGGGGGCCACCGGCGGAAGACTTCTGAGGCCGTCGGGGAACCGAGTGCTCGGGGGTCACTGTTCATAGCCCCAAGCACTCTCTCCCGGATATGCCCCTTCTTGGTCCTCGGGGAACCGAGTGCTCGGGTGCCACTGTTCACGGCCCCGAGCACTCTCTCCCGGAATTGGCTGTTCGGGTCCTCGAGGAACCGAGTGCTCGGGGGCCACTGTTTACGCCCCCGAGCACTCTCTCCTGGAACTAACTTCCTTGGGTCATCGGGGTACTCGGGTGCTCGGGGGCCACTGTTCGCAGCCCCGAGCACCCCCTTCCCGGTACTTGGCTTTTCTGGTCACTTGGGGACTTGAGTGCTCGGGGCCACTGTTCATGGCCCCGAGCACTCTCTTCCCCGCACTTGGTCTTCTTAGGTCATCGGGGAACTCGGGTACTCAGGGCCCACTGTTCATGGCCCCGAGCACCTTCTCCTGGGACTTAGTCTTCTCGTACCTTGCGGGGATGATCCCCGCGGGAGGGTGCCATGTGTCAAACTACTGATCTGGCCTCAGGACTCGGGGATCCCTGGTTCCTGTGTCATCGACAGGTATCATCTTTTATCGGATTATGATTCATGAAGCTCTCTCCCATATAATCTAACGTTTTCCCTTGAGTTCAACATGTGTTTTTAGCCTTTTTGAGATTATTGAAAAAGGAGGAGAATTTAGTTGACAAATAAGAAGAAGAAGAAACTCTTACATTGGTCGATCAAGAGAGATAGTGATAATAGAGAAAGAGGATGAACTATCTCCATAGCAGCCACAACAAAAAGGGGGACATAATGTTGCTAAGAACATGGTTGCCCTTACAATTGGTATCATAGTTTGTTCTTACCATGCATCCAAGCAAAGAGTTAATGCATTGTGCTCTTGAAAATTTGATATCATTTCCTTTACAATTGGTATCTTTTATCATTATATTGCTTTGGTTGTGTTGTCATCAATCACAAAAAAGGGAGAGATTGTAGCAAACATGGTCCTCTTAGGGCATGTATGTGATTTTGGTGATTAATGACAACATAGTCAATGAGACTAACATATTTGTCAAGTATATGCTTTAGTAGGTCTCATAGATGCAACAAAAGAGCAGTCACTGAAGCCGGAACAAAGAGAGAAATAAATTGGACTTATTTTTTGAATTTTTGATATGATCAAATGGGATGAATTTCTGTACAATCATGTAGAAAACTTTACAAGCTTTTCACAGAGCTTAAGATCATCAAAATCGAAGTTCGGAGCTAAAAGTTATGCCTAAAATACATAATGTTGTTCTGCTGAAATTTGCCTCACCGGATGATCCGGTGCTCATAACAAGAATAGTCCGGCGCTCACAGAGAAAAATGGTCCGGTGTTCAAAAAAAATTGCACCAAAGTCTATATACCTCATCGGATGATGCAGTGTTCACAAAAATGAACTCACCGGACTATTTTTCAGAGAGGTTGCAAAATGGCTCAGTTGACACCGTATGCACACCGGATGTTTCGGTGTTCACAAAAATGACAGTGGAGTTCCAATGGCTAGTTTTTAGAGAGTACACACTCGATAGTCCGGTGTTTGTAATGTTGCACACGCCGAACCATCCGGTGAGTACAAAAAGAATGTGATCGTTGGAGCAACGACTAGTTCACGAAGTTGAGCCTATTTATACCCCTCCACTCAGTCATTTGAAGGTGCTGGAGTCCAAAGAAACCCTTGTACACCTAAGAAGACATCCAAGCCATCCAAGAACATAAAGTGTCATCCAAAGCGATTAAGAACACTATTAGTGAGTGATTAGTGCTTATAGGCCTAGAGAGAAGAGTTGCTAGGTGCTGCAACCTAGAGTGTGGATCAAGGAGTGATCCAAAAGTGTACCGAGAGGTACGACAACGCCTTGGAGTCTTTGTGACTCGCCGGTAACTTGTTGACCATCCGACTTGGTGTGGAGCGACGATAAGAGAATTGTGTGGGGACGAAGAGGCCCTTATCTTTGTGATTAAAGCTCGGAAGTGAAGACGACGTACAAGTGACTGGAAGAGAGGTTAGTGATGAGACCTCGCCTTGGTTGTTTGGTGGCTCATTGTGCTTAAGGCCTTGTCTTGGTGACTTGGTATCTCAAGAGCCGTGACCAGAAGAGACTTGGCGATTGGGAACATATCTTTTGTAGAGCTCCAACGTGTACTAGGGGTGACTTGTGTGCCACCGATACCACGAGATAAAAATCCCTTGTGCCGAGTTTGTCTCTCTACCTCATTTACGTTTCTGCATTTACATTCTTGCAATTTAACTTGCAATCCTTATGAGCGGTAGAAGTAGACACACTAGATAAACCTAGAGCACATTTAGATAGAAATTGAGATAGACTTATCTTGTGAAAGTTTTGGGGCCAATTATTTTAAGTGCCCTAATTCACCCCCCCCCCCTCTTAGGATGTCCTCGATTCCCTTCAGTCATCACACCATCAAGGTATCCTTGGTTCATATGAGAACCGTACATCCAGCTAGGATCCGTTTACAATGTACGAAGTAAATTAATGTCAAATCAACATAATAAAAGAGAGCAACCAAGTTTTTCTTCGAAAAAATGGAGCTACCATGAACGCATGCATGAATGAACCATACAAATGACAATTAATTTGAAAATAATTAATGATTACCATTATATTATATACATGAATATCTAAAAATAAGAGCAAACTATAATTCAAAACTTGTCTTTAAATACTATTGTTATTGATAATTTTATGTTTATATACCAAAAATCCGAAAATTATCTACAGCACTAGATTAAAACTAGTCATTTATACTATCACATAATTAAACCTTCGTCTATACTTTGAGCTTCATATATACCTAGAACAACTAATATATTCTAGATCATCATGAAAAAAAAATCTAATTCTAGATGTAGATATAGTTGATCTCTCAAGACTAAATTAGAACACAAATCTACATCATTTAATGAATAGAACAAAACTATGTCATTATGGAAACACATCTAGATCTAGATCTAGCTAGCTCTCTAAACCAAAATCTAGACCATTTAAACCAAAATACAATATAATGCTTACCTTGGAGAAACAAATGCCAATGAATCTTCAAGCTTTCACTGAAATTTAACAAATTTTTCGGTCAAAATCGCCCTCTCACTCCAAAAGTTGTATGTTTTTGTTTACTGTTCGGGTGCCACTGCTCTCCTTCGATTTGGAGGTAGTGGACGATGTATTGTTGTAATAGTACAGACAACTTCATGTTTGGAGCCGTCTGTAATAAAGTGTCTCACCTTCTCCTCCCGTTCATTTTCTCAGACGGCTCGTATTTAGAGCCGTCTGTATTAATTATATGAACGGTTCATATTTGGAGCCGTCTGTGATATTCATTTTATTACAGACGGCTCCAAATATGAGTTATCTGTATTAATATTACAGATGGCTCTAATTTAGAGTTGTCTGTAATACTGGTTTTATTACAGACGACTTGTAATTTGAGCTGTATGTAATATTAATACAGACGGTTCCCACCAGGTACCGTCTGTACTAAAAGCGTCCCACCACTTCCAGAGAGATCTTGTTATTATCACAGATGGTTCTTGTTTAGAGCCATCTGTGATAATCTTTGCACAGACAGCTCCACAGAATCATCTGTATAGAGACGTCCCACTAAATTATTTTTATAGTAGTGATCGTTACCACTCTTCTTGAGTTATTTTGGTTTCGTTGTAGCTTTGTGAGTAGATGGACCATGTCTACTTGAGGCTTGTATTTTCTGAGAGTGCACCAGGCAGGCCTATTCTTCAATGTTATTAAGACTAAGAGATATTTGTTAGGAAGGATTCAGAGTTGTGGAACCTATTTCATTGGCAATAATGCCGGTGGGAACTATATCTTCATCTCCTCCATCTCTTTTAGTTGGTAGTTAGTCATCTTCTATTTTTGTTTGTCCGAAATCACCTTTCTGTCCGTCTTTGCCATCTGTAGAATCAAGCATTGTGTGTTAGCGTTTGCCAAGGCACAATGTACAAGTTGTGTTTATTTTCATTGTTGATATTTCAAGATGGAGGAACATGGCTATGCTTTACCTGTATCATCATTATCATCAACAAGCTCACTTGATTCGGTTCCGAAGTCTTTTCTATCTTCTACGGTATCAGCACCTTTAGAGCTACGTGTGTTGGAAAATGGATTGGCTATGCTAGTTTAAAAATAAAATTTTTCTACTGTATTTATCTAGAAAATTATATAAGTAGGAGATCATAGATCGTTACCACTTGAGGCGTAGTATAGAAGAAGAGTTGAAGTAGATCGATCCAACATCATGCGCGTTAAACTCCTCGAGCAGCTTCTCGATCAGATCCACGACCAGCCTCGCGCAGGTGGTCACACTCCTCGACCAGCTCTAAGTAGGTGGTCGTGCTTCTCGACCAGTTCCTCGAGCAGGTCTGTCGCGTCCTTGATCAGCTCCGAGTCGTTGTGTCGTGCTCCACGACTAGACGAGCAGGTATGTCGACCAACCGAGTAGGTCCTCGACTAGCTGAACAAAAGCGTCGCAATCTTCACGCCGAGGAGATCAGTGCCACAATAGCAGTAGTGCCTCTACGGTATCCACACGTACTGGGCAGGATCGCCGAGCACCAATATGCTAGCACCGCGCGCGTGGCTAGACTTTTGGGAGATCATGTGGAGGGTTGCAGCTAGGGTTTCAGAGTGACTCACCTCTCCACACCCCACCCCACACCTCTCCTTATATAGAGCTCGTTAATGGGCTCCCACGTTGGAAGCCCTTTAGGACTCTAACACCTCATAGATCACAATCCAATCAAACTTATATACTAATCTAATTCGTATGTTTTGTGTTAACCCATTAAGTGTGTGACCCGTTAGGTTTATGTATAAATGGCTACGACTTGGAAACCCTTTCTAAACTGAAATCAATAGCGCTCCCTAGCAGAACATGTTGACTTTCGAGTATACACAAAGATCATATCAGCTGAACCTTGATATACACATGCATCGATCCCTTCACCTCACGAACCAGTCAAGCTCGAGATACGTGCCACCTTTGTGATAGCTCGACCATTCACTCGATCAAGTAATGGATTCATCATAATTAACTCTTTAATCATATTGGCATGACCATGCACTTTCTTAATCTAACTACCTCGAGAGGCCCAAAGATATCTCTTCTATTATCAAGGAGGGGTAAATTCTATCTTGATCGCTCATACCCCACGACATGTTTCATAATAAACACGAAAACTACGTTTATGACTACCCAGTTACGGAATAGCATTTGATAGTCCAAAAATATGTCACTACACATTCTGGTAATCAATGACAATCTCAGGTCTAAGGATCCTGCAGGTACACCATCTGAGGTAGCAACCGATGATACATCGTAAATAACAATCCTGGTAGTATCTCAAGGTGGGTCTATCCAACATCATATTCTCTAACATAAATGTCCATATTATTGACCTGATATATCTATACCTATGATCCATAAAACATGATCATCAATCAATACATGTGTTGGTTTTATAAATCATCACAATAATACATAACGAGAGATCAATTTAGAATAGCATCATGATATACACAAAGAGTTCCATAAATAAGTCACATACTTGCCAATAAATATAAATGATAGTTATTCTTGAAATAACACATTATTCAAAAATACATAAATATAAATATGATATAATTATCTCTATAATTGCCTCTATGACATATCACCTTTAGTACGTGTATTATTTTTTGCCTTCTAAAAAAATAACATAAGCAATATTATTGTCAAATTGAGCCTAGGCATAGCGCACCACTCGAATTTAGATCCTTTTATCGCTGGAGAAGGAAAGACTTGCTTGTTCTTCGCTAGCATCATCACCACCATTGTCAATTTTTTTGGTGTTGTCAAGGACCTTATTAGTAACATCTGCAGTGGTAGTACATAGAAGCTTTAGTAAAAGGAGCTTGAGCAGGTCCTAAGGTCCCAAAACTGGGAAACAATATTCAAGAATAAGTGTTAGAAAAGAATAATGGTATGTTCAAAAATCAAGATTGTATTATATAGGTGGAAAAGTGCAAGTTGGCTAGTGCACCTTTGCTCTTTTATTTGGTGCCTTGGTCTCCTGCTCCCTTCTTAGAAGCATCTCCATTGCTCGTCAGAGTAGGCTGATCGACAGCTCGTGCAATCAAATCCTGGTTCTCCTTTTCCTTATTATCCCTCACCCACACCCCATTCTCATCCAAGGTAGAATCTGGTATCTCCATCTGCTTCATGATGGTCGATACAAGTTTGTGATCTTCCTCCCTGGCCTCCTCAAGAGCCTTCTCTTTTTCCTCTCGAGTTTTCTTTTTTTCCGCAAGACCTTTCTCATCCTTATCCATTCTTGAGAGCTTCATCAGTTTTTGATCCTTAACCACAATTTCCACGTATTCAACATTCTTCATTGTAGTAAGCAATTTCCCCCACTTCATCTTGAAACTCCTAAGGTATCTCAAGCGCAATGTCTTGATCATGTTTTCGTCAAAAATATCCAAATTCTCTAGTTCTCCACCTCTTAAGTAGAGCTTCTTGAGGAACTTGGGCCCTTTGAGTACTAGAGTTTTCTTGGGGTAGCATCGAATGTCTAACTTCTCGAGCTCCGGTGGTAGCTCAAGGTCAGTCCATGTATCGAGAAGCTCCTTTTTCTCGTCTTTCTTCTCATCTTTCTTCTCGCCTTTCTTCTCATCTTTCTTCTCGCCTTTCTTCTCATCTTTCTTCTTGTCCTCACTTTTTGAGTCTGAGCCATTGATCAAAATGCTTGGTAGTTCGCCCCATGTCACTGTGAGTGACCGGAGGTTGGAGAGATTTTTAAGCTGAGCCATCTCCCTCTTGCCGACATTGGCGTCTGTGGTGACGCTAATGGTGAGCTTTTGGAGCTTCTTCAACTTCTTGAGATCCTGCAATCGACATGCCTTGTTCCCTTGCATTCCGGCCCCAAAAACAAAGCCCTTGAACACCCGCAGCTCTGAGAGGGAGGTGATTCCCCAGCCAATATGCTCCAACATGTAGCAGTCAGTGAGGTCCAGGTGCGTAAGTTGCTTCAATGGTGTGATGGCATTTGTTGTCACTTTGACCAAGTTCTGGCAACCACGCATGTCTAGGATTGCAAGATTCTTAGGCCATTTGATCTTGTCTGGGAGCTCTGTTAACCGTGACAACCCACGAAGACTGAGGTAGCGGAGGTTCCTGAGATCACCCACGGTTCTCATCAGTGACTCCAGACCTTCAGCCTCCATGTATGTGGTGTTGTCAAGGTTCCACCATTGGCCGAGCTGCAGCACAACCAAGCAGTCGGAGTGTTGCTTAAGTAGGGACTCCGAGAGACGGTACACATGTGCACCGACATTGAGGATTATTTTCTTCTTCTTTGTCACCATAATATCTTCTTGTTTTGGTCTGGTTTGCTCCTGTTGTATGCATAAATAAATTATGTAAAATAAAAAACTTCTATGCATAAATTTGTAACATACATGAAAGCTTAAACCAAAAATCCCTAAAAATTCAAGTACAGAATGCTACAAGTATTTCTTAACTTGATTTGAAACATAAACTGGATCAATGGAAGGAAAGCATGCATGCCTAAATTCAAGTACAGAATGCTACAAGTCTTGCAAGGAAGTGGAGGAGGGTGTCTTCCATAAGTTCGGCACCCCTGCGAGTGAGTGCGAGGTCATCATGTTCTCGCGTTCCTCTTTTATGCTTCACTTCTGTGATCCGGCACTGTGATGCAGGGCTCTTGCTTCCCCTGGCCAGGTCACTGTCGGGCGGGTGAACATAAGCATCATTCCTTGGTCTCGCCAGCGCAACGCGGAGACCACTTACCTCCTCTACAAGATGCGGGTATGCCTTGAGGGTGTGGCTTGTCACGCCTGGTAGTTGGAGGCGATCAGATCCCTATTTAATCTCTCTGTGCTCCTCCCCGGCGTCAACGACAATCCAAAACTCACAGACAAGGAGACGGTGTGTTTTTGAGTTTGGGTATGGACTTCACACTCTGACGCAATTGCCAAGACATGAACTCTCAAATTGGAGGAGCCTCTGCATCAATCTCCCTAGATGCATCACTTCACTGAACTTGGCATCTATGGCTCTCCTTCTCAGTGGTTAGGCCGGCGGAGATGCTAAAGTACGAGGTGCTGCTGCACCTAGATGAGGTGTGGGACTACTCGCCTCTGCCCGACTGCCCAGAGGGCTTGGGGGGCGAGCAACAATGCTTTCGACTGGGACATGGGTGATCCCGACAATGAGTGGCCCAAATGGTACCATCACACTTGGTACCTGGGCTATCCTGATGGCTGCTGGCCGCCCGCGCAGAGGTGGAGGTCCATCCATGAGCGCCTAGGCGACCGTGGACGCGACCGTTCTCCACCGGTGGTGATCGGGCGGGCAGGAGAAGCGGCGGCAGCGCTGCAGCACCGATGGCATTACGGGACTTCGAGATGAGAGGACCATGCCACCAAGGCCGCACTCAAGACTGGAGGGGGCGCGATCTGCTTGGCGGCCACTCTGGTCGCCGGTGATCTATCTCGTTGGCTTCGGTGAACTATGATGCTACGAACATATCATGGACATCGGGAGGTGAGGTACTCGAGGTTCGTGCACACCTGCCGAGTCAAAAAGGTGACCTTTCTGCGGACATTTTAGGAAGGTCTTTTACAGGACCGCTGGGAGATAGTTTCCTTCTTGATGAAAACTCTGCAGCAATGCAAGGTTAGAGCAGGGAGGTGAACCCAATGGTGGAAGAGGCAGCTATTTCAAAGGCTGCAGCATTGGAGCAAGGAATCAGCTATAATGTCAGACTGGCCCTGGAAATTGCTTGCAACCCAACAAACACTGAGTCGAATTTGAGTCTCCTAAGCCTCAACGGGCCTGCTGATGATGGGCCGTCCATGGATGAGAAATCCAGGGATCGACCCAATAGTGTCTTACAGCTCCCAAGCGCTGAGTTACAGGTTACTGATCAAGAAGAAAGTGAAGGCTTAAAAGTGCAGGACGAATTGCAATCGCCACTGGGGACAAAGGCAGCGCAGCCCGGTCCGGCCGCTGCTCTTTCAGCAAGCAGTGGGGGAGGATCTGATCCTCTTTCTTTCACTACCTCTCTCACCTGGAAGGTTGATACACCTCTGTTGCAAATGTCAAAGACAACAAAATCTGACAAGAAGAAACCAAGACATGAGATAGTGATTGAAGGGGAAGACACCCGAAGACGAAGCCAAAGGTTGGCTAACATGCCAAAGACAGGGCTATCCATGGAGCAACAAGCTATCATTCTACTAATGAGGAAGAGCAGAACTTGGGAGAAGAAAGGAGAGCCGGATGAAGAAGCTCAGGATAATTTCCGCAGTCAATTCATAAAGCCTCTACCATCAAAAGTCATTTCAAACTTCAGGACCCTATTTAGCATTGATGCAATGGATGGAGGTGCTTCCAATTCACTTGCTGTTGAAGCTGATGCTTAATCTCTATCAGCTTGCTGGTCTGAGTTTCTTAGTTCTGATGTCAA
Organism: Phragmites australis; assembly: GCF_958298935.1. Taxonomy (NCBI): domain Eukaryota; kingdom Viridiplantae; phylum Streptophyta; class Magnoliopsida; order Poales; family Poaceae; genus Phragmites; species Phragmites australis. The sequence goes on from NC_084926.1 coordinate 17,606,428, forward strand.
GTTACTTTGTAATGTGGCCTCTTTGGCATTTGTATGTGTTCAGTGATCATGGTGTCTCAAGGTCTTGTGCTTCCAGGCTGCATCATTGTAAGAGTAGTAAGAAGGTCTTATTTAGGATAAGCTGTGAGTGTTTAAGTCTAGGGCAAGTTGAGAGAAGGTGGTGTCTTGTTTGTCCTGTACGAAGGGGAGAATTAGCAATGGGGGTGTTCCTTGACATGGGGATGTCCCTTGCCCAGGGAGGTTTTTGCATTCGGTTCCCATATGAATGAACAACACTGTATTGTTCTAAATTGGAAAGCCCGAGGTTTGAATAACCCAGTCCATTGCAAGGTCGTCAAGGACATGGTCATTGATGTTGGGAGTACCGTTATGTGCCTCCAGGAAACTAAGCTTGCACATGTGGATGAGAAGGTCATACAGGAGATGTTAGGACCACAATTCAAGGATAATTTTGCCTTCTTGCTGGCTGAGGGCACAAGAGGAGGGGTGTTGGTGGTGGTCTATGAGGATTTCTACAAAATCAAGCAAGCTTTTGCTGGAACCTACATAGTGACATCTCAAATTGAGGCAACAACGACCCCTACGGATTGGTGGATCATAGTAGTATATGGGCCACAAGAGGACAATGACAAGCTCTCTTTCCTTGGAGAATTGAGGCAGTTGCGACATTCGGTGACTGACAGATGGCTAGTAATTGGAGATTTCAACATGATCCTTCACTCACAAGACAAGAGCAATGAAAACTTAAACAGGCGAATAATGGGAGCATTTCGGGCTGCAATGGAGAATCTGGAACTGAAGGAGATCCACCTCAGATCTAGAAAATACACCTGGACAAATGGCAGCACTCACACCAAGATTGATCTCGTGTTCTACACTGGTGAGTGGGAGCTCATGCTCCCAAACTGCTTGCTGCAAGCACAGTCGTCCCTTTCTTCATTTCATTGTCCCATGCTCTTGATTGGGGATGTTAACCGAAAGAAATATCAGGGTTTGACAGCTAAGTGAAGCAGAGTGCAGATTATTAAAACAAGACCTGAAGCAAATATGCCTTGGCATGACTGCAATAGAAAAACTCAGAGCTCGACAACAGTCTAGGCTAACATGGATAAAAGCATGTGATGCTAATTCCAAGCTTTTCTTTTTAAGGGTAAATGGTCGAAGGAGGAAAAAATTTATCCAGAGTTTGCACACCTCTACTGGGCAAGCACACACTCATAGGGCCAAAGCTACAGCCATCTTTGAGCAATTCAGCAAAACACTCGGAAAACCTACTCATAGAAATATAACTTTGGATTGGAACACAATTGGGCTGTGAAGACACAACTTACAGCACTTGGAAGAGCCTTTCTCTGAGGAAGAAATGCAAGCAATCATAAATAATCTGCCATCAGAGAAGGCCCTAGGGCCGGATGGATTTATTGGAGTTTTTTTCAAATCCTATTGGTCCATAGTAAAGAAGGATGTTATGAAAGTGACAGATCTAATTTTTTTTTCAACATCGACAACACTTAAACCTCCTAAACACCAGCCATATTGTCCTTATACCAAAAAAGCCAGATGCTCAATACATAAATGACTACAAACCAATAAGTCTTACTCACAGTGTGGCAAAGCTGATTTCTAAAGTGCCAGCGACAAGATTAGTAGGATGCTTGGATCAATTAGTTTCCCGGAGCCAAAGTGCTTTCATCAAAAGAAGAAGCATACATGACAATTTTTTGTTCGCTCAGAATCTGATCAGAGATTTGCATAGAGCCAAGAAGCCTACTCTCTTCCTCAAGCTAAACATTGCTAAAGCTTTTGACACTCTGAGATGGGACTTTATCCTTGAGGTCCTGGGACAGATGGGCTTCGGGGTTAAATGGAGAGAATGGATTTCAGCACTTCTATCGATAGCTTCCTCTTCCGTTTTGTTAAACGACAATAGAGGCAAAGGCTTCAAACATGGCACTGGTTTACGCCAAGGCGACCCCCTCTTGCAAATGTAGTTCATTCTAGCGATTGATCCGCTGCAACGTTTGCTCCAATTGGCCACGGATGCAGCGATCCTCCAGCCGATTCAGCACAAAGCAACTAAGTTGAGGGCAAGGATGTATGCAGATGATGCAGCGATATTCGTCAACCCAAAAAAGGAAGAGATCAAAGCAGTTTGTGAGCTGTTGGAGACTTTTGGAAATGCTTCAGGCCTCACCATCAATCTGAACAAATGTGACGTATACCCCATCAGATGCAAAGGGCTGGACATATATTGTGGATATCATGCAGCATTTTCCCTGCGTGATCTAGACCTTCCCATGCCAATATCTGGGATTGCCGCTTAGCTCAAAAAAGCTAACTAGAAGAGAGGTCCAGCCTCTAATCGAAAAGGTTGTGGCAAAACTACCAGGTTGGAAGGGACGACTACTCACCAAAGCAGGCCGGCTCACCAGGGCCGGCCCTGAGGGGGGCAAGCGGGGCGGCCGCCCTGGACCCCCAAAACCCAGAGGCCCCATATGTATATATATACTGTGTATATCGGTCCAAAAATAAACTGAAAAAATTAGGTCCGGACGATTTATATTTAATAATAAGGCTTTATTTTAATCTCGCTCCGAGCCACCAAAATGTCAGGACCAGCCCTGTGGCTCACACTTGTTAACAGCGTGATATCATCAATTTCAGTATATCACCTCACGGTGTTTGCGCTGGCTTTGGTACGAATGGACTGACATTGAGAGGCCATGGGTGGGCACTGATGTGCCTTGCGACAACGTTGATAAGAAGTTGTTCAGGTTAAGCACACAGGTTAAGCTCGGGGACGGTAGGACTGCAAAATTCTGGCTTTCAAGTTGGGTAGATGGGCAAGCACCAATGGACATAGCACCAGGGTTGTACAAGCTCGTATGGAGAAAGAACAGATCAGTACAAGAAGACCTTCAAGGCAGCAGGTGGACAAGAGGACTGATGAGAATATGGGGGATGATCGAGCAGGTGCATCTTGTGGAGCAGCCAGATATAATCACTTGGAAATGGACTACCAATGGCCAATATAGCGCCCGATCAACATATCTTATTCAATTTTAGGGATCATACACAAGTTTTGATGCCCAGGCAATCTGGCGAGCCCATTCGGAAGGGAAGCATAAGTTTTTTGCTTGGCTGATGATCCAGGAAAAACTCTTGACGGCAGATAAGTTCGCAAGAAGAAACTAGCCTTGCAATCTGATGTGCCAATTATGTGATCAAGAGTAAGAAACAACGGAGCATCTATGTCTGCTCTGTAGTTATGCCAAACAAGTCTAGGAGGTGGTTCGAGTTTGGACGCGGGATATGATCGATGCCCCAGCAGCAAACTAAACTATTGGTCAATGGTGGAAAGCAAACTTGGAGAAACATTCAAAGAATCAAAGGCGATCGGTGGCGGCTGTCATCATATTCACAGCTTGGAACATTTGGAAGGAGAAAACGAATAATTTTCGAACACAAATCGGCGCTACCGCTGCAGGTGCTTCATATGATTCAAGGGGATATGAGGGCGCGGAGCTTGGCCTTTGGTCAGACACTGTTTGCTTAATCTCCAGCGTAGAATCAACTATGAGGTGTTTTCATTTCCTTTTGTAATCACAACATATGTAGTATGAAAAACTCTTCTTCTTAAATGAAAGAGCAGCGCTCCTGCTATTGTTCGAAAAAAAAACAGTTTTCTGATTACCGCCAAAAAGTAGAAAATGTCTGTCACAATTTGTTTATTACTCTTTGTTTGTGATATTGCATTATGAATGGAAACACTAGATTCGTCTTTTGAACCCCGACGGCGGTCATTGTTTGAAGGAGAAAAGGGATATTAAATTTACCTCTAGAGATTTGAAAAATCAGAACAAGATGGAGTAGTCAGTAATACCTGTGTTTGCTTCCGAAGTCCTGTTGAGTCCTTCTTCCGAACAAAGGCAAGGCAAGAAGATCCCCTTGTTGCCTCGCCTTCGTTCCCGGCCTGTGGTTCATCTTCCATGGCGATCTTATGTAGCAAGGCACGATTGCCAGCCGTCAGACAAAGGATGGTGGACTTAGGTTGCAAGTCCGCCGTCGGGTTGCCATGGTCGTCCAAGCCGGCGAAGTAATCATCTCTCGCCCGACGTTTCAGCATCCAATGCACCAGGGGGTTCACCTTGCACCCTTGGATCACCCTGCTGCAGAAGTTGTTCTTGATCGGCTCGAGGAAACCGAGCTCAGAAAGTTTGGAGATGATACCCTCCGCCGACGGGTCGAGTTTACAATCATCATCTGCGGTTTTGCCCTGAGGCGCCGGTGAATCACTTCCGCCAGCCGGAGCTGCGGTTTTGCGCCCCAGTTGCTTCTCGGGGAACCGGGTTTTGCTCGGCTTCGCCGGTGAAACCGGCGCCGAGTTTTTACCCGATTTGGGTGGATCACTCTGCCGGTGGCGCAGGTTGAACTCCGAGACCCACCAGTAGACCATGGCTTGCTTCTTCACCTCGGCAGCGAGCTCGAAGACGGAGAAGGTGAGGAGGCACTTCTGCTTGATGCAGCTGAGTTGGCTGTACTCCGTCACGAGGAGTTTTGTGAAGGCTTTCTCGAGGATGTCCTCGAGTCGTTCTTCCTCCTTTGGCCACTTCGGGTGCGGCTCCTTCGCCGGCGCCTTATTAGCCTCCTCCTGCGCTGACAAGTCTGGCTGCTTGTCCTCCGGCGCCGGTGTCTTGGTCTCGCCGTTTTTTCCCTCCTCCGGCGCCGGCCCCGGGGGTTCATCCTTCCGCGAGGAGGAGCGGTGGCGTTGGTACCACGACATGAGGAACTGCACTAGCTTGCCCACCTTCTGAAACCTCTTCAACAGAGGGCACCCCACGTCGTGCTGTGATGGCGTTGTCTTCCCCACCGGCGTTTCGCCAGGGGCGGCGTCGACGTCGCCTCCAGCGACTGCAGCAGCCTGGATCTCTGCACGTCGCCGGCTCTTGCGCCGCTTGGGTTGGTGCGGCTTCCCTGGCGTCGCCGCCGACGCCGCCTGGGTTTCATCACTGCGGCTCAGGCTCTTGCTCCCTTCGCCTTCGTCCTTCTCCGTCGCTGCAGGCTTGGCGGGAACACCGGCGGCGCTGTCCTTCGGTTTCGGCTTCTTCTTCTCCTGACCTGACGCCGGCCGCTTGCTGTCCGACGCCGACGGCTTCGTGCCGCCTCCTTTGTCCTCCGGCGGCGGAGCGCTCTGATCTCCGCGCGGAGGAGCGCTCTTGGGGCGGAGGAAGGCTAAGAGCACGGCGCACCGAAGACGGCGCCACCAGCGACGAGCCGGTCTCTTTTCTCCCTCCTGCGCCGGTGCCGCGTCCTTCTGCTCCTCGTGAACTGAGAAGGCTTCTTCCGCAACGCCGCCTTCTTGCTGCTGCTGCTGCTTCTGCTGTTGTGGTGGTGGTGCAGGTGCTGGGAGTTGTTTCTCGGCTTCAGCCGCCGGCGCCGAACTCTCCTGCGACGGCGTCTCAGGTGGGCGAGTCAATGTGGCCACTTGCTCCGCCTTGGTTGGCGTAGGTGGCTGGCTGGCTCCCTCCGTTGTTTGCTGCGGCTGGCCAGCTGGAGCAGCCGCGTCAGATTGCTCTTGCGGCGGTAAACGGCGAGCCGACTCGCTCACGTGCAGTGCGTGGTCCGGTGATGCAGCAGGGCCACCGCCGGGCTCCGCCATGGCGGCCGGCTCTTGTGGAGCCGGCTCGCTTGTGCGCTGCACGGGGTCGGGTGTTATTGCAGCAGGGCCGTCGACGGTCTCGGTTGCTTGCAGCGGTGGAGGAGGTATAGCAGCTTCTTTGCCGGGCTCCGCCATGGCGCCCGGCGCCCGTGTGTCTCTCTCTCTGTTCGGGGCTGGGAATCGAGGACAGGTTTGATGCTACGATGGGAGGGTGGGTAAGGCAACGCGATGCGAGGTAGCCGCGCTCCGGCTTTTATAGCCGACGGCGCGTGGTTCTTGGCTCGGCCAGTTGAGCTGGCCCGATACCTTGCTCTTGCTTAGCTCCGGACATATCCTCCCTCGACAGACATAGCTCCGCGCATGGCTTCTCCATTCCGTTGCCTTTGCTTTTGCTTTTGCTTTTGCTTTTCTCACCCTGCTTTCTGATCGCACCAGACATGCAGAGCGCAAGTTAGTTGGGGTGATGGATCATTGTACAGCAGAAGGAAAAAATAGACAACATCACCGTATTTACTAAAAGAGATAATATATCGATGTATTTATAAATCTAGCACTCGTATTTGGTACTTTAAATTTCGAAAAAACCTTAGAATGATGGGCCCGAGGTGCCGAATATAAAGAGTTTTCGGCACCTGAGGTACCGAATACAGTAGGGTCGGTCTTTTTTCGGTGTTTGAGGTATCGAATTCGGATTTTTGGATTTTGAGGTGCCGAATACATGTACTATATTTACAAATACGCCGATCTATTGTCTATTTTAACAAATACATCAATATATATTGTCTATTTTTACATTTTTACCATTATTGTACATGTATGATTACTAATTTACAGTGTAGCAGTGCTCTGTTCTCCAAGATCTCGGTCATGTGCGAGAGCATTCACCGGGAACGATCAATTCCATCTGAGAGGAGAATTGAATCGAATTGCTTGCAGCTGACATGTTTTCTGAAAATCTTGCTGCAAACAACTGACTGAAGTGTTGTTTCAGCCCTAAGAGCAATCCCTGAACTGAAGTGTCTACCTTCCAAATCGACAGGTAACCATCAGATCCCCTCATCAATGCCCACTGGACAATAGGTTGCAATATCAGATATGTAGAATTACGCACCATCTCATACCGAACATACATGATAAGTTGCCATGAACTATATCGTCGATATCAACTGAAGTCGGTCGATTTCAGCTGGGCCAATCAGTGTGTCACAATTTACCTCAGGCGTGGCATCAAAGCAAAGCATACCAATACCCTCTTTTCGTTTCGCTATTTGGAGATTCCATGTTCCCCTTTAACCTTGGAACATGAATGCTCATTCTGGGCAACGAATCATCGTGCCGTGGAGTCTTCTTTCGATCGAGTTCTTAACTTGACTAATACTCCATACAGCATGCATGCATCGACTTGAGATTTTCCCATGCGCGTCTGCACAAAGCCATCGAGTTTGTCCCGTCTAAGAGTGCGTGCTTGCGTGCCTCGCATCCATGCATGCATGCGCACGCCGGTCTTCTCGATTGCTTTTCTTCTCAACGAACAGTACCATGGAGAAGCTTTTTTAATTAGCTGCAAACGTTTCATGTGTAGCGATGTACGTGCATGTATACATCGTACATGGAATTTGTGGAAATTGGAAGTTTCCATGTCGTGGTTCTCTGGCTCACGATATCTATGTCGAGGTGGTATTCATGCAATTAAAAAATTTAAACTGTAACCAATACTAATGCATGCAGGATTATACAGGCCGGCCATATAGGATCGAGTATGTGAGAATGATGATACTATATGTGCCTTGGAAAATGCTGTCACAGTGTATAATTTTGTTAGATTGGATCATTTGACTTGCTGGTCCAGTACTGGACCACTGTTCTTCTGATCTTTACTCCGGCCGACAGTAAAATCCAACAATTTTAGAATCTTGAAGGTTCATTTCAACCTTCCATTCCGCAGTGTTCAGAGGCCTAACCCTATACTATGATGATTAATATCTTCTGCTATTCAACGCTTACCCAAATCATGCGAGCAAATGTTTGAATTTTCTTCTCCTGCTATCGTCTGATCGCGTATGGTAGCATTTTTATGTGTAATCAGTAAAGCTTTTACTAGCAAAACAGTGCGTCCGGGCTTAGTGCCAGTGGTCCTGTATTGCATCGCTGCATGCATGCATACGACAGATTATGAGCTAGCGTTGTTACCATTTCCTTACACAGGTATGAATTTTATTAACGGGTTAGTACAGCCTAAAAGAATCCTAGCTTGTACTACTACGATATATATGCGGGGGATAAGTGAGAATACGGAGAAGAATCTCTACCTGGTTTACAAACAGTTTATATATGCTCCTATTCATTAGCTCTTTCCACTATATATGCCTCAATTTATCACTCCACGCGCAGCTAAAGCTTGATTCAAAAGCCTGGTCAAGCAGAGGTTCAAACTAAGGGAGATTTTACTATTTACCACTGAATAAATTATCTATTCTACGATATATCATCAGTGTGTCAATGACATGTGGATTCAGATCCCACATGTCATTCTCACAATAGATGATATATCGTAGAACAGACACTTATTCAGTGACAAATCGTAGATTGTTCCTCAAATTAAACAGGATCCGAAAAAGGCCTTAATTTTAGGCGAGCTATGCTACATGAACAAAATTATTTACAATATATTTATATGCCCATGCGTTGCAACAAACATCAAATTTTTTCACGAGATAATATATTTGACAAGGTGAAACATATTCAAAATAACATAATCCACGATAGTATTACCACTATAAATACATTAGATTCCAAAATAACATAAAACAAGAGGAAGGTGGTATGGCTATTAATACTTTATAATGAGATGTATTGATAGGTACATGTATATCATTGCAAATAAAAAGAGAATCTCATAGATCATGATCATTAATTCCAATTATGAGATAAGAAAGTTGTTGCTATGGAATGGAAGAAGAGTGTGTATGCAAAATGTTTTTCATCAATCAGGTTAATAGAATACATAAAACTAACAGAACTTGAGAAGAAGAGTGCGTATGCATGTAATGTGAGATCCAACATAGGCATTATTAGCCTGTTACTGTCAGACAGAAGTAAAATTTTATGAGCATGTATAAACATGGAGATAAACTGCCATACATTGTTGTCTAACACTAAATTTATAGGACATCCACTGTAAGAATGTCTAAAAAACAGAACGATGAAAGCTACATGGCACAAGCAGATGGACTTAAAAATTAACAGCTAACAGCAAAATAAGGTCTTGGATATTTATTTTTTTTGCGAAAACAAGGTCTTGAAGATTATTACCTTAAATATGTACATAACCAGATTATCGAGAGGTAGGACACATATAGGGCATGAAGATATAAGAGGAATGGGGAATAAGAATAATAAGTAGGTATGTGGTTCAGAAAAACTTCTATTACCATTGTATTAAGGTGTTATATAAATGGCAATATAAATTAGGATCTGGATAAAGGGCTAAAAAAGGTAAAAAGCATTTCACAATTTTCACCTAATGCAACTGAACTATACATACCACGTGCCGCTCCCACCAGTCCAAAACTATCAACTCTACAACCAGGGACCGTCAAGTAAATATGAGACAATATTCCATCGCTTAACTCCCAGTTCTTAGCCCGAAATACCAGATACTTGCCTTGTGAAAGTCCCCTGCTTCAAGAATTCAAGATCCATAGCACCATGGTCATCATAATTTCTTAGCATGTCTTCTTCTCCGTCCTTGGTAGAACTTTCAGGATTTTTAGTGCACAGATTCTGCATTCACGCATGTACATGCTTGGGAACTAAGTTATATTTGAAATAAAATGAAAGTAAAATAATTAGCGTTGACACTGGTCAGGATTTGCCTGCAAGACAGATCACGGCACCATCTTAGCAAACTTTTGCTAGCACTTGAAGAGATGCAGCTGATAAAAAATAAAGGGTAAAAGACTAAAAGGGATATGCCAACAAAAAACCCCGGCGTGTAAGAAAGTGAAAAAAAAATACAGTTCTGCAATGTGAATTCAGTACTTGATACCGCCAAAATTAGTGGCCTCACCTAGTTCTAGTCAATTCTAAAAGACAGACAGGATCCAATATGCCATAATACCATGAGAACTTAAAAGTCACAGTACAAATTTGTCTAGTTTCTCAGGAATAATGTACACCTTCTCTTTGCGGCTATCCATCTGGGTGTGGGATCCTATAATAAGAAAACCAGGTGGAAGTGATTCGAGTTTGTTTCTTAAAGATGAAAGTGACTCTGTAATTCCAGTGAATGATTTCTCTACATCCTTAAGTAACACTATCAGAGGTCTCAGATTTGTTTTCTTCTGAGATGACCTGACATGAAATGAAAATCATACAATTATACACAGGCATAACTTATTTTTGCAGGGTTCATATAATTCTGAAAAGAGGCAGTACCTCAATTAACTCAGTCATTGCTAGCCTCTGAACTTCGTCACCACCAGAAAAGTCTGGGCGAAGTAATTCAGCTGTGGAAATGATGATGGTCAGCAACAAATAAGAAACTAAAAGAACTGCCAAAGAAGTCGTGGGGGTCCAGAATTATGAGTTAACCAGAGCAGAAGAAGCCATGATCTCAAACATACCACCAAGATCATTACCATCAGGGATCTGCTTGTCAAATCGGACTCCAATTTTTGAGGATCCATTATCTTCAAAATAAGAAGATTCGTAGTCTAAGAAAACATTGTTGTACAACAGGCCTACAAACATGCATTTCAAATTAAGTATCAGACACACAAGCATCTATTGGTGACATATGCACAAACTGCATCTTATCCGTCACATCAATCTGGGAAGCCAAGCTAGAGATGGTCCGGCTGGGCTCGGCTTTGCCCCGTCTAACTCAGTAAAATTGAAAGGTGCATAAGTGGGATCGGAGAAATCCCATCTCCAACTTGTACCGCCTGGATTGGATCTAAGTTTGTGCATATGTTCACAAATATAAGCTTGTGCACCTGATACTTCATACCACTTATGTCAGAATAAATCTTGCGCGTTTATAACAGCCACCATTAAGGTGTTTTTACTCCTTGTTAAGGTCATTAGGGCCATAGTATGATACCCGTGCATTCAATATGTTTATCAGAAATCAATCATCTTCTAGAAGATCATCCTCTGTATATTCAAAAGGGAAAAAAGAAGAAGGAAAGTTCAGTATGTTTATCAGCAATAAATCATCACAAGCAGGATGAACCATCCTCATCTCACATCATAGATTACGGTAACATCCCAAGTCCACAATGATTGAAGACTATAATCACTAACTTTGTCAGCACAACAGGCACAGTAAACGCCAAATACTTCATTCCGCAGCCAATAGCTCACATGCACTGCCAAAATGATGATCTAGCATCGATTAAAGCTATAATAGTAATCCATATAGCTTAAAGATGAGTTTGCCCTATTACTATACGAAAAATAGTACCAATCAATACGCTGCAGTCGCATCTAAAACCCAAACCAGCAGAGCAAACATGCAAACGCTAGCGAGCAAAACATGAAGGCATGAACCTAACGGTGGATCTGGTGGTGAGGGCAACACGTCAAGCTGCTCCGGTTGCAACGATTGCAGTGTTGGAGCTATAGAATCTATCTAGGGTAGGCCCGAGAGACTACAAGCTTATCAATTGAATCAAAAACCTACTGAGAGACAAAGAGACAGAGAGGAGAGGTAGAGGGACGAACCTGACAGCTCCGGAGTAGATGATCCAGATGCCTCCATCACGTTCGTTGATGGAGTCTGCGCACGGGCAGCGACGGTCGGGGCCGATGTCGGTGTAGCCGTCGTCGTGGTGGAGCAGGGCGGCGCGGCTGGTGGCTTCCCGTCACTGGCTGCGCCCCTCTTAGATCGGATTAGGGTTAGGGTTTCGGTGGGGTGTACGGCTCAGTCGAACCTCGTGAAAAGAGCCGCCGGCCCCCACCTCTTTATATAGCGCAGGGTGACAGGGGCCCTCCAGCCATAGTGGGCTGGGCGCCCCCGATCAGGGCGCTGATCAAGGGCCCAACTGGGCCGTTGGGTCCAGTTAGGGTTAGAGATCAATCTAACAATCTCCCCCTTGATCTCATTCCATCTTTCATTTTCATATCATTTACTTTTGTTCATTCCATTACAGATTAGCGCATAGAGCATGTCTCATCGTCACGGTCAATTGCCGATAGATTTAACAACTAAAACACACCACTCTGTTCTGAAATAGATACTTAACTTTTGGGCCTTCTTTTGTCCAGGAATTTTATAGGCTTTCCCTTAAACCCATGCCGGCTACATGTTCTCTGAACACGTTGGGTGGTAAGCCTTTTGTAAGCGGATCCGCGAGCATTTTTTTGGTACTTATATGCTCAAGACTTATGACATGATCCCGGACTTTATCTTTCACAACATAATACTTTATGTCAATGTGTTTGGCAGCACCACTTGACTTATTGTTGTGAGCATACTGCACTGCTGGATTATTATCGCAGTATAACTTAAGTGGTCTATAGATGTCGTCAACCACCTTCAAACCGGGTATGAACTTCTTTAGCCAGTTCACCTGCCCCGTTGCCTCATAACACGCTACAAACTCGGCATACATTGTGGACGATGTAGTGACGGTTTGTTTTGAGCTTTTCCATGAAATAGCTCCCCCTGCGAGAGTGAATACATATCCAGACGTGGATTTTCTATCATCTCCCGCATAATCAGAATCAGAATATCCCACTATATGGAGTGAATCTGATCTTCTATACGTCATCATGAGGCCTTTCGTTCCTTGCAAATAACGCAAGACTTTCTTTACTAATTTCCAGTGTTCTGTTCCAGGATTGCTCTGGAATCTGCCAAGTAACCCGGTAACAAATGCCAAGTCAGGGCGCGTGCATACTTGAGCATATTGTAAGCTTCCGACAGCTGAAGCATATGGAACCGTTTTCATTTGATCGATCTCATACTGGTTCCTGGGGCATTGAAAATCCCCATATCTGTCGCCCTTGACTATAGGAGCAGGTGAGGGACTACATTTGTGCATACTAAATTTCTTTAAGATCTTCTCTATGTATGCCTTTTGTGATAGTCCTAATACCCCTTTACTTCTATCTCGGTGAATCTCGATCCCTAGAACGAATGAAGCTTCACCAAGATCTTTCATATCAAATTTCGAGGACAAAAACTTCTTTGTCTCCAGTAGTAGACTGACATCACTACTAGCAAGTAAGATATCATCTACATACAGGACAAGGAAGATGAACTTCCCATTCTTAAACTTTGCATAGATACAATTGTCCTCTACATTCTCTTTAAACCCAAAATTCCTTATTGTCTGATCAAACTTCAAGTACCACTGTCTTGAAGCTTGTTTCAATCCATAAATGGATTTCTTTAGGCGGCATCCCATTCGTTCTTTTCCTTCCATGACAAATCCTTTCAGTTGTGCCATGTAAACATTTTCCTCCAAGTCCCCGTTGAGAAATGCCGTCTTTACATCCATCTGATGTAATTCTAAATCGTAATGTGCCACTAACGCCACTATGATTCTGAAGGAATCCTTACATGAGACTGGAGAAAAGGTCTCATTGTAATCAATCCCCTCTCTTTGCGTAAAGCCTTTTGCCACAAGTCGCGCTTTATATCTCTCTATATTCCCTTGGGAGTCAAGTTTGGTTTTGTAGACCCATTTACAGCCTACTGTTTTGGCTCCTTTAGGAATTATTTCCAAGTCCCAAACTTTATTGGCATTCATAGATTTCATTTCATCTTCCATGGCCTCAAGCCACTTTGATGAATGATCACTTCTCATGGCTTCTTCAAATGAGGTGGGATCATCCTCCATTTGAAATTCTTCAGTGTTGTACACTTCATAATCAGCAGGAATAGCTGATCTTCTAACTCTTTGATACCTTCTAGGGGCCTCCACATTTGGCACATCTTCTGTTTGGGGCTGTTGTTGCCCCCCCTCATGTGTGGCAATAGGTTCTACAGGATCCTGAAGAACAGGTTCCTCATCGTCATTCATTATTGTCACAGGTGGAATAACAACAGGTGCTGGCACCACAGTATCTTGCACTGTCGGTGCAGTGACAGCAGGTAGTGAGAAAAATGGCTCATGAATCATCGGAGTGGGTGCATACACCCGCTTCTCTTCAAGGTCAATTTCTCGAGCTACCATGCTCCCCCTCATCATTTCATCCTCTAGGAAGACAGCGTGTCTCGTTTCTACAAACTTTGTATGTCTGTCTGGACAGTAGAAACGAAAACCTTTTGACTTTTCTGGGTAGCCAATGAAATGGCAACTTGTTGTTTTGGGATCTAGTTTCCCAATGTTTGGGTTAAATACTTTAGCCTCAGCAGGACTCCCCCACACACGTAAGTGGTTTAGTGAGGGTACTCTTCCTGTCCACAACTCATACGGTGTTTTGGGCACCGACTTACTTGGTACTCTATTGAGAATATGAATGGCGGTTTTTAACGCCTCCATCCACAGGCTCAACGGTAAGGTGGAGTAACTTATCATACTGCGCACCATATCCATCAGGGTACGATTGCGCCTTTCAGCTACTCCATTCTGCTGAGGTTCGCCCGGTGTAGAATACTGGGCAACTATGCCATTCTCCTCTAAGAACCTTGCAAAAGGTCCAGGAACTTGGCCATATGGGGTATGCCGACCATAGTACTCCCCCCCACGGTCGGACCTGACTATCTTAATCTTTAAATTGTGTTGGTTTTCAACTTCTGCCTTAAATATCTTAAATTTATCCAATGCTTCTGTTCTTTCTTTGATTGGATAAATATAGCCATAACGGGAGTAATCATCTGTGAATGTTATGAACGAATCATAACCATCCACACTCTTTACAGGAAACGGACCACAGATGTCTGTATGAATAATCTGTAGAATTCCTGTGCTTCGTTTGGCATTTTTCTTAATTTTCTTTACATACTTTCCTTTTATGCATTCCCTGCATTGTTCTAAATCTGAGAACTCTAACGAAGGAAGAATATCATTCTTAACTAGTCTTTCTATTCTCCCCCTCGAAATATGGCCTAAACGACAGTGCCATAATTTCGACGACGCATCGTGAGTTCTCTTTCGTTTTCTGTTTACATCCGCAGACGAGGATACATTCTCATTGTCGCACGCAACGTTCCCATCATCGCATACAACATTCACATCATCACGTAGTGATAATAAATAAAGCTCATTTTGTAAGATAGCAAGACCAACACATGCATTATTAAATGTTATCTTACATTTGCCATTTCCAAAATGGCAATCATATCCATCATTGTCCAAGCATGAAACACTAATCAAGTTTCTCTGTAAAGAGGGAACATAAAGTACATCTCTAAGTAAAAGTGTGAAGCCATCAGCAAGCTCTAGAGAAAGATCGCCAATAGCTTCAACATCTGCTCGGAGTCCATTTGCAACTTTAATGTGTCTTTCTCTTCTTTGCGTAGTCCTCGTCGAACGGAATCCCTGTAAAGAATTAGCAACATGAACAGTTGCACCTGAGTCAATCCACCAAGTAGATTTCGAATACTGTATATACAGGGATTCATTTATGAACGTAATAATGTTCTCACCTTTCTTTGCCATGATCATCTTTAAGAAATCGGGACAATCTTTCTTATAATGTCCCGTCTTCTTGCAATGGAGACACTGGTTTTTCTCCACTGTGAACTTATTCTGCTGAGGCTGATGTGGACCTTTTCCCTTTGACTTTGAGGAGGAGTTAGCATTATAATTCTTTTTCTTGTTGTCTTTTATATAATTGATAGTGCCACCATTGGAAGCTTTTATTCTCTCCTCCTCTTGCACACACATAGCCATGAGCCTCTCTAAGTCCCACTTCTCGGGCTGTATGTTGTAGTTGACAACAAAGGTGTCAAACTCTTTTGGCAAAGAAGCAAAAATCAGATGGATAAGGAACTCTTCCTTGAGAGTCAGATCCATTGGTTTCAGCTTGGATGCCAAATTGCTCATCCTTAGTATGTGCTCTCTTATGCCACCATTTCCAGAGTACCTCTCTGTCACCAGCTGCTTTATTAGCTGGGTAGCATATGTCTTTGAAGAGCCAGTGAACTGACTCTTTATTCTATCGAGGTACTCGGTGACCGTGTGATACTCTGGGATTGAGCCCAAAATTGCAGGCTCAATCGTGTTCTTTATCACAGCCAAACATTTCTTGTTGGCAGTGAACCACTTCCTATGCTCAAGGTGATAGGACATCTTTTGGTATTCAAAATCCCTTTCTTTAGTTGCCCAAGCGGCATCATCCTCGTTTGTCTCCCTCACCGGTGCCACAGGTTCAGTGGGACACGGTGAGGTGACTACCCAGTCCACCTCAGCCAAAATGAAGGCCAGGTCTATCTTTTTCTTCCACTCCGTGTAGTTGTCACCTTTGAGAGTGGGGATCTCTTTGATACAACTCATCAAATTGTATCCGCCTGAAAACACAATTCATATACAGTGAGAACATAAATAATAACAACAATTGCATGCCTTGATTCCAACGTTGGTCAAAATTAAAACATACAGTTGTTTATACATTAAATCTACATCACCGTTGGGCAGAAATAGAATTAATGCATGATTAATCTCATTATAATATTGCCATTAATCAACGTTGGTCAGAATAATAACAACATTATAATAAACATATCCATTTTTCAAAATTAAATTCTCCCGTTGGTTCGAATTTAATAATGAAAATAAAAACTTTAAATACGCAGCGGAAAAAAGAACTGTTTTCATGAATTTTACCCACAGGGAAAAATTATTATTATTATTAATATTATTATTATTACTATTTTTTATTATCTTTTGAGCCAATTTGAATTTTCCAATTTTCCAGCTCTTGCTATTCACTTTTCGGCCCAACCGGCTCGGCCCATCTCGGCACCCAGCCCGGCCCCTCTCTGTTGCGCGCGCGCACTGCTTGCCCAGGCCGCAGCGTGGGCCTGGGCCGGCAAAATGCCGCTGCCGCGCGCCCCGCCTGGGCCGCGAAGCGGCCCGTTCAATCTCGGCCGTCCGCGCCGATCCGACGGTCGTCCGTCCGTATCGCGCGAACAAAACGGCGCTCGGCCGGCGACGGCCGAAACCCTAGCTCACTCGCCCCTCTCTCTTCTCTCTCTCTCAGCCGCAGCGGAGCACGAGCGAGCGAGCGAAGTCCGAGGACTCGGCGCCGTCGCCGGCCCTCTCGCCGGCGAGCGCGCTCCCCAGTGGGTGAGCGCGCCGCCGTCGAGCGGCCTGGCTGCGGCGCCCCTTTTGGCCAAAGCCCGACGGGCAGCGCCCCGGCTCGGCCTTCTTCTCCCCGCGCGCCGGCGAGCCGCGCTACGGCGGTGTCAGCAACGGCGAGGTAGGCCTCTGCGGCGCCCCTTTTGGCCAGAGCCCGGCGGACAGCGCCCCGGCTCAGCCTTCTTCTCCCCGCGCGTCGGCGAGCCGCGCTACGGCGGTGTCAGCAACGGCAAGGTAAGCATCTGTTTCGATTCTAGCCCCTGTCTAGATCTGACTAGCAACCGTGGCTCTGGTACCATTGTTGGAGCTATAGAATCTATCTAGGGTAGGCCCGAGAGACTACAAGCTTATCAATTGAATCAAAAACCTACTGAGAGACAAAGAGACAGAGAGGAGAGGTAGAGGGACGAACCTGACAGCTCCGGAGTAGATGATCCAGATGCCTCCATCACGTTCGTTGATGGAGTCTGCGCACGGGCAGCGACGGTCGGGGCCGGTGTCGGTGTAGCCGTCGTCGTGGTGGAGCAGGGCGGCGCGGCTGGTGGCTTCCCGTCACTGGCTGCGCCCCTCTTAGATCGGATTAGGGTTAGGGTTTCGGTGGGGTGTACGGCTCAGTCGAACCTCGTGAAAAGAGCCGCCGGCCCCCACCTCTTTATATAGCGCAGGGTGACAGGGGCCCTCCAGCCATAGTGGGCTGGGCGCCCCCGATCAGGGCGCTGATCAAGGGCCCAACTGGGCCGTTGGGTCCAGTTAGGGTTAGAGATCAATCTAACATGCAGGTCGTGTGAGGTCTCCGATCGTGAAGGCAGAACGTCGAGTGGCAGCGGTGGCGGTGGTTGTGGGGGCGCAACGAGTTGAGGTGGCAGCTTGAGGAACACAGAGGAGATGAGGCGCGAGACACCGACAACGATTATCCAGGAGAGCCACCCGCCCCTGGAACACGCCAACACCATGGCAGCTTGGGCGGGGGCAGGGCACGCGTAGGGCAAGTCAGCAGCGGTGCGGGAGGAAGGGGCGGCAGATCTTGCCGCCGGAGCTGGATGCTCTCCTCCCTTAGGAGCGTCTCCGTTGGGCCACTTAGGCCGTTCTCTGCCCGCGATGTGTCGGCAACGACGGAGGTGGGCGAGGAGTTCAGGGTGAGGAGCTGCAGCTCGCTGTGGTATGTGGTAGGGCGGCAGGGTCGCGTCGGATCGTTTGGTTTAGGGGTTAGGACTATGGAGGCAGAACCGGCGTTGGATTAGAGGGTGGTTGGATTTTGAGCAGGAGCGCCTCAGCTTCGAGCGTGGGGCCGGTGCGATCAAGCGTGTCGATGAGTTGCTCATATGCGGTAATGCTGGCGAGCGTCCTGACCACCTACATGTCGGCAAAAAGGTCGAGGGAGTAGACGAGGTCAGAGCGCCAAAGGGAGGCAGGGTCGGGGACGATGGAGAGGGAGGCGACCGATCGAGAGCGGTAGAGAGGGAGGCGGCGGGGTCAAGAGCATGTGATCGAAGCAAGGAGGCTCTACCCCGAGCTGGATTTCGTGGAGAGGAGACGGCGGCGACGTGAATGAGATCGAGAGGAGATAGCAGTGCGACCACAAGTCAAGCGAGCAATCGGGCGCACGAAGAGTGGGGCAAAACAAAGATGATGATACATGGATTACTGCTTTTTTAAGTAGGAGACCTTTTTATCGAAAAACGAATCAGTAGCCTAGGCGATGCGTGAGAGTTCCAGTGGCAAACTAAAGGGGCGGTAGGCACATAGCGCACCTATCAAATATTAAGATACTATACTTAATGTTAACTAAAATACCGAAAAAGGTATGAGTTTTAGCTCAGCTGGCGATGTGGGACTAAACTTCTCTTCGCGTCCTCTTTGCTTCTACACTGAGTTCAGGAAGGTTCCAGCAAAAAGAAGAAACGGAATTAATAGGAAGGGTAACTAAGGACATCTCTAACCGAATTTTTTTATGGTTTTTTCAAAGAAATTTTTGTTTTCTTCAACACTTCAACGGTTTTCGTTCGTGATTCTCATCACAAGGGATTCACATCTCTATTCTGTTCATAATAAGATTCTCTCCTTTTCTTTCAAAAATTTTTTCAAAGAAAAACTGTTGAAGATGGGCGGTGCTTTCAGTCGGCGATCGTCGGCACACAGTGCAGGACCATGCGCCAATCAGCAAAACTAACCAACAACCGAAACGCCCCTTGCTGAGTTGCTTCGCCAATACGAGTAGTCGCCGACGGCCAGAGCAACGACGGCGACGCGTCCGGACAGCGAGCGAGTGGTAGGAGCCGCAGGAGCGTCGCTGGGCCCAGCGTCAGGTGCAGCGGCAAAACGAAGTAGTACTCCCGAAGATTGGTGAAGCCATGACATGTAGTGATGTAGACACTATATTGGATTAACTGATGCCATGACATTTGGAGTTTGCAAGCTTGCCAAGCGATGATCATGTAGACTTCGATTGTGTGTTCAGACAGGCCGACACCCATTTTGTTTAATTTCATGCTGAAAGAGATGCTATACTTCTTCTTTCTTTATTTATTTCTTGTGTGTTTCTAGTAGTATATTTTCAGATGTCAACCAGCGACCAGGTTTCGTCGATTTTCTTTTTTCTAGAACCACGATTAGCCAAATACTGCTGTTTGTTCCTCTTCGAAAAGAAAGTCGAATCATTAATTGTAACTCCTAATGAATTTGTTCAGGAATAGTTGATCGCTCATTCCTCACGTCTCAGCAATAACAAAAAGGAACAGCAAGCAAATTACAAGTCGACGCCATCCGCACTCACATTCGTGCAACCACTTGCAAGAATTGCAGCTGATCATTCTAGACATACTTCTTGAATCTGGAGTAACATCATACGGTAGACACACTGAAAGGTCACAAAAGTAACATTTAGAAACAACACATTCAGCTTGTAAGAGCGACCTAAAGCCCCCGCATCGTCTCCGTCGAGCGACACGGGGGCAACTCCTCCACTGCCGCCTAAAGCTTCCTCCACCTTGAGCCTGGGCGGCGGCAGCCGCCACCTCTGGTCGGCGACGCCACCAAGCAGCGGTTGCTGTGTTCCTCCTTCTTCTCCTTCCTCCCACCTTCTTCTCCCTCCCTTTCTTTTGGTTTTGGCCATGCAGTTTGAAGGTGGTGGATCGGATCAATGTTGTGCCGGATGGTTCTACGAGCTGGAGGCTTGCAAGCTGGTTGTGGCAACGGATCTACTCGTCTCCTCTGTGTTACGAGCATTGGTGATCTGTTCTGTGCAACGCCAGCTGAAATCCGCACGTGGGTGCGAGTAGGTGCCCTTTGTGCATCGTTGGCACGCTACCGGTAGAGATGCAGTTGTATCTGCTCGGCTCCTTTGTGTTCCGGACCAGCGGTGTGCGTGGGTTGTTGGATCTGCGCTACGTCGCTTGGGTTCTACGCGTGGGTAGCCTCCTTGCACTCCGTTGCCGAGTGTGTGCCACTAGGTGGCGCGGCACTGTCTCGGCACCCGGCGTGCTCCCCTTCATCGGGTGCGGTTTCACTCGGTGAGATCGTGCATCCCCGGTGTGGCACGCTGGTTTGGTACGCATACCCGATGGCGCTGGGGTGTGGTCCTGTAGCATGGCACCCTGGTCCCGGGGGGGGGGCACGGTTTGGTGGCATGATATCCTGGTCTGCACGCTCGGTGATGCGTCGACATGTTTGGCATGTCCCTATGCCCGGCAGCCTTTAGATCCAAGTCGACGACATGTTCTATGTCGTATGTTGGCTCCTGTGCCCTGATGATCGGTTCTGGTCTTGTGGCGGATGGTCCTGCATCATCGGCTGGTTCAGCGACACGGTTTTCACATGCTCCCGTGTGTGGCGCCCACTATGTCTATGGGCGGTAGAGGCTTGTGCGCTTGGCAAGTGTGCGGCCAATGTGTGCTCCACCCTCGGTGTCTTGGTGGCCCCTCTTTTTGCCAGATTTCCTCTTCTATGATCCGGCTCGTAGGGTGCCTCATGACATGGGGGAGTGCACTTGTCCAGCCGCATGCTGTGCTTGGTGTGCTGTCGCGGCTTGACTTCATCTCACTGTGTCTTCGGTTGCCCTCAGCCTCACTGTACCATGGCGGCTCCTCCCCTTGCCAGATTCTCTTCTCCGGTTTGGCCCGCAGGGAGCGTCGTGGTATGAGGGGGCTTTGGGGCATCTAGTGTCGCGGTGTGCTGTTGTGCTGGCGGTGGGGCTTGTCATGTGCCATGTTGTTGTGGTGGTCTGCTGCTGCTTGTTCGCTCTCTCGGCATTTCTCCCGTGTCGGTCCCGGCCACTGGTGTTCTGTGATGTTCCTCCCCTCGCCTGACCTCCTCCTCCTCTGCAGGTTGGGCCCATGGGGAGTTTTGTTACGCTGGGTTGGCCGTGGGATGACGTGGCTGTATGGAGGTTGCGTTGCTGCTACTTTGGTCTTGGCCTAGCGTGAGCTGCCCGTTCCACCTTTTGTGTAGGTTTCCGAGGCGGGAGTCACGAGCGAAAGCTCTGCCTGGCTTGCTGGTGCAAATGGCATTGACGCCCTCGGGCACCATTCTCTCCCTAGAGGTGATATTTCACGTCTCCTCTGCCCTAGATGCTTCTCTAGGTGAAAACCCTGTTCGGATGTCCGCACGGGTGATGACAGCTTTGATGTCTTCCCTTCCTGAATGCATCGCTACGAGAAGCCCCTGCTCTCTTCGTTTGTTCCGCTGGCTTTTTCCGTAGGTTTACCCTTTCGTCCTCAATCCATGATGGCTCCTCATTCTGGTTTGGCGCTTCTCGACAATGATTTGGTCTAATGCCCACTCTTCCGGCCACGCGTGTGCTTCAGAAAGTTATTTCGCTGGTTCTTAACGAAAGCTCCCGAGGGATTTTAATAAAAAATTTATACATAGATATCTGATATCTCTACTAGATCAGTAACCAGCAAAAATTCCTAGGGCTCTTTTGACGTGTACATATGACTTGTGATGATCTCCATGGATGCCATCCAAACCGAAGAAAGCGGCAAATGAACAATTGTCGACTTCACTGGATATGTTCCTGTTCAGAAATCATGAGGATTTGATTTTCTGATTCAGTAATCGTTGTGTGTCACCAGGTTCCAACAGCCGTCACATGGCGACGGGTCCGGACAGTGTTTAGAGCCGCAGGCCCGTCGCTGGGCCCACAACACATAGTAGATCACGCGTGCTGCAGTCTAGATTGGATGAGTTGATTACCTGGATTGCTTTCTTGGATTCTGACATTGTGTTATTGTTGGTTGCAGCTTGCATGATCTTGGTCAGGTCTGCCTCCCTATTATTGGTGTGCACCTGTGCGATGCTCTTCTTTCTTAAGATTTCAGTCCGCAATTGGTTGTTGGCAGTTTGGAAGCTTTGTCAAGCGATGATTATGTTGACTAATTTTTGTGCGCGTCCAGAGTCCAGACAGGCCGACACCCATTTCGTTTCATGCTGAAAAGATGCTACTTCGTGTGTGTGTCTTTTAAGTGCTATGCTAGCATATTTTCAGGTGTCAATCAGTGAACAGTTTTCTACTTTTCTTCCATGATTTTTCATTGTAGAACCATGAGTAGCCAAGTCCTTCAAATTCCTCTTCGAAAAGAATGCAGAATTATTAACGGGTTCGGAATAGCTAAATGCGCATATCTCACAAGTTTAAACAAGACAAGGAACATCAAGTAAATCACAACACTACAATTTTGCGTGTGGACCACCATAAGTGAATATCTAGCTCCAGATTATAGACCATAGTACTTGTTACTGTTGAGAAATTCTTGAATTTTAATATTTTTATTGAGCCCCTTTTCTTTTGCACTTACTAGCCCATTTGCTTTACAGTGGCCCGAGCCCATGCAATGGTGGGTTCAAGGGTGAGGTGTCAGTCTGCTAGGGTAAAGGGGAGCAGGTAAAATGCGAGTGAAACCGCCTCCGATTCCCTCAGGGTCGTGGGGCTGGAAGGCGTTGTCGACGAATCTATTTGTATGTTGGCTCCCTCTCACTAGCAAGCCAGACAAAAACTCTCTTCCCCCCTTTATTTTTTTCTCCACTGATCTCTCTCGGTTTTGGTTGTCATCTTTGAGTTGGACTCGAGGGAGCTCGAATCTTGGCTCTAGTGCTTCGGCACTTGGAGAGATTGAGTTTTGGAGCTCCTATGTTGGTGGTGGTCAGAGCTGTGGATGCCGAAGCTCGCCGGTTGAGATTTTGTATCTTCGCTCTCCTTCTCGCTGGTGGTAATGGCGGGCGATTGGATTTATAGGTCAGCGACTTTTGAGTCATGCATTGCCTCGATTAACAGTGTGTTTCAACAATTCACGCTATGAGTATTGCTTATCTTCCTTTGTTTTGGACACTTCAGGTAGCTTCACGTTATTGCTTGATGATGAATAATTGTGATGAGACTAGGCATGTTTTTTATACACTAGTTAGACTTGTGGATTCTCTAGTCTCTCGGCTATATCTGGTAGCCTCTGAATGTTCTAGTCGGTGTATATATATTTGATCTATTCTTGTACATCAAGAAACATATTTTTATTTGGTATTCCAGGGGCTGCATGTTTGGTGATTCCTAGGACAGTGTTGCTGTTAGTATAGAGTATACTTTCTTTTGATTCTAGATTTGGTAGCCGATTTAGCTCTTCAAATTTGTCTCTGTATTTGCTATTTTGCTTCTCCTAGTCAGAGTGTGTATTATCTGTTTGGGATAGCAACACTGTTCAGGTTTAAATCTATTTCTTGATGATGGTTTAAATCTAGAGAATCTGTTCAGGCTTTAGAACTAGTTGTTATCTTAAAAATTTGCCCAGTTAGTGATATTTACAATAGAACAGTTAAGGAGCAAGACCTTGAAATTCTAGGGCCAACTACTATATTATTTCTGAGAGCACTTATATAATTGTTTTCTACACAGCAAGTTATAAGAAACAATACCCATCATCTTGTGTTCAACTAGAATTAGATTCCAAGGTCATGTGTAATGAATACCTTTTGGCTATACTCTTATTTTTTGACATGTGGTATAGTATTCATGCTCTTATTATCACACTATTTTATTTACAACAATCTAGAAATCCAATTGCTTCAACGATGGCTAGTTCTAACTCCTCTGTTCTACCATCGTTGTCCTCAGATGCGATTAAGCCTGAGAACTTCAGTAGGACCGGCTTTAAGCGCTTGCAGGCCTGGACGAGGCTATGGTTGATGGAGCTAAGACTTTTCTAGGTCCTCACTGAAGAGTCACTCGCTCCTCCGAGGGAAAACGTGCAAGACGAGTTTGAAAGAATGCGCCTCAACGCGTTAATGGCCCATTGGGAGAAGGCTAATGCCTCAGCCCTAGCACGCCTCTTGATTGTCCTACCGAACAGGCTCTTCGACGTCTACATTGGGTTCGGGGAAGCACGAAAGGTATGGTTAGAGCTAAATGACAAGTATGCTGAAAGTGACAATGGCAATGAGTCCTTCATGATGTCCAATTACCTGAATTTTTGTATGGGAGATGGCAGATCAGTCATGAAACAGATCCATAAGTTGCAGCTGATCATGCAAGATTTAGGTCAGCATGACTGTGTCTTCCCTGATAGTATTCAGGTTAATGCCATCCTAGCCAAGATGTCCACTTCTTGGCGTGACTTTGTCGCTGCACGTCGGCACTTAAAGCAACAATTGACTCTTAATGAGCTCATTGCTGCTATAAATATCGAGGAGAAGTCTAAGGCGGACTATGGGGGGTGAAGGCGCCTGCTCAAGCTAACCTTATCGAGCACAAGAATCAGCCTGGGAGAAATATGAAGAAAGAGAAGATCAAGCTTGGAACTTCAAGACTAAAGACTAATTCTATGAAGAAGCAAAGGAAGCCCAAGATTGTCTGCTATGCAGTGGGTTGGACCACAAGGCCAACAAATGTCACGATCGTAAGGGCAAGGGGCCAATGCCTGAGCAGCAGAAGGCAGCCAAAGCCCAAGTGCATGTGGCAATTACGACAGCCGATGATACCAGCAAAGGCAACTCTAATAGTGGGTATGTATCTGAGGCCTTTATGGCAAATTCAACAGTAAGTTGGTGGGTTGATACAGATGCTACATGGCATATTTGTGCTGAGCAGACGTGTTTTACTTCTCTACAAGGAATAGATGGTGGATCCATACTGATGGGGAATGGGGTCTCGACAACAGTATGTGGAGTAGGACAAGTGAGCCTGAAGTTGACTTTTGGCAAGACTCTTGTCCGAAAGGACGTACTATTTGTACCTGCCATGACCTGTAATATACTGAGTGGGTCAATGATGTGCCGATAAGGAATAAAGTTAGTCTTCAAGTAAAACAAAGTAGTGATGACTAGGTGTGGGTTGTTTTTGGGAAAAGGCTATGATTGCGGAGGCATGTTCCGTATTTCTATTCTTGATAGTTTCGCAAGCATTTTTTATTCTTCATATTCTAATAAGAACATTGAGATATAGCATCCTTGTCTTTGTCATGTTAATAATGAAATAATTGTGCATTTGAGCAAGATGGATCTTATTCCCTCATATAATTATGACAAGAGCCATAAGTGCGAGATGTGTGTGCAAGCTAAGTAGCCTCACAAACTGTTTCACTCAGTTGAAGGGAGAAGCACGCCACTTGAACTAATCTATTATGATCTTTATGAGATAAATGAAATTTTAACTAAGGGTGGCAAAAGATACTTCTTTACTCTTATAGATGATGCTACTAGATTTTGCTATGTCTATTTGCTTAGAACAAAAGATGAATCACTATAAGATCTATAAGGCCGAGGTGGAAAACTAGCTGGGGAAGACAATAAAGAGATTGAGGTTTGACAGATGTGGGGAATATATTCCCAAGGATTTCTCCATGTTATGTGAAGAAAGTGGCATAATCCATGAGTTTATGCCACCATACTCACCATAGACGAATGGAGTAGCTGAGAGAAAGAACCAAACGATTTCTGACTTGGTTAATGCCATGTTACAAAGTTCTAGTATGGCTAACTCATGGTGAGATGAGGCTGTTCTCACAGTTAACTTTATCCTGAACATGGTCGCACCTCGAAACCGTGAGGCAACCCCTTATGAAGGATGTAAAGGGAGAAAACTGAATCTGTCCTTTCTTCGCACTTGGGGCTATTTAGCCAAAGTTCATGTTCCCATGCCGAAGAAAAGAAAATTAGGACCAAAAACTATTGATTGTGTCTTCCTAGGGTACGCACACCAGAGTACCACCTATAGATTTCTAGTGGTCCGCTCTGAGGTCTCAGACATTACCGTCAACTCGATAATAGAGTCTTGGGATGAAACATTCTTTGAGTACATCTTTCCTATGTGAGTGAAGGAAGCTGATATTCATGATCTTTTAGTTGATGATACTGCTTCTTAGAGTGTCATTGGCATGGTTCCTGAATTGGAACTAAGGAGGAGTAAGAGGCAAAGAACTGAAAAATCACTATGAGATGACTTTGTCACCTTTGTGGTGGATGATGAACCATGAAACCTTTCAGAGGCATATTCTTCTCTAGAAATGGAGTACTGGAAGGAAGAAGTCCGTAGTGAGATGGATTGGATCATCACTAACGGAACCTAGGAGTTAGCAGACCTCCCAGTTGGCTACAAGTTGGTCAGTTACAAATGGATCTTCAAGAGAAAGTGCATACTTGATGGTACTATAGAAAATACAAGGCCTGATTAGTGGCTAAGGTTTTATGCAAAAGGAAGGTGAGGACTTTTTTTAATATGTATTCTCATGTTGCTAGATTGCCCATTATCCACGTGCTCTTAGTACTGATAGCGTCACATAATCTTCTTATGCACCAAATGGATGTAAATATCTCTTTTCTTAATGGAGAGTTGGATGAGGAGTTTTATATGCAACAACCAGATGAATTTGTGGTAATAGGAAGAGAGTAAAGTATGCAGGCTAATCAGATCCTTGTATGGTCTCAAACAGGCTCCTATGGCATGAAAAGTTTGATACTACACTGACCTCGGTCGACTTCTGTGTTAATGAAGATGATAAGTGTGTGTATTATCGTTATGATGGGCGGCGAGGTGTCATTTTATGTTTGTATGTGGATGACATATTGTTGTTTGGGACAAACTTGGAAATGGTAAACTAGACCAAGGCTTTCCTGTCTCAGAACTTCGATATGAAGGATTAGGGAGATGCTGATGTAATTTTAAACATCAAGCTACTAAATGGTGAGAATGGGATAACTTTAAGTCAATCTCATTATGTGGACAAGGTGCTTACACGTTTTGGTATGATAAATTGTAAGCTTGTAGCCACGCCCTATGATCCAAATGCTAAAATGAAGAAAAAATGTAGATCATGGGAAAGACTAGTTAAAATATTCACAGGTGATAGGTTCCCTCATGTACTTGGCCAGTGCAACTAGGCCTGACATCTCGTATGCAATATGTAGGTTGAGTCGTTATATGTCCAACCTAGGAGATGATCATTGGATAGCACTGGAGAGGATACTTAAGTATCTGAAAGGGGCAAAGAACATAGGGATTCATTATTCTGACCATCCTACAGTCATAAAGGGATTTAGTGATTCTAACTTGGTCAATGACTCAGATGATATGAAGACTACGAATGGATATGTTTTCACCCTAGCAGGTGGAGTTGTGTCATGGAGGTTATCTAAATAGACCGTCCTTACTCGTTTCATGATGGAGGCTGAGCTAGTGACACTAGACTCAGCAGCTGTAGAGGCAGAATGGATCCGAGAGCTCATTTATGGTCCGAGAGCTCATTTATCTAAATAGACCGTCCTTACTCATTCCATGATGGAGGCTGAGCTAGTGACACTAGACTCAACAGCTGTAGAGGCAGAATGGATCTGAGAGCTCATTTATGACCTATTGATATTGGATAAACCAATTCCGGACATTCTCATCTACTGCGATAATCAAACCATACTGGTGAAGGTGAAGAGTAGGAATGACAATATGAAGACTTTGAAGCATATAAAACGACGACTCAAGTCACTCAGGCATGAGATATAGACGAGTATAATTGTCGTGGATTATATTCAATCTGAAAGGAACCTTGCTAATCATTTCACAAAAGAAATGGCTAGAAAGGTCACTCAGGTAGCATCTAGAGGAATGGGACTACTACCCACTAATAAGGTTCACACCGGTAGTAACCTATCTTAGGAGATCGGAGATCCGATGAACTAGGCTCTAGGAAAACAAGATGTGTGGATACAAGAGTAAATCAATCCCATTTGCTGCTTTGCTCTTCTGTTTGAGAGGGTGTGTTGTTAGCTCTTAATGAATTTAGTGCTGTATGGAAATAGATGTTGTCCTATAGGACATCTAGGATAATTCACTTATGTGAGTGTGATTATGGGGTCGAATCATAGAGAAACTAAGTACTTCTCTAGGTGGCACTCATGAATAAAGGTATATGGACATGACCGCAATGTCCAACCCAAGAGCTAAGGCAAAACAACCTTGTACATGTCATTATATATGAGGAGGCTCTCACACCAAGGCTGAGGATCAAGGTTTAATCCTCCTCATCTTGTGTGAGCCAATTTCTATACAATTAGGTAATTTGTTCAAACCTAAAAGGTACAATTTACTTAAACCCTGTATATCAAACCGAATAACTCCGACATTAAAATTTGGTGGGAATTGTTGAGAAATTCTTGAATTTTAATGTTTTTCTAGGCCCCTTTTCTTTTGGACCGACTGGCCCATTTGCTTCATAGTGGCCCGAGCCCATATGATGGTGGGTTCAAGGGTGAGGCATCAGTCTGCTAGGGTAAAGGGGAGCGAGGAAAATATGAGTGAAGGGAGAGCAATGGCTGGTGGTGGCCGGTAGGGCGGTGGCGGAGCAACTGCCTCCAATTCCTTCGTGGTTGTGGGCCTAGAAGGCATCGTCATCACGTCTATTGGTATGCCGGCTCCCTCTCCCTAGCAAGATAGAGAAAAACTCTCTTTCCCCCTTTATTTTTTCTCCACTAATCTCTCTTGGTTTTGGTTGTCATCTTTGAGCTGGACTCGAAGGAGCTCGAATCTTGGCTCTAGTGCTCCGGCGCCTGGAGAGATTGAGTTTTGGAGCTCCTGTGTTGGTGGTGGTCGAAGCTGTGGATGTCGAGGCTCACCTGCATGTGCTGTTGCAGTGCGGTTGAGGCTTTGTATCTCCGTTCTCCTTCTCGCCGACAGCAACGGTGGGTGATTGGATTTCTAGGCTAGCAACTTTTGAGTCGTGCATTGTCTTGGTTGATAGTGTGTTTCAGCAGATCACACAATGAGTATTGCTTATCTTTCTTTGTTCTGGACACTTCAGGTAGCTTCACGTTATTGCTTAATGATGAATAATTGTGCTGAGTTAAACCTGTGCATTCTCTAGTCTCTCGGCTATATCTGGTAGCCCATGGATGTTCTAGTCAGTGTATATATATTTGATCTGTTTTTGTACATCGAGAAACATATATTTATTTGGTACTCGAGGGGCTACCTGTTTGGTGATTCCCGGGACAGTGCTGCTATTAGTACAGAGTATACTTGCTTTTGATTCTAGATTTGGTAGTTGATTTAGCTATCTAGTTTTGTCTATGTATTTGCTATATTTCACTTCTCCTGGTCAGAATGTGTATTCTCTGTTTAGAACAACAGTATTGTTCTTGATGATGGTTTAAATTTAGAGAATTTGTTCAGGTTTTAGAACAAGTTGTTATCTTAGAAATCTGTCCTGTCAGTGATATTTACAATAGAACAGTTAAGTAGCAGGACTTTCAATGTCCTGAGGCCAGTTGATATATTATTTCCGAGAGCACTTATATAACTGTTTTCTACCTGCTGTCTAATTCTATGAACACATGATGGTGAGTATTGTTTCTTATAACTTATTGTCTTTTGTTCCAAGGTCATGTGTAATTAATACTTTTTGGCTATACTCTTATTTTTTGATATATGGCATAATATCCATGCTCTTATTATCACACTATTATTTACAACAGTTACTCCTCTTAGCACAGGGTAGCGTCGATGCCCTCCACGGCCATGCTCAAACCCGAGCGTCCACCTCTTCTTAAGAGAATGTAGGAAAGTGCAATTGGTGGGTGCAACTCTAAAATAATTTATTACTGAGTAGCCAATTACGAATTCCTTACATGTTTCAACAAGAACCAAAGGAACAGCAAGCAAAGTAGAAGTGGACGCCCTGAGTGAAAGGCCACAAACAAACAGAAACAGTTTTCAGGTTCAGCACTAAGAGAAGTTCTAAAACTGGAAATGCCCGGTCGTGTTCTTCAAAAAAGAAAAGGAAATTTAAAGGTAACAGCGCAAAGGAGACTGTTCCTTAAGAAGTTTAATTTCTGGGGCATCTAAATAGATGCTTATTCACATTTGCATCCAAATTGCTGACTTGGCATCAAAACATCCAAAATTACAGCGTGGCAAGTTCAGCAAAGGACACAAGAAGCAACTGCCCATTTCTTAACCAAAGCTGCCTGAGGGATTTAATAAACTTCCATTGTTAACTTAAATGGTACATCTCCATCATACAAAAATATCTCTACCTAGATAAATAACCAAGAAAAATTAGTAGGGCTAGAATATTCCTTTTTGACATGTACAGATGTTGTGATGATATCCATGGATTCTGCCCAAACTGTTTAAGGCAGAAAATGAACAGTTCGCGACTTTACTGGATACTGTTCTTGTTCACAAATCATGAGGATTTGATTTTCTGATTCAGTAATCCACGAATATCTAGGCCTCTGGGTTTCTCCAACTAAAGGGTTCAGCTTGTGTTGCACCATTGTTCCCACTACTGTCAGTCTCATGATCGCTTGTTCCACCTGCCGATTTCTCTGGCAATCTTGCTTGCTCTGGGGCTCTACCACCTCGGCGTTCCTGAAATCAACGAGAAAAGGTAGATAAGTTAGCGCAAATGCAAGAAGTGAACTGACTGATAAAGTGATCTGGAAATGTCAATTGTTATTTAGGACACTAGGAGTTAGCACAAGTTCATATGCAATAAGCAATTTTAAAGAAATTTGCCACGATGCTCCTTAAATTAGAGTGATTTACATGAATGAAGATTTTCCTAGAAACTAATGCAATTAAACTTAGCAAAGTAGCATCAGACACATGTATGGTGCAGATAAAGAATATGAACAACTGACTCCAATTCCCAGATGATATCAATCTATGATCAAAAGTAACTTTAACCACACATGACAGAACTACCAACAGAGATCGCTCATCCAACATTAAAAAATAGAAATACTAGATCTTAAAATGTAGATGGATGGCGTATTCAAAGTTCTAAAGATGTTCCCCACATGACAGGTCAGGAAGATGGAGTCCACTTCCTCTCCCTCTCCTCCGCCATTCCTCACCCCGAGCTCGGCGTCCACCCACCACCCATCATCGGACCTTCGCCGCCCAACAGCCTCTAGCCCAGTCCTTTCTTCGGTGACATCTTCTCCCCCATCTCCTCTTGCACCCCCCTTCCATCCTGGAGCCTCCTCCGCAGGTCACTCGAAGTTGCAGCGGTGGCTCCACGACACCCCGGCTTCTGCCTCTTCGGCTGGACGGTCGCCATTAACATTGCAGTTGGCCAGGGCGCTGACTCCTGATGCTGGTTGGTTCACGGCGATGCAAAAGGGGAAGGCTGTTCTTCAGGGCGCGGAATGCGATCCTCCTCACCGCCATGCTGCTCCCTCTAGCTTTATGGCCGCTGCTAGAGGGGCTCGGCCTCTCGTTGCCCCCCGCGATGGTAGTCCTAAAGCAATGCTTGTCTCCCGTGACCGCTCCCCCCTCGCCTTTTAGGCGCCTTGGCGCTGTCCACCAAGGTCGATAACAAGGGATGGACCTTGGTCAGTCGTCGTCGTCCTCGCCGGGGGCCCAAGGGACGACAGCCCTTCGCGTCATGCAAGTGCAGCTTGCTAGCAACCCTCGATGGCCGCTGCCTCAACTGCTTATCGTGGACACACCAGCGGGTGGACTGTCATCCCCCCTCTCCCCCTCCCCTGTGCTTCCGTTGTAAATGATTTTGACACCATGCCAAGGACTACAAGTGGGCGCGGAGTAGCTCTTCCGGTTCGGCAGGGTCTGGTCGTCGTCGTCAAATCTATCACATTTCCTCTGTTGGCTCCACACAGGTGGGTTCAACGGTTGGGACCGACACCCCACCTCTCTATCAGAGTCCTCGGGCGAGTTCCACCCCCACTGGATCAGCAGCTTTGGGACCCACTCCATACTCACCCCCGACGGCCATGATCATTGCTCCAACGCAGATCTCCGCCGAGGAGATTATTGTCCCTCACCCTATGCCGACGCAAGAGAGCTGCATCATGCCTTGGTCAAACGCTTTTTCCGTTGATGAGAGTCATCTTCGTTGGGCACTTTTGGCTTACGCCGATCGTGCTAGACAGGGCTTTCAAGCTCATGAGCTAGCCAACATCATCACAGGAAGTCTCGACATCCAGGCAGAGGAGCTCAACCTCAAAAGCTTCTTCCCTGATAACTTTCTGGTGGTTTGCTGTTCGCAGAGCGCATGCGACACCATTCTCACCACCAGTGGCCTGCCTTTGCTAGGAGAGGTCCGTTGGTTCTTTAGACCTTGGATACATTTAGCCTAGGCGTCCGGTGGTGCGCTTTCCTACCGGGTCATCGTTTCCTTCGCCGGCATTCCTCCACATGCCTGGTCTATCAACACGGCTCAACGCCTTCTCGGTCATCACTGCTGGGTTGAGAAGCTTGAGGAGGACATAGTCTTAGCGGATCGGGTCGACCTCTCTACCCTCCGCGTTGTGTCTTGGTGCGATCTACCAGTGAACATCCCCAACAATGTCATTATGGAGGTGACGGAACCTTGCATCCCCATTTGCTATGACGACCCCGGCATGCAGTAGTTGTTCGGCAACATCCCACCGTACATCATGGAGATGAAAACTTTGAGATACTCTATTTCCATCCGGCTTGTAACACTGGCTGAATTTCACATTCCATCTTCTTCTAGCAGTGATGGATCAGCCTCTTCTGATGGAGAGGGCAACGGGCAACGAAGTTGGCAGAGGTTTGCCCGACTGTAGTGGTTTGGGCTGCTTAGGCCTACCTCTCGAGGGAGACGACTGACATTCCTTCCATTGCTGGGCTGGTGGCCAGGCTGGTGGCTAGGATGGTCATCGAACATGCTACGGGTGCCCGTTGGGCGGCCAGTACCATACCTCCATCCTCAGAAATCATGCGTATCCCATTCTGATCCTTCTGCGGTGCGCCTGTCAAGAAGATGCCCCTTCACATGTCTGGCGTCGCGTTGTTACCTTTCGGCGGGTCACGGACCTGAGCGCATGACCCTGTCATGGCTCCCATACTCACCCATGACGAGACACCGCCTAGACCCTACGACCCCATGGCGGAGGAGCTTCGGGCTTGCGTCAGGCTGGCCAATCATAGTCGTAGCAAGCCATTGGCGCCCCCACACGTCTCGAGGCGTAAACGTCAAGCAGAAACCTCTGATGGCCTTCTACGGCGTGTGGACACAGCTCCTCCGCTCACCAATCTGGGCACACACTTCGCACCTCCTTTGGCCTTGGGCCCCTGTTCTCTTGTTGGCCAACTATCCGCGGCCCAGGGATGCCGGTTAGCAGCACGTTCTGCTAGGCGGGCCTCTAAAATGTGAAGGGGCAACTGGCCTGAGCGCCCTGCTTTTTGTCGGACGCCCAATAACGCGTCCAGGCAGCAGTGCCATGCTAGCGCTGATACCGCTGCGGAGACAACGCTGCCCCAATCGCTCTGGCTAATAGCACGCTGGTCTCTCTGGTCGAACGCTTCCTCCAAAGATTGACTAATGAGATCCCTACCCCCCTGGCATCTCCCTCCCGTAGGAATCCTTCGGTACCATGCTCCGTTCATGGTCTCCAAAGGAGCAACCGGCTGGCCGCACAATCAAGCATCTGTGTGGTGTGCCCTTCCAAGAGAGGGGAGGTGCTACTCATGCAACGCCTGGGCCTCCTAAACGAACGGGAGGTTGTCTCGCCATCTCTTCACCAGGCGTATGTCGACATCTTCAAGCAACCTTTGTTTGAGCAACATCTACAAGCGATACATGAACTATTTCCCGGGCAACTGCTACCTGTTGAGGTTCTTGCAAAAGCTGTAGGATCGCCGACTTGCTAGATGTCTAGCCAGGTTGTTGTCGAATCACATTGATAATTTCAACATCCTGAGCGGGAATGTCCACGGGCTCAATTACAAGGCTCGACGGGACATTGTTCGGTCCATGATTACTGATCACAACGCTTCGGTTGTATGTCTGCTTGAAACAAAACTTGCAGTTGTTGCCCTTTTTTGGTTAATGAACTTTTCAGCCCTGCCATTTTTGGTTACTCTTGTTTGCCGACCACCGACACTAGGGGTGGTGTGCTTGTGGTCTGCCGACAACTGTTCTCTTTAATCGTTGTACAAGTGTTTCAGTTCTCAGTTAATACTCTGATATCTTCACCGGCTGAGGGCTCCTTTTACATATCGGTTGTTTATGGCCCTAACGATGAGAGCCTAAAGGACCCTTTCCTCACTAAGCTTAGTGTTGTCTATGCGTTGTTGCTGGGGCCTTGGCTCATCATTGGTGACTCCAACATGATCTCTTCAGCGGCCGATAAAAACAATGCCAATCTCAATCAGTGGTCTATAGCAAGATTCTACCGCTTCATCTCTACGCATGAGCTCAAGGACCTTCACCTGTTTGGCCGGCGATACACTTGGTCCAACGAGAGATCTTCTCACACCTTGGTTAGGCTTGATAGAGCTCTCGTTTCCTCGGAGTGGGATGCTTTGTTCCTAGATTGTTTCCTTCAAGCTCTACCTTCCGAGTGCTCTAACCATTGCCCCCTTCTGCTATCCTCCTTGTTCTGTACTCAACGCCGAAAATGGTTTCATTTCGAGGCTTTTTGGATGAACTTCCCAGGATTCCTCAATGCGGTCCAGAAG
The DNA here is from genome assembly GCF_958298935.1 of Phragmites australis. Taxonomy (NCBI): domain Eukaryota; kingdom Viridiplantae; phylum Streptophyta; class Magnoliopsida; order Poales; family Poaceae; genus Phragmites; species Phragmites australis. The sequence goes on from NC_084926.1 coordinate 17,641,268, forward strand.
GGGTGGACGCTAAATCCTTCAGAGCTTTCCAATCCCCCACTTGTTAGGCTGGACATCCTGCTGAGGCGCACCGCCAAGGAGCTTCAGCGCTGGAGCAGCTTGCACATATGAAACATCAAGGAACATCTACTCATGGCGAGGGAGGTCGGCGGTTGGTTAGATATCGCCCAGGAGGACAGGATCTTATCACCTACTGAGTCTGGGTTAAGGAGGTTTCTCAAATTCCGTTGCCTGGGCCTTGCTTCTCTCGAGCGCAGCATCGCGAGGGCTCGGTCCAGATTGACTTGGTTACGGGAGGGGAATACCAATACCAGACTTTTCACTCCTTTGCCAATTTTTGAGCGCGAAAGAACACCATCAACTCCTTAACCATGTCAGCTGGCTCGATTTCCTCACACTCAGTAAAGGAGGAGACTATGTACAACCATTTCAACTCCATCCTTGGCATTGCACCTTCCAGACAATCTTCCATTGACCTGCTTGAGCTCAACATCTCACCTATGGACATGCAGTCGTTGGATGCCCCATTCAGCGAGGAGGATTCACGGCGGAGTTCTACCGTGCGGCCTGGCCGATCATCAAGGTTGATGTCACCCTTGTCATTTGTTCTTTTGGCATCAGTGACTGTAGGGGTATCCACCGCCTAAACGGCACTCTTGTCACTTTGATACCTAAGAAGGACAGTGCCTCTTCGTGGACTACCGCCCTATAAGCCTCATCCATAGCATCGGCAAATTGATCACTAAGGCATTGGCATTGAGGCTGACACCCCCGTTGAATTCCCTAATCACTAGTAGTCAAAGTGCGTTCATCGCTGGCCTCTCGATACATGACAACTTCAAATTGGTGCACTCCACTGTGAGAATACTAAAGAAATCAAAGAGGCCCAAATCCTTTTTAAATTGACATCACCAAGGCCTTCGACTCCATGAATTAGGCTTTTCTTATGGAGGTTCTACGAGCGTGGGGATTTAGTCCCCGTTGGTGTTGTTGGATTGAGGCCATTCTTGGTTCTTCGTCCTCCTAAATCCTTCTCAACTCTATCCTTGGGCCACCTCTAAGCCATCGTTGTGGCTTGCGACAAGGGTATTCGCCCTCCCCCTTCCTATCTATGTTGGTAAGTGACATTCTTTCATGGTTACTTACCAAGGCCGGCGACGTGGGCATCGTCGACCAAATAGGGCACGACTCAATCCAACATCGTTGCTCCCTTTACGCCGATGACGCAGTTATCTTCTTCTCTCCATCTGCGCATGATATCCGAGCACACTTAGCTATTCTCCATTTCTACGGGGCGGCTTCGGGGTTCCAAACAAATTTATCTAAGTGTGCGGCTGTTCCAATGTCCTGTTCTGATGGCGACATCAGGACTATCAATGAATAGCTCCCATGTGGTTTGTCTGCCTTCCCAATCCAATATCTAGGAGTGCCACTCACAACTGGTTGCCTCTGTAGATGCCACCTACAACCGATTGTGGACAGGGTTACTGCTAAGCTTCCAGTTTGGCAGGCAAAGTTGATTTCCAAACCAGGCCAGGCAATCCTGGTCAAAACAATACCGACATTAACTCTTTTACTCATGCTCATTTCAATTGCTATACCGCCATGGGTGATCAAAGAAATTGACAAGATTCGTAAACCTTACCTTTGGACCGGTGACAAAGAAATGTCTGGAAGCCACTGAACTATAACTTGGTCCAGGGTTTGTCGGCCAGTGGATTTTGGTGGCTTGGGAATTCAGGAACTAAGGCTTGCCAGCTTGGCTTTGCACCTCAGGTGGTTGTGGTGGCAATGGTGCAATCATTCAAAGCCTTGGGCCATCCTGCCGATCAAACATGAGCAGGAAGTTGCTACACTCTTTGATGCCTCTACAATCTTCATGGCTGGTAATGGAGACTCCACGTTCTTCTAGATCAATGCTTGGATTAGGGGCCGCTCTACTCGCTTGATGGTGCCGAACCTTTTTTACCTACGTGCCTTGGAGCTCAAGGTGCAGAACAGTCAGGATGGCTTTGCTCAATCGAAATTGGGTTCGAGATATTACTGGCCCCCTTTTCATTTCAGCACTTGGCCAATACTTGCATCTTTGGACGTAGCTTGAATCTGTTACTCTGGGCAATGAGGAGGATCATGTGATTTGGCGTTGGACCTCAATTGGTGTGTACTTGGCTTCTTCGGCATATCAGCTCATGTTCTAGGGAGCAATCCATTTGGAAGGAGCTTGACTGTTGTGGAGGGCGTGTGCACCCTCGAAGATTAAGTTCTTTGGGTGGTTGATGCTCCATGATCGTCTTTGGACCGCGCTCGGAGGATAAGGCACGGATTGTAGCCTAATGAGGCGTGCGCTCACTGTTCTCAGCTTCCTGAAACAATCGATCACCTCCTCCTACACTGCAACCTGGCTCGGGAAATATGGTGGTGGGTGGTGGGTGTACAAGCTCCTACTCAGGACAACTCTATTTTGCTCTGGTGGACCGAGCTTCGGGAGCGCGCAAGAAGAGATTACTGGAAAGGATTGGACTCCCTGATTCTTCTAACCTGCTGGCACATTTGGCTTCCGCGTAATGACATAATTTTCAACAAACAACGCGTCTCTACCGACTCACTGGTAGCCTTTATATGGGAGGACATAGACAGTTGGTGCGCCGCCAGAGCAAAGAATCTATCCATTCTCTTGGAGTGCCTACGTAGTTTCGGATTGGTCATCTAGCTATCACTGTTGGCTAGCCTCTCTAGTTGTGTCTTTTTGTTGTATAAGTTCATATCCAGAACCCTTATAACATGACCTATATTGGTCGCTCTGTAAGACCTGCTTGAGGTTTTTTTTTGGGGCATTTGCAAATACCTCCCTGGTTTTTATTTTTTGCAAGGATGCCACTTGAAGGACAGTTTTAATGGTATTTTTGTAATTTTCTAATGGCAAACTTGCAATAATACCAGAGTAGTGGTTTCTTTGCAACTGTCTCTTTTTTTTTTCTAAATACAAAGATGTGCAGTTCTTCTGCGTATTCGAGAAAAAAAAGTTCTAAAAATCGGTAACCAGTACTCGACCAGTTTTAGAACCTGACCATACCATATATCCTTACTTCACAACTGATAATGATAAACAAGCACCATGTTTTGACAGTCCAATTCAAAAGCACATACTAGAAACATTTCTGAAATGTAAGTTAAAGAAATATGTGCCTTTACTGACTTACGTCTCTGTATGGGAAATCATCCACTTCAAGCATGTGAATGACATGTCCAATCCTTGGCCTCTTACAAGCATCAGGGTCTACACATCGCAACGCCACAAGCAAGGCCTTCTTCAGTGCTCTAGAAGTTGGCTTCTGGGGGATCTTTGGATCAACAACTCCATCAGAATTTCGGTTGCTTACCATCGTCTTGAGCCAATCAACTAAATTAACCTGAAAAGTATTTTATAATGCACTTAACAAGCTCGTAATACAGCACTGGCTATAAGGAGGGACAGTGATGACTGACCTCTCCTGGTGGCCTGTTATAATCCACCGGTACCCTACCAGATATTATTTCCATAATAAGAATCCCAAAACTATATACATCACTTGTTTCATTCAACATTCCAGTCCCTGCATACTCCGGAGCAACATATCTGTAATGAATAAGAATAAAAATTAGTATACATCAATTACAACAACCCTATGCTAAAAGTACTGTACACAGAATCTAACCCGAAAGTTCCCATAACTCGCGTAGTGACGTAACTCCTCTCTGAACCAAGAAGCTTTGCTAGTCCGAAATCTGAGAGCTTAGGATTCCAGTGCTTGTTGAGAAGGATGTTGCTTGACTTGACATCACGGTGAACCACCTTTGGCTCAAGTCCCTCATGCAAATACATTAACCTAAGAATGACACATTTCGGTAACAATAAAGAATGACAGTAGGATTCAGCAACCTAAAAGAATAAGCTGAACAGCACATACCCTTTTGCTGTTCCCAGTATAATCTTCATCCTGTGATCCCATGTAAGAGGGCTTACGGGCCCAACATCCCCATGGAGCCATTGTTCCAAGTTCCCATTGTCAACATACTCATACACAAGCATCCTAATAAGAACCATAGACAGCATTTATATTACCAAACTTGTTGATTCTACAACACGACAAGCTAAGCAAGTGAGGTGCACATACAAAACAATACCTCTGATTACCCTCGGCACAGTATCCTAGAAGGCGCACGAGGTTCTTGTGACGCACACGCCCAATCGCTTCAACCTCGACCTTGAATTCCCTCTCTGCCTGTCCCCTAACAAAGTTATGGGTAGAATTTTTCCAATTTCAGCAACAAGTAATGGAAAATCAGGCATATATGTCAATTTCGACAGAATTCAACCCTCCTGCTCAACAATGAATCTCAAATCCAACTGAAGCTACTAGCTAGAAAAATAATGAATTGTATGAAACAAGCTTTTCCTATTTGAAATACAAATGCATTCCTCCTATTGAAGGTAACCTACAAATTCAATACCTGAGTTGATGGGGTGTCGGTGTACATCCCCACTAACCAGGTTTGAGTTCTCAAATTTAGGTACCTATTTCTTCTTAATATAACACCATCTATTTCCTCCTAGGTCGGTGGAGTTCTTTTTTATTCAATACCTGCTTGTCTGTAGCCATGGCAATCAACACAATGACAGGCATTTTAACATTCAGCATTAGCATGCTGTCCAAAGTCCAAACTACACCAACTAAGCAGTTAAGCTGCACTCTCAGATACCAAAGCCAAGTTGCTGCAAAATTTTCAGTTCATGAAGTTGACCTCTATAGGTAGTTAGCACTCTGGTACCTGTTATTGAGCAAGTTCTTGACGGCGACCTGCGTGCCGTTCTCGAGCACGCCATGGTACACGATCCCGTACCCGCCCTCGCCGATCACGTTCTCGTCGGCGAACATCCCCGTCGCCGCCTCCAGCTCCTTGAGCGTGTACCAGTGGCCCCACCCGAGGTGGGACACCTCCGGCACCGCCGGAGGCGCGTGGTCCGCGGTGCCACGTCCGCCGCTGCCGTGTGACGAAGGCCCGTCGCTCCGTTGGTTGTGGTGCTGCTGCTGCTCCGGGTACGTGATGCCGTGCTCCCTGCCGGTCGCGATCTGGACCGAGTCCGGAGGCGGAGCGGGCGGTGGCGTGGGGAGCTGGAGCACCTGGGCGAGCGGCGTCTTCGCGGCGGCGGCGGTGTGGGAGTTGACTTCTTGAATGTCCGTGGGCGGCGCCTTGACCTTGGTGGCGTTCTTGGGCGGGTCGGTGGTGGGGAGGTGGTGGACGGGGTTGGTCGGCCGCTGCCGCCGCCGCCTCTGGCGGAAGGCGAGGAGGCAGAGGACGGAGATGAGGACGAGCAGCAGCACGAAGGCGGCGCCGACGCTGATGCCGACGAGCACCCACATGCGGAGCCCGAACACCACCGTGCTCTGGGACAGCTGCGAGTCCGACATGGGAGTCGCCGGAGGGCGAGGAGCAGGAGCCCCACTCCACAACTTCTTGCTCCTCGCGAATTGGTGGACCTCCTCGCGTTCTTGAGCAGAATTAAGCACCCTAGGTCGGATTCCGCAGCGCAAACAGCATCAAGCTTGGATTTTCTTGACACAAACAGAGGCAAGTACGGAGGATTTTGAGCAGAATTGGGCGGTAACGATTGGGTTTTGCAGAGCACACATTGGCAACGCTAGCAACTTTGGGCACAGTGGATTGGATTCACGGAGAATGCAGTGAGAAGGGTTCAATTTTGGGCAGAAAAAAGAAAAGAAAGGTGGATTTGGGTGGATGATTGGTTGCAAAAGGGAGGGAAGGAGGATGTTGGTGACAACAATGTGGTTGAAAAGATTGGATTTGCTTGTGGGAAAAGTGAGGAGTGGATGATTTGGTGCGATGAAAATTTTGGATTTTGGTGGGAGGAGGGGCTAGAGAGAGATGGTGTGGCTGGTGGTTGGTGTGGTGAGAATCCCAGCGCGAACTAACAAATGCAGAGGGAAGATTACACAAGAATGGTTGCCTGATGAATTGGTTCTAGTACTGGTAATGTACTAGTACAGTGGCAGAGTGAGAGTGACAAGAGAGGATCAGAATGGAGTCAGGAGGGAGGGAGGGAGAGAAAGACAAGACAACCAATTCAAAGTGAAGAAGAAGGGGTATCAGATCTTTTTTTTATGAGGTGGAATACAGTCAGGACTCAGGAGTGCCTACTGATAGTCTACTGGATGAGCTGGCATGAGAGAGCAGGTTGAAATTTTCTATTCTATTTTGTCTTATATGTTAATTCTCTGTTATGTTTTTTACGGGCACTGCTTTGCGTCCCCAGCTACAAGATGGAGTATTATGCAGGTGTCTGTCTCAATATCATTAATGGCTTGCAATAAACATACAAATGACATGTTCGTAAGGAAATAATTTATTGAAAGTTGACGTAAATTTCTGGGATCAGTTCAATTCTCTCAAGAGTTGGGAAATATTGGTGTATTCTGTATGGGGCATAAAAGATAAGACCCGCTTCGAAACACACAATTTCATAATATCACAGATTTCTATTGTTTCCTTCAAAATATTTTGACTATAACTAACAACCTGTTATGACGTGATTTTTGGAAGCTATGGTTTTGATTTTTTCGATGAACTAGAAAGTTTTGTAAGAGATTTTAGAAGATATAATTGTGACAACATTGTTATTTTAGTGACTTGTTTGGGTAAATTATTATTCTAGAGTTTAGCAGTTATAGCATTCACGAAGACTCACTTATCGCTAGAATTGATGATATGCTCATAGTAGAAACTGATCATGATATGACATTATACAAAGAGCTTAAACACATCATTGACTCTTGCCAGGTAGACCGAGCTAAAAACACATCATAGGCTGACTCTAGTAGAGTCGGCATCCGCCGGCCACATCCCTACACGCCACTATGTCGGCTGGATTTGAGGATCAGTAGCTGCTCCGACACCTATTATATCCACTGTTACAGTATTGTAGATCTAGTAATATAGTGATGTAGCTACTTCAAATTTGTTGATTCTCTCTCCTGTCTATATAGAGTATGATGGTAGGTTTGAAAGTAAAAAATAGAGTAACTCTTAGAGATAAAAAAAAATAGAAGATATTGTAATAGTATTATAAGAAATAATTTTTTAAAATATGTACTGAAGATGGTCTAATAACACAAGCTATCCATTACTTTGAAAGAAGATTACGCTAACATCAAAGATGCTTTTACAAGAAGAACCTCACCGGTCACTAGAGACATTACACCCTCATAATACTAGTAGTGTTCTGCTCTCGACATGATGGATTGATGGTTTAACCATGCCACTTCTTATCAAAGTTTAGTATTAGGCTAAGATAAGAGTGAGGGTAAAAAGATGTTAAGAAATAAGCTTCTAATGTCTGTATGTGTCTGGTTAGTTTCTTTGAGGTTTGTCAAAGCAATTTATTATCCCACAATCATTTCAAATTGATCAAAGAGTTAGTTTCTTTCATTAAAAAAATAAGTTTTTTCCTTTTATCTTTAAATTACTTGTCACATCATCTTTTTGCTTATATAAATTCCTTTTATATTTAAGAAACTAGCATTAGGAGTGACCTTAAGTATATATCATTTGATCATTTCTACAATGATAGGTAAGTATAGCATTTTGCATAATTTATGCTTCAGGATGCCCCTACAACTTTGTTGAATAATTGCAAGCTATCGGTAGTACCGCCACTGAATTTGCGGTAGGCTGAGGTAGCCCCGCCTCTCGCGCGAGCTCCAAGTCAGAGCACAGTTGACATTGTGTGCCACTTGTGTATATTTAAGCCCGCATAGAACTCACGAATTCGCCTTGATATACTCTGATCCCTACGGCATTTTCAAGTTATAACCGTACTCTTAATGTTATTTGGAACGTTTTCAAAACTTTTTTGCATTGTTTTAGGTATAATTTTTCCGTATTTCAAAGCGTCCTTTTCGAAGCTACATCGGATTACAATGCAAACAGCCCTAGACATCAAATTTGCCATGTTGTTGGTTGCAAAAGCTTAGGTTTATTCAGCCTATTCTTTTAAATTAAAAATATTGTTTTTTTACAAAGTGATGGATGTACTGGCATCATTTGCTGACCAAATTAGGGGAGCCAAATGGGCATCCAGGTCAAACATGTGCTCCGTCCTCTCTTAAATCTGTGAAAATCATGGACCGAAATTTTTCAATGCCATTTGCTGGTCCGGAATATAGTTCATTCAATGACTGAAACAGAAATTTGTTGTTGCAGACGTATTTATAGTACAATCAGGAACTACTCTATTTGCTTCGCCATGCATTGTTCCTTTCGATTGATCATCGTTCATTCCTTTTCTTTCAGCAGGCACCAAAGATCGATTGGTTTCTTCAGGACATGACACTGGTACCTGTTAAACATCTTCACCTTTTTTGCATGCGTACTGCATGCTTGTCACGACCCTGAACAAAAAAAAGTGCAATGTTTTTCAGAGTACTACCATTAATTATATATTGCCGATGGATTGTAAGTACATTATTAGTTGGCTATTGGCGAGTAGTTTAAGTTAACAGAGGAGGATTAGTACGATGCCTTATGCTGGATGGGTCGCTTTGGAAGCTAGGGAAGAATGGTGGTTAACTACCATCCACGTGGTAAGAAGGGTGGTAGAACATGCCCATCGAATAATTATGATTTAAAATGGATTTGCTGTGGCAGGCCGCGGGGATGTGTGTTTAATTGTTTATGGTGGTTGGTGTTGACGCACATGTATTCAGTTAGAAAGGAGCTATTCTCCCGGCAACAGCACTGTTCCCGTCCAGCAACAGCACTGTTCCCGTCCGGCAACAGCTTTGTTTTCATTTGTTCGTTGGCTGTAGAATAGGGGTTAGTTGCTGCTGAATAGGAGGTTAGTTTTGCACGTTTGCTGCTTGTACTCGGTATATATGAACACCAACCGATGATCAATAGAATCTTGTTGAGCGTCATCTCTTTCTACGGTTGGAACGGCCGAACAGCAGTGTCTCATCTCTTCATTCACATCTTGCCTAAGATCTGGTAGTAGTATTAAGCTAGCTATGGACTCCATCCACATTACTCAAGAATTGCATCTAAAAAATGAGCCTAAGATCTGGTGGTTAAGCAGCCTCAATTTTTAATCAACTTTTCACTTATCACTTGCATGAAAAAGATTCACAAATAGAACATTGGTGAAAACGATAATGTATGACAAGAAGTTTCATACATCTGGGATCTCTTTAATTGTACTGTTGTCACAGAATGCTGGTGGAGCTAGCGTCCTTAGGAAAATGCCTTCTTCTTTTTCACTGAATTCTGGTGAGCACATGGTTGACCTGTACGCTCTTTTGGCTTCCTAATTCGGTCAGCAAATGACACTAATACATCGATCGTTATGTATGTACAACAAACATTGTTAAAAAGTAGGAAAAATCAAGTGATAAAAGGGCAAATCTGATTTCTAGGCTTCCCCCTTTAATTAAACTGCATATATCTCTGTTTTTTTATCATTAGCACCATCAAGATTCAAGAGGAATAATGGAACCATAAAGGTCTCTTTTTCAGCCATCTTCCAGAAAAGGGAGGGGCATTTTCATGAACTTGAGCTTCTTGGCCAAGTCAATTTGCCAGAGAAAGTTCAGAAATCATCGCATTGCACCTTCACTTGGAACTTTCTTCTCAAAGTAAATGCCCCCATCGATCACTCTGGCAGTGTAATTAGTGGAAATAATCATTGCGAATCATCAGCTGGTGATAGGCTGGTTGGCAATCACTAAAATGTGTATACGTGACCCTATATCTTCAGTGTGTTTTGTCCATGTAATGTTAGGTGGGGAAGAAGCTAATTTACTGCTAATATCTCCTGATTACGGCAGTGACACCATTGATGAGTCCATTGTTTGGCTACATCTCCTAGTTGTCCTTGTCTAAGAAAACAATGGAATAAAAAGATTTAGAGCTGACACACAGGACAACGGACAATGTTGTATTCGCTTCAAAGCTTGAACCTGCTTGAGGTAAACAGTGCATTAGGACCTCTCTGTTAGCTTGGGTTAGGCTTTAATTGGTCACCTAAGGTACGTGAATTTATCCCTGATGGAAGATAGGTGAAATCCGTGGTGAATTTTGCTTGAAGTGAAACGACTGTATCATCCTGATGGGAGGGGGAAAAGACAGCGTTTTCTGCCATCAGAATAGTTTTGCAAAAGCTCTTCCCGGCTACCATTTTCTCATGCATGATCAGGAAATGCGTGGCCTCTATTCAGCATGCATATATTAGGACATTAGTATCCTAGAATTTCTTCAATAAACTGAAAGATATTCTCACCAGCTCAATCACTAAACTAATTATGTTTTCTTATATGCATAGAATTCGATGCATAGATGTACAATCTGGCAGAGTGATCAACCACTACGCCGGCTAACTACGGCCCTGTTTGGCATAGCTGAAACTTATGGGGTTTTGCTGAAAGTTGCTTATGGCTTTTAGTTTTTGGCTTTTATGAGAAATTTTTAGATTCTCTAATACACTAAAAGCCGGAAAAGCTACTCGTAACTAGCTTAACAGTTTTTAGTTCATCTCATCAGACTAGCTTTTTTAGCTTTTTAAAGCCAACAATAAAATAACATGTTTGTTTTAGCTTTTGGCTTCTGAGAAGCAGAAACGAGCAATAAGTTGAAACAAACAGGGTCTACATGTATCAAGATAAATAAGATGGTGAGTTCACAGACCGCCCACCTAAATTTCTGTAAGCCAAAGTAAATATGGCTGTTGCATATAATATGATGCGAATAAAATGTTGCGAGTTATATGGCAATGACAACCTGTACATGAGTAGTCTTGTGCTCCTAAATATTAGCTTATGAGACCATTGTTTCGTGAGACAACAACCATTTCTTTCAACACCCCTCCCCAACCGTACCTGAAATTGTACTAGAACAAAACAAACCTTCATTACCACAGAACATGCAATAGGTAGTGACTCATCAGTGTCAGTTATGCAGGAACTAGCACTGAAAATGTATCAGTGCCAGTTCTTAATCTCTCACTTGTGAACAATGATTGAGCCTCTAAAACTGGCACTGAAACTGACTATAAGTATCGGTTCGTAGCTAAAACTGGCACTGATGGTTCCCACAGTACAAAGCTCACCTTCTACCCCAAGGCCGACCAGAACAGAGCCAACCCCCAAGCTCGAGCAGAACAGAGTTGGCCACCATTTTTATCGTCCTTGCAATTGGAGCATTCAAATTTGAAAGAGTCAAGGTGCTCTAAGGTTAGTAAGATGATCTATATTTCATTTTTAGTTAGACTTACTTGGTAGATTGCTCTAGGGTCGATGGTAGGCGTTTGTTCCATAGTGATGAAGTTTGAGATCCAATTGAGATCTAATTTAGAAAAAGTTTGCAATTATGTCATTGTTAGATATATAGAGATGATCTACATTTCATTCGTAATTGGATTTTGTTGCTAGATTGCTCTAGGTTTGAATGTAGGTGATTGTTCCTTAGTATTGAATTTTGGAAGGAGCAAGAGCTCCAATTGAGATCTAATTTAAATTTTTTTTGCAATTTTGTTATTGTTAAATGTATAGAGATGATCTACATTTTATTCATAATTGGATTTAGTTGCTAGAATGCTCTAGGTTTGAATGTAGGTGATTGTTCATTAGTGTTGAATTTTGGAAAGCTCCAATTGAGATCTAATTTAGAGAAAGATTATAATTTTATCATTGTAGATGATTTAAGGAGTAGATTAAAGCCACATGTAAATAGATGTGGGTGCGTACATTAAAATCTAGCTCCAATTTTCTATATATAGATTGCGTATATTTTGAAGTCTTAAATTTAAATACTAATGCAATGGATTTCCTCTATTAATTAATCAATGTAGTGAATTTAACATAATTGATATAATACTGTGCTGTAGTGATGGCATGTCCACCCACGGATCGCAATCGGACATGACAACCTTTGGAAGGTGAGTCCCCTGACCCGGCCCAACTACCGGAAGGAGATGGGCACCCAAATACGGACCAATCAAGATGCGAGGTAATTCATTAAATTTATTTTAGATTTTAAAATCTTTAATGATTATAAGTTGTATGGTTTTAATTATAATGATTTGCAGATGAACTAGTCATGGATGTACAAGGATTAAGAGTCAGAGTTCTTTAATGGCATTGAGGCTTTTTTTAGGGCTGCCGCGGCATACAAGAAGTCAAAAAGGAAGCGTGTCAATCACTATATATGCTGTCTGTATGTCGATTGCAAGAACGAGAAGCAATTTGTAAACATAGAGCAGATTCGTGCACACTTGATTCTCAGGGGTATCAAAGCTGGCTATACCTGTTGGACTAAGTGCAGTGAACTTAAAGATGTTATGCGTGAAGGACAACCAACAGTCGAAGAAGATAGAAGCAACAATATGATGGCTAACAAAGACTTCAATATGTTAGCATTCGAAGATACTTTTGTCGTGGAAGCGATATATACTTTTGTTGGCAACAATGAAGACGACATAGAACAATTGTTGCACAATGGGGAGGGGGACTTCGCCAGTGAAAGATAACATCAAAAGTTCCAGTATATGGTAGAGGACTCAAAAACACCAGTTTATCCGAACTGTAAAGATGAGCACAACAAGTTGCATGTGGTGCTGACACTGATGCAAATGAATACTATCAATGGTTGGGTTGATAAGGGGTTCAATGAATTGTTAGAATTCTTGAGGGAATTGCTTCCAAAGGGAAACGAGTTGCCCAAAAATACGTACCATACCAAGCAGGTTATCTATCTATTGGGATTAGAAGTAGAGAAAATACATACATGTGAAAATAATTGCATGTTGTTTTGCGATGAGGATGTGTTTGCAATGCACCATGGTACAAGCGTAACGTTGATGATATCGAGAGCGATGGCGTGGGGGTGAAGAGAAATAAGAAAAGACCTCTTGTTAAGGAGTTTGGTATTTCCCTATAATATTTCCTTTGAAGCGATTGATTGCTAAAATAGTGAATGCTGAGTTGATGTGATAGCACGCCGAACAGCGTAAGAAAGATGGATTGCTTAGACACCCTGCTGATGGTATGCAATGGGGGAGATTCAGTACAGAATATAAGGAATTCAGAGATGAAGTGAGGAATATAATGTTGGACTGAGTACGGATGGGATGAATCCTTTCGGCAACACGAGAAGTACTCATAGCACTTGGCCAGTGACTCTCTGTATCTACAATCTTTCACTTTGAATGTGTATGAAGTGGAAGTACCTTATGATGCCTTTATTGATTAGTGACCCAAATCAACCAGGCAACGATATCGATACGTACCTCAACCATTGGTTGAAGATCTTCTTGTAGTGTGAAAAGATGGCATACGGGTATGGGATGAGTACAAACGTGAGAATTTCACCCTACACGTAAAGTTGTTCATAACGATCTCAGATTGATCTACTTGGTAACCTATCAGGATAGGCTGTAAAAGGGTACAATAAATGTGTTAAGTGCTTGGAGGAAACAGGGGGATGGTGGCTGACGAACAGTCAAAAAATGATCTTCATGGGTCATCGTAGGTTTCTTCGTCCGGATCACCCATACCGCAAGAATAAAAGAGCTTTTGACGGGATAGTGGAGTATCATCAAGCTTCGAAGATTCGCACTAGAGAACAAGTATTTAAGATGGTAAAGAAACATAGAGTTATACATGGAAAGGGGTCAGACAGTACAAAAATTTTGGTTGGGCAACATGCTCCTATGTGAAAAAAGATATCAATATTTTGGTTGCTATCTTATTGGAAGTATCTTATGGTCTGACACGCAACCAACGTCATGCACAGGGAGAAGAATGTGTTTGATAGATTTATTGGTACCTTACTAGACATATCTAGCAAAACAAAATATACACTAAATGCATGACTGGACCTATAAGAAATGAACCTTGGGAAGGACCTATATAATATACAATTAGACAATAGCAAAATGAAACTTCCCACATCTTGCTACACTATGAGCAAGGAAGAGAAGATCAACCTATGTAGTTACTTATGTGATGTCAAAGTTTTGATTGGTTACTCCTCCAACATCAGGAGCTTAGTAAACATGACAGATAATAAATTAGTTGGCATGAAGTCTCAAGATTGTCACATGATGATGATGCAGATGCTTTCGGTTGCAATTAGATGTATTCTACCGGATAAGGTCTGAGATCCAAACATAAAGTTGTTTTCATTCTTCAATGCAATTTCACAACAAGTCATTGATCCGAACAAACTGACAAAGTTGCAAGAAGATGTGGTTCATACTATATGTCAGCTTAAGACTATTTTCCCTCCAACATTTTTTGATATAATGCCCCCATCTAATTGTTCACATTGTAGGTGAGATAAAGAGCCATGGCACCGTGTTTCTACATCATATGTATCCTTTCAAAAGGTTCATGGGGTTTTTGAAGAAATATGTTCATAACCGAGGTCGCCCGGAAGGTTGCATTGCTCAAGGGTGGACTACGGAGGAGGTCATTGAGTTTTGCATTGATTACATGAAACTGAACGTGATTGGTATGCCTATATCTCACTATGAGGGGAGGCTAAAGGGGAAAGGGGCGATATGTCATACTTCAATCCATATCAAAATCGTGTTTCATTCACTCAAGCATATTTTACAGTTCTGCAACAATCAGTTGTAGTGGACACATATGTCAATATGCATGTGAGCATGCTACGCTCCACAAATCCAAACAAGTCAAAGGATTGAATCGCAAGAGAGCACATAGATAATTTCAGTAATTAGTTACGTAAATACATGATGGGTAAGGATACTGATGATGCTCTATTGGAACTGCTGGTTAATAGCCCGTCTACTATGATTTACACGTTCTAAGCATATGACATTAACGGCTATATATTTTATATGATAGCACAAAACAGTAAAAGCACTAACCAAAATAGCAGTGCCCATATTGATGCCTATGACCGTGTAGGCAATAGGGAGACCTACTATAGATTCATAGAGGAGATTTGGGAGCTTGAAGATGGTGAATTGATGGTCCCTCTATTTCGGTGCCAATGGATCAGACTCCTAGGGGAGTCAAGGTTGACAAGTACGGTATGACTACCATAGACCTCAAACTCATCAGATACAGAGAAGAACCATTCGTGCTTACTAAGGATGTTTGTAACACCCTAATTTCCAGTTTTGTGAATTATTAAAAAAAATTCCCACAAATTAGTGATAGCATCACCATTACTTAGGGTTAAAATGATATTTTCATAAGTCAAAAATAAATAACTTAGGTTATATTTGATTTGTTGCATTCATGCTGGCTCTATAGTTGCAGTAGGCCCCTTTTTCTCCCTCTTTGGAATTTTTGGGTGAAAAATGTTACAAAAACTCGTTTGAATTCGGTTTAGATTTGAATTAGAAATAAAATTAGAAAATAAATAAAAAGAGAAGTAAAAGAATTTCAAACCGAGTCAAAACCCCTTCAAATCTTGGCCCAAAACCTCTTCCCCCCCCCCCCCCACTCTCTCTCTTGGGCCGAAGCCTGAGCTGCTTTCCCCTCCTTTCTCTCCATTCGGGCCAAGCCCACCTTCACGAGCTCGCCTTCCTACCTGAGGCGCCCCTGCCCTCGCTGACCAGCGGGCCCGGCTCAAGCCAAGCCGCTGCCCCGGCTCCTCTTCTCCTTCCTCTGAAAGCGCCTGAGCTTCATCCAGTCGCCAGCCATTTCTTCTTTCCTGCACCCCTCCTCTTCCTATAACGGTCGGATCCAAGCACTTAAGCCCCATCAAGGCCCCCTCGGTTGTTTCTCCCTCTTTTCCCCCTCTCTATTGTGCAATTAAAGCAGGAAACAGCCGGCTATCAAAGCCATGGCCGCCGCCCCTTCTCCCTCAAATTTTGGCAACTCCACTCGCCCTTTCCCTCTATTTAAGCCGCCCTCCTCCTTCTCAGTGAGGTTCCATGCATTTTTGCACCCGCTAGCACCTTTTTCCCTGCTCAAATCACCGTCGTCAGCCTCTTCTTCTTTGGTTCCGGTGAGGAGCTCCGCCGCCGCCGTTCTTCACATCCGCGCTGCCTCCGGCCAATTTGACCTGCTCTCTATCTCTGCAGGTGTCCCCAGAATCGATCCCGTGGCTTGCCATCATTGTTTGGTCGCTGGAGCACCCCTCCTGCCACCTCACTGACTACCGCGACCGTCCTCACCGACCGCTGCCTCCGTCCTCACCGTCGTGCGACCACCCCGACGCCTCTCCAGCCTCCTCATTGCTCGGGGTGAGCTCACCGGCCCCTGCTCGCCGGAGCATCCTGGCCGCCGGAGCCCTTGTCCAGCCAACTCTAGTCATCCTTCGGCCGCCCACCGCCGACCTGAGCCCTTCCCAGAGCTGTCGGTCCATGGGTCCGGCCGAAGGGTGACTGGAGTTGGCTGGACAAGGGCTTCGGCGACTAGGATGCTCCAGCGAGATCTGTGGACTGAGGGGTCTCCCTGGTTCACCACCCGGTGGATGTGGTCCACGCGGGATTTTCTTCACAAAATAATCCATTTCCAATTTATGACATCATCATTGCGCAATAAACAAGTTTTTCAATGTAAAAATAATCGATTTATTCTCTGCTAATAAGTAAATTTGCAGAAACACCCCTAGAACTTCAAATGCTCATAACTTTTTGCCCGTAGCTCCGATTTAGGTGGCCTTTGCGCTCATGTGTAGAATCTTTTTTATAGGATTTTTATCTAGTTTTAGTGTTGTCTGGTGCATGGTTCTTATTGTTGATTGTGTGCTCATGTATACGATTCAATTCAAGAGCAGTTTGGGAATTTCCAAAAAGAGGAATTTGAAGGAACTGTGCATCACCTTGATGAAGGCAAGTGTCTTGACCATGTTGTGAGCCCAGTTTTCATTTAAAGTCAGACTTTACAAAACATGTGTGCTGCATTTGTGGTGAAATAGGTAGTATAGCAAACACTAGTTTTATATACAGGCTTTACTCTTGTAGATGCTTATTTCTTAGTAATATCATGTTTATGCTTAGCCATGCTTTTAGATAAACATGTAGTATACAGGTGTTGAATCATAATCTATGAAACTAAATATTGAGATAGAAAGTATGCTATGATAATTGATGTTGATAAGGGAATTAGCAACAAGGAATCTAGGTTTTGGGCAAGAAGGGTATGTTGGTGTGTGCCTGTTGATGTGTTCCAAGCATGGATAAATTGGATGGATATGTTTGGTGATTACCCATGTGGGATAGTTGTCGGTCTTGCTCAGACCATGTTAAGGACTGATTCGTGGAGCGACCACCTATGACAACAGTACAGCCACGAGACCTATATTGTACAGCTTGGCTAAGTAACTAGATGTTCTAACAATGGTGTGTGAGCCAGTTAGATGTGTAGAGAAGGAAGGGGTACTTCCCGATTCTACCTAGCACAAGAGGGGGCTTCTGGTGTGGAGGGTTACTCCAATTGTGTACGGCGGTGAAACCTCAGTGGGTGAATACATACTGAGAGACTCCTTGGAAAGGCCTCGTAGTGATCTCTTAGCGCACACCCTGGAAGTGTGTAAGGTACCGACGGGTACCAGCAAAAGAGATGATCACGACTCATGGGTAAATTGTACAAACTCTGTAGAGTGTCAAACTGAATATTTAGCCATGCTCACGGTTATGAGCGATATGGACCCTCACATGATTAGTTGGGTGGATGTTTTCCATGGTTGAGATATGGATGAATTCTCGGATGTAAAAGAAGATCTTTTGTACTTCTTTCATTTTTAAAATAAAACTATTTTTTCGTAGCTTTCGGCTAAAATTGGCTTTATGCAAATAAAACCCTAGAGGATAAGAAACCTTAGTTAAGCCTTCACATCATACTTTCCCCCACTTGCTGAGTATTGGAAATACTCACTGTTGCTTTTAAGAAGGTGAAGCTTTTGAAGATTATCCTGAAGACGGTGCTAAGTTCTAGGCTTGTGGCACTTCCAGTCGACTGTCTGTGGTCTGGGCTGTGTCATGTTTCTTTTCCGCTACTATGTAATTTTCTTTAGACCCATGTGGTCATTTTGTAATAATTAATATTGTGATAATGAGCACTGTGTCTGTTATTCACTAATGATGTCGCTTTATGTATGTGTAAACTGATCCTGGCATACATATAGTTTACATTTGGTTTTGGTCTTAAAACTAGGTGCGACAATGTTGCACAAGTTTTCTATGTAATGGATCTGGACCCAGCTAACAAGGAGGAGCACACGTGGTTCTTCAAGGAAAAGGAAAGATTGTCGGTATTGAGGATATTATCGACAAAGAAGACTATGATAAATTCAACGACCTACCTCCTTTTAGAGATAATGTCGAACTGCCTCTCATTGATGACATTGAGGAAGCTACGTACATACGTCGTGATCATAATGAAGCATTAATCAATTAATGAAAGCAGATTTCATGTATTTGTATAAATTTAGGATCACATTAATTTATATCAAAATGTGTTGGTCATTCATTGGGGACCTCATAATTTAGTATAATCCTTAATTTATATCGAAAAGTGTACCCCGTTTATATGTGCTATGACACTCGTTACCAATCTAAGATAGTAGACTATATACCTATGCTTGATTTCTACGTCTTCAAGGTTTCTAGGTCTTTGAGGGTATATATGGAGTAATAATATGCTTTAATTTATATTTAGGACATGTATTAATTAAGAAGCTTAATTTTTTATTAACTATACACATTGTCTTATGTAATAAAAAAAATGTAATATAAGAATATGACATAATATATGATATTGTATTAAATATATGCATATAGAATATGTAATAGAAGAATGTTTCCTAAGAAAAAATTATCAGTACTAGTTCTAAGTAATAACCGACTCTGATACATGTATCAGTACCAGTTTGTACCTAGAACCGACACTAATTCCTTATCTATATAGCCAGCACTTAGCCCGACGTCGCCACTTCCTCTGCGCTCTGCCCCGATGCCGTCCGCCCGTGCCTGCGCCCTCTCGTCGTTTGCCACCATGCCCTGACCTCAGCAGCTGCTGTCCCGGCACTGCTCGGATCCTGTAGGCCCGCCCCTCGCCATCCTCCACCGCCCAAATCCCGCAACCCCGACTCCATCCGCCCATGCATGTGCCCCCTCGCCGTCCTCCGTTGCCCTAACCTCGGCAGTCGCTGCCCCAACGCCGCCCGGATCCTACAGCCCCGACATCGTCCAGCTCGTGCTCGTGCCCCTCCCTATGAAGGTCTTCTCGCCATGATGACCCCGACCTCACTCCTCACCCAAGACCTCGACCATGCTCCTCCCCGTCGACGAGATCTCCCTCCTCACCGTCAACACCACCATAGGCTTCAATAATTCCATAAGCAAAATTTGAATTGTATGTACTTCAAGTGGAGATAATTTTATTGTGAAAAGAATAGGGAATTTCCTTTTCTACAGGGCTTAATTTTTTTTTGTAGTATGTTATGTTGAGTCACACTGAGGTGTTAGTTTGACATAGGTGGTTAAGTTATATGGATCATGGATAGTGACACTAGTTTTGGAAATGACTATTAATTAGACAAGCCTGATAGTTATCTCAGAGTTAATTGATTGGAGTGCATGATTATATGAACACCAATAAATGTATGACTGTCTAATTTTGTTTCTATTAATATGTTATCCTTCAATGATTGGTGGATATGCGAAAGTGATAATAAGGTTGTGTTGGAAGGCTTCTCGTAAATGACTCATGCATATTACTTCATTGCATGTTGATCAAAATGAAGAATAGAAAGACTTGGGTGCATGATGGTTTGATCGAGAAGACTTTGCAAGCCTTCTATTTTTTATGTTGCTTTCAGCAAAGAGACTATCCAGTGCTCTTGATTTTGTTTGATTTTTTTTATGTAAACTATGTGTTTACATGGCAATGATATTAGTATATGTATTTTTGCACATTCTTCATCATGGAGTTAAAGAAGAAGTCTTTGACTCTTCTCAGTAATGGTGAAATTTGACTTCAAATCTGAAAACACATATTGGTGCAAGCTTACTGCGGAGCTTTGGTGCAAGCTTGCAGTGATTAGAACCGAGTTTGATGCCTTACTTCTGATCAGTGAATTTTTGAAGCATATGCTTTGGTTTCCTTTGTGTGACAATTCTACATATTGTTGGTATTTCCTTGACTTGCATGCCTAAGGCAGTCACTGTTTTTTTAAGCATGCTACTTGGTTACCTCTTGATGGCCGGCTCTCCATCCTTCCTTGCACAAGTAGTCCAAGCAATAATCTAGGAGACACCAAAAGTTATGAGGTTCTGACTTCATGGTTTTTGCTGTGCATAGAGCCATTTCTGATTTGGATTGTTGGCTATCAATTAATTTATCTGCACATCATTTTTGTTAGATTGTCATATCTTGGTTCTTGGAGTAGTAGATGCAGTTGAAGACTGGTATTTGTGCAACCAAAAGAAATTCATGTTATCTGTGTGAACCAATTGTTTGAGTTGACTGCATAAAAAAAAGATTCATTAGTGATTATAAGATCTTCCAAAATGAGTTTCACAAAAAAAATTCCATTCTTATGCATTATCTAATTCTGTGACGAGCTAATTCTAATGCAGTATTATCTTGTCAATTGTTGTGTTTCCTTTTCATGAAATATATGCTTGGGAACTGCCCTGATGCTACTATGAGGAAGGACCATGCATAAGTGTAGTAGTAGTGTGTTTGAGCTACCCCATTTAATTTTGGTTTAAAAACAGCAAGCATGTATTTTTTCATGTATTTAGAATTTTCCATGTATTTAGTGAATTTTACATGTATTTAGAATTCTTTATGTATTTAGTGAATTATACATGTATTTCAGGTAAGATGTCACAATATGAATATATATTTGGCATGTAAATCGTAACATGTATTTTAGAATTTTTATGTATTTACAATTTCATGTTTTTAGAATTTTTATGTAGGAATGGCACATACAAAATTCAACCGCCGTGCACAGTCCCGCCCCGCCCCCCTCCGATACAAGGCTCCTCCTCAGACCTGGGTTCAGCCTCGGTACAAGATGAGCTTGGAAACATGGAGGTAGACCAGACGGGAGATGATAGCCCAACTTCATACCTCAACATGGATCAACTTGAGGTTCAAATAGCCGCTGATGATCTATAGGGCACGACCAAAGATGATGCTTTGGATGGTAAGATCGATCCTGATGATGATGCTCTGGAGGGTGAGACGTTCGGGGAAGAGAGGAGTAGACGAGGTCCTAGCAGGATGCCCGAGGGACTCTTTGTCCTCACAGAGGTTAATTCAGTCGGGGAACCCACAAGACTTAAAGTTGTTCTGGGGCCGTTCAAGATAGCAATCAGGTGTCTCGTGAGGGACCATGTTGCAGTCACCTATAGAAATTGAAAAGGCAGACAAAATAACAAGTGGGTGGTTCCTAATAACATCAAGGATTTGATGTGAGGCAAATTAGCGGCAAAGTTTGAATACCTTGAAGGATGCAACATGGTCAAAGTGAAGAGTCGTGCCATATCAACAATGGGCACCATGTTCAAGACTTTTAAGGGTAAGCTGTGGAGAGAGTATTACTTGAAGGGTCGAACACCGAAATATGAGGATTATCCGACGATGGAACTATTTTAGAAGGATTTCATAGAGTATAAGTTGTCAGAGGAAGCACAACAGCTAAGTGAGACAAACAATGCCAACTTTCACAAGAACTTATACCCCAACAGAACTAGATCACGTGGGTATATGAGGAAATATGACGAGTGGGAAGAGAAGGAAGAACAAGTAACCCGCAGTGGTGCCACATCTGCGACAACTGAGTGGATTAAATGAGCGAAATACTTTTTGTACGTGAGAGGGGTGACTTTGTCGGCAGAGGGCAACCTAATCTTCAAAAGCGACAGAGAATAGGAAGTGACTCAAAGAATTGCAGACACCCACATCCAGTCTTCCTAAGTCTCTTTCAGGCTAGAAAGGGGGAAAGATCAGCTAACCTTGGCACTGCGAACCAAGGAGCACCCAGGTCGCACTAGAGGAAAGGGTGTGGTGCCTTGGAAAGAGGGATTCCCAAAAGACACTAAAAGTTACAGGAGTCGAAAAAGAAGAAGAGAAGAATTGGAAGAGGTGTTGGTTTTTATTATGTCAAGAACTTGTACAAGAGTGGCATATGACAGACGTCAAAATCAAAGAAGCACTTCAGCAAGGAAATAGGCAGCAACAAGCCAAAGATAATGTTTTGAACCCTGATGGTCGTCGGAGTAACTGCGCGTCCATAGGGTTTTCAAAAGAAGAATTGACCTGTTACCCCATTGATGACATCACAGGAAACAAAGAGTGTAAGCTTGTCGTGCTCACCTTGAACATTACCACCACGGTGGCTATGGGGTAAGTTGACCAATGCGTGAAAGGGGCTCTCTTCAACAATCTCCTGATACCACGGGGATACGCCAAGGTCTACGTGAACTCTGTACGAAGGCCATACCGTAAGATTGACATGGATTACCCTAGAGAGACCGGTTCCAAGAGGCAAGGATCAAACATAGGTGGTTTTGTTCTGTGGAACAAGTGCTATATAGTATTTGAAGAAGAGACAGATGAGTCATCTGATGCGGAGTCAGACTCACCAAGAGCCTTCCTACCACCTAGAAAATCTCCAACTCCTTCACGATCATCGTCACCGCCACCATCTCCAAGGAGATCTCCAACTCCTCCCCCACGGAGGTCACCACTAGAGCCACCAAGAGAACCAACTCTATCACCACCACTGTCACCAAGTGAGCTAACTCCTCCCCCTCAGAAGTCATCACCACTACCACTAAGAGAGCCAACTTCTCCCCCTCAGAAGTCGACATCACATGCATAATCTAAGGATTTGAGTTCATCTCAGAAATTGACTCCATCCCAGAAGCAAATGCCACCTAAGAAGGTGGGAGCACCTGAGAAGTTGCCTTATGCACAAACTAAAGAGGAAACCAAAGCGATGATGGATGCCAATATCAAGAAATTCTTGCAAAGCCAGAGCTTGTGAAGAAAATACCAATCCGTACAGAAACATATAAGTTTTTCTTAAAGATGGCCACACCTGTTGAGTCTAAGTATAAGTCAGACTACGTGTATATCAATAGCAAGAAATACTTGAAGGAGTCTACAATCGAACAGATAGTACAAGAACAAGATTTAGAAAGATTTCTTGAAGAATCCAAAATAACAAGAGAGCAACTTCTAGACAAGTTCTTAGCACCAAAAGCCACTGAGAGATGAAAATTTAAGTTGGGCGAACTGTTGATTGCGTCAAACGTGTGGAACAACATAACATTTCAACTTCAGAAATTCTATACGTGGTACATGAAGGAGTCGAGGGAGGGTAGACAAATGTTCGAGGCCACATACAAGCATCGAGATTTTCTACACAGGGAGGACATTATTTTTATATTATTCAAGAAAATGTATCAAGTGTACTAGCAAGATGCCATCGACGTGTCTATCACAAGTTGTTGGACTCTGTAAGTGTCATATACGTATAATTCATAGTATACATTTTTTACCATTAGATTGAATATCTTAACTTATTTCTATTGTAGAATGGAGGTACACAAATGCAGGATGGATGACATCCACCATGTTGGATTCATCGACCCACATAAAGTGAACTCGACAACGATCCAAAGCATATCAAAAGAAACTGAGGGCTATACATTAGAGTGTATTCTAGAGCTACAATTGAAGTAATACATACTTTTACCCTATCACTTTGGATATGTGTTTCCCTCCAGGAATGGTCTACTCTTTTTGAGCGATACAACATTACAAATTATGACCAACTAACCTATGGTGACCTATATGCAGTTTTCACTTAATCCTCCTGATCATCCAACTAGACATTAGCAAGATCATTGTCTTAGACTCACAAAATAATCTAAAAGAAACCTAACAAGCCGTCATTAACTTGCTACAAAGGTAATCTCGATCATTTCATTATTGCTCTTGTAATCTTTATGGTAATAATCATACACATATATAGTGTACACACGATACATCAAGAAGAGTGTTAGACACCAGCTATACACGAAAGAATGGATAGTTTGATACAACTTTTCTTGTAGTAAGCAGGGTCTGAGCAACAATTTATGTGTTTTTTATGTAATAAAATTCATGCACGGATTCACCGGAGATGCGTTGCTCCAGATAACCGTTGCTGAGATGGTGACTTACATATTGATGACTAATTTTCAAATTTGATACATATTTATAAGGATTGATTTCTTCAATTCTTGAAATTGTAGCTCTTTAAGCTGGCCACAAATAAACTCTTGCCTATTAAAATCAATGCACTTCAAGAATAATTTGTCGAGTTCATCAATGACCAAGTCATCAGACCAACCAGTGAGTACCATGAACTTGGCTGGTCAATCTTGTTACCTTCAAAGATAGAGTTCAGACCCTTCGATTAGCGAGAAACATTAAACTTTTGATTCTCGTTGTAATAAAACTTGACATGTATGCGGTATATATATCTATGATGAGACTTGATGTTTTGTGACTTAAATTTATATGTAATTACGTATATATGCTACAATAAAACTTGACATCTCGTGAATTAAATTTATATGTATGTGCCTATAAATATATCATACACTATTGACCGCAACGATAAAAATTTAAAAATAGACAATGTATTAATAGTAAATGCCAAATTTTAAAGAAAAAAAAAGACGAGAAACACCTATCACTATCGGTTGATAAACCATCAGTGATACTCCATATATCACCGGTAGTGATAGTTAGAGTATCACTGCTGGTTAGATTCACGAACCAACAGTGATGCTAATTTTTAGTATCGATTCTATATTCGATACTATTATTATTGAATAATCAGTGACGATTTAATATTCATCACTAATAATAATTTTAAACCTTTATTTATGATAGATTTTGTAGCAGTGTTTGTAGGGAGTAGGGAATTTGGAGTCCACCTCTTGTTGTAATCTCCAAGTCGCAGCTTTTCAATCTGTTGGATGGAGCGGTTTCTCGAAAGACACGTGCGGTAGCAGTTACATGACAAAAGTTGAGGTAAGCACTCGTTCAATTCAATCAACGGAAACAAGTGTTGAAAATTTTTCGATGCCCACATCAACGGTTGTGGTTTGTGGCAACTCTCGGTCGGTGGTGTATTAGTAATTTTCTAAAAAAACACAGAGAGAAAAAATATGAAAGGCCACATGTCAAGTGAATCTGTCGTGGCCCATAGGCACAAAAGTTGGGCTTAAGTACTTGTAGCCCATAGCGTTGATGGACTTACGTGAGCCCAGATTTCATCATACCGGCAGACTTACTTGTAGCCCATAGTGTTTTGTATATTAAGAACATTAGAACACAACATTTTCCTATCACCCTTCCAATGAGCAACTGGAGTCTAGATCTGCAATTTTTTGAAACAACTATATATATTTGTAATTTTTTATTTAAAAAATATAAAAATAGAATCGAAACAATTCTAGCATGTATTTTACCAGGCTTGTAAGCCTGGAATAAAGGGATGCACAGGTGGCCCACAGGCACAGGCGCCATCTCGTTCGCCTCCCCACCTCATGTCGCCGCAGCTCCCAGCGTCTCCTCCCCCCTCCATCTATTTAAACTTGGTTCTTCCATGATATGGTGGGCTCCAACCGAGAGGAAAAGGAGCTAGAACTAGCCAACTAGGGGTGGAACAGCGGCCCTTGTGGCACACCGTACAAGAGGTGGCACATCTAGCGCGACAGAAGGGTTCATGCGGCTGGCAGCAAGCCATGCCGCGCGGTTCAGCCTCACTCGATTGCTGAGCTCGACGGTGCTCCTGATTGGGTTGCGGATGAAGCATCCAAGACAGCGAGCGTGTGAAGGAACGAGACAGGGCTTCTGTCCTCCGGGGACACGTCGAGGGAGATCTGGGCGCCACCTCACCCGCCATTCCCATCCAGCCTGCTCCTCGGACGAGCCACTACGCCGCCGCAATACTGCGCCTTGTGCAGATGCGCCCCAAATTGAGCGTTCGCCGTAAGGTTGTATTGCCTCGAGCGTAACATTCTGAGTTTTAGTATATATAATAAACAAATTTCACACTAATTTAAAAATTTTCTAACTAATATAAAATCAAGAAATTATATATTTAAATAAATATATCTTGTGTATATATATATATTCAAATATATTAATTTGGCTAAGTATTTCAAGGAGACCAAATTAATTTATAAATTAATCCCTGCAATAAATTGAAATCATATGTATTTTTGTTTATTTGTTTTTATGTTTCTTTGAGTGGAGATTTGAAATTGAATGTCTCTCAATCTCAAAACTTTTCATAGATTCTTTTCAACTCAAATCCAAAATTGAATTCAAATAATCAAATTTGAACCTCAGATCCAATTTATAATTCAAATGCTCTTATTGAATTTATGCCAAACCCCAAATCCAAATTCAAATTGCCCAATTGGATTTACACCAAAACCTTTTTTTCTGGTTTTCTTTTTCTTCTCGAGCTGTCCCTCTCTCCCTTTTCTTGCGTAGCCCAGCTCCCTCCTCTCTACGCCAGTTATTGAGCCGGCCCTGCTACCTCACGCGCACGCGCACAAGCACTGCACTGGCCGAATAGCCGACCCAACTCTTTCTTTCCCATGCGCTCGTCAGCCCGCCCGCATGCACGTGCTACCCATGCGTCAGCTATTTTACTGCTCGCCTCTCCCCCCCCCCTCACTGTCACGCTGGGCCCTCCGACCAGGCACTCGTCTCCCTCCTCCAATGTATGTCGGCTCATTGTTCTTAGTATGGCCGCTGCTTTTCAGCGCAATTAAGGCATTGGTGACTTCGTCACCCACCTTTCCCCTTTCTACTCTCACAGCACGCAACCCGAGCTAGCCCTGGCACATGCGACTTCGCCATCCACCCGTACGTAGTGGTCAGTGGCTGCACTGACACGCCACACGAATTAAGGTAGGAGTCGACCACCGCACTGCTCACCTAGGACAACGTGACACCGCGAGCCTCACACCGCCTCAAGCCGAGCCGCGAGGCTATAAAAGGCGCACCCCAGCCTCTCCTTCCCCCTTTCCCCATCTCCCCTCCACTGCCCAAATACTCCATCGCCGCCATTGCAAATTGCCACCTCCACCCAATCCATCGTTGTCTAATCCCCAAGAGCAGCCGAGGAGCAACTGGAGTATGCCACTGACCTTATGCCGCCCTATCCTTGTCCAGACACTGGAAGGAAGCACGTGTGCACGGAGCCGAGCCAACGTCATCGTCGCTGGAGCTTCTCAGCGCCTGCCACCTTCCTTCCCTTCAGTCCAAACACCAGTAAGCTCCCCGAGCACCTCCTTCCCCCTCTTGACAGCACGTCATCGGTCGTTTAGCTCATCTTCGCGCGCTTGACTTGACCGTGGGATTTCTTCCACCGTGCCAATGAATTGCTCGCCACCGACACCCTTCCTTCTCTCTATGTGGGCCGGCCGTCATTCCAAGTAGCCCAGGAGCACTAGGTTCCCTTTACTTTCAGGAAAGTCACGCTATATTAGTGGGAGCGCTGCTCGTTTCCTCTCCGCCATCATCTCCCGTCTCTGATCGCAGTCTGGGAGTGCCTCGACCTCCTCTTGCCATAGATGAGCCCTAGGTTGGAATCCCCATTGCTCATAGCATATACATTCCGTCCTGAGCCCTAGCTAAAACTAAACCCTGACGAGCTTCTCGGTGAAGCTCCATTGCAAACCCTCAACGCTGGCTTCTCCTCTGTGTTGTGCCGCCCAAGGGCCACACGTGTGCCACATGGGCTTCGTAGTCTTTCGGCATGGGCCGATTGGGCAAGCCACGCGCCTTAGCCGTTGGCCCGGTCAATCAGGCGTTTCTCCTCACGGGCCAGCCAATTAATGAGTTGGCCTAGCTACAGTAGCCCATGAAACCAAGTGACTCGGTTCCAATGGGCCACCACTATGCAAGCCAGGCCCAGGCCCAAGCTCGAGCCTAGTCCAGCCTAA
Organism: Phragmites australis; assembly: GCF_958298935.1. Lineage (NCBI taxonomy): Eukaryota > Viridiplantae > Streptophyta > Magnoliopsida > Poales > Poaceae > Phragmites > Phragmites australis. Next base: position 17,669,277 of record NC_084926.1, read on the forward strand.
TGGCCTAGTGGGTCCCACCTATGGGCTACGCATCATTGTTCATTGGGTCCCACCTGTGGGCCCCACTCATAAATATTGTCATTTCATATTTTCTTGATTTAATTTTAGATTAAATCTTTCAAAGTCATAACTTCTCCATTTTGACTCCGATTTCGGTGATTCTTTCACCTAAATTCATCAAAATTTGAGATCTATCATTCTATCATAGTGTGATATCTATTAGAGCTCATTTGGTATATAGAGCTCATTTGGTATATAGAGCTCATTTGGTATTCTATTTGGTGTTATTTGATTCTTCTCTAGCATAGGCAATGGTTGATCGTAATTGCATTTGCAGAATTGGAGGATTTCGTGGGGGACCTGGAGGATCCTGACTTAGACCAAGGCTTAGAAGAAGACTTCGGAGAAGACAAGTCCTATTTTCTTGATCATTTTGCACCTATGTTTTCAATAACTTAAATTGATCGACTTAAAACATGCCTTATTATCGCATGTTCTATGTATTGTTCTATTTCAACTCCTTGCAGTAGCTAAATTCTATCAAATAATTGTCATACCTTAATGCCATCATCCCAAATACATATCACCCTAGGATTACTTGTCGTTATATATATTAGCATCAGACAACGTCTTGATATACTAGCATGCCTAGGATGGAATACACCTCTTCGACAATGTTGCCTTGGAATACATCTCTTCGGAGATGTCACGTTACTAAACATCATTTCAACTCACATACCATGATTCTTTGGTGATTATGAAATGCTTGATGTAGTGTGGGATATGGCGGGTGTGTGTAAAAATGGGTGAAGACTGTTTTGGCGAGAGCAAGTAGAGTAGTCCTCTGGTTGAGAATGCTCTTGGAGTCTTGAGCTACCTTTGTGATATTCATTGCCAACTGAACATGTCTGCCCCAACTGTATGAGTATGAATCATTATGAATATGACTTAACTTTTCTATCTCCCGACCAAGCTGGACATTATACTAGGAGCCATGGGGGTAGTGGGAACCCAAGCATCTGTCAGGTGCTCTATATAGGTTTTTTCAACCCAACCACATAGATGGTCAGTGGGGAAGTGCACTCTATACGGAACCTGAAACACTTGGGGTATCTCGTAAAAAGGTCCTGTAAGGGAAGATGATTGAAGCATCTCGGTATGATTCCTCCGCTTGTAACAATTAGGGGTTGAGTATATCATGTGGGTACAATGTACAATCTCTGTAGAGTATAAATCTATTCGAATAGTCATATCCATGGTCAAGGACATGCAAAAGCAATGACCGTAGCCATTAGACTCGGGGCATGTGTATCCTTGAAAAGTAAGTGTGTGGACTAGATGTCTGTGTGACAAGGTTGCTAGCTCAATTCACAGGAGCTGTGTGGTACTAGAGGTATACTAGACACAATAATAGGGAATGTGGAGTGAGGTATAACCCCTCCTAGGACCAAAAAACCCCTAGATATACCTTGTTTACCCTGTTTTCAAAATTAATAGTAGAGGACATAACTAGATACCTGCATAAACTATTTTACGTTAAAAACTAAACTGTAAAGCATTATCTGTAACACTCTAAATTTTTAATTTTTGTAATAGTTTAAAATTTTGCTAGAATTTAAATAGGAGTTTCAAAAAAAATTCAAATAGAATAAATTAATTTCTAAATTTAAATTTGCCATAGGTTATATTTGTGTTTGATGCATTCGTGATGTTGTAGTTGCTATAGGTTTTTATGCGTGGAAAATATTTGCAAAAAAAGCTAGAAGGCGCTCGTTTTAAAACCTCTTTTGAATTTGGTTCAAAACCATAAAAGAAAAGGGATTTCAAAATTATTAAAAACTCCTCAAGCCGATTTCCTTTCTCTCTTGCCGCGTGGGCCGCCTCCCATCCTCCCGCGGTGGGCTGCCCGAGCCGGCCTGCCCGCAGCACCTGAGTCACCCCTTCCCCGCCCTCTCTGGCTGCCTCAGGAGCCCGGCTAGAGCTGAGCCAAGCCGCGCGCACACCTGCCGGCTCCTCTTCTTCCTCCTCCCGCCCGAGCTCACTCCGCCCCCAAATCTTGCACCACCCGTTCAAATCCGAGCCTCCCCACACCATTCTGCGTCAATTAAAGGCCATGGCTGCGATCCCCACCCCTCAATCACTTGACCCCGGCCATTTCCCCCTCCATTACCCCTCTCAAATGTGGAAAGTGCCGTATTCAACTCCTTTAAGGCCTTCAACCAATCTCTTGTTTATTCCCGGAAAACAAATAAAATTTGTAGAAAAGCTCCTGAAACTTCAAAAGGTCATAACCTTTTGCTCGTAGCTCCGATTTGGGTAATTTTTGCTCTCAATTGTTCATAGCGACGTGTATAATCTTTTTATAGGATTTTACCTAGATGTAGTACTGTTCAGTGTATTTATCTTTGTAGTTTCCCTTGTGTGCTTTTTCTGGTATGTCGTTTAGGAGGTGATCAGTTTGGGAATCTGCAAGAACAAGTTTTTGAAGACTTCAAGCAACCCTCAGCTGAAGGCAAGTTCCCTTGAGCATCTTGTTCCTGTTTTAAGATTCATGTGTAGTTATTTATCCTACATTGCATGCTTGTCAAAATTAAAATCTCATATTAGGGTTTACTCGCTTTTGTATGATTATTCCTTATCATCGTTGATGAGTCAAGGTTAAGGAAGGTTGGATATGCTAGTGCTAATATAGATGGGTAAATGTTAATCTTGACTAATGTTTATGCAACAAGAATCGAGTATGGTAATCTTGTACCAACATGGTATAGGGATCCTAACTGGATGGTTGGTTTGAGGTGGTACTGCACAACAGGTTTGTAGTTGTTACTATGTGGGATCCTAAGGACCAGTCCTTGAACATATAACCAAGCTAGTCCGCACAACCACATGGCCTATATGGGTACGGCCTGGCCAACTAATTAGCCACCCCTCTAGTTCTGTAGGCACCAATGGACGGGTGAGTGGCACAAGAGGGTCTTGTAGCGGTAAAACCTCAGTGGGTGCCTACAAATCAGTGGGAGCTTTGTGAAGGCCTTGTAGTGAGACCTCGACTTCACACCTAGGAAGTGTGAAGAAACAAGGGAATCATGACTCGTGGGGAAAGCTGTGCAAACTCTGTAGAGTATCAAACTGATCAGATCAGCAATGCTCACGGTCAAGAGCGGGTTTGGAATTCTTGATTAACTGAGATCAGGGTTTTGGTAAGGATAGTTGGGTAGCTGGGTAATGGAATTACCTGATGAGTCTTGATAGTCAGATGGAATCCGATGAGTCATCCCTTTTGTTATAGATGTGTCTTCACACTTAGTAAATAGGATGACTGTTGTTGAAGTCATAGGTCATAATTGCTTAGAGCAGTTAACCAGCATCTAGCCTTTCCTTGACTTAGCCCCATAGCATGTTTTCCCACACTTGTGGAGTACATTTTGTACTCACACCTGTTGTCCCCTTTCTTGCATCTTTCTGCTGCTCAGAAGTTGTCTATGAAGTTGCATCCTTTGATTAGGATGACTTCGACCCAAAGCTACTGTTCTAGGCTGGTGTGCCCCTAGTAGATGCCTGTGGAAGATGGAAAATCCGCTGGTGCTGAAGCTCTCTTGTTCCGCTATGTTTTCTTTTAAACCCTCAGGTGCTTTTGTAATAAGTTATTAACATTACTGTAATAATGGCATTGTGATGATACACTGGTGATGTAACACATATATGAAACTTAATTCTGGCATACATGTGTTGTGCCTAATTTTGTTCCTTTAAAACAGGGTGTTACATTATCCTTAAGTTATCTCTTATGCATTTATCAACACCTTGAAGTAGTACAGAACTTGCTGAGTACCTTCTGTACTCACTCTTGTTATTATTCAGATAAGTAAGCAGATGCCGATTTCACTGGAAACGAAGGTGCGGATGAGAAGTAGATTTAGTAGTCACGTTCACACCCTAGCTGCCTGTGGCTTTCGGTTTTTTATCAGCTGTGTTTTTGATGGCCATGAGACCAAGTTTGTAATATACAATATGATTTGAAGATCTTTTGTACACTGTAACTTTAAGACTTATATATGATGTATGACTATGATACCACAATTGTTATATTATGTGTATCAACTATTTGATCCAAAGACTGATATAGGAGGCATACGAGATCTCGAGAAAGGGGTCTTAGATCAAGCCTGGCGCACCTCCTGGCCTAATGCCCACTGTCGTTGATGCCTCTGTTCACTTCGTCGACACCTTCTGTGCCCCTTTGGGTTTTGCTACACGTTCTTTCTGATTACACCGCATTCACCTCTTTTGCTGATGGGATGCCAAATGATGATGATTTGCCTTTGCAGTTAACAACTTCTTAAGCATTTCGTTTGCTATGATTATTGTTGGTGTATGAACCTACAAGTAACGAGCTGACAATCTATTTAGTTGGTTCTTCCATGCTTTGTGTTGCTGCCTGATATTCCTTTGTTGGAAACTCTAGTGTTGTTGCTGCTAATATACATTTTCACTGATTAATTATCATGTATGATATGTAATAGAATATTTTGTGTACCTTATTGTTCAGAAGAAAGGACTTTCAATTATTAGCTCAGGATACGTAGTTGGACTCTGCAAAACTATGTCCAACCTAAAACAATTTGTCTATAGACTTCTATAGAATTATTGTGCACCTGTGCTGCTAAGATTTAGAAAGTGCAAGTTTAAAAAATGTTGTTTCATGTTGTGATGACAATTTCATGTCTTGCTTTAGAATTAGAAGTCGTCCATGATTTAGAGTAGGATCGAGATAGGTGACTAGAGGGGGTAAATAAACGCCTTACACATTTCTTGCAAAATAGATGATCTACTCCCTTTTCATCCAACACTCCTAAAAAACACACAACGAAAGTATAAACTTTAGAGAAACAAAGCAAGAAAGAAATTTCCAAGGCAACATGACTCCACTGATGGAATATGAACTATATGTTCTATTCAAGATCTTTTCATGTGTCTTTGCGCACAAAAGCTTAAAACATGGATGAAAAATAATGCAAAAAAGATAGTCACCGAAAGAAGCAACTCTCCAAGTTCATGATCTAGAGGCAAGGGGATTCAAGATCCTCTCAAATACATGAGCATATGAACATTTATGCCTCTAGCAACAAGAAAAATTACTTCACAAAGGTGGAAAAACTGCAGCTCAAAAGGAAAACGAAAATCACAATCGAAAAAGAAAAACTTGCAAACTTGTAAGGGAACCAATAGAGAGAGACTAGAAGGAGGGAAATTGAAGCATATGCAAAAATATAAACTTCATTACTCAAAGAGATCAACCTATTTTAGACGGATTACAAAGTTGTTTCTCTCACAAAAACTCTAGCCTATTACAAAGACTAAGCATATCCTCTCTTCTCCTCCAAAACCTATCACGTGGTGAAAACAACAAAAACCGTGACAGCATACATTCTCTAGTGCTACCGCTATCACAACCACAACTTTAACCTTGAACTTGTTCGGGAGGGGGTCATGACTGATGGTCTCATAGCCACGTAGAGGCTTGAAGCGGAGTGCCAAAGGTCGGTGGATTACATAGGATCTCTCTTCCAGGTGAAGACCATCGAAGAAGAGTAAATCCCAAACTATAACTTAGGCTTGTATTATATCTTAATGAAGTTTTTCATTTCTCTGATGAGCTTATGTCGCTGTTGTGGTCGTATAGTCCCTGAATTGATCGCTCCTCCTTCTCGCTCCGAGCCTCCGACCATGCCTGTAGATGACTCCACTGACCAGCACATTCAAGAAGCGATGGCCGAGTGTGAACTTAGGTTCACGGTTGAGCAAGAGATTCTACAGAGCGATCTTAGGCTCTCAAATGGCTGCCTCACCATCTATCTATAGCCCTACCTCTCTATTTACAGGCCTAGGGAGATGTCTTGACCCTTAAGTTTTCTTGTTCCCAAAATACCCCTCACCGGTAATGCACTCCTACCTACCATTGGGTATTTTAGTCTATCTTTTGCTCTGTCCATCGAATGGTCATGGCTTATTCATGACTTAGCTTCACCTCGACGCAAGATTTGTGATGATGCCATATGACCCTCCTGTTCTCCCACGATTTTATGGCCAAAACGTGAAACCCTAGTACGCTTTTCAAAACGTGACTAGCCGCCATTAGCTTTGCCTCAAGTAGGTGCTCCGATATTGATCCGTGTACTTCATCTTGCGATCTTGACGGCCGCAAGTCTCTCCCGCTCCCGATCCCTCGGGCCGGCTTGTCACTTGCACCGGCATCTCTTTCGCTTGACTTCATCAGCACGTCGTTTTCATCCTTCTCCATCCATGCTTTGCTTGACATCCCATGTACCATTAGGATCACCCTTGACTCCATCTGGCCTCCATGATCTTCCAGCACTAAGCATTCCGCTTGGCTCTGATCATCCCGCCATCGACCGCCAAGTTGCATCCATCACCTGCACACCATAAAACAAGCAAACATGTTTCTCCCACTCCAAAATCATCTCCAGGTTAGCTAAAAAAAATCCTCAAATGAAAACACATCATGAAGAAATCGTGAACACCGGATATTTCGGTGTGTTCTGCTCATGAACACCAAACCATCCCGTGAGTTCAACTTCATTTGCGCATAGAAAATTTTTCTTTGCAAGAAAAGCTCTGGTGAGATGCTCCGGTGAACTCATGTTCATCACCAAATCATCCAGTCAATTCACATGCACCACACTCTCATTTGCAACCTCTCTGCAAGAATTTGTCCTGTGAATAGTCATGTGCACAAGGCATAAGCATCGGACCATCTGGTGCCTTCATCTCTACCTGACTCGCTTCTGCACTCTCTCTACAAGAATTAGTCTGGTGATGTCGCTTGCACTCACCAGACCATCCAGTGTACTACTCCTACTTTTTTTATGCACTGAAATGCACCGGTGCTCCCTTCACCTTAACACCGAACAATTCGGTGAGTGCAAAATTCCAAGCACTGTATGATCTGGTGAGGTAATTTTCACTGGACTCACACCAACTTCATTGTACTTTCTAACAATGGTTAGCCATAAGCAAAATCATGCATAAATACACTCATGCCAACCAAATTCCACTCAAGATCAATATTGTCAATAACTCATCACAAATAAATCAAGACACATTTTAACTTGATTTCTCATTTAGTTTTATCATTGGTATTTCCTCCTATTTATGGGTCACCTAAGGCCTACAGAGTTATGTATCAAAGTACATTGCCACAAAGGCTGCAAGCAGAAGGCTACTCATGCAAATCAATCACCGGGAGGCCTGACATTGCCATGTGGCGTCAGCGATAAGATTTACTTTATTTCTCTAGCATTCTCCTTTTCATCATATGTACACACGAAACTCTCCATTTGTTTTGGTTTGTGCTGCAGGCACCCCAACAATGAACAGTCAACGCATACTGCTTCATCCATGTCAGCTTCTCAACTAGGAAGTCCCATTTCAAGACCTCTCCTTCCGTCACAGCGAGTGGTCAATAACCTTATGTAAGGATAAGCACTAGAAATACAACAAATACGACTAGATATGCACAAAGATTCCACCTTTACGACCAGCCATCACACTACTAGTGATTTCTTCGTTACCCAATTTTTCCAGCCCCTTGCAGCAAAAATGGTTCTAGTAGACTATGATTGTGATTTTGGTAATTGATGACAACATAGTCAATAAGAATAACATGTTTGTAAAGAATATATGTTAGTAGGTTTTATAGATGCAATATATGAAGAAGTCACCGTAGCTGGGATAAAGTTTGGTTGAATTAAAGAAGTCCCAAGAAGATTTATCTCATCGGATGGTCCGCTGCTCTAAGTGTTGAGCTCACCAGATCATATTTGACAAATGGGGAGAGAAGCCTGAAGATGTCACCGGAAGGTCCGGTGATTAGCAAGTGTGCTCACCGGAGCAATTCTTTCAGAGAAGGATGGTGTGCTGAGAATGAAGGCTAAGCCTCAACGGATAGTCTGGTGATCAAAGCATGGCAATACGGGAGTGTTTCTGTCCAGAAGACATAATGGAACAACCCACCAGATAGTCCGGTGATCAGAGGAAGATACACACCAGAGCATTTTCACCAGAGAAGGTTGTAGCTGTGAAAGATTGAAGATCAACACACCAGAAGGTCTGGTGATGAAGCAAGGCTACACCGGAAAATACACCGGATAATGAATAGTGAAAAGAGGTGGAATGAAGTTCAAGTTATCGAATAGTCCGGTGATGAAGTGATATGCACTGGATGCTAACATCAAAGTAATTTACATAGAGAGGATGCAGTTGGCTCAGATGGCTCATGATAACTCACTGGATTGTCTGGTGATTGAGATGAAGTATACACCGAAGTGTCTGGTGTTCACAGAGGCTTGAGTGGGGTTCCAACGACTAGTTTGTGATAGTGTACTCACCAGATGATCCAATGTTAATACTATTGTTCTCACTGGATCATCCGATGTTAACAACTTTTCTGAGTTGTTGAGTTAACGGCTAGTGCGTGGGTTTGAGACTATAAATACCCCTTCACTCTATCATTTGAAGGTGTGGCATGCTTCTGGAGTCTAGAGAAAGCTCATACACATTTGAGAAAACATCCAAGCCACCAAATTGCTTAAAGTGATTATCCAAGGCGATTAAACACAAGATTAGTGAGTAATTAGTGCTTATAGGCCTAGAGAGAGTGTTGCTAGGTGATTGTTGCCTAGAGAGTGGATCAAGGAGTGATCCAACCTTAGAGTCTTGGTAAATCGTTGACATCTTGGGTCTTGGTGGCTCAAGCTTGTTGATCCTCTGACTTAGTATGGAGCGACGATGAGAAGCGTGTATAGAGATATGGAGACCTTTGTCTTTGTGACTCAAGCTCCAAAGTGATCATGGTGGAAAGGAACTGAAAGAGAGTCTAGTGGTGAGACCTTACCTTGGTGGTTTGGTGGCTCATCCGGGTGGAGACCTTATCTTTGTGACTTGGTGGCTCAAGAGCCGTGACTGGGTGCCGACAGTGAGCATATCCTTTGTGTAGCTCCAACGTGGACTAGGGTGGCATTCATGCCATCGATACCACAGGATAAAATCCATTGTTCCGAGTTTGTTCTATCTACCTTATTTATGTTTTCGTATTTACATTCTTGCAATTTACCTTCTTGATAGGTTGTAAGCGTTTTGATCGATAGAGTAGACATACTAGATAGACCTAGAGCACATTTAGATAGAAACTGATATAAAGTTATCTTGTATAGTTTTTAGAGCCGAATAGATTCTAAGTGCCCTAATTCACCTCCTCCACCTATTAGGACGTCACCAATACCTTCAATTGGTATCAAAGCTAGGGCTCTCATCTAGCTCTTCAATTTGTGTTAGAGCTTCACACCTTTCACAAGGTTTCGTCAATTCAAGTGCCATAGATTCCCAAAGTGCTCCATTTTTTGATGGCACAAACTTCCCCTGGTGGAAAATTCTAATGACTTGTTATTTGAAAATCCGAGGGTTAGATATTTGGAGAGTCACTGATGGAGGGATGAGGCAACGCATTACCAACTAGGTGAGGCAATTAGATGCATTGGCAAATAGTATCCTTTTATCATCTATATGTGTTGATGCATTTAATCATGTTTATCCTCTCATAAATGCACATAATATTTGAACTAGTCTCATTGAAATACATTAAGGCACAAAGGATATGCGTAATGAGAAATATCATGTGCTTGTTACTAAGCTCAATGGCATCAAGCAATTACCCCATGAAAGCACTAATGACATGTATTCACGTTTGAATATTCTTGTCAATGAGATCAATAGGTTACATTTTACACCAATTGAAAATGATCAAGTGGTGAGAAGAATACTTCAAACTCTTCTTCCAAAGTACAAGTTGATAGTCTCCATCATCTACGACAATAATGACATCAAGAAGATGACTCTAAGTTAACTGCTCGGCAAGATCACCACCCATGAGATGATAGTGAACATTGGGGTGGAAGCTTCATCCTCGTCCGATACCAAGAACCTTCCTCTCACAAGCAATCAAGCTCAATACCAACACATGAAGGAAAAGATGAAGAGACAAGAGCAAGAGTCAAGCTCAAGTAAAGATGATGATATGAAGTTGAAGAGAGCTATGAAAAGGATGGTCAAAGCACATCAAGTGATGAAGAAATTGATCCTAAGAACATGAAGAGGATCAATGGCAAGGTTGATCATCCTATCTCCATTGAAGACTTGATCAACACAATTGATCATATCAAGAAGGAGAAGAAGAAGACCAAGAACAAGAGGGAGACAATGGGAAGAGCCAAGGCATTTGAAGCATAGTAAGATGGGTAAGCGACGATGAAATTTCAAGCTTAAGTGATGAAAGCTTCACCATCTCCCGTCCAAGAAAAGCTTTTTCTTAATGTTGTTATCACATAAGTCGTCATCGCACAAGTCATCACACAAGTGCCTTATGGCTAAAGGTATGGATAACGATGAAAGTGATGATGAATCTGATGAGAATTCTCCTTCCTATGATGAACTCCTTCATTTGATCAATGAGCAACAAAGGGACCTTAAGAAACAATCAAAATAGCTTAAGAAATTCAATACACTCAATGACATTCATGCTACCTTCGTTTCTAATTATGAATAATTATTGAGAAAATTCAATTTGTTAAACAAGGAGCATGATGAGCTTAAGGATAAATTTGAGTGCATTGAATCTCAAACTAAAGTCCTTTTGAATCAATCTACCTCTCTAAGGTAGATACTTCTAGTTCTTGTGATGATTTAATTGTTTTATCTAGCTCACCCTTTTACAATAAGATTTGTGTCGAGAATGTTGTTGTAGAATCATCTAACAACCTCATTGCACAAGAGAATGATGAGCTTAAGAAAGAAGTGGAGAAGCTCAAGAAGGACTTGGTGAGTTTAAAGGACAAATAACATATCCAAACTCCTCAAGATAATTGTGCTTCCATAGTGAAGAAGCTTGTGGAGGGGTCAACCGTGACATGCTTCAAATGCCATCAAGAAAGTTGTAAGTCCTTCCAACGCAAACAAGTGAAGAAGGAGACCAAGAAGAAGAAAATGACGAACCCCTCCAACAAGACCTCCAACCTCTACACCAAGCTCAACAATCTCTACATCAAACCCAACTACAAGATCAAGATCAAGAACAACCACTACAAGCTCAAAAAGAAGGACAATGGCAAGGTGGTTGCACACATGATTGGGAGAAAGGATTGGAGGTGAAACTAACTCATTTAGGTGCCTAAGGAAGTCATCACCAACATGAAGTGGCCATAATCGGTTTGAGTTCCAAAGAAGACCTGAAGCCTGAAGCGGCTATGGAGATTTGGAGACTTGGCTCACAAGATGAAACGAAGGTTCAAGCAAAGAAGCCAAGTATACAAGATGGGTACATTGATAAAGATTATGATCATCACATACCTAAATCCCCATCCAATGGTAAAAAAGGTAAATGGTAGCTAGACTTATGTTCATGTATTTTTTTTCTTCTGGCTTATTTGCCTCGTTTAGTATTGCATATGCTTATTTCAATTTCTTACAATGCCTAGTATAGGTTTTCATATGGTAGGTTGCTTGTGTTTATCTCTAACCAATAAGCAACGTACATGATTTATTAGTTGTAGGTTCATTTTATGATACTAGTTTTTACCATTGGTATCTTTCATGTGTGATCCAATCTATAGAATAAATCTCCATTGTTATCAATAACAAGTGCATATATCTCACAAGTATTCAACACTTGTATGCACACTTTTAGGGAGAGTATATCATATAGGTTGTGATTTTGAGAATAACATATGTCGTAAGTTGTATCTCTTGTAGTCTCATGAAGCAATCAATATGTCCCTAGAGGTATGCAATGCTTAAATATTTTAATTGGTATCATTATCAAATCTTTTATTCATTTAAGCTACCTTCATGCATAATATAGCTTAAAATTCATATCTTTACATATTGTTTAGTTATGCATATGTTTTTTTCTTATCATATGTATGCACACATATAGGAGGGGTTTAAACTATATTATGTGAGTTCATAAATTATGATCCATATGTTTTCATAGCCTACAATTGGTATCATTTATTTGTAGTGATATCTATACAATTGGTATCCTTTTAATTGGATCATGATTTGTGAAGCTCTCTCCCATATGATCTAATATTTTTCCCTTTGAGTTCAACATATACATATAGCCTTTTTTTTTTTGAGATTATTGATAAATGGGGAGAATTTTGATGACCAAAGCAAGATGCAAGTTGCAAGATTAACATTATGGATGAGAGAAGAAGAAAAAGCTCTTGCATGGATCGATCAAGGGAAATAGTGGCGATGGAGAAAGGCGGAGCCACAACAAAAGGGGACTAAGTGGTAAGAACATGAATCCAAGCAATATGGTAAGACTTTGTGCTCGTTTATTATCTATACATTTGGTATCATAGTTGTGTTGTCATCAATCACCAAAAAGGGGGAGATTGTAGTGAAAATGACCTAGGCTATGATTATGATTTTGGTGATTGATGATAGCATAGTCAATGGGACTAACATGTTTGTCAATAATATATATTAGTAGGTCTCATGGATTGAATACATAAAAAAGTCACCATAGCCGGGATAAAGTTTGGTCGAATTGAAGAAGTCCTATGAAGATTTGCCTCACTGGATGTTTTGGTGCTCTGGGTGTTGAGCTCACTGGAGCATTTGACAAAGGGGGAGAGAGGCTTGAAGACCTCATCAGAAGGATCGGTGATTAGTAAGTGTGCTCACCGGAGCAATGCTTTCAAAGAAAGATGTCGTGCTGAAGAATGAAGACTAAGTCTCACTGGATAGTCCAATGATCAAAGCATGGCAACATCGAAGTGTTTCTGTCTAGAAGGCATAATGGAACAAATCACCGGATAGTCCGATGATCAGAGGAAGATACACACTGGAGCATTTCCACTAGAGAAGGTTGCAGCCATGAAAGATCAAAGATCAACAGGCTGGAAGGTCCGGTGATGAAGCAAGGCTACACCGGAAAATACATCGGATAATGAATAGTGTAAATAGGTAGAACGAAGTTCAAGGTATCGGATAGTCCGGTGATGAAGTGATGTGCATCGGAGCAATTTACATAGAGAGGATGCAGTTGGCTCGGATTGCTTAGGATAACTCATCGGATAGTCCGGTGATGAAGTGATGTGCATCGGAGCAATTTACATAGAGAGGATGCAGTTGGCTCGAATGATTTAGGATAACTCACCGGATAGTACAGTGATGAAGTATATATCGAAGTGTCTGGTGTTCACAGAGACTTGAGTAGGGTTTCAACGGTTAGTTTGTGAGAGTGTACTCACCAGATGATCTGGTGTTAGTACTATTATTCTCATCGGATCATCCGGTGTTAATAACTTTTCTGAACTATTGGTAACGGCTAGTGCGCAAATTTGAGGTTATAAATATCTCTTCACTCAGTCATTTGAAGGTGCAGCATGCTGTTGGAGTCTAGAGGAAGCTCATACATACTTGAGAAGACATCAAAGCCATCAAAATGCTTAAAGTGATTATCCAAAGCGATTAAGCATAATATTAGTGAGTGATTAGTGCTTATAGGCCTAGAGAGAGTGTTGCTAGGTGATTGCTACTTAGAGAATGGATTAAGGGGTGATCCAACCTTGTACCAAGTGGTACGCTGACACCTTAGAGTTTTGATGACTCGTTGGCATCTTGGGCTTTGGTGGCTCAAGCTTGTTGACCCTCTCACTTAGTGTGCAGCGGCGATGAGAAGCGTGTATGAGGACGCGGAGACTCTTGCGTTGGTGGCTCAAGCTCTGAAGTGATCACAGCGGCAAGGAATCGGAAGAGATGCTAGTGGTAAGACCTTGCCTTAGTGGCTTGGTGGCTCATCTGGGTGGATGTCTTGTCTTTGTGACTTAGTGGCTCAAAAGCTATGACCAAGTACCGATCGGGAGTATATCATTTATGGAGCTCTAACGTGGACTAGAGGTGACATTCATGCTATCGATACAACGGGATAAAAATCTCTTATACCGAGTTTGCTCTCTCTACGTTATTTACATTTTCGTATTTACATTCATACAAATTTACCTACTTAGATATGTTACAAGCGCTTTGATCGATAGAATAGACACACTAAATAAATCTAGAGTATATTTAGATAGGAATTGATATAAGTTTACTTGTATAGTTTTTAAACTGAATAGATTTTAAGTGTCCTAATCCATTATCTCTTAAGACGTCACTGATTCCTTCACCTATGGATGTCTGTTTTCTCAAACTATGTATTTTTTTCAGATTCACCAACCTGTGTACTTTCCTGTTTGCGAAAGATTTGCCAGGACCACGGGTCATCCATCATTGCGGAAACACGCCGGAAACTAAGGCAGTTGTAGCTTTTGGAAGAGTAAGGTAGGTTTCCATATTCTAAAGAGGAGGCATTGGTATTTAATTTTTGCACCATTGAGGTTTTGCTTGCTGATACCTACCTCCCAAGATTATTATCGTCTTCTTATACATATTCTTCAACTTGCTAGAAAATTTAGTACCCCTTTTACGTAGTCAACACCGCCTTAAGTTCTTAAGCTCTCTTCCATTTCTTTTACGTTATTTCCTTTAATTAATATTGCTCCATTTTACCGGATGCACACATGACAACCTGAATACATGTCTCAGGGAATGTGCTCCGACATTCAGGTCCTATCTTAATGATGGCCTCCATATGATGGTGCTAATACTCGAAAACAAAGTCTGGTATCAAAGAATCGCCAGCAATGTGCGTACCAATGTCTGGCATTCAAGTTCTGTTCTCAATAATGGTGCTACTACTCAACATTGATGCACTGTCTCAAACACCCGTTTTGCTATGGTGATCCTATCAAAACTATGAACTATATTTATGTATATTTAGTTCAAACATGGACTGATTGGTCACAACATATGCTAACCCGCTTCCTTCCTTCTCCCTGTTTCCTCACTCCCAGGCACCATTTTTATGCCACTATTTTTGGGAGGGCCAAATCATACTTGCCCACATTACGGTGCTCAGTTCTGATCCGAGGAACGTGTTTCTGGGCATGGGCGCACAACTTTCTCAGTCATCTTGGAATGAAGCGTTCCTGCTCCTCAAATTCAGCCCAGAAGAGCGCCACGTGAAGGCGATTCATGCTCACCTCGGGGACAAAGCGTGCTGAGAGTAGATCGAATAGAGCCAATAAACAGGGAGATGGAATGGTTGCAAGCTGCCTTGCGACGGGCGCAGGAGAGCGACACGCAGAGCTTGAACCCGATGTCGACGTCTCAACTCTCAAGCAAAATTCAAACTGTAGGTTGCAAGTTTCTACCTTTCTGGATCCTCATCTAATTCTTTCTGTGTTCATTCAATTTTGTCCAATTTATGCAAAATACAGTTTAGTTGTATCTATAGCCATTGTGCAAAACACTTAAGGGTGTCAGAACTAAGACTAAGGCTCAGCTATATAAATCAAATCTTTTATGAAGCATCTAGATATATTTTAAAATTGAACAATAGCTACAGATAAATAGCTCTATATTAAGAATAACTACGGATAAAGAGCTCTAGATTTGGTTAAAATTACTAGGTATATGGAAGATAGAAAAAAAAAACAAAGGCTAATATATAGATCATGTAAAGAAAAAATGATTTAACCAATCTCACAGTAATAAAAGTGAGATGTAACTAATATATTTTTGGAATTGATATACTGGTCTATCGATAGAATGTCCGTTTCATCTTTGTGACCCGCATTATGCCTCGGGTTTTCTTTATCCTCAGTTCAACAATTTAGACTTTTGCAGTTGTTCATTGGGTTGTATCTTTAATATCAGATGCTCTGTTTTCTTTTTCCTCACCACAAAGCTTAATTAATCTGAAGCAAATAAGTATTTTCTTACTGAACGTTATACCAATCCTCATTTCAAAGAGATGGTTAAAATAGCATCATATTTGCAGTCTGGTATGGTTATAATATCAGCTCAGGTTGTTGTGTGCATCTGTGCCGATAGAAACTCCAGATGCTCGGCACAGGCGAGCGGCGGACGGATCGGCTGAGGTGGCTGGTATGAAACAGAGGAGGTGCAGCGGGAGATGCAGATGCAAAAGGGGAGGCACCGTTCCTCTCCGCCTCCTCTCACCGTCCCTCTTTTCCACCACATCCCCTCCGCCTCTCCTGCCCCGCGCGTTAGCCGATCCGCCCTCGGTCCGATGGGCGGTGAGATGCCGGAGCCACAACGGTTGGGCCATGCGCTTAGCTTTGGCATCCAGCATCCTATGCCATGACGAACAACTACTGATCTTACCAATGTCGATGCAATACTTTCTTTTTACCATGTTTCATTAAAATTCATCTTTTTTTCTATATGTACATGGCAATTACTTTGTCATATACTGCTACATTTCATGCACGCAACTATAACTTCTCCTTCGAAGGATTCTTATAATTTCTTTGTCAGGTGCAGTACTGGTTATCATTTTCTTTCTCTACCTGGATATATAAAAGAAAAGTTCTTAATGAATCTGCTATGAGATCACATACATCCATAAAGAAACTCTTCCATATACTTCAATTCATTGTACATATAACTTCCGGTTGATGTGGTTCTTGTGATCAATAGCTGTATAACATGTTGAAAACAGCAAAATAATTTGGTGTACCAGTAGCTTCAGTTGTGAGCAAGCATATAGTAAAATGTATTTTTGTCTCAACAGGGCGTTGCGACACCGTTAAAAAAAATAACAATCATAACCTGGTTCCGGTGTGCACGTAGAACTCGCAGTCACTAGCAATCGAGCAAGTTGTACCTCTGAGCCTCCAAAGTGGCAACACATAAGAAATCAAGTAGCACCATCAAGTTCTGATTGATTTTGTTCTATCCAGTATCCTAATTCTAGAAGACCGTTGTTTATTTTGATTGCTCGTGAAAGTGTACTCATTGATTCTGCATGGCGAATCGTTGTGCAATGACAAAAATATGTCCATGAGCCTAAAGGGTGTTGAAGAAGCAATTTAGGTGGGTAAAAGAACAAGTTATCGATGTGCCCATTACCCAAGAAATTGCTAGAACTTCAGTACAATTCAGTTTTTGTTTTAACTGTTCTTTGAAATTATGATTTACTAACTGTTGAAAGTAATGCCAAATCTATGTAATGAAGCTGTGATCGAAAATGATGCAGCAAGTCACTTTCGTACCAAATTCGCTAAACCTGTTATATATTGTAAATGAAGTTGGAAGTTTAAGCCTGAACCTATAAGCAGCTAGGACTGTAAGGATGGCATGATGTTATCTATAGGTTGGTGTAGCTACTAGCATAGCATCTCATTCAGTTTTGTCTAATTGAGCTTTGTCCATATCCATACTCGATGCTCTGATTTTTCTTAGCATTTGTCAAATTTCAGGTCTGAGATTGACACAAGTTTCAGCTTTCAGGCTTATTTCATACACGGGTATGTAACATACTAATAAGACCAAAATATATTTTGTGCAGAGTTTGCATACTCTTTTTTACTGGAGGGGAACCATACTGAGAAGATTAGCATTTGTGGTCACGCACAGCTGTTAGTTAAAATAATAATAATTCTTAAATCTCCACGCCACAATAACCATTTCTGTAGGGCCTGTGTTGTGATGACTTACTGTGTTCATCCTATAGTAACCATCCAAAGTAACATTAGGTGCATCTGCTCTTCAAGTATCCTGAATTCTGAGTATACCCTTTTGGTCAAGAAGACAAGTTCTATTCTTTTTTATTTTTTTATAACTAAGTCTTCCTTTACTCGGAGCCTTTCTTGGAGGCATTTTATAGGAGGGGTGTAGGAGAGGGGAGTCGAACCCCCGGCCCCGGCTCATCTCACCCTTGAGGGTGTCGTCATTGGGCTATCTGCTTGTCCGCCAAGTTCTATTCTTGCAAATGAAATCAATTTCTCAGCTTGTTAAATTGATTAATCTTCTCCAGACCCTAACTTTTGATTATACAGGTTATGTGCGGACTACAATCCTTTGCATTTAGACTATGAAATGCACGAGTTGCAGGTATGCCCCTTCAATTTTAGTCATCTTTGTGTATTTTGCTAAATGTACAGAAACTCCACTTCTGCTTAGCTGAGAAAAAAAAATACTATACAAACTTCAGTACTGGAGTATGTAACTTATTAAAACGTATGCAGCTACTATTCTACCAATAATCAAGGTGTAAAGTGTGTCCTTTTCATATAGCACACACGATGTTGATGCTCAAATATATACTGAAATATCTCCTTCTTACATCACTGGTCAGACCACAATGTAAACAATAACTGCTCAGACCACAATGTAAACACCATAAAACTGTAATATGTACTAGCGCATAGAGCGGGGGCTCAATGGCGCCGGCGCGGCGTCATATCTCTAGTTGCACTCCAGTTTTGAAGCCAACTTTTACTGGTACTTTACAAGAAGCATACTGCAGAAGACAGGTGCTACGAAGCCGCTGGCTGCCCAAAACGGAGGCAGCACGCCGCTGGCTCCCTGTTCACTTCGGCTCCCACCGCACCAGCTTTCCACGCGCGGGTCTCCGCTGCTCCCCGGTCCGATCCCCCCTCCGCTCCGCCGGTCTCCGCTGCCTGCCCCTCGGCCGGGTCGCCTGGCGCGCACAGGGCTCCGGTCCGCGCTGCTGCGCTTGCGCGCCGCAGACCTACGCGTGCAGTACAGCGGCCTGACTTGACCGTGTGATCTGATCGCTGACATGATGCGGTGATGCGAGAGCCAGGCCCAGACCCTGGCCGGCCCAGCACCAGGAAGAGGCCGAGGGATTCTAGCCTTGTTTATTCCACGGTACAGCGGTCGCGCGCTGGAGCGCCCGGTGCCTCACGATTTCATCACGGAATTGATTAAAACTCGCACTCGATCGCATGCGGTCGCAGGGGCACAGCTTGTCAGTACCACTGTAGTGTTGATCGATAGCTCAGCTTCTGCTGCCGTGATGGAGTAACAAGTGACACCAACGTCGCTCGTTCTCGTTCTCTTTCTCTTTCTTAGCCCAAGTCCCGATAGGCAAGTGGCGTCTACTGTATTTATGCAACGGCGCCAGCCTTGCCAGGCGCCTTTCAAATCTCTCCGTCCATCCATCGTACAGTAGGGAGGACCGGCCGGAGTACTAAGAATCTAGAGTAATCCCCAGAGGTTATTTATCCGTCTCACCCTGAACACCAACGTTTTCCGAGCCATGCATGCGTAGTGCGTGCTGCAGTGCCATGCATGCGACGTGAAACTGTGAAAGGTCACGTACCAGTGCCCGCTACCTACAGAAGCTGCAGCATGCAGCCGAGTAGGCAGCAAAACCTCTGTCGGTGTGCTTGACTGCTTGGGATTGGGACACCGGATTGGATTGAATTGGATTGGATTGGATTATTGCATGTCGTCTACTCGCTCGCTCTCAACCAAGACTACTAATAAACATGTGGTGCACGCCATGCTCTGCTGATAGCTACGCAAGTTCCCTCCAGTTTGGTCACTACAAGGTACAGTTGTCCGTGCCATGTTCACACTATGGTCGGCAGCATCTACACATGTTTATCCCAACGCCGTTTCAGTCTCTATAGCGACACGTCGACATTTTAGTGGAGCATTTTTTTTTATACGCTAAAGAAGATATGGTTATATGTGTAGATCAGTTCCATGTCATCTTTTGCAGTACGTACATTTGTAAAAAAAAAATAGTACTATAACTGTACCTTTTCCTGTTGACAGTTACAGCTACACAACTAAGAGTTGTTTCTACAGCGGATCAGTGGCCAACCGTACGAAGCCCAATCTAGTTTATTTAATTATTAATATGGAAAACTAAGTACTACTATGAGTACAGCCTAGTTAAACGCGCGCGCCAGCTTATGCAAATAACATGCATAGACAATGCAATCATTCACATCGATTAACTTGCATTTTGCAGTACCAAGCATGATTAGATTGTGGGTTGACCAAACCAACGAAATCAACGGCGAGATCGATCAATGGCTCCCTTTCTCTCCCAACTAACATCAACATTTTATATTCTAACGAACACGGGAGCTTCCTCGGTCTTTACGTTGTGTGGGAAGTACGGTAGCTAGGACCAATCATGGCATAACAAGACATAACACGAAAAGAAAGAGATATAAGCTGCTGAATTAGTGCAGTCCACACAATGTGCATATATACATACTCTGATAGAAAGCATGATCTCCCATCAACTCCCACGGATTGCTTCAATTTGATACACGGAGTACTAATCCTGAAGGCTGAAGTACCCAGTTCGACGATGCACTTTTGTTACCTCAAATTGTACGCGCAAGTTCTATGACGTTGTGAATTTATCTCGGATCTACGTGCAGAGGCATATATGCCGGCGAGGTGCGTTCACACGTGCACGCGCGCCTACGTGTTACTCGCGCAACAGTCTAATCTAGCTTAGCTGCTGCATTAAACAACAAAGAGATCGAGAAGACAAGAGGAGGAAAGAGAACGGCGAGGATGATCATACGCGCAGGGGTGGTCCTGCGTGCAGAAGCCCTCGTGCAGCGGTCGCAGCCGGATGGAGCTTCCAAGGGGCCGAGAATTCCGTACCGGTGAGCGCCCCACGCCGCGCTTGATGCGGTCAAAACTCGAAGCGCCCGCGCCAGCTGCCCCGCACGTGCGCCACCCCCCACGGGAGCTGGCCCCGACCCCGCGCCCTGCCCGGTTGACCGGAGACACCGTCGGCCCCACTCATAGGAACCAGGGACCACCGGCTCGCGGCCCCCGCCTCGCACACGTCTGGACCGGCCGCCGCGCGACACGTCCTCCGGTCAGGACGCGGACCCCGCGTGGCGCCCGACGTGTCGGCGAGGGAGGAGGACGGGCTGTCCTGCGTGGGTGGGTGGCCCGGCGGGAATATTTGCGCGGGCCCGTCCGTGCTTACAGCCACCGGGTACTCGCGGGCGACGTGCCGAAGCGCGGCGCGAGGCTTCTCCTGCTCCTCTCCCGCCGGCGCCGCCCGGGACCCGATAGGACGGCGACGGAGGCGGCTTTGACCGGTTTGACCGCTGGGGGGGACCGTGCGATCTGGCGCCCGGTGGACGGGCGGGCCGGATCGAGCGCGGCTGCCGACACACGGGCAGGCGGGGGCGCACGCAGCGAGGCGCGCGGAAACCCCACGTTCGAGCAGAGCTGACGAGCTGAGCGCGTCGGAATCCGCGGACGGACGCACGGGGCCGGACTGGGTGCAGTTGCGTGGGGGGCGGCCGGGACACGTTGCCATTTGGACAGCCTTGTGTAAATGGGACGACCGTTATTTATACAGTCTACAGTGGAAAGCAGAGGCTGGGATGATAAACATTCACTGCGTGCTTGCTCGGTGCGTTGAATCTGGAATGTAGCACGGTCAAACTGGATGCATTACTTGTCTAGGGGCCCAGGAAGCCAGCTGCGTTAATACTGTAGCAACTCAGTAGAAATGACGAAGATTACAGTGCCACACCGAACACGAGTTCATGAAATTCATTATGGGTCCGTGTAAAACGCAGTGATGTTTCCCCTAGCCCACCCCAGTGAGGATAATCCCCGCCAGACAAATCGGAACTCTAATTGGAAAGCCAACCCAACAATACTGGCGCTTGAAGGACTCTCCTGGAAAGATATCCACACATGTGCGCAGGACAACAAATACTGCTCCTAGTATTCTAGGACGAAAATCTTCATGACAAAAACCAAGAAAGGGGGTCAACAATCTTTTGTTCTTATTTCCCTTCTTGCGTTCTAAATAAGGCCACAGGTGCTTACGGGCGCGTAAATTTACGTAGCATCTACTATAGCTAGTACTGGTTGACAGGGCTGGCCCATAGGGAGGCGAGGCCGCCCCTAGCCTCCAAATAATAGATAGAACTAATCTTAAAATAGTAATTAGGTGTACCAATCCGTACGATAAAACGCAAGTGGCTTATCTCATTCGTTAAAAAAAAATTAAGTGGCTTATCTCATTCGGTAAAAAAAATTAAGTGACATAGCTGCCAGCCTACATGTATAGCCTATTTGGTTGCAGAGCTGCACACAATAAATTATACATAAGCAGGCATATGCAGCTATTTGAGTGAGTATCTACGTAGTTAGTACGTATTAATGTAAGTATACGTACGTGTACTCCAATCTCTCATAATTTTATTCTGACGATTATTTACGATAATTTTGTTCCCATAATTATTTACGATAAGATGGGACAATTTGAAATCGAACGCATTCCAGGATGTTCCAGTTTACCATAACAGACGCATTTCAGGTGTTCCAGCTTATTATAAATACTCGCAGACTCTATCAAGAATATTATTTTTGCAATTGATATATAAATATTTTGATATTTATGTTTAATGGAGCCCCAGTTTTTTGTTTTGATCTGGGCCATTGAAATCTCAGGGTCGCCCTGCTGGTCAATCAAATAGTTGTTACCGGTCATTAGTTAACCAGGATGTCTAGATGTCAAAAGACGGGAAAAAATACTCCTTCCAGTCAACAATGTAAGATGCATTTTATTTTAAAAAAATATTAAAAATGATCTTTGACTGTTAATTTCTCTTATAATATATTATCAATGGTTGTAAAATCCAAATATATTAAAATAAAGTTTGTATATTAAACACATATATAATTTGACTAATTGTTGGTCAAAATATGACAGCCCAAAATCTTTAATCCTGTCATTAAGCATTCATGAGCATCATTATCATCATAATTGAAGTTTTGAACAAGTAATTAATGCAATTAAAAATTAAACATAAATTGTTAACTTTAATAATAAGTGGCACATTGTGAAGGAACTCACAAATTTGCTATGCAATATAGGGTTAGAATTTTTTTTAGAAATTAATCCATGCCATATAAATAATATTAGAGATTTTTCTCATTTTTTTGGGATTATTTTGAAGGCTTAAAAATTGATGCAAGTTAGGAAAGATTGCATTTTGAAGAATTTTAATTCAAAATTGGCTCCGGCGTTTTGGTCAAAGAAGTTAAAATGAGTTGCACTTGAATTATAGCTTCACACAAAATTTGTCCCACAATTTTTAGAGATGGGGAAGACCTCTTTTTGGTTCACAACAGGAGAGGGGATATTTTTGCTATGTCGGCTACTATTCCTCGGCCCCACTCGTCATCCCCTCTCTTTGTCTCTGTGTCCCAGCTAAGCGGCTTTGAGAGAGGCAGCCACCGGCTTTGTTGGTCATTGAGGCCAACCACGTCGTCAGCCACAAAGCACCATGGAGAGAGATCGACCGCCGCCCTTATATGCTCCTCTCTCTCTCTCTCTCTCTCTCTCTCTCTCTCTCTCTCTCTCTCTCTCTGCTCACTTTCTCTCTCTACTCCGCCTCTCCCACCCGGCCAAGCGCAGCACAGAGCACGGCATGGCACCGTCGCCGCCCAATCCACCATGCTAAGCCTGTTTAGCCGAGCCCGAGTGCCCAAGAGCATGAAGGAAGGTCACCGAGCAACTCCACCGCTGGATTTGTGCTAGGGCGTCATCTTCCCCAACGCCAACGTGTTGCTTCACCCTAAATCGTCGAGCTGCCTCCCCGCTACCTCTTCACATCGACATGCCCCTTGGTGAGCTTCCCGTCCCTCGTAGAGTCTAGTGCACGTGTCGGTTTCCTTTCGGCCCGTCATCGACGCGCTTCTCTGTCTTTACTCTCCATAGCCGACCGAGCCGTGGCCAGGCCCCTTGGCCATGTGGCACGCCGTTATGTTCGCTAGCACGAGTAGATACCATATGTGCTCTCGTCCGGGCCATTTGAGCCATCATTTAGCCGCTGGCCTATTGGATCGATCCGCCATAGCCGTCGAGCTCTCCGTGCTCGCCGCCGACTACCTCCTGACCAGGCCCACTGGCCAGACCTACCCACTCATGATCTCCGCATCGCACTGGTGCCGTGGGTGCCCCTGGTTGGCCGTTTCCCACCACTGTGGCTAGAGTCCCCCGAGTGAAAAAGGGTTAAATCCTTTTAATATTTGGATAATCCAAAGAAAATGCAAAATTGAATTATTGTTGCACATTTAAATTGGCTGAAAAATTGTAAAATGCATAGGAATTTAAATAGTGCTCCAAAAATTGTGAAATAACTTTGTTAGCCTTGCATGATCATTGTGTACCTGTTAAAAATACTAGGAGCCATGAAATATATATTGAGTTTTCTTTGGTAAATAAAATGTATTTAAGATTTAATAATTCATATTTAATTATTGGTAAGTCCAAAATTGGTAAAACTAATTTTGTTAATCTTATGAAACTATTCCATGTTCACTAAAAATAATCACCCTCATGTTAAGTATAAATTAATTTTCTATTTAGGTATAACTTTGAGCTAAGCTTAATTAATCCATGAAAGTGATAAATCAATTAACAGTAATCACAATTAAGAAAATCTTTGATGCTATGAACTCGTAAAATATTGCATTGCATCTCCACTGTGGTCAAGCACTATGAAGCATCTTTCACTGCATGTCCTCATACTCATTGTGATGCACCGTTCTTTATTTAGCAAACGACATTTCAGAGAATCACAAGTTTGAACATGAAGGTGAACCAAGAGTTCATGGGTGAACAACAGGCAGCACCAAGCAAGCATCTATCATTTCTCTCCTATATGTTTTGGCGAATAGTTGATCACTCTGTTAGATTTTGCTATATGCCGTAGATGCATGTGATAAGGAGTCTATGCCGGGAATCTGGTAGATCCTATTTATTGCATCGTACCTACCTTGATAAAGTTGTTAATCCAAATCCTTATAGCCTGGGTATAACGTATTATCGTCCAACTTAAAAGTGATATGGTGATTGCTTAGCCTTGCATAGGTCATTGGTAAAAGTCGAGCGATGGATGTCACCGTCGTTCGTGACCTGTAAGAACTTCAACTACAATTACAAAGAAATGATATGTTGGGATGATGAGTTGGTGTGATTGAAAGGGAGAGCTAGGCGGTGCTAGGGGTAGTTTGAGAGAGGAACTCGAATGCCACAGATCGTTTGTGAGTTGAAAAAGTTGAGATGAGATATGGGTAGTGTTAGGGATGTCTTCTGCCCCAAAATGGAGTTCCCCGGGTAGGTCGAGAGAGGAGCCTGGACGCCATAGAGCGCTTGCATCATTTAAGCACCAATCGTTGGTGTTGTTGGCTTAAGCACTTTTTGTACTTTCACATGTCGATCTAATTGTAATATAAGCCGATTATCATATACCGTGCTGGCGTTTGACTTGCGACCCTATGACGCGAAAAACAATTACAAGGAGATACAAGGTGGTGGGGAGCCAGATGTGTCTGGGACACTCATGGTAACCCTGGTACCCTAGGGGTATGTGCAAGCAGGTAGTTTCGGGTATGAAAAATATTATCTTGGGGGCCAAGATAATGGACCTGAGTCATGTGGGTAAAGATGTACACCATGCAGGGTGTAAGATCAATTCGAATTATCGCACTCTCGGTCACGAGTATGCTTCCGTTTCATCCACATCAGTCGTAGAGTTTTTTATTCAATTTGGAAAAAAAGAAATGGAAAGTATGTGCACTTCCAGGAGAAGCATGTGCTGATACTAAATTAAGTTGAGCAAGTTCATTGAAGATTATGTTTATTGTAAATTTATGCTAGCGGTTCATGTCGTTATATTAAGCTGGGTGTAATTTGGATGGGTCTGACACAAAACTTATGAAGTTTGACTTTTTCGCAATAAAATATGTTTTACATTCTTGAACGGAGGGAGTATCAATCACCCAATCTCATCGTACAATAAACGTCAAGATTAGAGCATATACCTTCTTCTCCGATGACGGCAACATTCACAAGTGGAAAGAGGTTAGGGTTAGTTTTAGGGCTCAGGGTTCACCCATGCCCCCAACCATAGAGGGATGAAGGTGTTGGTAGCGGTGGCGGTGTGGCGAGGTGGCAGTGGTGCCTCTAACCGCGGGATTGCATGAGGGTGGTGGCCGGTGGCCGATGGCGGGTCCGGATTTGGCAGCGCACATCTATGAAGAAGGATGCAGATCTGGCAGGGGGTAGCACATGCGGCAATGTGACGGTCCGTCAAACTTGGAGAAGAGGTGAAGGGAGGGGGAAGTGGGTAGAGGGAGAGACGATTGGTGCCTACAACGCTGCCTTGTCTTCGGTAGCTACTTTTGGCAGTGGTAGCGGTCAGGGAACACTGCCTCAGAACGAGTTATTACAAATAGATTTTAAACCCTATGGAAGACGGTTATAAGTTATGTCTCTGTAAAAGTGTTTGTGACATCAACTTGGTTACATATGGTTACAACTTCGTCTGTAATAGAGATACACACAGATGAATTTTTTGAAAAATCATCTGTGTGCAGTAAGGATCACAAATGGTTTTTGTTGAAACCTGTATGTGAGTTGTAAGAGTCACAGACGGATTTTTTTTTAAAAATCATTTGTGTCACTCTTTCCACCCTATAAGCAATTTTGCTTCCTGGCTACCCTCATGATATGCCATACACACTTCATGATTCACAAATTAAACAACATCAGAAGCATTATTTACATATCACATATTGACACATTATTCAGAACATCGATCACACATTTGTTCAGAACATCGATCTCACATTATTCACCAGAACTAGCTAGCTATACATCAAACATTGTTCAAAACACATAAACCTAGCTAGCTATACATCATTGTCGACACTGCCTTCCAAAAGGACGAGAGGATAGACATAATTGGCGATGCCATCTTCCAAAAGGGATTAAATGCTTGACATCATGGCGACATCATCTTCTAGAAGGACAAAATGATGGACATCATTGGTCAATACCGTCTTCCAAAAAGATAAAATGATTGACATCATCTCAACCTCCTGTGTTTCAACACAACGTCAACCCAAGCATCATCTTTAATGAGCATCTGTAGTCATCCGGATCAAGCTCCATCCTAACTATCTCACGTATAAGCCAAAACCAAACTACATTGTTACCAAACTGTCAGCCATGGTAAAACAAGAAATACATGTTCAAACTAGTCTTGCAGTTCATGAAAATATCTCCATTGTGATGAACAACAATGGAGAAATTTCCATCCGCAAGGACAGAATGGAGAACACGATTCACAGTAAACACATGGTCCATGGAGGGGGCCTTCATAGCAGTGAAGAACATGAAGTCCACCCGACCAAAGTCAACACTAAGCATCCGCACCGTGGAAGCAACCATAGGGACAATCCCATCCTGTCACTGCTTGATTGCCATGAACTAAGCCATTGCAAATCTATGACAAAAATAAGGTATTATCCTCAGTTATACAGATCAAAGCAAACCCTAAGAAACCCTAACAAAACCGCGATGGGAACCCTACGATGCTCACCTGAGTGCAATGAAGGGGATTTGGTGCTTAGATCTCGCTTTTTCGACACAGTGTGTGGAAGATGAACACTTGGATGGCAATGAGTAGTGCAAGGAAGATGAACACTCATTATCGCTTCATATTAAGGAGAGACGAGCGGGTTGTATGTGTGGAAAGCCAAAGATCTTGAAAATGATTGGTGACATCACAAGAGGGGGGTGAATTATGACACTTAAAAGCCTAAACTAATTGGCTATAAAAACTTCACAAGACAAACTAGGTTTATCTAGTGTGTCTATTCTAACACTCAAAAGGTTTGCAACCTATAGCTAGTCCTAGCAAACTAGTCTAGGAAAGTAAATGCACAAAGTAGATTGCAAGAATATAAATATGAAAGCGTAAAGACGATACAGAAAACAAACTCGGCACAAGAGATTTTTATCCCGAGGTATTGATGGCATAAATACCACCCCTAGTCCACATTGGAGCTCCACAAAACTAATGCTCTTGGTCGCCAAGACTCTTCCGATCATGGCTCTTGAGTCACCAAGTTACAAAGACAAGGCCTCAACTCGGATGAGCCACCAAGCCACAAAGACAAGGTCTCACCACTAGCCTCTCTCTAGTCATTTATCGTCATCTTCACTTCGAAGCTTGAGCCACCAAGGGAAGTGTCTTCACGTCCCTGTACATGTGTCTTGTCATCGCTCCACACCAAGTCGGATGGTTAACAAGTTTGAGCAACTTCGGCTCAAGGTGTCGGTGAGTCACCAAGACTCCAAGACATCGGTGTACCATCTGGTACAAGTTAGGATACTTTTTGATCCACTCTCTAGGCAGCAATCACCTAGCAACACTCTCTCTAGGCCTATAAGCACTAATCGCTCACTAAACGTGTGCTTAATTGTCTTGGGTGATCACATTAAGCACTTTGGTGGTTT
This sequence comes from Phragmites australis, assembly GCF_958298935.1. Classification (NCBI taxonomy): domain Eukaryota; kingdom Viridiplantae; phylum Streptophyta; class Magnoliopsida; order Poales; family Poaceae; genus Phragmites; species Phragmites australis. Next base: position 17,697,553 of record NC_084926.1, read on the forward strand.
GGATGTCTTCTCAAGTGTCCCGGTGTTTCTCTGGACTCCAGCAACATGCCATATATTCAAATGACTGAATGGAGGGGTATTTATAGCTTCAAATCCGCTAACTAGCCATTTTTTCAATGGCTCACAAAAGCTGTTAACACCAGATGATCCTGTGAGAACAGTAATACTAACACCGGATCATCGTCCGATGAGTACATCTTCAGAAACTAGTCGTTGGACTCCCACTCAAAGTCATCCTGAATACTGGATACTCCGTTGTATACTTTATCTCCATCACCGGACAATCCGATGAGTTAACCTGAGCTAGACTTTGCCACTTCTTCTCTGTGCAAAATACTCTGGAGTAAGTCTCCGGTGCACTTCCTCTTGATACCGGACCATCCAATCAGTTCATCTTTGTTCTTCGTCACTTGGAATCGCCTATGCAAAAAATGCTCCAGTAAAGCCTCTAGTGCACTCACTTCCTATCACTGGACCTTCTAATATGTTGTTATCTGATCTTCAACACATGCAATCCTATCTGCAAGAATTGCTCTAGTGTATACCTTCTGCTAATCATCAGACCTTCCGATGAATTCAACTGTCCTGAGCCAAAATACTCCAGTGTGCACCTTCTTCATCAACACCGGACTATCTGGTAGCTTCTTCAGTTCTGCTCTTCTCTGTAGATAAAGGTCTGGTGCTACACCTTGTTGAGCACCAGTTTATCTGGTAAAGTCTTCGGCCTTCTCTCCCCCTTTTTCAAAGATGCGTCGATGAGTTCAATTTCCGCACCAGACTATTAAGTGGGTTATCTTCCTGGGACTTATCCAATTCAGTCAATCTTTATCCCAGCTGCGATGGGTTCTTCATGCATTGCATCCATGAGACCTATTAAAGAATAAACTTGACAAACATGTTAGTCCCAATGATTATATTGTCATTTATCACCAAAATCACAATCATAGTCATTTTCGCTACAATCTCCCCCTTTTTAGTGATTGATGATAACACAACCAAAGCAAATAACAAATAATAAATAATACTAATTGTAAAGAGCACAAAGTCTTACCACATTGCTTGAATGCATGCTCTTACCACTTAGTCTCCCTTTTGTTGTAGTTCTCCCTTTCTCTATTGTCACTATCTCCTTTGATCGACCCATGAAAGAGCTTCTTCATTGCATGCTTTTGGTACTAAATATAGATTAGTCACCCTCTATCAACATTGGCATATTGCTTGTTCTCCACTAGGCATGCCTCTTGCTTTAGTTGTTAAACTTCTCCCCCTTTGTTAACAATCTCAAAAAGGGCTATAAACACATGTTGAACATGAGGAAGAGCGTTAGAGCATATGGAAGAGAGTTTCATAAATTATGATTCAATGAAATGATACCAATTATAAAGGCAGGAGGCATTGATATCAATTGAAAAAGACAAACAAGGATCATAATTAATGAAACTCACACAATATAATCTAAACTCCCCCTATATATGTGCATGCACATAATGAGACCCACTTGTGAATACCACTTATAAGAATGTAGCAATATATGCACATCTAAACAATAAGCAAAGGCACGAAGTTTAAGTCATATCATGCATGGAGTTAGCTTAAATGTAGAAATAAATTGACAATGATACCAATTAAAGCCTTTAAGCATTGTATATCTTCAGAGACGTATTGATTGCTCCATGAGACTACAAAAAATACATCTAACAACACATGTCAGTCTCAAAATCATAATCCATAGGATACGCTCCCGCTAAATATGTGCATACAAATGTTGAATACTTGTGAGAGATATGCACTTATTTTTACAACAATGGAGATGGTACCTTATAGATTGGATCATGACACATAAAATATACTAATTGTAAAACTAGTGTCATTAAAGAAAACTACAACTAGTACTATTAAAAGAACCTACAACTAATAAACCATATAGGTTACTCATAAGAAAGAGAGAAACATAAGCAACCTACCATATGAAAAACCTACACTAGACATTGCATAAATTGAAATAAACACATGCAATCCTAGACAAGGCAAATGAGCTCCAATAATTGAAAGATTTTGCATCTACCCCCATTACCTCTTTTACCTTTGGATGAGATTTGGGTATATGATAATCATTATCTTCATCAATACACCCAATCTTGTATACTTAGCTTCTTTGCTTGAACCTTCACTTCATTTTGTGAGCCTAGTCTTCAAATCCCTGAGCCACGTGGACTTCAAGTGTTCTTTAGAACCCAAACCGATTGAGTCCCCTTCATATTGGTAATGACTTCCTTAGTCACGCAAATGGGTTGGTTCCACCCCCGTTCCTTTCCCCTAACCATATGCGCAACCACCTTGCCATTTTCCTTTCTCTTGAGCTTGTAGTGGTTACTCTTGGTTTTGACCTTGTAGTTGGGCTTGGTGTAGAGGTTAGAGGTCTTGTTGGAGAGATTCATCATCTTCTTCTTCTCTATGATCTTCTTATTGACTTGCTTGTATTGTAAGGACTTGTGGCCTTCTTGGTGGTATTTGAAGCATGTTACGGTTAAATCCTCTGCAACCTTCTTTATTATGGTAGTACGGTTATCTTGAGGAGGTTGGACACGTTCTTTGCCCTTTAATCTTGTCAAGTCATTCTTGAGATTCTCTACTTCTTCCTTAAGCTCATCATTCTCTTGTACAATGAGTTTATTAGATGGTTCTATAACAGCATTCTCAATTAAAGAGTGATGTAGATTGCTTCAAAAGGGCATTAGGTTGACATTAAATGCATTAAATTTTTTAAGATCTTTTTATTGTTTCTTAAGGGCCTTTTGTTGCACATTGATCAAATAAAAGAGTTCTTCTTGATAGGGGGAATCCTCGTCGGATTTATCATCACTTACATCGCTATTCATACCTTTGGTCATAAGACACTTGTGAGATGACTTCTGCGATGACGACTTGCATGGTGATGACTTTGAGGAAGAGCTTCTCTTATAGGAGTGGGTGATGAAGCTCTCATCAATTGAGCTTGAATCTTCATCTTCACTCACCCACCTTCTCATGATTGCAAATATTTTGGCTCTTCCCTTTGTCTCCCTCTTGCTCTTGATCTTCTTCTCATTCTTGATGTGATCAATTATTTTGACTAAGTCTTTCATGGAGATTTGGTGATCAATCTTGATATTGATCTTCTTGATGTTCTTCTCCACTTGAGGGATGAGCTTGGTGATTTCGAGATCCATCTCTTCATCGGTCAAGGTGCTTTGCTCATCTTCATCGCTCTCTCATCTTCATCATCATCATCTTCGATTGAGCTTGACTCTTGCTCTTGCCTTCTCATTTTCGCCTTCATGTGTGGGCATGACGCTTGCTTGCTTGTGAGAGTAAGGTTCTTGGTGTCAGATAAGGAAGATGCTTCCACTCCTATGTTCATGATCATCTCATTGACGGTGATCCTGCCGAGCACTTGACTTCGAGTCATCCTCTTGATATCGTTGCTATCATAGATGATGGGGACTATCAACTTGTACTTTGGAATCCTCTTGATATCGTTGCTATCATAGATGATGGAGACTATCAACTTGTACTTTGGAAGAAGAGTTTGAAGTATTTTTCTCACCATTTAATCATCATCAATTGGTGTCAGACCTAGCCTATTGATTTTATTGACAAGAATATTCAAACATGAGTACAAGTCATTAGCACTTTCATAGGGTTGTTGTTTGATACCATTAAGTTTAGTAACAAGCACATGATGTTTCTTATGACGCACATCTTTTGTGCCTTCATGTATTTTAATGAGACTATTCCAAATATTATGTGCATTGGTGAGAGAATAAATATGATTAAATGCATCAATATTTAAAGATAATAAAATGATATTTTTCACTAATGCATCTAATTGCCTCTCCTTGTTGGTGATACGATGCTTCATCACTTCCTCGGTGACTTTCCAAACATCTAAACTCCGGGCTTGCAAATTACAGGACATTAGAATTTTCCATTGGAGAAATTTGTGCCATCAAAGAGTGGAGCACTATGAGAATCTATCTCAACCTCGGACATCACAACTTTAGGCTGTTAAACCTATAAAGAGCACAAGGCTCTGATACCACTTGAAAAGGATCGGTGACATACTAAGAGGGAGGTGAATTAGGATATTTAAAAATTTAAACTAATCGGCTCCAAAAACTTCACAAGACAAACTAGTTTTATCTAGTATGTTTATTCTATCGTTCAAAAGGTTTACAACCTATAGCCAATTCCAGCAAACTATTCTATGAAACTAAATGTAAAAAGGTAGGTTGCAAGAATGTAAATACGTAAGCGTAAAGATGGTGGATAAAATAAACTTGGCACAAGAGATTTTTATCCCGTAGTATCGATGGTATGAATATCACTCATAGTTCACGTTAGAGCTCCACCAAAGAAATACTCCTGGTTGCCAAGACTCTTCCGGTCACAGCTCTTGAGTCACCAAGTCACAAAGATAATGGCTCAACTCAGATAAGCCACTAAGCCACAAAGAAAATATCTCACCACTAGTCTCTCTCCAAGATCAAGTAACTTGCTCTAAATCTATGCAATCTACACAAGTTTCAATATTGCATCATAGCATGAAAATAACTTGCGAAAATATGTTTTTCTTGCAAGTGCTTAAAAACCTCTTTATTGCAAATATGAGCAATTTGAAGTAGTATATTTTTGTGTAAACTCTATAATCATGTTTATGATTCATTCAATCCCAAATATGCAAAAGAATCCATATCAAATGCTTGAGTTGCTCCTATATGCAATGTTGATGAAAAATTATTTTTAGTCTGGTTTGATTGGCTCTATTGAGCATATATGCTTACGAGATATTCGTTATAATATCAACTATTTTTCTATGTTCAATTTTGAGCTTAGTTCCATATTTTTATACTTTGATTTTCAATTGGTATCTTTTATAGGTATCTAATTGATATCTTTTGAAGTTTACATTGGTATTTCTTTTCGAAATCTCATTTGGCATCTCTTTAAACCCTTTTGACCTATTGTATAGCTTGATTTTCTCACATGAGATATAATTGGATAAGTGTATTTGGTTTAACTCAAATTATGAGAAATACATATATCATGAGGAGCTTACACTATACATGATCTTGCACTAGCTTTCAATGATTCCTTTTGTGGGATAGAGCTAGCGTGTTTTGAAGAAAATTTCTCTTTTGGCGAGTCCTCCATAATTCTTACCAATTTGACGTCAATTGGGGGAGAATTTGTTTTGATAATTCTATTTTGGCATTGATGTCAATTGGGGGGAGAATTTGAACTAAATGTTATATTTTGTAAGAGAGTTTTGTTTATGGGAGAGAATTATTTGCTCATGGGGAAGAATTTGTAATCCCTTATGTTTGTAATGTGGATGTCAATTGGGGGAGTTTCAAAAGTAAATTCATGAAACTTTTTTGAAAAAGTTTTGCTTTGCATGAGAATATTCTTTTTTCATCTTGACATGTCATGCTTGCTTCATATGTATAAAAGAAACTCCGTCCAAAATTTGAGATATTCAATATTCATTCACATATGCATAGATTATGGGGGAGTTTACTATATACATATTAATTTTTACTAACATCAAAAACTTTGTGGAGTTTGATGCTAGTAAAACTAGTTTTGGTAATCTCAAATATCTTTGCGATGTTTGATGTTTTTAAAACTTGTTCTTTGTATACATTCATTTTTGGATTAAATGTATACTTAAAACTTCAAAATTTTGTCAAATATAGCCATCTATTGAGATTGTCATCAATTACCAAAATAGGGGAGATTAAAAGTGTATCTAGCCCTTATTTGTGATTTTGGTAATTAATGACAATACCTATGGACTAACAATGGTAGTGAGAATTGTTAGTAGGTTGTTCTATAGGTGATACATGGAAAAGGGATATGCATCAAGATGAATGAGCTATAAGTCTTGCTCGGGTAAGTTCATAACAATATTTATGGACTAATAACTATGTTGAGAATTGTTATTAGGTTATTTCATAGGAGATGCATAAGTAATGAAGCATAAATTCATTGAGAAATGCTATGATTTTAAATAATTTCATCAAAGTCATTGAGATCTTAGTGATGCTCATGAGAAGAAGGAAAATCTCAAAGAAGAAGCTTGAAGCATGAAGGCTAAGTTACTTGTGGAGATCAAGTAACTAAAGGTATGAAATTATCTATTAAATTTTATAGACTAACCCATGTACTTTGTATTTGAGAGTGAGTTGGGGTTAGGATCTATAAGAAGATATAAGTTGAATTAAAATCATCTATGCAAGGAGTAAGTAACAAGAGTGGACTCTATATTTGATAAAGTAAATTTCTTGAATATGTCGAATACAAAGTGGTTTTCTATAGCAAGACGGTAAATGACAAGTAAGATTCAGCTGCGATAGACCATCCGGTGGTGAAGGGCAAGCAAATGGCTTGACGTCAAAGGACTAAGGCGGTGGTGAAGAGCAAGTGAAGGCTTTGCGCCAATAGACCATGGGAAGCTATAAGTGATTCACATCAATCATATAAAGAATAAAGAAGAGATGGAGTGAAGAATATATGGAAGTTGGCAATCCTCAAAGTTTGAATGAAAGAAATGGTACTTGAAAGTAGTCAAAGGCTCAAATTGGTTCAAACGAGTTTTATCTTTGAAATCGAGTATAGATATACCACACTATTAAGAGGGATACAACGTAGAGCTAATTGTCGTGTCTCAGTATTCAAGAGTTTTCTAACTAACCTAAAGTGAGAGTTAGCTTTAGGAGCTCGGTACGAAAAGTGTGAAAGTGTCCAAATTGGATTTTAGAGTGTTCCTAGTTTGATCTAATGTGTTTGAGATCATAAATTCAGTTGAGATGTGTATCCCTCTGAATAATCTTTCCATAGAGTCCAAAATTGTCGAAATCGGATTTCGAGATCAAAAATTATCGCCATTTTTAGAGGGCCAGCTATGCTGAACTCGGATACTCTAGGTGAGGTTCCAAGCCAAGTGGTCTGTTAGGGCCTTTTTGTTTTACCCGGATACTCCGGGTCAGTAAAAAAAGTGATGTAACAGCTAGTTTTTGGGGTTGAGTATTTATACCCCCTCACCCCCTCCTTTGGTTGCTGTTGTTGCTCCCCATGAAATACTCAAAGCCAAAGCCAAAAGAACCCCCTCCCACTCTATTTTAGTGTGTGATTTGATAAGAGAAGTAAGTTGGGTTGAGAGATTAGAAGATTGAATGCAAGTGAGCATAAATCCCATCTTGAGCACTTGAGTTCATCAGCAAGAAGTTCGTGAAGTATTTGTTACTTTTAGAGGTGAAGCCTCCTAGATGGCTAGGCGTTGCCTGGCGAGCTCCTGTGCTTCTGGTGAGCTACAGGAAAGTTTGTGGACGTCTATCTCGCCTCCGTAAGGGAAGAGATAAAGCTAGTGGATCGAGGAAAACGATTAAGAGATCTGGCTCCTTGGAGCTTCTTCAACGGAGACATAGGATTCATGATGGTGAATTCAAACTTCAGAAAACAAATATTTGCGTCTCCACTTCGGTTTGTTATTCTTGTGTTCTTTCTCAATATTTATGCATTTTGCTTGATCTACTTGTTCGTGTGTATTTGATTGTAGGTTCTTCATGGATCTACTTGGAATCATCGCTTGGAACACACGACTTCATATGGTTTGAGCTAGAACTCTTTAGCCATAGTTTAATTTCATTTTGAGCACTTTTGTACAGAACTCGGAGGTTCCGGATTTAACTCAGAGACTCCGGATACTGTATAATCTACGCTTAACCTGGATACTTCGGGTTGATCCGGATACTCTGGTGAATAGTGTTTTTAGGGTTTTTCAATTAGAGTTTTTTTTGCATATCTTTTACTAGAATTGAATAATTTTTTTCACCCTAGGATTGTAACTTACACACTTATTTAGGGTTATTATGCACTAGTTGAGTCTAGTATATTTAGCATTTTTACTTGTGAAAAATCCGTTAGTTTCTTTTTTTATGCAAGTTTAGACCAATGGTAAAAGGGGACGAATTTTTGTAAAAATATCTATTCATCCTCCTCTAGTCGACATCATTGTCCTTTCACCTATATGCACAAATCACTCGCTAAACGTGTGCTTAATTTTCTTGGATAATCATATTAAGCACTTTGGTGGTTTGGATGTCTTCTCAAGTGTCTCAGTGTTTCTCTAGACTCCAGCAGCATGCCACACCTTCATATAATTGAGTGGGGGGGTATTTATAGCCTCAAACCCTCCAACTAGTCGTTTTCCTAATGACTCAGAAAAACTGTTAACACCAGATGATCCGATGAGAATAATAGTACTAACACCGGATCATCCAGTGAGTACATCTTCAGAAACTAGCCGTTGTACTCCCACTCAAAGTCATCCTGAACACTAGATATTCTGATGTATACTTCATCTCCATCACCGGACAATCTGGTGAGTTATCCTGAGCTAGATCCCACCACTTTTTTTTCTGTGCAAAACACTCCGGTGTAAGCCTCTAGTGCACTTTCTGTTGACACCGGACTATCCGGTCAGTTCATCTTCGTTCTTCGTCACTTGAAATCGTCTCTGCAAGAAATGCTCCGGTAAAGCCTACGATACACTCACTTCCCATCACCGGACCTTCTGGTCTGTTGTTCTCTGATCTTCAACACCTGCAATCCTCTCTGCAAGAATTGGGTGTATATCTTCCGCTGATCACCGGTTCTTCCAGTGAGTTTAACTTCTTCTGTCACGAGCCAAAATACTCCGGTGTGCACCTTCTTCATTAACACCAGACTATCCGGTGGCTTCTTCGGTTTAGCTCTTCTCTGTAGATAAAGCTCCAGTGCTACACCTTATTGAGCACCGAACTATCCGATGAAGTCTTCATCCTTCTCTCCCCCTTTGGCAGAGATGCTCCGATGAGTTTAATTTCTGCACCAGACTATCTGGTGGGTTATCTTCCTGGGACCTGTCAATCTTTGTCATGACTATTGTGGTATCTTCATGTATTGCATATATGAGACCTACTAAAGCATATACTAGACAAACATGTTAGTCCCCATGACTATGTCATCATTAATCACAAAAATCATAATCGTGACCTAATAGGATCATTTTCTCTACAAAAGCCAAAGAGCCAAGGGAGACGAGCATGTTATGTGTGTGAAAAACCAAAAGAGCTAGGGGAGACGAGTGTGTTGTGTGTGTGGGAAGTCAAAAGAGTCAAGGAGACGAACGGTCAAATTTAAAATAATTCTCGGGTCTTTAAATACCTACGTGTTTTTACAAAATCTATCTTTGTCTATACATACACGGACGAATCTTAGAAGAAATCATCTATGACAACATCACATGCAGGTTTTTCTAAACACCGTCTGTATGATAGTCGGAATTGTAAAAATTGTATGTGAATTTAAGCACACCTAGACGACGGTCTTATTATAGATACTTCTGTCTTAAGAACGGTATGTATTTATTTTATCAATGACGGATCTTTAGAAACTGTTGATAATATTTTTTCTGTTTTTATTGATTTTGTAGTAATGGAAGTGGCCGTGGGTGGGCCTTACCGGCGCTGGGGGCAGCGTCGGTGAGGTCGAGGGTGGAGACGGCGGTGACTAGTTGGGGTCGTCGAACCGGTAGAAAGGATAGGATTGAGGGTAGAGAGAGAGAGCGAGGAGAATTTGGATGGTTGGATTCTAATCCAACGCTCCGTATATAAGTGACTGAAAGGAGTGGTATTTTAACTCAGCTGACGACAGGTCATGCCCTTAATTAATTGGTCCTGCCTCTGCCTGCATATGGCTTCTAATAAGAAGAAATCAAGGTACGGCCCAAATGCGAAATCGACAGGTTTAAACGATGAAGCGCGGCGACCGACACTTTCATTGATTGAATGAAGAAAGATCAGGAGGTGCCAATGCCGGAAAACGTGGTTGATGACTCATGGCTACTGTAGGAGCAGTGATACACGCGCGCGCGGCTAGAACTACGTGCATGCGATGAGTCTGTAGTAGTCGTGGAGTAGCATAGCGCACTGCCGCAGTCTACCTGAGATGAGATCGATCATCGATGAGGAGACGCATGCAAAGACGCAGAGGGCAGTGTATAATGTATATAGTACATTTCAAGGAATCCACCGCGAGGCATCGATCCAGATCTACCTGTGCAGGTGACCTCTCTAGTCGAGCGATCGGCAGCATCCGCACGCCCAGACATCCTAGTCCCTAGGCTAGCTTGTTCTTTTCCCGTGCTCTCTTTCTTTAGAACCACTCACCAGTCACCACTGCACCCAAAGCGGCAACGAACAATCGAGTTGTAGTGGCGAGCATAGGAGGAGGAGAAGCGAACAAGGCGCATGTGACCATCTGGATCCCCAGCTTGCGTCTCCGCGCGCGTGCAGCTGGGGAAACCATGCGCTGGCAGCTTGCGTTGCGTACGTCGCATGGCTTGTATGATTGCCTGCGAGGAAGAGCCTGCAGGGGATGCGAACAAGCGTTCAAGTCTCGCTCCGTCACCACCTGCGCTAGAACGTACGTCGGCGAGGAAGGAAGCTCCAATGTTCCACATTAAGATTTGCTTGGCCCACTGCAGCGTGGGCCCCGCTCTGTCAGGCACCAGCCGAGCCGAGCCGAGCCGAGCCCGACTCGGTTAAACGCCGCATTGGCTCGCGCCTCCCAATCACCATTCACCAACTAGGTCCCGAGCCGCACGCCCGTCGGACTCCGAGTCCGGCTCCAGCACGCACGTAGTGAGTAGGGACCGGCCACCCCACCCCACCCGCGCGCACACGTGCTGGCCACCTCCCGCCGACTTATATCCGGCGCCCTTCGTCCCTCGATCGCTCCACTCTCCTCACCTCAGCTGCAGTCTCCTCTCCACCCACCAACCCACCACTCCCTCACCCACTTCCCCACGAGCACCACATCTCCATCCATCGCGAGCTAGCTAGCCGGCCCAGATCCAAATCACGCGCGCACAGACAGCAGCACAGCACGAGTGTAATGCCGGGGAGCGTGCCGCTGGCGCTGGCGCTGGACACGGCGGGGGTGCAGGTGCCGTGGTACTTCCGGTGCCCCATCTCCCTTGAGCTGATGCGCGACCCCGTCACCGTCTCCACGGGCCAGACCTACGACCGCGCCAGCATCGAGTCCTGGGTCGCCACTGGCAACACCACCTGCCCCGTCACCCGCTCGCCGCTCGCCGACTTCACGCTCATCCCCAACCACACCCTCCGCCGCCTCATCCAGGAGTGGTGCGTCGCGCACCGCTCCATGGGCGTCGAGCGCATCCCCACGCCCAAGCAGCCCGCCGACCCGGACCTGGTGCGCTCCCTCGTCGCACAGGGCCCCGGACTCCCCGCGCTCCGGAGGCTCAGGACGCTCGCCAGGGAGTCCGACAAGAACAGGCTCGTGATGGCCACGCACGAGACGAGGGCGGCGCTCGTCGAGGTCGCCTTTGGCGCAAGAAACGAGGAGGCCGAGGCGGAGGCCATGGCGGTGCTCGCGCTGGTCGGGCTCGGGGAGGCGGAGGCCGTCGAAGTGGTGAGGAGGGAGGAGAGGGTGACCAGGCTCGGCAATGTTCTCGCTGGCGGTCCGGGGGTGTCGTTGGAGTCCAAGGTTAACGCAGGCGCCGTAGTGGAGGCGGCGGCGTCGGCGTCGGGCGCGGAGGCACGGGTGGTGCTGGGCGCGGCGGAGGGGGTCTTGGAGGGCCTCGTCGCGCTGGTCGAGGAGAAGGCCAACGCGCGCGCCGTGCGCGTCGGGATCCGGGGCCTGTTCGCGCTCTGCCTGGCCAAGGAGAACCGGCCGCGAGCGGTGACGGCCGGCGCCGCGTCGGCGCTGGCCCGGCGCGTGGCGGAGGGCGGGGCGGGGGAGCCCGAGCGCGCGCTGGCCGCGGTGGAGCGGCTGTGCCGGGCGGAGGGCGGGCGCGACGCCGTGGTGGCCGGCGCGGGCGGGGGCTCCGCGGCGGTGTCGGCGCTGGTGCGCGCCATGTCCGGGCGCGCGGCGGAGCACGCGGCGGGCGCGCTGGTGGCCGTGGTGGGCGGGTCGGAGGCGCTGCAGGTGGAGGCCGTCCGTGCGGGCGCCATGAGCCAGCTGCTGATGATGGTGCAGGGCGGGTGCTCTGAGCGCGCCAAGCGCAAGGCGCAGCTCCTCCTGAAGCTGCTCCGGTCCGCCTGGCCGACCACCGACTCCATCGCCAACTCCGACGACTTCCTCCAACCGTACTAATCATTCAATTAACCCGCCAACCACATCGCGCTGTCGCATTGTAGCATTCCCCAAGCTAAGTGAGAAAGATCTCACTGCAACTGCAAGCACTGCGCTTCTTAGTACATCATCACCAGCCGCGACCGCGTGGTAATGTTGGCAGGGACTAGGAGGGAGTTCTGAATTTGATCAATAGTTAACGTTCACCGATTCTTACATCGTTGTGTTCGTTCATTCTTCTCTTTTCCTTCGATGCAAAAAATCTTTTTTTTTTGGGGGGGGGGGGTGGTGGTCTAGGTGCGCCCGTGCGCGTGTGTTTGGGTCAGAGAAAGTACAGGTGAAGTATAGAGGAGGAGATTGCGCATTGAAAGCTGGGCTGGGCAGAGGCAGAGCTTGGCCGGTGGAGGGTGGGGCTGCCTGCTCCTCCTGCAGGATGCTTCTGCAGAATGGAATGTTGCTCCGTGAAATTATCGCCACACCCCCTTGGCCCCTTGTTCTTTGGTTTTTCTCTTTTCTCTTTCCTCCTGTCGTCTCGATCACACACCGGGTGAGTGAGAGCTGAGAAGTGGATTTGATTTGAAAAGGAGGGCCGTGGCATGACATGTTGACATGTACTACCATCAGTGGCAACGCTGCGGTATCTGATGGGGATCAGAAACCCAGACTAGAGATGGAGGAGCATGGCATCAGGGGGGCAGCTGCCGCTGCGGCAAATAGCTGCACCCCCTGCCCTGCCTGCGGCTCTTTTGACCGGATTGGCGAGCGAGGGAAGACCAACTCCCTCATCAGTGCGGTGCGGCCACCTTCTTGAACATGGACCGGACTGCTATGTTGTTTGCTTCTCCAGTTCTCCTCCCACCTGAAAATAATAGAGAAATTTGATTGTATGCCATCCGGAATCACCTGAATTAATGATTTTCTATAGACAAAGTTTATTTTTACTATAACATTATCAATCCAAAAAAAACTTTCACTCCATACCATTGTCATGATGTTATCGTAAACTTTCATATCAGATATTTTTAAAATACCAATCTTGCTCTTTTCATATCAAACATTCTTACAATACCAATCTTACCCTCGGTCCACCAGAGTCTCAAACCCTTATCTGGTGAACCCGTAGGGGGCCTCCTCGCTCTCCACTCGCTCCTCTCCTGCATTGCCATGGGGCTCCTCGCACTCGCCCTCCTTCTATTCATGTCCCCGCACCTGTACCCTCCCAAACTCCCCCGTGCTGCAGGGCGCACTCGTGGCATCCCTCCTTGTTGCATGATTGGTTATACTAATGACTCCTATTATTGAAGCAATGCAGGTGTTGGGGCTATTTTTGTTTTACTCTAGTTTGCTGCGTGATTGTCCGTAGATCTTAGGTTTGATTTGTATGTGAACTGATCTGATGAGGGGATGGCTATCAGCTTTGTTGTATTATTTAGGTGAAAAAATGGACATGAGGGCGGGAGGGAGAGGCATAATATGCTATTTGAGATTAGAAAATTGACTTACATAATTGATTAGACTTGTACTAGCATAGGCTTGTATTTTATCCGGAGTTGCTATGATCGAACTTGCATGTATATTGTAGGTTATTCCTTCAGTGTATATTGATTGGATGTGTTAACCCGTAGTGAGGAGGGACGGCCGGGGAATGCGGCCAGGAGGAAAATATGTGATTTGGTGTAATGGTATAGAGCGAAATTTTTAATATGCTTCATAACCTATAAAATAGAAATACAATAGACTTTCCATATGATCAAACGGAACATAAACGAACGTTATGTAACGGTAATGGTATGAAATATTATATGGCAATGATACGAAATAAAGAACCTGGCATTTCTATTGTACGAAGTGAAATCGAACTTTATGGATGCTAAATAACGAAATCAGGACGATCTCAATAACATACAGTCAACTAACCAAAATAAAATAATACGTAGGTACGACCCACCGATAGGGGAGCAGCGGCCGAGCAAGGCGTTACTCCGTGGTGTCCTTCTTGGTGATTGCGGTGGCGCGGCGGGTAGTACTGGTGCATGTCCATGACCCCCGAGGAACGAGCAAAACGCTACTGTTTCGATGTGTTCCACTGTGCCTGCGTTGCTCCATTACCGCGCTAGCTTGCTCCTTGGGGGACAGTGAAAAGCCCTGTGGGAGTCAAACAAGATTGCCCGATGATTGCATGCACGCAAAAGCCAGGAGCAGAGCCGGCCCTACGATCTGCGAACGTGACGGCGATGCTGTCTTGACGCTATATATATAATACTACTTGTGTGTGATGCTTGAAAGATTACTGGTGCATTAAATAAAGGGGGGAGGGAGGGCTGCAGCGCCGCTTCCCCGCTCGCTCGCTGGCAAGACGGAGCTCTCCTTAACACTCAATAAATTTTTTTTGCAATGAATGAGGGAGAGGAAGAAGAAAAAAGAGAATGAAAAGATGAGAAAAGGAAGAAAGAGGAAGAAGAGGAGGGAAGGAGAGAGATGGATGACAGCTCTTCTGCATCTGTCACTAATGCCGGCTAGTTTAAGCCAGCCACTCTACTACGCGAGGGAAGGAGAAATGATTTCTTGCTTTAATCCAACTGTTTTATGGGATGGTTTTGAGCTGTGATCATGCGCGCGCGAGAGAGAGCGCTTTTCTTCGTCCGGAATTCAGCCCATGGATCTGAGCATTCTGCCGTGGCGTGGCGTGGTGGCTGGATCTGATCACCGGGTATCCTTTGAATAAAAACTCACGGGATTCATGCAACACGTTTTTTAGTAGTACATCCTTGTGGATTTTGACTCAATCAACCAAGTGAAACCCGCGTCGACCTGAAACGAGTTATGAATGCTATTTTTTATTTAATAAAAACCTGTTATAACTTTAATGCAGGATATTTTCAAGAAAACTTCTTAGTTGCGGTTTCAGAGGCTGCTACAAAAGAAATCAGAAAGAGAAATATCACGAAAGCATATTACTATTTGGAGTGATAGCTATGTAAATCTTCGTTAAAAATGAGTAACCATATAATTATAGGCTACATGAATAATAATTTATTTTTACATCATTTGTTTCTTTTAGTTTGAAACAATGTAATAATATATTTTAGTGGTATGTATCGGAGGATAAAAAAGTCGGAACTTGTTCTTTTATCTTAAAAAAATGTCAGGACAGATCTCCACTCGACGTGACTAGCTTTGTTGTCCCCGTCGGATCGTGCTATGTGGCGTACGCTCATCAGCACAGTAACTTGTAATTTTTTATTTTTGAAAAGTTTTTCTCTTCGTAATTTTTCATTTTTTAGAAAGTTTTCTGAAAAAAAGTTATCGAGACATATTATACGATATGTTTTCTGAATAAATTTTAAAAGAAATTAACGAGAAAAGTTTTGAGAAAAAAATTACTCAGAAAAGTTATTCGGAAAAGCTTTTAAAAAAAAATCCAAAAATAGAAAGTGAGCCTGTCAAGTAGAAGGCGTCAGCAAATCAACGCGCGCGCGTGGAAAAGGATTTCTGGTGCCCGGCTCCAGAGGATTCAGATTAACTTTAGCATTGCGGTGGTTCATGATTGTTTCCAAGAGTTGTATTTTAATACTGAGAGTTTTTAACGTGTATGCAGATCATGTGAACCGCCTTTTGGTTTAAATCCAACGCTCCACAATAAAAAATCTCAACTGAAAGGTACTTAAGTATTGGTCGAGTACTTAAGTAGGACAGGTGAGAAGGTAATTTTCTGTGTCAACATAACTAGATGGAGAAGGGCAAAAACGTCTTTAGGATTATGAATCGGTACGTCATTCTTGTTTGCGTGATTATACATCGAGGGAGACCATGGATGGAACGGCCATGGTGGGACGGTGGAGGCGGGGATGCTTGTTGCCGTCGGCAAGAGCTAGCGGCGGCAGCAAAGAGGCATGAGGGACTCTTGTTTACATGATATTGACAGATTTTACATGTTCTTCTCCGCGTGCTTTGGTTTGAAGCAGTTCGTCTTAGGAGGACGCCGTGCCGGAGGAGCCGAAGAACCTCCTCGGCAGCCTAGCTCCTTGGCGGCACCGGCGTCAAGACGGGTACCACGGATCCGGCGGCCATGGTCTAACCTCACCTCCGCGAGCCCAAAACACGGGACACTACCGAATTTGCACAAATGCCTCCATCCACGGATATAATCCTTCTCTAACCTCACCTCCGCGGCTGAGCCATGATCGTCAGATCCATGGCCTTGCTTTTTCTAGAAAAAAAGGCCTTGCTTTGCGTCAATGCCGCGAGGAGACCGCCAAGGAGGCCGCATCAAAAGAAGCAACTTCTTCAAACTAAGGAACAAAATGAAAAACACGTAAACCTGAATATTGCGCGTAAACAAGAACGAGTGCAGGCCCCTTTCTGACGCATGGCCGCCTCGCCTACAGACCTAGACGAGAAGAAGACGAGCGAGATAGCGACGCTCTTGAGGGTATTCAATTAGGGCAAATCCTACGAGGGAAAGATGATTGATCAATGGTCCCTACACGCCCCTTTGTTGATCAATTGCTCCACGTTGTTTTTAGAGGAGCTTGCAAACACAGTAAAAAAAACAGACACAGAATCGTGTTTTTAGTATTTCTCCAGAACTAGTAATTCACTTAACGAAGAGAGCTTGATAGCACTGGAAGTTCAGTAGGGTAGCGTAGCAACGGCGAGCCGGCCCCTCGGCATCATCACTTATCCTGTTATCCATTTCCATGGTGAGGCAGGGGAACAGAGGATTTTCTGCAACCATTGATGCTGGCATCTCTCTTCCTCCACTGGCAGGTCTTGGTCAAACTGTGCCAACTACCAAAGTTAAGCAGATACTATATTAGAGTATCAAATACCATATCCGAATGAGAGCCGAAGAACTAAACTACGTGTCTCGAGCCCCACCAGACGCGAACGAAAGTTAAGCCCCCAATCAAACGAGAGCAATTTTAATACACAAATGGAGTTAGGGGGAGACACTTTGGCCAGTATCCACTGACAGACACATTATCTACCTATATCACCAAGACGACAGGATAACATAGAACACGACAACCTTCACAAAAAGGAAAAACATACAGCACACGGATCAAATAATGGGAAGATCATGTCATGTTGCGTCCAGTGCTTTTGAGAGAGAGTATGATTCACTCATTCATATAGGTTCGTAAAGAAAGGCGCTCGGTGTGATGGCGTCCATGGTCTTCAGTGGATGAGTGCAGTGCTCCGTCAACATCGATCGATCCTTTGTTTTGTTTGCCACTCTGCCTGCCTGAATGCCTTTTCGCTGCCCTTTTCTTGACTACTCCAGATTGATTAATTCGTAGCATCGTAGGGGAATCCACATCAGAATTTGTGCCAAAAGAAGTTGTCATAATAGAACTCACAAGTCGCAACCTATAGCCCTACACACCGAAAAGAAAATTTTCTGCCGTACAGCACTGCTGCTGGTTCCCTACACCTCGTCAAGCACGAGCAGTAGCAGTCGTACGTCGCAGATGCTTTCGAGAAACAGGTGAAATATGTTTTGATTTAATATAACGAGTAATTAAAAGTGTTACTTTAGTTTTATAATGTTTTGATCGCATAAGTGTATATATATATATGTTGTAATTATAATTATGATTAACTAAAATTAAAGGAAATAGTGTTGGCATAATTCTGTTAATGTCTAGAGAAAATTAAACTTATCGGATGGTCCGATGTGTGAGAATTTGTACATATCGGATGATCCGATGAGCACTTAGAGACAGCACAGAGCATTTAATAGAGATGCGGGTTTTTAGTGCTAGAGCTGTTCTACACACTAAATAGTCTGGTGATTAGAGTTAGTGCACGCTAGAGTATTTTTTTCTTTGGTGGTAAAATTTGAATGATGCACCAGATGATCCGGTGTTTAGGGGACATGAACACCGGATAGTTTTCCGGAGAAGTGTGCTAGAGAAAAAATACACACCGGACAGTTCGATGATGAGCTTCGTGAGCATCGGAGGCTTCACCGGACCAATTAACAGAGATTTTACAAAATAAGGTATGATGAAATTGTACTCATCGGATGATACCATGATGGACCTTGAGCTCACTAGAAGGTTTACCAAAGAAGAAATCGTTGTACTCATTGAATGATCCAATATTTAGAGATTGTATACACCAGAACATTCAGTGTTCACGTTTTTCTTTGGACTGTTTTTTCAATAGGGATTTGACTTGAACTAACTTGTCATAAGTTTCCATGGTGTTTTAGAGATACATATATGTTTGTCTTATGATGTGTAGATGATGGATGTAACTTGGTCGCCGAGGCAGGATGATCGGGGCCAAGCGAGATGCTTGGTGTCGGAGGATCGAGAAGACCGAGTGGAGTTGAGGGTGATCCTAACTGTGCATATGGAGGTCAAGCAAAAATTAAAAGGAAGGATGAATATGACGTGTTAAAAAAGTCAAGCGAAGGGGATACCGATGCAAGTGACAAGGCGGCCCGAGGGATCAAGAGTGGGAGAGACTTACCAATGGTCAAGATCGCAAGATGAAGTATACGTGTCAACATCGGGATGCTTGCCTGAGGTCAAAGCCAGCATATGTGAGTCACGCTTTGAGAAGCGTGTGAGGTGGTTTTGCGGTTTGGCCTCAAAACCGTGGAGGGGTGAAATGCTCATGGCATCATTGTAGAGCTAGCATCGAGGCGAAGCTAAGTCATGAATGTGTCACAACTATTCGATGTATGGAGCGAAAAATGGACCAAAATACGTTAGTGGTAGCTAAGAGGCCACTATAGGCGAGGAGTATTTTGGGAACAAGGAGGATTAAGGGAAAAGTTACCTCTCTAGGCCTATAAATAGAGGGGTAGGGCAGTAGGGATGGGGTGAGCCAGCCATTATGCTTGAGAGCTAGAGTTGTAGAGGAGAGGAGAGGATAGACTTAGCCTTTGTAATAGGTTAGAGCTTTTATGTGAGGAAATACTTTGTAATCTGCCTAAAATAGGGCTGACCTCTTGTTGAAATGAAGTGCAAGTTCCCTCTCGAGTTTGAGTGCATCTTCTTCTAGTCTCCTTCTATTGGCTCTATGTTTTGTTGCAAGCTTTTCTTTTTGGTTGCGATTTTCGTCTTGGTTTTTGGGCTGTAAGTTCAGCACCTTGTGAAGTAATTCTCTTTGTTATTAGAGGCATAAAATTCGTACACATATGTGTACAAGAGGGTATTGAATTCTCTTGCCTCTATTCTATCAATATGGGAGTTTTCTTCTCTAGGTTGCTTGTGTTGATTCAAAATTGCAAGTTTTGTGCACTAAGACACATAAAATAGTCTTAAATGTAACCTATCAGCCATATACCATCCGTGGAGTCAAATTGTCTTAGAACTTCTCTTTTAAATAGTCTCTCTAGTATGAGGTACGTTGGGTGATCAAATATGAGAAGGCCATTAGTTTCAAAAGAAATTTGTTAAGACGCCTATTTGCCCCCCTCTAGCCATCAATCTTGGTCCTACAATTGGTATCAAAATCAGTTTGATCATTTGTTTACCTTAATCGACTGTGTGATCCATAGGCGATAATGGAGAGA
Source organism: Phragmites australis (assembly GCF_958298935.1). Taxonomy (NCBI): domain Eukaryota; kingdom Viridiplantae; phylum Streptophyta; class Magnoliopsida; order Poales; family Poaceae; genus Phragmites; species Phragmites australis. Next base: position 17,717,270 of record NC_084926.1, read on the forward strand.
AGTGGGAAGATTCTGTTGTTTGATGATCGAGATTTTTCGTACTGGAAGGTGCACATAGAGGCTTATCTTTTAAGCTAAAGAAGTGCAATTTGGGAGACAGTTGATTCTAACTATAAGATCTCTGCTGCTCGGACAACTCAGGTTCAAATTGAACAGTACGAGGCCAACAACAAGACTAGAAATATTTTATTCACAATCCTGAGTCAAAATGATTTTGATAAGGTTCAACATCTTCGTACTGCCTGGGAGATCTGATCTACTCCGAGTGTCTTTTATGAAGGCACTAATTAGATTAAGGCTAGATGTGAAAGCACATATAACCAAGAATATCAAATATTTGTGCAAGGATCTTGTGAATTTTTGGATGCTATGTTTGCTAGATTTGATGGAATTGTTAGCAACGTTAGACCTACTGGTGTTTTTCCCTACTCTGATCACGAGATGACAACAAAGCTTCTCTATGATCTTAATCGTAGTATATGGGAAGTGATGATGTTGAGCATCAAAGAGTTACCAAGTTATGATACATTAACTTGTGATGAACTTTTTAGCAAGCTCAAGTCCATCGAGATAGTCATGGAAACTCGGATAGGTCTTGGAAACCCCTTGTCTTAGATTATGGCGTTGGTATCCAGATCTAATGGTGGCAATCAGGCTGGAGCTAGCTTTTCTTGTGCTAACACTTCACCGAGTGGATTTATTTTGTCTTCCTTGGTTTCTATCACAGAGTAGCAGGTGGACACACTGGATGATAAGGACATTGCTTTCATTGTGAAGAAGTTTACTCACTTCTACAACAATCGACGAGACCGAAGGAGGGGTGGTTCTTGTGCCTACTTCGAGTGTGGTGACACCACTCACTTCAAGATGGACTGCCCTAAGCTCAAGAAAAGGGAAGACTGTTACCATGACCATGACAAGCATAAGAAGAATAAGAAGCCTTCTTCAAGAAGAACCATGACAAAATGGCCATGAAGGCAGCCAAGGCGGCTTCTAGGGCATTTGTGACAGCTCTCAGCGACATCAACACCTCTTCTAGCGAGGAGGAGGAACTGCTAGTGAAGGACAAGAAGAAGAAGAATAAGGATTTCACTAGACTCTGCTTCATAGCGGACGACAACAACGACAGTGGCCCCGAGCTTGATCCCTCCGAGGTATTACCTTCCTACGACCAACTTTCCATCCAAGTCGATACCGTGAATGATGCTCTTGTTAGCCAGGATAGGTTACTTAAGAAAACAGTGTGTGAGTTGAAGGAGCTTAGTTCTAAGTATGAGTCTGTTTCTACTGAGCTTGCATTGCTTTGGTCTAGGCCTGATGATGAGAAGTGTGAGGATTGTTTGGTGGTTATGGCTGAACTTGCCGAGCTTCAAAATATGTATGCTCAACGCTAGTTAGCTTGAGAGTACCGAGAAGAAGCTCTTTGAGGAGTAGCCTATGTCTACTCTCTTAGACGCTTGCAAGAATTACTCTTTCCTTGCAAAGGATGTTAAGTTGAAAGATAAGCACATTAGAGAGCTAGAATCTAGATTAGAGGGTGTTGAAAGTTCTAAGGATGTGCAGCCGAATTGCTCTAACTACACCATCTTTCTGGAAAAACTCAGCTGGGTTAAAGGGTAAGTTCAGAATCTCTTGACTGAGAATGAGTATCTCCTTTCTCTAGAAACCCACACCACAACCTAAAAGAGCTCCATAGCCTAAGATGAGGGCACCTGTGAGAGAGTCTAGAGTGATCGGCAGTCGAGTTCTCGAGAGATGCTATCACTACACCTACTACTAGAGAGAGGGTCGCCTTGTTCGGTTTTACTTTAGCCGTAGGAGAGATGAGAGGTGTGAGTGGGAGTAGAGCACCTGGGACATGTACCGCCCCTCTATTGGTGTAGATGAGCCATTTCCTTGCTCCCACTCATGTTTTTCAGACTTTTTTATTCTCTTCCTAGAGGTTTTGCCTGGTATGGATCTTACCATGACTCATATGATTTTAGATCACGTATAAGAGGCTTTGATTTCTAGCACTTTGGCAGGGCATGCTTTCCTCTTTGTGGTTCTTGCTCTTAGCATGCTAATATTGGTTCACATCCACCTGCTTTTACTGCTTCAGGATAGATGACCTAGTAGTGGATTCCCAAAAAATTATGACTAACCCTAGTACTGAGCCATCCACCTACTACTCTTCTTGGAGGCTTGGAGAATAAGTGGCTCGTCGACTCTGGTTGTTCGCACCACATGAATAGAGATTCATCATGGTTCTCTAGTCTCACCCTAATGAAGAGACACAAGTATATCACTTTCGGGAATGATCGGAAAGAAAGTGTGAAAGCTAGAGATATGGTGAAGGTGAATGAGATTTTCACTCTCAAAGATGTGGTTTTGGTGGAGCATCTAGGATACAATTTGCTTTCTGTATCTTAGTTGTTGGATGAGGACTTAGAAGTGTGTTTCAAACACAATATTTCTCGAGTTCTTGATTCTTCTGACGCTTTGATTTGTCAGTTTTCTAGAGTTAGGAGAGTTTTTAGAGCTGATTTTTTTTAGTCTCTTGGTTCTTCTCATTGTTTGATTGCTCAACCCTCTTGTGAGCTTTGAATGTGACATAGAAGGTTAGGGCATATGAGCTTTGATTTGCTTACTCGTTTAAGTGTCTTAGGCTTGATCCGATGATTACCCAAGCTCAAGTTTGAGAAAAATCTTGTTTGTACTCCTTGTCGGTATGGCAAGATGGTTGCTTCATCTCACCCACCAATAAATATGGTGATGACTGAATGACCCGGAGAATTTCTCCATATGGACATTATTTGGCGGATGGAAAGTGGTGTCATTGTTGATGACTTCTCTCACTACTCTTATGTGTTTTTTCTTGTGAGCAAGGATGAAGTGTTCTCACACTTTTAGAGCTTGGCTTTGAGGTTGTTCAAGGAACTTTCTGATGCATTGGAAGCAATTCATAGAGATAATGACACTAAGTTCAAGAACTATCTCTTTGATGCTTTCTGTCTGGAGTATGGCATTGAGCATGAATTTTCTACCCCATGTGTTCCTCAGCAGAATGACATGGTTGAGAGGAAGAATCAGACTTTGGTGGAGATAGTTAGGATGATGCTTGATGAGCATAAAACTCCTAGAAAGTTTTGGGCAGAGGCTATTAGCACCGCTTGCTACATCTCTAATTGAATTTTCTTGTACTTGATCTTGAATTTGACATCTTATGAGTTGTGTTTTTGGAGGAAGTTGAAGGTTTCATATTTGAGAGTTTGATTCTCGATGCTTCATCCTAAAGCGTGGCAATCTTGATAGGTTCGAGTCGCGTTCTTCTGACGGGATTTTCTTAGGGTATTTTTGTCATGGTCATTCTTACAAGGTCTTTAATCTAGACACTAACACCATCATAGAGTCCTGTGATGTGATCTTTGATGAATCAACCCCTGTGCTAGTCCTATTCTTGAGTGTGCAGGTGACTAGGAGATGAGCGATAGCATCTTCGTAGATGGCAACCTTCCAGCTCTCGGGGATGACGAGGATGATCCACTACTTCCTACTACCACACTTGCTCCCAAGCTGGTTTCTGCCTCTTCCACACTTGTGGAGGGTTATGCAGCCTCTACTTTTACTTCAGCTGCTTTCGAGCCTGCACCAGCAGTGTTTGAGGGGGAGATCATCTCGTAACATGAAGCTCCTCAATACATTCAGCGACGACACTCTACACACATGATGATTGGGGACATCAATGAAAGGGTAACACGGTCCAAATCTGCTTCTCATACTCACTTTACTGATTCTGCATTCGTTGCTTCCTTTGAGCCTCACGATGTTAGACATGTTTTATCTGATTCAAATTGGATCAATACCATGCATGAGGAATTATAAAACTTTGAGAGAAACCAAGTTTGGGTCCATGTAGAGCCACCCCTAATATTCATACTGTCGGAGGGTGAACTCCTCAAGCGGGGATCCGGAGGGACCCCTTTGAGATTCGACCGAGGGGATGATTCTGAATCCGCTTCGTAGGTGAAATAAATGGGAGTAAATAAGATGCAGGTGGAGGTGGAATGATCGGATGCAGAAAGGAGTAAATGCTCAGGGGATTTTTAGACAGGTTCGGGCCGCACTAAGCTTAACACCCTACTCCTATGTGTATGCTATAAATGCTCTAAGAATGTCTCTCTGAGGATTTGCTGCGTTACAAGAATATTTGTCTAAGTCTAGAGCTTCGTGCTCCTTGTTTTTCGAGACTTGTCTTCTGGTTCGTCCTCTGTTGTCTTGATCTCAACTCAACTGAACTCTCCTTCTCCAGGGAGCCCGCCTCACTTATATACCCGCCGGGGCGGTAGCATGCCCAGAAAGGATGGCGCAAGTTCCAAGGTGCCATAAATGGAAAACAACCATCATGGGCTGCTGCGCGAGGTGATGGGGAGGGTTGAAAACGCGCCCCCGTCCGGTCTTGTTCGTCATCATGCCGCTTTTCAATGGGCGCCGCGGGGAGGGCCCACCGGGCAGCCACCGAGCAGCCCAGCGTGCCTGCTCGGTCAGAGCAAGCCTGACACAGCAGGGCGGCAGGCGGTGTGCCTCGAGCTCTGCGACGTTATCCCGAGGTGCGCCGGATGATGCGCGATGGGACCAGAGCATTAAATGTCCTCATGCCTCCCTACCAGGCCGTGGCAGGGTCTGACAACAGGCGCGGGGGGAGCAATTGGAAGTGACAGGTTACACGCCCTCTTAAATGCAGCATCAGGCCTCTCACCAGCTGACACCTCACTGCTGAGCCTCTGTGGGGACCACCGGCGAAGGACTTCTCAGGCCCTCGGGGAACTGTGAGTGCTCGGGGGCTACTGCTCGCAGCCCCGAGCACTCTCTCCTGGATATGCCCTTTCGTGGTCCTCGGGGAACCGAGTGGTTGGGGGCCACTGTTCATAGCCCCGAGTACCCTCTCCCGGAACTGACTGTTCGGGCCCTCGGGGAACCGAGTGCTCGGGGGCCACTATTCACGGCCTCGAGCACTCTCTCCCGGAACTGACTGTGCGGGTCCTCGGGGAACCGAGTGCTCGGGGGCCACTGTTCATGGCCCCGAGCACTCTCTCCTCGAACTGATTGTTCTGGTCCTCGGGGAACCGAGTGCTTGGGGGCCACTGTTCATGGCCCCGAGTGCTCTCTCCCAGAACTGACTGTTCTGGTCCTCGAGGAACCGAGTGCTCGGGGGTCACTGTTTACGGCCCCGTGCACTCTCTCCTGGAACTGACTGTTCTTATCATCGGGGAACTTGGGAGCTCGGGGGCCACTGTGAATGGCCCCGAGCACCCTCTTCCCGGTACTTGGTCTTCTCGGATCATCGGGAAACTCAGGTACTCAGGGACCACTGTTCATGGCTCCGAGCACCCTCTCCCGAAACTTGTTCTTCTCGGACCTCGGGGAGATAACCCTCGAGGGAGGGCGCCACGTGGCACTCTGCTGTTCTGGCCTCGGGACTCGGGGACCCCCGGTTCCTGTGTCACCGACACATACCATAGACATAAAATGTGTTTTCAAAAACAAATAGGGGGGTGGGCGATGGATTTGTAGTGTGAAATAAGGCTAAACTTGTAGCTCAAGATTTTACTTAAATAGAGGGGATAGACTTTGGAGACACCTTTGCACTGGTAGCTAGGCTAGAAGATATTAGGATCCTCCTTGTATTTGCAGCATCAAAAGGGTTCAAGTTGTACCAAATAGATGTCAAAAGTACTTTCCTAAATGGTTTCATAGAAGAAGAGCTATATGTCAAGCAACCCCCTAGCTTTGAGCACCTCAAATACCCAAAAAGAGTATACAAGCTTCGGAAAGCTTTGTATGAGATTAAGCAAGCACCTAGGGCTTAGTATGATAGACTTAAGTCTTTCTTTCTAGAGCGTGGGTACGAGATGGAGTCAATAGATAAAATTTTATTCACTCTTAGGCATGGCAATGATTTCCTACTTTTTCAGATATATGTTAATGATATCATTTTTTGTGGCTCTTCTCAACACTTGTGGCCAAGTTTGAAGAAACTATGAGTTGAGAATGTGATATGTCAATGATGGGAGAGCTCAACTTCTTCCTTAGGCTGCAAATCAAGTAATGCAAGCAAGGTACATTCATCCATCAGATAAAGTATACAAATGACTTGCTAAAGAAGTTTGACATGAACGATGTGAAGCCCTGGCGACACCGATGGCTACATTGATCGTGCTTGATCCAGACAAAGATAGAGAGGAGGTGGACCAGCGAAAGTACAAGAGCATAATTGGCTCCCTTTTGTACTTGACGGTGACTAGTCCAGACATTCACTTTGTTGTCTGGCTATGTGCCCACTTCCAAGCTTCACCAAGGATGTCTTACTGCCAAATGGTGAAGCGCATACTCAGGCACCTCAAGCACACTCTCGTGTATAGTTTTTGGTTTTCTACATCTTCTTCTCTTTCTCTTCGAGTTTTTCCGATGCGGATTTTGCTGGTTGTAGAATTGATAGAAAGAGTAATTCCAGCACGTGTTATTTTTTAGGTACTTCTCTTATGTGTTGGTCGTCTCGCAAGCAGTCTAGCATTGCACAATCTACTATTGAAGCTAAATATGTAGCTGCTCCTAGCTGTTGCTCATAGATTTTGTGGATGATTGCTACCTTGAGGGACTATGGGTTAGATTTTAAAAGTATGCTACTTTTGTGTGACAACACCAATGCTATAAACTTAGTCAATAACCTAGTTTAACACTACAGAACCAAACACATTGATGTGATATTCCACGTTTTGAGATATCACAATAAGAAGAGAGACATTGTTTTGAATTACACAGATACCCAACATTAGCTAACTGACATCTTCACCAAGCCACTTGATGCAACCAGATTTGCCTATTTAGGGGGAGAGATTGGGGTGTGTCATCGCTATGACATTGTATGAGGGGAATTTGTCTTTGTACATACTCTATTTTACTTTTGTTGCATTTTCTCTGCATAGCATCATGTGAGATAATCATAGTAGTTGAACTTCACTTATATGTTCATTGTATTTTCTTGTACTAGTTGTGAATTGGTGCTATGTAGAGTGTATGTATAACAATTTGTGTAAGCTTAGACTCTTTTTTAGCTATGGCAAAAAATCTGTTGAGTAAGCTTGAATTTTTCTAAGCACAAAACTTGAAATATGAATATAATCAAATGTCATCCTTGCGTATTTGCTTTAACTTGATCAATGCTTAAATTAGGGCTAGTTCAATGAAAAACTTGTGCTAGGTCGCTTTGTTCAATTCAGCGGATTGGTGGTCTTTGACCTTTGTCTATGAAAATATTTAGTCCATGATTAACCCTTGAGAGAGCATGTGCTCTTTTGTGTCATAAAGGCATAACTTGTTTCGAATTTGTTAAATTTTTCATATCTTGAATCCTATGCTGAGGTAATTAAATGAATGATCAGGTTTTGAGCTAAAATTGAATCCAATATGGTGGCTTAAGGCTTCATGTGGTTTACCAAAGAAATGAATATGAGAATTCATCTCGTCGCCCGGCTCCACCCCCTCCATGAGGAGCTATGTTGAGCACGAGAGCCTCAAGAAGCGCCTGATTCGTCTGGCGTTTCTGCTCAATCATCATGAGCACTTCCGCCATAGTCGGCGGTGAAGGGTTGTTCTCATTCGACCCCTCTGGATCATTCATATCAAGACGAGTCCTAACCATTCTGTAATGACATAAGAAAAGAGAAACGTCAAATTCCAACTTAGCACAACGCATTCGCCTGATATATTGTTAGAATCCCGTAATACATGTATATAGATCATGCATGCATGAATGCAACATGAAATGACGGTATGCTCGATCCTAGCTACCGTTTCTTTCTTGTGCACTTCTCTCCGCAACAAACATTGAAACTCACAAGAAATTATACTTAGGGGCATAATATTGCATTGTCATACATATTGATCATGAAGAGGCATAAACAAACCTTAGTGAGTTGATTAGGTGAAGTTGACCACTTACTAAACAACGTTCTAAATTATGTTTAGGCTACTTAATTAAACCAAGCTCTGATGCCACGCTGTGAGGACTCGTCCAAACAGTATTCGAACTAATCATCAGGCGGATCATTAACATCATCAGAACCTCAATGATTAATCAAAATACCGCTCCGGCAGTCCCGGCACGTGTTTTGTGCCCAAGGATCGGAACACATGCCTTCCAATATGTACATCACAACATAGCTTAATAAAGAGCGAGTAATAAACATTTATATTACAAGTATTAACCATGCAACTGATTTCAACAGTTTACAACAAAAGCGAGCTAGGAGGAGACAAAACCCCTCAACTCCTAACCAATAAAAGATCTACGCAGCAGAAGAAAATAAACTATACAACAAAAGGATATGGAGCCACATGCCCTTAGGCTCCATACCAAGAGCACCGAGTTCGGAGTAGAATGTGCTATTCCTGCTTGCCACCCTGATCGGCAGGCACAAAGTAGCCAAACAGCGCATCTTCCTCGCCAACTTGTGAACCTGCAACAACTTAAGGGCAGCACCGCGAGTACGAAGGTACTCGCAAGTCTTACACAGTATGGGTATATATATTCCCGACTCCAAGGATCATGCATTAAGCTGGTAGCAAAAATTAACATGGTTAAGTTTAATTAAGCGGTAAGCAACCTAGACGTAGGTGTGAGCAACTAGCTTAACCAACATATATGAAACAACCCCGCACCACCAACTGAACATATATAAACATAACCAACAAGTGTATCAAAGTATAACTGGTGCCAACTCGATCACCATGCCCAAACCACCACACTGTATCCGAACCACATCCGCATACCCGAACCATAACCACACCAAACCATCTCATATCCGAACCAACACCACTATCACTCCATCATAACTCCAACCGACCCACAAACACGTAGCCAAACCATCGCCCACAACCGAGACTCTACGACCGGTGCAGATAAGCGATAGACATACTCATAACCGAGAGCGCAGCAGTTCGAACTGTTTTTACACCCTGCAGGGGATACTCCTGAACTCATACAACACGAGGACCATTCGGCTTGTGCCACTGGCCAAAGTGCACACAAGGGGGGTACTCGTGACAACCTTTTCCAACCAGCCCCAACCGTGTGGGGCATGCAACGCTCGGCGCGGCGGTACTAGAACTACTCCCTGAGCAAACTAGTACCGCTTACAAGCCCGCCCGCTCACACCGTCGTTGTTCATGCCCACAAAGCCACAGCTGCGAAGGTATTTGGCTTGCCTACCATTATATCAGCATGTGGTGAGTAAGGTAAGTGCTAAAGACGACTACACCGACGATCGGTGCTTAACCGGTGCAAACGGTCTACGGTGCCCGGTTGTTCTCTACCGTCCTACCCAGGGGAACTCCACATCCAGGCAGGCTAAACATCCTCCTAGCACCGCTCACACCTCGCCTCGTACTCACCACTCACCAACCATACCATCACCATCAACATGTAATTGTAAACAGTAGTAGATCCTATCCTCGCGAACAACGGAGAACACCGTCGTTTGACTTCTACCGAAATACCTAAGTATTGCTAAGCATAGCGAAGACCTTTAGACATCGACATCACCTCTAGGCTTCAAGGAACATACATGAACTCGTGACCAAGGTAGAAGAATGCAACGGCATAGGTTCTACCCAAAGGTACCCGACACATGCATACATACATAAACATAGATAACACTTTAGACTTTCAAGTGAACATGGTGCAATATGATAGATGCTTGCCTTGCTACCCTGAATCAGAAAGATTTGGCGCGACGGGATCGCCTTCGGCCTCCGATATCGATGGATCGAAGTTCTGTAAAAAGGATCAACACGTGCAATGCAATGAGTATGAATAAAGTGCAAATATATGCCACAATATGAATATAATAGATCAAAACATTTTTCCTAGATAGAACAAATCATAAGGAAATTAGTAAAATTGGATTCATCAATTTTGGACTTATGATGAATTAACGGTGAATTAATGAAGCTTTAACCTAATTAATTAATCTAAGAAATTTAATTAATTATTTCATGGCTGGAGATATTTTTAATAGGTATATTAGGTTACTGTGAAACCAAAAAAATTTGTTTCATAATTTTTGGAGCTACAGAGAATTTATTATGAATTTTACAAGTTTCAGCAAGCAGTAACTGTGCTGTCTGGGTATACAGTGGTCAGACCGCAGGTATACTGGCGGTCAGACCGCCAAGAGTCGCAGTCAGACCACCAAAAACGTGATCAGACCGCCCCAATGCAGAGGGTTTTAGCCCCTGGCGGTCTGACCGACCTTGGGGTGGCGGTCAGACCACTGGGAGTCGTCGGGGGCACTTTGGGAACTCACTGACGACGATTCCGGCGACATTTGGAGTGGGGACTTGGACCTAGAGCATCACATTAACTTCCTCTACCGTGTAGGACAACATGTATATGCCGAAATTGACCAAAACTCGGTTATTGCTTCTAATTCATCAAGAACTCATGAACTTCAAACCCCTAGCTCAAAATTCGAAATCCAGCCATCTAAAAGGCGGATTCTTGCCATGGGAGTTTAGAGGACTCACCCAAAGGCCTTTACCAATGTTGTGGACCACTGATTGAAGGAGGAAATGGAGGGAAAAGCTCGGGAGGCGAAGAAATCTGGTGTTCTTCACATTTCAACCCTAAACACCAAAAGACACCAAATCCGGCTCAAATCCTCTGGGAAAACGAAAATGAATTGGAGGGATGGATAGCTCATGAGCTTGTGATCGTGTGAGTACCACATGCATACTTTAATTCCTCCTCTTGAGTTCGGATTTGAGGGAGGAAGAGAGAGTTTGAGAGAGGGGGGGTGAGAGGGGGCTGCTCACTTGCTTTGGCTGATTGGGAGAGGAGAGAGGAGCACGTGTGGGAGTGAGGGAGCAGGTGGGGCTGCTGCCCAAGTGGAGGGAGAGATGGTGGGGCCGGCCGTTGGGCCCACGTACAAAAGAGAGAAGTCCGTTTGACTAAGAATTCAATTCTTTTCTCTCCCGAATTTCTTTCTCTCATCCAATTGATTTCAAACGAAGTGCTCTTGTGCGCCAAATTAATTTACCACAAAATTAATTATGATGCTAATGATGCACGATTAAGCTTAATCATGCAATTATGGAATTTGGGACGTGACAAACCTCCCCCCTAAAAGGAATCTCGTCGCGAGATTCGATACGAGTCAGGGAGAAAGCGACGAGCACGCTGCAAGGAACATAGCACGCCGTGAGGGACAATCATGCTATGAGAGGCGGAATCTAAAACACACTTTCATTCACATGTCGATACCTAGACATATGAGAGATTCCAAATATGCTATATTACAGCCACATTTACAAGTTCTCAAAGAAATCAGGATACTCGGAGCGGAGCTTATCTTCCCGCTCCCATGTCGCTTCGGCTTCCGTGTGATTGCTCCATTGAACTTTCAAGAACTTGATTGAACTTCGCCGTGTCTTGCGTTTGGCTTCGTCCAAGATACAGCGTGGCCGCTTACAATATGTCAAGTCCGGTTGCAACTCTTGGGGTGCAACATCAACGACTTCCGTCGGGACTCGGAGATATTTCTTCAATTGTGACACATGGAACACATTGTGCATGATGGAGAGAGACGGTGGCAAGTCCAATTGATATGCTACTTCACCACACCGAGCAAGAATCTGGAATGGCCCCACGTATCGAGGCGCTAGCTTGCCTCAGACTTGGAATCGGGAACTCCTCTGAGGGGCGACACCTTGAGGTACACATGATCTCCAACCTCAAAAGTGAGCTCTCGGCGGCGGCGATGCGCATATCTCTTTTGCCGGGATTGAGCTGTGAGAAGACTCTTCCGAATGCTCAGAACATGATCTTCCGCTTCCTTGACCAAATCTGGACCTAGGAAAGCCCGTTCGCCGAATTCGGACCAATTTAGTAGCATTCAGCATCTCCGGCCATAAAGAGCTTCAAACGGCGTCATCTCAATACTAGCCTGGAAGCTATTGTTGTAAGAGAATTCCGTGAATGGAAAGCATATGTCCCACTTCTTCCTATAAGTGAGAACACAAGCTCGGAGCATATCTTCTAGAATCTGGTTCACTCTCTTCGTCTGACCATCCGTCTGAGGGTGATACGCTGTACTATGGAAGAGCTCAATCTCCATAGCTTCTTGGAAGCTCCTCCAGAAATGAGAAATGAACTGCGTGCCTCGATCAGAAACGATCTTCTTCGGAACTCCGTGAAGGCACACAATTCGGGTGAGATACAACTCTGCATATTGCTTTGCATTATACTGGGTCTTGACGGGCAAGAAATGAGCGGATTTAGTGAGCCGGTCCACAATCACCCATATGGAGTCAAAACCACTCGAGGTCTTCGGCAAGCCGGTAATGAAATCCATCCCAATCTCCTCCACTTCCAGGAAGGAATGGGCAAAGGCTGGAGTGTACCAGCGGGCCTGAGATGCTCGGCCTTGACCCTTCGGCAAACATCACACTCGGAGACATACCGAGCTATCTCCCGCTTCATGCGAGTCCACCAAAAGAGAGGCTTTAGATCTTGATACATCTTCATGCTGTCCGGTGAATGGATAGCAACGAATCGTGGGCCTCATCAAGAATCTTCTTCCTCAAGGACTCAGCCTTCGGAACCACGAGACGGTTCCCAAACCACAGAATTCCCTGATCATCTTCTAAAAAGCATAAGGCCTGGCCGATCTTCATCTTTTCTCGGATCCGGGCCATGCCCTTGTCATCCTTCTGAGCTGCCTTGATATCATCTAGGAGAGTGGACTTGATTTCCAAATTGGCAAGAAAACCATTCGGAACCATCTCGAGCCCAAGCCAGCGGAACTCATCACAAAGTGTGGAATTCCCGGGCTCAACCCTAAGACAATGGCAATGAGCTTTCTGGCTCAAGGCATGGGCGACCACATTCGGCTTGCTGGGGTGATAATGCACTTCTAGCTCATAGTCCTTAATCAGCTCGAGCCATCTTCGCTGCCTCATATTCAAATCTGCATGAGTGAAGATGTACTTCAAACTCTTATGATCCGTATAAATATGGCACAAGTTTCCCAGCAAGTAATGACGCCAAATCTTCAGAGCGTGCACGACAGCAGCAAGCTCTAAGTCATGCGTTGGATAATTCTCCTCATGGCGCTTCAATTGACGTGAGGCATAAGCTACGACTCGGTCTTCTTGTATAAGAACGCAACCGAGGCCCACGCGAGAAGCATCACAATAGACGTCAAAACCCTTGTCCACATCAGGATAAGCAAGGACTGGAGCGGTCGTGAGCAATTTCTTCAAAGTCTGGAAAGCTGTCTCACAGTCACTCGACCACTCGAAAGCATTGCCTTGCTTCAATAACTCGGTCATCCACTTGGCAATCTTGGAGAAATTCTCGATGAACCAGCGGTAGTAGCCCGCGAGTCCGAGAAAACTCCAGATATCAGTTGACATTCTTGAGTTGAACCCAATTGAGCACATCCTGCACCTTGCTTGGGTCAACAGCAACACCATTCTCTGACAGAACATGCCCCAGAAATGCCATCTCCTTGAGCCAGAACTCACACTTGCTGAACTTGTCATAGAGTTGATGATCTTTGAGCCAGCCAAGAACAATACGGAGGTGCTCTACATGCTCTTCATCAATCTTGGAGTATATGAGAATGTCATCGATGAAAACCATGACAAACTTATCCAATTCCTCCATGAACACCGTGTTCATCAAATACATGAAGAATGCCGGCGCATTCATCAATCCGAAGGACATGACAGTGAATTCATATAGACCATAACGGGTCAAGAAAGCTGTCTTTGGAATATCCTCCGGCCGGACTTTGATTTGATGATAGCCCATCTCAAATCAATCTTCGAGAAGACTCGGGCTCCGATCAACTGATCAAACAAGATATCAATCCTAGGGAATGGATACTTGTTCTTGACAGTGACCTCATTCAACGGACGATAATCCACACACATTCGCAAAGTGTCATCCTTCTTCTTCACAAAGAGTGCCGAGCATCCCCAAGGTGAGGAACTCGGATGTATGAAACCCTTCGCAAGCAGCTCTTGCAATTGCTTCTTCAATTCTACCAATTCATTTGGCGGCATCCTATAGGACTTCTTCGAGATTGGAGCTGCACCGGGCACGAGATCAATAGAAAACTCGACTGCTCAGTCGGGCGGCATTCCCGGCAATTCATCTGGGAAGACATCCGAGAACTCCCACACCACAGGAATACTCATCATATCTTTGGTAGGGACAGCCTTCAAAGCAAAGAGACAAGACTTGACACCCTCCAGCTTCAATTGAATCCGGGTGCCGGACGGACCATTTAGAGTAACTGTCCGCTGGGCACACTCTAACACGGCCTTGTTCTTGGAGAGCCAATTCATCCCTAATATGATATCAATTTCCTTCGAGTTCATCATTGGTAGATTTGCCCTGAAAGACATCTCGTTGATGATCACTGAGGCGTTGGACACGCATTGCTTAACAAGGACCTTGGCTCTTGGTGCATCTATGAGGTAAGGCGTGGGGGTGGTGCTAACTGTCAACCCATGATGCCAAACATAACTTGCCGCTATGAAGCAATGAGAAGCTCCAGAATCGAAAAGGACAACTGCAGGTGCAACGACAGAGTTAGAACGCATATGCAACGTACCCATCAGGACGGTGTCACCCTCCTGAACGTCCTCGGTGGTGGTGTGGCGTGCTCGACCACGCTTGGGGACGTGGGTCGCCTGAGAGGACTGAGGCGCTGGCCGTGGAGCAGTCACCGCGGCTCCTAACCTCGGATATGGGCAATCCCGCGCGTAGTGGCCGACATGGCCGCAGTTATAACAAGGGCCGCCGGGGCCACCTGTCACACTGCTCTGTGAACCGGCCGGTCGTGGAGGCTGTCCTTGTGGAGCGGAGAAGGTTGGATGCTGAACAAGCCACATCGGACGTGGAGCACCCGATGCCAGCACGCGAGATGATGGAGGTAGCCTCTCCGTGCAGGCGCGCTGCGAGCTCTCACCCACAGAAGGCGAGGAACCCCTCTTGCGCTTCTTCTCCTCTTGGTGGTTCTTAAGCGTGAACTCCACCGTGAGGGACGTGCTCACCAACTTGTTAAAGTCGGTGAACTCATGCGCCGATAACCGGTCTTGCATCTTCGAATTGAGACCATTAACGAAGCGGTATTACTTCCGCTCGTCGGTGCTCACTTCATCTTGAGCATATTGTGCAAGGTGATTCAACACCTGCACGTACTCAATCACGGTTCGACCTCCTTACTTGAGGTCCTCGAATTCCCGCCTCTTGATCTCCATGAGGCCACTCGGGATGTGGAAAGAGCGGAAGGCCTCGCGGAACTCCGCCCAAGACACTCGGTGGTTAGCGGGGTGCATGGCCAAGAAGTTGGACCACCATGCGCCCACCGGGCCCTGAAGTTGGTGGGCGGTGTAGAGCGCCTTCTCGTGATCCTCACATCTGAGGAGAGCAAGCTTCTGCTCGATCATCCGGAGCCATTGATCGGCATCCAGAGGATCCTCAGCCTGCGAGAAAACCGGCGGCTGAGTCCTCAGGAAATCTGAGAATTCATCTCGGCGCCCGGCTACACCCCCTCCATGAGGAGCTGTGTTGCGCATGAGAGCCTCAAGAAGCGCCTGATTCGTCTGGCGGTTCTGCTCAATCATCATGAGCACTTCCGCCATAGTCGGCGGTGGAGGAGGAGGTTTGTTCTCATTCGACCCCTCCAGATCATTCATATCACGACGAGTCCTAACCATTCTGTAATGACATAAGAAAAGGGAAACGGCAAATTCCAACTTAGCACAACGCATTCGCCGGATATATTGTTAGAATCCCATAATAAATGTACATAGATCATGCATGCATGAATGCAACATGAAATGACGGTATGCTCGATCCTAGCTACCGTTTCTTTCTCGTGCACTTCTCTCCGCAACAAACATTGAAACTCACAAGAAGTTATACTTAGGGGCATAATATTGCATTTTCATACATATTGATCATGAAGAGGCATAAACAAAACTTAGTGAGTTGTTTAGGTGAAGTTGACCACTTACTAAACAACGTTCTAAATTATGTTTAGGCTACTTAATTAAACCAAGCTCTAATGCCACGCTGTGAGGACCCGTCCAAATAGTATTCACACTAATCATCAGGCGGATCATTAACATAATCACAACCTCGACGATTAATAAAAATACCGCTCTAGCAGTCACGGCACATGTTTTGTGCCTAAGGATCGGAACACATGCCTTCCAATATGTACATCACAACATAGCTTAATAAAGAGCGAGTAATAAACATTTATATTACAAGTATTAAGCATGCAACTAATTTCAACAGTTTACAACAAAAGCGAGCTAGGAGGAGACAAAACCCCTCAACTCCTAATCAACAAAAGATCTACGCAGCGGAAGAAAATAAACTATACAACAAAAGGATATGGAGCCACATGCCCTTACGCTCCATACCAAGAGCACCGAGTTCGAAGTAGAATGTGCTACTACTGCTTGCCACCCTGATCGGCAGGCACAAAGTAGCTAAATAGCGTCTCTTCCTCGCCAACCTATGAACCTGCAACAACTTAAGGGTAGCACCCTGAGTACAAAGGTACTCGCAAGTTTTACACAGTACGGGTATATATATTCCCGACTCTAAGGATCATGCATTAAGCTGGCAGCAAGAATTAACATGGTTAAGTTTAATTAAGCGGTAAGCAACCTAGACGTAGGTGTGAGCAACTAGCTTAACCAACATATATGAAACAACCCCGCATCACCAACTGAACATATATAAACATAACCAACAAGTGTATCAAAGTATAACCGGTGCCAACTCGATCACCATACCCAAACCACCACACTGTATCCGAACCACATCCACCTACCCGAACCATAACCACACCAAACCATCTCATATCCGAACCAACACCACTATCACTCCAACATAACTCGAACATAACCGATCCACAAACACGTAGCCGAACCATTACCCACAACCGAGGCTCTACGACCGATGTAGATAAGCGATAGACATGCTCATAACCGAGAGAGTGCGGTAATACTCCTAGACCCACATGACACGAGGACCATTCGGCTTGTGCCACCGGCCAAAGTGCACACAAGGGGGTACTCATGACAACCTTTCCCAACCAGCCCCAACCACGTGGGGCATGCAACACTCGGCGCGGCGGTACTAGAACTACTCCCTGAGCAAACTAGTACCGCTTACAAGCCCACCCGCTCACACCATCGTTGTTCACGCCCACAAAGCCACAGTTGCGAAGGTATTCGACTTGCCTACCATTATATCAGCATGTGGTGAGTAAGGTAAGTGCTAAAGCCGACTACACCGACGATCGGTGCTTAACCGAGGCAAACGGTCTACGGTGCCCGGTTTTCCTCTACCGTCCTACCCAGGGGAACTCCACATCTGGGCAGGCTAAACACCCTCCTAGCACCGCTCACACCTCGCCTCATACTCACCACTCACCAACCATACCATCACCATCAACATGTAATTGTAAACAGTAGTAGATCCTATCCTCGCGAACAATGGAGAACACCGTCGTTTGACTTCTACCGAAATACCTAAGTATTGCTAAGCATAGCGAAGACCTTTAGACATCGACATCACCTCTAGGCTTCAAGGAACATACATGAACTCGTGACCAAGGTAGAAGAATGCAACGGCATAGGTTCTACCCAAAGGTACCCAACACATGCATACATACATAAGCATAGATAACACTTTAGACTTTCAAGTTAACATGGTGCAATATGATAGATGCTTGCCTTGCTGCTCTGAATCAGAAAGATACGGCGCGACAGGATCGCCTTCGGCCTCCGGGATCGACGTATCGACGTTCTCTAAAAAGGATCAACGCGTGCAATGCAATGAGTATGAATAAAGTGCAAATATATGCCACAATATGCATATAATAGATCAAAACGAAAATGAAATTGGAGGGATGGATAGCTCATGCGCTTTCTTCAAACCATTCTTTACTCTTTGTGATGTTGTCAATGCACTCATCAAGGCGGAGATTAAGAAACCAAGTTAAAATATGCTTTGGTTTACTTGTGATTAGTGATTCACAAAGTGTTGCTTTAGTTTGATAATGTTTTGATTGCACAAACATGTATATGTGTTGCAATTATAATCATGGTTAACCAAAATTGAAGGAAATAAAGTTGGCATAGTTCTGTTAATGTTCAGGGAAAATTCACTCATCGGATGGTCCGGTGTGTGGGAATTTGTATACACCAAATGATCCAGTGAGCACTTGGAGACAACACCGGAGTATTTAATAGAAATGCAGGTTTTTCGTGCTAGAGCTGTTCTACACACTGGATAGTCCGGTGGTCAGAGGTAGTCCACGCCAGAGTATTCTTTCTTTGGCAGCAAAATGTGAATGCTGCAATGGATGATCCAGTTTTCAGGCGACGTGAACACTGGACAGTTTTCCAAACAAGTGTGCCAGAGAGAAGATGCACATCGGACAATTCGATGATGAGTTGTGTGAGCACCAGAGGCTTCATCGAACTAATTAATAGAGATGCTACGAAATGAGGTATGATGCAATTGTACTCATCGGATGATCTGGTGATAGACCTTGAACTCACCATAGGATTTTCCAAAAGGTTTCAAGAGAAGGAATCATTGTACTCACTGGATTGTCTGATGTTCAGAGATTGTACATAACGGAACATCCAATGTACACGTTTTTCTTTGGACTGTCTTTTTCAATAGGGATTTGATTTGAACTAATTTGTGATAAGTTTCCATGGTGTTTTGGAGATACATGTCTACTTGTATCACGATGTGTAAGTGATGGATGCAACTTGGTGGCCGATGATGGGATGATCGGGGCTAAACAGGGTGCTTGGTGCCAGACGATCAAGGAGACCGGGTGGAGTCGAGGGTGATCCTAGTTGTGCACATGGAGATCAAGCAAAACTTAGAAGGAAGGATAAAGAAGACGTGTTAATAAAGTCAAGTGAAGGGGATACCAATGCAAGTGATAAGGCGGCCCGAGGTATCGCGAGCGGGAGAGACTTGCCGATGGTCAAGATCGCAAGACAAAGTATACGTGTCGACATTGGCATGCTTTCCTGAGGTCAAAGCAAGCAACTGTGAGGCACGCTTTGAGAAGCGTGCAAGGTGATTTCGCGATTTGGCCTCAAAACCGTGGAGGGGTGAAATGCTCATGACGGTGTCACGTCGTTCGATGGATGGAGCGAAAAATTGATCAAAATGCCCAGATGGTAGGTAGGAGACCATTGTAAGCGAGAGGTATTTTGGGAACTAGGAAGCTTAAGGGCTAAACTACCTCATTAGACCTATAAATAAAGGGGTAGGGCTACAGGGATGGAGTGAACCAGCCATTTGTACTTGAGAGCTAGGGTTGTAGAGGAGATGAGATGAGATGATAGATTTAGCATTTGTAATAGGTTAGAGCTTTTGTGTGAGAAAATACTTTGTAATCTATTTAAAATAGGGCTGACCTCTTGTTGAAATTAAGTGTAAGTTTCCTATTGTGTTTGAGTTCATCTCCTTCTAGTCTCCTTCTATTGGCTCTGTATTTTGTTGCAAGTTTTTGTTTTTGGTTGCAATTTTCATCTTGGTTTTTTGGTTGTAAGTTCAGCACCTTGTGAAGTGATTCTCTTTGTTGTTCGATACATAAAATCCGTACACATGTGTACAAGAGGATATTGAATTCTTTTGCCTGTATTATATCAACTAGGGGGTTTTCTTCTATAAGTTGCTCATGTTGATTCAAAATTACAAGCTTTTATGCACTAAGATGTATGAAATGATCTTGAATAAAACCTATGAATCATATTCCATCCGTAAAGTCAAGTTGCTTTAGAACTTTTTTTCTTAAATAGTCTATTTTTTCTTTCGTTGAGATTTTAAGAAGCATTAGGTGATCAAATAGGAAAAAAAACATCAGTTTCAAAAAATTTTAAGACGCCTATTCACGTTTTTTAGTTATCAATCTCTATCCTACAGCTTTCTACCTAATATCTAGTTCCTAGCTGGTGGCTGGCCGAGGGCAGGCATTGCGATCGATCCTGGTGGCATTTGCTCTCGCGACTGTTGTTGAACAGCTCGAGAACTCAAAGCTTCGTGGACCGATGGAGCTAGTGACTGCATGCGCGCGCGTGCGTTCCGGCCCCCTTTTGATTTCCTTGACGCCTGCCTGCCTCTGCTCCTCTCACGTCCCCGCTTGGATCGGTCTTCTCCTGCTGGGCTGTGGCCTGTGGCACGCATGCTGTCACCGTCTCCCTTTTGAACCCTGTTGCTTGCTGGTGGTATTGGTGCAGGCGCCTGGCGGGCCTGCCTGCTGCTAGCGCGAGACCTGATCCTAGCCTGCCTTTGAATGCAACTTTGTCTCGTCCTCGATCCACTCTGCCCGGCCGGCCGGCCGCGTGCTCGATCATCCCTATCATGGATAGCAGTACCACTGCTACACGGCCGTCCATTCGGGAGAGGCGAACAAGCTAAAGCACGAACCAAACAAGCAACCAAAGCGATGCTGCATGAGTACTTTGCTTAGCATGTGGGAGCAAGGTCTGAATGCCGGGAGCAGGGTTAAGATATACAATGAGCTCCAGTACAGCGAATGCTATTGGACGAGTCCATCCCCAAAGGCGTGCGGTACGATCGATCTCTTGCTGTGCAGGCATTGGATAAGCCCCTGCTCTTTCTATTCTTGCATGTGCAGCACAGTCTCGAGCCTTGACTCCCCCGAATGAGGATGGCCGGCTTGATCCACGGGAAGCACATGCGCGCGTCCGTGGCTCGTTGCAGTTCTACTAGAACTCGGTTCCACATGAGCCAATCCAGGCGACAGCCAAAATCATAACTGGCAGGCACATGACACGGACAAGGAGGAGCCCCATCACACCCGTTTGTTTAACGAACGATCTTGCACTTTACGCTTGGCACTTGGCATGCAGGGCCAGGCCGTTGCCTTTCTCCTTGGGATCTTGGCTGGACAAGCAAAAGCCCAAAATATCTGTTACTTTCATCGTGGGCTGGGCTAGTCCAGTCCCGACCATTAGATCGGGACATGCATCAGCCCAAAATAGAATGCTCATAACTCTCGCGAATGCTGCACATCCAGCATGGGGGGAGCAGCATACCATCTGAAGAACAGCAGCAGCGATCTGAACAAGGAAAGCAGAAACTCAAACGGCTCAACGATATATCAAACGACGACGACGACGACGCGACATGTACATACACATTCAAGAAACTGCGACACGCACGGTACAGTTCGACCCAGACGCAGGAAGCTCAAATCATCCAGTGACAAATGCAAATGAGGTATACTAGTTCGGTTGCTCCAGAGGCTGCAAACTGAGCAGCAGGTTGACAAGCGAACTGCGCAGCATGAGACGCCTCCTGACGGCTGCATCAGCCTTAGTTCAGGAGCCAGTCCATGATCTCGGACACCGCCAGCTTGTATATCTCCTCTGACGCCGGGTTCTCGCCGTTCGCCTCATTCACCTGTTAAATAGAGACAACCAAAAGATAGTGGGTTAGCATCAAGTACACATATAATCTTCATTATATTACAGTTCCAGAACAAGGGATATATTTATTCTGGGAAAAAAATCAACGGTTTTAACAGAATTTGTGCAATCATTTTTTTTTATTTTCACAGATAATGTCTCGGTGAATATGTTGGGCCAGTCATATGAATTCTGTATAAATATATGATCTCAAAATATGGTTCGTAACAATGTATTTCACAACTTGTCAGGATATGCATGCTCAGGCTGTGATCTCTCGATCAGGCAAGTTAGAAATTTAGAATTGTATGTGCCTGTTCCAACTAACTATTGAGATAGTTAAGTTATGACCAGTCAAGTATTGTAGAGCATTACGATGAATGGACATATATAGGGTGCATTTGGTAGGGATCTAGATTTTAATAGAAATATTTAAGTTCCAGATTCTCTCTGAAAACGTTTCTCTGTTGAAATAAAATCATCTCTGAAAATCATTGGGCTAGCTGTCTGGATTTAGTTTCTTTAAAGAGAGGATGATAGTGCAATTGAACACTTTGCCCTTTGCTGATATGTTTTGTTTGTGTGTGTGTGTGTGTGTGTGTTTTGCAATAACAACAACCGACATACATATACATCATGAGCATCATCTCTTATTGTTTTGATCATTTGTTGCATGCATTTGAATTTAATTGGAATCGATCAAATTCATGAAAAGTGAGGCCATGTGAAGGAACACGAAATTTCACTATATAACTTAGCATTGGAGATAATTTTAGAAATTAATGGATTAATTAAGATGAATATTGGTGAATTTTTCCTAATTTTTGGGAATCCTTTTAAAGCTCTAAAAATTCATGAAAGTGCAAAAATAGTCAATTTAATGAATTTTAATTTGAATTTTGTTCAGGCTTCTTAAGTGCAAATAGTTAAAAAGGGATGCTTATGGATTATATTTTTTGGAGCCTTTTAGAAGGTCTAAACCTATAGGGAAAAGAGATTGAAAATATAGATTTTTGAGGCATCTTGGAGCAGAAGGGCAGTCTGGGACAGAAACTGTCTAAACGGCCTGCAGGTGTTTCTGGATTCGCAGCCGATTCAATGAATCTTTCCGGTGTGAATCATTTCAGCCCACCCCGTTTGGCTAGCTGTTTCTGAGAATTGCCTGATAATCGTTTCGGATTCTCATGTCCAAATGTGCCCATAGGAATGGCAAAAACATAGGGATTTAATGGCAATGCAAGAAGTAAATAAAGAATTGCAAAAACATAGAAAAATATGTGCAAGAATAGCATTTTAGATGAAGTGAAGGAAACTATGGCTAGCTGTTTCTTATGGAATGTATTTGTTCCATAAGAATTTGAAGAGAGAGATTGATACAAATGAGACTTTATATGGGCGTGAACTTCATGTTAGAATTGCTCCAAAATTCCTATGGAACAAATACATTCCATAAGAATTTAATAGGATTTGTAGAAGTCAAATCCCTTTGTTCCAAAAGATTACATAAGAAAACAATTAGAAACTATATTTTCTAATGAAATAAAAAAGTTATTAGCTCATGCCCATGGTATTAATTGGATTAACAACATCTTTTGTAATAATACAACAGGAGTTATATAGTTTTCCCTATGAGGTTTTCATTATCTTGGAATCCTACAAAGTATAAACTCACGAGTGCATTTTTTTCAAGGGATACTCATGTAAAGGATGTGAAAATTCAGGTGATGTTTGCTTTTTGGGGAATTTAAATAAAAAAACATTATTAGCAAAGGTGTGCTAGAAAAACTTGTAATAAATGTGCACAAAAAATGGTTTGAACCCTGCTCTCCCACATAATTATTCCATCCTTTTGATTTCTATCTGGCTGCCTAAGTTTGCACATATGTAAGTAATCAAAAGTATTGTTTTATAGCATTGCTTATAGTAAATTTTTTAAAATTATAGACCATCCTGTGTGTTATTAGCATGTGGCTGCAATTAATCTCCCCTTACAAGGGCAAGTCTTTTGTGAAATAATTTCATTTCATAATTTTAAGAGAGGAAGATCACCATAGGATCTACAACCGCAATTGTGTGAGCCCTATTCCTAGGTTACATGGCTTGTTAATTGAGTCCATAAAATTGGACTCGTCGGTTCAAACCATCTTGGTTCAAATTTCAATCTTAATCCTGACCCAACAAAAGATCCACCCATCATTTTGGAATTATAATTGTTCATTTTCCATGTTTCAGTGTACACAGTAAAGAAAAAGGATTTTAAACAAATCCATCTATTATCTTGTCTTTATTGGTTACGTCAACTCTACAAAAAATCCAAAAAAAGTACATATTACGACAAAATATACCTCTAAATAGTAAAAACTATTCCCGTACGTTACCAAAATCGCGTGTGAGCTCAACTTATATACGTAATACGTCGCGTTTGCAAATTAGTAACTTTGGCCAAAAAAAAAAAAACATGATCAGAAAAGGCCGAAGTAACCATAGTTGTCGTTAGTTTGGCTAAATTCTATTCGGTCGGTACTCTTTTGTCGGTTTCTAGATTCGGCCGCCCCTGCTCAAAATTTGAGGATATCCGCCGCTCCTTTTTGACGGCAACGTCGGCAGTAACTGAAAAAAAGAGACGCACCTTTTTCTCTCCTTGTTTTTCCAAATAAATCCATACCAAGTGGTTACTTATCTCAGCTTTATGGTAAGTTTCACACTTATGACGGTTAAAATTACTAGATCGATTCTATTGGATTATGTAACCAAATGAACAGAAAACCGGGTTCTCACACGAGGATGATGCCTGTAAATTAAGGTGCCGGATTTGCTATGCATTACATGGCGACAAGATTAGCCTCTAGAATACCGTTTCCCCAGTCGTCATGGTGAACAGAATCGCGCGAGCTCTCCCATTCTTGAAGATATATAAGCCACTGCAAATGCAGGCTAAGGTGCTTGGCCAAAAGCCCCAAACCACACAACCAGGAGGACGATCGATCGAGGAGGCTACTTACACGGGCATGGATGGTGAACATGCTCCTGACACCGTCGGACGCGACATGCGTCGTGACCACGTCGATCCGGTGCTTGTCCAGCACGGACAGCACCAGCGTTAGCACGCCGGCGCGCCGTGGCGCGCACAGGTTGATGTACGCGTCGTCGTCCGACACGCTGAGCACGACGTTCGGCCCCCACCACGTCTGGAACCCGACCGGCGCCGCGGTGAG
This sequence comes from Phragmites australis, assembly GCF_958298935.1. Classification (NCBI taxonomy): domain Eukaryota; kingdom Viridiplantae; phylum Streptophyta; class Magnoliopsida; order Poales; family Poaceae; genus Phragmites; species Phragmites australis. The sequence goes on from NC_084926.1 coordinate 17,742,022, forward strand.
CTGTGGTGGCGGTGTCATGGCCGCAGCCGGCCGCTGCTGCTGCTGCTGTGGAAGCTGGCCCCGACCATGCGGGACGACCAAAGACATGGCAGCTCCCTGCGCGGGGTGCGATGGCGCCGACGAAGACGAGGCCCTGACCTCGGCGGCGGCGGCTTGCCGCGCGAGCACGAGCTCCTGCTTTCTCATCGCCACCTTGTCCTCCAGGACCCTGATGTATCCGATCGCCTCCCCGACTATGGTCGCCTTGTCGCTCTGCAACAACAGCACGATCGCACATCACACAAGCAAGTGACTAGCTAGCTAGCTAGCCCTGCGTCTGCATGCATGAAGCCCTAGCTAATACATTCGAGCTGCGCATGATCGATCGTGTCGTGTGAGATCCTCACCTTCTCGGGGATGTGGGGGAGGAATGCGTGCAGGCTGCTGAACATGTTCTTCATCCGCTTCCGCCGCTCCCGCTCCGTGATGATGAGCGCCCTGTCGCCGGCGCCGGCGCCGTCGTCGGCAGCTGAGCTCTTACCCTTGGATAAGTGGTCGTTGGCGGCGTCGGCGGCGGCTACGTCCGCTGCTGAGCGCTTTCCTTTGGATCGGCCGACGTTGGCGTGGCTGCCGCCGGCCGAGCCACGCTCTTCCCCGTGGACATTCGCGGTGACTTCCATCCCCTTGCTGGCATCCGTGTCCACCGGGCTGCCAGTCCAGGTCCAGGACCCGTCGTTGTCGTTGTCACCGGGACTCAGGATGTAGGTGACGGTCGCCGGCGGTTCGTTGGAGGCGGTGGTGTCCTGGTGGCCATGGGGATCGTCTTGAGCCATGGCACGAAGATTGTGAGGATTTTTGGATGAGGAGAAGAAGCGTAATGGCGTTTTGAGGACAGGAATATAATGTGTCTGCGTTTATCAGGACGGCAAAATCCCCATATGTTTTTTCCCCTGAAAATTTATCACTCTCTCTCTCTCTCTCTGGTCAGAGATGCATGCGAACAGAAAAATTCCGCTGTAAAACGATGTGTAACGTCTCACGGAGGATTAGCTGGCTCACGCTAATTTGGCAGTGTTCCATTGAATTCACAGCTTGCATGACAAATGAAGCAGTCCTTTCTGCATGAGGACCTCAACTCCAAATGTTCACTCAATAGCAGATAATGCCACAATGAGTAGTGGCTCACAATATATTTTTTAATTACTACTACTTCCTCTCAAAGAAGTACCAGTAGTACATTTACCACTCTACTAAAAAATTACTTGCAGGAGTTAGATGCAACGAGGTACAGGTGCTGACTGCTCTGGCCTAGCGGTGACACATTCTTCAGCAATTTCTTACGAAGTTCCAATCACTGCTCAGCATGTCTATGCCGGTTTAGCTAATGTTTCTGAAGTTCCAATCCCTCGTTCCCGAATGGAACCATGTCAATTAATCAGTAATATTCGCGTTGGCGTCAGCATTTTCATCAGTTACCAACTTACCAACGTTTTACAGTAAAAAGAAAACGTCCTACTTTAGCAACTGACTGCTAAAAACCGGGGCATCAATCCAAGCGAAGCCGCGTCCATTCTTCTTCAGAAGAAAAATTCGAAAAATGTAGCAGTACGCCACAGAAGGAAGCAAAAGCAATCGTACTTGTGCAACTGCAAGGATACAAATTCCGTTCTCACTTTACAGATAGCAAGCAACATTTCACGCATGGCGCCGGACTGTTTCGTCGTCACCTCTACCTATCCTGCCAAACACTTGGCGGGTTTTACTGGGCGGCAAGCAAAGCGAAAGGCAGTTTATTTGGCTCCGAATGTAACAAGAAGCTGCCTGTTTTTGCGTTTCCGTTTCAATTCATACTTCTCAGGGGAAAGAAAAAAAAGCTTACAGCCGAAGCAAGGGTTGCATGGAGGATTGGTGGGGTAAGACAAAAGCTCGAGAGCTTATCAATGGCGGTAGCTAGCCATCCACGTGTGAAGGGCAACCTTTTTCTCGCATTTCTTGGCCTGTTTTTGCAGCTTTTGACCGGCCTTGTTGGCTGTTCTATGTGCCTTGGTGTTCGGGACACGATGATATGCTTGTACGGAATGCACCACAACGACACCATGGTTTTACTGGGCGACAAGCAAAGCAAAAGCAATGGTACATCTATTAACTAAGTTATGTTTAAATACTATATATAATTGCTAACATATACGTACAGACTAGATCTAATTATTAAACTATGTCTAACTCTAGTTTTAAACCTAGATCTATATACAATTCTATATCTTAAATCCTATATGTAACTCCCAATCTATATCAAAAATGAACACTAGTGGCTATCCTATCATGTTTGTAAAAAAAAAAACGAAGCAAAAAAATTACATTTTTTTCCAGCAGGGCTTCATCGCTTCTTCTTCCTCCCTCCCCACCTCTCTCCTATCCTCTCCTCTCCTCTCCTATCTTCTCTTCCCTCTCAGCTTTCTCTGTTCTCTCAGCTGAAAAGGATGCAAATGACTTGGGTGACATCGGTCGGGCGCACGATGCGATTTTTATACTGAAAATGTGTCGCACGTTCAACAAGCGATACCTTTTCGGTGGGCATGTAGCAACGAAGGTGACGCTCGTTGGACTCATCCAACAGGCGACACCTTAATGTGGTAGCCAGGTCAGCCGCCATATTTAATTTTGGGTGATTGGACTGTGGGGCCCATAAGGTGTTGCTTGTTGGATGTGCAACACCTTGCTGTCACCCATACAACGGACGACGGTAGGCTATTCTTACCAAATTTTAAAATAGGTATATAATTTTACAAATATATATACACACAAAAAATCTTGGTAAATGAGTCCTACTCCTACTCGGTTGTGGTCTTATTTAAGCTGGTTGTGGGTAAATGGAGGCCTTTGGTATCCTAGTAATTAAGTCAGCCCAAGTCTAGTCGGATCCATCGGTTATGATTCAATGTTAATTAGGTTCCATCAAATAAACGGGTAGATGTTTTTATTTTTTCTAAAGATTTTCTAGGGTATTTCTCTTTTTCCTTTTGCGATCATGCACGGTCTGTCATTTCTTTTCTTTTTTTTCATGTACTCTATCCATTTCAAAAGTAGGCACAATTTGATTTGGTGTGCTCTCCCAGACTACATTTTGAATTTCATCATCCAAAGGCATAGAATTTTAAAATAGTATTACTTACACTTTGACCTTTAATTTCTATTACTATATATTGCTCATGACAATAGAATCATGATTCTTTCAAGAAGAATTATTATTGGTCCTAATTATGAAGTTTGAAACTTGAAAGACGTGCGTCCCTTAAAAAGAAAAAGGTGGGAGTAGTAGATTGTAGTAACATCTAAGAACAGAAAAAAAATATAAGTATTAGTTTCTTAAGCTGCTGCATGCCAAGACAAGTGTTAGTCGGGTTAGCTGGAATTGAACATTCAATAGAAAAACACCCGGTTTCCATTACTTGAGCTGGATGACTTATCATCCGTGCTGCTAACAATGGGCCTAATCACTTTTCTACAACGAAAAAATTGAAAATGAATTAACTTCTAGGGAACTTTTAAACGGAAAAAGGATAACGTATCAAAATTTCTGTATTGTTTTGCTGTGGCTTGACTGAAACCTTGTACTGTCACGGCCAGAACGACCCAATTTGTTTTCTTTCTGGCGGAAGGCAGGATGGTCCAATTAATTACAGTGAATTGTTGGTCCATAGGCGAGAGGGAGGACAGGTCGCTCACCGGGTGGTCGCCCTTTGGAGTTGCCTGTGTCACCGACGGTGGATTCAGAATAACTGGGTGTTCCATACATATGACTATGTATGTTCGGTCCGTCTGAATGTCCTATTTATTCAAATATAGGGTGTCATATAGGTTTAATGTACATAATAGATCTCTGAAAAACGAAAACTATCTAAGTGTCCTGTGTACCCTTGTGACTTCACGTGGATCCGCCCCAGAGTCACCCGTTGGCATGAGCAAAGACTAGATCTACGCGCGCAAGGCAAGAGGTGGAGAGTTCCTGGCCTGGGTTGGGATGCTAAAACCCTCCATGTTTGGCGTGGTTTGGGCGGGGAAATATCCACCGGCAACATTCAAAGGCAATTTTACGACATGTATTTCGACACCGGTGTGGAAATTTTTCACGTGGCAGGCAGCATCGGGCATCATTCCTTGCCAAACGAAGCCTAAAGCGATAGCCCAAGCTGACCGCTAGTTAGTGGATCATTGACTCATTGTTAGCCCATATAAAATGCTAGTAAAATCCAACATCACACAGCTCATCAGCCGAGAAGGGTCATCTAAAAAAAGCCGAGAAGTGAAATCCCTCCCAAATCGCGTGAGCTCGATGACCACGGAGCTCGACGAGAACGGCTTCCTCGAGGAGAGAAGACCACGGTCGTCGCTGAGGCACGAGAGAATGGAGACGGTGATTAGGGAGCAAGTGATCGAGGGGGAGGAGCTGATCGAGCAGGGATAGGGCAATTTGGGAGTGGGAGGCTGGATCCCAGGGAGAGTAGCAGCAGGTATAGAATTTTCCTTTTTGCTGCCACTTGCTGAACGATTGATAATTTTTTTGGGGTCTCGTTAAGGGAAAAAAAAACAATTTTCGGGGTCGATTCCTTCGTTATTAGGAGTCATTGTGTCGCAAGTGTTATGCCATGTCCTGCTTATAGCAAGAAAATTTGAGCTATGCTTAGGATCTAGGAGTCAAATTACATTAATATTCCTCAGGAGTTATGCACACTAGAGAACTGAGGAGCTGATCTTGGAGTTATGTCATACGTATGAGGTTCAATGTGGCCTGAGTGAGTGGAACTAAGTCGTATGGTTGTTGGCACAAGATGTACAAGCAGGATAAAAGCTCAGCTCAACATGCAACGGTTCACCATGAGTCTCTTCTCTAAACTCCTGATGATTCCCAATCCTACAAATTAAGCATGCTGTATTCAGAGTTTGAACCTCTATCTTTTGGCCTCACTTCCAAGGGATTGATGATCACACTCGTCTCCCCTCTCATACATGTTGTCACCACCTTGGATAACCCCCTGTTCTCTTGCTCTTGCGCTTTTAAGGTCATGGTGGCTGTTGCGCACACTCGTGTAGCAAATGCTTTTAACTCAGTTTCAGAGAGAACATGCACAGCTATACTATTTTTTCAAATATGTAACAGATAGCCAAAGAAGCACAAAATAAGGTGGCAGGATTAAAGACATTTTTCCTATATATGTTGTAGCTGTCTTTTCCAAATAATCGTATGTTCATTCCACGCAAAACTTAATGCGCTTGGAAGCATGCATAAAAAAGGACTTCAAGATGGTTCATGCCATGTACATAGCACTTAAAAGACATACTACTACTGAAAGTCACACCCTCAGAAATCAGAACCGTTTGCCATTACCTCAAAAAAAGAAAAAAAAAACGTTTGCCATGTACATAGCAGAGGCAACCACGCGCATCAAGTAAATTTGGCTCATGTTGGCTGCTGTTAATAAGGTTTGTGCTACATCGATATTCAATTCGATCGACTAACTAGTAAAACAGTGTCATATCCCGAAGAAAATATTGGTCAAGCAAGATTAGACCATATTAGCTCCAGACAACGCTGAGAATAATTTTCGAACTACATATATCAAACAATGCAGAACAAATACGTCTCATAATTACGGGAATAGAGAAGACTCCTTGCATTTGAGGAAGAACAGTGCCAGGCTCCACGTATATACAGTTTTCCTTTTCATATACTCTTGAGATGGACTTAATGACCAGCTAACGATGATCCTGCCATCATCAGCATACGAGAAAGGAGAACACAAAAGCACCCTTGCCACCAGTTATCTGTAATTCATTTACTTGTTCTTTTCAGCAATTTCACATGGAGCATATGTATGAAATCTGTACGAAGCGAAGCAATCAAGGCAACCCGAGTTGCAACTACAAGCAACGACAATGTGCCGATAGCCAATCAATGGTAGCAATAGCAGTAGTAGGTGCATTCTTCATACTGCGAATGGTATCAGTCAATGCAGCTGTACAGTCTCAGGAAGGCATGCGCAACGAGCATGATGGATGGTCTCAAAAGGTTTCTCCATTTCCTTGGTTTGTTTCAGTGTGCAATTAGTCTAGCAAAAGTTAGTTTCAATGCCCGACCCTGCAGCCCTCGACCTGGTTCTGCTGCTGAAGATAAAATAGAATGTCATCATGCTAGCTTGTTTCGTGCACTGAGATAGCTAGGTTCATGGTTACTCCCATGCCCAAATTGTATACATGCAGTCCATCGCTCAAATGTAGTTTTTTCTGTGACATCTGAACTTGGGCCTCATACCACACACATAGTTGTAGACTGTATGTTTGGTTTCTCTCACGCTTCTTGGCCGTCGTTATAAAGCTCGTGACTACCGTCCCTTCAATTTATATTCGCTCCTACTACTACATAATAGATCTTGTATTTCGGAATATTACTGTCAGTTCCTTACGAGTTGATAGTGATGGACTATCATTATCGACTCGTCTCAAAGACCGATACTAAAAGTCTATTTAAAAAAGAACCGACAGAGATAATTGATTATCATTGTCGATTCTAGCTATAAACTTACAGTAATATTATCACTACTGGTCTTTCTTATAAACTGGCAATGAAACTTGACTATCACTACTAGCTTTAGTCACAAATCGGCGGTGATAGTTTGTCAAGTATTACTGCGGATCCATGTTACAAACCGGCAGTGATAATGGATACTAGTTATATTAAAAAATTCATAACTTTTTCATATAAAATTGGGTGGGGACAAACTTTATACAAAAATTATAGCACTCAACGAGATCTACAACTTTATAGTTGAAAACTTTTTTATTTAAAGTCATTTAGATGTCTAAATAATTATTTAAAATTTCAGATAAAAGAGATCAAAAAGATTGCATACGCTATTATTATCACAAGTACTTCTGTGGTGGAATGATAAAAATATATCGCACAAGCTAAAAGATCTTAGGTTTGAGTGCCACGAATTGCACGCGTATGAAAAATCGTGTGACTTGGCCCCAAAAACGTCGAATCGAAGACAGACTATCACTGCATGTTGAAGCTTTCAACCGGCACTGATAACCCCCTTCACTGCTGATCTCTAGGCCGACAATGATAGTCGGAGAGGAGCGTAAAGGTGTTTTGAGCCGACAGTAAAAATATTTTCTGTAGTAGTATCCTGATCAAACACTTGTACCAGCACAATCAATATTTCCAGGGAATATGACCAAAAACCTTTGGGATAAATCACAAGAACAATAACAACTAGTATGGAGGTGATTCGTTAATTTATAGGAGTATTCGGTGATTCGTTAATTTATAGGAGTATTCGGTGAATCTGTGCCTTAGAAATAGAAAAACATAAAAGATTTGTGAACAATACGTTTGTCGCAAGTGTGAACACGAGAGGAGCGGAGTAAATACTAGGTTTTGGTGACACTTTTGTAATTCAACTCCATGAAACAAATGTTAGTGGGCAACTGACAATTCCTCCAGGCTTGTCGTTGGTGTCCCTCTAACCTCGGCGCTCGTGGTCTTTACATCCTTTCTCCTTTCTGTGTTTGGTAAATGCCTTACTCCATTATAAGATCTAGAAGTCGCCCATCTGGTCCAAGATGTAGGTAATGTCTTATGGATTATTGGCATTGAAAGAAGATCTTTCTGTCAATTTTGCCAAACAATGGTGAGTCAATATTAACGCTGTTACATATCGAGGGAGAAACTAAGCACAAAAGGATGACGCTGGCGCCTCCAGGCTTTCAAGCTAGACTTGAGCTCCCAACTAAGGAGCTACGTCATGTGATGGGATTGAGATCCTCTGACTTCACTCATCTGTGAAGTCAGGTGACTTTAAACGGATCTGAGCTATTGGATCAAAGGTGAACGGTTCAGATTCGGCGCTACAGTATTTGATTAACTGTAAAATACTGTTTACTCAGACTCAGTTTACTGTATATCTCTGACTTCACACGGCTGAAGTTAGAGGATCTCGATCCAATATGATGAGCACTTGAGGATGTGCACCTCGAAGGTGCAACAGCGATAAAAATGCATAGTGGATGTGTTAAGTCTGGTCAATATGTGCTAGGAGAGGAAGAGCTCGGCTCAACATGCCACCTCCTCGTATAACTCTCTTCTCTAAACTCCTTGTAATTCCCAATCCTACAAAGCAAGCACAAAGGGACGTAGAGTTTAGACCTAATTTTTGCCCTCACTTCATTCCATAGGACATGCCGGACTCGTCTCCTCTCTCATACCTGTTGTCACCTTCTTCGATAACCTCTTGCTCTCTCGCTCTTGCGCTTTAAAGGGCACAGTGATTGTTGCGCACACTCATGCAGCAAATGCTCTCTAACTTCAGATAGAACGTCTGAGCTATTTTCATCTGTTGAAATGTGAGAAATTAAGTTAAAATGTGTTTTAATTTATTTATGATGAGTGATTGATATTGGTATTTATTTGGTTTGATGATCTTCGGTTTTGCATGAACTTTGATGTGATTTAAATTGATTTGGAATTTTATTTGAGCATATTGATTATGGACTAAGTGAAATTGAAGTTGAAGATATGTGTTTGCTTGTCTCATAGTGTGCAAACGATGAATGCAACTTAGCGGTCAACGGCGGGATAATCGGAGCTAAGCGGAGTGCTTTCTGTCGGACGATCAAGAAGGCCGGACGAAGTCAAGGGTGATTCTAGCTAAACACGTGGAGATCAAGCAAAGCATGGAAAACAGATGGAGACGGCATGTTGACAAAGTCAAGCGAAGGGGATACCGATGCAAGTGACAAGGCGGCCCGAGGGATCGGGAGCGGGAGAGACTTGCCGGCGGTCAGGATCGCATGACTGAGTACACGTGTCGACATTGAAACGATTTCTTAAGGTGTAAGCAAGGTGCTAAGTCACGCTTTGAGAAGCGTGCAGACGGTTTCGCTGTTTTTCCTCAAAACTGTGGGAGGACTGAAGGAGTATGTGGCACCATCGCGAAGCTTGCATCGAGCCGAAGCTAAGTCGTGAAGGCGCCATGACCGTCCGATGAATGAAGAAGAAAATAGAATAAAATACTCTCGGTGGTGGGTAGGAGTGTACTATAAGAGAGGGGTAATTTGGGAAAAAGCTAGAAAACTTATGGGTCAAATTTTTTAGACCTATAAATAGAGGGGTAGGGCTATTAGAAAGTTTGAACCAGCCATTTGAGCCCCTTGTGCCACCCATTTGAGAGCTTAAAGTTAGGATCTTAGAGGAGAGAAAGATGAGTGCTTAGCCTATGTAATAGGTGAGAGTTTTGAGAAATAAATCTTTGCAATCCGTCTAGTTTCCCTCTATTGGTTCCCTTGCAAGTTTGCAAGTTTTTCGGTTTTCGGTTTTGATTTTCGTTTTGGTTTCTGAGCTGAAATTTTAGCATATTATGAGGTCATTCTTCTTGTTGCTAGAGGTATAAAATTCACATACACACGCTTGTGTGATGGGGTCTTGAATTCATTTGCCTCTAGACAATCAATTTGGAGAGTTTCGTTGCTCGGTGTTTATCTTTTCTTGTTTTTTTGCAAGTTGTGATGTTTCGAGTGCTAAGACACATGGATTGATCTTAAATGGAACATATGGTTCATATACTATCTGTGGAGTTGTATTGCCTCGATTTTCTCTTGTTAAAACTTCTCTCTATTATTGCTTCCGTTTGAGTTTTGAGGTGCATTGGGTGATCCGAGAAGGCTATTGATTTTATAAGAAATTTGTTGAAGCGGCTATTCACCCTCCTCTAATCGCTAATCTCGTTCCTACATAAGGATATGTCACAATATAGTATATAGTTGGAAAGGCACCAAAAGAGGTGAGCAGATTGAAAACATCTAAGCCATGCATTGTAGTTGCCTTTGTCAAATGGTTGTATTTTGACTCCACTCAGACTTAATCCACTTGGAAGAATGCAACAACATTAAGAATCAAAGATCGTTCATGCCATGTAGAAATCACTTAAAAAGCTTGATATTAGCAGAAAACATTGTGCACCCTACGCACCCTTTCGTTATAGCAGAGACACCCATCCACTCGTGCCATGCAAATTTAGCCCATGGTGGCTGCTGTTAGGTTTTACATCTGATATTCAATTAGAGTAGCGGAGTGTTGCAGCAGTGGCAGTCAATACCCGAAGAAAATATTGGTTGAGCATGACGAGACCGTTTCGGTTTGAACTTCAGAATTTCAGATAAAGCACAATATAGTTTCTAATATGTGATATAGCAAATATTGAAGAAGTAAAAGTCGGGATCACTGCAGTTCGACCCATCCTGACCCTATCTGTGTGTCTATGCTAACGCACAAAAGTTTTGCAACCTAATTCTAAACCTATTCTAGCACGACAATTTAGGAATGGAAATTGCCAAAAGTAAATTACAAAATTGAAAGGGTAGGAATGAATTGAAATGCTCAATTGTAAAGAGAGGGGCTAGGACTGCTTATTTTTATCAAGGTATTAGAAGCTTGGCGCTCTACACTAGTCTTTGTTGGAGCACCCGTGCAAGGGTGTAGTTCTCTCTTAATCTCGCACAAGGAGCCAAAGACTCTTAGACGGTAATAATTCTTCACTCAGAATTGATGGACTCTTAACAGGCACAAATCCTTCTTCGACAGTATCTAGATGGTAATAAAATGCTTTATAAATTATGTATATGTATATACATGGGGGGTTGCTTTTTGTTTCTCTGTGGAAAACCATGAAAAATTCCATTTTGAATTTGCTTGTAAAGGAGTTTTCCTTCTCCGGGGCTGAGCTTCAGAGCCCAAGTCAAATTGCAATACAGGAGATGCAGCCATTGTTCGGCTATAACATCCAAACGAAGCTTATGCACGCGCGTGACATTTTGTAACTTAATATGATGATGTTTAAATGGATATAATTGTCCTATACTGACAATATAACTTCTAGACAATCCTTAAAAAATATAACTTGTAGACAGCATACCTTTCAGTTCATCAGGCATGTTTTATTATTCGATACAAGTGACTGAAGCAAACGCACAACTCATCGAGGATTTTTATTACTCGATAGTGGTTGATGCAAATGCACAGAATGACAACGAATCCACCGCGATGTGGAACGTACTGAAGCATGATGATAGCCAGAAAGCATTGCATCGCTGGCAGAACACAGCCAAAGCCCCAAGCTATGGCACCGCTAGTGCTACGCTGTGCCACTGCACTCTGCATCTCAACACCTGTTGTGCAAGAAAATATCTTTCACGAATAAGCACGGTGAGAGACTTCTCTAAGAAGAAGACTTAAACTTAAAAGAAAAAGTGTAAAGCAAGGAACACCAAAAGATCCGTTTCTAATCTGATGGTCATGAGTCTATATTTATAGTGTCATTCGGGTGTAAATACATAAATATGCTCTTACAGAGATAGCAATACAAGTTATCGCTATGTTATAGGGACTTAAGGCTAGTCAAATTACACAAACTGAGTTCAGGCAGAATACATTTACCCATAACTAGAAGATATTATCTACTATGATAAATACAGTGGTGTAGGTGATTCAGAGGGTGCGATACTCAGCCAGTCGTCAATTACGACACGGCGACGCACCATCTCGAATGTTAGAATGACCTCCACTTGTACTGGGATATCAAGATGGCCACCTCTTATACCAACATTAAATATCGGTCACTTCCTTATAGACGGAGGACACCTCGTGGGCCCCCTCTAACTGATTTTTCTCTAAGCCTTGATGACCTACTTCCCGGGCTTCAAAGAGTTTGCTTAGGCTCCAAAGGACTGTGACTCTGGGAGGCTGGAGCTCTATAGAGTTCTAGAGCCTGGAGACTCAAGAGGCTTTCGGGGACCTGAAACTCATAGACATAGACTGACAGGGCTAAGGGAGTCGGAGATCCTTAAAGACGGCCTCCAACAATCTCTTCTGGAGACCAGCAACATCCCCTGTCTCGAGAGGCAATGATCAGAGGGGTTCACGGTCTTCAGAAGCTAGACCTCTGGCAGAGGATCCGGAGCCCTTGATGATGACCCTTTAATAATATCTGCAGACTAAGATATTTTCCCAACAGCATGTGTGTCGTTGATTTCTGCAGACCAAGTGCGAATCCAGTAACCTTCACCGCTCTAAGCTCTAGTCTTGACGATCTATATTCCTAATACCTCCCAGTCCTGTGATATATTCCAAGGAAAACAGAAATAGAAAGAGAAGTCTGAAGTCCCCCTTGGGTCGGTATGGGTTCAGATCATGCGGCTTGGCTCGGCATACACAAGCTCCTTCTGCTGTCTTTTGCTCCTTTTAAGTCTACGGTACTGCTTATGAAGTCAGGAAGCAAATTAATGCTCGAAAAATCTGCACAACGATCTTTTCTTTTAAAAAAACTGCAGAACGGCAGCACATTAACTTGTCACATGAACTGTAGTTTCCGAGCTATTCTTCTCTTGCATCAAGATGCACTGGGCTCCATACTCATCTAACCACCCCGATTAGTACATTTATCCGTCTTGTCTTTGTTTTTTTCTCTTTCCATAGAGCCATCTCTTCCTTTTCACTAAAATTAATATAACTGAAAGCCTCTAAAATGCTACTCGTTCTGTCCCATTTTATTTGTCGCTCAGGACATTGAAACGGTTCTAATACACTCGACAATTACTTTTTCTAAGTATATGGTTATATAGAATATATAAAATACAATGATTTGAAAGTTTTTTTATGACAAATATAGTGTAGGACGAGAAAAACGACTAGATGAGTGAATAGATATCTCAACTAATTTCTTTCGAAACATATGACCTTTTTCTATTTTAATCACCTAATGCACTAAAACATAGAATGGAAGTATGAAATCAAGAGAAACAAATCACAGTGAAAAACTCTAAAGAAAACATGTCATTTATGGATGCATATGAACTCTAGGTTCCATTAAAAATCATTCTAACAGTCATAGCCACAATAAAATAGTAACTTGAAGGAAGAACCTTTAGAACCAAAGAAGTGAGCACCGGGTGAAGAAACTCTTTCAGTTGATACATCTAGAGGCACGGGAATTCAAGATCAACTTATATATGAATTATATATCTCTAGCAGCAAGAAGAAAAACTTCAACAAGGTGAAAAATTTTATCCCTCAAGCAAAAACAAAAATCACAACGAAAATCGAAAAACTTGCAACCAAGTAAGGGAGCCGATAGAGAGATACTAGAAGGAGATGAACACAAATATAGGAAGAAAAGTAAACTTTATTACTTCCAAATATCAACCCATTTTCGACGGATTAAAAAGATTTTTTATACAAAAGTTCTCACATAATACCTAAATAAGCACTCATCTCTCTCATAAAATCCTAGCACACAACTATCAAATTGTTAGCTCAAAGGGCTCAACCACCCCCTCTATCTATAGCCTAGGTTTTATAACCCCTAAGTTTACCAGATTACTCTCAAAATTTCATTCTCTTCCAATACACTCTTACCTACTACTGAGGGTATTTTCGTCCATCTTTTTTCTCGTCCATCGAACGGCTGTGGCTCCTTCATTACTTAGTTACGTCTCGATGCAAGCTTCACAATGATACCATGTGCACTTCACACTTTCCCACGATGTTAAGGCCAAACCGTGAAACCGCCTCGTACGCTTCTCAAAGTGTGACTCGCCGCCATTTGCTTACATCTTAAGCAATTCACCCAATGTCAATACGTATACTCCATCTTGCGATCTCGACCGCCGGCAAGTATCTCCCGCTCATGATCCCTCAGGCAGCCTTGTCACTTGCATCGGCATCTCTTTCGCTTGACTTTATCAACACGTCGTCTTCATCTACCATCTTATGCTTTGCTTACCCTCCAAGTGTACATGTAGGATCACCCTTGACTCCACTCAACCTTCTTGATCGTCTGGCACTAAGCATCCTGCTTAGCCCTGATCATTATGCCGTCAACCGTTAAATTGCATCCATCACCTGCACATAACAAGACAAGCACACACATTTATTTAATTACATATCTAATTAATCATAATCGTAATCATGCATTGTAATACATAGACCATGAAAATCAAACTCAACTCAACACAAACATTATCAATGACTCATAACAAGTAAACATAGACATATTTCCACTTGGTTTCTTATATAGTAACATATTTTTCGGCAAAACCTTAATACTTTTTTTGCATATTAGTAGTCAAAGTTTTAAAGTTTGATTGTGATTTGAGAACAAATGGAATAGATAGATACTTAGCTGAAATAGAGTCGGCGGTCATTCAACATTTAAATTTGAAATGGGCACCCGGAGCACCAAAAAGAAAAAGATCGGTACTGCAGTCATCGGTGGTTAGCAGGACATCCAGTAGCTGCGAGCAGCAACAATTTTTATTTCCATTTATGTAAGTGGTTTGTCAAATTTACAAATCCCTACTGTTCTCTCTTTTTTTACTTCTTTCTTAGTTATAACCTCGCGATAGATGATAAGCCATATTAGAAACTCACATGGCCTTAATAATGGTAGTAAACCCTATACAATTTGAAAAAATGAAGCCAAATCATGGTGGCAGTACCCATGTTCTAAGACAGAAGTCCGCTGAGGCATCTATGCATATGTGCGAGCTGCGACCACAACTCATGATGCCAAAAATCAAGCTGACCATGTGTTCTTTGGCAAACCTTTATTTAATGCACGGAGAGAACTGGTGAGTACAGCCAGCTTTGGAGGTTGTTGCATTTCATTGATCATCTTTCGACGGTGCACCGCTAGATAGATCCTGGATGGGTGGTGTACAATCGAGGATTCAAACTCTATCGCAGGCTGACCAGCCCCTGTGATGCACAGATTCCCGGTTCCTCCCAAGCCCACAAAACAACTAGGAACCACGCATGCTTACAAGTTTTGTGATGCTCTAGCTTGCAACTGCAGCTTGAATGCATGGTATCTTTCTCGTCCTGCCTCTCATATATGTTCCTGACCACTTCTCACCTGTCCAAAGCTCTTAGGCACTACCCCTTTGTCCTCCGCTGGCTATGGCTTTAAGAGGATGGCTGTTGTTGTCACTGCTCGGTACAGTACCATTACATGGTACTATCGGTAACTCAACCTCATAAAGTGCTATGTAGAATCTGTATTATTAGCCAAGTTTTGTGAATAGGTTTATTAAGAACATTTGCTGTCCTAGAAGAGGATCACAGATATATGGCACGCCGTGAAGGCAGTACATTACCAATGCAAGCAGATATCCCTCGCATATCTATACTATAAAGTGCGAGTTTTTCAAAAATGTTTCTCACACAACAATTATCTATCCAAATCAATTCGACAATGTTGGATCCACTGCACAATTTTCATCCAACAACATGCATGGACGGTGGCCCCACACGTCCACGCGCAGATTCACACGAGAAGGCGTGCGTTTAGCCTTCCTTCATCTAACTAATCTCATCTACATTTCTACCCGACCGCTACCGCCTCCCCCTCGCCTCGCTCCGTTCCCTATCTCCCCCTCTCGCCGCCTCCTCCCCCTCGCCTCCACCATCGCCTCCCTCTTCGCCTCCATCCGCTGCTCTCGACCCCGCCGCCTCCCTCTCCGCCTCCCTTCATCGCTCTCGACCCCACCGCCTCCGTCTCCGCCTCCCTTTGTTGCTCTCGACCCCGCCACCTCCCTCTCCACCTCCCTCCGCTGCTCTCGATCGACCGCCTCTCTCTCCCTCACCCGCCAGGCCGACGTCGAGGCCTTCTTCACCGCAGAGTGGCCCCGCTATGTCGTCCTCCTCACAGGCAAGGTCAGCAGCATCCACACCAACTCCACCTTCCCCGCCGACTTGATCGCCGCCAACCTCTAGATCCAGACCAACGTCATCAACGCCACACTCAGGTGTGGCTCCGTTCGCAAGCTCCTCTTCCATCTACCCCATGTTCACGCTGCAACTCATCCCGGAGGCCTCCCTCCTCTCCGGTCTGCTCGATCCCACCAACAAGTGGTACACCATTGCCAAAATCATCGGCATCAAAATGTACCAGTGCCTACCGCATCTAGCATGGCCTCGACACTGTCTCCATCATGCCCACCAACCTCTAAGGCTCGCACGACAACTTCCACCCGGAGAACTCACACATCCTGCCCGCCCTCATCTGCCGGTTCCACGAGGCCAAAGCGTACAACGCCCCTGAGGTCGTCGTGTGGAGTTCTGGCTCACCGCTGCACGAGTTCCTCCATGTGGACGACCTCACCGATGCGGTGATCTTCTTGATGGATCAGTATTCGGGGCTAGAGCATGTCAATGTGGGCAGTGGGAGCGAGGTGACCATCAAGGAGCTCACGGAGCTCGTGAAGGAGGTGGTCGGGTTCCAAGGGAAGCCGGTGTGGGACTCCAGCAAGCTGGATGGCACGCCGAGGAAGCTAATGGATAGCTCCAAGATACAGGGTATGGGGGGAAGCCCAAGATCACACTCAAGAAGGGGCTCGTCGAAACCTACAAATGGTACGTCGAGAATGTTATCTCTGACAAGTAGTGCAATCTCGACAGTGGTGCATCATTCTCATTGCTACTACAAGTTGGTATCATAATTTGCAGTGTTTCTACTATTGTCGGTTATCAGATCATACGATCATCAGTTATAAGCTCACCCACATAGAAAAGGTTTGTTATGTGCTGGCTGAATAATCTGTGGGTCAAATTTGTACACTGCTAGAAGCATAATTGATCTTGAACAATTTTTGTTGATTAGAGAAAGTTTAACACTCTGAACTGATACATGTTTATTGGCCTAGAAATAACTACTTGCTGATTGAGCAAGTTTTGTTTGATTTGTGAAATATCAGGATGTGTTCAGAACAATTTCAATGCTTCATGTCCTTTAGTCTGTACTGATTACTGTTAAGAGGAACATTTGATTAAAGAAGATATTGCCTTCAACCGATTTTAATGTCATGAATCGGAAAATGACCCTATGCCAAGAGTACTTTGCTCAAGTTCAGTATGTCGCTCAAGGGTATTTTGCTTAGAAATGGAGATTTGCTCTTGTGTGGGTAAGTGCTCTATTAACATTATTTTTGTAGAAATATATTTATTTTTTGCTAACATGTATTGAATATTTTGTGTTCATCTATATTGACTCGGAAGTAACTTTGTCTTCTCAAAATGGTGAAATGTTAAACTTTAGCTGAAGTAACTAGAGGAGTTCAAAGAAAAAAATGGATGTGGCATTGAGTGGTCAGTGCACTTGGTAATGTGATGTCATATAGAAGCCTATCCCCATATTATATGTTCATCATATTGAAAATTAACTAAACTCTAGATATCTTGGCAAATTATGCAGAGAGTAAATGGCTAGACTTATGATAAATTTGTGTTCTACATTTGCATTAAGAGCTTTTGTAATCATGTTATATTTTTCTTTATTGTAGAGATAAATCATTTCCTCCCTATTCATCGTGAAGCCCCTAATTTTGTTGAGCAAGCCACTAAACATCATATTCTTGTTACTGGAATTAAGGTAGGATTTTTCAGTGCGCCTCCTAGAGCTTCTGAGTTTAGGAGTCCTCGAATTCATTGTGGTAGCAACACATCATATCTACTTCCATGTCCTAAATGATGATTGTATCATGATTGTTCTTTTTCTTGCATGTTGTGGATCTTCTTGCACCCTACCAAAGAGGTGGAAAAATTGGTCTTTTTGGCGGTGCAGGAGTGGGTAAAACTGTCCTTATTATGAAGTTGATCAACAATGTTGCTAAGGCCCACGGCTGGTATTGTATTGAGTGCATGGTTATTTTGCCCAATTACTTATTTATTTGCCTGATTGTGATGATTGGTTTGTTCGTATATACACATGGTATCCATATTTCAATGTTATGGATAGAGTAAAGTTTGCTGGCTGCTTCCAATCGTTAATTCAAGTTTTGGATTATGCAATTTTTTCAGGGCTAAAATTGGCAGTGTGTATCTTGGTCAGCATGTGGTGGATACCATCTAGGGAGCTGAGGTGTTGGCCAGCTGCTCATTGTTCTGCTGACCCAGTGACGTCGTCTCACTTGTGTGTGCTCCTGCTCATTAAAACATGTGTGTTACCATTTGTTTTTAATTTAACGATGATTTATTTCTTGTAATCTTTTTAGGCATTTCCCATTTATATGACCTTGCAGATTGATATGGGATCTCAAGCGACAAGGTTGATTTTTACTAATGTAAAGATAGATTTAGAATGATTTTACTGCTTAGATATCTTTGCTGCTTGTTGTCCATCTTTCCCTTTTGTTCATGTAACTTTAAATAAATGTATTTCTATGTGCACAATTTGTCACATGATTAATTTAAAGGCAATGCTTGAACTTTAAATATTTCACTTTTATATTTAGAGCTATTTGTGTAAATTCCCATCACAGATGGAGATTTTTTTTTCTAGTTACATGTTGGCTAAGCAGGCAAAAACTGCTACTGTCACGCATGGATAAACCACTCCGATGCAATGTTTATGACCTTCTTAGGTTGGTTTCATGACACATGACCTTCTGGAGTTTGTGCGGACATCCTGGAGTGCATTGTGCATAAGCAGCAAGCCCTGCTAGGATTGCTAGAGCATAAGGTACAAATTCATCTTTTGCTTGGAGTATATTAACAGTTGATGCATGTAGCTATTGAGGTTGTTTTGCAATAGTCCATAATTGCTACTGGAGTTTGACTCTACATGAGCTAGATAATATGGCAGAAGGTACAAATTCATCTTATTAAGAGACATGCTACTTCTGCCCTAGGTAAACTGACTAAGAACATGGGCACGAGGAACTTGAGTATGTGCGGTGCCTCAAGTGTTTTGTCCCTCTACTATAACATGTTCTTCTATGACATGAGAGTACAAGGAGAAGAGCTGTTGGAGCAGGATTTGAAACTATGATGAAGATAAGTCAACATAATAAGTGCACAAATAAGATGATATGAAAGCACCGGAGAAGCATTAGGACGATGTCCTTCAAACTTTTAGCATTTGTTTTGGATGGTGGTCCATTCATTCTTAGTCGAGATACTGGTATTTCTTATATTGTTGATATTTCTCTTCCTAGTAATGATATCATGCTCTATCAAGAAAAGAGTATTTTTATTTGTGATGATCTCTTTGTTTTTTCTTGACCTACAGACGCATAGACTGGCCAAGAAACATGGCGGAGTGTGCATGGTGGCCAGGAAATGGCGGTAGGAGGCCCAAAGCGCTGATGGAGATCAGATAAAGGCGGTGGTGCAGCGCGGCGCGTGTGGTGATGGGATTTGGGTGAAACTAGGATCGGGGTCGTGTATGTGACGTACTTATGAGGTCCGATGACCAGACAAGAGACGAGTGACATTGAATTAAGTTTTAATGAAAACTTAAGGGTTTAAGTATATTGTCTCTAACTTTATGTTTATGTTAACTTCGTTTGGAGAATAAAATAGATATTGGACGACTTAAGAAAGAATTTCTTGATTGATCTGCTGAAATACAATATGAATGAATTAAAAGATAACATCCCTGAAGTTGTACGAGAATTTGTTAAACGCATTAGATAGTGCATCATTCAGAATGAGAAATTAGTTGTGCTATTATTTTTGCTTAAGACTATTGTACCGTTTATTTTTTCCTTTACCTAAGTTTTTGCTCATGAATACAATGTGCTAATTCTTTCTTCGTTAAGATAGCGCATTGAATTACGTAATTCTTTCTTCGCGGATACAATACGCGTGTTATGAAGCTAAATTAATTTTTGTACATATTGTTTTATTTTTAGATATGTGACTTTCATGCAATGTATTGGATGTGAAACACATCTACGTATGTGTATAAAAATTACGCGTGTGTGTCGTACGTGCATAGTTACTAGTGAAATAAACATTGCGTGTTACAAGACTCCTTCTCTTGAGCCTGTGTTATTTCCTTAATTATGGCGCCAATATATGTTAATGAAATAATTAATACTTCCTTCATTTTGCATAAATTGTCTGGTCTGGATACCAAGGAGGTATAATGTTTGTCTAATATTTAGTACGATTGTAACCAAACTTGTATAAATTATATAGATCAATTATATGTCTATCTAATATGGTCAAAAATGCAGTACCAGAAAACGAAAAATTCCGAACAGCCAAATATAGATGAGGAAAGTGGTAAAATTGTCGGGAATGATCTTTCCTGACAGTCATTATAGGAATCTCCCGTCAGACGGGTGTCAGGAATCTATTCCTGCCGACGGGCGGCCAAAGGAATGCATGTTACAAATAAGTTTCCTGACAGTAATGTCCAGCGTCAGGAACCTCAGATGGCAAAAAAAAAAAAAAAAAAATACAGATATTAGTATGTCCGTCTATCACCACATTTATTTACATACACATCAGAATGGCCATCCATCAAACAATTACAAATAAAGGCAAATACAAGACTAGTTGATATACATTACCAATATACTATTACAAATTGACTCAAGCATCCAATTCATCATAAGTTCCATATAGCGCCAGTCAATTTGTGGTTTACAGCATTAGTTCTAAATCTAAGTAGATGACCTAGGTCCAGTATATAACATATGTTTTTGTCACACCCAGTTTTAAGATCAAATTGAATGTAAACTATATATATATATATATCATAATCAAGTTATATACATATAATGACATCATAAGTGAGTAGCCATAATATCCATTATTACAACATTATCTTATCACATCAATGACCCAAGGGTCTAAAAGGAAATTACACAGCGGTGAAAAACTTAGCGTGGCGCACAGCTCCATAAGCAATCGACTGAAAATTAGCTTGTTTAGAACTCAGCTCTGTCTTCCGGAAAATCCTCAAATTCTTCACCTTCTAAGCAGCAAAAAGATGATAGTAGAGAGCAAGTGTGAGTATATGGAATACTCAGTAAGTGTAAGAAAAATATGACATGTGACTAAAGTCAAGATAGTCTTAACTTAGAGTTTTGTAGTAAAAGTTTTATAAAGGCAACCTAATTACTAGGTGAAATATTCTTTAAGACTTGAAGCAAGGTTTCAACCACTTTGCTCCACAACCAAGATTTGAACCACCTCTAAACACGGCTTATGGCTGAGCACGATTGATATATCAATTTTTACTCTACAAAAGTTTAACACTTTACCCACAAGTCATGATCAGCTCTTTTGCCAATACATGTCGGTACCTTACACACTTCCAAGGTGTGTGCCAAGAGATCACTACAAGGTATTTCTAAAGAGTCTCCTAACTTGTACTTACCCACTGAGGTTTCACCGCTGCAGAAGTAACCCTCCACTTCAGAAGCCTCCTCTTGTGCCTGGTAGTTCCGGGAAGTAACCCTTTCGTCCATGCACCTCCATTTGGCGCATACGTTACTAGGAGATCATCCAATTACTTGGTCAAGCCGTACCCATATAAGCCTCATGGTTGTACTGTTTCTATGGGTGATCATTCCACAAACCAGTCCTTAACATAGTTTGGGCAAGATCGCCATCATCCAAAATAGGGTAATAACCAATTATCTAATAAAGCCAACAATCTTGTTTGGAACACATCCAAATGCTAAACCTGTCTAGACCCTACTTTCCGTATCTAAACATTTTTACCAAAGTTAACATCATGATTCATATTATTAATCAAAATCATCATCTACCTATGCTACCCATGAGTAAGCAACACTAAGCATAGTCTACCCATAACATGAAATCCAAACTATGACTATAAGGAATATTGGGGAACAACTAGTAAACCCTACCATATGTCATCTCACATATTTGACAAGCATGCAAATTTATAGAACAAACACTTTATAAATTAGGTGCAAAATATTCAAGGACACTTGCCTTCTCCGAAGTTTTACTTGAAATCACTGAAGTCTTGGTCTTGAATGTTCTTGAACTCCTCCGGGACAAACTGCTCTACACTTTATAAAATTAGGTGCAAAATGTTCCGCAAAATTTTGCGGATAGTCCGCAAATGTCCGGAGGTTCCGCACTTTCAGCGACTTTTCAAATTGGTTTGAGTCCCAATTTTGTTCTAGCTCGCATGTTTGCACTTTTAACATGTTTTGCGCATCCTATGGCATGCATTGTTGCATTTCATCCATACTCATGGTATTGCACACGTTATTATTTTTAGATAATGTCGAGTCGGTGTTCCAGGAGAGCGAAAGAAATTTTGGGCAGCCACCTGAACAACAAGGCAAGCATCTATCATATTGCACCTTTATCGTATTGAATGGAGTCTAAATATTGATAAATTATGCTTATGTATAGATTTACATATATAAAAAGTCAATATCTCTATCTTGATGTATTGTTGATCCATATCCTTGTAGCCTGATTATGCTAAGATCTAACTTAAAAGTGATGCGAGATGCTTAGCAATGCATAGGTCCTCGGTAGAAGTCGAGCGGTGGAACTTCCCATCGTTCGCGAGCTATAGGTTAATTACCTTCACAATGATTACAATGTTGGGTCGACGATGTTGGTTGGTCGAGTGGTGAGTATGAGACGAGATGTGGGCGGTGTTAGGGGTGTCATCTGCCCTCAAGGAAAGTCCGGGGGTAGTTCGGGAAGGAAACTCGGACACCGTAGGCCGCTTGCATCGTTTAAGGTAGATCATCGGGGTAGTTGGCTTTAGCATTTACCTTACTCACCACATGCCAATCTAATTGTAAGGCGAGCCGAATACCTCCGCAGCTGTGGCTTTGTGGGGCCTGAACATCGATGGTGTGAGCGGGCAGGCTTGTAAGTGGTACTAGTTTGCTCCGGAAGTAGTTTTAGTACCGCCGCGCCAAGCGATGCATGCCGCACACGGTTGGGGCTGGTTGGGAAAGGTTGACACGGGTACCCCTTGTGTGCACTTTAGCGGGTGGCACAAGCCGTATGGTCCCCGAGTCGTGTGGGTCCAGGAGTATCCCCTGCAGGGTGTATAAACAATTCGAACTGCCGCGCTCTCGGTCATGAACATGCTATTGTTTCATTTGTACCTGGTCGTAGAGTTCTCGTGGTTGGTTCGGTTGTATGGTTTGGTTATGTAGGGTGTGGTTCGGATATGTGGGAGGTGATCGAGTTGGTACTTGTTATATATTGATACTAGTGTGGTTTCAGTTTCATTTGATCAGTTGATAGTTGCAGGGTAATTTCATATATGTGGGTTAAGTTAGTTGCTCACACATAGGTCTAGGTTGCTTACCGCATATGTTTTACTTAACCTTGTGGTCTATTCTTGCTAACAACTCAATGTATAATCCTTGGAGTCAAGATATTATATACCCATATTGTGTAAGACTTGCGAGTACCTTCGTACTCAGGGTGTTGCCTTTAAATTGATGCAGGTTCATAGGTCGGCGAGGAGGGGCGGTGTTTGGCTACTTTGTGCCTGCCGATCAAGGTGGCAGGCAGGAGTAGCACACTCTACTCCGAACTCAGTATTTTGGTATGGAGCCTAAGGGCATGTGGCTCCATATCCTTTTGTTGTATAGCTTTTAGTCTTCCGCTTTTTAGTTCTCTTACTGGTTAGGAGTTGAGCAGGTTTTAGTCTCCTCCTAGCTCTCTTTTGCTGTAAATTATGATAACTTGTTGCATGCTTAAGAACTTGTAATATAATGTTAATTAAGCGCTCTTTCTTAAGCTTTGTTATGATGTACATGTTAGAAGGGTATGTGTTCCGATCTTGGGCACAAAACACGTGTCGGGACTACCGGGATGATATTCTGGTTAATCATCGAGGTTGTGATTATGAATAATGATCCTCCTGGTGATTAATTAGAATATTATTTGGACGGTTCCTCACAAATTCATACCCTAAATGTAACACCCTAATTTTTAACTTTTTGAAATAGTAAAAAATATTCTTTTCTTTAGTATAATGTGTTAACCTTTGTCTCAAAACCCTAGGTGTAAATTTATTTCCTAAACTAAATAATTAATTTATGTTATATTTATTTAATGTTGCATTCATGCTGAAATCGAAACATTAGAGTTTTATTGCGTGAAAAATAATTATTGAAAACGTTGAGGTGCGTCGTTTAAATTTTGAAACAGTTTGAAAATTCTTTCATAAAAGAAAATTTTCTCTTTCCTCCTTAGGCCGAATATCCATTCATTTCTCTTTTTCTTTCTTTTTCCTTACGGCCCGTCCTCCTTTTCTTTTTGGGCCAAACCCGTCTTCCCCCTCTCTTCTTCCCTGCCTCCCTGCCTAGGCCGGCAGAAGGCCAGGCCCATTCCAGCCACTTCGCCCCTCTCTGCTGGCACCCGACCAAAAACCTGCCTTCGCCTTCTTCCTCGCGCTGCGTCGTGCTGAGTCCGGCTTGGACACGACACCACCGCCACTTCCAAGCTGAATCCCAACCAACCCCTGGTTGAATCCAACTCCCTACACGTTTATCTCCCCTATATAAGTCTGCGCCCTCCCTGTTGATCCATTTCCCAGACCAAGCCACTCAAACCCTAGCCCGTTGCCGCCATCGCTATTGTCGCTTAGCTATGCTCGTCGCTGATCGAAATCTACCATGCGATCCCCTTCCACAGCCATGCCAAAGCCCCTCCACCGTCAGCCGATCCCCTCTACCTTGGCTGTTAGATCCGAGATGGATAGCTGAGATTAGATCGGCTCATACCCCTCGTTATCCAATCATGCGTTGCAACGTGTCCCTTCTTAAACCTAGTCAGTGCCATCGCCACATCATCGTCACCTCAGCCTTTTCGCCGACATGTCAAGCCACGTCAGCAGGGCTTT
Source organism: Phragmites australis (assembly GCF_958298935.1). Classification (NCBI taxonomy): domain Eukaryota; kingdom Viridiplantae; phylum Streptophyta; class Magnoliopsida; order Poales; family Poaceae; genus Phragmites; species Phragmites australis. Next base: position 17,766,705 of record NC_084926.1, read on the forward strand.
TACCCAGCCATTTACCTATTTGTTTTAATTCAGAAATTTGGCAATTTTTCACTTTAGCCCTTTAAATTTTCTATATTTACCTAAAAGACATTGTCTTTTTATAGTTTAGTCCCTAAACTTTCCTGTATTCATAAAAAGGTCCCATTATTTTTACAAAAAGGCCCCTACCATTTTCGTTTTATTCGAAATAGGTCATTTTCTTTTTTAGATTTAACCCTAAACTTGTTTTTAGCCTAAATTTCTCGTTCTAGCTCTAATTTAGACGATTTTCATGTTCTCGCTTTCATAGTAGTATGTACTATCTTTTAGTACCTTTTTCATAGATGTTAGCTACTGTTTTGTGTACTATTCTTAGATAGTTTTGTTGTGCTTTTCTGGTGTGTATTTAAGAGCAGACGAGAAGCAGTTCGAGAATCTCCAGGACCAAGTTTTTGAAGAGTCTGAGCAATAAGTTGGAAGAGACAAGTGTCCTTGAACATTCTGATCCCAGTTTTTCAAATATGATATTTATTTTCAAACATGCATGCTGTTAATTCTGTCTTATTTACTTTGAGTACCCTATTCCATATATCCCTTGTCGTCATAATTGTTAGTAGTGGTTATGTTGGGTAGCTTATTCTTAGCTTTGTACAAGGGTATGGTTGGGTTGTTGGTTAAACATGATACTTATCTAGGCAACTATGAGATGGGAATACTGGTAGTTGTATTAGCAACACGGAACATATGGATGCTGAGCAGAAGGTTAGTTGAGGATGGTGTGGGAATGCACAGGTGTGTGAAAGCACTATGGTTGGTGGTAGTGTCTGTTCAGTATCCTAATGACCGGTTCATGAAATGGGTAACCTTGATTAACTAGAAAAATGGCGCGCTATATTGACCCGTCATTGAAAAAATAATGACATTAGGGAACATCATACAACCAAGATTATCCGAAATGTTATGACAATAGTGAGCAGGCAGAGTAAGAACAGGAGGAATATAAACATGAATGTTAAGTTCATATTGTAGTACGTGAAATGATATGGTCATATTACAGGCAGGTGTAGTGATGTTCCAAGTAATGAAATAGCGATGATATATTTATAATACAGAAACATAGCAGCAATTCCTTCTATGTGGCTGAGTTGGTGTCGTTATCATCTTCTTGACTTCGATTGATATTTTTTATAATCTCAAATTGAAAAATGTTTATGTATAGTATGTTACCTCTTTGTTTGGAGCATTGTCCATGATGGGGAGATAGAATTTTTGGTAGAAGATATGGTGGTATCTTCTCATCGTCAGTTTGTTCAAGGGTGGTGACTTTAAAGCGGGAATCATTGTCGTATTCAAATACGAGCATATCTGTGTGGGCTAACTCATGTGCTTGAACAAATGATTTCCATCCAGAATGTAGGATTAAAGTGTCTATGTTCTTTGATATGTGAACTTGGAAAATACGGCCGCCATGCGGATGAAGTTCAATAATCCTTGGCACAATACCATTAAAGTCCTTTGTAAATGCAGATGGAATAACCTATAGAAATAGATTTAGTATGCACAATTTGTGTTGTAGGTTGTAGTTGGACTAAACAAATATGAGTAAAAATGTAGTCTATTGTATTTTCAAAAGTAATAATATTTAAAAAGGTAGCTGAATATATATGCCAAAGTGCCAAACTAATGTAGGATCATGATGACTCATGAATCTATATCATTGCATTGAATGACGCTGACTATCATAGATGTGATAAGAATACATACTGTTCCAACCGAAGGTGTTTCTCTTTAGATTCTTGTGTTAGTAGCAAATGACCACTAGTTTGTTCTTTAGTCTAAGCAACCTGGTAGAAAAGGAAATAAAAAATAAGTAAAATGGTAGTGAAGATGTTCGTGCTATGATTAAAATAAAACCTGAGTGGGGACCCATGAGCTTCCTTGTAGACATTTTGAGGCCAAGCGCTGGAGACGGGCCTTCATGGTATCATTTGCTGAAGAAAGCAAGTGGTGGTTGCAGTGATCTTTTGTTTAGCGGACACATGCTTGTTGCTGTCGTAACTGCTATGGCATGGACGGTATGCTATACTTTTTATCTCCTTATTAATCATGATAAATTGTGAATGCCGTATCTTTACCCTTTTAATGTCCTTCTGCAAATGAAACGACTTTTAACTGGCCTGCATCACTCTATTTTGGAATTTGTTAGGTCACAATAAAAAATGTGATAGGATAATCTTTGCTATAAGATTGGACTGTTTACTCTCTTGCAATTAATATCATTAGCCCGTTCTTGGCACTGTCCTATATGCTCTGTGATAAATTTCTGTTCAGTCAATCATTACATTGGTGTGGTATATATATGTCTCTTAGACCACCTCTAGCAGTTACTTTAAATTTTTATTCTCAAAAATACTATTACAGTATTCTCTATCGCTATTACAGCATTTCTTATTTTTTTATCTCCAACAGCTACCTTATTTCTTACCTTCTACTACTTTTTTCCTCCCTCCAGATCCACTGTCAGCCTCTGTAAACAGTGTGCTACAGTGTTGCTACAAGCATATAGGGGCTGGATCTCTGTTGTGATATAGCTCCTCGTCCTCCACAGTGCTCAGAGGGAGATACGGGAGCACCACTACAGTGTTGACTGCATTGTAGCAATCTACGTTGGAATCCTCCTGTGGAGAATGACTGGGTTCCTCTGGTCTGCAGCGGAAACCAATCGGTCCAGAAGGCTTGCTAGGCTCGACAAAGTTCAGAACAGGCTATTGCGTGCAGCAAAGGATTCAGACAGCATTGAAATAAGGAGCCTGCTGAATGAAGTTGAGCTGGCTGGCCAAGAAAAGAAAGGCTTCTCACAACGCGTCATCTTGTCTTTTGCTGCAGCTATGATAGTTTTTACCCTCTTGTGTGTTCTCCTGGCATTCACTCTAACTAGTGACGGGTGATATCTTGCATCTTGCCATTTTGTGTACCTCCTTTCTTTTATTGAGGAGCTTATTTTGGTTAGCTCTGCGAGTTAAAGTTACGGATTTCAGGTTGAAAGGAGAAATGGTGTCCGCTGTTAGTTGTATAATATAGTGTGGAAGGAGGGCAGAAGGGGGTGGCAACGGGAAATGGTGTCCGCTGTTAGTTGTATTAGATGAACTCCTTTCAATACAGGCAGCTACTTTGATATCATAAAATATATTGCTAGTTGAGTTGTATTTGCATGTGTAGCTCTTATCCAAGCATTCTGTCAGTTGATTAAGTCAGATACCTGCCGAATATTCTAATTTGTGTGCACGTCAGGTGATATCATATTCCAGAATTAATCTTGCTACATGGAAATGATCTGCAGTTAAGCTTGCGCTTAGTGCCCTCCAATTGCTACAGAGATGACAGCAGACAGTTCAGCATCTATTTAGTATCAGCTCTACATTTTCAAGGTTTAAAAAATTTCTAGAACTTCCACGGTCTGAATCTGAGGAAGTTTCGTACAGACAAAATCCTCGCTATGTTTAACAGTTTGAGGCCTGAATTCAGACCATCGGAAACTTCTGCAATGTTGACTTGAAACAAAAAATTTGCCGTGTTCCATTGTACTGAATCAAACACAATAAATCGAATGCAAGTTTGAAATAAAATTGGCAGATTTTAGCTGAAAACTCTTCCTCCGGTACAAATTTTATAAGAAAATCTTCCTCAGGTACAAATTTGATCAGATGCTTATAGTAAGTCACAACTTCTTTTCTGGAAATAGATGCTTCACTTCTTCAAACTACAGTTTTGTGGATTTCTTCAACTAATTCTGCTTCTTTTAAGTGTCTTCTCCATTTCATGTCCTATGGGTAATCCTGTTGAGAGTTAATAATACCAGAAAAAATGTCACAATCAAATAGCGTGATTTGCATCCTTAGCTCTGAAGGAAACTGAACAAATGGACGTTTGATGTGTGCCCTTTATTTTTGGCTCTATTCGGAATGATGCAACCTGTGTGGTACTTTGGACCGACAAAAACCAAGTCGTCACTCGTCACCATAGTCACCAAGTTCCTCGTTACCTCGTGGGTTCACAATGAAGGATTAGGACTTTATTCGATTTAATTGCGTGTTCCCATTTTCTGATCCACGGTAGGAGCTATCAGCAAAATAATAAGCTTGAGTTTCCTCAACTCGTGGTTCTTGACCTTGTTCCTCATGGCCCCACTTGCTTCAAGGCGCTTCAGCGTTTGGTTCTTGAAAATAAACTCGCTCGTCCAAACTCCATATATTTCGTAATTTTTTTTATATTAACATGGGTTATGCACTGTGCAATCCTGTCAAATTGTGGAGCACCTTGCTGGTTACAGGTGTATGAAGGTGCTGATTAAAACTGATAACCAACGATCAATTTCTTGCTCTCCACTACGCGTTATTCTAAAGAGTTCTTCAAGTAGAGCAGTTAAGGAGCATTTCTAGCATCAAGCTTCTGGTGTAGTCGGCATTCCAAAGGCAGCTTGTTTATGCTGCATAGTTGCTGCAGGTAACTATCGATCCAATACACGGCACAATCACGATGTCCTTATCCCTGCAGGTCAAATGAATCGTTAACATTCTCAAGTGGAGTTGGTGCTATTTGACCGGCTGGTATTATTGGAAGAGCAGATGGGCGCTTCATTTCGTCCTATAAACAGGGATTTTAATTTCGTTTTACAATTTTTTCGTTCACTATCGAAAAGACAAAAAGTCGTGAAATTTCGATTATTTTTCGTCCTCTGTTTTGTAGGTTCTACATGTTAGCGAAAGAAAATTACAAAATAAGATATTTTGTTCCCACCGAAATTACTGAAATTCACGAAATTTCAACGAATTTTTAATCCCTGCCTATAAATACCTGTGCTGGCCTAGTTCATATCCATCACCACAAGAACTCGGTTCTAGCTTCCTCCTAGAGAAGTTTTTGGTCAGTTGATCATTGGTTTGCCGATCGGCCATGGCTGATGAGGAGAAGAAGCACCACCACCTGTTCCACCGCCACAAGGACGGGGAGGACGAGAGCCCCGCGGAGGTGGACTACGAGAAGAAGGAGAAGAACCACAAGCACCTGGAGCAGCTCGGCGGGCTTGGCGCCGTCGCTGCTGGCGCCTACGCTCTGGTACGTACACTGCGCATGAGCATTTGACAAGTTGGAGTTGGCATCGTTCTGTTGAGCATGCATGCAATCGATCATGTCCATGTATGTGTATGTTTTGACGGGCTTGGATCATGAGCAGCACGAGAAGCACAAGGCGAGGAAGGACCCCGAGAACGCGCACGGGCACAAGGTGAAGGAGGAGATCGCGGCGGTGGCCGCCGTGGGCGCCGCCGGGTTCGCGTTCCACGAGCACCACGGGAAGAAGGACGCCAAGAAGCACGGCAACAACTGAACTGGCTAGGCTGCTAGCAGCCTGCCTGTGATCGTCGTCTCTTCTGCTTCGTTCAGTGCTCGTGCTTGTGAGGTTAATTTGTTAAGATTGGTCGTGCTTTAATTTGCTTCGTCGTTATTGCGTGCATGCACGCGTGCGAGTGAGTATCTGTATACGTGTGAGGCCACGCCGCCATGGACTGGTACTAGTTTCCTGCATGCCAGGCCGGCTGCTCTGTGTCTAGTTTGCCACTAAAAATAAGTTCTCCTGAATCGATTACCAATTCTCTCATTGCAACAGCCTCGGTTTGTGTGTGCACTTGTTTGTTCTTGTCTGGTGATGAAGAAGATGAAGTAAGAAACCAACATCTTATGATGCAAAAAGAGAAGCGTTCGAGACTGATAATCTGTTCCATATCCGAACGGGACAAAGCTTCAAGTTTTTACCTCGGTGCCGGTGGCGCGGTGACCAATTCGCCCGGGCATCGCCGTCGCGTCGAGACGTTGATCGGTTTCTGCAGCGGAAGACGTTGAAAACGCGGATTCAATGGAGTGGAGTCAATAGGCCTGTTTGTGTTTTTACGGTGATTATAGATTCTAGCCCTAAAAATAAAAATAAAAATAAAAATTATATTTTAAAAGTTGATTTTCACCGTCTATAGGCTAAAGACCTGTCTGTTTTAGATAGGAATTAAAAAGCAGTTTTTTAAAACTAAAGTTAAAACAAACCAGCTACTTTGATAATCCGTTTTTTAAAATCTCATGCCTTTTTCAAACACAATCTACCAACTGTCTCTCACTAGCTAGTTTTTTTTTCAAATTATGATCGCAGGTAAAATAGAGGTGCCCACATAAACCTCATGTAATTACCCACCAATATCATTAATATTCTCTCCGAGCCGTTTTTTTCCCATCATCTATTATATTCCTCTTATCAATCCTTCAGCTGCCGGTAGAAGTTATTGCACCCTCCTCGCCGCCCCTGCCGGCCCTCCCCACCACCGCCGACCATGTCAGAGGGTACAACGCGAAGCACCATAGAGTCCTCCTCCGTGGCCTCCTCAGGGCTTGACTTCGAGGACACTGCCCTCACCCTCCGCCTCCTAGGCTCCGACATTGACTGTAGCTCCCCCTGTGCCGCTGTCATATCGGATGCTCCCCCCTCCCCCAAGTACACAAGTGCACACTCACATGCTGAGAGAATCATGGGGGTTGAAAGGATAAATGACGTCTTAAGAGGGGATGAGTTAGGACACTTAAAATTATTCAGTTTCAAAAACTTTATAAGATAAACCACGTGGCAAGACGCCGGGACGGGATACTAATATGGTCACCTTAATCACGTCACATATATTAATGTGACTAAGTTGTGTATTTTGGTATGATAAAATATAGTAGTTTTTAAAGATTTAGCATATCACGTGCTGTTTTTAAAATATTAATTTTTAAAAAACTAAAATAAAGAAAAACCTCACAAGTGGATGAGGAGCTGCTGTCAAAATTCACTTGTGCCTGAATGGCTGAAACAGGTTCTCACTACTTAAAAAAAAAATATACCTAAGGTACCTTTTTATAGATGGTTTATTTGAAAAACTGTCTGAACAGTTGGCGAGTGTCTCCTGCGATTATAGACCACATACGGTTTCTTATGTGAACCGCCTCTAGAAATGAATATTCATTAAAACAATTCATAACTTTTTCATATCAAGTCGGATGAGGAAAAACTCGATACGAAAATTGTAGCTCTCAACGAGATCTACAACCTTGTAGTTAATATTTTTTATTTAAAATCATTTAGAGGTCTAAATAATCATTTAAGTTTCAAATGATTATTTGGACATCTAAATGACTAAAATGAAAAAAATTCAACTATAAAGTTGTAAATCTCGTCGAGAGCTACAATTCTCATGTAGAGTTTATCCTCATCCAATTTTGTATAAAAAAGTTACGAATTTTTTAAAATAAGCTGTCACTCATTTTTACAGGTGGTTTCTTATATGAAGCACCTGTAGTAATAGATGGTCATTTCTACATGCGGTTAATTAGGTGAACCGTCTGTGAAAATAGGTGATAGTTTATCTTAAAAAATTCATAATTTTTTCATACAAAATCAGGTGAGGTCAAATTTTATATGAAAATTGTATCCCTTGACGAGATCTACAACTTTGTAGTTGAAAAGTTTTTCATTTGAAATCATTTAAATGTCCAAATAATCATTTTAAGTTTCATGTAGAAGATATCAAAAGAATTACATATGCTAATATGGTCAGTAGTAGTTATGTGGTGGGATTGTGAGTAAGTTTCACACGAGCTGAGAGGTTTCGAGTTAGAGTGCCAAAAACCACGTAGTACGTGTATTTCGCGCGAAAAAACCCGTGACTTGTGGCTTGCGACGTCGCGACCGCGGGGGTGCTTGGACGGTCAAAAAAAATTACTTTTTTTCAGGTCAAAAAATATCGATTCGGGGACCGATTATCACAGACGGTTCGCTTAAGGAACTGCCTGTAGAAATAAATTTTCTACAGGCGGTCCACTTAAGGAACCGCCTGAGGAAACCTATTTTTACAGGGCGTTTTTTAGATGAACCGTCTATGATAATAGATTTTTATAGGTGGTCTTTTTTGCGCCTATGGAAATCGTTTATTTTTACAGACCTTTGATCACAGGCGGGTGTACTAAACGCCTATGAAAACGAGTTATCATCTACCTCTAGAAATAATTTTTTAACAGTGTCTGCTCTGATCATACAGTTGGTCGTCGAAATCCGGACCAATATGTTGTGTCTCCATGCACAAATAGTTGTTGCCTTTTTGTTTTCTGAGACCATATTTGCTAGCTTTTGACACGGGACACATGAATAATATTTTGTTTTATACAAGGGGTAGATTGATGATTTGTATTGTACATGAGAAGATACGAGGAGGTAGATTACTCATTTGTTACCCTACATGATTTTTATTATGAAAAATCTTATTTCTCATCTTGCTACAAGTTTAAAATGATGTAGTTACATACACTATGCAGATCTCAACTATCATATAATTACGATTAAAAATTAAAATAATAAAAGAAAAGATTAAATATATATAAATATGTCGTCATAATAATTAGAGTAGTACGAACATTACGCAACAGAAGCAAACCTCTAACCCACCTAAAATCTAGGATGTCAAATAATTCTTAGTTTTTTACAATTCAACTCTTTAAAATCTATAATCTATAAGCCTCTTTTCAAAATTTCTAGCTAAAACAATAGACCTTAAATTTGAAGTGTAAATAATTTTTTTCAACAAACATAATTTTTACTAGTATTTCTTCTTCTAATCTTATGCTTTTTTAACTAAATAACACTGGTCTCGTAAAAAAACTATAAAGACCAATTTTTAATAAAATATTATCATAATAAAATATTACAACAAGACTAACCTCGCTATTAATATGAGTCACTGCTAGCTAAATATATGTGTACATATATCTATAGGTATATAATTGGAAACGGAAAAGAAGCAAACGGGGGGAGGGGGGGCACACTCCAACAACAATTAGTACCGCGCAGGTTCGGACCACAGTACAATTCCTTGGAAGTGCGACAGTCACGTTCGTAGGGGAACCACCTAGCAAAGCGGAGAGAGATGATTCGTCCCATTATACAAAATCGCATCAGTATACGCACACCCACATGATGACACCATGATTGGGTCCTTTCCCGAGCAACTTCTCCTTGTTTGTATATCCTTGTTGGGGCCGATTGTCGGATGATGTGCACCGCACGCTTACTGATGAACCGCGTCTGTCCCGCTTCATAGAACGTCCACTTTCGCTGCAAAATTCGTAACCGTCGTGGTAATCCAATCCAATACAGAGCCACATTTCATGGTACCGGTAGCGGTACAGCGTTGCCACGCGCTGTAGGAATACAGATCAGAAGCATCATTGGTCAGTTCAGGGACCAAATGAACTATACGTACGTACATATTCGAAGCATCACTGTTCAGGGACCAATTGAACTCAGTGAGAGCACTGTACTACTTAGGGCATGTACAATACTGAGTGTTTATGGCTAGGTATTAAAAAAAGAAGTATTAAGTATTTATATAAAAATTCTAATTCTCAATGTAAATAAAGATTACAAGTGTTTAAACATGGTTAACTATTGTATTAACATTAATAAAATAACGGTGTTTAAGTAAACATCTGGCACTCCGCCTAAACATTTGTGCTAGTATACTTGAGAAAAAACCAATTTTTTTATAAACACCTCCTCTAAACCCTAATTATATATATGCTCTTACCGGACCAGCGGTGCAAGTTTAACAGCCCTTGATCCATTGGCCGGCGTTGTACTACCGGACTGTAGGGTTGCCTAACTTGCCGAGGCATGAGACATCATTCACCAACACCAAATGCGGTGGTAATTAAGCTCGTCGGTGGTGGCGTCGGAGAGCGGGAGCCAAACCAACCGCAGCGTGCGCGCCCGTGCCAACCATTGACGCCGCCGTACGATCGGGCCCGTCCTCCTCGGAACCCCCGCGCCCGGCATGGGAATCCCGCCCGGATTCGGAACACGGAGCAAAAGGCCTTCAAAGGCGCGACCAAAACCGCCCCCTCCCCGACGCTGCACAGCACCGCAGTTCCACTTCTCTTTGCCCGTGCCCCATTAACCTCGCGATTACGGAGTGATTAATCACGGAACGGAAAGGAGCAGCGATTAGCTCCCGAATCCACATGAAGATCAGCGCAGATCTGACCGCCGATTAACATAACCCTTTCCCCCATCATCATGGTAACCCAAAAGTCGCAAAAGCTCTATGCAGGCGGCTTTGTAGCCTTGCTGCAGGCTTTGCTCTCTGCTTAGCTAGTTCTTGACATCTTGTGTGCGGTGGCCGTCGGCTTTTTAGTCTCTGCACCCCTCCCCACCACCTTGTGCCTCCCCTTCCTTCTTCAACAACGCCTTGACAGCCTCAGCCCTCAAGGCCACTCCGCTCACACTGCTCGCTGCGAGGGCTAGCCGAAGCAAAGAGGAGCGGGAGAAGAAGAAATGGGAGCTGTGACGCTGTGCGACGTGGTGCAATGCCAATGCTGGTTCCTCGTGTTGCTGCTCTGCTTCCAGCTCCTGCACCCATCACAAGCTTTCGAGGTACGGTTATAACTTGCGGATGCGCTGCGGTATGCAGGATCGAGCAAGGTGGCATGAGGTAGCGTTACTAATTTGTCGCGGCAATGTGTTCAGCTGCGCGGCGGCTACGACGAGAAAAAGGTCCCATTGACTGCCATCGTACCGGACCCATCGCCGGAGCTGTCCGGCATGTCCCCAGCCCCGCTGGCCGCGCCGCCGCGGGTTTCAGGAGTTGGAGACGACGACATGCGGCCGAGGCTGCCGACGGAGCGGTGGAGGCGGGGGCGGGGCGAGGTGAGGCGCGGTGCGCACGCCCCGACGGCATCGGCTGGCTCGGCGCGCGCTCCCTCCCCCGCCCCCGCTGAGGCCGAGGCGCCGGCGCCGGACTCCGGGAGCGGCGCGGCGTTCATCAGGAGCAGCCCGGCCGTGCCAGTCCCGCGCAGCGTGACGGACACCGCCACCATCCTGCCCATGCCCGCCCCAGGCGAAAAGCGGCAGGTAGGTAGTGAGTGATACTGCCGCGGCGCGGCTCCGCCCATGCATGCATCATGATGCATCAGCGCACTTCTACTCCTTTCTCTCCTTTTTTTTTCCTTCTCCTCCATTTCAACTTCTTTTGTAAACAGTAACTTTTAAAAGCCATTCTATTTCGTTCATTCCATCTTGATGATAATTCTCTCTCTAACTTGCTTGTTCTTGATGATACTTAATTTTCTTCATGCAGGAGATGGGGGCGGCCACTTCGGTTCGAGCCGGGATGGTGCCGCTGATGCTTGGGTTCATCGTGATGGCACCTTTTGGGCTTTAAGCTAGCAATAGCGATTCTACTGTTTGCATGCTCATTGTAATATTAAATCTTATCCATCTATTTCAAATCGAAGATCGAATGTCTCACATCGTTTTAAAATCACTTTAACTTCATTTACTGTGAAGTCAATGATCCCAATTCAAATAACATAGATAAAGCTTGTTCCTTTATCTTCTTTCTCCCGTTTCTTCCTGCGCGGCCCCTGTTCTGATCCTATGTAAACAAAGCTCTTCGTTTTCCTTTTATTTTGAGAACATTTACAGTACACTATGATACTAAATGATGGAGAGTATCATTGTTGTGATCCAATCGTCCATTTTAGTAGATATTATTGTAATTATCTTGATACCCTTAGGGGTAATTACGTCATTGACTGACCGGACTTCGGACTTTCGTCACCCATCATTGACCGACCGACGGAGGGTGGAAACCCTAATAAATGAAATGAACAGAATAAGTGAAAGCTTATCTGAAGAATAAACTAACATTTTGATCTTCCCTAATTAAACATATAATTTACAAGTTTATCATAAAATTTTTTCCAATCCTACCCTTATGATACCCATGATACTCTTTAATGATACCCATAATATTGATGGACGATAGAGTATCATTGGGCTAATCTAAACCACCGAATAAAGAAAATAAACGATATGCACTCATTTAGATGTACTGTAAAAGTTCTCTTTATTTTAGCCACGTTCGTGTCTTGCTTTCTGATTAACATAGCAGATGCTACTGCTTTCGTGCACGTCAGTGTCCTATGCAGAGCAAAGCATTGCAAGGTATATACAGTGACACTGAGGGAAAACGTATCCTTGACCTAAGAATTAACGTGACTTAGCTCCTCCACGTAAGCACTTATAAACTTTATACTCCCTCCTTTCAAAAATAGCAGGTGTATTTCTTTTTGGAAAAGTCAAACTTTGTGTACTTTAACTAATATTTAATTAAATTATAGGAATGTTTAGTATATAAAAATTATACAGTTAGGTTCAAAATTCAAAATAATTTCACACTGTATATATCTTGTAGCTATAAATAATATATTTTGTGAGAAAATCTTAGTCAAAAACTAATTTTGAAGACCAAGCAAAAAAAATACGCATACTATTTTTAAACGGAATGAGTATTTAGCTAGCTTATATATATTGTTGGCAATACTTATACCTCAGATCCCTAATGTAAGTCCCTTTAGTATTGTACTAAGTCAAATTCTTTTAGTTTTGACCATCAATTTATAAAAAAGCAAATAAAATGACAATATAATATTAATGTTATTAGATTTAGGCAGTATTGACAAAATAAACAACATACGAAACATATATTGCAAAATAGACAATATATTACCGTATTTACAAATATAGCAAGTATATTCAACACATTATTCATCAAAAACGGATTTTCAGTATACCGTGTACCGAAAAAAGGGGGCCCGGGTGTTTTCTGTATCTCATGTACAGTGCCGCACATGAGATACTAAACATTGGTTGTATTCCGAACATGAGGTGTTGAATATGGTGCATAGTGCCATATTCGGCACCTCAGCAATCATGGAATAGCGAGCGAGTGTGTATTCGGTACCGAATACGCCATTGTGCACCATATTCAGCACCTCATGTGCCGAATACAAATGATTTTCGGCACTTCATATGCCGAGCATGGTGCACGGTGACATATTTAGCACCTCAGAGGTCGAAAACACCTGGCCCACTCATTTTTTGGTGCACAATATATTGAAATGGATTTTCGATAAATAAGGTGCCAAATACACATGCTATATTTACAAAGTACAATAACATATTGTTTATTTTTGCAATATAAGTTATGTATAATATTTGAAGTATTAAAAACCGTATCGATGTACTAGTGGACTTAACTGATAATGTTATTGCAGTAGAAAATTAACAAGAGACAGAAAATAGAAAATAGATAGTGAAAATCTTATATTGATTCACAGAGTGTTTACATATTTATACATGTTGAATAGACAAGAAAAAAAAGACATATATATTAGGAAGATACTCCTTCGCAATAGACACAACTTTTAGTAATTGATCAAATTGTAACACTTAAAAGGTGTCTATTTGTAATACTCCCCCTTGATCAATTATTTCAGTTATAAACTCTTATTTGAAAACTCTTTTAAAACCCCGTGGGAGAAAATTAGGAAAAAATAATATATTGATATGTTGATATACCATTAAAACTCCTTTAAAATTTAACGAAAAAAAGAGAAAATGGTACAACATATATTGATTATTATCTCTTTGTTAATTCATATGAGAAAATCTTTAAAAGAAAAAACCCATAAATGAATTTAGAGAACAATAAATATGTTTTATACCATCTTTAAAAACCCCTAAGGAAAAAAAAAATGAGATATGACAATTGATCTTATGTAGATATTGCCTCATTAATAATCTTATATGAGAAATCGTATAGGAAAACTCATAAAGGAAAAGAGTGCAATATATTATGAACAAGTTATTATTCAGGGATTAACTCTCGCTAAACATTACAAATCTCGTAGACGTTGTATAACAATTCCATGAATATATTTTGTAATGTAGAAGTTGGTAAGGACATTTAGGAGTGAATAAATCAACAAGGTTATCACATGATTTAGTTTGCAAGATTTCTATCTCTCTCCCATATTTTGCAAATCTCTCCTATATTTTGCAGTTCATGAGGATAGAACAATTTAGACGTAATATATTTGGTATATTACTTTTTATGTAATATTTTTGCATTTGAGCAATGAATGCAAAATTATATTCATAGATAATAGTTGGTGATTTAATGAAATCAATAACACATGATAATTGTGTGTGATTTATCATTCTACGAAGCTATACACATGGATGAGAAGGTTATATCACATAAAATTAATTTTTATATGTTGTTATAAGAATCAGTTATATATCAATATAGGAATCAGTTATATACCGGTGACCTAATAAATTTTATTTACCCGTACCGGGGGCTAGCTGGCATGTGGATCCAGAAGGTTCTACGCTCCCCTCCGATCAGCAGATTCCCGTGGTACAGCGTCCATGTGTTGACCTGCAACGGGATGCTCTGGTGAGTAGATATCTCGCAGGGCCTCCTCGCTCGCCTGCGACCCCACGTTGCCTGGCGAGCCGGAGCTCCACTTCGTGCCGCTCCCGACCTCTGTGCGGCTCATGAGGGGCAACGAGCAGCGGGTCCGCAGAGACCTCGGCAAGCATCGCAACGTGAATCTTAGTGGCGGGAAGCTGCGGTTCGTGGAGATTACTGCTGCCCCTGCCCGCGCCCTCGCCGGCGCGCCGAAGATCCAGCTGTGGACGCTGATCGACCCAGAGGCCGGCAAATGGACGCTGTTGGAATTAATCTTGTTTCGGTGTGTTTAGTTAAGTTAAGATCAACAGTAGACGTCTAATATTAGTATAGGCAAGTTGATGTATGTATGTAGAAAACTAGAATATTATTGGTTAGCCAGTTATCATATATGTAGTGTATAGAAGGTTTACGAGTTTGCAAAATACACGACAGCTCATCTAAGTCTGAGTCGTATGCTTGCGTGTGTTAGTGGTTGCAAAGTCAGAGTTTAGATACAAGTTGGGTAACTTGTGATGTCTGCTTATACTAGTTTGCATGGAGTTTAGGTCGTAGACGAGTCGAAGTCTGTATGAGTGGTACTCGGAGCCATATAAGCAGAGCTTGGGGTTATAAGATTATAACGGAAGTTAGAGAAAAGGACGTGAGTTAATAGAGTCGAAAAAATAACCCAAACTACCGATCTGATTTGCTTTCGTTGAATCGTCAAGAAATGTTCTTGTGTTTACAACTTGCTCGCTTGAACTTCTATGCTTACAATGGCTCAAAAAAGGTTCTTGTGTTTGCAGAACTTGTCACAACCGCCATGAAGGATGATGACCGCCGCAACTGGACCTTGTTGAGGTGCAAGACGTTAGCAAAGAACTGTCACGGTAATACTTCCTCTTCCATGAATACGCATGTATTATGTTTTTCCTCTTCTTAATACAATGATATGAATCTCTCCTGCGTATTCGAGAATACTTCCTCTTCCATGAATACCTTTATTAGTTTGGATCTGTTCATGTAATCTTATGTACGTAAATAATGCAACTTTTTAATAAGTTTAGGTCGAGTTTACGTCATAGCAGATCTGAGTTTACTTCTAGATTTTCACTTAAATTTGCTCTGAAGGTGTTTCTTTTTTTGTTTGAGGTTTTGAGATCTGATGCCCATTTGATGGGTTTGTGTTCTAATTGAAAATCTGCTCTCGTTTAAGGATTTCTATTCCTACGGTTATAAATCTCCCTAGATCACATTTACCGTGTGCTATGTTTTATTTACAACGTATCATTCTAATGTTATAAAAAGAGCTCTTGAATGATTGTTCAATTAAACATGGCCGGGATGCCTGCTGTTAATTCCTGGGCTATGGAGATTCTTTTATGCTATTACTGAAATTTCTTTTATTTTTGTAGGTGGCCTTCATGGTGGAAATGTTGATGTGGGACGGAGCAAGGGTACAAAGAAGAGGAAGAGATCTCTTTATTGATGTGGTGGCTTCGTTGGTGGTCACTGTGATGCTGCGAGTTATGACTGATGACTGAAGTGCAATGTCTCGAACACGCACGTACTTAGACAGACTTGAGGCAGCACGAGCTCTCTTCTGTAGAGCACAGCCACTTTCTTCTTTAGCACCATCACCATCGATATCAACACGCGCAGGCGCGCAGCTTCACCAAGATCGAGCAGGAGATAAAGCTTCACCCTTCATTTCTTTCTTTCTTCTTTCTCTCGCTGTTTCTTTGCTTCGGCCCGGCCCCTGTTCTGCTAGTCCTCTGTAAACATAGCTCTTCCTCTTCCTCTTATTTGGCCACGCCCCTTTTTGTCTTCCTTTCTGATTAACAACACCACGCAGAGGCAGAGCAGGGAGTACAGAAAAGTTGCTGCTTTCATGCACGTCCGCCATGCCCATGCCGTGCGCAGGACAAAGCGAAAGCACTGCAATGCAAGGTATATGCAGTGCCACCGAATGAAAACGTACTCGAATAATGCACAAAAGCACTTATACGGATCTTTGATCCAATGGTGTGAATTACAGAATTATGCAGTTCCTACATCCTATAATCTTTTTATTGTAGCAGCGTAGTGCGTAGTCTGCTTTGATCCTGATCTCAAGGAGAAAAGGGATTAAGATTTTTCATGTAGCTGCTCAGTTTAGAGAACCACCATCAATGTTGAACTGTTTCTCCGGGAGGCTGCAGTGCCAGACATTAGTCACGAACTGAATGATCATTTGCTATAGTCTGAGAGTTAAGTGAGGACATGAGGCGATTCCATACACTCTCTCTTCTTCTGTCCGAACTCTACTATACTGTAGAATCATTCATTCTCTCTTTTTTTGAGTAATTAATTCATTCTTGGCAATGGCAGCTGGAAGCTTTGCGAGCATGGGGGCAGCCCGTCGCAGCTTGTTAGTTGTTACCACTCCACTACTTGAGGATTTTTTTAAAAAAATATTATTATTTTATTGAAAAATTGCAAAAATATAATTTAAAATGGAAAGATCGTAGATATAGGTGCCAGTCTACTTCAATTGTTGACTAGTCCCTTGTCGACAATCAGAGGATCGGCTATCTGATTGTGTCTCATAGACGATATTCACATTTATAGTTGAATACTTTTTATTTGAATTATTTAAATACTAAAAAATATCTAGAAATTTTAGATCCAAAAAACTAGATTAAAAAACAAAATTTCAGATCGAGGGCTCCTGCCACAGCGTCGTCCTGGCGTCCTATGATGACGCGTTGTACGCCTATAACCCCGTGACTCGTTTCTGGGCTCGGCTCCCGTCTCTCCATACTAGTAGTGGGGTTGTGGGGTTCTACACACTGGTAGACCCAGGGCCCGGCTACCCTGGGCACTCGTCCGGGCTCTGCTCCGACCCGTCTCTGCACCTCTATATAGGTTATGGAAAAATTTGTGATTTAAATTGATCAAATTTTAGATAAAATCTAGCCTGCACGGGCAAAATCTGCACCAGCCTAGGCTCTTTGAAATCTCTGAGTCCACCACTGGTTCTACACCTATTAGCCCCTGCTGCTGAGGTTTGAGGAAGAGGAGACCCAGCTCAGAGTCCTCTACCGGACATATGGGCCTGGGAATGCCAAGTGCTGAGTGTACACGCTTGGCAGTGGGGATGACTGTGCATCAACCTGCCATGAGAGAAGCCGGATATGTATCCCGGCAGTGGCGGAGCTTTGTACAGGCCAAAGGGGCCATGGCCCCTCTAACACATAGCTCAAGTGTTAAACATCTCAGAAAAATTAAAGTGAAGTCATCTACCTTAGTCGAACATCCAATTTTGTTCCTTTTAGAAAATTTTGGATTTTATTGACCACGGAAGCAAATAAGTCTTAGAAAAACGAAAAAAGTGCATATAGTTAGGGGTAGGCGGCGCAGGGGGTGGAGAGTAGCAGGACACAGGCATTGCACGAGGGTGGAGAGGAGCGGGGGTAGATGGCTGAGAGGCACGAGCTCGAATCATCCCAGATGCATCCTCCATCTCGGTCCATTTATGTCGATCGTGGGCTAAACTTTTCTTCTTCTTAGGTATTGGGCCTGATAAAAGGATACTTAGCCCATTTGTTGTTTTTTTCCTTTCCTTTTTCTATTCTGATTGTATTTTTTTCTTCTCTCTTCCTTACTTCTTCCTTAGTATTTCTTTTCTTATTTGATTAGTTTGTAGTTAAATTTGTTTCATCAATGCTTATTTATTTTTTTATTTTTTAGTATTATTGTTATATTTTCATGATATATCTTTTAAGTTTTTTTGTCGAAAAATTGCATTGTTCCTATAGTGGAGTTTGATTGTTGGCTAATATTTTTTTCTGATGTTCCATGATATGTTTTGATTTGTTCCCGTGCTACGATTTTTTATTGTTCTTGTAGTAGAATTTGATTGTTCCTGTAATACCTTTTGAGTTGTTCCCATGATATGTTTTCAATTGTTCATTTTCTACTATTACATTGTTCCCGTAGTATAACTTGATTGTTCCTTTGATATCTTTGAAATTCTCTCATGATACATTTAAAATGCTTACCGTGGTTTGCTTTCAATAGATGTTTAGGGAACACTTTGAATTGTTCCTACATAAAATTCATTGTTTTGCATAGCATATCTTTTTTTAGAGAATTATAGTATGTCGTTGAATAACATTTCATAATTCTCTCATAATATTTGTTGAAAACGGCCCAATAAAGTCCCACATGGGTGTGCTTGAGAGAGGAGACATAATTGATAAAAAGCATCTTTAAAAAAACTGTTAAAAACCAGTCCAGAAACCTTCATAGGCTGACTCACATGCATGGGCCTCTATATGGGCCAACGCTAGTGGGCTGAAAGGAGGAGTGTGCACAGTGAAAGAAGCCCTAGTTGACGGGACGGGAGGGGGGCTACCTCCAGGGTTCGAAAATTCGACGGTTACCGCGCAAAATCGCGATAACCGATCATCTTGATCTGACTCAATTTCAGAAACTGAACGGTAATTAAATTTGAATTCAAAAAATTTTAAAAAATAAAAAATCTTTTTAAAAAACTAGACATAATTCTAAGACCTTTTGTGAAAAAAAAATTCAAAAATAATGTCGTTTGCATCATATTCTATAGAGAGGAAGTTTGAAAAAAATGAAAAAAGTTGAAGCGTGCGGCTCAGTTATTAACTTATGTCAAAGAAAAAGTTTAACATGCAAACACATATTTTTCTTGTGTAGAACGCATCTTAAGAGGATCTTTAAAATTAATTTCACTTTACTTAGAGTTTTATTAATTTCTCTATGATTTTTACAAAGTTCACAAGCATAAAGTGAATATGTTAAGAAACAACACTGTAATTAATTTTTTCATAATTGATCCATCACACCTCAAAAATTAGTGAAACCACTTTTATTAGTTTATTTATACTATGATTTACGTAGATTTTTTTTTGACATATTCAACAAAAATTAATTGGCTTACAATTATTTTTTAGTGCTTCATGGAACAAATTTACCTCATTTTCCAGAGTTTTGTATTACAATGAAATTTAATATGCCACATATTTTTAAGACTTAAAAAAACTTAAAAAGCAACGCTTACTTAACTTAGAATATCCGCAATATTGCAAGAATTTGTGCAAAAAATATCTAGAGTTCGATATTTCTCTAGAGTGTTCATTGAGAGAATATAGTTATGCAAAAAAATTGATTGTGATCTTGCTATGTGACATTGTTGCAACCGACTAACCTAGAATATCAACTTTGGGAAAACAATAATCCATCAAGATATATTAGTTAGGTGGTCACATGATATATATAGTTAATTAGCTCCATACAATAGTTATTCGTAGAAAAAAAATATGATAAAACATGACTTGAGTTGCATGATGAACCATATTCAGCAAAGGGTCAAGAAGACTAAATAAAAGATATGAATAAATGTAATATTTTTAATCTTTAAGAGTGGCCCCTCCCAACTTTTGCTTAAAGCTCCACCATTGACTACTGGCTTCTGGGATCGCAATGGCGTGTCAGAATCCCGCTGCACTCGTGAATGAATGTCTTCATTGGATTCCTAAAGAGAACCTGGGCAACCAATTGGTGGTTTTGTTGAAAAGTTTCGGTGGATGAATGCTTCTGTCCTGGATCACAGAAGGGTAGCAGCTCAAACCAGTTGGTCGATATCGGCAAATATGCTCACCTTGTCTTGAATCAACACAACAGTCAACAGCTGTAGACATTTGGAATGTCCCGTGTTATGCCACTATTGAATGGGTTTGGATGTATCGGCTCAAGCTCCCTATGTCAGAGATTGACCACTTCTGTGGTGGTGCAGTACCGATCATCTACGTTCTTCCCCTCGAGCGTCAAGTTCCGGTACAATGCACACATAATATTATACAATGTGACGAGGCAGGACTTCTAAAGAACTTTGAGCTTCCTGGCCATTGCACTGGCATACTTCCTCATACCCTGAAGGAGAGCCTTCTCCCATGCAGCTTCCTCTATTTGCAGGAGAAAGATGGTAATTACCTGGACCCGCCATTTTCTCATCCACTGTGGCAGTGATTGTGATAACTGAATGTATAGCAAGCCTGTTTGGTTCGTTTTCTGAGTTAGATGATACTTGATACATATGTGCACCTTCCATAGAATTCTCAATTTCATTGAATCGGGAAGACAAGTTGATTTCTGCTTACTACAGTATCATGTTAATCCTTTTGTTGTTTATATGGGTCTTATGTTTTCATAGTCTGCATGGATAGATATATGCAGCAGCTGCATTTGTGCCCCGGGAATAAGTTCATTTCAGCTTACTACAGTATCATGTTGCATCCTTTGTTGTCTTATAGTTTTATCTTGTCAGCCTGCAGGAATACATATATGCAGCAGCTTATTATTTGCGTATTGTAGGCTTGTGTATGTTTGTGAGTTTGACAATTAGTATGACGCATAGGCTACCTGAATATTTTACACTGATTGATGTGCTTAATATTTTCACTTGATAATACATAGGTCTGTCATGATCATATAAGCGATGTGTAAACATTGCCGATCTTGTACTTCAATCAGTTGAATGACACCCAATTAAGTAGCGCCAAATGTTCTTTTTTATAATAGAAAAATAGTAATGCCAAATGTGATACTAGTACTACTTGAATCTTACCATCTATATCCATGCTTGAAAGGTTCTGTCAAAAAACTAAAACAAACGATATATGGTTACTTTTATCTTTCAGTAGCACTCATGCGTTTTTCCTGCGAAGGTAAACTCTCTAGAACAATGTGGTGATGTACCAATTTAGAAATGAGTGCAATGTTCGCATAATGTAATTTTGATACACTCAATGCTTCTTAACTAGTTGGCCCTTGATTCTAAAATTATTTATGAATTATATCCACCTACAACACTCATGGTCACTTTGGCAAGCAATAGTATTAGTACAATTCTATACTTTTATTGAGTGTCGGTTGTTCAAAATCTAGATTCCCTTAATTAAAGTACATCATGATACTAAATAGTTGAGAGTATTATTATTATGATCCAACCATCCATTTGAGTAGGTATTATTGTAATTATCTTAATACCCTTGGGGGCAATTACGTCATTGACTGACCGTTCGGATCACCACCACCCATCATCGACCGGCCGACGGAGTGTGAAAAACATAATAAATGAAATGAACAGAACAAGTGAAAACTTATCTGAAAAATAAACTAACATTTTGATCTTTCCTAATTAAACATATAATTTACAGGATGGGCATGCAAGCTGAGCAGGGCTCGCATTGTACTAGCTGGCTACCCCAATGCACATTCGTGCAAGCGACAAGCTCGCCCTTGCACAGAAGATAGCGTGGAAACGAATGGGTGGCGCTGCCCGCGCCGTGCATGCTTGGGAGCAGGAGTGCAGGACGTGCCAGGGCCACCCTCCGGTCCGCTGGGGCAAGCACATCCGTCGCCATTATAATACTCTTTAATAATACTTATGATACTGGTAGGCGATAAAGTATCATTAGAACAATTTAAACCACCGGATAAAGGAAATGAACGGCATACACTTATTTAGGTGTATTGTAAAAGTAGGGCTAGCCATAAACTACAGTAATGATTTATCTAACTGACAAGTTCAGATATCCATTATGCTTGTAGACTAAGGGACTTTTTGTTTGGATTTCTGTTTTTGGTCTTTTCTGAAATTATGTTTTTGGTTTATCTGAAAAGTTATTTTTAGAAATAGTCTATTGGTTTTTATAACAAATTTTTGATTTCTCGCTACATAACTTTAAAAAAAATATCTCTCAGCAAGCTTCTCAGCTTTAGTTCATTTTTCTCAGAAGCCACTTCTCTATAACGCCATTTGTTCTAGCTTCTGAATCCGGTAGGATAGTTGTAGTCAAGAGCGATGCGGCTCTTTCTAACAAATTTTATTTATTTTGTAGTATATTTTTCTTTTGATTTAATAATTTTTATGTATTTATAGTGTATTTTGAATCAAGCTCTTATATTTTATTGATTGAGCACTATGTGATTCAGCTAGAGTACATTTGGTTTCACCGACTCCTCTAAATTTGAATCTAAGCTCCGACACTGGTGTTGTATGTCATGGCATGGTAGCAATCTCTAGCGTAGGAAAGCAATACGGGACAACCTTCTCCTGTGTTCCACTTCCTCCCCAAACTTGCTTCATGGCCTCCCCCATCCCAAATCCCAATCACGGCCATAGCATGAAACAACAATGAAATCCCCACCATTCCAGTTCATCATCATGCAAACACGAGCTATCAATCTCACACCATTCAAGGAACCAAGAGGGAGAAGTGCTTCAGAATCCAGAGACACAAAGCGTGCCTCACAAAAACCAAACAGGAAGAAAAAAAAGAAACAAAGAATCGCATGGCGTACGCAAACGCTGTCCATTTTTCAGGCAGACGCATCATCAGCAACCTTGATC
Source organism: Phragmites australis (assembly GCF_958298935.1). Lineage (NCBI taxonomy): Eukaryota > Viridiplantae > Streptophyta > Magnoliopsida > Poales > Poaceae > Phragmites > Phragmites australis. The sequence continues at coordinate 17,789,484 of NC_084926.1, forward strand.
ATGTCTTCAGCACCTGGGGCACGACAACAACTCGGACCGAGTCAGGATCAGCACGCTTCTCTTCTTCCACCACCCGGTTCTTCAGCCGTGCCGTCCTGCTCGGCTGCGCCGGAGGGCTCAACAACTGCGACCTGCGGCCCCTTCGTTGCTTCAGCTCCCTTGGAAAGGGCTGTCGCTTCAGCTTCGTTGGTGGCGCCAGCTGCTGAGTCCCGAGCCACAGACTTCTCTGCCTCTTGATCCGCCTCTCCATCATGATCACTAGCCTCTGCATCCTGTGCGGGAGGAGCAGGTTTAGTATATTCTTGAGTCGTGTAACGGGACGCTCTAGTCTAGCTGGTCAGTACACTTGTGATCAAGGTTGTAAATAAAATTTATTTGGGTCACTGTTAAACATGATATATCAAATTTGTCAAAATCAATATTTTTAAAAAATAACATGAATTTGCTAAAAATTAATCCTAATCAATTAATTAACACAAATTACATATAACAACAAAGAAATGAGACAACCGAGCCCGAATGCCGCCGCGCGACCGAGAGGAGGGTGGGAGCAACCGAGTCCGAGCGCCGCTGCCGCCAGGGAATTAGAAAAATTGTGGGTTGGGACGGACATGTGATGAGGAATTGGGTATAGGGTTTCGACGAGAACCAATGAGAGGGTTTTTTTGGAAGGGGTTTTTAGTAAAACCGAAAATTCGGGTTTATTGGATTTTTCAGACTGATTTTTTCTTCCCTGCTTGTGATGAGTTTTTGCAAATTGTAACAGCATTTGACGAATAGGGCTTGATGAACACTGACAAGGACTCCGATACTAATTGGTAAAGTCGGTTTACTGTCATTCATGAAAGAAGCCTGTGGTGTTGCATGCATAGATGGTTCCAAGTTTGTTCGTACTTCGTAGTACTCCAGTACTGAAGTCGTGTGACAAGAACTGAGAAGGAAATCAAACTTGTGTAGTTACCTCTTTAAGCAAGTCGCTGAGAGACCTCCGGCGCCTCACGTCAGCCGGGTCGGTCGTCTCGGCAGCCGCCGGAATCCCGTCAGCCTTCGTCTTCTCCTCGGCAGCCCCCGGTGGCGCCGCGGCGTCCTCCACGACCAAGGGCGCCTCACCCTTGACCTTCAGGTCACCGGACTTGGTCGCGCACGCTCCCATGGCCGCCGCCGCCGCCCCCAAGCAGTGTCAAGATATATATCAGGCGAGAGAACAGACACTATGACCTGACTATTCCAGAGGAGAGGTTCATATCGGCATATGTAGTGGCCGGTGTGCTCTGCCGTCTCGGCGTCATCACCGGTCAACACCGAGAGCCGGTGCAAAAAGTGCAAACCATGCAAAGCAGCGCCTTAGGCCTCAGTGCTCGGGCCCCTCCGACAAACGTCCTGGGGCAGAGGACCCGGGCAGAGCAGGCAGCTCGCGTTTCCATTACGAACTTTCCCCACTGTACATATCATATTTCAGATGGAGCAGTAATGTATTATCTATGGATGTCTTGCCATTCCATTTCCATCCACCATCGAGTACTACTGCTACGAGGTTGCGATGCTGAGGCTGTTTTCAGTGTGCCTCCAACTGAAGCTACCGGCTTTGCCTATGCACATGAAACACACAGAAAAGGTATACCTGGAATGAAACGAAATGCTACGAGATGGATGCGTCACAAGCATGAAACGAAATGCTACGAGATGGATTGCAAGGAAATGCTGGGCATCTGCAGGGCAGGAGACCCGGCCATAGTTTCCTGACTCCACACCTGGGACCAGCAAGAGCCGGTGCATGCACTCTCTGAATTCCCATACGCAAAAGATGGTGCCTTTAGTTCGTGCTAATATCATATTCTCAATTTCTCCGTCATGGGCCCTTCTGGCATGATCGCGTATAGCAAGTGGTTTACGTACTCATTTAGCTGCAATCATGCATATGGATCAGAAAACCTCCGGTCTGTCTGATGTGGCGACTGTTGTTGCAAACGTGTCTTTTCCAGCCCATACTTGATGGCAGGTCCATTTCTCGGAGTACCCAGGGAAGCAGATGGTTTTGTGACATTCACAGCTTGCCTTTGTCCCGAACAAGTTAAGAACTGCTGCCACTTCCAAAAAGAAAAAGGAAATAAAAACTGAAAACAACGCTTAGCAATTCCGCTTCTTGAGGCATTTGGAAACACTGTTTTCAGTGACATTTTGCCGGCGACGGTGAAATCCATGAATCATCATCGGTTCATCACCATCTCCACTGCATACCGTTTCGGAAACATTCCATACAAAAACATTCCAGGTTCTCTAGCACATCGTAGTATCAATCAGCAGTTGGACCTAAAAGGCAGCAGGTATCAATTCTCCATCCCTTTCCCAAAAATTCAGGCATTGCCTGCCAACTGGAGCAACTCTAGCAGATTAGTTAAATTTAACTTGCTATATTTTTATTTGTCTATTCACTTTAAAAGATTTTTTTCTCAATATTTTTGCACACTCCAGCAAACTAGCTAAACTTTATTTTTCATAACTCATATACTATATTTTATTCGCAACGGTTCTTTCTTGCAACGGTTTTATTCCAACGGCTATTTTGTTCAACGGTTATATTCCAACAACTAGTTTTTTTCAAACGTCTTCACAATGGCTATATCTCCGCTCTATATATGGGCAGTCATTCGGTTGCTCCTACTTCACATTATTCTTCCTCCTCCTCTCTGCTACTCCTCCTACATCGATTCAGAAATGAGTCGTCACGGATTAGTCATGTAATGTGTGTTGGATTCGTCGTCGTCGGATTATCCGTGGATGAATGAGGTGTTTCAATTGATGTTACTGGCTCCTCATCTGTAGGCCAATCCAGATTTCCATCCTAACCAGTGTCTCCCTGACTCAAAATGTTAACATACTGCTCCATATTACCTACCAAATTCAACACGCAAGAAACAAATTCAGTTATGTGTTTATAGTGATATTTCATCGAACACTTGCAGTGCACAAAACCTAAAAGTTCTACTTTAGTATTGGTAGCAGGCAATAGCTCAATCTAACAATCAAATTATGCAATTAATATCTTACCATCGCAATCTAACACTCAAACAACACAAATTGACATCACTTTCTCCTCAATCCACAAAAGAATACATGGTTCTCACATATGTGTAGACAAGTTGTTGCTGCTGTTGCATCCTATGTGATGTTGTGTTGTGTGCTGTTGCACCACGCCCCCACACGGACGGCCGAGGGCACCATGCCCACCATGCCGATGGTCGAGCGCACCATGCCCACCATGACGACAGCCGAGCGCTCCGCTAGATGCGATACTAGAGGCTGGCACGAAAAGGGTAGGGCAGACGTCGGCCGCCTCCTGAGTGCCGCGCCCAGCAACAAGAGCATACGACCACCACCCCCACCACGCCGACGGTCGAGCGCAGCGCGTGACTCCCTGGGTAGGCGCGGGAGTGTAACGCCCTGGATTTCAACAAACCCTAATTGCTATTGACTCTCATCTACAAACCTACAAGTCCGAAAATATTAGAAATTTCGACAGAGTTTCTCCTGAAACTGTTGTTTCCCTGCACGTGATAACTACACAACATCACAACCAGGATATTGATAAGTGGAAGATAACCATAACAATCTAAAACTAGTACCTAAAACAACTCAATGACATGATACATTATACTAAAATAGTCACAAGCTGCTTAACTAACCAACTAGCCAAAACACGATACTAAGGTATGATTTAAGTGTGATCATTGCCGCTACGTGATGATATATCCCTCTTTCAAACATGACGCGATCAAAGGTACCTAAAAATCAAATGAAACACAAGTGTAAGTAAAAATACTCAGTAAGTACAATATGTAACCGGAAGAACATATGCATCAACAGCATCAATGAAGAACAAGAAACACTAAATTTTCCGTTTTCTTGAAAACAACAATAAGACTTTAGTTTACGTTGACACGGACCGTCCTGAAATTTCCTTTGTATTTATTGATAAAGCCAAAAAAGTGGGACCAGCACTTACTTACAGGAACCTGAACATAAGAACCAAATTGCACAGCCGGTATCATGAGGAACTTGAATGGAATGTAAAGGAATAACTTGAAACTAGAAATTGGGATCTTGAAACACATTCTTGAACTTGAATCACATGAACATAAGAAATCTAGTATACTGAATGAACACGGTTGAAAGGAACCAAAGGAACCAGTAGAAATAATCAACGAACAAATTGTGCTGAAGCACGGGTTCGTCATGCACTTGCCTTAACCGTGGTGAGAAGTCGGTCTCACGCCGCTAACACCGACACTTCCAAATCTTGTAGAACAAGATCGCATTCAAAATTTATTTCACAATATCCACATGAATATGCATTGGATGCTTGAACTACGCTTTCTAGTTGAACTCCTAAGGGAACATGCTTAGAAACCCCCGTTAGCCGGAAAACACCTCTCCTTGCGGTCCGACCGCTCCCTACCGGTTTGACCGCCCGAAACGCTCAGTACCTAATTTGGTCTCTATCCATTAGCGATCTGACCGCCCTGACTCACGGTCTGACCGTGAGAATCCTTCATAGCTCAAAACTCTCTGTACGATTGGCGGTTAGATCGCTACACTCGCGGTCTGACCGCCGGAACGCAAGAATGTATGTTGTCTGCTCTGCACTGTTTTAGATATAACTTTCAACCGCTTATCCAAACATGGCAAATAAATACATCTGGAGTATCTAGAGAAAATTATCTACAACTTTCATGTTGCGTGAAAACTCAAATTCTACCTCTATCGTATCCTCGTACCCAGAATTAAAATGAAGATCTGTTGCGTCGGGGTTTCGGATCCAGACCATGGTATGTTTTTGGCAATCAATTTCAAACCGCTTATGCAAATTGAACGAGACAAGCGCTATTGGAAAGATATCTACGAGGCCTACAACTTTCCTTTAGACTACTTTAGCTGATTCCCTATGGATTAATACTAGATTTTGAGATGACATTTGAGCATGCGGTTGGAAATATTAAATTCGAACACCTGCAGCTAAACTCGATTTCTATTTGAAAATGGACGCATATAAGGACTAATTATAGGTTATTATTGCATCGTGGACCATGAATTTGAAGCGAATCCAATGAAATTATAGGAAATCCCCTTCTTCCTTCCCTTTTCTTTCTTTTCCTTCTTTCTTCTTTCTCTTTTCTTTTCTGTCTCTTCGTTCCTCCCGGTGCTTGCTTCTCTGCACGGGGGCTGCTACTCATAGACTCGGCAGCTCTGGCTCTGGCTCTAGGGAGCTCCGACCGTGGTAACTTAGGATGCGGCCGGGACGGCTCGGCGATGGGCAGGCCGAGGGGCAACGGTGTGGCTCGGCGCAGTCAGCGAGCGGCTGGACGGCAGCGCGACACAATTGGCGACGACGATGACCGGCGCAGGCAAAACCGAATGCGACAGCTCGGTCAGCAACGACGACGACCAACAGCTGGCAGAGCGGCGGCATGCGGCTAGGGTTAGGGTTTGGGCTGATTTTTGGGCTCGGATTGGGTCGAGCACAACTCGGGCTTGGGCTCTTTATAGGCGACGGCCGACCGACTGATCGAATCGATTGGTTGCTACAAACTGACTGGACTTATTGGTCTCGCTACGGATCACCGGATGTCCAAAACAGACATTTGAATAGCAAAATGGATTCGTTTTAACGAGCTCTTCACATCCGCAGCCTCGGATCACTCATCCGAGCTACGGTTCAAAAAACCACTTTTCACCCATTTGGAAACTCATTTATTTCATAATTTTTGTATTACGTCACTCACATTACATTCCCCAAAACTCGGGTATCACATGAGGGCAGGGTAGCCATCGCAGGAGGGCAAGGCAGGGTTGGCATCATGGGAGGATCCAACAAGCGCGGGAATGGAGACGGGGAAGGGGGCATGAGGATGTAAGCATGTCAACGGATTTTGGCGGAGGAAATGGGGACGAGGAAAAAAGCGACTTGCTCAGGGTTGGCAAAAGATGATGACCGAGTAGATAGGTTTAGCTACTGCTACAGGAATGACCAGTTGGATGCCTATCTGTTGGAGCTGATTTTTATGTGAAATAGTTAAATATAAGGGAAAAATGCAAAAAAAAAACCCCCAAAAGTCACTTGGATTTTGATTTCCCCCCCCCCCCCCCCAAAAGTTGTTTTGTTGCAAAAAAAACCCCAATGTTTTGATTTTGTTGCAAAAACACCCCCAAAAATTCTAAAAAATTTAAAACAAATCACAAAAAAATCTAAAAAAAACTAGAGACAATTCTAAGACCTTTTGTGAAAAAAAAAATTTCAAAAATAATATCCTTTGCATCATATTTCATGGAGAGTAAGTTTGAAAAAAAAGAAAAACGTGCAGCTCATTTATTAATTTGAGTTAAATGCATAGTTAGTTATTTACTAGGGAAAACTGCAAAAACCCCCCCAAAAGTCACTTGGATTTTGACTTTCCCCCCCAAAAGTTGTTTTGTTGCAAAAAGCCCCCCAAAAGTTTGACTTTGTTGAAAAAACCCCCTAAAAATTCAAAAAAATAAAAAAATCATTAAAAAAATTCTAAAAAAAACTAGAGACAATTCTAAGACCTTCTGTGAAATTTGTTTTCAAAAATAATATCCTTTGCATCATATTTCATGGAGAGGAAGTTTGGAAAAAAAAGAAAAATGTGCAGCTCATTTATTAACTCATGTTATTTTAACTTTGTCATGTCTACCATTATTTTTCCTACACAAATAATTGTTTAAGTAAACTAATAAAAGTGGTTTCACTAATTTTGGGGGTGTTATGGATTAGTTATGAATTAATCTATCTGCAACCCATTTACTGAATCCTGCACGTTACAATAACTATTTCAAGATTTCATGTATTTTTACAAGATAGAGGATCATGTAAGAAGACTAAAAAATTTTGTTTCATGATTTTTGGATTAGTAAATAATTAACTATGCATTTAACTCGAATTAATAAATGAGTTGCACGTTTTTCTTTTTTTTCAAACTTACTCTCTATGAAATATGATGCAAAGGATATTATTTTTGAAAACAAATTTCACAAAAGGTCTTATAATTGTCTCTAGTTTTTTTTAGAATTTTTTGTGATTTGTTTTAAATTTTTTTGAATTTTTAGGGGTGTTTTTGCAACAAAATCAAACCTTTGGGGGGTTTTTTGCAACAAAACAACTTTTGGGGGGGAAAGTCAAAATCCAAGTGACTTTTGGGGGGTTTTTTGCATTTATCCCTATTTACTAATCCAAAAATCATGAAACAATTTTTTTAGTCTTCTTACATGATCCTCTATCTTGTAAAAATACATGAAATCTTGAAATAGTTATTGTAACGTGCATGATTGAGTAAATGTGTTGCAGATAGATTAATTCATAACTAATCCATAAAACCCCCCAAATTAGTGAAACCACTTTTATTAGTTTACTTAAACAATTATTTGTGTAGGAAAAATAATGGTAGACATGAAAAAGTTAAAATAACATGAGTTAATAAATGAGTTGCACTTTTTTCTTTTTTTCCAAACTTCCTCCATGAAATATGATGCAAAGGATATTATTTTTGAAAAAAAATTCACAGAAGGTTTTATATTTGTCTCTAGTTTTTTTTAGAATTTTTTTTAGTTTTTTTTAATTGTGGGGGGGTTTTTGCAACAAAGTTAAATTTTTGAAGGGTTTTTTTGCAACAAAACAACTTTCAGAGGGAAAGTCAAAATCCAAGTGCCTTTTAGGGGGTTTTTGCATTTTTTCCTAAATATAAGGGATAAATGCAAAAAACCCCCCAAAAGTCACTTGGATTTTGACTTTCCCCCCCAAAAGTTGTTTTGTTGCAAAAAACCCCCCAAAGGTTTGATTTTGTTGCAAAAACACCCCTAAAAATTCAAAAAAATTTAAAACAAATCACAAAAAATTCTAAAAAAAACTAGAGACAATTATAAGACCTTTTGTGAAATTTGTTTTCAAAAATAATATCCTTTGCATCATATTTCATAGAGAGTAAGTTTGAAAAAAAAGAAAAACGTGCAACTCATTTATTAATTCGAGTTAAATGCATAGTTAATTATTTACTAATCCAAAAATCATGAAACAAAATTTTTTAGTCTTCTTACATGATCCTCTATCTTGTAAAAATACATGAAATCTTGAAATAGTTATTGTAACGTGCAGGATTCAGTAAATGGGTTGCAGATAGATTAATTCATAACTAATCCATAACACCCCCAAAATTAGTGAAACCACTTTTATTAGTTTACTTAAACAATTATTTGTGTAGGAAAAATAATGGTAGACATGACAAAGTTAAAATAACATGAGTTAATAAATGAGCTGCACATTTTTCTTTTTTTTCCAAACTTCCTCTCCATGAAATATGATGCAAAGGATATTATTTTTGAAAACAAATTTCACAGAAGGTCTTAGAATTGTCTCTAGTTTTTTTTAGAATTTTTTTAATGATTTTTTTATTTTTTTGAATTTTTAGGGGGTTTTTTCAACAAAGTCAAACTTTTGGGGGGCTTTTTGCAACAAAACAACTTTTGGGGGGGAAAGTCAAAATCCAAGTGACTTTTGGGGGGGTTTTTGCAGTTTTCCCTAGATACTTGGATATTTTGATACTGGGATACTATTGTATGTAACAAGCCTATTCTGGTTCCTGACATGGTAGACAGAGTGGACCGGTTTTGTCGAAAAGGAATGAAGAGCTGCTACTTGCTGCCTTTCATGTCCAATCCAACTACTGCTTTCTCCGACAACTGAAAGATATGGTCTGCAGTTTCACTGTTGCAGGCAAAATGTCTTTGAAGACAGTGTTGTCGAAGGCCTCAAGAAGCTGAGTTGCTGATTGTTTTCTTTTCGTCATTTATAATGTCCAGGACGAACGCACGCTGTGCATGTTTCAGAAATGTTTTTTCCCCGTGATTTTGAGGATACCATCAGCTGTAGTCGTTTACATTTATGTTATATCAACCATCATTTCTGGATAACATACATGAGTAGTAACTAGTAGTACCTACCATTCATCTCTTTGAGCTACCATTTAAAAAGCAGGTTCTGCACTTGTTTGTCTTTTAGAACTTGGTGGTCTACAACTCTCGCCATGCGTTCTAATTGCCGTGCCGTGTTCTTAGCTGTGTGTTTATATTGTGATACTTTGTTGAGACTGGTGCTGTCCTTTATATGTAATAAGCCTAATCCACTTCCTGACAGCAACTTCAGCAGGGTTGGTATATGGATGCCATAGTTATATTTAGGGAAAACTGCAAAAACCCCCCCAAAAGTCACTTGGATTTTGACTTTCCCCCCCAAAAGTTGTTTTGTTGCAAAAAGCCCCCCAAAAGTTTGACTTTGTTGAAAAAACCCCCTAAAAATTCAAAAAAATAAAAAAATCATTAAAAAAATTCTAAAAAAAACTAGAGACAATTCTAAGACCTTCTGTGAAATTTGTTTTCAAAAATAATATCCTTTGCATCATATTTCATGGAGAGGAAGTTTGGAAAAAAAAGAAAAATGTGCAGCTCATTTATTAACTCATGTTATTTTAACTTTGTCATGTCTACCATTATTTTTCCTACACAAATAATTGTTTAAGTAAACTAATAAAAGTGGTTTCACTAATTTTGGGGGTGTTATGGATTAGTTATGAATTAATCTATCTGCAACCCATTTACTGAATCCTGCACGTTACAATAACTATTTCAAGATTTCATGTATTTTTACAAGATAGAGGATCATGTAAGAAGACTAAAAAATTTTGTTTCATGATTTTTGGATTAGTAAATAATTAACTATGCATTTAACTCGAATTAATAAATGAGTTGCACGTTTTTCTTTTTTTTCAAACTTACTCTCTATGAAATATGATGCAAAGGATATTATTTTTGAAAACAAATTTCACAAAAGGTCTTATAATTGTCTCTAGTTTTTTTTAGAATTTTTTGTGATTTGTTTTAAATTTTTTTGAATTTTTAGGGGTGTTTTTGCAACAAAATCAAACCTTTGGGGGGTTTTTTGCAACAAAACAACTTTTGGGGGGGAAAGTCAAAATCCAAGTGACTTTTGGGGGGTTTTTTGCATTTATCCCAAGTATCTAAGAACTGTGCACTGTAATCAAGTGCATGGCAAGAGTTGTACCACACCAATTGCCAAAACAAATGAAGATACTGCTTTTACATGGTAGTTTATAGAGATGGATGAATAGCTGGTACTGTATGTTTGATATGGCTAATTCAGTGAGAGGCAGGGACAAAGAGGTGGTGGCGTGTTCACCCTCGAGTCGAGGCTCTGAACAACCGATTTAGATGGCTAAATAAATTTCTTGTTGATCTTAAGAGTTATACCGTGCTCTTTATATAGAGGCGGCCCAAACAACCGAGTTAACAAACTCAAATGAATCTCCTAACAGATAGCTAACAATCTCAACTCAATCTAACTTCAACTGAAACCGACTCAATCTCGCTTTAGCTGACTTTACGTTGCGGACACCGTCGGTTGCTTCTTCCTCCGTGCGTAGGTCTTGCCGACAAATGCATCCACAACACTGCCGCCCTCCTTGTGAAACAGCTCGTCCTCGAGCTGGAATTCTGGATAGCGCGCCGTGAACTCGTCGAGGTGCTCCCATGTTGGGTCCGCTGGGCTCCGTCCCACCCATTGCACGAGCAGCTCTCAAAATCCACGGTTGAGGCGTGCTCGCACTATCACCGAAGGCAATGGCACCACACGACCGTGGACGGGCGCCGGTAGAGGCACGACGTCTGAAGGAGAGTCGCCATGGTACTTCTTGAGGAACACCACGTGGAAGACGTTGTGGATGCGCGCCTTGGGCGGAAGTCTCAAACGATAGGCAACCGAGCCAACACGTTCCTCCACTTGGAACGACCTGTAGTAGCACGGAGCGAGCTTGACATAGGTCTTGTTGGTGATGATCGCCGCGGAGCGTTGGTGAAGGCGAAGCCACTCCCAATTGCCAACATTGAACTCCAGCTCGCGGTGCGACTTGTCGTGGCTGGTCTTCATGTGGTCTTGCGCCTGTAGGAGGCGTTCCCTGATATCCACTAGGAACTCGTCCCTGTCCTACAGTTGCTTGTCCAATGCTGCCACTCTCGCCATGCCCGGCTGGTACGACGTGATAGTCGGTGGCTTGCGCCCATACATGATGCGGAAAGGGGATGTCTGCAGCGCCGTCTGATACGAAGAATTGTAGTAGAATTCTGCCTATGGGAGCCATCTGAGCCAGCTCCAAGGATGATCCACCACCAGGCAGCGCAGGTACACTCCGAGCACCCTATTTGTCACCTCCGACTGCCCGTCGGTTTGCGGGTGGAACGCGGAGCTGAGGCAAAGTTTGATGCCAGCCAAGGTGAAAAGCTCGATTCACAGCGTGCTGGTGAACACCGGGTCCCTGTCGCTCACCATGGAGCAGGGGAGGCCGTGCAGCCGCACGATGTGGTCGAAGAAGGCCTGCGCCATGATCAGTGTTGTGTAGGGGTGAACGAGGGCGATGAAATGGGCGTACATGGAGAAGCGATCGACGACGGTGAGCACCACCAACTTTCCACCGACCTTCGGGAATCATTCTACAAATTCGAGGGCAATGTCTTTCCAAATGGCGTGTGGAACGTCCATGTGAGGAACCGTCTAAACAGTATTCTAATTAATCATCAGGAGGATCATTAAACATAATCACAACCTTGACAATTAACCAGAATACCATTCCGGTAGTCCCAGCACGTGTTTTGTGCCCAAGATCGAAACACATGCCTTTCCAACATACACATCACAACAAAGCTTAAGAGAGAGCAGATAATAACATTATATTACAAGTTCTTAAACATCAAGGTATACAACAGTTTACATCAAAAGATAAACTACGCAGCGGAATAAAACATATCAACACAAAAACTAGACGGAGCCATATGCCCTTAGGCTCCACCCAAAAGCACACTACAAGAGACTAGGATGCACTACTCTTACCTGCCACCGACATCGGCGAACATGAAGTAGCCAAACACGACTCCTCCTCACCTGCAAAACCTGTAGAGCAGCTGAGTATGAATGTACTCGCAAGACTTAATCCATATAGATCGCAAATAAATAGACTGACTCCAAGGATTATGTATTGAGCCATTAGCAAGAAAAAAAGCCACAAGATTAAGTAATTTACATATGCGAAATGCAACCTTTTGACATAAACATGTAAGCATCTACTCTAGAGTGCCTAAACCAAAACTATCATGTAGACAACATCTAGAACCTAAGTGTAACTAGAACCAATATAAACATAAGTGTAAGACAGAATCATAACCGCCATGTCCCAACATACCAAACCACCACATATCATCCCATATTCGTGACTCTACGACCGATGCAAATGAACAGAAGCTTGCTCGATAACCGAGAGCACGGCAATTCAAATTAATTTTACACCCTGCAGGGGAGTACTCCTGGACCCACACGACACGAGACCACCGCCCACATAACCCATCGGTTGCGAGTGATGATTCATGTATCAACCTTTCACGTACCCACCCTGAACCTTTGTGCCCATATCCGATGTATGTGGAGGCCACCTAAGACCCCAAGCGTCCAACGTGTTACTGGCGGATCTGAGGTGCCTCTACAAGCCCTTGCTCACATCCGGGGCACATGAGTCAAATGAACATGGCGACTTACGGTACTTGGCTTATCGTTCCCATATGCGACATGTGGTAAGTACGGAAAAATACTAAAGCCAACTGCATTGATAGACGGCCTTAAACGATGCAAGCGGTCTACGACATCCGGACTCCTCTCCCGAACTACCCCGAGGAATTCCTCCGGGGCAAAAGATACCCCTAACACCATCCATATCTCGCCTCATACTCACAACTCATCCAACCAACATCATCAACCCAACAATATTATAATTTGTGACAGTAATTAAAGCCTATGCTCGCAAAGGATGAAATATTTCACCGCTCAACTTCTACTGATGACCTAATGCATTGCTAAGCATCTCATATCACTTTTAAGTTAGACTATAGTATTAAACCCGAGGTACAAGGATATATGTCGGTGTATTTAGAACCAGGGGTCCCTAAGTCCCGAGGCCAGGCCGGCCATCCACCACATGTCACCACCCTGCAAGGTAGGTACAAGCTAAGTCCCGGGAGAAGGTGCTCGGGGCCGCCGCTTCTGGTTCCCGAGCACCCTAGTTCCCCGATGATCCACAGAGCCCAAATACCAAGAAGAAAGTGCTCGGGAGAGAGTGCTCGGGGCTGCACGTGGCAGCCCCCGAGGACTCGGTGCCCCGAAGGTCCCACCGAAGTGCTCGGGAGAGAGTGCTCGGAGCTGCACGTGGCAGCCCCCGAGGACTCGGTGCCCCGAAGGTCCCACCGAAGTGCTCGGGAGAGAGTGCTCGGGGCTGCACGTGGCAGCCCCCGAGGACTCGGTGCCCCGAAGGTCCCACCGAAGTGCTCGGGAGAGAGTGCTCGGGGCTGCACGTGGCAGCCCCCGAGGACTCGGTTCCCCGAAGGTTCGCGCAAGATCATTCAACGACCCGAAGGGTCCCGTCGTCAGGGTGTCATCCGGTCAAAGGCCCAATGCCGCATTTAATAGGCACGCGCGGTCTGACATCCTGACATCCTGACATTCTCAGCTGCCCACGCCCCAGTGTCAGACCCTGCCATGCACTGGCAGGGGGCCGTGGGTCCATTAAATGCACGGGTCCCGTCCCGTTTCATCCAGGTGCCTCGGGATAACGTTGCCAGAATCGAAGCGCTCCGCCTGCCACCCTGCCCTGGCAGAAGAACAAGACAGGGTGGGCGCACTGGGCACCTCTGAGGCTGTCCGGTGGGCCCCTTTTAGGGCGCCCCGAGGCTTCCGCAGCGGCTGGTGGTCGAATGCGCGCCGCATTTCTCCACCGCCCCTGTCACTTCGCCAAGATGAAATGATTACGCCCTTCTCCGTGGCACCTTGGCATTCGCGTCCCCTCTTTCCCATTCAGGATATGTTGAGGTCGGCGCGCCTATAAAAGGAAAGGATGGAGAACACTAAAAGGAGAGAGCAAAAGAGCCCCCGACCACAAGACGACCAAGAGACCAGACAACCAACAATCTCCGGCGAACCAGGCCAAAGATAGATCGACAGACACTCGAACCAGCTCAAGTTAAGCTAGAACAGAAGAGCCTCAAGCTCTTTGTAAACAGTTCTCCCCTTAGAACCAGATATCTCCTTGAAGAATCCCCTTCAAGGATAAATATAGCGCTCATACAGGAGTAGGGTGTTACGCCTCCGTGCGGCCCGAACCTGTCTAAAACCCGGCGTACCCACTTTTCCTTGCATTAGGGTGATCGTCTCCCACCAGCCATCGCATTTATTTCCGTTCCCGATTATTTCCCACACAAGCTTTTCCAGGATCATCCCCCCGGCCGAATCTCTAAAAAGGGGGTCTCTCGGGATCCCTGCGACAGGAGTTCACTCTCCGACAGTTGGCGCGCCAGGTAGGGGGGAATATCCCTGGATTGTTTGTTTCACTTTTTTCTCCACAGGAAAAGATGGCCGGTGGGCACCGTCTCCAGCGTTCCGACTCCACTTCCAGTAACGGAACGCTGCCCCACGAAGAAAGCCCCGTCGCTGCTGCGTGCCCGCGGCAGCCGCCATCCACGCGTGCGGTTTTTCCCGCCCAAGGGGATCAAGGCGCTGGGCCCATCAGCGCCGCCGCCGCTGCCGACGTACTTTCCGACCCCCAGCAGGTGGTCGGGACCCCGGCCGCCAGGTCTGCCTCTGGACCACGTCGGGTGCCGCCTAGGCGCAGGCTCGCTTTCAGTGAGGCCAGCCCAGGGAGCGCGTTGCTTGCGGCACAAGCTCTCCTCAGACACCCGCCCATTCAGGCCACGCCAAACACTCCGGAAGGCCGGTGGATGCAAGATGTCGTCGCTTTGGTCGGCACCGCTCGTCGCCAGGTGCAGGCCGGGAGTCCTCTCGCCACTTTTCAGCACGGTGCCGCCAGAGCCGGCTTCTCAGCGGGCAACACCCGCACGGACCGAGGGGTCTCCAGGCGGAGTGCCGTCCCCCTGGCCATGTCCGGAGCCCGGGACCTTCGTTTACACCTTGACGAGCGGAGGGGCCACGAAGATGCCCGAGTCACTCTCGAACGTCAGCGGGAGACCCGGCAGGGGGTTGGGGCAGAGGACCAGGGTTCCTCTCTCCCGGCCCATGACCACCGGGGATCCCCGGCTCGCCGCTTCTCGCCACCGAGAACCCCCGCCCGTGCTGCGGGGTACGGCACCGGTTGCCGTGCCTTCACCACCGAGCTCCACCGGGTGAGGTGGCCTTCCAAGTTCCGCCCCGAGCTGCCGGAGAAGTACGACGGGTCCATCGACCCCGTCGAGTTCCTCCAGATCTACACGACGGCCGTCCAAGCGGCCGGAGGCAGCGAAAAGGTGATGGTAAACTATTTTCATGTTACCTTGAGGGGTTCCGCCCGCTCTTGGCTTATGAACTTACCCCCAGGATCCATCAGCTCCTGGGATGACCTGTGCCACCAATTCGTGGCCAACTTTCAGGGCACTTTCGCACGTCCCGGTTTGGAGTGCGACCTCCACGCCGTCCAACAGCAGGAAGGGGAGACGCTACGGCGATTTATACAGCGTTTCAGCCAGGTTCGCAACACTATTCCGCGAGTGGCCCCCCATGCTGTTATTGTTGCTTTCCGGCAGGGCGTCCGTGACGAGCGAATGCTCGAGAAGCTAGGTACGCACGAGATCGAGACCCCTGCGGAACTTTTCGCACTGGCCGATAAGTGCGCCAAGGCTGCGGAGGCCAGGGCGTGGCATGCTCCTCGCCCCGCTCCCGATCAGCCAAGTTCTTCCCGCTCTGATAAGCGGGAAAAGAAAAAGAGAAGGAAGCGCGAGGCAGCTCCCGTCGAGCCAGCCCAAGTCCCCGCTCACAGGGTACCGCAAGAGCCCGATCACCGGCGAGAGCGTCAGCCGGGTGTCGATCGGCGCCCCGTCAAGGCCCCTGCTCGGGCTCCTCCTCGGGCCTCTGTGCCCGCGAGGGCCCCGGCACAGGCTAGGGCGCCAGCTCCAGCAAGAGCTCCGGCCCCTGGCCGAGCTCCTATTCCAGCAAGGGCCCCCGCTCCCGCGGGGCCCGAGCCAGGTAAATGGTGTCCCATACACCTGACCAGATGGCACGACCTCACGGAGTGTCGTACGGTCAAAGGACTCGTGGAGCAGCGCCAGAGGGAGCGCGACGAGTCCCGCGGAGGAGGCGATACCGAGGTTGTCCCCAACAATGCCGAGCTCGGCTTCCAGGAGCCCGAGCATGCGGTCGCCTTCATCGACGGGGGCGCTTACACACCCTGCTCGCGCCGTGGCATCAAGGTCATGCGGCGCGAAGTGTGCTCGGCAACCCCGAGCAAGGAGGCCACAAGACCCCTGAGGTGGTCGGATGCTCCGATCACGTTCAGCATGGCTGATCACCCCGTCAGTACTGCAGCCGTGGGACGGCTACCTCTGGTAGTGTCTCCCACTATCTGCAATGTTAAGGTCGGCAGAGTGCTGATCGACGGTGGTGCCGGCCTCAACCTCCTTTCCAAAGAGGCTTTTGAGAAGCTGCAAGTATCTTCCCGACGCCTAAAGCCGTCCCTCCCCTTCTGTCGAGTAACTCCCGGGCACTCCCTGCCCCTCGGGCAGGTTGAGTTGCCTGTCACATTCGGGAGCCGGGACAACTTCCGCACGGAGTGCGTCCTCTTCGATGTTGCGGAGCTCCCTCTCCCCTACAATGCCATCCTCGGGCGCCCTGCGCTCGCCAAGTTTATGATGGCCGTGCATTATGCATACCTTACGGTTAAGATGCCCGGCCCCTCAGGCTCTATCTCCGTGATCGCCGACTCCGGCGGCGCTGTCTCCTGCGCCGAACAATCATACATGGCTCTGGTCTCAGCGCAGGCCGAGGTTGATGGCTCTTCAGGGGGCCCGGCACCCTCTTCATTTAGACCCCGACTCGCCGCCGACACCTCTGTTCCAACGAAGGAGGTCGAGGTGGGCGAAGATGCTACCCAGGTTGTCCGTATCGGCAGCAACCTGGGCAGCAAATAGGAAAGCGCGCTCGTCGCCTTCCTCCGGGCTAGCGTGGACGTATTTGCCTGGCAACCGTCCGACATGCCCGGGATCCCTAGGGAGGTGATCGAGCATCACTTGGCTGTGCGTCCGGACGCCCGCCCAGTGAAGCAGAAGGTCCGGCGGCAGGCGCCAGAGCGCCAGGAGTTTATCCGCGAGCAGGTCCGCAAGCTCCTCGACGCCGGATTCATCCGAGAAGTCCTCCACTCTGACTGGCTAGCAAACCCAGTCATCGTCCCGAAGGCCAACGGCAAGCTTCGCATGTGCGTGGACTACACCGACCTTAACAAGGCTTGTCCTAAAGATCCCTTCCCCTTACCTCGCATTGATCAAATCGTAGATTCAACTGCGGGATGTGATCTTTTGTGCTTCCTAGATGCAAACTCTGGGTATCACCAGATTCGCATGGCCGTAGGGGACGAGGAAAAAACTGCTTTTACTACCCCGGTGGGGACTTATTGCTACATGTCAATGCCTTTCGGCCTGCGCAACGCTGGATCATCCTTCCAGCGTGCCATTCGTATCACTCTTAACTCGCAGGTTGGCCGCAACGTCGAGGCTTACATCGACGATCTCGTGGTCAAAACCCGAGATCGCGCCACCCTGCTCAAGGACCTTGCCGAGACTTTCAATAGTCTCCGCTCTACCCGCCTCAAGCTCAACCCGGAGAAATGTGTCTTCGGGGTGCCGGCGGGCAAGCTCCTTGGTTTCTTGGTCTCTGGCCGAGGAATCGAGGTCAATCCGGAGAAGATCCGGGCCATCGAGCAGATGCGACCCCCGGTTCGACTCAAGGAGGTCCAGCGCCTCGCCGGCTGCATGGCCGCCCTCGGGCGCTTCATCTCTAAGCTCGGGGAGCGAGGGCTCCCCCTCTTCAAGCTTTTGAAGAAATCCAGTCGTTTTGACTGGACGTCGGAAGCCGAGCAGGCCTTCCACGACTTAAAAAAGTACCTTACCTCGCCACCCGTTTTGGTGGCTCCCTCCCAAGGTGAGCCCCTACTACTTTATGTTTCGGCCACTCCTCAGGTCGTGAGCATAGTGCTGGTGGTGGAGCGTGACGAATGTTCGGGGCCGGGTGCTGGGTCCCAGCTCCCAGAGGCCCCCGACCGTTCACTTATCCTCGCGGCTCCCCCTGGGCAAGGGGTCGAGCCCGAACACACTGCTCTTCCTAGCCAAGTAATCGAGCCCGAGTGCCCAGCTAGCCCCGACCATACCACCGACCCTGGGGGTTGTGGCAGCCCCCCGGGTGGGGCCACCATCCGGGCCCGCCGGGTACAGCGACCGGTGTACTTCGTCAGCGAGGTCCTCCGGGAGGCCAAGACAAGGTATCCCCAGGCGCAGAAGCTACTCTATGCCGTGCTCGTCGCCTCCCGGAAGCTGCGCCACTACTTCCAGGCGCACAAGATCTCGGTGGTTACCACTTATCCACTGGGACCCATTCTCCGGAACCGGGAGGGCACCGGGCGCATTGTCAAATGGGCGGTTGAGTTGGCGGAGTTCGACCTACACTTCGTCTGTCGCCAGGCAATCAAAAGCCAGGCACTCTCCGACTTCTTGGCAGAATGGACGCCCGTCCCCTACGTCATCCCAGAAGAGATCTCTGCCTATCCTGGGCACGACGCGCCCGGGTATTGGGTCATGCACTTCGATGGCTCCCTCTCGCTGAAGGCGCAGGGGCCGGAGTGGTTCTCACCTCCCCAACAGGTGAAGAGCTCCGGTACGTCGTACAGTTGCAGTTCCGCGCATCCAACAACATGGCGGAGTATGAAGGTCTCATCGCCGGCCTCCGGGCTGCGGTGGGGCTCGGGATTCGTCGCCTCCTGGTCAAAGGGGACTCCCAGCTGGTCGTCAACCAGGTTTCCAAGGAGTACCAGCGCACGGATCCTCAAATGGCAGCGTACGTGGATGCAGTCAGAAAGCTCGAGAGACGCTTCGACGGCCTCGAATTGCGGCATATCCCTCGCCGCGACAATGCTCCGGCCGACGAGCTCTCTCGCCTGGCCTCCTCACGTGCGCGTGCCCCTGCCGGAGTCTTTGAAGAAAGACTCGCACGGCCTTCCGTCCTGCCTGCCGAACAGGATGAAGGGGAAACCTCGAACTCAATTCAGGGGACCCCGGCGGTACCCTCAGTGGGAAGCCCCGTCAGGGCACCGCCGTCCGGCGAGTGCGCTGCGCTCGCCGAATGTCCTCAAGATGCCTCGTGGATGTCTGACATCCGAGGGTACTTGAAAGAAAAGTTCCTACCTGGGGATGAGGCGTCTGCCGAAAGGGTTGCTCGGCAGTCCAAACGCTATGCCATAGTAGATGGGGATCTCTACCGACGTAGCGCAGGAGGTGTCCTCCTGAAATGCATCTCTCGGGCAGAAGGCGGCGATCTTCTCGCTGAGGTCCACGAGGGCGAGTGCGGTGGCCATTCATCGTTCCGCACGCTGGTCGGGAAAGCCTTCCGGCAAGGTTTCTACTGGCCTACAGCTCTCCAGGATGCTTCCGAGCTGGTTCGGCGCTGCAGGGCATGCCAGTTCCATGCAAAGCAGATTCACCAGCCAGCTCAGGCTCTCCATACCATTCCCCTGTCATGGCCTTTCGCGGTCTGGGGTTTGGACATTCTGGGTCCGTTCCCCCGAGCAGTCGGGGGCTATGCATACCTATATGTCGCTATCGACAAATTCACTAAGTGGCCGGAGGCGGTCCCAGTCGTCAAGGTGACCAAAAACACGGCGCTCCAGTTTATCCGCGGCATCACCAGCCGCTTCGGTGTTCCCAATCGAATCATCACCGACAACGGCACCCAGTTCACTAGTGCCTTGTTCGGGGACTATTGCGAAGATCTCGGCATCAAGCTTTGCTTCGCTTCCGTCGCTCATCCCCGGAGTAACGGGCAGGTCGAGCGCGCCAATGCGGAGATACTGAAGGGCCTCAAAACCCGGACCTATACCGTACTCGCTAAGCACGGAAAGGGATGGGTAGACGAGCTGCCAGCCGTGCTATGGGCCAATCGGACTACGCCAAGCCGCGCCACCGGGGAGACTCCGTTCTTCCTCGTCTACGGCGCCGAAGCAGTCCTCCCCTCCGAGCTCACTCTGGGCTCCCCTCGAGTGCATGCATACTCTGAGGGTGAGCAGGAGCATCAAAGGCGCGACGACGTGGATTACCTGGAAGAGCGCCGACGGCTTGCTGCTGTCCGAGCGGCTCGGTACCAGCAGAGTCTGCGGCGTTATCATCTGCGCCATGTCCGGGCCCGGTCTCTCGAGGTGGGGGACCTAGTTCTCCGACGCATCCAGTCGCGCGAAGGAATGAATAAGTTGTCCCCTGTATGGGAAGGTCCCTTCACCGTGATCGCGGTCCCCCGGGCAGGTTCTTTCAGGTTGGCGACGGAAGAAGGACATCCACTCCCGAATCCGTGGAACATTGAGCATCTTCGACGCTTCTACCCGTAGATTGTCGTGTTCGCGGTTCAGGTTAGTAAGGCCGGGGGCTTCTCCCTGCCCGAGCAGTATGAAGGCTTCGCCCCGTGGGGTAAGTCGCTGTCGCCCAACCTTGTAAATATTGTACATTAAGTTTTTCAATAAGCAATCGCTATGTCAAAATACTTTTTCTGGATTCCGTATGTTTAATCTGTCTGGTGAGGAGCTCGGTTGTGCGAGAAAAAGTTCGCTCTCTCTTTTTTTTTCCCGGCTGACAAAAGAATCCCGATCGGTATGCATACGAGCAGTCGCCGCTGACTTACGTCCGCCATGGTAGGCTGTGGTGTTCGGTGTCATGACAGGCTCCCGGGCACTACCGAGATTCGGGGTGCTCCGGGTAATCCTATCGCTCGAGCTGCTCGAGTAGTCCGGAGCTCGGGCCCCCGGAGCGAGCTGTCGGTGCTCGGTCTGGTCTGTCATACCCGGGCGCCACCAAACCATAGGACCTCTGGGTTATGCCTCTGCCCGCTCTTGTCCGCCGGTTTGGGTGTTCGAGAGGTCTCGGGTCGAAAACGAGAGCAATCTATAACAAGTACCGCACTGGCAGAGCGCACCAGACAAAGAAATCCTATTTTTTTCTCTTAAGTCACAGGCTGGCGATCGCAAGCAGCTCGGCCGCGAGGGCTTTAATGCCCCGACCTTTGGTCGGCCCCAAGGGTCCTCGGGTGGTCCTACCACTTAGGCTCGGGTGGTCGAGATCACCCGACCCTAGGGGCCTCGTATGCCTCTGGGCACTCGGGCACTCCGTTGAAAGAATCGAGTCCCCGGGCACCCGAGCTCAGAAGCACATCCCTCCTGGATCGATGAGCTGGAAGGCCGACAGCTGTCCGGTGAGTGGTTATATTCAGACAAGTCTGCTTTAAGTAAATTTATGTCCTCGAGTCACTCTCGGGGGCTCTCGCAGTTTAATCTGTTCGGCGAGGTGGCCTCCTCGCACGCAAAACCCTGCCGCGTGACTATTTTTTCCCAGAACGACAGAACGGTTTGCAGAAAAGAGTAGCGTGCTCGCGATAACGTCTGACCGAAGCCCTTCGTGGTGGTCGTGGTGTTCGGTCCGCTTTTAAGGACCCCGAGCACTACCGAGTCCTCGGGTGCCCTGGGTAATCCTATCGCTCGAGCTACTCGGGTAGTCCGGAGCTCAGGTCTCGGGGGCGGGCTGTCAGTGCTCGGCCTGGCCCGTTTAAAGCCCGGGCACCACCGGACCGCGAGGGCTCTTGGTCACATTCTCGCCCGCACGCGTCTCCCTTCTACTAACTGAGTGGTCGCAAAGTGAAAAAGTGTTCATCAGGCACGGCGTGTTCCGCGCGGGATCAATCCATCTCCCGGACAAGGAAGTCTCTGTCTTTGTTCTTAACTTAGGCAATACGGATTCGTGAGAGCTTGAAGGCCGACTGTGCCAGTAGCAGCGATCAAAGACAACTTCATCCTCGGGGACGGGAAGGTCGGGAACGGCCCGACTGAGTACTCCCCGGGACTTCGAAGTAAAACATCGGAAGAAGCATCGAACACATAGAGAAATTGGAGTTGCGAGCCCAGGGAAAAACAGCCATTTAATATTCACAGGATACTCCCAAGGCATTTTCTAAGGGTTCACTCCTACATCTACAAACAAAAGGAAAGAGGCTACAAAAGATCTAGTCGGCGGCAGAAGCGTCGGCTGAATCCTCTGAGTCATCCCCGGGGGCTGGCGACGGTGGCACCTCTCGCCTGAAGCCGGCCGCCACCTCAGCGGCGGTGCTCCGGACCGCTGCCCGGGCGACCTCCCCCTCAGCCTCGACCACTCCCTCCCGTGCCGGCTCCAGTGGGAAGTTCGGGTCCCTGCTTCGGTAGCAGGCCAGGACGTGCTCGGCCACGGCACGTGCCAAGCCACGTCCCTCCCGGGCGGCAAGTTCCTGGACTGCCCAGGGCAGGGTCTCGAGGCGCTCGCAGACCTGCTGCAGCCCCAACACTTGTCGTGCGGGGCCGTCGCCCTTCTTGTCGTCGACAAGCCGTCCAAGACCACCCTTCTCCACTGCCCGTCGCATCCGCCGGAGTATGTCCTCCAGCATATGCTCGAGGTTGACCCGCGAGACAAAGGCAGTCTCGATTTTCTCCTTGGCGGCCCGCAGCTGTGCCTCGAGTCCCTGGTCCCCGGCCGGACCGGGAGCACCGCCAGCCACGGTGGGGACGGTAGCCTGCTTCATCTTGGCCACCATCTCGGACAAGGCGCGTTCGCGCTCGGCCAGTTCCGCCTCGTGCTTCGCATTCTCCTCCGCCCTGGTAGCCGCGGCAGCCGTCGCAGCAGCAACTTCGCCCTCTCGGCGACTCAGCTCGCCTTCTCGGCAACTCAACTCATTCTCCCGCCGGGCCAACACATCCTCCTGCTGGGCCACCGAATCCTCCCGGGCACCAAGATCCGATGCGGGCCCCATCCGCACCAGGCGCGGCTCCAGCACCGGAAATGCCGCCGCTGCCGTCGGCGACGGCGGAGAATCCGGCACTAGGATCAAGGCCCGGGGACGCTTTCCCCGATCTCCCGGCGCCAACTTCGCAACAACTTCAGCGGCGCCCTCCTCTCTGGTACGGCGGCTGCCGCTTGCGGCGACCCCTTCACCAACCTGCGCCGAGCTACCAGCGACCTCATCGCCAAGTAGTTCCTCCAGCCCGGGGAGTTCGGAGGCCTCAGGACTCCGGCTTCTTGGCCGGTCCACGGGCCCCTGGGCATCGAACTCCGGCAGCCCCACCATAATGGCCACCCGGCTGGGGTTGGCACAGAGCGCCATCTCCGGCCACGGGAGTTCCGCCCGGCTCATATCCTCCGTTCCGGTGATCACCCTTGTCATCCCCCGCAGTTCCGCCGCCCCCAGATCCCAGCTCGCGCTAATCTGGGTCCTGGTGATGTCCTCCGGCCCGGTGTAGAACCAGCTCGGCCGGGCCCGTTCTCGCAGAGGCGCCAACCGACGACGCAGAAAATCCGCCACCACCATGACTGAGGTCAGCCCGCCCTCGCGCAGTTCCAGAATGCGCTCCAGCACCGGCTTCAGTCTCGCATCTTCTGGTGGCGGTGCCTCCCACGTTGATCGCCGAGGTTCCGCCGCCTTCTCTGGCAATTCGAGGCGCTCGTGGGGGTCGATGTCGACGAAGAACCAGTCCCGTCGCCATTCCTCCCATTTGCTGCGCATCACCTGCGGAATGTAATGGTCCCCCAGGCCTTCCCGGAGCCGAAGGTTGCAGCACCCCGCGACGTCCGCCGTGGAGTGCCCCCTCTTCTTCCCCACCGGCCGAAGGACGAAGAAGTGGCGAAGCAGCGTCGCCGACGGCATCACCCCCACGAACATTTCGCAGAGATGCGCGAAGACCGCCAACGCCACGACGGAATTGGGGCTTAGATGCACCAGTTCAATGCCGTACGTCTCCAGCACTTGCAGAAAGAAGGCGGAGAACGGCGGCACCAACCCCGCTGCCACGAAGGAGGTGAAGAGGACGGTCCGCCCAGGGACGGTCGTCGCCGGCATCAGAGTCGCCGGCCTCACCGCCACAGCACCCTCCTGACCCTCCGGCAAGATGCTGTCCGAAGTTTTGTCCCGTCGTCCTCCTCCAACCCTCGTCATCTCGGCAAAATGGGGGATGTTTTTTGGTGGTGAAAAGAGAGAGAAGGGAGAATGCTCCGGTCGCCTGGGAGTTTCCTGAGGGCTTCGGAGCACGAAGAAGGCAAGTGCAAGAGAGCGTAAAAAGGGGAACGGACCGATCCGTTCCCCCTTTTATATCTCAAAATTCGAAAACTACCGCCCGAACGGTTCGCTCGGCGAAGCGTCGCCTCGATCGGCGCAACTGTCAGGCGAATCTCCCGCCGATCGCGCGATGTCAGCGATTGCCAGGCGTATTTTCCTCAATCTGCACGGCAACCGCGCGTGCCGCCCGTATGGTTATCATACCCTTCGGAAGTTGTGTGGACACGCGTCCACTCATTTTCCCGTTGGAACATACTTGAGGTCTAGGTCCGCAAGGGCCACCCCTCGAAAGCTTGCCACATGGCGTCCGCGCCAGCCTTGGCCTCGGTCGCGACGAAGGGCCCATTCGCAGTCTCCGTCCCATCGACTACCAACGGGCCCGGGGGCTACTGTCGGTGTATTTAGAACCAGGGGTCCCTAAGTCCCGAGGCCAGGCCGGCCATCCACCACATGTCACCACCCTGCAAGGTAGGTAAAAGCTAAGTCCCGGGAGAAGGTGCTCGGGGCCGCCGCTTCTGGTTCCCGAGCACCCTAGTTCCCCGATGATCCACAGAGCCCAAATACCTAGAAGAAAGTGCTCGGGAGAGAGTGCTCGGGGCTGCACGTGGCAGCCCCCGAGGACTCGGTGCCCCGAAGGTCCCACCGAAGTGCTCGGGAGAGAGTGCTCGGAGCTGCACGTGGCAGCCCCCGAGGACTCGGTGCCCCGAAGGTCCCACCGAAGTGCTCGGGAGAGAGTGCTCGGGGCTGCACGTGGCAGCCCCCGAGGACTCGGTGCCCCGAAGGTCCCACCGAAGTGCTCGGGAGAGAGTGCTCGGGGCTGCACGTGGCAGCCCCCGAGGACTCGGTTCCCCGAAGGTTCGCGCAAGATCATTCAACGGCCCGAAGGGTCCCGTCGTCAGGGTGTCATCCGGTCAAACCCCCAATGCCGCATTTAATAGGCACGCGCGGTCTGACATCCTGACATCCTGACATTCTCAGCTGCCCACGCCCCAGTGTCAGACCCTGCCATGCACTGGCAGGGGGCCGTGGGTCCATTAAATGCACGGGTCCCGTCCCGTTTCATCCAGGTGCCTCGGGATAACGTTGCCAGAATCGAAGCGCTCCGCCTGCCACCCTGCCCTGGCAGAAGAACAAGACAGGGTGGGCGCACTGGGCACCTCTGAGGCTGCCCGGTGGGCCCCTTTTAGGGCGCCCCGAGGCTTCCGCAGCGGCTGGTGGTCGAATGCGCGCCGCATTTCTCCACCGCCCCTGTCACTTCGCCAAGATGAAATGATTACGCCCTTCTCCGTGGCACCTTGGCATTCGCGTCCCCTCTTTCCCATTCAGGATATGTTGAGGTCGGCGCGCCTATAAAAGGAAAGGATGGAGAACACTAAAAGGAGAGAGCAAAAGAGCCCCCGACCACAAGACGACCAAGAGACCAGACAACCAACAATCTCCGGCGAACCAGGCCAAAGATAGATCGACAGACACTCGAACCAGCTCAAGTTAAGCTAGAACAGAAGAGCCTCAAGCTCTTTGTAAACAGTTCTCCCCTTAGAACCAGATATCTCCTTGAAGAATCCCCTTCAAGGATAAATATAGCGCTCATACAGGAGTAGGGTGTTACGCCTCCGTGCGGCCCGAACCTGTCTAAAACCCGGCGTACCCACTTTTCCTTGCATTAGGGTGATCGTCTCCCACCAGCCATCGC
The DNA here is from genome assembly GCF_958298935.1 of Phragmites australis. Lineage (NCBI taxonomy): Eukaryota > Viridiplantae > Streptophyta > Magnoliopsida > Poales > Poaceae > Phragmites > Phragmites australis. Next base: position 17,815,439 of record NC_084926.1, read on the forward strand.
ATTTATTTCCGTTCCCGATTATTTCCCACACAAGCTTTTCCAGGATCATCCCCCGGCCGAATCTCTAAAAAGGGGGTCTCTCGGGATCCCTGCGACAGGAGTTCACTCTCCGACAATATAGATCAACAATAATTCAAGGTAGAGGCAATGCAAATCAACATAGGTTCTACTCATATCACCCGACTCTGGAACTCTAACTATGCAAACATACATACGGTATAATTTACCAAATTATATCATACGAGATCCAAAGTAATAGGTAGAGTATGTTTAGATGCTTGCTTGTTTCTCTTCTTCAAAACAAGAACAACCACAAAACCTTCCCGCGGAAACCCGTCACTCTCTGGTACGATGATCACTAAAGAAAATAATACACCCGCAATAAGCATGTGATGAAATGCCATAAAATTATGTGTTATAATGCATGAAAACCTTTCTCTTAGCTAGAACAAGTGATAAGAAGACTAGCAAAATTGAATTCACCAATTTTGAACTTGCAAAAAATTAACAGTGAATTAATGAAGTCTTAACCTAATTATTTCATATCAAAATGTTAATTAATCATTTAATGGCTGAGGACATTTTTAATAGGTAGAGGAGGTTATTATGAAACAAAAAAATTGGTTTCATAATTTTTGGAGCTACGGATAATTTACTATGAATTTTACAAGCCTCAACTCGCTTGATGAACACTAACTGCAGAGCCTCCGCGAATTTTTGCGAAGTCTCCGAAAAAATTTCCGGAGTCTCCGAACTTTCCAGAACAACTATTCTTCGTAGGGGAAAATAGTCAATTTAATTTGCGAGCTTCTCCAATCCATAGAGAGACATGTTTGAGATATTTTAAAGAGTATAGAATTCACTCATGAACCTAGCAACATGATTCCTAACTCAAATCTCCCCAAATCCTTTAATTCGGTTCAAAACCTCAAAAACTTATGAACTTCACTCTATCACGAAATCAACCAACCAAATCACGAATTCATGCCGAGGGAAGCATAAGGGACTTACCCACGGTGCTTGTGGAAGTTGAGGACCGTCGGGTGATGAAGGAAATGGAGTGAAACGCTCGAGAGGGGAAGAAATCCGGTGTTCCTCTTGTTTCAACCCTAAACACCAAAACGAGTCAAAACCGGCTCAAATCTTCCAAAAAATAAAAATGAATTGCATGGATGAGAAGCTTAGGAGCTAAGGAACGCGTGAGTACCACATGCATACCTCGATTCCAAGTCTTGAGGTCGGATTTTGGGGGAGAAAGAGAGATGAAGCTTGAGAGAGAGTGAGAGGGAGAGCTCCCTGCTGTTGTGGCTGGTGGGGAGCACGGTGAGGGAGAGAGTGAGCTGAGGGAGGGGCAAGCGGTGCTACCCAAGGGGTGGTTGGCCCAAATGTGGGGCCCACATGCTACAGAAAGAGTCCATTTTAACTGCGATTTCTATTCTTTCTTCTCCTGAATTTCTTTCTCTCATTCGATTAACTCGAAACAAATTGCTCTAGTGTGCCAACATAATTTACCACAAATTTAATTATGATGCTAATGACGCATGATTATGTTTAATCACGCGATTACGGAATTTGGGACATGACAGTCCAGCGGTTGTAGCAGACCTGCTGGATGGAGGTGCTCGGTCTTGTTGCGTTGACACACCGAGCATCCTTGCACGAAGCCACGAACGAACCAATTGGCATGCGGGTTGTAAAAGGAAGCTCGAAGGCGATGGAGCGTCTTTTGGATGCCCTCATGCCTGGTGCCATGCGCCGTCTCCAGAATCTGCGGCCACAGCGTGGATGACTCTGGGACAAAGATACAGTCACGGTGCAGAACAAATCCGTCCACTAGAGTCCACGTCGCTCCCGCGATGCCCTCGGTGATGTCGTGGTGCTTAGCGATGACTTCCCGCAAAGACTCTGCCTCGCGCCGGAGCTCATCAAAGAGGGCGAACTTGGGGTGCGAGATTGCATGCGCTCGTGTGGTCGTCATTTCTTCGTCGCGGCGGGACAGAGCGTCCGCCTCCGCATTCTGGCAACCAGCCGAACACAACCTTGAAGGTGTACCCGAACAACTTGCTCATCCATGGGTGCTACTGAATGGTGGAGAGGCGCTGGTCAAGGAGGTACTTCAAGCTGCAGTGGTCGATGTGGATGGTAAAGTCGTGCGCCCACAAGTATGGATGCCAATGGCGCACCGCCTACACAAGCTAGATGATTTCGCGCTCATATGTGGCCAGCTTGGTGTGTTGCGGCGCCACCACCCTGCTGAAGAAAGCGATGGGACCGTGGCCTTGGTGCAGAACCGGGCCGAAGCCAGAGCCGAAGGCGTCGCAGTCGACAACGAATTCCTTGTTGAAGTCTAGGAGTTGGAGGACGGGGTCGGTGGTGAGCGCTGTTTTGAGGTCGATGAAGGCGTCGGTGGCAACCTGATTCCATCGGAATGCCTCTTTCTTCAAGAGGGCCATCAATGGTGTCGCGATCATGCTGTAGTTGTTGATGAATTTGCGATAATACCCGATTAACCCGAGAAACCCACGTAGCGCCTTGAGTGTTCGCGGCAGCGGCCACGCCTGAACTGCCTCGATCTTGGCCTGGTCCATGGCCACACCATCGCCAGTGATCACATGGCCGAGATATGCTACACTATGCTCTCCGAAGAGGCACTTGGAGCACTTCAGGACTAGGTGGTGAGCGCACAAGACCGTGAACACCGCACGGACGTGCTGGAGATGCTCCAACCATGACTTGTTGTATATCAATATGTCGTCAAAGAAAACCAATACAAAGCGGTGAAGAAATGGGGTAGAACCTCGTTCATTAGAGCTTGGAACGTGGATGGCACATTGGTGAGGCCGAACGACATCACCAGGAACTCGAAATGGTCGTGGTGGGTACGAAACGCCGTTTTCTCGATGTCGTCGGGGTGCATCCACACTTGGTGGTAGCCGCTCCGCAGGTCGAGCTTGGTGAAGAAGACAGCGCCCTTGAGCTCGTCGACGACGGGAATCGGAAATTTGTCCTTGACCGTCTTGGCGTTCAAGGTTCTATAATCGACGCAGAAATGCCATGTCCCATCCCGCTTGCGCACCAGCAGCACCGGCGACAAGAACGTCGATGTAATGGTTCTGATGATGCCTTGCTGAAGCATGTCCTCACACTGACGCTCAATTTCGTCCTTGAGCTGCTAAGGGTAGCGGTAGGGACGAACCGCCACCGGTGCCGAGCCGAGGAGCAGATGGATGCGGTGGTCGAAGTGGTGTTGCGGAGGAAGGCCGACGGGAGTCTCGAAGATGTTTCTGAACTAAGCTAGAAGCAGTGCGAGCAAATCACGCTCCGCCAGGGCTGCCAGCGTGGGCGTTGGACTCGCGTCCATGCCGAACCACCTGACGCGATGATCGTTGCACCAGAATAGCATCGATAGTCATTCGAAATCCCAGAGGATTTGGCCTAACGTTCTCAACCACTGGCAGCCCAATACGAGCTTGTAGCCATCTAGTGGGATCACATATAAATCGATGGAGAACACCTCTTGGCCAATGGTGACATTGACAGCCTTGCAGACACCTGAGGATGGCACGCGCTCGCCATTGGCAACGCCCACGGACAGGCCAGGCCGCGACTCTGGAATGAGGCTGAGGCGTTCGGCCGTGCCAGTGACGATGAATGAATGCGTGGACCTGGAGTCCACCAATGCTCTCAGCAGTGCAGCGGCGACAGTGGTGGATAGGTGCATGGTATGCCCTATCTTGATCCTAGTGAGGGCATGGAGGGAGATCTCGACGTCGATGTTAGAGGTGTCGTTGTCGTCCGCGGTCGCCTCGCCGTCAATTTCCATCAGGTAGATCCCCTTCATTGTGCAATGCTTCATGTGCTCCCTGGAGAATTTCTCTGGGAAATTGAAGCACAAACCCTGCATTCGACGTTCGGCCATCTCGGCCTGGAACAGGCGTGTGAAACGTGCCCCTGGTGTCAGTGTCGTGCGGGTCGACGTGGAGGTCGTAGAAGGGGCGATGCCGGACATAGATGTCATTGGTGTTGTCCTCAGCGCGGTCACGGATGCCAATGCCTAAGGACGTGGTGTCGATGTAGAGCATGGCGGCGCGCGGAACCCGGAACATTGATCGTCACCGTCGATCTGCAAACAGCGCTCGAAGGCTCTCGCCATGCCCATGGCATCCTCGAGGGTGTCCGAGCGTTGCATCTCGATGTCGACGCGGAGAGGATTTCTAAGACCGGTGGTGAAGATGTCGATCTGTTGACGCTCGGTCACATTCTCGCAGCGCGCCAAAAGCATTAGGAATTGGTCCTGATACTCTGCCACCGTGCCTGTGCGGCGCAGGTGGGTGAGCTCGCCGAGGATTGCTCCAAACTGGAGGGCTGAAACGCAAGTTGATGAAATCCACAAATTGTGGCCATGTCAGCACGCTGCGATTACATTCAAGGCGGTAGTACCATTGTTGCGCCGCCCGAACATGTAGAACAATGCCATCCAGACTTTATCCTCCTCCGGCGTGCGTTGAGAACAAAAGAACTGTTCACATTTGTGCAACCAGGAGATTGGATCGTATGTGCCGTCGTAAGACGGGAAGCAAAGCTTGTGCATCGTGGGCGTCGACGTAGAGTTCATGCCGCCGAGAGCCTGATGCATGGACGAGCTGGAGTCTACCTTCAGTTTGCCGCTGGCGCCCTCTAGCGACTACGACTGGAGTCGATTAACAGCCACATAGAGGCGGCTCTGGTCGCCTTTAATGGTGGCCATCTCGTCACGGATGATGGTCACTTCGTTCGTGACCGTGGTGATCTCCTTGAGGATCTACTCGACAACGACCTTGAAGTCAAACGAGGAGACGGTGTCGCCCATGATCGAAGAAGTCTCTGATACCAGAGATGATATGGCTAATTCGGTGAGAGGCAGGGACAAGGAGGTGGTGGCATGTTTGCTCTCGAGTCGAGGCTCTCAACAACCGATTTAGATGTCTAAATAAATACCTTGTTGATCTTAAGAGTTATACCGTGCTCTTTATATAGAGGCGGCCCAAACAACTAAGCTAAAAAACTCAAATGAATCTCCTAACAAATAGCTAAGAATCTCAACTCAATCTTAACTTGAACTAACTCAATCTAACTTCAACTGAAACCAACTCAAACTCGCTTTGGCCGACTTTACGTTGCGGACGCCGTCTGTTGCTTCTTCCTCTGTGCGTAGGTCTTGCCGACAAATGCGTCCACAACAATGTTAGTCCAGAATAGACAATTGGTATAAGACTGGCGAGTCCAACTGATTCTATCATAAACATCACTGAAAAAAAAAGACCATTTCTGAAACTATGCACTACCTTGGATCAAATCAACCAGAAAAACGACTCTTCAGCGATGATATTCCACCAGCAAACTGAGTCAATGCCTCAATATGTTACTGCACACCAGAAGTATTGGCGAGAACAGATCCCCGATAATTGCAGAGACATCATTAGAATGACAGCAGTAGCAAACAAAAGAGAAAATACACTCAGAGGTCAATTGCAACACACTAACACACAACCAGTTGCATATAGATAAGAAATGTAAGTAATGATAACATTAAGTACCATATTCAGATGTCAAACTATACTAAGTACTAACTGTAGACACTTAACGACAGGAACAGCAATTCACTTAACCGATATGCAGTTAGCTGAGATGAAACTTTATGTAAGTCCTAATATGTAAGCTACTGCGAAAAACAAAAGGATTACCAGAAACTCTAGAGTTTCTAGTTCTACCATTTGCATCCTGCAATCACTAAATCCTCTTTGGTTTGACACCCATCTCTATTTCTTTAAGCTTCAGCTCCAGCTCCAATCGCTCATTTTCCAGCACCATCTTTTCATTTTCCAGCCTCATCTTCTGCAACTCCATGTCCTTCTCCTTGCTGAACCTCAGCCACTTGAAATGCCGCTGCTCAATTTTCAGCATCTGAGCTTTTATCTTGAGACGCTGTTTCTCGATTTGAATTGAATGCATACCACTTGGATTCTTCTCAGCAGCTGGACCACCAGATCCCTCAGATAACATTCTATTCATGTCAATGGTAGCAACTTCTGACAGATGAGACCCACAATGTGTCTCCTCATGATCATGCTTCAGCTTCTTGGTGCCATGAACTCTGTGATGACAATCTTCAGCACTGACCTCTAGATCATCATTGAACTCGTCGTCTTCATCGTCAACATCAGAAAACAGCATCTGATCATCCTCATCATCATAACCAAATGAGCTCTTCTTTCCATGATCATCTCGACTCCTCAGTGCCAAACGCAGTGACTTCTGAAGAACCGGATCATCAAGTAGGCACAACCGGTTCTGGTTGTGGTATGAGCACATCTCCTCATAGTGCAGATGCTTGGAGCTCAGATGTTTCTTAGCCTCCTCCTTGAGCTTTCCAGACAGCCTCACCTGTTCAAGAAGGGCCGGGTTCTCGACGATCTGACAAGCTGTTCCCCGGCCAAGAATCTCAGTCAACCTCTTGTACCTCTTGTTAAGGTCATTGAACTTGTCCTCGCACTGCTGTGGCGACACCGCGAAACCCCTCTCGTTCATCGCCGAGGAGACCAGCTTCCACTTACCCTTCCTCTTGAGCATGGCGTGCCTCTTCCTCCCACTGGTGGTGTCGTGGTCCATGTCGACGTCCTCGTCGATGTACGACACGGCCGACACGAGCAGCTTGACCATGTCGCTGGTCCACTTCACCCGGTGCCACTGGGAGGCCGCCGCCGCCGCCGCCGCCCCCTTGCCACGGTCGTAGTGGCAGTCGTCGGCGTCCTCCTCGTCGCTCAGGGAGGTCTTCACCACATTGCCCAAATCCTGCAACGGATTCGTGGCGGGGACAGCGAACACGCCCTGCCGTGGAACCTGTGGCTGGGCGAAGTGGAACGGCTGCCGGTGTGGGTGCTGCATCGACGCCTCCAAATCGAAGGGGGATCCCGGGATCAGGGTTCTTGGTGGCAAATTCCCCTCCATCTCCGGCGAGAAACACACACCCCCAGGCTGAATCCAAGTTTCCAACCCCTTGCAGTATTCTATTCACAAGAACTGCGCTTCAAAACCTCACCAAACCTTGAGATGCCAGCCAAAAAGCGCTGCACGTTTTTGTGGAGTTTCCTGGCGCGATTTCTGGGCCGGAAAGGCGGAAATAGCCAAAGCTTGCAGCTTTCTTTTGGAGGAGGAAGGAGTAAGGAGGCAGAACCATACCGAGGCTGATCCAAAGGTGGGGGTTTTACGCCGATCCTACGGTCGTAGCAGCGGAAAAGAACCTCCTCCCTGGCAATGCAAACTCGACCCGGCGGTGCAAAAGAAGGGAGGAACCACGGCTAATCTCAGTGCAATCTGGGTGGAAACAAAAGCGGCGGCTCGACAAATCTAGCAGGGATTTCACCTTCCCAAGATTTATTTTCCCTCTCTACTTGGTTGGTGGCAACTGGCAGCAGACAAAGGCAGGAAGAAGGTAATAAAGGCAGTAGCAATAATTGTGTGCTTAATAAAAATGCTAAAGCTCGGATGCTTCCAAAATCGCTCGTAAAGAAGGAGATAAATTAGCAGAGGAAGTAGCCAAGTTGGGCGCAGGGGTGATGATTCGGTGCAGAGCATCTGGGCGCCGAGGGAGTGTGCGGCACCGCACGCACGCACACTTGCGGGGCACGAGGCAGCACCTCTCGCAGCGCGGGACCACTTGCAGTCGCAAATGAGAGCGGCAGCGATGGCTGGCTCATGAAAGGCTCGCAATTGGACCTGTGGGTAGGGTATATGCGGATTCTGTGCTCGACGGCTTTAGGTTTGCATCTATATTTTTTATACAGGTTTAGCGAGTCGAGTATTGGAATAGAATCATATTAGATTTAGATTTGACATTTCACCCGATATTGTATTGCAGTTGCAGACCAGCCTATCATTTGCAGGCTTGCAGCCTAGCCCACTTCCGTGAAAACATAGCTCAACGTTAGCTTGGGGTTCCAGCCTTTGTGAGACAAACGGCGACGTGCCTCAGATCGTGATGACAATGTGGGTACAGGGGCTCCTCCATCGGCGATGACATGTCTGCAATAGATCAACGGCGAGTGGTGAGAAAAAACGGCGCGTGGTGAGAACACGGTGGCATGGCTTCAACACAGCATCGTGGTAGGGCCCTGACCTCCGCCGATCTTCCCTCTTGGCAATAGCGGGTCGTCAAATCTTCTCCTGCGATGGTGTCTTCAACGCAACAAAACTTCTGTCGGGCTCCTCCTTCCTTCACACGGTAGCATCTCCGGCCGAATCTTTCACCTTGGGCGACCCCGTGCCAACGCCCGACGACCCATATCCACTCCGTTGTTGCCACCACCTGGTCGACCCCATGCTAACTCCAGATGGACCAAATCCGCCCTGCTGCTGTCGCCGCCCGACCGACCCCACTCTGACTCCCTATGGCCCAGATCCGCCACATCGTTGCTGTTGTCACGCTGACGCCCATAACCCAGTCTGCTATTGTGCTGTTATTGTGTTGAAAATTGAAATGTATTGCGGCGTTGTGGTGCTGCTGACCTGAAATGTGGTAAAGTGGTACGGATGTGCTGTTGTTGACCTAAACCTGAAGGGCGCTCAACGGATTTGGGTTTCAGTTTTAGCTCGTTTGTTACTTTAGGCTCGGGTTGGATTAGGGCTGACGGATTTCGGGTTGGACATAATTTTGTTCTACCCATACCTGATCTGGCCCATTGCCAGCCCTAGGCTTATGGATAAAAACGGACTTTCTGTTCCGATCCATTTTCTACAATTTTTTTAACCATATTTTAAGGTTTTAGGACTTACACGAAAACGGGATGAAAACGGTTTTGTTATTTTATCGATCATGTTATCGATATCCCCTTTTTAATTAAGAATTTTCCGTTGGGATTCTCGTTTGTCTAATTAAGATCAAACTTCACAAATCACAATATAGCCTGCAGACTAAGCCCAACCAACTAGCACAAACTTTATCTAGACCCCAGTGGTCCAGCCTCAGTCGCCTACCGACTTGACGATGTCTTTCAATACGCATGCGCCGCCTCCAACTCTAATCTTTATGTGATTGTATATTCTGTCGAGTACTCGAATTACGATATAATAGTTGTTTTTCAGTTAAGACTTCTATCATTAGGTGACATATCTGTATATGGTATGAATTATTTTTGTTGGTATAAATTAGCTAGGTATCATATAGATATTTGAAATCATGATTCTATAAATCGGTGTTATTAGTTTAAATTATTGGCTCCCGATCAGTTCCGACGTATTTTCATTCGGATTGATTCGTTTTCGATATCCTAATACTTTCGTATCCATATTCATTTTTGACTTTTCCATTTCCGTTTTCAAGAAGAATATGAAAATAAAAATTGTCAGACCGTTCGGATCCGTCTCCATCCTACCTCGCTGACGGGGATCACTCCTTGGCCCCCGGCGGCGACGCTGACGTTGGCCAGGGTTGGTTGCGATGGGGATTTATGGGATCCATCGAACCTCGCGTGGAGGAGGCGTTCTAGACCCGGGAATCCAACTTGCAGGGGATGTTGTTGTGACGATGGTGTCGTTTTCGGCGTATGATGTCACGAGAATAGAACAAGAGCGACGTTTACCAATCTGCACTGAAATCTCGCTGCACTAAGAATCGGTCGCTGCTGCATGAAAGCAATCATAGGAAGAGCATTTCGCCATCGTTTTTAGGTGAATTCTTGGATCATGCAGATGATTTGATCTAAGGAAACAAAAAAGAGTAGCTTGTTTTGGTTTAAAGGAAAGTTTGATGGTGGTTGATCATTTCCGTGGTCTCGTCCCAAGTGGGATGTTATCATGTTCCTTGTTGATATCATCAGCTCATGACCTTTCCTTTCGATAAACAGAGGCTATGCCAGCTGATTCTGGTGGAATCGGGCGAATCAGTACCAAACCGTCACTTTTTCACTGGCTCCTCCTGACTTTTTCACTGGTGCTGAATGGCCCGACGAGAGAACTACAATAATTTATGACATTTTTGCTAAATAAGTCAGGATTGGAAAACGGTCAAGTACCCAGTTGAACAAAGTAGGATATGACAATGTGATTCCAAATTTAAAGAGAGGACTGCACTAAGTTATACAAGGTTACAATTTAAGAATATATAGGATAAGTTGAAACGGGAATATGGTGCATGAAAGTTATTGTTGAAGCAGACGGGGGTAGGTTGGGATGAATCAAAGGGCACTGTTACTTGTGATGATGAAAGGTGGAAGAAGTTAAAAAAAGTAAGTGACCAAAATACAAGATACAAGAAATATGCACCCTCTCTGGAAGTACCCGATGTGTCTACGTCACATGCAAATGATATAGATATGGATAGGTTTCATGATGATTTAGCGACGTCTATATCACAATCTAGATGATAGCTTCATGTTGCAGAAAAGCCATCTGTGGTATCTACAATACCATGAAGGCAAAACTCTCTTTATATTTTGATTTCTTCTGTTACAAGTTTACACATTTCTTATTACTGAGAAGTCATCTATAGTATGTTTAACTTTTCTGATGGGTGTGATTATTGTCCTTTTGTTTTCTATTTCAGATTCTCAGCCCTCTCAATGTTGAGAAGTTGATCGTTCCTGCTATCACAGAAGTTGTGGACACATGCACATCAAAATTTAGATTTAGGCCATATTTATTTGAGTTTCTGTTTTTGACCTTTTTCTAAAAATCTGTTTTTTTTTGGCTTGTCTAAAAAACTATTTTTAAAAATAGGCTGTTTATTATTGCAATATAATTTTAAATTTGATTATGAAAAGAATTTGGGATATTCGAACGCTAGTATGTTGACATAATGGTGGTCATTACTAGATGTTTATTATTGCAATATAATTTTAAATTTGATTATGAAAAGAAATTTAAAATAAAACAATAAGTACAATGTATCAGCTAGCACATGTATAAGTCCGCACAAACAAACAAGGGTACAATTGTCAATTCAGAGCACCATTCTCTCTTTCAGCAATTAGAATTCAGTCAGCTAGCCAAACAATTTCACAATTGAATCTGATTTTCTTGAGAAACGTTTTTAGGAGAATCAGAATCTAAATCAGGATAATCAGAATATAATAATATGGTTTTTAGGGAGAATCCGAATCCAGAGTCCTGCCACATAGACCCTATATATATTAAAGAGTGCAGTAGCTACAATTTTTTATCACCAAGTGCTCGATACATGAAGAACCCTTGCTATCCACACTGTCGAGTTATTTGCTCTCTGGCATGTTTTGCCAGTTCATAAACAACCATATTATTATGATGTCTCTTTGTTTTCTTGACCTTGAGTTACCAACACAGGTATTTATCTCTAGAATATCCTTGATGATAGCAGGCAATCTTGAACTATCAGGGCCTGAATGAGCTAATGTAGAGATGCAGCTTTTAATCAATTTCAAGTATTACTGGCGCAAGCGACAACTGATGAATTATCTAAAGACCTTCCCTGCAAGCTAGCAATTCTGCTTCCTCCGCCAGCTCATGACCCTTTCTTTTGGGGACAATGCAAACATGATTGAAGCAGCAGCAACCCCTCTCAACGTGCAATGAACGGGTAGCCGGGCAAGCACGTAGTATTAAAGACTGGCCAAAATAATTTTGTAATCCTTTTTGTTCAGGACACGAAATTAGAACTGGCCGAATTTGTCAGAGAGAGAGAGAGAGAGAGAGAGAGAGAGAGAGAGAGAGAGAGAGAGAGAGAGAGAGCACTGGATCGCTTTTGAACATTCAAAGTTGGAACACTTCAGTCGTAAACCTGCAATCGGTTTATTGATCGATGGCCATAAAAGGCAGCGATTTGGCGGTAACACATTTCGTTTTGGCCACCGATAGCAGAGGACCAATTCTCCTTTTCCTCGATTGCAGACACAGGTTAGGCAGGAGCGAACTAAACCAATCCGACACGTAAGCATCTACTCCCTCCATTTCAGTTTACTCTTTTAATAAAAGAATAAAACTTATTTTGACCTTTACATAAAGTTATACATATAACTATTCATTATTATATAGTTTAATATAATATCTAGCAATTCAGATAAATTATGGAAAAACATAAGTGACTTCAACATTAGCTAAAAGAAATCAATCACAGAGTTTATTACTAACCCACCAACCATATGACATATATCTCCATCATTGTTGCTTCTAATTTTTTACTTATAGCAAATTTGACCAAGTATTTTTTAAAAACATTTAGAGATACTTAAAATATCCAATACTAGTAAAGTTTATTTTATGATAAATCTGATAATATAAAAGTTTTAAGTATCTATGAGTTATTTTAAAAAACGTACAATCAAATTTACTACAGTAAAAAATAATGACAGATAAATTTAAACTGAGGAAGTACACATTTGGTGCGTTGTGCCCTAAGGATGTGTTTGGTTAGAGATCGAAGTTAGATGGGATAGAACCATTCATGTTTTTATGGATGAGATAATATAATTTTCTGTTTGTTTGGAATGAATATGATGAGCTAGTTTTTTATTTAGTTAGTGTATAAGAGTAGATATCATAACTATTTTTTTGTTTTGTTAGTAGAATTAGAGTGGATAGGATGATTCATTTATATTTATAGTACATTATATTAAAAGGATATTAGTAATTTTTTAGATTTTTGAAATTTTTTTAGACATTAAAAATTACCAAAAATATAAAAGTATGATTTTTAAGAATTTTAATTAAATATTAGCTTATTTTTTTTATCAAACCAATTAAAATATATTGCTAGTGAATTCTAATTTACTCATGAAAATATTTAAAAAAATTAGATTATTTTTATACTTTTAAATAAAATTGAGAATTAAATAAAAAAACACAGGCGATCAAATAACACGGACGAGCGCGAACAGCGGGCAAGTGGAAAAAAGTGGACGGGACCGCCCCATTTACCCATGCTACCTGGAACCAAACACTGCCTAAGGATCCGTTTAGGTTGGTAGATATGGTTAGTCAGGAGATGGTGATCTAAATTTTTTGATGTTTGGTTAGTTGTATGGTAACTATCGAAGTATAATTTTTTAAAATAGTGTTTGATTGGAAAACGAAGTATGATGGAATAATCATATTCATATATTTGAGAATTAGATGATTTTATTTATATATAGATATTTATTTAGTGGGTGAGATGGAACGAATCTATTTTAGTCTATCAGGTCTATTGTTAGTGTCAAGTTCGAAATAGAATGACTGCGTTCTATCGTTTTTTTAACATCTACTTTCCAAATTTTTGAAAAATATTCTTCGATTCTGAAACATTCTATCCCGCTACTTTACATCTAAATAACTCAAAAACAAAATAGATCACTCCATCTCATCTCGTTCTATAAACCAAATACTACCTTAAATTCCTACATCCTGGTTTGATCCGTGCGTTCACCGTGTACGTGTTCGGGAATTTTCTTTTAACTCTAGATTTTATTTAAAAGTATAAAAGTGGTTTAAAAATTCTAAATATTTTTACGAGCAAACTAGAGGTTGCTAATAACTCATTTTAATTAGTTTGATAAAAAAAATAAGTCAATATTTAATTAAAATTAAAAAAAACTTACTTTTATAACTCATTCTATCTACTCTAATCCCACTGACCAAATAAAAAAATTAGCTCATACTATTCACTCTTATAAAAAAAACTAATGTATCATATTCATTCCAACCAAATAAAAAATTAAATCATTTCATAAAAATATAAATAATCATATCCATCACCTTCTTCCTACAACCAAACAAACCTAAAGACTAGATGAACTATTGATGCGTTGTCATGAGCCTGCGACCCGGTTCTTCTTCTGCCTAGAAATGACGAACGGAGACGCGATTTTACTGCCTGCCTTTTGCAGGCTTGCAGCTTGCAATTGAATACCGGATCGGATGCGTTAGCCTGCCGATGGAACACAGTGGTTCATCTAGGGGCAGCACAGGCAGCACAGCTGTGCTGGTGCTGACTACATGCAGGCCCCAGCTGAATATACTTCCTTGGGGGCAAAAAAATACATAATATCTTTTATTTTTTATAGTTTTCGTTGTACAACTTTAACAACTATTTTATATTAAAATATAGTTATAATATCTAATAAAATTATAATATTATGAAAAATATTTTTATATTTTCAAACTAAATATTTTAGAAACGGTTGGCTATTAAAATTTTAAAAAGTTTGATTAGATTTTAGTCAAAATATCAAATATTTATAATAGTAAAGGATACACTTCAGAAGCATGGTTTCAGGACCTGGATCCTCTGTCATAATCGCGATTATTGCAGAGAGTTACTGTTTAAACAGTGTAATACCTACTGCTACAGTGCCCTGCATTAATTAATTGTGATTACTGAAGCAACAGTACTTCCGTTCACTGTAGCGTCGATTTCTACTGTTCGTATGTACTGTAGCACGTATTTGAGAGTGTTTGATTAGATATACAGGATACACGTATGAATATGTTTAGTTATTAAAAAGATAAACACTATATCTATTTATAACTTAATTATTTATAATATAATAATTTTATAATTATAATTATCAACAAATTATCTCTAATTAGTATTGATCTTTACTAATTATAATTAATTATAACTTAACATGTCACTGTCTATCGCTAATTACCTATAGTAATACTTAATTATGACTAATATATAGCTAATTGTTCTTAATTCTCACTAATACTAATTATAGGAGCTGACAGGGCATGTACCTCTTTTGGCCAAAATTTTCAGATGAGATGGTTTAACATCTTGATAGAATATTCTTACAATCTGTATCATTCTATCCTGAATGAGTTGGTACTGTTTATCTAACAAAATACAAGCATGACAGCATATCCGATTATCCCATACATATACCACTCTGTATAAGGGACCAAACACTGCCTAATTTTTTATTGCCGACGCGCTAGGCTGCTAAGGTGACCAGTCACTGTTGACCGAGGATTTTTTATATTTTTTAAATAAAAATTGCAAGTATATCTATCGATTTAAAAAATATATAAATCTAGACTCATGTCGCCCGTTGGAAGCAATATTTTAAATTTTTATCTTTTTTTATTATATAAGTCATATTTTTATTTGAAATTTTTTATAGAGCTATATGATAGTATCATCTACACCACATATTTTTTAAGAATTTTTCATAACTATTTATACAGTGTTTTAAATTTTAAAGTATTAGAACATAATATTTTTATTTTTAGCATGTCGCACTTCTAACAGGTGACAGGGTCAGATTTATAATTTTTCAAGAATGGTGCGCATATTTACAATTTTTAATTAAAATATAAAAATAAAAAAGTTCGTTAACCGAGCAGAGGAAGAGAGGATAGGGTCGGCCCAATCGGCTGTATGGGGCTGCCCAGCCGGGATAGGGTCGGCCCAATCGGAAAGCTAGCCCGACCCGACCCAGGAAAACAGACCAGAAACTGCCATGGTCCCAAGACCAACTCGGCTCCTCGGCCCACCTCACGTTTTGCCCACATCTCGCCGGCGAGGCTGCGGGGGGAGCAGCGGAGGAAGAAGCGAAGCTACCCAACCGACCAAGCTCGTCGCCAGACGCGGCCCGTGGGTGCGGCGACCGGAGCGGCGTGCCCTCGTACCTAGGATTCCTCCAGGGTACCGGTGTCCTCTCGCCCTCCGCAGCCGACGGCGATGAGCTCGTCCCTGCAGGGACCCCTGCTCGCTCCTGCTCCGCTGCCGCCCGCCCCCGCAGGTCTCTCGGTGCTTCCTTTGTTTCCCCTTTCCGATGCATATGATTCTTGCAGGCTTTCTTTCTACTTATTACTTGTGGAGTTGTAGTCCGTGGTTTCATGGCTACAGCAGTCCCTGGACTTCCAATTCGTAGCAGTATGGGCACCGGTTTTAGTTGGTGATCTAAGCTTAACACTCGACATGTGCAATAGCGCGCCCTAGTTCGACATTTCTAGGGAATGCATTTTACCTGTTTAACTCAGAGTCACCAAAAAAATTAGAAAGGAAAGATCTTTCTTCTTTTCCCAAATTTTCAAAAAATGTGCAAGCAACTGGGGCTGCTGTTCCATCCTGCACTAGGACCAGTACATCTGTGATTTGGTTAAATTGTCGCATTAGCTGTAGAATTCTGTTCTTCAAGGAGGAGACACTGCCCAAGTAAGACTATTCAACACCTGAAAACCAAATGATATCCATAATTCTGTATGCAAGTCTGCAGTTGACCAGGCTTCTAAATTTACAATGTTAGGCGCACGTCAGTTTGTGAATGATTAGACTCTGAATGATTTGTGTGTGTGTGTTTGTGTGTGTGTGTGTGAACACTTTAGGAGATACAGAAGCTGGTCAAAGCATTGCAAGTCTTCAAGCAACGACCGGGAATTATACACCACGGTTGGGTCAAGAATTTGTCTCTGAACTTGAGGCATACGAGTTCTATCTGTATTATGCACGGAAGGTGGGGTTCAGTGTCCGAAAGGAATATGCTAATAAAAGCAGGAAAACTGGCGAGATAACCTCCAGTAAGTATGTTTGTTCAAGGGAAGGTTTCAAAGCCCCAGATAAAAGAACTAATCATTCCAAGACTCCGCAGCCTCATACAAGAACAGGATGTAAGGCCAGTTTGGTCATGAGGCGCAACAACGATAATGCAAAGTATGAAGTCTACGCTTTTGAGCCGCAGCACAATCATCCTTTGTTTGTTCCATCCTGTGCTAATCCTTTGCAAAGGAAGTTAGGCGATTTTCAATCATCAGAAACCGATAACTCCAGTAATGTGACTAATGCCGGTAAATCCGAAAGCAGAAATTCTGATCTAGGTGACAATGCTGTTACTTCCAAAGAATGGCAATGCCCCCTGCGAACTAAAAGGCAACGGGAAATCAAGTATGGAGAAGCTTCTGCGATTTTGAACTACCTCCAAAACCAATCTCGAGCAGATCCTTTATTTTATCATGCTGTACAGCTGGATGCTGAAGATAAAGTTGCGAACATTTTCTGGGCAGATGTGAAGATGCTCACTGACTGTGGTCAATTTGGTGATGTTGTTTCATTTGATATTGTATCCAGAAACAACATGAGCATCCGACCTTTTGCTTCATTTATCGGGTTTAACAATTATGGGGAGACTGTTTTGCTAGGAATGGCACTTATGTATGATGATACTGTAGAATCATTCCAATGGCTGTTTGACACGTTCCTGAATGCAATGTCTGGACGAGCGCCTAGGACTATCTTTTCATGTCAAGATGCAACTGTAGGAAAGGCCATCTCATTGGTGATGCCCAACACATGTCATGCAATATGTACATGGCACCTGAAGCAGACTGCAAAAAGAAACCTAAATCACCTTCTTAGAGGGGACTGTAATTTCATGAAGGAATTCAAGGCATGCATCAATGATTATGAGGAGGAGATGGAGTTTCTCACTTCTTGGGAAGTTATGATCAGTAAGTATAGTCTTCATGGTAATGTGTGGCTGCAAAAGGTATTTGAAGAAAAAGAAAAATGGGCTAGACCGTACATGAAGTGGACATTTTCAGCTGGGATGAAGAACACACAATTGAATGAACGTCTGCATTCTGATGTTCAGGATTATTTGAGATCAGACATAGATATTACTCTATTCTTGAGACACCTTCAGAAAGTGGTCAATGACAGACGGTGTACAGAATTGGAAATCGAATTTAGTTCAAGGCTAAAGTTGCCAGGCTTCAAGATCAGAGCCCCTATTCTGATACAAGCTTCTGAGGCCTATACTGATATGATATTTCAGATTTTCCAAGAAGAATACGAAGAGTTCCAGTCAGCTTACATTGTGAGTTGTGATGAATGTGGCCCCTGCCGAGAGTATATTGTTGCCATTCTTGAGAAAGAAAGGAAGCATAGAGTCTTCGGAAATCCTTCCGAGCAGACTGTTTCATGTTCATGTAGGAAGTTTGAGACACTTGGTTTCTTGTGCAGCCATGCTTTGAAAATTTTAGATACCATGGATATAAAGTATCTGCCACATAGGTACATCTTGAAGCGGTGGACCAAATATGCAAGGAGTTCAACTGCTCCACAGATTCACAGTCGAAAAGTTCAAGAAGATACTACATTGGAGTTTTCTAGTCGCTACCGATACTTGTGCCCAATATATGTTAGACTTGTTGCTAGGGCATCAGAATGTGAGGAATCGTACAGATTGCTAGATCAATGCTCAGTAGAACTGGGGAAGAAAGTTGAAGAAATCCTGCAGAAACAAACTGGCATCGATGCATCAGCCTCTCAGCCTGATGTTGAGGACATCCAGATATCCTTATCTGCTAGTACCACGGACAATGAGTCAGAACGAGCAATGGATTATTCAAGCAATACAAGAGCAAAGAGACCCAAAAAGAAAAGTCATAGAGGTAAAAGTCAAACAAGAAGATGCATCAAAAAAGGCTTACAGAATAAGAAAACACTGCAGCCAGGCCAACCTGCAATGCAATTTCCAATGTTAGATGCTGCTACTCAACCTGGAAATGGTTTGTTTCAGGTAATTTCAGCATTGTCCTTTACTATAGTGGTGGTTTTGCATTACGCATCTCTTGTAGCTGAACAGCGTGATAGTAATCATATATTGAATTTATGATGAAAAATTAACCAAGTGTTGATTCACCTCTTGATGAAAATATGAATGTGCTATTGTACCTTCCTTTCTGCAAACCTTTCAGCAAATCCTTGTATTTTCTTTCAGGGTAGTGCTTCTATGCTTCACCCTTTTAATGGGAGTTGAACAATTGTAAAGCACTTGAAGGGGTAAGTAGTTAGAATCAAACCTTGACTTGTGCTTTATAATTTGTGTAATTCTAAGCATAGTACAGAACTCTTGTCAGATTTTTCTACTTCGTCAACGTGATGTGTCATATCAGACTTCCCTGCAAGCATTCAAATTTGTGGGGCTAGTAGGGGCCATGCCCCCCCCCCCCCTTTACTCCATATACGCCATTGTAAACATATTTGTTGACTAGATAAAAAATGTACAAAAGTTTCATTTGTCCCTTTTTAACGCAGACATGTTACTAGTTGGTCTCCTCATTGTATTTTTCTGGCTCTGTCCCTGGTAGCACTAGTCTTTGTTAAAGTTTTTTTTCATGTGTGATGGATCCTAAAACTTTTCCCTGTTTCCCTGTTATCCTGAGATTATCTAGCACTAGGCCTCCAGATTTCAACATTAGTTGTATGATTCATCTCAAGATTGTGTTAGTTGTGCATCTGTCCTGATTTTAGTGTCCATATGAAAGGCAGTAAATAGAAAGTTTCTAGTTAAAGAAAAAGGTCCTCTCCTAGCTTGCCATAGTTCAGCTGTTTTTTTTGTAAGACCTATATTTTAAAGAAGCCATTTTTAATACTGTCAGTTTCCTTCCATTTTCATGAATTTTAGTGTTTCATAAACCTTCTACAAACCCGTAATATCTGCAGTTGAGGGGGTTTCTGCTGAACCAAAACTAGCCATACCACCCATGACCAATTACAGGTGATAACTGGTTGACTAACTCTTGTTTGTCCAATGACTGACATCATGGATGCCTTGGTCTGAGGAATCTTGTTCTCACAATAGTGTCTGAGCCACAATATTTAGTCTAGAACTTCCTAATGCAGTCATGTCACGGTCCTTGGATAAAGGCCGCAACACGTATCTTTGTGAGGTGGGTCTGTGGGTGGGCATGGCCCTAGGGTACCAGGCTGCAAGGCCTTAGAGATGCACACAAGGAGGAAGGAAGTGACGCACCGGGGGGGGGGGGGTGTGGAGCAGTCTAGAGGGAGGTAGAGACTAGAGAGATATTTGTGCTGAAGAAGACAAACTGATGCAGTTCACTATGTTTATTTGTCAAAAACAAAGGATGATAACTCAACAGGAGTGTTCCTTACAGATGGCTGCTAAGGTTATTTGAATTGAACTAAAAGATAGGGAGCTAACAAACTGAATCAGCTAATAGATCCAGTGCGAACAAAACTACTCTTATCTTCTGCTGGTGATGATCTTGTGTGACTTGTGAGCCCATTGTGGATGCCACTGAGGCTGCTGTGATGATCATGTGTGACTTGCGAGCCCATTGTGGGCGTCACAGAGTACAAGCTTGTGCCATAACATTAATGCGTTTTAGGAAACCTGAGCTCATTTCATTTCAGATATTTAGTTATGTTAATTGCTTCCTTTTTCTATCCAGGGGATTGACCTTTCAAGTTCATTTCCAATGGGGCAAGTGCATTACGAGAAAATGCAGCCAGGCTTTAAGTCTTAGTTTCACAAAGTCATTGCCTTTCAGGAACTAGGTTTCGCTGCATATCACGCTTCTTACCCATCAAGTAACACCAACATAGCCAGCAGGTATATGATGTGAGTTTCCTATTTCCTTGCCTTGTCTTTTTAAGTCAACTATGTTTTCATCAATATTGGGCTCTGTCACTTCTTAGCCAATGAGCAGTTAACAGGGGACAAAGATATTACTCCTGGTTGATTCTTCTGTTTGTTTTCCATTTTTTCAGGGCTTGTAGTGAATAGTGATAGCGCATTTCTGTTCTGATGGAATGGACCCACCACCTCAAGTTCAGCTATCTATCAGTCAGCGACTAGAAGCCAGGGACGGAGTTTAGTTATGGCCAATAGGGGCAATGGGCCCCCTTCAATATTGTAATCCTTTGGTAAATATAGTGCATATTAGGTCTAACAGCTAAATTTACTTGAAAATGACCACCTCTTTCTTGTGTTATTTGTCCTATTAAGTGTTGGCCCCTGCTTAATTTGAGCTCAAGCTCGGCCACTGCGCCACTGCTGGAAGCTACCATGGACACACAGGTGACACAGCACGCACAATGCAACGACCAATCACAGCACCCTGCAAGTTTAATATCAGGCTGATTTCTGAAATTCAGATGGCTACTGTGCATCGATCGGCAGCTGGAGGCTTAATTTCAGATGTTTTCTGAGTATCAGTCGCGATAGGCTGCCCGCAACAGATATTCACCTGGGTGCATCCATCATCAGTACGCAATGCATGGGTCAGCATTAGGGTTGAAGCCCGCTTGATTTCCTACAAAAACTAGGGTTGAAAACGAAACGGAAAATCTCAAACCATTCGATGCTGTTTTCCAAATTTTTCTGATCGTTTTTCGATTTCTCAAGAACTAATATAAATTCGGATCGATTCCGAACCGATGAATACAAAAACAAAATTAAAAAATCTAGTCTGATTTTTAATCGTATTTTCAAAATACCATATTTCACTAGAATTTTTTTAATAAACTTTGAATATTTTTTTTTAGACTCAGACTATTCTAATTTTTATAGGTATCGACTCCATACCAACCAAGATGCTTTAAAATAGTAAGGTGATCAGTTGTATTTTAGTCATTTTATATTTTTTTTTATATAATCGATGGGTTCTTTGTAATTTTTTGTCGTAATACATTATGGTACTTATATAATAGATTTGTATTGTGGTATCAATATATTGAATGGATTACAAATTATTTAGTGTGAATATATTGTATCTTATATGGTTGAGTTATCACTTATTGAGTACTTAAGATTAGTGTTGTTGTATGGACGAGTTATGAGTCATATCGTTATATGGTCAAGTTAAAATTTAAATGTATCTCGTCGGTTGTATAGACACTTACCGTTTGAGTCATGTTCTGTGGACAGTGTTTCCGATCTAAACTATCGGTTTTCAACTGTAGTCGATATGTTTTCTTTCTGATGGTTTGGTTTTCAAAGTTTCCTATACCTCCGATATCGTAATCGTATCTGATATTATCATTTTCGATTTTGATACCGAGAACAAATGTGAAAATTAAAGTGATTTAGGACATTTTTCGATCATTTTCAACCGTTTTCATCTCTAACAAAAACTGCTCAAATTTCTCGAATTTCAGTGAAGTTAAAAAACCAAAAAAATAGTTCAATTTTGTAAAATTGATAACTAATCCATCTGAGCTTCAAATCAAGTGAAACAATTTTTGTTTGTTTCCTTGTAATATGATCTACATGATAAAAGTATTTATACTCATAAAAAATTTGGTTTCTAGCAAAATATATAATTGCTAAACATAGTTAAATGCATATTTAATTATTTACTAATTCAAAAATTATGAAACCAATATTGTTAGTCTTCTTACATGGTATTGTGTCTTTTAAAAATACATGAACTAATGAAATAGTTATTGTAACATACATGATTGTGTAAATGTGTTGCAACTAGATTAATTCATAACTCACCCATCACACATCCAAAATTAGTGAAACCATTTTTATTAATTACTTATAATATGTTTTATATAGGAAAAATAATGGTAGACAAGGTAATTACAATGTTGTTTCTTAACATGTTCACTTTATACTTGTGAACTTTGTAAAATTCATGGAGAAATTAATAAAACTTAAAATGAAGTGAAACTAATTTTAAAGACCCTCTTAAGATATGCCATACACAAAAAAATATATATATGTTTTTGCATGTTAAACTTTTCCTTCACATGATGAGCCAAAACATCCTGTTCATATGGCCTATTTCAGTATTTTTCTTTATTTTCAAACTTCCTCTCTATGAATATGATGCAAATAAAATTATTTTTGAATTTTTTTCACATGGGGTCTTAGAATTGTTTCTAGTATTTTTTTAGAAAGTTTTGTGGTTTTTTTTAATTTTTTGAATTCAAATTCAAAAACTAATCGAACTTAAAATACGGTGCAAACCGAATTGACCGGTTTTCATAAATATGAAGCGGTTTTCGATGGTTTGTGAACCTTGGTCAGCATACCCCTTGCAACAAACAATGATCCCTATATAGCAACTGTTAGATTATTTCTAACAGATACTCTAAATATTTATTTTCTATAATATTATTATAATATTTCGTAACACTATTACGGTATTCTTTTTTTTATTTCCAGTAACTATCATATTTTCTAACTTACATTATTCCCTTCCTCCTTTCGAATACATAATCATCATTTATAAACAGTGATACGGACGGAGAGAATCCTCACATTTGGAATACCCTTTTCTCTTCCCAACACTATAGCATATTGTAGCAGTCAAAACCATCTCTGAGGCTAATATCGGGCACTATAGCTCTCGATACCATCGCTGCTGTAGTTGGCCTTAGACGGAGCAAGATGGGCAGAGTTTGCAGTATGCCATTGTAGGTAAAAAGAGAAGCACATCCTGTGCATAAGCAGGTACTTCAAGTTTTTAGGCCAGATCAGCATAGTCTTGGCTGCTCCTAGTTCTAATAGATGGCATACAAGTCTTTCACGTTGTCTTGTGATGATCCTGTCTTTTGGTATAGAGAGATTCCCATTCCTCACCCGCAAATGCTTTCAGCTTTGTATCTGTCCAGAAGTCAAATCTGCAGCTCTTTTGCTCAGGATTTGTATCCTAAACTAACCAGTTGTATGTATCCTCAGAAGATCATGAAATGATGGTTTCTTCAGGGTCGTGGTTGCCTGAATCGTGATTTGAAAACAGATATTTAGGCCTCCTTTGGACTGTAGGATTTTCATAAGAATTTTGAAGGATTTCAATATTTAGGAATTTTTCCTATAAAGATCATTTGGAACAAAGAAATGAACTTGTCAAATTCCTACGAAATGACTTCTTTCATTAGAATTTTAGAGAAATTGTAACATGATATCCATCCACTTGAAAATTTTCCTTTATGCCTCTCTTATTTATTTGATTTCTATGTTTTTACTACACTCCAACCAAACAATAATTCGTACATTTTTCCTATTTTTTATTCTATAGGATTCAAGGTGCTAAAACAATCCAATCTTGTACTTTTCCTATGTGTTTTCAGAATCCTGTAGTCCAAAAATACCCTTAACCTGAGCATTTCTAAGCGAAATGCTGCTTACTGAATCTGATGGTGACAAGCAGAACGGTGACCATTGCACACAATCTGCAAGAGGTTTCATAAGACCAGAATCACAAACTGAATGCGCTGATGAGACCAAACTGATCATGGAGATAAGTGCTGAGACAGCAACTCACATGGGGTTTCCAGAGCACATCTCATTTCCATTACGATAAGAAACCACTACAACAGCATTGCAAGATAAAGAAGGTTACCCAGCGAATCTCCTAGCACAAGCATAAACCACACTGATGCTAACACACCACCACAAAAGAACCCAAGAGAAACACATATCCTACAGGCAGACATCAGGAGGAGAACGAGTCGACAGGCGACGACGGCACCAGGAGCTCGCTCAGGCCCTCTCGCCCCTGATGCGGCGCGCGAGCTGGATGTCCTTGGGCATGATGGTGACACGCTTGGCATGGATAGCGCAGAGGTTGGTGTCCTCGAAGAGCCCCACCAGGTACGCCTCGGCGGCCTCCTGCAGCGCCGCGACGGCGGACGACTGGAAGCGGAGGTCGGTCTTGAAGTCCTGCGCGATCTCCCGGACGAGGCGCTGGAAGGGGAGCTTGCGGATCAGAAGCTCCGTGCTCTTCTGGTACTTGCGGATCTCGCGGAGCGCGACGGTGCCCGGGCGGAAGCGGTGCGGCTTCTTCACGCCACCCGTGGCCGGGGCCGACTTGCGTGCTGCCTTGGTCGCCAGCTGCTTGCGGGGAGCCTTGCCTCCCGTCGACTTGCGCGCCGTCTGCTTCGTGCGGGCCATCGGGGTTGGTCAGGAGGAGGACGGCGAGCCGGCGGCGAGGAGGCTGAAGATTTGGGTTGGATTCGAAGTGGATTCGAGCGATTTGGAGGTGACTCGAGACGGACGGTTCGGGTGGGTATTTGTAGGGAGAGTGTGGGGAGGAGGCGGAGCGGCGGTTTTTTTTGGGTGGGGGGTGGGTGCGAGGACGAAGAGGCGTTGGATGGGGATGGAGGGTGGGGATGAGGCGGGCGGTGTGAGGGGTAGGGATCCGCGGGCTGGGCAGAGGTGGATTCGTATTGGCTGGCGTTGGGGTGAGGTGGATTGACGGGCCCACATGGCAGTGGACGCGAGTGGTTTTCGCTTCTTCCGCCCAGCTTTGGCGCCGGCGGTGAAAATGATCCGCCGAGGCGGCGAGAATTTTTCGTGTTTGGGCGCTGGATTAGGATTTCGATTTTGAAAATAAATCGTACTGAAGCGCGGCGTGTGCTTAACTGCGTATTGTTGTAAAAGTTTTTAAAGTAAAGTCTAATACATGCTCGCATAGCACGTTTTAACACACATCTCAATAATATTGGAGGCTTACGTAATCTCATAGTCACACGTTTTGACCACTAATTATATATATACATATATCATTTCTCTCAAATTTTAATTTTAAAAAAATATGAGCACAAGTCTAAAGTCGAATGGATAGATCTCACCATAATAATTCTAACCAACAGCTCAATTTGCATTATTGCTCATTAGTAGTGGAGCAATTTTTTCCATGACAGTATCTTTCTTTGCGAATTTACAGTATGTACCTTTATATGTATTTAGGTTTGGTATATGAAAACTATTACGTATGGATTAATCTCGAAAGGTATCTTCAAAATATTATAATTTATATGATTTAAAACTTGTGTTTCAATATTCGAAACGACATTTCTTACCTGATGAATTTTTGGAACATATTTGTAGCTTTCACGGATGGAGGCTATTTTTTAATAGTTTGCCCGCTTTGCATATCGGGAGGAAACTTTAGGGTGATTGGTTGTCTAAATAGGTTTTGCGCATATATATATATAGCTAAATAACTTTATCGTGGGATTAAGAGTGATCGATAATATTTTAAAGTCACTTACGTTATACTGCGATAATTAACCTGTAATTTTCTATACGAGTAACAACAAGTCGAGTGGTGCTGCCAAACATATGTACATTAAGTAGCATATTGTGAAATATATAGTCCATGATCAAATAATAAGTGTCAAGTATATAAGTACTAAGTCAATGTTTGCAGATCCGCTTACTAAAGTCTTACCACTCTATATTTTATGTGATCATGTTGCTGGCATAGGGTTATTTGAAAACCTATTATTCTAGATTAAAAGGACCATAAAGTAAACCAACTTCCATTAAGTATAACGGTTTTTTCATTTCGAGATAGGGTGGTATATTATAGGTATTTGGGTTTTAGTGGCATTTTATTGGCCGCTTTAATGCTTTATCTTGTTGTGCTATTTCATTAAGTGTGGACTTATGATGTTAGTCTTTCGATCAAGGGGAAGAATGTTGGATTTAATCTCGGCAAACTAGCTAGCATGATCTAACTAGAAACCAAAATTTCAGATGTAGTCCCATCCCCACACACGCCACCATCGATCAGAGGTACAACCAACGTCTTGGTTGTGGTCTTGTTTCACCAACGCTACAATATAAATGGGAACACCGGATCTCATGGGGATATCTATCTGTTGGTGAAATGGGATCGGGGGGTCCCCGACTCCCGAGGCCACGTCAGCAGCGGTGCCATGTGGCGCCATGCCTTAGGGATCGCCTCCTCGGGAGGTCCCCGAGGGCCCAAGGAAGACAAGCTCCGGGAGAGGGTGCTCGGGGCCGTGAGCAGTGGCCTCCGAGCACCCAGGTTCCCCGATGACAAGAGAAGCCAAGTTCCGGGAAGGAGTGCTTGGGGCCCGGATCAGTGGCCCCCAGGTGCTCGGAGTCCCCCGAAGACCCGGCATGGACAGTACCGGGAGAGAGTGCTCGGGGCCAGGAGCAGTGGCCCCCGAGCACTCGGTTCCCCGAGGACCCAATCACACAGTACCGGGAGAGAGTGCTCGGAGCCATGAACAGTGGCCTCCGAGCACTCGGTTCCCCAAGGACCATGGAAATGCATATCCGGGAGAGAGTGCTCGGAGCCATGAACAGTGGTCCCCGAGCACTCGGTTCCCCGAGGACCTGAGGAAGACAGTTCCGGGCGGCGGTGTACTCGGGGCCACGGACATGTGGCCCCCGGGTACCCGAGCTCCCCGAAGACACGAAGCCAACAGTACTGGGAGAGGGTGCTCGGGGCCGGGAGCAGTGGCCCCCGAGCACCCGAGTCCCCCGACGACCCAAGATGAACAATACTGAGAAGGGGGTGCTCGGGCGTGGCTCCCGGGCACCCGTAGTCCTCCGACGACGTTAGAAGCCCCTTGTCGCTAGACCTCATAAGGGCTCAGCGGTGAGATGTCAATCGGTGGGAGGCCCGATGCTGCTTTCAATAGGAGCATGACCTATCACTTCCGACCACTCCCCCCACGCTTATCGTCAGACCCTGCCACCGTCTGGCAGGAAGGCATGGGGCATTCAATGCAATGAGGCTTATCGCCTGCTCCTCTGCTGTGTCAGACTCCCTCTGACTCAGCGGCGTGCGGGACGGCTCGGAGGCTGCCCGGCGGGCCCCCTCTGTCGGTGTAGTAGGAACCAGGGGTCCCTAAGTCCCGAGACCGAGCCGACCATCCGCCACGCATCACGATCCCGCGAGGTCCACCCTGCGAGATAAAAAGAAGTTAAGTTCTGGGAGAAGGTGCTCGGGACCGCTGCCTCTGGTTCCCGAGCACCCCAGTTCCCCGATGATCCGCGAAGTCCAAGTACCAGGAAGGAAGTGCTCGGGGCTGCACGTGGCAGCCCCCGAGGACTCGGTTCCCCGAAGATTTCCCCCCAGTACTCAGGAGAGAGTGCTCGGGGCTGCACGTGGCAGCCTCCGAGGACTCGGTTCCCCGAAGATTTCCCCCCAGTACTCGGGAGAGAGTGCTCGGGGCTGCACGTGGCAGCCCCCGAGGACTCGGTTCCCCGAAGATTTCCCCCCAGTACTCGGGAGAGAGTGCTCGGGGCTGCACGTGGCAGCCCCCGAGGACTCGGTTCCCCGAAGATTTCCCCCCAGTGCTCGGGAGAGAGTGCTCGGGGCTGCACGTGGCAGCCCCCGAGGACTGGGTTCCCCGAAGATTTCCCCCCAGTGCTCGGGAGAGAGTGCTCGGGGCTGCACGTGGCAGCCCCCGAGGACTGGGTTCCCCGAAGATTTCCCCCCAGTGCTCGGGAGAGAGTGCTCGGTGCTGCACGTGGCAGCCCCCGAGGACTCAGTTCCCCGAAGGTTCGCGCAAGATCGTTCGACGACCCAAAGGGTCCCCTCGCCGGGGTGTCAGCCGGTCAA
This sequence comes from Phragmites australis, assembly GCF_958298935.1. Classification (NCBI taxonomy): domain Eukaryota; kingdom Viridiplantae; phylum Streptophyta; class Magnoliopsida; order Poales; family Poaceae; genus Phragmites; species Phragmites australis. The sequence continues at coordinate 17,843,513 of NC_084926.1, forward strand.
AGACGCGAATGCCGCATTTAATTGGCACGCGCGGCCTGACATCCTGACATCCTGACATTCTCAGCTGCCCACGCCCCAGTGTCAGACCCTACCATACTCTGACCGGGGGGCGTGGGTCCATTTAATGCACGGGTCCCGTCCCGTTCCACCCGGGTGCCTCGGGATAACGTTGCCAGAATCGAAGCGCTCCGCCTGCCACCCTGCCCCGGCAGAAGGACAAGACAGGGTGGGCGCACCGGGCACCTCTGCGGCTGCCCGGTGGGCCCTCTTAATGGCGTCGGGGGACCTCCACAGTGGCGGGTGGTCGGATACACACCGCTATTTTCCACCGCCCCTGTCACTTCGCCGAAGCGGAATGATGACGCCTTTCTCCGTGGCACGTTGGCACGGGCGCCCCCTCTTTCCCATTCAGGATAAGTCGAGGTCGGCGCACCTATAAAAGGAAAGGATGAAGAATACGTGAAGGGGGGACGGAGACGGAGACGTTCACAGAAAGAAGCCCGACAACGCACCCGCTCGAACCAGCTCGAGCCAAGCTAGAACACGAGAGTCTCAAGCTCTCTGTAGACAGCTTACCCCTGTAATTAGATACATCCTTGAAGAATTCCCTTCAAGAAAAGATATAGCACTCATACAGGAGTAGGGTGTTACGCCTTTGTGCGGCCCGAACCTGTCTAAATCCCGGTGCACCCATCTTTCTTGCACTAGGACGATCATCTCCCACCGGCCGCTGCATTTATTTCCGTTCCCATCTATTTCCCAGACAAGCTCGTTCAGGATCATCCCCCCGGCCGAATCTTTAAAAAAGGGTCTCTCGGGATCCCTGCGACAGGAGTTCATCCTCCGATAGCTGGCGCGCCAGGTAGGGGGGAATATCCCTGGATTGTTTGTTTCGCTTTTTTTTCCCACAGGAAAAGATGGCCGGTGGGCACCGTCTCCAGCGTTCCGGCTCCACTTCCAGTGACGGAGCGCTGCCCGACACCAGAGGGAGCCCAGTCGCTGCTGCGTACCAGCAGCAGCCGCCATCCACGTTCGCGGTTTTTCCCGCTCAAGGGGATCAAGGCGCTGGGCCCATCAGGGCCGCCACCGCCGCTGGCGGCGCATTTTCCGACCCCAGCAGGTGGTCGGGACCCCGGCCACTAGGTCCGCCTCTGGACCACATCGGGTGCCACCTCAGCGCAGGCTCGCTTTCAGCGAGGCCAGCCCAGGGAGCGTGCTGCTTGCAGCACATGCTCTTCTTAGGCACCCGCCCGTTCAGGCCGCGCCGAATACTCCGGAAGGCTGATGGATACAAGATGTCGTCGCTTTGATTGGCACTGCTCGCCGCCAGGTGCAGGTCGGGAGTCCTCGCACCACTTCTCAGCGTGGTGCCACCAAAGCCAGCTCCTCAACGGGCAACGCCCGCACGGGCCGAGGGGCCTCCAGGCGGAGTGCCGTCCCCCTGGCCGTGTCCGAAGCCCGGGACCTCCGCTTGCGCCTTGACGAGCGGAGGGGCCACGAGGACGCCCGAGTTACTCTCGAGCGCCAGCGGGAGACCCGGTAGGAGGTCAGGGCAGAGGACCAGGCTTCATCTCTCCCGGCCAAAGGCCACCGGGAATCCCCGGCTCGCCGCCACTCACCACCAAAGATCCCTACTCGTGCTGCGGGGTACGGCACCGGCTGCCGTGCCTTCACCACCGAGCTACGCCGGGTCAGGTGGCCTTCCAAGTTCCGCCCCGAGATGCCGGAGAAGTATGACGGGTCCATCGACCCCGTCGAGTTCCTCCAGATCTACACAACGGCCGTCCAAGCGGCTGGAGGCAGCGAAAAGGTAATGGCGAACTATTTTCATGTTGCCTTGAGGGGCTCCGCCCGCTCTTGGCTTATGAACTTACCCCCAGGGTCTATCGGCTCCTGGGATGACCTGTGCCACCAGTTCGTGGCCAACTTTCAGGGCACGTTTACGCGCCCCGGTTTGGAGTGCGACCTTCACGCCGTCCAACAGCCGGAAGGGGAGACGCTACGGCGCTTTATACAGCGCTTTAGCCAGGTTCGCAACACCATTCCACGAGTGGCCCCCCATGCTGTTATTGTTGCTTTCCGGCAGGGCGTCCGCGATGAGCGGATGCTCGAAAAGCTAGGTACGCACGAGATCGAGACCACTGCGGAACTCTTCGCACTGGCCGATAAGTGCGCCAAGGCTGCGGAGGCCAGGGCGTGGCATGCTCCTCGCCCCGCCTCCGACCAGCCAAATTCTTCCCGCTCCGACAAACGGGAAAAGAAGAAGAGAAGGAAGCGCGAGGCCGCTCCCGTTGAGCCAACCCAGGTCCCCGCTCACAAGGTGCCGCAAGAGCCCGACCACCGGCAAGAGCGCCAGCCGGGTGTCGATCGATTCCCCGTCAAGGCCCCTGCTCGGGCCCCTCCTCGGGCCTCCGTGCCCACGAGGGCCCCGGCTCCAGCAAGGGCACCGGCTCCAGCAAGAGCCCCGGTCCCCGGCCGAGCTCCTGCTCCAGCGAGGGCCCCCGCTCCCGCGGGGCCCGAGCCAGGTAAATGGTGTCCCATACACCAGACCAGATGGCACGACCTCACGGAGTGTCGTACGGTCAAAGGGCTCGTGGAGCAGCGCCAGAGGGAGCGCGACGAGTCCCGCGGAGGAGGCGATACTGAGGTCGCCCCCGACAACGCCGAGCTCGGCTTCCAGGAGCCCGAGCACGCCGTCGCCTTCATCGACGGGGGCGCTTACACACCCTGCTCACGCCGTGGCATCAAGGTCATGCGACGCGAGGTGTGCTCGGCAACCCCGAGCGAGGAGGCCATAAGGCCCCTGAGGTGGTTGGATGCTTCGATCACGTTCAGCATAGCTGATCACCCCGCCAGTACTGCAGCCGTGGGACGGCTACCTCTGGTAGTGTCTCCCACTATCTGCAATGTCAAGGTCGGCAGAGTGCTGATCGACGGTGGTGCCGGCCTCAACCTCCTTTCCAAGGAGGCTTTTGAGAAGCTGCAGGTGTCTTCCCGACGCCTAAAGCCGTCGCTCCCCTTCTGTGGAGTGACCCCTGGGCACTCCCTGCCCCTCGGGCAGGTTGAGTTGCCTGTCACGTTCGGGAGCCGGGACAACTTCCGCACGGAGTGCATCCTCTTCGATGTCGCGGAGCTCCCTCTCCCCTACAACGCCATCCTCGGGCGTCCGACGCTCGCCAAGTTTATGATGGCCGTGCATTATGCATACCTTACGGTTAAGATGCCCGGCCCCGCAGGCTCCATCTCTGTGATCGCCGACTCCGGCGGTGCCGTCTCCTGCGCTGAACAGTCATACATGGCTTTGGTCTCAGCGCAGGCCGAGGTCGATGGCTCTACAGTGGGCCCGGGACCCTCTTCATCCAAACCCCGACTCGCCGCCGACACCTCTGTTCCAACGAAGGAGGTCGTGGTGGGCGAAGACGCTACCCAGGTCGTCCGTATCGGTGGTGACCTGGGCAGCAAATAGGAAAGCGCGCTCGTCGCCTTCCTCCGGGCTAACGTAGACGTGTTTGCCTGGCAACCGTCCGACATGCCCGGGATCCCTAGGTAGGTGATCGAGCATCACTTGGCGGTGCGTCCGGACGCCCGCCCGGTGAAGTAGAAGGTCCGGCGGCAGGCGCCAGAGCGCTAGGAGTTTATCCGCGAGCAGGTCAGCAAGCTCGTCAACGCCGGATTTATCCGAGAAGTCCTCCACCCCGACTGGCTAGCAAACCCAGTCATCATCCCGTAGGCCAATGGCAAGCTCCGCATGTGCGTGGACTACACCGACCTAAATAAGGCTTGCCCTAAAGATCCCTTCCCCTTACCTCGCATTGATCAAATTATAGATTCAACTGCGGGATGCGATCTTTTATGCTTTCTAGATGCAAACTCTGGGTATCACCAGATTCGCATGGCCGTAGGGGACGAGGAAAAAACTGCTTTTACCACTCCGGTGGGGACTTATTGCTACATGTCAATGCCTTTCGGCCTGCGCGACGCTGGATCCTCCTTCCAGCGCGCTATTCGTATTACTCTTGACTCACAGGTTGGCCGCAACGTCGAGGCTTACATCGACGATCTCGTGGTCAAAACCCGAGACCGCACCACCCTGCTCGAGGACCTTGCCGAGACTTTCAACAGTCTCCGCTCTACCCGCCTCAAGCTCAACCCGGAGAAGTGTGTCTTCGGGGTGCCGGCGGGCAAGCTCCTTAGTTTCTTGGTCTCTGGCCGAGGGATCGAGGTCAACCCAGAGAAGATCCAGGCCATCGAGCAGATGCGACCCCCGGTTCGACTCAAGGAGGTCCAGCGTCTCGCCGGCTGCATGGAAGCCCTCGGGCGCTTCATCTCCAAGCTCGGGGAGCGAGGGCTCCCCCTCTTCAAGCTTCTGAAGAAATCCGGTCGTTTTGACTGGACGCCGGAGGCCAAGCAGGCCTTCCGCGACTTAAAGAAGTACCTTACTTCGCCACCCGTGTTGGTGGCTCCCTCTCAAGGTGAGCCCCTACTACTCTACGTTTCGGCCACTCCTCAGGTCGTGAGCATAGTGCTGGTGGTGGAGCGCGACGAGTGTTTGGGGCCGGGTGCTGGATCCCAGCTCCCAGAGGCCCCCGACCACTCACTTGTCCTCGCGGCTCCCCCTGGGCAAGGGGTCGAGCCCGAGCACACTGCTCCTCCCAGCCAAGGAGTCGAGCCCACGTGCCTGGCCAGCCCCGACCGTGCCGCCAAGCCTGGGGGCTGCGGCAGCCCCCCGGGTGGAGCCGCCGTCCGGGCTCGCCAGGTACAGCGACCGGTGTACTTCGTCAGCGAAGTCCTCCGGGAAGCCAAGACAAGATATCCCCAGGTGCAGAAGCTGCTCTATGCCGTGCTCGTCGCTTCCCGGAAGCTGCGCCACTACTTCCATGCGCACAAGGTCTCGGTGGTTACCACGTATCCACTGGGGCCCATTCTACGGAACCGGAAAGGCACCGGGCGCGTTGTCAAATGGGCAGTAGAGCTGGCGGAGTTCGACCTACACTTCGTCAGTCGCCAGGCAATCAAAAGCCAGGCACTCTCCGACTTCTTGGCAAAGTGGACGCCCGTCCCCTGCGTTGTCCCAGAAGAGATCTCTGCCTATCCCGGGCACGACGCGCCCGGGTACTGGATCATGCACTTCGACAGCTCCCTCTCGCTGAAAGGCGCAGGGGCCGGAGTGGTTCTCACCTCCCCAACAGGTGAAGAGCTCCGGTACGTCGTGCAGTTGCAATTCCGCGCATCCAACAACATGGCGGAATATGAAGGTCTCATCGCCGGCCTCCGGGCTGCGGTGGGGCTCGGGATTCATCGCCTCCTAGTCAAAGGGGACTCCCAACTGGTCGTCAACCAGGTGTCTAAGGAGTACCAGTGCACGGATCCTCAAATGGCGGCGTACGTGGCTGCAGTCAGGAAGCTCGAGAGACGCTTCGACGGCCTCGAATTGCGACATATCCCTCGCCGCGACAACGCTCTGGCCGACGAGCTTTCCCGCCTGGCCTCCTCACGTGCGCGCGTCCCGGCCGGAGTCTTTGAAGAAAGACTCGCACGGCCTTCCGTCCTGCCTGCCGAACAGGATGAAGGGGAAACCTCGAACTCAATTCAGGGGACCCCGGCGGTGCCCTCAGTGGGAAGCCCCGTCAGGGCGCCGCCGCCCGGTGAGTGTGCTACGCTCGCCGAATGTTCTCAAGATGCCTCGTGGATGTCTGACATCCGAGGGTACTTGAAAGAAAAGTTCCTACCCGAGGATGAGGCGTCTGCCGAAAGAGTTGCTCGGCAGTCCAGACGCTATGCCATTATAGATGGGGATCTCTACCGGCGTAGCGCAGGAGGTGTACTCCTGAAATGCATCTCTCGGGCAGAAGGCGGCGATCTTCTCGCTGAGGTCCACGAGGGCGAGTGCGGTGGCCATTCATCGTTCTGCACGCTGGTCGGGAAGGCCTTCCGGCAAGGCTTCTACTGGCCTACAGCTCTCCAGGATGCCTCCGAGCTGGTTCGGCGCTGCAGGGCGTGCCAGTTCCATGCAAAGCAGATTCACCAGCCAGCTCAAGTTCTTCATACCATCCCCCTGTCATGGCCTTTCGCGGTCTGGGGTTTGGACATTCTGGGTCCAATCCCCCGAGCAATCGGGGGCTATGCATACCTATATGTCGCCATCGACAAGTTTACCAAGTGGCCGGAGGCGGTCCCGGTCCCGGTCATCTAGGTGACCAAAAACACGGCGCTCCAATTTATCCGCGGCATCACCAGCCACTTTGGCGTCCCGAACCGGATCATCACCGACAACGGTACCCAGTTCACTAGTGCCCTGTTCGGGGACTATTGCGAAGATCTCGGCATCAAGCTCTGCTTCGCTTCCATCGCTCATCCTCGGAGTAACGGGCAGGTCGAGCGCGCCAACACGGAGATACTGAAGGGCCTCAAAACCCGGACCTATAACGTGCTCGCTAAGCACGGGAAGGGATGGGTGGAAGAGCTGCCAGCCGTGCTGTGGGCTAATTGGACTACGCCAAGCCGCGCCACCGGGGAGACTCCGTTCTTCCTCGTCTATGGCGCCGAAGCAGTCCTCCCCTCCGAGCTCACTCTGGGCTCCCCTCGAGTGCATGCATACTCTGAGGGTGAGCAGGAACAGCAAAGACGCGACGACGTGGACTACCTGGAAGAGCGCCAGCGGCGTGCCGCTGTCCGGGCGGCTCGGTACCAGCAGAGTCTGCGGCATTATCATCTGCGCCATGTCCGGGCCCGGTCTCTCGAGGTGGGGGACCTAGTTCTCCGACGCGTCCAGTCGCGCGAAGGAATGAATAAGCTGTCCCCTGTGTGGGAAGGTCCCTTCACCGTGATCGCGGTCCCGCGGGCAGGTTCTTTTAGGTTAGCGACGGAAGAAGGACAGCCACTCCCGAATCCATGGAATATCGAGCATCTCTGACGCTTCTACCCATAGATGGTTGTGCTCGCAGCTCAGGTCGGCAAGGCCGGGGGCTTCTCCCCGTCCAAGCAGTCCAAGGGCTCCGCCCCTTGGGTAAGTCGCTATCACCCAACCTTGTAAATATTGTACATTCAGTATTTCAATAAGAAATCGCTGCGTCGAGATATTTTTCTTTCTAGATTCCGTATGTTTAATCTGTCTGGTGAGGTGCACGGTTGTGCGAGAAAAAGTTCGCTCTCTCATTTTTCCCGCTGATAAAAGAATCCCAATCGGTATGCATGCGAGCAGTCACCGCTGACTTACGTCCGGCATGGTAGGCTGTGGTGTTCGGTGTCGTGGCAGGCTCCCGGGCACTACCGAGTTTCAGGGTGCTCTGGGTAATCCCATCGCTCGAGCTGCTCGAGTAGTCCGGAGCTCAGGCCCCCGGAGCAGGCTGTCGGTGCTCGGTCTGGTTTGTCATACCCGGGCGCCACCAGACCATAGGACCTCTGGGTTATGCCTATGTCCGCTCTTGTCCGCCAGTTCGGGTATTCAAGAGGTCTCGGGTCGAAAACGAGAGCAGTCTATAGCAAGTACCGCACTAACAGAGCGCACCAAACAAAGAAATTCTATATTCTCTCTTAAGTCACAAGCTGGCAATCACGAGCAGTTCGGCCGCGAGGGCTTCACTGCCCCGGTCTCTGGTCGGCCCCAAGGGTCCTCGGGTGATCCTACCACTTAGGCATGGGTGGTCGAGATCACCCGACCCCAGGAGCCTCGTATGCCTCTGGGCGCTCGGGCGCTCCGTTGAAAGAATCAAGTCCCCGGGCACCCGAGCTCGGAAGCACACCCCTCCTGGATCGGGTGGCCGGAAGGCCGACAGCTGTCTGGTGAGTGGTTATATTCAGAAAAGTCTGCTTTCAGTAAATTTATGTTCCTGAGTCATTCTCGGGGGCTCTCACGCTTTAATCTGTTCGGCGAGGTGGTCTCCTCGCACGCAAAAACCCTACCGCGTGTCTACTTTTTCCCAGAACGACATAGCGGTTTGTAGAAAGGAGTACCGCACGTGCGGTAATGTCTGACCGAAGCCCTTCGTGGTGGTCGTGGTGTTCGGTCCGCTTTTAAGGACCCCGAGCACTACCGAGTCCCCGGGTGCCCTGGGTAATCCTATCGCTCGAGCTGCTCGAGTAGTCCGGAGCTCAGGCCTCGGGGGCGGGCTGTCAGTGCTCGGTCCGGCCCGTTTTGAGCCCGGGCACCACCGGACCACGAAGACTCTTGGTCACATTCTCGCCCGCACGTGTCTCCCTTCTACTAACTGAGTGGTCGCAAGGTGAAAAAGTGTTCACTAAGCACGGCGTGTTCCGAGCGGGATCGATCTATCTCCCGGGCAAGGAAGTCTGTGTCTTTGCTTCTTAACTTAGGCAAATACGGACTCGTGAGAGCTCGAAGGCCGACTACGCCAGCAACAGCGATCAGGACAACTTCATTCTCGGGCACGGGAAGGTCGGGAACGGCCCGACTGAGTACTCCCCGGGACTTCCGGACAAAACACCAGAAGAAACATCAAACACTCAGAGAAACTGGAGTTGCGAGCCCAAGGAAAAGCTGCCATTAATATTCACAGGATATATACAAGGCATTTTCTAAGGGTTCACTCCTATCAAGACAGCAAAAGAAAAAAGGCTACAAAAGATCTAGTCGGCGGCAGAGGCGTCGGCTGAATCCTCTGAGTCATCCCCGGGGGCTGGCAGCGGTGGCACCTCTCGCCTAAAGCCGGCCGCCACCATGGCGGCGGTACTCCGGACCGCTACTCGGGCGGCCTCTCCCTCAGCCTCGACCACTCCCTACCGCGCTGGCTCCAGCGGGAAGTTCGGGTCCCTGCTTCGGTAGCAGGCCAGGACGTGCTCGGCCACTGCATGTGCCAGGCCACGTCCCTCCCGGGCGGCAAGTTCCTGGACTGCCCAAGGCAGGGCCTCGAGGCGCTCGCAGACCTGCTGCAGCCCCAACACTTGTCGTGCGGGGCCGTCGCCCTTCTTGTCTTCAACAAGCCGTCCGAGACCACCCTTCTCTACGGCCCGCCGCATCCGCCGGAGTATGTCTTCCAGCATATGCTCTAGGTTGACCCGCGGGACAAAGGTGATCTCGAGCTTCTCCTTGGCGGCCCGCAGCTGCGCCTCAAGTCCCTGGTCTCCGACCGGACCGGAAGAACCGCCAACTGCTGCGGGGGCGGCACCCTGCTTCGTCTTGGCCACCATCTCGGATAAAGCGCGTTCACGGGCGGTTAGTTCCGCCTCGTGCTTTGCGTTCTGCTCCGCCCTGGTCGCCATGACCGCCGCCGCCGCGTCAGCCTCGCTCTCTCGACGACTCAGTTCGCCTTCTCGGCGACTCAGCTCGCCCTCTCGCCGGGCCAGCACGTCCTCCTGCTGAGTCACTGAATCCTCCCGAACACCGAGCTCCGACGCTGATATTTCATTGTCCACCTCCCGCAGGGAAACGTCCTCCACCCAGCGGTTGATCTCTTCCCTGATCTTCCGGAGGTCGTCTTCCCAGCGCTGGAGGTCGGCGCGCGTCTTTTCGGCCGCGCCCTCCCGGCGGGTCAGCTCGGCTTGCCGCTCCTCCGCTGCCTGCTCCCGGGCTGCGACTGCTACCTCCCTCTCCTGCACCTGCCCCATCCTGGCAAGGGCCTCGGCAGCTTGCTGCCTCGATGCCTCAGCCAGGCGGGTGGCGTCTTCTCGCTCCCGCGCGGCTTCTGCCCGCGCGGTCTTCAAAACTTCTTGTTCCCGCGCGGCTTCCGCGCAAATATCTTCTAGGAGCTTCTGCTCCCGCGCGGCCGCCGCACGGGCCTCCTCCTGGGTGCCCGCCAGCTGCGCCTTCTCCAACGCCAGGTGGGTGTGCTCGGCTTCAAGCTCCCCCTCCTTGGCGTTCACCGCTGCGCCCAGCCGCCCGACCGCTACTTGGACGCCTTCAATGGCGGCTAGGAAAGGGTCGGGGGGCTGGCCGGGCGCCGGTGGGGCCCAGGCTTCTACGCAGAGTGCCTCCAGGGGGGGCGAGCTCTCTGCAGGGCCCTGCACTGTCATCCGCCCCGGGCTCTGCCTGCCCGGGGTAGGCTCCGCCGGTGCCGAAGACTCGGACAGCGGCCGCATTCCCGCATCAGCCGCCCTGTCCGCCGGCCCCGGCAAAGCGTCCACCTCCACCGTCATCCGCCCCGGGCTCTCCACGTCCGGGGTAGGTTCCGCCGGCGCCAAGGATCCGGACGTTTGCTCCACCCTCCTCTCGGCCGCCGTCTCCGCCTCTCTCCCGCTGGCCGCCACGACGATTGGTGTCTCCGCCGTTCCGGTGCCCGCCTCCGTCGGGGCAGCAGGCGGGCTCAGCTCTGGTCTCGGTGCCCGCGCCTTCTCCGTCGCAGTAGCGCCTGCGGCCGGCCTGCGGGGGACAAATGAAAAACGCCGAAGCTTAGTTCGGGCCAGAAATGCCCATGGAAAAGCAAGAAAGGAGACTCACCGATACTGCTATTTGGCCGCTGGGAGCCTGATGTCTGGGTCCGGCGCCGTCGGTCCGGACTCCTCCCGCTGCCTCTTCCACTGGGGGCTCGGCTGAACCGCTGCGTGGGCCTCGGGTGCCGCCGCGCGGGTCTCGATTTCCCCCATGCGGGTCGCGGGCGCCGGCACAGGCCCCATCCACACCAGGCGCGGCTCCAGCACCGGGAATGCCGCCGCTGCCGTTGGTGACGACGGAGAGTCTGGCACTAGGATCAGGGCCCGGGGACGCTTTCCCCGATCTCCCGGCGCCACCTCCTCGACGATTTCAGTGGCGCCCTCCCTGGCACGGCGGTTGCCGCCTGCGGCGACCCCTTCGCCAGCCCGCGCCGAGCTGCCAGCGACCTCCTCGCCAAGTAGCTCCTCCAGCCCGGGGAGTTCGGAGGCCTCGGGACTCCGGCTTCTTGGCCGGTCCACAGGCCCCTGGGCATCGAACTCCGGCAGCCCCGCCATAATGGCCACCCGGTTGGGGTTGGCGTAGAGCGCCATCTCCGGCCACGGGAGCTCCGTCCGGCCCATGTTCTCCGTTCCGGTGATCACCCTTGTCATCCCCTGCAGTTCCGCCTGCCCCAGATCCCAGCTCGCGCCGATCTGGGTCTTGGTGATGTCCTCCGGCCCGATATAGAACCAACTCGGTCGGGCCCGTTCTTGCAAGGGCGTTAGCCCGGACTCGCGCAGCTCCAGGATGCGCTCCAACACCGGCTTCAGCCTCGCGTCTTCTGGTGGCGGTGCCTCCCACGTCGATCGCCGAGGTTCCGCCGCCGCCTCCGGCAGCTCGAGGCGCTCGTGGGGATCGACGTCGACGAGGAACCAGTCTCGTCGCCACTCCTCCCACTTGCTGCGCAGCACCTGGGGAATGTAATGATCCCCCAGGCCGTCCCGGAGCCGAAGGTTGCAGCACCCCGCGACGTCCGCCGTGGAGTGCCCCCTCTTCTTCCCCACCGGCCGAAGGACGAAGAAATGAAGAAGCAGCGTCGCCGACGGCATCACCCCCATGAACATTTTGCAGAGATGTGCAAAGACCGCCAACACCACCACGGAGTTGGGGCTTAGGTGCACCAGTTGAATGCCGTACGTCTCCAGCACTTGCAGGAAGAAGGTGAAGAACGGCGGCACCAACCCCGCCGCCACAAAGGAGGTGAAGAGGATGATCCGCCCAGGGACGGTCGTCGCCGGCGTCAGGCTCGCCGGCCTCACCACCACAGCACCTTCTTGCCCCTCCGGCACCAGCAGTTTTCTGATTTTGTCCGCCGCCTCCTCGTTCCTCAGACGAGACTCCGGCAGGATACTGTCCGAAGCCTTGTCCCGGCGTCCTCCTCCAACCCTCGTCATCTCGGCAAGGATGGAGGTGTTTTGGTGGCGGAAAGAGAGAGAAAAGGAAGAATACTCCGGTCGCCTGAGAATTTCCTAAGGGCTCCGGAGCACAAAGAAAGCAAGAGCACAGGTGCGAGAAAGCGTAAAGAGGGGAACGAACCGATCCTTTCCCCCTTTTGTATCTCAAAGTTCAAAAATTGCCGCCCAAATGGTTCGCTCGGCGAAGCATCGCCTCGATCGACACAACTGCCAAGCGAATCTCCCGTCGATCGCGCGATGTCAGCGGCTGCCAGGCGTATTTTCCTCGATCTGCGCGGCGACCGCGCGTGCCGCCCGCATGGTCATCATACCCTTCGGAAGTTGTGTGGACATGCGTCCACTCATTTTTCCCTTTGGGGCGTACTTGAGGTCTGGGTCCGCAAGAGCCACCTCTCAAAAGCTTGCCACATGGCATCCGCGCCAGCCTCGGCCTCGGCCGCGACGAAGGGCCCATTCGCAGTCTCCGTCCCGTCGCCTAACCAATGGACCCGGGGGCTACTGTCGGTGTAGTAGGAACCAGGGGTCCCTAAGTCCCAAGACCGAGCCGACCATCCGCCACGCATCACGATCCCGCGAGGTCCACCCTGCGAGATAAAAAGAAGCTAAGTTCCGGGAGAAGGTGCTCGGGACCGCCGCCTCTGGTTCCCGAGCACCCCAGTTCCCCGATGATCCGCGAAGTCCAAGTACCAGGAAGGAAGTGCTCAGGAGAGAGTGCTCGGGGCTGCACGTGGCAGCCCCCGAGGACTCGGTTCCCCGAAGATTTCCCCTCAGTACTCGGGAGAGAGTGCTCGGGGCTGCACGTGGCAGCCCCCGAGGACTCGGTTCCCCGAAGATTTCCCCCAGTACTCGGGAGAGAGTGCTCGGGGCTGCACGTGGCAGCCCCCGAGGACTCGGTTCCCCGAAGATTTCCCCCCAGTGCTCGGGAGAGAGTGCTCGGGGCTGCACGTGGCAGCCCCCGAGGACTCGGTTCCCCGAAGATTTCCCCCCAGTACTCGGGAGAGAGTGCTCGGGGCTGCACGTGGCAGCCCCCGAGGACTCGGTTCCCCGAAGATTTCCCCCCAGTGCTCGGGAGAGAGTGCTCGGGGCTGCACGTGGCAGCCCCCGAGGACTCGGTTCCCCGAAGATTTCCCCCCAGTGCTCGGGAGAGAGTGCTCGGGGCTGCACGTGGTAGCCCCCGAGGACTCGGTTCCCCGAAGGTTTCCCCCAGTGCTCGGGAGAGAGTGCTCGGGGCTGCACGTGGCAGCCCCCGAGGACTCGGTTCCCCGAAGGTCTCACCGGAGTGCTCGGGAGAGGGTGCTCGGGGCTGCACGTGGCAGCCCCCGAGGACTCTGTTCCTCGAAGGTTCGCGCAAGATCGTTCGACGACCCAAAGGGTCCCCTCGCTGGGGTGTCAGCCGGTCAAAGACGTGAATGCCGCATTTAATAGGCACACGCGGCCTGACATCCTGACATCCTGACATTCTCAGCTGCCCACGCCCCAGTGTCAGACCCTGCCATGCTCTGACCGGGGGGCGTGGGTCCATTTAATGCACGGGTCCCGTCCCGTTCCACCCGGGTGCCTCGGGATAACGTTGCCAGAATCGAAGCGCTCTGCCTGCCACCCTGCCCCGGAAGAAGGACAAGACAGGGTGGGCGCACCGGGCACCTCTGCGGCTGCCCGGTGGGCCCTCTTAATGGCGTCGGGGGACCTCCACAGTGGCAGGTGGTCGGATACACGCCGCCATTTTCCACCGCCCTTGTCACTTCGCCGAAGCGGAATGATGACGCCTTTCTCCGTGGCACGTTGGCACGGGCGCCCCCTCTTTCCCATTCAGGATAAGTCGAGGTCGGCGCACCTATAAAAGGAAAGGATGAAGAATACATGAAGGGGGGACGGAGACGGAGACGTTCACAGAAAGAAGCCCGACAACGCACCCGCTCGAACCAACTCGAGCCAAGCTAGAACACGAGAGTCTCAAGCTCTCTGTAGACAGCTTACCCCTGTAATCAGATACATCCTTGAAGAATTCCCTTCAAGAAAAGATATAGCACTCATACAGGAGTAGGGTGTTACGCCTTCGTGCGGCCCGAACCTGTCTAAAACCCGGTGCACCCATCTTTCTTGCACTAGGACGATCATCTCCCACCGACCGCTGCATTTATTTCCGCTCCCATCTATTTCCCAAACAAGCTCGTTCAGGATCATCCCCCCGGCCGAATCTTTAAAAAGGGGTCTCTCGGGATCCCTGCGACAGGAGTTCATCCTCCGACACCCTCCCCTGCGCCTGCTAAAGCTGGGACGTGAAGGGCGACGGGATAGCTCAGGGGGCGTGTTGTCAACCCTTGTAACATCAACTGTAGCACCATGATAGTTGCTCTCCATTTATGGTTATGGGAACTTGTGCCCCAGGCTGGGCACGCAAGCCTCCCCCGGTTGTATAAGAGGGGGAGCACTCCATCAGGAAAGAGAGGGCTCTCGGTCTCTGGGACTCCGACAGAGAAGACTCAGGCTCGCTCTCTCAGAGAGGAAGAGGCGGACAGAAGGAAGTTCATCAAGCTCAGAGAGTCCGGCACTTGAAGACCCGGGCTCCAGATAGATAGATAAGAAATATTATTGTAATACACACCAGCTCTAGAGCGTTGGAGATCCAGGATAGGGCATTCCAAGAGCCCTCATAATACAATAGCATACACACATGAGTAGGGTATTACGCCTCCGCGTGGCCCGAACCTGTATAAATAGTCTTTCTCCATGTCCATCGGCCCGACCGGTTCCCATGTATACTCATCCAAGGCGGATTCAGAATCATCCCCCCGGCTGAACCTCAAAAGGGGTCCCTTCGGATCCCCTCTCGAGGAGTTCACCCTCCGACACTATCGCACGTAGTCAAATGCACACCTAACATCTAAAACCCTAAACCGATCAAAGGGCGCGCTGTAGTGAGGCGAAGACCGTCACCATCGTCAACCCTGCTTTGTCTTCCTCACGCCGACCACATCCTCACCGAGCTCCTTCACCAACACGTACGACTATATCAACCTGACTACTTCGACTACACTGACGGTCTGCACGACTATACCGATGTATCTCTTCCTCACCGATCAACCTCACCATCAAGAACTAATGGTGTCACCGAAAGTAGGTATGCACTTTACGTTTCTATAATTAGGAGGTGATTGATCTAGAGATAGACCATCATGTTAATTAGATGAGTATTAAATTCAATAAAATCATGACAAAATTGCCATCGTGGTTGGGAGTACCGATCTCTCTACAAGAATTGCACATCACAAAGCCACATACATGTTATTCTAAGTTTTGATCACTCACCCCCCCCCCCCCTTTCACATTAAACCGAATCACATTTAACTACTTTGCTTTGAAACACATCTACACGAAATCCTCTAAGGGGGCTCATGCCCCCCTCCTGGGCATACATTTCACCCTATATTGCAAATGCTGAAATATGATTTCTACTAATCACTACTTTACTCCCGTGTTACCATTTTCACAAGTTATATTAGCTTTTAAAGTTGAAAAGTGTATTGTCGTATGTTCATTAAAATAAAGTCCCAAATCTTTCATGCCCTGGGCCTCCAAAGTTTTTGGAATGTCTAAGGTTGGGCATGGGTCGGGTCGACGAGCTCCGTGAAAATGAGTCTAATGGGCTAGCCGTCCAACCTATGAAATGGTTGAAGGGCAGTGGGCTGGTCTTAAAGAATCCGTAGGGTCGAGTGGATCGACCCTATCTCCATGGAGTCATTTAAACACACGCTGTCATCCGATGTCACCACTTAGTAAGCATTGTCATCCCTTTGATTTTCTGCCTTTTGCCATCACACCCTTCATCTCAACACCATCCACTGTGGCCTCTGGTCGTCACAAAAGTGCTCCGAGGGAACAAAACGAGTCTAATCGTAGTGGTTTTCAACTTTCGACAACAGAGAGAGGTGACAACGTCTCTTTTTCCATTTCGGTCTGTTTATTTTTTAGAGTGAATTGCACAAAATTATAAGTATTGTGCCATTTGTAACACAAAACTATAAGTATAGTGAATAATAACACAAAACTACAAATATTATACACTAATTTCACTTAAAACCCGATTTTAATTAGATTAACTAAAAAATGGTTCTATGTTTCTCCAAAAATTCTATAACTTTTTGTACATGTTTCATAATCCATGTGCAACCCATTTTAATTAGACTCACTCAAAAAGGTTGTGTAGAATTTAAACTAAAATTATCTAAAAACGCTATAACTCCTAACAATTGTTAGTGCCTCAATAAAATCCCAAAAATATGGTAAAATTCACTAATATTTTTTTATATGATGGACTAATCTAAAATTATTTTTAGCCCTAGGTTATATGGTGAAAAATGAGTTCCTTTGTAATGCACAATTTATATACTTACAAAGGAATTCATTTTTTTCACCGTATAACCTAGGACTAGAAATAATTTTAGAAATTAATCTATCATATAAGAAGAATATTAGTGATTTTTTTTTATATTTTGGGGATTTTATTTGAGGCCCTAACAATTATTATGATTTATAAAAGTAGTATTTTTGGAGAATTTTAGTTTAAATTCTGCACAGACTTTTTTTGGATGAATTCAATTAAAGTGGGTTACACATGTATTATGAAACGTATATAAAAAGTTTTAGGATTTTTAAAGAAACATAAGACTATTTTTAGGTGAATCTAATTAAAATTAAGTTTTGTACGAAATTAGTGCACAATACTTGTAGTTTTATATTACTAGGCATAATATTTGTAATTTTACATTATAAAGGATATAATACTTATAGTTTTATGCAATTCACTTATATTTTTATGAAACTTCCGGTCTATTTTAGTTGGGTAGAAAACACTGGTTGGGTTGATTTTTTTTTAGCTGCTAGTTGGGTTGATTAGTACTTGGTTCTTGGTAGGATCTGTGCGGTGAGTAGATGAGCAGTGTCATATCCTTTTAATTTGATCTAGGGCTTAGTTTTTTCTCAATTTGCAGAACATGGTTACTGCACTTGCTTCCTTATTGGTGATGCGTGATATGGAAATTATGATTCTATGTAATTTCTTGCTAATTTGTGGAAGTTGGAAAATGATAGCCAAATTATGTGTTAAAAACGTCTTCAACAATCCATGTCACTAGCTATAAAGGTGTTCATGTTATATTTTTGATCTACGTGGAGGAAAGAATGAATGAAGAGAGAGAATCAATTACTCCCTCAGTTCAACATAAGTGTTGTTTTTAGTTATTTGTAGTCAACTTATTTTAACTTTGGCTGCAAATTACATTTTATGTATTGAATTTGGATACTTAAAAATGACACGAATAGATTTGTCTCAAAAAATAATTTCATAATAGTATACTTTTGTTATATTTTATCAATATTACAATAAAAAGTAGTAGCTAACATTATATTTTGGGGACCACTTTCATACTCAGTCTATGGACCCATATAAACTTTATTACACTATTACTACCTCCGTTCTTTTTTACCTATCGTTTAGAACATCGGTACGATCTCCGATAAACACGTTTGACCATTACTTTTGATAATTACCTCTTAGTAAAATTTGATAAAAATTAGATGATGTCAAAGTATTTTTTATGATAAATTCAATACTATCATTTTTATGTGTTAAATCCTAATAATTTTGTGTATATTAGTAATCAAAGTTTTAAAATTTGACTGCACACATTCTAAGACGACATCTATTTGAGAATGAAAGTAGTATATAACCTATTACATACGGGCCCATATTAAATTTGGAGAATATGTTATAGCTGATCTTTATAGATGATATGTAGAAATCTTGTAGTGGTAATTGATTATATTATTGAAGATGCTCTAAAGCTGACTACGTATATTTCCTTGATAAAAGTTGATATCCAAGGCAGCATGCACCCATGCACATGGAATGCATGGTGCCAAATGCAGCACTAGAATTGGCCGAACCATTCACCCTAGCGGACCATGCGGGCATGGCATCTTTGGACTAAAATGACGCGTGGATCTGCATGGGGGCGGTTAGGAGAGTTTTTATTTTAACCTTTTCTCTATCTACGTATTTTTTGTTAATAACTTCTCTCCAACTGAATTTTCAAAAAATGATTCCTTTTGGGCATGGCATGGACTTCGCGTGGCAAGGATTAGGCCACACCATGGAGCTGCATTGGCTGGCCGAATGGGCTACCACTAGCTGAATTTTACAATCCAAAAATTAAAAATATATTGCAAAACGGACACATATATTTGTAATTTTTCGGATTTAAAAAATATAAAAATAAAGAAGCTGGATCAAGCTTGAGCGGAGCCTACCCGGGCCCATAAAGGCCGACCGACACGAGAAACTGGGGCTATCCGGCCCAGCCCAGCCCAGCAGCATCCTCCGCAACCCCTCACCTCTCCGTCCCCCATTCTCGCCGCCCGCCTCCGACCTCGCCGTTCTCCTCTCGCTCCGGTAATCTCAGATCCGTCTCTATTTCTTTATTCATACCAGCTATCTGTTGTTCTTCTCCGGAGGGATAATCGCCGCCGCCCTTTGCAGTTGGATCCGGGATCTTCCTCGGCTCGCCGGGAATCGCCGCGCACATGTGAGTAATCCGGTCCGGTCCGATCCGCCCCCATCCAGCCTTCGTTTCTTGCGTTCTCCTCGCGCTGATCTGTATCCAAGCATCGCGCGTGGATCGATCGGATTCCGTTGCCGGTGCTCGGATCAACCGTGCCTCTAGTGATTCGTGGATGCTTGTTTGCTTGTTGGAAAATTGTGCTAGACTCTTCTCGCAATGTAACGGATTCACGACGCCTGTTGCGAATTGATGCCGTGCACTGCATCCACGTGCGGTAAATTAGTAATTGCTGCGGCCGTGCTGGCTAGGGCCTAGGAGGGTCAGCCTTACCCAGCCTGGCGCATTGGCAGGATCGCAAGGATGATGCATGGGTCCTCAAATAAAGATTTAGGAATTTGGTACATATGTTGTTAATTTCCAGGTCTAGTTATGTGTCTGGTTCCTGATGCTCGTGTTTGTGCGATTGTTCTCTGGTATGAAGTGTGAACACTTTCATGTTGCTGATCCGTGTTCTAAAAAGTATTAGATGCTAGGCAGGTGGTTAGGTAGCGCATAGCGCTTAATCAGGACTAGACGGCGATTAGGTGGTAGGCGGAAGGGTGGAGCCTATCTCATAGGCATGGTAGGCAGCTAGCTTTTAGAGCAGTTGTGCTTATTCAGGTTTCGAAGCACTTGCCTCTGATTGCGGTGGATTCACCTAACCTGGCATTGCTGCGCTTTATATTTTGTTTCTACATGCAAAATTTTGGTTAGGTGCTTCCTCAACGTATCATTGAGAACCAATAGCTAAAAAGGAAGTTTCAACTCTATTTCTTGTTTTAATCTCTGGATCTTGCACTGTGTTACAGGGCGGATGAGGAGGTATTGGATCCGAAGGCGCTCCTAGAGGAACGTTCAAAGGCTAATTGTGTGGCACAGTGGTATGAGTATCAGGTGCAGTTCTAACTGGTGTTGAATGTTCAGTTCTGATTGATGTGCACACAAACCTGATTAGTTTATTCCTGTGGATTATATGTCCTATAAATTTGCTAGATAATTGTGCATTAGGCCATAGCACAATTACTGGAACTATTGAAGTGAACTTGTGGAATTATTGTTTTGTGTAAGTCAGATAGGCTGCTCTAACAACCAGCATTTCGAACAAGTTTATCTCAAGCTGCTTCATCAAGGCACTTCAATATGTGTTCAATTTATATCCTTATCTAGAAAGAAAATCTACTTTTTTCTGCAGAATATTGTACTATCTCTAGGAAAGGACCTTAAGAAGAAGACCTTCCATTAAATCCTACTTTTTTTAGCAACTATAGTATATTGCTGGGAGAGTAGTAGTAGTAATCGATAAGGCAGCAGTGGTTTATATCTTGGGTTTAAACCGCATTTGTACCCCACTCTTTATAGCTACAACCTAGCGTTTACGCATAAATAATTACTACCTCCGGTCCGATTTACTTGTAATTTAGGACATGGACACGGCCTCCTATACAAACCTTTGACCATTGCTTTTTCTAAGTACACATTAACAATAACGGTATAATGATATAGGAGAACTTTGATGATGAATCTTTAAATATCATTCTCATGTGACATATCTTAATATGTTAATGTATAGTAGTGGTCAAAGTTTTAAATGTTTGACTATGCATTTTAGGATGACATCTATGTTGGACTGAAGGTAGTAATATTCAGCAGCTACCTTGCTGCTCTGTGCTAACTGCTAAATGCTAATGTTGTAACTTCACAATCCTAGAACTTCAGGATTGGCTATTTAGTTGCTCCTTGCTTATTTTATCTAAGCATTTCTAGAATTGCTTCATGACCTGTTGGCCCCTATAGATTATGTTATCCTTTGCTTATTACCTGTTGTTCCTTCAACACTCGATCAATAGCTTATGCCACTTATTTTGTGCACAGAAATGTGTTAAGAGAATTGAAAATGATGAGACCGGGCATAAGCACTGTACTGGCCAATACTTCGATTACTGGAAATGTGTTGACAAGAATGTGAGTGCTCCTAGCTTGCGTGCAGTTTTATCTACTTATCTCGTTGGTCTGAGAAATAATTTTTATTACTTTTCTTTTAATTCATCAAGATCCTAGTAAAAACTAGCTTACTCGTGTGGATCATTTCTACTATGCAGGTTGCTGAGAAACTCTTTCATATGTTAAAATGACAAGGAAAATGCCCTATTTCGTGTTACTCTTTTCTACTTAAGTTTGGTAATAATCATATCCCTTGTGCGCCCTATAAACACCTATAGACAATTCAGGTGCTTAATATTTGTCAGAGAAGTTTTGGCTCTCGGATAACACAACAGTTTTGCCACTGTCAGACAACAGTTTTTCCACTGTCAGTTTACATTTCAGGTACCAGTAGTATCGAACTCTTTAAAGCAGGTTTCCTTCTGCATTGTTGGATAAATATTTTTCATATGAGATATTCCCAAGATTGTGACTGAGCGTCCAATGCTGTCATTTACATTTTTTTCTTTTGCCTCTCTGGTGCTTTTTTACTAGCATAGCCAATTATTTTGGCTCATAACGTAGATGAAGACTGAATAGCCAGTCTACGCTACTACTTGCTGGTGGTAATGAATTGTTGTGATCAGAATGTTCCACTGCAAAAGAGTCCTTTATATAGACGAAATGAAGCATGGTGAAGAGTCACTTGCACAACGCTTTACTAGCTATTGTCCAGATGATGTGGATGCCACATGTGGATGCTGTTACAAACAGCTTGTGGTTGATCCTACCTTTATATATAACCTTGCGCCCATCCATTACCATGAGTAGTGGGTGGTGGGGGGAGAAGCTTGTATAATTACATGTGGTCCATCTACTCCATCTAGTAGTGCAGTAGAGTGCAGTTGAAATGCTTACCTTCTATGGCGTTATCTGGTACATTTTGGTAGGGTAAAATCTGATGGCAATAGGAACCGAGTCAAGTGGTTTGGTTAAGTTCTTATTTGCTTGGTGTTTCTCGTGTGTCCTGTTTGCACTGGTTGTGTCATGCCATGGTGACAACTGACAAGATGTCACTACGCACTTGCGGTTGATATCTCGATCGGCTGACTTGGAATGTTAAATCAGTTATCTCCTGTGCCTGCCACAATTTTGATGCATTGCACTTTTTTCCTAACTGGATTAAATAGACTGGATTTTTTGACGCCCTTTTCTGTGTGGACAATAGTGATCAATGCACCCTCACGTATGATAATATGATCAGTGCACCCTCACTACGCCCTTAATGCAGTCGCATAGACGTACATTGAGCCTTTGAAAGTTCTATAGGTATATACGAGCTTGTACCTAACTGTATTTGAGGTTTGTGTTAACATGATTGCTACTATTTCTAGTTACCACTGTCGAACTAGACTTATTTTGAATTTGCATTTCGCTGTTTCAAAGTCTGCTACAATTATTTTTCTGAGGCCATCTAAGTTCCAAGTAGAAAACGGAAATAATATTTTTTCAAATGTATCTCTTGATTGTCGATGGATGAGATTGTTGGAATCAAACGATAATTACAAAGTAGAAAAGGCAACTGATGGTTGATCATTTGGCTGCTGAGGGTCTAAGCCAAGACGGCTGCTGTGTCATCCTCCAAAACTGAGGTTACGCCACTGGCTAACGGGACGTTCACTCACACTTCCTCTGAGCCGTTCCTCTCATAAGAAAAGGACGACCTATTTGATGTAGCCCTGAGCACCGGCATAACACCATGATCTTATCCTCTTTTCTGCTAGTTTTAGGTTCAGTTTGTTTGGTGGGATAAGGTTAGATGAGAGATGATCATCCATATTTTTGAGATGTTTAGTTGGAGAGCGGGCAGATGGGACTATCTGACTTTTGGGAATATTTTCTAAATATGTTGGATGGAGTGATCAATTCATTTTGACCAGATGAGGCTACCTATCTTAGCTAATTATGATCATTAGTAACATAATAAATAATCATGTTGTATTGCTAATTAGTATTTATTACTATAAAATTATGGTTGGTAAGTGTTAGTGTGTTTATTAAGTGCACTATTAGTGTGTCGATTAGAGTATGATTAGTGATAATTAGTATATTTTATTGTTAATTAATAATTACTATGATAAGATTAGTATTGATAAGTATTAGTACATGTTAATTATTATATGGTTAACTATTATTATTTAAAATTAAGATATATAATTAGTTAATTACTTCTATTCTACTCATCTTATTACTCCAACCAAATAGAAAACTGAATCATTCTATCCACTAACCAAATATACAATGGACATATAAAAAAACAAAGACCGTCATATCCCATCCATTTTGCCCTCTAATTAAACGCATCTTTAGTCTGATTGGTTTGTTTACCCTGTGGTAAACCTAAACCCTGTGCCTCCCATGATTAGTTCTTCATCTGCCTTGGAACTTGCTTCTACCATTCAGGGACACAAGCTAAGTTGTTGCATGACCTGTAAATAAATTACTTACGGCCGAGCTGAAGTGTACGGTGTGTGCTACTACCATAGAGCAGTAGCATGCTATCGTCGGAACGTAGGGAAGATTATCTGTCTACCATTATTTTAATTTGGTGCTCCACGCCTATGATTTCGTTTTCCATGGCTACTTGATTAATCTGGATAGCGACTGCTTTCTAAGCTTAGATATCAGATTACCTCCGAATTCGTGGAAATTAGATCGCCCAATTCAGCTTTGGTATCTGTTTGGGATGCATGAATTTTAATAGGAAACAATTCAATTCTCGCAGATATGGGGAAAAAAAAATCTTTCGTTTGAATCGGGAGTTCAACTCGAAATTGGTATGATCATTTGCGTGTAATGAGGGCCGTGGGCTAGAATCGAGTTTAAGAAAAGTGAGCTAGAAGCGGGTTGATTGGGGATCCAACTCGCATTTTTTTTTTTTGCCAAAAACAGCTCAAAAGTTGTTGCAAACAGGGTTTTAAGATCATCTCTAACGGTGTTTTTTAAAGTTTCGTTCTTTTCACAAAATGATTTTTTTTTCTTTTAACGTTTCAATGAATTTCCTTTACTGTTCTTTTCACGAAAGAATTTCTCTCTCATTCCCTCCACCGTAGGATTATGAGGAAAATAAAGAGGATAGGAGCAGAAAAAGAAATTAAGAAAGGAACGAAATAAAATAAATATAGTTGGAGATGGTCCAAGCTCGGTAGGATCATTTTACTCCTCTTAATAAATTCAACCAGATGGACCCGGGAGTTCAAATTACTACATTAGAGGATCTGAGTTCAAAACCCCTTATTTTACAGTATTAATTTCAATTCCTCTCAGTACACGCTAATGCAACTAAGTATGCACTAATCACTCTCTAAATACACTATTAAGCGAGCTAAGGATGATTCTGAATGGAAGTTCGATTTTGGCGCTGGCTGCCTGCGTTTGGGCAACTTTGAGAATTTAAATAAGTCGTGCTCGTTAAACAACCGCACGTTGCGTTTGGGCAACTTTGATAATTTAATCTTTTGTTTTTTTGAGAATAAAAATCTGTAACTATTTTTTGAAAAAAGCTCGCTGATTAACGTAAAATCTACCAGTACAAATTAAAGTCTGGACAATGTACAATTCAGTGAACGATATCCATGTATGTGCTTACTCTACAAATCGAAGACCCTACAACACAATATACTTAGACCATCTTCAGTAAATACTCTAAAAATTCATCTTCTATAACACTATTATAATATCACATAATACTATTACAGTATATATATTTTTTTATCTCTAGTAGCTACTATATTTACTATATTCTATTACTTTTTCTCTACTTTTGGGTCCATCGTCATACCTTATAAACAGTATTGTTGCATTTGAAGAGCTTTCACAAAAATAGCGATCCTCTCTCCTGACTCCATCACTGTAGTAGTAGAAAACTGGTTTTGCTGGAGCTGTTTGCTACCTAGACGATCGGCAAATCTTGCCACAGTATTAACAGCACGGTAGTATGAGGATTCTGCTGGAGCTGCCCTTAGTCTAAAAATCGTACGGCGCGATGAAACCTTCCGGCCGGAGCGGCACGAGGAACGCCCGCACCGGCGGCTCGGCGCCGGCCTCGGCCTCGACACAGCCGGAGCCCTTCTGCGGCGAGCCGAACAGTGACTGCCGGCACGTCGGGCACGTTGACCGTGCCAGGAGCCACCGGTCGACGCAGCGGACGTGGAAGCCGTGGTTGCACTTGGGCAGTACCCGGACGCGCTCCCCGGGCTCCAGGTCGGCCAGGCAGATGGCGCACACGGGGCCGCCGCCTCCGCCTGCCGCATGCAGCGGCAGCAGCCCGGCCGAGTACACTATCGTCGGCATCGCGCGCAGCGCCTTCCTCCGCGCCCTGGCCTGCGCCAGCCGCGCGGTCACCGACAGCCCCGGCTCGGCCGTCTGCTGCTGCTCGCCGCCGGGCGACATCCGGCTCGAGCACCGGAGCGCGCACCGCACGATGGAGTTGAGCCCCAGCGCGCAGATGAGCGCGCACAGGAGCACGGCCAGGATCATGACCACGTTCGCGTCGAAGCTACTCCCGCTGCCACCGCTATCGTTGACGACGTCGGCCGCCGGAGCTTCCTGCCCTGCCACCACCTGGCTCGCGGCAGCATTCTCCTTGTAGCTGCGCAGAGGAGCGAGCAGCAGCGCCCTCCTCGAGTATATGTGCCCTTCTTGCATGTCTGCTTCACTCTTGATCCTCTGATGCAAACTCTTTCTTCTCAGGTGAATCTGTTCTCTTGTATAGAAGGCAGGAAGCATACACACACACACACACTGTAACTCTTAACTCTGCAAGAATGTAAGAGTAAGTTTTTGCTGTGCTGAACCTGGAGTGGTGTGTGTGTGTCTATATATACACACACACACTGCAAGATTGCTGGCAACAATTAGATATGGTGTGAAGTTATAATTTTGGCTTTGCCATGAGTGTCACCATCACATCCACAGTAGCCAGGGAGCCAATGGAAAGGTGAGAAGGTTATCAAGCACCATGAGGCTGTGAGTGTGTTAACAGTGGTGGCTTCCTGGGGTTCAGAGGGGCACTAACTAGCACCTAGATGCACCAGATCTTGTCTGCCTGATCACGAGTATAAAGCAGTGTAAAGAAGGCAGCACACATGTAGCAAGAGAGCGATTAGAAAAGGAGATGACACTGAATTATTTGTGTAGTTGCACTCGTTTTCAGGCCATGTTGGGGGAGGCTGTATCTTTGACCTTTGCTAGATCAGTGGGTTCATGGCCTAGTGGACTTGGGTCAAACTCCGGTCCACGCAACAAAACAGATGGACATGTTCCATTGTTCTATCTATACGAGATCATAGCTCTGCAATGACTTGTGAGTTCTGTGTTCTGATTTATTAAGGCTACATTTTACTGTACTCTGAGCAAAAAAAAAAAAAAAAGATTATGGAGTGATAGCTTCAATATTTTTCTTATCATTTCTGTTGAAACTCAAATGAGATAGTAGAGTGAAAAGAGAATCGAGATTATTTCCATTGATTTGTTTACAGATTTATACAATGTGAAAGGGGGCAACTCCCCGTAGGGACACGGGTAACTGCTCTAGCAGTTGTTGCCGGCGGTTGATCCATTCGCAACAATTTCGCGTATCTTCCTGCCTGTTAGTCTGACTGACTGACTGGATTAGAGAAGATGCTAACTGCAGCAAATGTAGTGTTGTGACACTAGTGCCTTCTTGTGCCATCTATAGGAAGCATCTTTCTCCTTGCCGAAGAGGAACGGTCTGGTTGAGGGAAACATCATGATGTGAAGAAGTTACATTTGACTCGTTTGACAGTAACACGCACCCATCTTGTGATAAACTATATCGTCCTCGGGAGCAATCATGAGGCAGTAAAATACTCTGAATCATACGCGTCTGAGCATAATGGTGATCGAAGCAACTGATCGTTTACAGCTCACAAATCATTTTCCATCTTGTGATAAACTATATTGGTTTGTTTCAATCCCCTCCACTTTGAACCCTCCTAAACCACCTAGCGGCGGCGCCGTGGAAGGGGCAAGCCGGTTTGCGCAGCACGAAGGGAGGAGGGGCGGTGGCGTGTCCATGGGAGGGGGCGAGAGGAGGACGACGGGCGGTGCGAGGAGGAAGACGATCGACTCAAAGGGGCGCACCATACTTGTGGGATACCTCGTGCGCGGTACATAGTTTTTCCGGCATATGGACAAGTTCCAGAGCAGCATGATGGCCATAAGCGCCATTTCTCATGAAGTTGTTGACATCTACGTGTAATAAGTCATGATCTACGTGTCAGGTCTCTCTGCTTTGTGCTAGCTAGAGTGTGTAGCCCATGCAATGCAACCACTCAAAGTTACAATGATAGCAGAAAAGCTAAGACCTACGGGCCAGTCATATGCAGAATGTAGATGAAGCTAAAAAGGACAGCGCAAAATCCATACTGGTGCACATTGTCCGGATAACCAATGAACGGAAATTCACATGCAGAATGACAACACAACATCCATTCTGGGACTTCACTGCCTTACACCTCATCAGGTCATCTAGTTCTAGGCGAAAATAGAAATTAGGGAAAGCATAAAAACTAAATCTTAATAGAATCTGCATAGAGCCAAGCCTCTGCAGGTTTTCACTGAAGTACTTTTCATACGCAACAATGGTTTCTGGAAGAGGAAGTAAGAACATCAATGCCTTAGAATCTGAAAAGGAAGGGTTAGAGGCACTGCTGTAGCAATGTCTGGTATAAGCAGTTCAGAAAGATCATATCGAAAAAAATACACCTTTAACCTCCCCAACGCCCGAATTCGAGTCTTACGACACACTCGTGTCCTCATCTTCTATCTTTTAAACACCAAAGCTTCTAACAAATCTTTAAAAAGGAAAAACAGATAAGAATGCTGAAGTAGATTAACGGATGCAAGTCCAACGCATCTCCATCTATCTAATCTTTTACATACTCAATAAAAGATTATCCTTCCAACATTATGGCATGGCCAACACTGAGTAGCAAAAGGAGAAGAAATGGAAGCGCACTAAGTGGTTAAGCTGGTCCACATGTTCAAAACTTGATAGAAAAGCTATGGGGAAACCCAATATATACAGGAAACTAATAACAACTGACATGAAAATTAAGTGAAAAGGCGTAAAAGCAACCAAAATAGTGAAGTGATGACTAACCTTTCTTTGATTTCGTACTCTGCCAAACAGTGTCTGTTGGCGCCTTTTTTCTAGTTACTAAAAGAGTATCCAGCAATTTTTATGTTAAAAGACTTAAAATGTGCAATTTGGATGCAGAAGTTCCTTTTGAGTCCAGAACGTGCTAATCTATAATATAAATTTAAACCTCTATTTGGAACAGACAAAGAACTTGCAATGCTTATCCACCTACCGATACATATCCGAAAATGAACTGCTTTTGTTGGGCTTTCAAGGTTGAGTCCAGCTAGTAATGAATATGATATTTAGTGTATCTGAACTTCCAGTCTTATCCGACAGAAAGTAAGATTTCCCTTTTTGTTACTAGTGGCAGGTGAGGATCTCAGCGTAGATATATTATGTTGAGTCGACCACGACCAAGATAAACCGAGGGTTGCCAGTAAGAACCAGAGCTTGCAAATTGGGCCATGTTTATTGGAATGGTACGAGGCCTGTTACTGTAGGTACATCTCAGATACGGCATGACTTGAGAGTTAGGTGGGTCAGGCCAACATGACACATGCTTCTCGGGTCGTGTCTGGGTCGATGCCATAGCACATCGTGCTGTTATGGCTCGGGCTCGACCTAGCTACGCGCTTCACCCGGTCGCGCCTCGTTGAGCGTTGAGCCGTCGCCCTACCCCAACAACCGCCCCACCCCACCCCGCCCAGCTGCCGTCTCGCCTGGTTGGCCGGCTGCCCGCCCCACCCTGCTGCTGTCCCAATCGTGCCTTAGCCATGCCCAAGCTAGCTCGACATGACAGTGTGCTTTACGAGTCATACCGTGGACCGAACCTCTAGCACGCAGACTGACACAGCACGACTCATTTGGACAGGCCTGGTAAGAACCAAATTTAGGCCTGAATGTTATCGCATGTGACAGTCAAAACTTTGCTGGAACGTGAAAATAAAAAATAGTAAAAAATACTGTAGTGAGTTTTGGGGGTTCTACTTCTACATCTACAGTTTTACCTGCGAAGTGATCCCGCTTTGCTTTGACTGCAGCTAGATTAAAGCAACGGCCAGATCTGCATTTTACCAAGATTCGCGGTACATTTGTGGAAACGAAACAAACCGACCGTTTTTCAGTGCCTGCTACCTAACACAATAACACTAGTCCAATGGATGCAAAGAATAAAACCTGTGTATTTCCATGACAATGGCTAAATAAGTTCAAAACGACTTGCTATGCATTTCTGAAACAAAGCAAGATCAGTAGTACCACTGTAGAAGGTAGGCACATAGAGCGCCAATTTGTCCACTTTTATCACTTTGTTGCAACAACAGCATCTGCTGAAGTCCTCATAAAACAGTAAAAGTATATTTTATTCCCTTGAACTATCACGTTTGACCGAATAACCCCTAAACATTCAAACCATCCATTTTACTCTCTCGAAATTTTAATACCGGATCATTTAACCTCCTAAGCTGTTTCCAATAGCGGTTGTAGTGATATGGAAGCGATTTTTGATGACGTGGCTACCACGTCATCCGGCTTTTGCCACATGGCTACCATGCCATCTCTCTCTCTCTCTCTCTCTCTCTCTCTCTCTCTCTCTCTCTCTCTCTCCCGACACCATTCCCCACCTGAGCTCCACTGCCACCGTCGTGAAATCCACTACGACCGAGCCCTCTCCACCACATCCGAGCCAAGGAAAGCTCGGAGGAGCTTCTCCTCCACCTCCTCCCTCGATTTCCCGATTGAGCCCATCGCTCACCGGTCGGAGTTGACCATGTCCTGTCATCTTCCCCGCCTCTGACCGCCGCCTCCGTGCCTCATTGACACCATGCCACGTTGCCACCCCTCCAAGTCGACGAGCACCACGTTGAGCTTCCCCTTCACCTGTAGATCCTCGCACGCGCCCTCATTTGGCCTTGGCCTATCATTGGCGCGTTGCTCATCGTGCTCTTGAGCGTTGCCGCGCCACTCTCCTCGTCGTCAGCTGTGCTTCGGCCGAGTCCATCAGTCGAGGGCACCATAGCCGAGTTTGTCTCATCGAGCTGGAGCTTTTGGCGCTGTCGACTGGCCGAGCCGTTGCCGAAATCATCGCCAGCGAGGTCAGGCTGCCGCGTACACGCGTGTGAGTGGTGCGACACGGAGAGCTAAGACGGTGCTGTGCAAGGGGTGGCAACACAGCACACACGGACGTTAGCAGCACAACGGCGTTGGTCTTACGATCGAATGGCAGGTGACACAGACCGAGCATGCCTCTCCACCGGCGCCACCTCCTCCTACGCCACTAACATCATCGTTGCTCGGTCCACGCAGCCGCCGTCCCAGGTCTGGTCTGCGTGCATCGTACTTGGGCACCCTGGTCCTACTCCTGCCGCCGGCGAGCTTGGCCCATCCCCTTCCGGCGCCATCTTCTTTCCCCTTTACACTGTCTCCCTCCCTTCCCCTTCACCGGCACCGCCCTCTCACTCTCTCTGTCCTCTCTCTCATGCGTGAAAGGACCGAATGGTCCAAGTGGGGGTGAATTGGGCTATTAAAAGTTTACTCCTACCAAAATTTAGAATAAGTAACAACCTTAGCCTAGATGAATTGAAATATGACTACATGATTAAACTAGACGAAAGCACGAAAAACAAGCAAGCTAGAACACAAAGTAAATAAGGAAAGAAAATATTGCAGGAAGTAAAATGCTCGAATGTAAATATGGAAAAATAATGAGATGGACAAGAGAACACCGATTTTTTTTCTGAGGTATCGAGGATTTGGCACTTCCCCTAGTCCTCATTGGAACATCTACAAAGGATATTGCTCCCCCTTGAGTTACGAAGTCTCAAGTTCTCACTCATAAAACCAAGCACATAGCTCTTTTCGGGGCTCCCACAAGAACTCCAAGAGCTTATCGAGACACCTCCAATCACCAAAGACCGGCTAGGTGTTGCCAACCACCAAGAGTAACAAGCTAATAGCTTCACTTGATCAAGATCAAGCCTAGACTACAGCTAGATGCATACTCGCTACTTTTGAAGCACTAATGAAGTCCTTAACCTTCAATTAGGGACTTGAAAATCAACTCAAGTGCTCTCCCTTGCTTCTTGATGACATACATAATGTATGAACTCCTCTGGGTTACCAGTAAGACACGTAAAACTATGTGAGGGTGGTATTTATAGGCTAGAGATTTAAATTTAACCATTGCCTAACCACACACCTTTTCTGTTAACACTGGATGATCTGGTAAGTACCATCTCACTCACACCGGACAATCCGGTGAGTAGAAACTCCAGAGGTAACTGTGCCAGCTATCATTAACCGTTGATCCTCTGGTGTACTCATTCGGTGACCACTGAAGTAACACCGGATAATACGGTTAGAACAGCTAGGCCAAAATACTCGTTGCAAACCTCTCTGCAAGAATTAGTCCGGTGATGTCATCTTTGCCTACACCGGATCATCCGGTGAGTGAAGCCTCTTTTGAACCTCTCTACAACATTGCTCTGGTGCATTTGTCCAGTGATCACAATGTAAACATCAGACTATCTGGTGAGTAAAGCTTCATTTTTCTGCACTTGAAATTTGCCTCTGCAAGAAATAGTCCGGTGATCCCCTCTTTCCATTACCAGATAATCCGGTGAGGTCAAATTCATTTTCCCTTGAAAATTTTGCTTCTACTAAAAAAAGTCTAGTTCACTCACCACTCCAACACTGGACTATCCAGTGAAACACTTCAAAAACTTTTGAACACGTGTCACTGGAAAAAGCTTCTGGTGATTTTGCTAGTTAGACACTGGATCATCCTGTGCACTAAGTTCTCGTCTAGTCTAAACCAAAAGAAAAACTCCGGTGAGAATTCTTTTAAGGTCACCAGACTATCCAATGAGGAAAAGTTGTTGCTGAGCTCATCCAATTCAACCCTCTTTAACCTCTAACTTCTTGATGACTCAACCATGGGCTTCTATGAGGTACGTAGTGCTAGAATTTTATAAGTGTGCATCAAACAAGTCTACACTCACTAGATCAAGCTACTACTCTTAGCCTCTCTTTAAAGTACGATAAAAAAGACTAAGAAAGAAGACCTATACTACTCTAAGTGTCATTTATCTCCTTTGTGACACTTAGAACTAGAATATCTTTAATCTTGATGCACATGTCCTTTGATCGTCCATATAATCAACTTAGGAACCAAGAATGCCCAGTCATCATTGTGAATTAAATTTTTTGATACTCTTCAAAACACACTTGTTAGTCACGATGATATGATTGCCATTAATCACCGAAACACTTACCACTTACCTAGGGGCCTAGATGCTACAATCTCCTTTTTTTGGTGATTGATGACAACAAAAGAGAATAAAGAGAAATGAATTTAAGTATACCTTATCATACTAGGCAATTGACATCATATATCAATTAAGTAGGAGAAAGCCTAGCACTATAACAACCTGCCTGCTTAGAAGAATAAGAATTAAACAAGCATGAAATTAAACATAATGTGATGACAAGAGAAACACATCAAGAGAGAGAACCAAATAGCCTATCATTACATCAAAAACCATAAGATCCAACAAGCCAAACCTAATTATCCAAACTCCTAAACTCCCCCTGAAACAAAAACTCTCTAGACACTCATGCTAAGACTGTCTCTCCCAACTCCCTCTATCACTAGACTCTCTCCCCCTTTGGCATCTAAGCACCAAAAAGAGAACCCTACTAAGCATCCGGGATCGGAGGAGATGACGCTATCGAAGAAGGCCGCACTACGAACTGGGAAGCATCAAATTCAGAGTCAGAAGAGTCATGCTCAGTTGCAACGACGTCAGTGATAGGTGAGAGGGATCCTACTGAAGACTGAACACATGTAGAAGGAGCAGGAACCACTGTCAACACTACGTCGGGACGGGGGTCGGAGCAGGAAGTATCGACAGCCTGAGCTACCGTCTGCTGAAGAGTAGCCTTAAGCTCGTTAAAAGCTGACTGAACAACAGAAGATGACTCGATTGAGTGGTGCTGATCAAGGACGGTTGTCTATGGAAAGTCCTCGAAGCTGAGAGATCCAGTGTTTAAAGGAGACAACAACGAAGGAAGCATTGACGTCTGAATAGTCCTGACAGGTAGAGAGAAGACTCTGGTGGTTAAAAATGCTGAAAGAGAGAAGCATGACGATGTAGTACTCAAGAGACCACCAACACTACCTGAGAGAGGACTTGGGGCTGAAGCTGGTGCTGGAGGTGCAGCTGACAACTAAAGATCTGTATGCTGGAGAGGAATGAGAACATCCGAACGTTGTTCTCCCTATCTATCTGAAGTGATGCAAACATGGACTGCTGCTGCTACTGCTAGAGTGACTGCATGAGCACTGTTTGTTGCTCCTACTAGCGAAGCATATCAGCCTGAAGCTTCTCTTGCATCTCTGCCTGAGATGCCATCTGCTGCTGCTACATCTGCTGAAAAAGGAGTGTCATCTCTGACAGTGGTGCAGCAGGAGTCACTGAAGGAATCATCCTGGAACTGAGTAGGGGAGTCCTCCTAGGTCTTAAGAAACTCAAGAACCTGATCATGTGAGCAAGTAAATGTGAAATAAAGTGAACATATGGCTATTATCTAGCCAGAGATGTCCCCTCTAGGGATGGCAACGGGTCTGCTCCCGTCGGGTTTGCTGGAACAGACTCGAACCCGAAACCCGACTCGCCAAACCCGACCCGAACCCGAAATCAATATCGGGCGTAAAACCACCCCCGCCCCCGGCCCCGACGAGGACCCAAAACCTGACAGGGCAACCCGAAACCTGGCAGTGTGACGGCGGCGGGTCAGGGAGGGTCGGGCGCGGCGGGGCGAGCGAGCGGGGTGGGGCGGGACGGGCGAGCGGGGTAGGGCGGGCGCGGGCACTGGGTGGGCGGGGTTTCGGGTTTTGGGTGACACCCACGGGTGAAAAAACAGACCCGAACCCAAACCCCGACCTGAGTTAAGGCCCTGACCTGATAGCTTCGCGGGTTTTTTTTTTGCATCCGAACCTGCCCCCGTCGGGTCTGAAACCCGCGGGGACCTGACCCAACGGGGGAAATTGCCACCCTTAGTCCCCTCTACTATGGCATCATCAATCTCATAAAGAATAAGGTCCATGTTATCAAATCGCTGGTGAGTGAGGATAGAGAGGATCAACCATTGCTGCAAACTGGTGATAGCCTCTCCATAGCCGATCCTTCATAGCAAAATGTGTTTCAAGGCCAAGTGGATGGCCTTCGCCTAAGGTGTCAACATGTCTGGCAGTCTCAGCGGTCCTGGAGGAAACGAGTGCCTAAATAGTGGTATGATCTCCTCATCAGTGGGAAAGATACTACCAGCTAAAGGACGACGAGGGGGCTCGGCGTTCGGATGAACGACCTCATGAAGAAACCTGGAACTCGCCTAAACCCCCAGAGCCTAAAGTATCTTATTCCTGTATAATCTGATCTGCTCTCTCTGGTGCAATCCACACTGTGGCATAGAAGACTCTGACTCACTCTACAACATATCTATCCACACCTGTGAGCAGAGCTATAAGACCCAGGAGGTATTAAAGTGCTGCCTCATATCCACTCTCCCTGCAGCCAACTGCATGTAGTGTTAGTTGAGCGTCCTGTGCTGGCTCAACTTGACCTTCTTCCTGAGATAAGAGTGGAAGAAGCTCTCTTGCAGAATGGTATAGAACATGTGATCGACCCCCTCATATCTAACCGGGAAAACCACTTATCGATCGTCACAAACCTTAGTTTCTTGATCTTTGGTGACTTGTAAGAGGTCAAGTCATGCAATCGAATCTCTCCCTGAGGCTGAGGCTGCACTGTTTTCTCTAGCTCAAACTGCTCCTGCTTCTCCTCCTCTGCCACTGGCTCCTGATGAGCCCTCTGGCTCAAACTGCTCCTGCTTCTCCTCCTCTGCCACTGGCTCCTGACGAGCCCTCTTTCAACTGCTTGACTGGCCGGAAGGCGTTGAGCCCAACCCCGCTACAGGGCGAGTGCGGATGGACCGACACGGAGGAGAAACAATGTCTCTAATCTCAAAACCTCGCTGAGCGTTTGTTGCATCTGCCACTGCAATGGCATGATCAATTCTTTCTCAGCCTTTGACCTCTTCTTCTTCGGCTACTCAACGGCCTTGCCCTTGCCCTTATCACTGCGCTCACGACCCATCTGATAGGTAGAAAGATGAAAACAGATGAGAGAGCGCTTCGGGTTTTATGGTTTTGATATGAATTTACTCGAAATTGAACCCTAAGCATGAAAATGATACGAGAATTTGACGAACATGCTATGGATTCATGTTTGTGGTAGCAGATAATTGATCAATTTTAGAGAACTTGACTTGAATTTGAACAAATTGATCAAATTAGGCAAGAATTTGAGGCAAATTGGCTTGGATTTGAAGGAATTTTGCATTTGAAGCACAAAATTTTATCAATAAGCCCTAAAATACAAGAGGTTATATCTGAATTGCACCAAATTTATCAAGAATTTTCTAGAATTTTGAATAAATTTTCATGAATTTGGGCAAGTTTGCTTCAATTTGCATTTAGGGTTTGCAAAAAAATTGATAAATCCTGCCGAATTTGAGCTCACCATGAAGAATTGAAGAGAGGAGAACCAGTGGTGAGTGAGTAGCACGTTGTCCGGTGACCTGGACGGTAGCGACGGCGTTACGGCATGAGGCGACGGTGGTTTTGATGTGTGCGAGCAGCAAAGCGGAGCAGCAATGCTGCTGAGGTGGAGCAGGGGCGGCGGCGGTGGCGCAACTATAGCGGTGGTGGTGCAACGGCGTGCTGGCGAGGTGGAGACGGGAGGCGGCAAGTAGACGAGACGGGTGGGTGTACGGGCGGTGCAGTGAGATCGAAAAACAGAGAGAGAGGCCGATTGGGATGCCCTTACATGGCAGGTGGGACACGTGAAAAAATTCAAACACCAGAAGGTCCGGTGACGCCAACAGAGAACATCGGACGGAACACCAGACGAATTTTTGCAAAGAGCATTTTCAACCTCAACCAAAACCACCTTAATTCACCGGATGCTACGGTGATAGAGCACTGAGCACCGAATAAAATCACCGGACAAACTCTTAGGGAATTTTCACAAACTGCACACCGAATTGTCCACTGATTCTGACCTGTTCACCAGACAAAACACAGACCTTTTCCAGGGATGAACTGAGTTGACTAGCAGGATCACTAAACACGGATGATCCAGTGGGGACAAAGAAAGGAGCACTGGTCTATCCGGTGAGAAGAGAAAAAATTCTGCAGAACTAAAATCTCTCACTAAGTCTAAACTACGAACAACAAATAGCATAAACACATGTTTGGACTAGTTTGAGTGAAGCCCTTACGCTCTCAAACACTCATTTGCAAATATGTGCCAAATAGCTATAGCATACATAATTTTTCAATAAGTAATAAGAACTAAATAAAAAGAAGGGAGAAAACTCCAAGGTAATGTATGAGCCATATTCCCTATGAACTTAAAGATTGAAACTTTAAATTCGCTAGGACTTGACTCAACAGGCATTAAGCACTTACGTTTATTTTATCACACTTTTAGAGATGTATGTTCACATCAAGAACAAACAACAATCTCAAAGAGTGATATCCTCCTTTGTGATCTCTCTACTGCTAATGCACATGAAATGCATAATAAGTGCATTAAAGTAAACATGAGTGCAAGCTATATGACATGTGAATGGATAGCATAAAATAAATCTATCTTGTCATATTACATCCCTTCTCAAGCTTCTTCATGGCGAACCCAACAACATGCCTTGAGAGAAACTAGGGGGCTACCAACCGAAGAATAACTCATGTTCACCACTATCTTGAGAAGGTTAGACAAATACCTATCATGAAATGCATCTATATGACAAGGTATCACATGACGTTTGAAGCATCTATCACGTTTAACTCACTTTGCAACCTCCAAAATGTAGCTTCATCTAGAGGTTTTGTGAAAATATCCGCC
The DNA here is from genome assembly GCF_958298935.1 of Phragmites australis. NCBI lineage: Eukaryota > Viridiplantae > Streptophyta > Magnoliopsida > Poales > Poaceae > Phragmites > Phragmites australis. The sequence continues at coordinate 17,879,947 of NC_084926.1, forward strand.
AATTGATCTTTGGACCTTACACTACCAAGAGAAATATCATTTTTAGCCACATGATCTCTAAGGAAGTGATGAAGGATATCAATGTGCTTTGTGTGAGAGTGTTTAACATAATTATTTGCAATTTTTACGACACTCTTGTTGTCACAATGAGTAGAACCTTCTCTAGACGAACACCAAAGTCTAACAAGATTTGTTTCATATAGATAATTTGAGCACAACATGCTCCGATGACTATGTATTCAGCTTTCACGGTGGACAAGACTACGAAGTTTTGCTTTTTAGAAGACTATGAGACTAGGGATCGCCCTAGCAAGTAGCACCCACCTGAAGTACTCTTACGATCCACACGACATCCGGCAAAATCCGAACCTAAATAACATAAGAGTAGAAAACTAGCACTTTTGGGGTACCACAATCCTGTGCTAGGTGAATACTTTAGGTATCTAACGATCCTCTTAACTGTGCTAAGATGTGATTCCTTAGGATTAGCTTGAAAGCGAGTGCACTTGCATACACTAAATATAATATCGAGCCTAGATGCGGTAAGGTAAAGAAGCGACCCAATTATAGAATGATAAAACTTTTGGTCAACTAATTTACCCGTTTCAGCCAAGTCAAGATGTCCATTAGTAGGCATGGGGGTCTTGATTGGCTTATAATCATCCATCTCGAACTCCTTTAGGATGTCCCTCATGTATTTCTCTTGATGAATGAATGCCATTCCTTCAATTGCTTGATTTGAAAACCAAAAAAGTAGTTGAGCTCACCAATCATTGACATCTTGAACTCCCTAGATATCATGTCACCAAATTTCATACAAAACTCTTTGTTAGTTGAACCAAATATTATATCATCAACATAAATTTGACATAAGAAGAGTTCATTGTCGATGATTTTTGTGAATAATGTAGTGTCCACCCTCCCGATATTGAATCCTTACTTGATAAGAAAGTCACGTAGGCGTTCATACCAAGCTATTGGGGCTTGCTTGAGTCCATAAAACGTCTTATGTAACCTACAAACATGATTATGATATTTAGGGTCTTCGAAACCAAGGGTTGTTCAACATAGACAAGATCATTAATGAAGCTATTTAAGAATACACTCTTCACAACTATTTAATAAAACTTAATATTATGATGTGAAGCAAATACAATAAGAATACAGATGGCTTTAAGCCTTGCCACAAGAGCGAATGTTTCGTCAAAAATCCAAACCTTCAACTTGCGCAAAGCCTTGCACGACTAGTCTTGACTTGTTGCGTACTATCACACCATGTTCATCTTGCTTGTTGCGGAAGACCCACTTGGTTCCAATCATATTCTTGTCTTGAGGTCTTTCTTTAAGTATCGATACTTCATTATGGGTGAAGTTATTGAATTCTTTTTGCATAGCAATTACCTAATTTGGATCTTTAAGAGCCTCATCTACATGTGTGGGTTCCAATCAAAAGATAAATAAGTAATATTCATAAAATAAAGTATATTGACGAGAGCGAGTTCTTACTCCCTTAGATGGACTCCCAATGATCAAGTCAATTGGGTGATCCTTATAAATGTGTATTTGTTTCACTTGTGGTTCTTGAGGTGTGTCTTGTGGTGGTATAACATCTTGAGCTTAAACTTAAGCTTCCTTTTGAGAGATACAGACATCTTATGATGGAAGTGGTTGATCATTCTTTTCATCATCTTGATCAACTTTGGGGCACTATGGCCGTGTGGAGTGGAAGTAGAAGGTTCATTGCCTATATCCTCCTCCTTAGGCTTGATATCCCTAATCGCCATATTCTTCATCACATCTCTCAAGGGTTCATTGCCTACATCATCACAAGAAACACCTTCTCCTTAGGAGCCATTAGATTCATCAAACTCCACATCACAAATTTCCTCAACAAAGCCGGTGGCATTGTTGAATACTCTATATGCTTAGGAGTTCGATGCATAACCAATAAGAAAACTAATATCACAATGTTTTTTAAACTTACCTATGCATTCTCTTTTCTTATAGATAAAACACTTACACCTGAACACCCAAAAGTAGGAGATATTGAGTTTCCTCTCTATGAGAAGCTTGTATGGCGTCTTCTTCAAAAGTCTGTGGAGATATACTCGATTGGATGCATGACACGCCGTATTGATTGCTTCCGCCCAAAACTTGTCTGATGTACCATACTCATTCAACATTGCTCTTGCAAGAGTGTTCAATGTCTTGTTCTTCCTCTCCACCACGCCATTTTGTTGAGGGGTGTAGGTTGAAGAAAGCTCATGCTTGATTCCTTATCATCACAATAATCTTCAATTTGAGTGTTCTTGAATTTCGTGCTGTTGTCACTATGAATCTTCACAATTTTGACTTCAAACTCATTTTGAGCTCTTTTTGCAAACTTCTTGAAGATCCCAACGGTCTTGCTCTTGTCAACTAAAAAGAAAGTTCAAGTGTATCTCGAATAATCATCAACAATGATAAGGAAATAGAGATTATCACCAAGACTTTTGTAGTTAATTGGTCCAAAGAGGTCCATGTGTAGAATCTCCAAGGTTCTTGATGTAGACATCATTGACTTGTATGGATGAGTACTTGCAGCTTACTTTCCCGCTTGGCAAGCACTACACAACTTGTCCTTCTTGAACACTACATACTTCAAACTAACCATCGTTCCATTCTTGAATGCCTTCTTGAGTTGGCTCATTTCAATGTGTGCAAGCCGACGATGCCAAAACCAACCCATGGATGTCTTGCTGAAGAGGCATGTTGTCAAGCTCGCTTCATTAGAGTAAAAATCCACAAGATAGATATGTCCATATCTAAAACCTTTAAAGATTAGATCATTATGTTTCTTGCTAGTTATGACAACATTAACATCACTAAATAAACATGTGAAACCTAAATTACATAGTTGAGCTACGGAAAGCAAATTAAAACTAAGAGACTTTACTAAAAGCACATTAGAAATAGAAATATCATCGAAGGTTGCCACTTTACCCAAACATACCACATTTTCCTTAGAATTATCACCAAAAGTAACTTTGTCATGATCGCCCACTTCATCTTCTAGAGTGGTGAACATCTTTATATTATCGATTATATGTTGTGTGCATCCACTATCAAACATTCAATACTTTCCACTGACTTTGTAGTTCACCTACACACATAGGATCAAGCCTTTTTTTAGGTACATAATCAAATTTGGTACCTTTTATGTGAGACACAAGAGCTTTAGGCATCTAAAGTTGCCTAGGAAGCTAACCCTTCGCTTGAGTTCCAATGAATTTAGCCATGACTTCTTTACTTTTAAGCTTATGCAATAGGAAAGAATGATTATTGAAAGTGAACTTGTATTTAGGAGGCAAAATAGGAAAGGATTTAGTAGGAATTGGATACTCTCTTGTGTGGTGGCTGGTGACCTTGCAATGTTGGCAATATAAACCAACTTCTTTGATGAAGCATTTCTTGATCTCCGGTGACTTGGTGATGTTCTCCATCGGGTTTAGGAAGCATCCAAGGCCTCTCTTGTTGTAGTACATAACATTCTTCATGAGGATTTTTTTGTGCTTATATTTCCTCTTAGTCAACTGGGTCACACACAAATTGAGATTTACAATCTCATTCATGAGATCTTACTCCCTTGCATAGTTAGTCTTAGAAGATGATATAGTATCACATGGAGAAGAGTATGAGATATCAAGAATATCATTATAAGAAGTAGATGCATTGACCTTAACAATATCAATATTAGGCAATTCATTCATGCTTGGATCAATAGTATTATAAGTTAACTCAAGTTCTTGATATTTGCGTTTCAAGTCAACATGCGTAAGTTTTAGCTTCTTTTTACTCTCTTCAAGAGATTTGCTAAATACAACTACTTCATCATACTTTTTAGGCACATCATTGTATTTATCAATTAACTCATCATGACTAGAGCTAAGCTTAGCATTATCATTTTCAAGAGACTTGATTTTAGCTTTTTTTTCTTCTTGATGATGGTAGCATAGTCATTCATGAGCTTAGATAGATCATTAGGAGAAAGACCATCATCATTACTACTATCATTATCCTCACTACTCACCTTGTTATTACCTTTTGCCATGAGGAACATAGGTGGTGGAGGTAGCGGTGGATCATCATTGGTGATGGTGAGGCCCGCAAAGTCCTTGTCTTCATCATCACTTGAATTTTTTCTTGAGCTTTCGTCGGAGACCCATTCACTAACAATATAAGCCTTGCGGTCTCCACCCTTCTTGTTGAAGAGCTTCTTCTTCTTTTCGTCTTGACCCTTTCTCTTGTGCTTGTCCTTATCCTCATTTGCATTTATTCTCTTGCTCTTGTTTTTGTTTCTCTTATTGAGATGAAAGCAATCATATAATATGTGGCCATATGCACCACAATGGTAGTACTTCTTCTTGTCTCCGCCACCGAACTTGTCAAATTTCTTAGAGCAAAATTTTTTCTTCTTGGAATGATAGTTGTAGCCCTTCTTACCCAACTTGGATATCATCCTTGTGGTTCTTCTTATAAGGAGGGCAAGCTCGGTGTCGGAGTCATCATCATCATCTTCATCGCTTTCACTTATTGATGGAATCTTCACCTTCTTCTTCTTCTTGTCAATTATTTTGGCCTTTAGAGCAAGATTCTTCTTGGAGAAGGATTCTTCTTGATCTTCAAATAAGAACATCTCATGAGCACAAATCTTGCCCGCAGCATCGGTGACGGTCATGTCATTGATGTCTTTCTTATGAAGAAGAGAGATGACAATGTTGTATTGCGGCTTAGGAAGCACCATCAAGATCCTACGAATAATGTCTCCTTGAGACAATTGAGTGAGTTCAAGAGAATTAATTTCTTCAACAAGCATATTCATACGAGAATACGTATCATTGCATAGCTCATTGGGAAGCATCTTAAATTAATTAAGGTTGTTAAGTAGCACATGATATCTTTCCTCTCGGATTTTTATAGAACCCTCATGAATTTCACAAAGACCGGTCCAAATATCATGAGTAATTCCTTGCTCCTTACTCTAGAAAACACTTCTTCACTGATTCCCTTAAAAATAGCATTTTTAGCCTTAATATTCCATCTAATTTATTGTTTGATAAATAGTGGATCAAACCCAATGGAAATGGTTAGCCAAACTTTAGGGAAAATAGCCTCAAGATAGCTCACCATGCGAACTTTCCAATAGGAGAAGTTCTTTCCCTCGAACCTTGGCATGCTATTTCCATTCTCGGGGGCCATTCCTCTAGAATTTTAAGCCTATCAAGAGCACAAGACTCTGATACCAATTGAAAGGATCGAATGGCCCAAGAGGGGGATGAATTGCGCTATTAAAAATTTACTCCTACCGAAATTTAGAACAAGTAGCAACCTTAGCCTAGATGAATTGAAATACGACTATACGATCAAACTAGACGGAATCACGAAAAACAAGCAAGTTAGAACACAAAGTAAATGCGGAAAGAAAAACTTGCAAGAAATAAAATGCTCGAATGTAAATACGAGAAAATAAAGAGATGAACAAGAGAACACCTTTTTTTTCTGAGGTATCGAGGTGTTGGCACTCCCACATAGTCCTCGTTGGAGCATCCACAAAGGATATTGCTCCTCCTTAAGTCAAAAAGTGTCAAGTTTCACTCATGTTTGCCACTTCTCCATCTCCAGATTGGTGGGCATCAAACCAAGCAAATAGCTCTTCTCAGGGTTCTCACAAGAACTCCAAGAGTTCACCAAGACACCTCCAATCACCAAAGATCAGCTAGGTATTGCCAACCACAAAGGGTAACAAGGCAATAGCTTTACTTGACCAAGATCAAGCCTAGAGTATAGCTAGATGCACACTCGCTACTCTTGAAGTACTAATGAAGTCCTTAACCTTCAATTAGAGACTTGAAACATCAATTCAAGTGCTCTCCCTTATCTCTTGATGACACACACAGTGTATGAACTCCTCTAGGTTACCAGTAAGACCTGTAAAACCAAGTGAGGGGGGTATTTATAGGCTAAAGATCCAAATTTAACCGTTGCCTAACCACTCATTTTTCCTGTTAACACTGGATGATTCGGTGAGTACCATCTCACTCACACCGGACAATCTGGTGAGTAGAAACTCCATAGATAACTGTACCAGCTGTCATTAGCCGTTTATCCTCTGGTGTACTTATCTAGTGACCACTAAAGTGACACCAGACAATACAGTTAGAACAACCAGACCAAAACACTCGTTGCAAGCCTCTCTGCAAGAATTAGTCCAGTGATATCATCTTTGCCTACACCGCACCATCTGGTGAGTGAAGCCTCTTCCGAACCTCTCTACAATATTGCTCCGGTGCATTTGTCCGGTGAGTAGAGCTTCATTTTTTTTTTTGCACTTGGAATTTTCCTCTGCAAGAAATAGTTCGGTGATCCCCTCTTTCCATCACCGGATAATCTGGTGAGGTTAAATTCATTTTCCCTTGGAAATTTTGTTTTTGCTAAATAAGTCCGGTTCACTCACCACTCCAACACCGGACCATTCGGTGAAACACATCGAAAACTTTTGAACATGTGTCACCGAAAAAAACTTCTGGTGATTTTACTAGTTAGACACCGGATCATTTTGTGCACTAAATTCTCTTCTGTTCTGAACCAAAAGGAAAAACTCCGATGAGAACTCTTTTCAAGTCACTGGACTATACGATAAGGAATATTTGTTGCTGAGCTCATCCAATTCAACCCTCTTTGCCCTCTAACTTTTTGATGACTCAATCAAGAGCTTCTATGAGCTACCTAGTACTAGAATTTTATAAGTGCGTATCAAATCAAGTCTAGACTCACTAGATTAAGCTACCACTCTTAGTCCCTCTTTATAGTACGATTAAAAAGATTAAGAAAGAAGACCTATACTACTCTAAGTGTCATTTATATCCTTTGTGATACTTAAAACTAGAAGATTCTTAATCTTGATGCACATGTCCTTTAATCATCCATATAATTAACTTAGGAACCAAGAATACCCAATCATCATTGTGGACTAAAATTTTTGATACCTTTCAAAACACACTTGTTAATCACAATGATACGGTTGTCATTAATCACCAAAACACTTACCACTTACCTAATGACCTAGATGCTACAACGACCGGAGTCCTCCCCGCCCGGCTCCTCCTCCCCGGCCAACCTCCATCCCTCCGACCTCCCTCTCATCTCACCGGCGCCCTCCAATCTCCCTCTAGCCATCTCTTCATCCGCTCCCTCTCTCTGTTTCCTCTCTCTCTCAACCTCACACGCACATGAAAGAGAGAGATGACATGGCGAAAACCGGGTGACAGGTAGCCACGTCATCAAAAACCACTTTCACATCACTAAAACTGCTATTATAACCAGCTCAGCAGGTTAAGTGATCCAGTATTAAAATTTTGGGAGTAAAATTGACGGTTTAAAAGTTCAGAGTTATTCGAACAAACACGATAATTTGAAAAGTAAAATAGACTTTTTTCCTTAAAAAAAAGCCCTTGATGAATGCTATCCCAGTGCCGCTTGTACAGATTACAGAAGCACAGCAGAGTACCGTAAAATAAGTTTTGTTTGAGCACAGAACCTATGAGGCAAAGGTGACGAAACTTCCACCCATCAATTTAACTGAAGGAATTATTCTCATAGCAGCAAATAAGCTATGAGAATAATTCAAACCTCTATTTGGATGCAGAAGTTCCTTTTGAGTCCAGAACGTGCTAATCTATAATATAAATTTAAACCTCTAGGTGGAATAAACAAAGAATTTGCAATGCTTATCCACCAACCGATACATATCCGAAAATCAACTGCTTTTGTTGGGCTTTCTAGATTGAGTCCAGCTAGTGATGAATATGATATTTAGTGTATCTGAACTTCCAGTCTTATCCGGTAGAAAGATTACCCTTTTTACTACTAGTGGCAGGTGAGGATCTCAGTGTAGATACATTGTGTTGAGTCAACCATGACCAAGACAAGACTGAGGCTTGCCAGTAAGAACCAAATTTAGGCCTAAAGGTTATAGCATGTGGCAGTCAAAATTTGCTGGAACAAGAAAATAAAAATGGTCAAAATAACTGTAGTGAGTTTTGGGGGTTCTACTTCTACAGTTTTTCCTGCGAAGTGATCCTGCTTTGCTCTGACTGCAGCTAGAATAAAGCAACGGCCAGATCTGCATTTTACCAAGATTCGCAGTACATTTGTGAAAACGAAAAATAATAATAATATGACCGTTTTTCAGTGCCTGCTACCTAACACTAGTCCAATGGATGCAAAGTATAAAACCTGTATATTTCCATGACAATGGCTAAATAAGTTCAAAACGACCTGCTGTGCATTTCTGAAACAAAAGCAAGATCAGTAGTACCACTGTGGAAGGTAGGCACCTAGAGCGCCAATTTGTCCACTTTTATCACTTTGTTGCAGCAACAGCATCTGAAGTCCTCATAAAAAAAAGCCCTTGATGAATGCTGCCCCAGTGCTCCTTGTTCTACAGATTGCAGAAGCACAGCAGAGTACCGTAAAATAAATTGAATTGTTTGAGCACAAAACATGAGGCAAAGGTGATGAAACTTCCACCCATCAATTTAACTGAAGGAATTATTCTCATAGCAGCAAATAAGCTGCACTGCAGAACACATTATCACATACAGAAGGAATGGATACACTACAACATCACACATTAGGACTAACTCAACTCACGAAATAAACCCCCTTGCAAAAGGCTCATTACTTGTGGAGGCCACATAGACAGTTGTCCATGCCTACGTCTCTGGCAATGCAGGGGGGATGACTTATTCCATCCTGGTACCAGGTCGCACGCTTCTCCACTAGCTCATTCAGGAAATAGTCCAGCTTGTCAATGGTGACACTGGGCATCACCACAACATGGGCGATGTTTCCCTCACAGGCGAGCTGCCACCTTCGCACAAACTCCTCATCCTTTGGCCTTTCAAACACTACCGTGCTGCTGAGCTCGTTAAGCATCGCTCCAATTCCTGCTTCCTTGAGGCGATCTTTTAGGTAGTGTGCGTTTCTCAAGCACTTTTGAACTTCCTTCTGAAAGCCTCTGTAGCCTTTCCTGTTGAGGGTGTACCACAGGAAGATAGGAGCATGGCCGTTCCTGCTTCCCATGATCGTCGCATCCCTTGATGCCAGATACTCCACGTTCCTAGAAAGGGCGTTTATGTGCTCCAATCTTGTTATCTGGACACCACATGGCATGGGGCACCCAACAAACTTGTGTCCAGAGACGCTGACACTCCCAATAGGCTTTTTAAATGTCACTTTAGGTGCCTAGTCAAGATACATACACAGATATCAGGAGAATGAGCCATCAAGGTAGATGTGCAACTGATATAGTTGAAGGGTTAACACTGGATAAATGGGTACGCATGGCAATCCGAAAGTCACCTTCTTAACAAATGGTATCATCAATCCAAAAAGGGCGCCATCACAATGGATATAAAACCGATCTTCAAAGCCACTTTCCTCGAGGGTTTTGATAACCGAGTCTAGATCATCAACTGCTCCCTTCACAGTTGTTCCTGCATATGGCAATTTTGCTTAAATGCATAACACATGTGAGAACAAGACATTAGTCTAGGGGTAAAAACTCACCAATGTTGACATTAATAATGGCAGGCTTGTCTCTGTTCTGCAATAGCTTTCTCTGGAAATCAGCACAATCTATTTCCCCAGAAATAAGGGTGTCAACTTTAACACATTCCATCCTGTACATCCTTGCTGCTTTGAATACTGAATAATGGGACTCACGAGAGGCATACAAGATTCCATCAGGGAACACCTCTCTCCTGTAAACAGTTAGGAAAGAAGATTTAGTACAGAAGTGACATTTCAAATAAGCAGTGATATATTGCAGATCAAAGGTGTATGCAAGTAAGTAACAAGGGCTTTTCAAGTATTACCCAACAAGAATCCCATGCAGATTTCCTTCTGTGCCACAGTTAGTAATGTATCCCCAGTACTCCTCCTTTTCTAACTCCCAGAGGCGAGCAAACCAATCCAGCACTCCCACCTCAAACTGCCTGGAATGGACACCATAGTTGCTCTCGATGAAGGGGTCACCAAGGTTGTTAATGGAGAAGTGCTGCAGCTGGGCCAGTGCACCATAATCGAAGTCCAGATTGTATGGGTAACCTTCATGAGAACAAACAGATGACGTGAAATGACAATATTACATTGCTGTCCATTTTTAGTGCTATTACGAAGGCACATCCATATAACTGGGCCAATTTGTCCCACTGGACTCTTTTGTGGTTCGAGGGGGTAAGGATAGGCAGCATTACATCAGAATTCGGCAATTCATGCAGAAAATAAAAATGTGGCGATAAGGAAGAATCATAATTGGATAGAAACAATTGACTAGAGAGGGTTCTTCTATCTCTACTTTATGATTATTATGGCCCATAAGCTCCTAGCACTTTCATTACAAATCAGTACTTGCGCTGTATCACAATGTGTAGTTTCATTACAGTTTAAGGTTGAATTTCGGAAAAGTGGAACATATGCAAACTCACTAGAATTTCAGTCTTTTTCACAACGATAGTTCCTTTTTAATAGTTTTGCAACAAACGGAATCGCAGCTGCACAGCTGCTTGGGTACCCATTGTTCAACCAAGCATGGATCTATAGTTATGCCAATATCATTAACTTCTTTTCAAAGTAAATGCTGAAAGCTTTAATTAGAAGCAGAGCCTTTCCTTAGTTGCAAAACACATGTAAAGCAGATGGTAAACTTGTGGTAGTTCAGTTCACATCTATAAGATCTATTACGTAGATTAGAAACCAATGATAGATGTATTAAAGCTGAAAATAAGAGAATTGAAATATGACAATTTTTTCCCACAAAGAAAACACCGACCCCTAATTATGTGGACTCGCATTTTTATTAGTGATTATCTCTTCCACGCTCAGATGCATTACATATGCGACTGTATTTCACAATCTCCATATTATAATTCAAGAGAAGAAATTGCGAGGGAAGCCAAGGACTCCATGCACCAGATGTGCAAAACAAGAGCCCCATGGCAACTTAATAATCCCCGCAGATAACTACTGATAAAACCTGCTCACACAGTAAAATTTGTTCTAAATTCGCACTCAAAATGCTACAGGCGCACAAGCATCCCTGCACTCCAGCGTGAGGCAATTACAAGACAAGAAGAATGAAGGCAGCATTTTTGGCTCACTCGAATAACCAAAATAGCAGAGCTCAAGACATCAAAATGTCGCTACCCGGAGTGCTGCAGGCGGCCAATCCGGCCCCAGATCGTCCGGCACATACGCGTGTCACGAGATCGGGTTACCACGAACGAGACCGGGACGGAACAGAGCAAGGCAGAATCGACGGAGCGGGAGCGGCGCAGGTAACGTACCGAGGTGGTGCTTGGTGCGCTCGACGAGTGAACGGCGGTAGAGCGCGAGGACGCTGGCCATGGTGGCCTCCCGCTCGCCAGTCTCCTCGTCGTCCGCATCTGGCTCCTTCACCGCGAAGCAGGATGTGTGCACGTTCCTCCCCATCACGATCTCCCTCCTCCCGTTCCCAGTCTCCTCCCCCTTGCCCTCCACCACCGCCGCCGCCTCCGGATTCGGCGCCTTCCCGAAGCCGTTCACGGTCACCGCCCCCGCGCCGGCGGCGCCCAGATCCACCAGCCCGTTGCCCACGCTCCCCACCATCTTCGTCGCCGCGGGGAGTTCGGCGAGGCCCTGCGCAGATTTGGGGTGGGGGGAGACAAGACCACAGGGAATGCGCAGCGGAGGAGAGCGGGGTTAGGAGGGCTTTGCGGGCTTATTTATAGGCTGGCGGCGAGAAACTGATCGCCATTCGCCGGGAGGCGGTCCGGGTCCGACTCGCGAGTTTTGCTCGCGAGGCAGGTCGGACGCGGTGGAGGGCCGCCGCGGCTAGATATTTTCGCTTGACTCACTGAACGGTGGGACCGGTTGTATGTTGGCCCTACTGGGCATAGAACATGTGGAAGGCAAGGGATGGGTCGAGATCGGTGGGCCTGCGGAGATGTCGTGACAGCACCGACGTGGCTGTCGTTTCTCACGGACGTGCGCTTGCTTACCAGAGTATGCCAGGGAAAAATATTAGGATAACAAATTTTATAGGATTTATCTATAACGATTTTTGTGATATTTTATTTATGTTATTTATTATGTGATTCAATAACTAGGTTAAAGAGGAGGATAGATATATGTTATCATAGGAGAAATAATCTTTTGTAGAACTGAATTCTATAGAATTTGCTTTCAAAATATGGAGTAGACACCACACTACTGTTTACTGCCGCCATTGAGTATTATATTATACATACACCTTTCGCATCTATTTTTTTATACCTCTCTACTAGATAGATCTGTTCACGAGCTTAGAAAATTATGTTTAGACCATCTCTAACCATATTCTCTTCATTTCGTTCCCTTCCCAATTCTCTTCTCCGTTCTCATTCCCTTTATTTTCTCTCATCTCTAACAGCTTCTCTTCGAGGGAAATCGCAAAAGGAATGGAGAGAGAATCTCGTCCTGGAGGAAATGACACTGAAAATCCCGTCGTGACGGGAACCGTGAAGGAAAACCGTTGGAGCGCTGAAGGGAACGAAAATCCCTTCGTAAAGGGATTATGGTCCCTGAAAGAAAACTGTTAGAGATGGTCTTACTAGAGGATACGTGGAACATATCACATTTCTATTGCGACATCACGCAATAAGTGAGAAATAACAAAATTACTTTATAGAGGCAAACCTAGTGAGAAACGAGGGTTAAGCCTAGGGCTCAAACGCTCGTGGGAACGGAGCGAACCATCGCTCATACCACCGAGCTAGCAGTCTGTTCTCCTTTGACATCTATTCTATACACTTGAAACGAGTTGCCGTTACCTCGAAACAATATGGACGGTTAATGGAGCACGGGGAATGGCCCGTAAAAGAGTAGAGCATCTTCATCCGTAGGGGTACGTTGAGCTACTATCATGACTTCATGAAATTCTGTTGCCGACGTTTAAAGTTTGAGCATTTGGCCAGCTTAGTTAATAACGAGAAAGTAGATTCAATTAAGCTAAATACCCCCCAAAAAAAAAAACAGAGCCTAAAACTTTGATGCATCAGTCATGTCGTGTACGTGCAAGATGTTTTTAGTCATGACTCGCTATTCTGCCTAAGCTTTGGTGATACCTAGATCCTGCTGAAGAGGAAGACAAGGAGGGTTTGCGACACAACATTCCTAGTGTGGATGTATTGACTAGTGATCTAAAGATGGGGATTCGGGGGTTTGCCATGTCGACGGGTGTCTTGACATGCATGCATTGTGGTGCCCTAGTGAAGGATTTCAGCGTGGATGCATTGTGGAGTTGTGGCGTCCTGGCACGATGGTTTGTCGATGAATTTTGCAACCACAATTTCTTTTTTGAAACCATGCCACAACCACAATTTTGTAGATAGAATTTCTACCGATTTTTGTGGTTGTATCTTGGAGGTGTGGCGTCCACACACAAAGAAGGCTATCTCATGCAAGCTAAGGTTTAAATTTCGTCTATCTATGTTTACTTTCTTTCTTTCACATGGTCATAAAAAACACTTGTTAGACCATCTCCAGTAAGAATCGGCATCTGTACTTTTTCCACTGCTACAGTATTTTTGCCGACTGCAGCTCACTGCATCAGGGCTCCAACAGACGCACTATCTGGCTCTACAGGGATGCCGAAGCTGCTTTTTTGCCGGTCGCTAGCGGCAACTCTGCGGGAGGAAAAAGACTACCGTATTATTGTTTATAGGGTATGTACGTGGATCCGAGGGAAGGAGTAGAGTAATGAAAGGAAGGAAATAGAGTAGTTGTTGGAGATGAAAAAAATAGGGAATACTGTAATAGTGTTAGAAGATACTGTAATAGTGTTATAAGAGATGAATTTTTAAAATATCTACTGAAGATGACCTTAGATTGCAATGTTCACCGGTCTACAGATGACTAGATCCGATTCTCCCTAAAAAAAACGACCTCCTCGGATATTCCTTCTAGTGCTCGTAGATATAGGGGCTGTTGTTTGCAGCGCTGCTACACTCTTGTACCCCTTCTATAAGTATGTGTACACCATGAATGAATATATACCAATTCAATCTTTCACACTTTCGACACTGGATGTCAATCTGGGTATGGAGAGTTTGCAATCCAAATCCTCCGAGTTTAGTGCGCGCTGTTTGAAGTAAATGCTCAAATCTCCTACAGAATCATGTTTAATTAATTCATCCAACATAGCCCCTACACTTGTTTAATTTATCACTGACATATGCTAGATTTGCCGATGGCCTTATTGTCTCTATCCCTAAAGATCCGGCCAGAGTTTCTTATTACGCACTTGGGTTGGTGACACTTGCTTAATCTTTATACTACCTCTATTTTCTGTTATAGGAATTTGATTTTATTCGTAAATAGATATCATTTTAGATTTTTAAGATAGTGTTTTACTAGAGTAACTATATTAAAGAATATTAGAAAATAGAGTTTTAATTTAATGAGTGTGGTGAATTAGTGACTTATGTGCTATTGATTGAATATTAGAGAAATCGAGAGAGATAAATATGTCATATATGAAAGAATTTATTACAATAATTTTTTTCTGAAGACTAAAACGAAATGTAAAAGAAAATAGAGGTATAGTTGTAAGGGAGGTGAATCGATGCCACGTGGGATGATCCGGTGTAATCTCTCTTTATAGTTGAAAAAGGGAGGGAGGCGAGTCGATATACTCGTCAGCTCCCGTTTTCTCATCTCTCGTGCGCGATATCTCGCGTGCATTGTAGCTGCTCGGACTCATGGACCTGACAACTGGGGCCATGCTCGTGCGGGCCCGGAAAAGGCAAAATATCGAGATTCCGAATCCGTCGCGTGAGAGCGCCGCGGCCACGCACGGGAATCTCGTGGGCCCGCCCGCCACGCTCGTCTTCGAGTCGAGGCCACCAACCAGGCAGCCCCACCCACGTGGCGCCGATGAGTTTTCGTGTACCGATTTGTCACGGTGAGGGCAGCTCTCAAAGCACTGTACTGATATCACTGCCACATTTTTTTTTGCCCAGCATCATCCAGCATCTGCTCCGATTTCCTAGTGCTACACGGATGAGAGAGAACAGAGATATCTTAAATTGGGTACTTTTTCTTTCACTTATTACTGCCAGTAGAGATTAACACGTGAGTTAGAAGGATGATATGAATAATAAAAGATAAAAAATAAAGTAGCGGTTAAAGATGAAAAAATATAGGATGCATAATAATATTACAATTCAAAATATCGACTAAAGATAGTCTAAACTTCTCCTTTCACCGTGTTTGAGACCAACAAAGCAATCTTTCCTGCAGTGATCTAACGCGACCTAGAGGCATCCATTTCACCTTTGAAAGTATGCATGATTTGGTATCCCATGAATGCATAGAAGTGGCGATCATCAATACTGTACAATATAGGGGGGGGGGGGAGCGAATCTACCATGGGGGCGGAGGGGCTCAAACCTGGTGGAATTTGAGCTCAGTTTAAATAGGTTTTTAGTGTGGCCCAAATTTATTTAAAAAAAGTTAGTGATGGTATGGGAGAGGCACGCGGGGTTTAATCATATATTGTCTAGTCATGATAAGGTTAATATTGTTTTTATGGTAATTTCAGAAATATTGTACAAAATTGCAAAATTACTAAAAAAAATAACCCAATCACGCAATGGTTTAGTGAAAATCAATTTTCACGTCTCGATTCAGCAAAAATTAAATATTTCCACTATTTGGAAGTGCAAAAAAAAGGTACGCTACAGTATTGCGAAAAATTAATTTTTCATGCTACTGTAGTGAAAACCTATTTTTCCTTTTTTTTTTGCGAAACTCTGTATATTTAATTTTTGGTAACCATGATTTGTGTTAATACATATTTTTGTTTTTTTTGCTATCAACTGAAGAAAAAAGCTGCTGTAGATCATGCTTTATGTATTGAACCTTATATTAATTGTAGACATGCTTTGATGCTTTTCCAAAATAAATCTGCACATATCATAAAACGGCTGGCACTGTGTACTCTCTGTTAGAAAATAAATTGACCACTCTCTATCAAATCTGAGCTTTAAATATGCATTAAAAGTAATTCAGTTTAGTACTTAGATCAGCCTAGCGGATAACCAAGCTTTGCAGTCTCGGGTTGTCCACCGTGCTTCGCTCTAGCAGATTAGCATAATCAGTGGCTCATTGTCCAATGTGAAGGAAGAAAATAGCTTGCTAATTAACTATCTTCTCTCTTGCAGGATCAAGTTCCCTCGATTTCTGTCAGAGAGGAAAGCGGAAGATTTGTGAAAGTGTGGAATGAGCGAAACAATCACAAAATAATAATAGTATTGCAGCCACCGGATATACATATAGAGTACAGGAGAATCGTGCAATGAATACATGCCAAAGATAGCTAGGCAAAAGATGGAAACTATCTCTGAGATGAAGCCGTGCTGATATCCTTGGCGGTGGCTCCAGATTCCTTGCTTGCTTGCGTGTCTACGCCTGCCTGGATAAGTGCATGTTGCTGCTCCAGCCGTATGCTATCATGGCTCATACGTCCTGTGTATTTTTATATGTCTAACACTCCTCTACAGTCCAGAGGAGGAGGTAGCGAACGTTTAGATTAGACCTGAATTCCGTGAACAATAAAGAAGGTAGGTCTTTAGTGAACACGTCCTCATACTGAGATGTCGTCGGGATATGAAGAACACGCACGGCTTGAGCAACAACACAGTCACAGACAAAGTGCAACTCAATCTTAATATGTTTGATTTGCTGATACGGGACTAGATTAGTGGAGAGATAGGCAACACTAATGTTGTCACAGTAAACGAGCGTAGCATGCTAGAGAGGATGGTGAAGTTCAGCAAGCAATTGTCGCAATGAGGAAGCTTCGGTCACAACATTAGCAATTGCTCGGTATTCAGCCTCTGCACTGGATCGAGAGACTATATGTTGGCGCTTGGGGGATCAGAAAATAAGATTGTCTCCAAGAAACATGCCGTAGCCAAACGTAAAGCGGCGGGTATCTGGACAACCAGCCCAGTTAGCATCAGAGTAGACGACCAATTCCGAAACAGAGATGCGGTGTAGTTGTAAGCCAAAGTCAAGTGTGCCATTTAAGTACCGAAGAATCCGCTTAATCGAAGCAAAATGGGGCTCTCGAGGGTCATGCATGTGAAGGCAGACTTGTTGGACAACATAGGCAATATCAGGCTGGGTGAAGGTGAGATACTGTAAAGCGTCAGCGAGACTCCGATAATGGGTGGGATCAGCCACGGGGACACACCATCGGCTGAGGGCAGCTTGGCACTGGTGTCAACAGGTGTGGAGTACGGCTTGCAATCATTCATGTTGGCCCGAGTAAGAATATCTAGAATATACTGCCGCTGAGATAGAAATAGACCACCATCATGCCGACTAACAAAGACACCTAGAAAATGATGAAGAGGGCCAAGATCCTTCATGGAGAATTCATGCTGCAAGGCATCAATGGTTTGCTGAAGTAGAATCTCAGAGGATGCAATAAGGATTATGTATCAACATAAAGCAATAAGTATATGGTGTCATAGCCACAACGAAAAATAAAGAGCGACGAATCAAACTTGGCACCAGTGAACCCAAAGGAGAGGAGAAAAGTAGCAAAATGATTGTACCATGACCGAGGCGCCTATTTGAGACCATATAATGATTTGTTAAGGCGATAGACGCGATCAGGCTTAGAAGAATCGACGAAGCCAGAGGGTTGGACTTAATAAATTGTTTTTGTGAGGGTGCCGTGTAGAAATGCATTATTCACATCAAGCTGATGAATAGGCCAACCATGGGAGAGAGCAACAGTGAGAACCGTCCAGATGGTGGCAGGCTTAACGACAGGACTGAAAGTTTCATCAAAGTCAATACCGGAATGCTGAGTGAATCCACATAGGACCCAATGAGCATTGTAATGATCAAGAATACCATTGGGATGAAACTTATGACGATAAACACATTTGCCTGATACAATATTGGCACCGACAGGTCAAGGTATACGAGATCCCATGTGTGATTAGCCTAGAGAGCAGTTGTCGGAGGATTAACTCCAGTCGCAGGGATCCCGAGGTATTCGGGTCACAACACTTCCACCCTTTTCGCTCATTATCATATCCAACGAGACCCCTTTTTAGAGATTCGGCCGGGGGGATGATCCTGAATACGTTCGTTGGAGAAATAAATGGAAATGAATGCAACTGCCGGTGGTGGTGGAGTGACCTAGTGCAAGAAGAAGTGAATACACCGGAATTTAGACAGGTTTGAGCCGCACGGGGGCGTAACACCCTACTCCTGTATGAACTCTATCAATGTCTCGAGGAAGTCCCTCAAGGATGTTGCTGGTTATAAGGAGGATCTCCTATTCTAAAGCCTGGGGCTCCTTGTTCTTCAGCCTGTCTCGAGCTGCTCACTTCTCAGCAGTGTTTTTCTTGCGCTGTGTTCTTCTGAGCTTAAGGATCTATTCCGGATGCATTCAGCTATATGTTTCGCTCTCTTCTCTTTTGCTTTTGTGCCGCCGGCTGCTTTAAGTACCGGCCGGCAGCAACGTGCCCCGAACGGGAGGGAGGGGGCACGAGTTCTGAGACACCATAAATGGAAAAGGCGTCATCATTTCCTCTGGGCGAAGTGACCGGGGGTGAAAAATACGGCACACGCCCGGTCATCCGTAAC
Organism: Phragmites australis; assembly: GCF_958298935.1. Classification (NCBI taxonomy): domain Eukaryota; kingdom Viridiplantae; phylum Streptophyta; class Magnoliopsida; order Poales; family Poaceae; genus Phragmites; species Phragmites australis. Next base: position 17,898,676 of record NC_084926.1, read on the forward strand.
CATAAATGCCAGGGCAACGGGCGCCGTGGAGAGGGCCTACCGGGCAGCCGCAGAGCGACCCGGCGTGCCCGCCCTATCTTGTTCCCCTGCCACAGCAGCGCGGCAGACGGAACGCCTCGGCCCTTACGACGTTATCCTGAGACGGGCCGGATGGCACGGGACGGGACCCGTGCAATTAATATCCCTACGCCTCTCTGCCAGAACGTGATAGGAACTGACGTTGAGCGCAGCGGGAGCAGTTGGAGGTGACAGGCCACGCACGCTCTTTAAATGCGGCCTCGGGCCTTTGACTGGCTGACACCCTATCGGTGGGCCCCTCGGGGGTCTCCACCAGGGGGCTTTCTGGGTCATCGGGGTACCGAGTGCTCAGGGGTACTGTTCACGTCCCCGAGCACTCTCTCCCGAGAACGCCCATTCTTGTCCTCGGAGGACCGAGTGCTCGGGGGTACTGTTCACCTCACTGAGCACTCTCTCCCGAGAACGCCCTTTCTTGCCCTCGGGGAACCGAGTGCTCGGGGGCTGCTGCACGCAGCCCTAAGCACTCTCTCCTGGAACTTCCTTCAATGAGTCCTCGGGATACTTGGGTGCCTGGGCATGCTTTTCCTGGTACTTAGCTCTCCTAGTCACCGGGGGACTAGGGTGCTCGGAGGTCACCGTTCATCTTCCCGAGCACTTTCTTTCCGGTACTTAGATTTCGTGGATCATCGGGAAACTGGGGTACTCGGGGGCCACCGACTGCGGCCCCGAGCGCCCCCTCCAGGGACTTGATCTTTTCTCACCTCGCGGGAGAGACTCCACGGGATGGCGCCATGTGGCGGATAGCTGGTCTGGCCTCGGGATTCGGGGACCCCCGGTTCCTGATACACCGACAGCAGTGAATTCCTCTGTCATCGCATCACACCAATTAGGATTTGCTAGAGCTCCTCAATAAGTTTTAGGCACTGGAGATAGAGAAGTTGCATGCAGATTAAGAAACTATCGCAGTTGATGGAACCCAGTTTTACCACGTGTGACCATAGTATGGGAATTGCACACGGGTGGAATCAGGAAGACATCCATCGGGAGACGGCTCGGTGGAGGAGCCGCTGGAGCAGCAACGACCAGCCCAGGTTGAGAGGCGCAAGGGCCGCCGTCGGCTATACTGGGTCGGTAGAGATGACGGTGCTGGAGGGGCCGAGGGCAGCGACCTATACACCACCGGGGGCCACGCTGGCAACAGCCTACGGCACATGGCCAACAGGGGCAGCGTAGCTGGACGATTGGGTCATGAACCGCACATGGACTGGGCTGGCAACAACATGTTCAGACTAGACCTGAATTCTATGAACAATGAAGAAGGTGGCCCCTCGGTGAACATGTTTGCATACTGAGACAAAATGCATGTTAATCTCTACATGTTTGGTCCGCTGATGCTGGACCAGATTAATGGAGAGATATACATCACTAATGTTACAGTAGTAAATGAGGGTAGCACGCTGGAGATGATGGTGAAGTTCAACAAGCAATTGTCACAACCAGGAAGTTTCAGCCACAACATTAGCAACTACTCGGTATTCAACCTCTGCACTGGAACGGGAGACTGTATGCTGGTACTTGGAGGATCAGGAAATAAGATTGTCTCCAAAAAACACGCCGTGGCCAGACGTAGAGCGACGGGTATCCGAACAACTAGCCTAATTAGCATGCGAGAGTAGGCGATCAGAGAAGAAGAGTTCACGCATGCGAGAGTGGGACTACAGAGTGAGATGAGCACGTTCGCATTGGATTTCCCTACCCTGAGTCGACCTCCACTCCTTCATCCACCTGAGGCCAGAGAAGAAGAGTTCACGTGTGGAGGTGCAAAAATTCCCAGCAAGCCTCTCTATTTCACGTGATACACCTATGAAGCAGTCCAAACCAGGAACAGAATCAAAACCCAAAGGATTGCTTCGCCAGAAACAAAAATGAATAAAGCAAAGGTATTGTTGCTGGCCTAGCAGCCGAAATCCAGAAATCCAGAACCTACAAATGCAGTCTGGTGCCCAAGATATGATGGTCTTTCAGAGCATCAAGAATCAAGGTGAAAGAGGCTCAGGCAGCCTAAAGAAGGGTGGACGAGTGAAGAAACTGACGTACAAGAATGGAGAAGTGACTGCAGCGGGTCATATTACTGCCGGTTTGGAGAATCGTGGTGAACCCGTTTTACTTCCATCTCCAAACATGTTGACCTCGTCAGGGTCTGAGAGCAGCTCCAGTGGCCTCGCCATCCCACGAAAACACGCCTCCAGCAATCTCGCCAACAACAGCATCGTCATCACTGTAGCATCACCAAATCGCACGCTGGTCTCGCCAAATGTAGTGGCCGCGAGAGAGGAGAGAAGACAGCAAGTTGCAACATGTTTCAAAAATTCATTCCTTTACCTCGCTTATATAAATTCAAAAGATGAATTTCTGAAGTTCCTAAAATCATACTGATTTTTATGCTCATAGAATCAATAACAGATAACCCATTTTAACTGGTTCTAACTAAAACTCTCTTACAAATTTTAAATGAAAAATTATCTAAACTAATGTACTAATTTATAGCCGTTGCAAATAAAAAATAGCCGTTTCAAAAAACTAACTGTTACGAATAAAATATAGATAAGTGGAATATGAAGGGTTGAATTTGGCTGGTCTGGTAGAGTATGTAGAAATATTGAGAGATAATTTTTTAAAGTGGATAGCTAAATAAAGATATGAAGAATGAAATCTTTTTAGTTTGCTGGAGATAAGTATGAACAATGCAATATGAACAAGCCAGCGTCCACTGCAACTTTGTGGAAACTCGTCAGAGGGTAATACATACAAAGATTGTCCTGTAACTACAGTTTTTTAATCAATCATGAATTCCTTTTTGAGTGCCCCACTACCCTCGGTAGATCTAGACAAGTTTGAATCTCTACCGGTAATAAGTAAAAGGAAGGGAAGATAAATGCTGGAGCAATTGTATTATGGGACGGTGCTTTGGATGGCACAGTTGCTATGAAGGGCAAGTGTGAAGAATACAAAACTAGGCGACAGTCGCTGACATATAACAATCACCTAAAAAAGGGTGACAAGGTAAGGTCTATAATTTGCAACAGTTTAGTTGACCTGTCGTCCGATGAAGGTGCGATTTTTACGCTAATGGGCGATAGGGTTACTTCATTGCGCCATACATCTTTAAAAAATCACAATTTTTTATACGAACTCAGATGGAGATAATTGTTATATAAAAATTGTAGCTCTCGATGAGATTTGTAACTTTGTAAATGAATATTTTTTTTCATTTAAAGCCATTTGAATACTAAAAAGGTTGCTATATGTTCAGATCTGAAAATTGTAGATCTGAACGGTCTATCACTTTTTCAGCCATACAAATGGCTTCAAATGAAAAATAAAGTTATAGATCTCAGGGCTATAATTTTTTAATATAAAAATTATCTCTATTCTAGTTCATACAAAAAATTATGATTTGTGAAAAATATGTTATGTAGGCCTAAAAATCGTCCATTCATCAGACGAGAGGTCACTCAATCTGCTGTTAATGGTGAATCCTATCTTGTCACCCTTTCATTAAATGATATTTTTAAAATAACCTATTTAATGGGCGATTTTCCTATTATTTTGAAATGGCCGCCTAGTTTTGCTAAATAAATAAAAATATATTTTAAATAAGAACTCTTTAGCCTAGCTGGTACGGCCTACACATGTCCCTTTGGGCCTGCCTCAGATAATAACCTGTGGGCTGAACTTTACGGCAAGACTCAAACACGGAAAGGGCCGAGGCAGGTGGTTTTATGTCTACGGGCCACGCAGCCCTTGCCGTAGAAGGAAATGGAGTTTGATCGTTCTAGTTCCTCTTCCAAGCCTAAAGTTGGCTCTACCAGACTGTGCCCTCCTGATTAGCGTGGTGCATTTGCTCACCAAAAGTTAGGTTGCTGTTTGTTTCCCTACTATACTGTGGTTTGCCAAACAAAGTTAGATGGCTAGCACATTCTTTGCCTCAGCTAATTTTGCTAACAGTCTGGCGATCAATTTGCTCGCTAGCACTTCAGTGCAACGCACGCACCGAAATAAGTACACGTTGTGGTCACCGTCCTAGTGGCGCGAAAAGCTGGCGTGAAGCAGAAAGCTTCCTGCAACGGAGAAAGAAAATTCACACAAACTCTCTCTCTCTCTCGTGCCTTATCTGTATAGCCAGTTCCCCTTCCACTTACTATTCTCCACATCTCACTCTCCCTTTGCAGCCTCTCCCAAAATCTCTTCTTCTCCATTCTAACCAATATTTTGTCTCAATCGATCAATCCGTTGCAAGTCCATCCTGAGATCTGCCTCCTTCTTCATCGTCATGTTTGGATAGTGCAGAGCCCATCATGTGAGCTGTGGTGATTGCCCACTTCACTCACACAATTCGATCTGCACTAACTCAAGGTACGTGCTAATCTATCTTCCTCATCTCCCATGGCTGCTATGCTTGACCCTTCTGATCCGTATGGCCATGGCTACAGGACATCTTCTCTCTTTTCAGTGCTGCCAGTCCTAAATTGGAGGGCTCGCGTAGCTACCGGTGTTCACCTCTGCGATCTCATATGTACACAGCTCATGCTGGGGCTAGGCATCTCCTCCAAGGTATATGCGGATCCAAACACTGGGTGTGAGTGAAACAAAATAATTTCTGCTTTTGATTGGTTTCCTTAACCTCCCTTTCTAATCCCCATGGTGATTCCATAGGTCAATTAGCTACTGCAATGGGTGACTCCATTCTATCTCTCCTAGTCTAGTAGATCTAAGGTAATCGGTCCTATTGTGACATACATATTGAGAGTTAGGCTTGGTTACTTAAAAGAGATCAGCTAGCGCATAGCATGTGGCTAGATAAAGTAGGCAATTCCAGTTTAGAAGCTAATCAGGCCAACGAGAATATAACCATTGAAGGTGTCATGTAGTGGTTCTACTCATGATTGTATTCCATATACTGTGTAGGATTGAGAACGGTGACTAGAGGGTGATGAATATGCAATTTATATTTTTTTTGTGAAATAGATAGCCTACTCCTTATTCACCCAATGCTTCTAAAAAACGTATAAATTGAAACATAAACTTTAGAAAGATAAAAGGAGAAAAAAAGTTTCAAGATAACATGACTTCATAGATGGAATATGAACCATAGGTTCTATTTAAGACCATTACATGAGTCTTTGAGCACGAAAGCTTGAAACTTGAATGAAGAACAAAGAAATAGACAGTCACCGAAAGAAGCAACTCTTCAAGTTGATGGTCTAGAGATAAGGGGATTCAAGACCCTTTCAAATACATGAGTATATGAACGTTTATGCCTCTAGCAATAAGAAGACCAACTTCCCAAGGTTGAAAAATTGCAGCTCAAAGGTAAAAACGAAAATAAACAAGAAAATCACAACCGAAAAAGAAAAACTTGCAAACTTACAAGAAATTAGTCCAAACAACTGATCGTGTTTCCTTCACTCAAGCACAAACTAATAGAGAGAGACTAGAAGGAGGGGAATTCAAGCATATACAAAAATATAAACTTCATTACTCAAAGAGATCAATTATATTTTAGGCAGATTATAAGGATTTTTCTCTAAAAAACTCTCACCTATTATATAGGCTAAGCACTCATATTCCTCTCATCTAAAACCCTAGCACTAGGCTCTCAAGTGGGTGGCACAAGGAGCTCAAGTGGCTGTTCAAAATCTCTCATAGTCCTACCTCTCTATTTATAGGTCTAGGGTACTTGACCACTAAGTTTTTTAACTTATTACCAAAATATCCCTCTCTTTTAGTACATGCCTACCTACCATTGAGGACATTTTGGTCCATTTCTTGCTTCATCCATCGAACGGCTGTGACGCCTTCACGACTTAGCTTTGCCTCGACGCAAGTTTCGTGATGGTGCCACATACTTCTCCAATTCTCTCACGATTTTAAGGCCCAACTGTGAAACCCTCTGTATGCTTCTCAAAGCGTGACTCACCATTTTCTTACACCTTAAGCAAGCGCTCTGATGTCGACACGTGTACTACTTCTTGCGATCTTGGCCGTCAGCAAATCTCTCCCACTCCTGATTCATCAGGTCACCTTATCACTTGCATCGATATCCCTTGTGCTTGACTTTGTCAACATATCGTCTTCATCATCTGTTTCATGCTTTCCTTGACCTCCATGTGTACAACTAGGATCACCCTTGACTCCGCTCGGCCTCTTTGATCATCCGATACTAAGCACCCGCTTAGCCCCAATAACCCGCCGGCGACCGCCAAGTTGCATTCGTCATCCGCACACCATGAGACAAGCAAACATATTTCTCTAACTTCAATTCTAGTTAATCCATAATCAAAATGCTCAAACCAAACTTAAGCAATCAAAAACTCGACAAACCAAATTGACAACCTTATCAATCACTCATCACATATAAACTAAGACACATTTCAACTTGGTTTCTTAATCTCCCATTTGATGAGTGCATTGATAACACCTCAAAGTATAAAGATTTTGGTTTGAAGAAGATAGGCTCATACAAGTGATAAAAACTCAAGAAAGAGTAAAAACATATCACTTGACATAAGAAAGATTGCACAGGGCCTAAGAGAGGTGAAGACAATAAAAAAACCTCAAAAGAGCAATAGAAGCTTAAAAACACAAAATCAAATGCTCCCCCACGATGAATGCACATTTTTTATTTATGCAAGATTCTTCTTTGTGATTTGGTGCATATTTTTCATTTATCCTCTTTTCATTATTTCTGCTCCTTTGTCAATGCAAACATCAAGGACAAAATATTATGCAATGTATGAATATGCAAACCTAATGAGCTTTCACAAGTATACCACAAAGCATTTACAAATTCTAGAAATATCAAAGGGCTACGGAAAATAGAGGATGGAGCTCACAATTGCACAAAGACTCAAAAAGAGACAGTGATGCAAGAACATGAAGCTTCACAAGCTAAACCCGAAGAATTTATTGATGCATTTAATTTCACATAGCTGAATCATGTTCAAAGCGACCACCACATAAGCAGCCACTCGTGCCGAGGCAATACAAGCTTTAAGAACTAGCCAACTTCAATCTCAAACAAGGCAAACAAACATTCATGATAGTAGGCTTTGCAAAAGCTCACATATGAAACCAGGACTTAGTTAGATCAAGTGATTTATAACAAAATTAAGCAATTAGTCACATTTCTTTCATTTTTATCCTCAAGTCGCCTCTTATCCAAGCAAAGTGTCGCACGACTAGGTACGATAAATACCTCGAGGCTTAATGACAACCATATTAGATTACATTTTAGCACAAGATACTTGATTTCACAAGATTATTCATATTTTCACAAAGAATCAAGTTTTCACATGATCAAGTCAATAATGTCTTTGCGATATAAGGAACACATGTTCTCCCAAGGTTATATCATGAGCTAAATATTTGACAAAGATAGAAAACATAGTGTAATGTTCCTCAATCCACTAACTTAAACCAAGAAGCCTAGAGTAAGATATTCACCAAACTAGTCTTAACACAAGTATTGACTAAGCCAAAATAATTACGAACATAGTGATCAAGAATGTAGTATTTAATAGCCTAAGATTAAAATCTTGCTCCGCACAACTATTCAATTTAGTCCAAATTCAAGTCTAGCGATCGAAAGTGCTAAAGACATATGAGTCAAAGCTTAACTACTATGATTATCTTATATGATGTGATGCAATGCAAATGCAATAAATGTAAGATAGAGTATATACAAAGCCAATCTCCCTCCCACAATACCATAGGAATGGCACACACCAAGTTCTCCTCTCAAATAGACAAATCTAGTAGCATCTAGAGGCTTGGTGAAGATGTCGGCTAGCTGGTGTTGGGTATCAATGTATTTGAAGTTTATATCTCCCTTCTCATTGTGGTATCTCAGAAAGTGAAATCTCACATCTATGTGTTTGGTTCTAGAGTGCTAGACTGGATTATTGGCTAATCTTATGGCACTGGTGTGGTCACACAAAAGTCGCACACTCCTGAAATCTAACTAAAGTCCCTCAAAGTAGCAATCATCCATAAAATATGTGAGCAACAGCTAGCGGCAGCTACGTATTTAGCTTCAGCAGTAGACTGCGTAACGCTAGACTACTTGTGAGAAGACCAGCACGCAAGAGAATACCTAAGAAATGACACGTACCAGAAGTACTCTTCCTATCAATTCTACAACCAGCAAAATCCACGTCAGAAAAACTCAAAAAGAAGGTGAAGAGACAACAACAACTAAAGTCCATACTTGAGAGTGTGCTTGAGGTACCTCAGAATGTGTTTCACCGCTTGTGGTGAGACGTCCTCGGTGAAACTTGAAAGCACGCGCAGAGGCGGATGACGAAGTGGATTTCCGGTCTTGTCGCCGTCTTGTACAGGAGGGAGCCAATCACGCTCCTGAACTCCTGCTAGTCCACCGCTTCTCTATCTTCATTTGGATCAAGCATAGTCGAGGTAGCCATCGGTGTCGCCAAGGGCTTCGTGTCGCTTATGTCGAACTTCTTCAACAGCTCCTTGGAGTACTTCGTCTGGTGGACGAATGTACATTACTTTCATTACTTGATTTGAAGTCCAAGGAAGAAGTTGAGCTCGTCTATCATCGACATCTCAAACTCCCTACTCATAATTTATACAAACTTGGCCACAAGTGCATGAGAAGAGCCACAAAAAATGATATCATCCATGTAAATCTGAACAAGTAGGAAATCTTCACCATGCCTGAGAATTAATAAAGTTTTATCAACCGACCACATGACATACCCATTCTCTAACAAGAAATACCTAAGCCTATCATACCAAGCCCTAGGTGCTTGCTTAAGCCCATACAAAACTTCCTGAAGCTTGTATACTTTGTAAGGGTGCTTGGGGTGCTCAAAGCCTGGGGTTACTTGACATAGATATCTCCCTGTATGAAACTATTTAGAAAAGCACTCTTGACATCCATTTAATATAGTTTGAAACCCTGGGATGTCGTAAATGCTAGGAATATCCTAATGCCTTCTAGTCTAGCTATAGATGCAAAGGTCTCTCCAAAGTCTATCATATCAATTTAAGTAAAACCCTGAGTCACTGGTCTAGCCTTGTTTCGGACTACAGACCTATCCTCTCCCTATTTATTTTTGAAAACTCATTTTGTGCCTATGGTATGAACATTAGGGGGTGACTCTACAAGGACCCAAACTTGGGTTCTCTCAAAAATTTTAAGCTCTTCATGTATGGCATTGACATAATTTGAATCAGAAAAAGCATGTCCAGCATCATGGGGCTCAAAGGAAGCAATGAATATAGAATCAGTAAAATGAGCATGAGAAGCAGATTTAGACCTCATTACCCTCATTGATGTCACCGATCATCGCCTGTGGATGGTATCGCCGCTGAATGTGTTGAGGGGCCTCACGCCATGAAAGACCCCCCTCAAACATAGCTGGTGCAGGCTTGAGAGCAGTTGAAGTGGAAATAGAGGCTGCATGACCCTCTGTTGGAGTAGAAGAAGCAGGAGCTAGCTCTGGAGCAGGTGTGATCGAGAAAAGTATTGGATCATCCTCATCATAACCAAGAGCTGGAAGGTCGCCATCTACAAAGATGCTTTTTCTCATCTCCTGATCACCTACACACTTAAAGACAGAACTAGCACAATGGTTGACTCATCAAAAGTCACATCGCATGATTCTATGATGGTGTTAGTGTCAAAATTGTAAACTTGATAAGTAAGACTATGAAGAGAATACTCTAAGAAAATGCCATCAGAAGAGCGCAACTCAAACTTGTCAATATTGTCATGCTTTAGGATGAAGCATCGGCAACCAAAAACTCTCAAATGTGAAACTTTCGGTTTTCTCCCAAAGCGTAACTCATAAGAAGTCAAATTCAAGACCGAGCGCAAGAAAATCCTATTTGAGATGTAGCATGTTGTGCTAATGGCATCAGCCCAAAACTTTCTAGGAGTCCTATGCTAATCGAGTATCATCCTATCCATCTCCACTAAAGTCATGTTCTTTCTTTCAACCACGCCATTCTGCTGAGGAACGCGTGGAGCAAAAAATTGATGCTCAGTGCCATGTTCAAGGCAGAAAGGATCAATGAGATAGTTCTTGAACTCGGTGCTATTATCACTGCGAATTGCTTTTAATGCACCTAGGAGTTTTTTTGAACAATATCAAAGCTAAGCTCCAAAAGTGTGATAACACTTCATCCTTCCTTATAAGAAAGTAGACCCAGAGTAGTGAGAGTAATAGTCAACAATAACAAGTACAACCACTTCCTACCTGCCGAATGAACCCGAAAAGGACCAACAATGTTTAAATAGAGAAGTTCTTCCAGTCATTTAGTCATCACCAGATTGACTGGTGGGTGAGGAGCGATAACCATCTTGCCATGCCGACAAGGAGCACAAACAAAATTCTTCTCAAACTTGAGCTTGGACAATCCTCGGATCAAGTCTAGAGCACTCAAACAAGTAAGCAAATCAAAACTCGTGTGCCCTAATATCCTATGCCACATCCAAAGCTCAGAAGAAAGTTGAGCAAGTAAACACCGAGAAGAACCATAAACCTCAGGAAAATCGGCTCCAAAAACTCTACCAAATCAAGAAATCTTGCAAATCAAAGTACCAGAAAAATCAAGAACTCGAGAAGTATCGCGCTTGAAGCACACTTCCTAGTCCTCATCTAGCAACTGAGATACAGAAAGCAGGTTGTATCCCAGATGATGAATCAAATCCACATCTTTGAGAGTAAAACTCTCATTTACCTTTACCGTTCCTTTGGCTTTCACTCTACCTTTTTGATCATCCCCGAAAGTGATATACTTGTGATGCTTTGTCGGGGTGAGGTTGGAGGACCATGATGAATCTCCGGTCATGTGGTGCGAATAACCGAAGTCAATGAGCCACTTGTTCTCTAGGTATTCAATTGCCACCTACATAGAAGAAGAATAAAAGGTGGATAGCTTAGTACTAGGTTAGTCAAAACCCCCCTGAGAATCTAGTACTGGGTCATCCACCTTGAAGCTAAAACAGTAGAAGCATGCAACTCAACACCAACACGTTGGGGACGAGTACCACGATGGGAAACACGTGGTTCGCCAAAATGTTGGGACTTAAAGCCTCTTACACGTGGACCAAAACTATATGAGTCATGGTAAAATCCACACTGGGTAACTCCTCTAGAAAGAGACTGAAAAGTGATAGAGACTCGTGGGTAAGAGTGAGAAAAAGGCTCATGTACACCAACAGAGGGGCTGTACATATCCTGGGTACTCCACTTCTACTCACACCTCTCATCTCTCCTATAGCAAAAGAAAAACCCAACAAGGTGACACTCTCTCTGGCAGTAGGTGCAGTGATAGCATCTCTCAGGAACTTGATTGCCAATTACTCTAGACTCTCTCACAGATACCCTCATCTTAGGCTGTGGAGCTCTATTGAGTGTGGGTTTCTTTTTCGTAGATCGAGGTGTAGACTTGTTCTTTTCTAGCATGGATTGTAAGGCATTGATTTTGGATTTCTTCAACTCTAGGGAAATGGGTGGGATGAATATAGTCTTGCTAGAACTGGTGGAAACAACTCTCTCAAAGCCCAAACCCAAAGCTAACCCAGACTTATCAGCACACATCTTGGTCTTGGCTAAGATCAAATCCATTTTACCCTTGCCTTCTGAGCACTTGTCTACAAGAGAAAGAAGATACTCATTCTTAGCCATGAACTTTTCAACTTGCCCTATAACACACTTGAGATTGTCCTTAAGGATCATGTAGGTAGGACACTTAGGCTGCACATCCGTAGAACTCTTAGCACTCTCCAATCTAGACTCTAGCTCTTTTATGCGCTTGTCTTTTACTTCAGCATCCTTTGAAAACAATGGCAATTCTTGCAAGCGCCTAAGAGAGTAGTTCTAGACTCCTCCTCAAAGAGCTTCTTCTCGATAATCTCAAGCCGAATGACGACTTGAGCATGCATAGTTTGAAGCTCGGTAAGCCTATTCATGACAACCAAGCAACTCTCACAATCCTCATCCTCAACCTTGGCCCTACACCTAAGAAACTCAACCTCAGAAGAAACAGACTCATACTTAGGCCTAAGCTACTTTAACTCACACATAACTTTCTTAAGTAACATTTCCTAGCTAATGAGAGCATCATTCAAGGTATCGTCTTGGATGGAAAACTGGTTGTAGGAAGGTAACACATCGGAGGGATCAAGCTTAGGATCGCTATTGTTGTTATCATCAGTCATGAAGAAGAGGCTGGTGAAATCCTTGGACCTTTTCTTATTCTTCACTTGCAGTTCCTCCTCCTCCGAGCTATTCTCCTCGCTTGATGAGGTGTCAATGCCGCTGAGAGCTGCCACGAACGCCCTAGAAGCCACCTTGGCCGTCTTCTTGGCCATCGTATCACGGTTCTTATTGAAGAAGGGCTTCTTGTTCGTCTTCTTGTGCTTGCTGTAGTCGTAGTTGCTGTCCTCCCTCTTCTTGAGCTTGGAGCGGTCTTCCTTGAAGTGAGTGGTATCACCACACTCAAAACAAGCATGGGAGCCCCCCTCTCATCCGATCTCTCCTATTGTTGTAGAAGCGGGTGAACTTCTTCACGATGAGAGCAAGGTCCTCATCATCCAGTGCATTCACTTGCTCCTCTGTGATAGAAACCGAGGAAAATAAAGCAAAACAACTCGATGAGGTGTTAGCACAAGAAAAGCTAGCTCCAGACTGATTACCACCATTTGGTCCTGAAACCAACGCCATGTTCTGAGATAGGGTGTTTCCGAGGTCAATTCGAGCCGTCTTGGCTATTTCGGTGGACTTGACCTTACTGAAGAGTTCATTATAAGTTAACGTATCGTAACTTAGTGACTCTTCAATGTTTGAGATCTTCACTTCCCATATGCTATGGTCAAAGTAGGGTATAGAGAAGCTTGATTGCCCTCTTATCGTCAGAGTAGGGAAAAACACCAATGGATCTAAGGTTTCTCACAATTCCATCAAAATGAGCATACATAGCATCCAAAGATTCACCAGGCCCTTGCACAAATATTTGATATTCTTGGTTGTAAGTGCTTTGGCATCTGGTCTTACTCTGATTAGTGCATTCATGGAAGACATTCAGAGTATTCCAGATCTCCCGGGTAGTACAGAGGTGCTGAACCCTGTCAAACTCATTCCGACTCAGGCTAGTGAACAAAATATTTCTAGCCTTGTTGTTAGCCTCATACTATTTGATGTGAACCTGAGTCGTGTGAGCAACAGAGAATCAACTACTTTCCATATTGCACTTCATTGGTTTAGAAGATAAGCCTGCATACACACCTTGCAGTACAAAAAATCTCTTCCATCGAACTACAGAATCTTCCCACTTCTCTCTATATCGTCTATGGATCACAAAGCCGGTTAAGGTTCACAAGTGATCAAACCAGCTCTAATATCAATTGTAGGTGCCTTACAATGACTAGACGGCGGCGAATAGGTGCCTTACAAATTTTTCTTACGAAATAGATGGTCTACTCCTTGTTCATCCAACTCTTAAAAAACACATATACAGAAGCGTAAACTTTAGAGAGATAAAGCGAGAAAGAAAGTTCTAAGACAACATGACTCCACGGATGGAATATGAAATATAGGCTCTATCCAAGACCATTCCATGTGTCTTTAAGTACAAAATCTTAAAACTTGAACGAAGAATAAAGTAGAAAGACAATCATCGAAAGAAACAACTCTCTAGGATGGTCTAGAGACAAGGGGATTCAAGACCCTTTCAAATACATGAGTATATAAACGTTATGCCTCTAGCAACAAGAAGAACAACTTCACAAGGTTAAAAAATCGCAGCTCAAAGACAAAAATGAAAATCAACAAGAAAATCACAACCGAAAAAAGGAAAACTTGCAAACTTGCAAGGGAATCAATAGAAAGAGACTAGAAGGAGGGGAATTCAAGCTTATGCAAAAACATAAACTTCATTACTCAAAGAGGTCAGCCCTATTTTAGGCATATTATAAGGATTTTTTTTTCAAAAACTCTCACAAATTATATAGGCTAAGCACTCATCTTTCTCTCTTCTATAACCTAGCACTAGGCTCTCAAATGGGCGGCACAAGGGGCTGGTTCAAATTCTTCCATAGCCATATCTCTCTATTTATAGGCATAGAAAACTTGACCCCAAAGTTTCATAGCTTGTTACCAAAATACCCCTATCTTGTAGTATACTCATACCTACCACCGAGGGTATTTTAGTTTATTTCTTGCTCCGTCTATCGTATGGCGCCTTCAAGATTTAGCTTCGCCTCGATGTAAGCTTCGTGATGGTGCCACATACTCCTCCAATTCTTCTACGGTTTTGAGGCACAACTGCGAAACCTTCTGCACGCTTCTCAAAACGTGACTCGCCACTTGCTCACACCTTAAGAAAGTGCTCTGATATCGACACGTGTACTCCGTCTTATGATCCTGACCGCCGGTAAGTCTCTCTCGCTCCTGATCCCCAGGCCACCTTGTCACTTGCACCAATATCCCTTTCGCTTTACTTTGTCAACACGCCATCTTCATCCTCCGTTTCATGCTTTGTTTGACCTTCATGTGTACAACTAGGATCACCCTTAACTCCGCCCAACCTCCTTGATCATCTGGCACCAAGCAGCTGTTTATCCTAATCACCTGCCGGTGACCGCCAAGTTGCATCTATCATCTACACACCATGAGATAAGTAAACATATTTCTCCAACTTTAACTCCAATTAGTCCATAATCAAAATGTCAAACCAAGCTCAAGCAATCCAAAGCTCGATAAACCAAGTCGATAACCTTATCAATCATTCATCACATATAAATCAATACACATTTCAACTTAGTTTCTCATACTGAAATTTCTGTTTGAGACTATTATTTAAATATTTCATGTACTACAATTTCTGTTTGAGACTATTATTCAAATATTCTATGTACTGAAAATTTCTGGTTGTGACCATGCTTTTGCTATTATTTTATGTTAAATACATCATTGTACTCAAATATTTCTTGTGCTGATGATATGGACTTTTTAATTTGGCAAGAAATGGTGAAGAGAAAGGGAAATGTGGATGTTGATGGGTTTGTCTGTGAGAGAACCATTACTTGAGGTGAGGAACACATCAAGTTCATGGTGAATTGGTATATTGAGTATATGAAGAACCAATATTCATGCTTTATGTAGAAAAAACCACACCATATGAAGTGTGCTGATACCTTATACAAAGAGTTTGGCATGGGTGTAACTATTGCATAAGTTGATCATCACTATAAGGACTACAAGGAGAAATGGAAGATAATTGAGACAACTTTAAATAAGAGTGGAAATGGATTTGATGCGACTAATTGCAAGCTATTTCTGAATTAAAAAAGATAGCTCGATGTATGTCTCATAATTTTTATTGACATTACAAATTTCACAGTCTAACTCTTGTCTTGTATTCACATGTAGGATAGGGCAAGCGTTCTGATGTCAATATATGTATTCTGTCTTGTGATCCTGATCGTCGGCAAGTCTCTCCCACTCCCGATCCCGCTCTAATGTCGACATGTGTACACGTGTTGGTGTTTACTTGGCATACTCTGAAGATGAGGGTATGCGTGGTTGGCTTGATGATTCTAATGACACAACTCTAGGATCTTGGGTGTACCAGTTTTTATGTGACCAAGATGGTCACTAATGTTAGTTGGAATTCTATTTGAAGTGTTTTGGTGACCTTCTTTTGCTATTGCATGTGGTGACCTGCTTTTCCTACTACACGTGGTGACCTTCTCTGCTTTTGGATAATAGAGAGATGTGCTGTTTGCATAACCAACAATATTATGTTGATTAGGATGAAACCAATCATATTACTATTGCGGATGAGAAACTGGTTACAAGCTCTATCAAGTAAGCATCTACCCCAATGCTTTTTATTTTTATTGTTTTCTATTAGTGATACTGACTTCTATTTTGGCTTTTCAAATGCAAGCTTAGGGACAGTGGGTTATTGAGATCTTGTCATCGTACTTATGGTGATTCTATGGTCTAATCTTCTCACTTTCAATGATATTTTATCTATATTGTATATCGTCGGTGTAAAATTATGTATTTGTGCTTATGATAAATCTGTATGACGCTAAGTATAGCACTTGTAATATAATGTGATTAGCTATACTCATGTACTTGCAATATCAGCTATATTATTTGTGCATGTTGTGAGTTTAGAGTAGTAACCTCACATCTTCATAGATTGAGGTGTTTATATCAAAGTTTAACTGCAAATTAAACAATTGTCACATATATTTATCAAACTTGTAGAAGATCTTATAATTGCAATATAAACATAGCCGCATTTAATTTGCCATAATTAAAATTATACTTGATAGCCGATCAAACGACAGCATTTTACTACAGAACTAGTCATACCCGAACTTCAACATACACCAACTTTAATCGTGGCGACTTTACAGCGTCAAGACAAACAAATCCCAAATCTATGGTCTGCGACATCGATTTCTGTGTGTACATCGATCCCCAAGTCGCGCTACTAGATGCATGCTGGATCAGTGGTCAGCTTGAGAGCCAGTAGGTACCAAATCAAATCGGTCATCGCCACCTCGAGCCTGCTCCTTTGGAGTGTCTTTTCGCAAAGATGACTACAGAAGCACCCATCACGCGCATATACAGTCGTTGTACTGTGCCCGGGACAGCTCCATGTTGGAACACGGGCCATTTTGTGATTTGGACCGGACGTGACAATAATGCTGTTATTTTTCTTTTTTCTTATTTATTTTAAAACCAATAGATATGTGTTGAATAATTGAAAGGAGTTGGTTACGTCTGAGACTTAAATTGTATTAGCAGTATATGGTAAATTTATAGTAAAACTCTAAATGAAATTCTAGTACGACTCATCTAACCGGGTCCCTAATAAATATGAGAGATTACTGTTGTTGTAACCATAACGGCTTAGTGATGAATTCGCAAGGGGCGGTAACGGTTCTGTCGAAACCTCGGGAAGTGGTCCGATGTTGTTAGTTGGGGAGAAGTAGAGATGACCAAATGAGCCACTCAGACCGGCTTGGCACGGGCCTAGCTCAGCATGGCCCGGCTACGGCACAACCTGATAGGCCCGACTACTATAATGGACCATGTCGTACTAGCCCACGTGTCGCGCCCTCGGCCCACGGCATGACCCATCTTCAAGACAAATAAATCCCAAATTTGCTGGTCGGGCACGGTGGCAGATTGGCGGCACAACGGCCTGACGACACGGCGGCGCACGGCCGAGCCGATGAGCACGGTGGAGACAGGCTCGCCCGACAGCACTTTGAAAATAGAAAAAAATAATAGCTACAAAATTCAAAAAAATAAAAATTGTAGAAAATAAATGAAAAAGAGCTTTATTGATGGGTCCGCTCGTTAAAAACCTTTCTACTAGAAGGAAAAAAGAGTACAACCTATGATTATGCTCCGAAAATTACATGGTTGCATTAAAACCTAAGAATTTTGCTTGCAATATTTAATATGCTTCCTCAAGTGTCCCATTCCATTTGAAGATTTGGCACCTAATTCATGGCTGCATATATTACACTTAACAAATCTTACCTGTTTCTCGTTAATTTCTCTAAAGACCTTTTCAAAATGTTGCCACACCCATGATCATGCACGCGAGTTCTCGATGTGTTGATACATGAATGGAAATATGGAATTGATCTCTTTTAGTGGGCAAGTGGCTACTGGCTAGCAAATAGAAAAAGAGAGATGAGTGGTCGATGGGATCACAGGGAGTTTGAGATGGTATTTATAGGCCAAGATGAGAGGTGGGTGGCGGGTTATTTTCAAAAAAATAAAGAAAAAATATTAATAAAATAAAAACTTAGAAATAATAGAGACACAAAATTAATTCTAAAAATGAGCTTTATTGAAGGTTGCCTCGTTAAAAACTTTTCTAACAAAGGAAAAAAGAGTATAACCTAGCTCAGAAAATAAAAATTACACGTTCTCATCAACATCTAGATACAAATTTTAGAATGAATCTTTAAGCTCAGTGTTCTCTGCAGTGTGTTGTATTTGTGCTTCAGCCTGTTCCCAATCTTTTACTATAGTGAGTATTTCAACCATATTACTTGACAGATTTATTCTTCTCTCTTTGATTATCCTTCCAGTAAGACTGAAGGCAGCCTTAGAAGAAGCTGTAGATGTGGGAACCGTTAAAAAATCTCGTGCTAACAATGAAAGTACTGAATAATTTGTCTTGTGCTTATGCCACCATTGCAGTATGCTGAAATTTTCTTGTTTATGGTTGATAACGTCGCTGTTGATGAAGTTAGTTATCTCCCCTCTGGATCTTGGAATTTCAACACTCGTAGTCGTCGACGATCGTGATGAAGATTCTGAACTTCTTGATGAGGAACCTCTACCAAATATTTTTCTCCACGTCGTTGTCTTCTTACTGGTTGTGGGTGATAGTGGAGGTCGTTGCAAGCGAACTCCGACATACTTTGTTTCATATTTACTTTAAATATTGAATAACTTAGAACGAACATTAGTATAATAAATAGAATAATCATGGCCAAGAGCATCACCTAGAATTGCGAGAACTCTACAAAAACCTACGATTTTAGCTCTAGGATCTAAAATAAAGACAAATGCATACAATAAAGGGTTTCTTTCCAATATTTTAAAATTTTAGATTTTATAGGAACTACACAATCTCTTAGAAGATTGTCATTTTCATAAATGTTTAAATGAGTAGCAATTTCAATAATATTATGCACTACTAAACAAAATGTTGGATAATAAACTCCCGATAAACTTACAGTTGAATCATAAAAAAATTCAAGAAACTCTAGTATTCTTTCGGCAACATACCAGTGCGCTTCCGTGAGTAAAGTTTGACCCCCATGCTGATGATAGTGTGTATGAATAAACACACCAAATGTGATCTTATATGGCACAATATTTTTGAGTATCATAAAAGTAGAGTTCCATCTTACTGGTATGTCCACATCAAACTTACATGAACGCACACCCATTGCAACATAATATTGCTTATATGCTGCAATTCATTAGTTAGAGGAGTTTACAAAAGATATTGCAGTGCGAAAATCATTTAGGCATTGCGACAACATCTTTAAACCAGATTTTACGATAAGATTGATAATATGACAAGCACATCGTTAATGTAACAAGAAAGATTCAACATATGTAGTAAACAATAGAGTAAGAATATCCATGGCTCTAGAGTTTGCACCGACATTATCTAAAGTGATGGAAAATATTTTATTTGTCAGACCAGAGTCTTCAAGTACTTGAGATATTTTTTCAGCAATATTTTCACAGGTATGCGCGTTATCAATCAACCTGAAACCTATTATTCTCTTTTCTAATTCCCAATCATTATTAACAAAATGAGCAACAACACTAAGATAATCCTTTCTAACCCTACCTGCCCATATGTCCGAGGTCAAAGCAACTGAAAATGTACATGTTTGCAACATTTCTTTAAGCTTGCTACTACATGCATTATAGTATTTTACCATATCCCTACTAGTTGTCTATCTAGAAATATGTGTGAACCTTGGATTATGAGCTTGCTTAATGTAATCTTCAAATGCAGGAGACTCACCGATGTTGAGTGGTAGATCCGCTATTGCAATGAAGCGGCATAACTCTTTTCAAGCATTGGCAGAGTCATACTCCCAATGAGGAACAGAGTCGTCGGGGTTGTACTGCAACACCATTTGCTTCATGGCTGCTCCACTCTTTCGCTTGCAAGTTGTGGCATGCCTCTTCAAATGTCCCATTCCACCTGAGGGTTTTGCAAATAATTCATATTTGCAAATATAACACCTAGCATATCTGACACTTACCCCATCTTCCTCTCTGCAGAACCTTTCAAAGTCTTGCCAAACTTCGGAAGTACCGACTCTTGATCTTTTAGAGCCGGTGCTTGCTGATACGTGTGCATTTGTAGAGCCTGACAATAGAGGTGCTGCTGCATCACCTACATGTGAACCAACCGGAGGTTCACCGTTGGGTCTATCATCACCTGCAACACTGGTATCAAAGGGGCTATAATTCCCTGTGAGTCCTTGGAGAAAAAAAGTCATGACCAATGGATGTGTTATGATCATGATCACCGGCATCCATGATCAATGTCGAATGGCACTAAAAAAATGCAAATATTCAGAGTTAGAAATAATCAATTAATAAAACTAATAATAAAAGATGAATGAACAACGATGCACAAAATCACCAAGATTTGTTCAACGACAAGACAGTAGGATGACAGTTTTGGAATTGCTCGGATTTTTGGCAATAAATCAAACTAATTTTGCCAAATTATCGCTAATTCTCAAGAACTTTGAGACAAGGATGAAAGGAGAAAACAAGAGAGCAAATGGTGTTGCTGGTGTGCAATGGAAGTGCAAAGTGATTCTCTATTTATAGGTGAAAAATAGTGATTTTTGCAATTTTTTCATAATTTTGGAGCTCAAACGGTCACAAAATAGCTATAAAATTCAAAAATACTGGGTTTAAGGCCCTTTTAACCTGTTAAACCCGTGTGCCGTCTGTGCCCCCGTGTGCCTCCGCGTGCCAGGCCCATGCACAACGGCTATAGCCAGCCCAGACGTGCCCACTGGGCTGTGCCGCCCGAGCCAGCCGTAATCTTTATTCGGCACTGATAATCAATGACTATCAGTGTCAGGATTGAAACCGACACTAAAAATTCTTTCACTGCCGGTTGGAGGCACAAACCGGCAGTGATAAGGTTCCCAAGCAAAAAAAATAAAAATAAATAAAGTTGTCACCGCCACCGCCGCCGCTGTGCACAAATTGACTCATCTCATTCATACAAACACATCTCACAATGCCAATAGCTGACTATCAATACCGAAAGTCTCCAAAATCTCAATCCACAAAGTTTACAAACTAATCAATTCAATTTCAAAGAACTGGACTGAAATGAATTCAAGGGTATGCATAAGCACAAGGGTATATAACTCATACGCAATCTGACTCGCTGTGTATGCAAATGCTCCACAAAAAGAGATCATTTCACACACTTTTTCGCTCCTGTCGTATGAAACGAGGAAATTGGGAAAATAATTTGGGAGAAAGGAAGGCAGCTGAAATGCACACTTTCCAGCAAATCCTCTTGAGCAGCGTGGCCCCATGCCTCGCAGAGCACGCTGGCCTCCTCCGCCTCGCTCCCGGCAGTGCCCGTGGATGCCCTGCCACACCGAGCCTGCATGGCGCGCACGAGATCCCGCAGATCCTGCTCGAAGTCGCCATCACCACCAACACCGAAGACCCTCAACATCGGCCGGTCCACTCCGGACATGGGGTTCGCCACTGTGAGGAGCCTGTTGAGGCCCCTGAGGCTACGAACATAGAGGTCTTTAGCCCTGCCGCACCAGCCGTACCAAATGGAAGTCGGAGCATGTGCCTCCAACCGGCGATCGCTGCTATAGCCGGACATTGACCGCGCGCGAGTCTGAGCCCGAACGGTGCTTGCAGAGCCCGATCCACCAGAAGGATCCGCCACCCTCGGCTGCCTCAGACCCTCCACCATCGCTTATCCCCCATACCATATGGAGTATATTTGAAATATAAATAGATTTAAATGGGGGAGGCGGTGGGGATGTTGGTGGCTGCTGCGACCGGTGGGGGAGGAGGATGGAACCGATGCGATAGAGAGAGATAGAGAGAGAGAGGTCGGTGGGGGAGGAAGAGATAAGACCAAGCGAGAGCGGACATGAAGAGATAAGACGAGCCAATCGAACATCGCGAGAGAGCCAAAGTTCGATTGAACTGAAATTTTGGGTCCGAGCTACTTCAGTGCCAGTTCGGTCTACAACTGACATTGATGAGTCGGTATTAGTGTCGATTCGGTCTATAACCGGCACTGATACATCAGTATTAGTTCGTAAGACGAACCGGCACTGATGTCGACTATCAGTGCTGGTTTTTAGTGTATTCATCACCGTTCGGGCACGAGAGGTTAAGAACCGGTACTGATATATTTTCAGTCGCTGGTTCAATCGGTACTGATGGGGCACTACTTTTGACTGGTTTTGTAGCAGTGGTCGTTTGTAATCGTGTGAATCGTCATAATAGATCGATCTATTACTTTTATTGATGATTAATTTCCTAACAGAAACTTATTTATTCCACGCCATACTACTCGTGCCTCAAGTGATCTGTATTAATTATACGGATGGTTTCTGTTTGGAGCCGTTTGTGATATTTTTTTATTATAAACAGCTCCAAATACGAGCCGTCTGTATTAATATTACACACGACTCTAATTTAATGTCACCTCTATAATATTAATACAGATGTATAGTTTCCAATAGAAACCGTCTATACTAAAAACGTTCCACCACTTTCGAAGAGATATACTAAAAACGTTCCACCACTTTCGAAGGGATCTTATCATTTTTACAGACGGTTCTTATCTAGAGTTGTTTATGATAATTTTTACACAGACAACACTATAAAATCGTTTATAGAGTGATCTATTACTAAATTATTTATGTAGTAGTGAGTTTATATCATTCACCCGTGAAAATGGCGAGCTCTTCAGAATGTTCGACGACGACATTGGCACGTGAGCTGGCTCAGAACACATGGTAGTACGTAGGTCCGAGATGCGCCGGACCTGACTCGGATCAAGGCCAACAAAGTCGAAGCATGAGTTGAAAAAGATTGAGAAGAGTTTGTAGCAGCAGCAGCTGTAACCCATATTGAGAATCTTACTAACTGTTTCTCGAGTACTGCCTATAACTGTTTGGAGTTTCGTCTTGTGTTTAGTTCAACGGTTTCCAGAAGAACGCTTTGACCTGCCAATCTTTTGTTGAGGTCAGTGGCAAACATGTGGCGAGTTCCGTTCGGGACGCCACATCGTCGCTCTCGATGCACTCTGCGCCCCCGCTCATTGCATGTGTGAATTACTCCAGCAAAAGTGTTTCGAAAAAGAAAAGGTTTGGGCTGGCAAACGCAACGCTATAGCTAACTACGTCGCGGCACCCTATTGACTACGCTCGTTTCCCCAAAGGAAGAGCCATTTGGAGAGCCATTCCAAACTTGAAACTTCATACAATTTGGAAAGA
Source organism: Phragmites australis (assembly GCF_958298935.1). NCBI lineage: Eukaryota > Viridiplantae > Streptophyta > Magnoliopsida > Poales > Poaceae > Phragmites > Phragmites australis. The sequence continues at coordinate 17,921,810 of NC_084926.1, forward strand.
TAAAAACACAAGAAACGATTTGGTTTTGCAAGAATCACACGCTTGGAAACGACGGTGCGTGGACGGATGGGATAGACGCAGGAGTAGCAAGCATTCTTCACCAGTGTGCCTTCAATCTTCATCAGCACCTCCATATTGATCTTTCCCTTCCCAAGGGTTTCTTGTTCTATTCTATCTACGTGTCGGATCAAGCGCGATGCTGTCAGTAGTATTCAGATACGAACAGATGAGATCCCACACGTACATCGAATGGTTTCGTTTCATTGTTTAAGCTATTAGATCTGACCATCACAGCAGTCACCGTGTGAAATTGCCAAGAAACCCAGCGTGCATTGCCGGGGCAGAAAGCAGCTAGAAAGCAGCTGGTTCGATCGATCTAGGCGGCAGGCAGAGAAACTTGCATAGGGATCGGCGGTAGGGATATTTTGGGATTTTAGACAACAGACACCGCCGTATTTGCGAAAATAGACAACATATTGACGTATTTACAAATTTAACATCTGTATTCGGAACCTCAAACGCCGAAAACTGACTTTCGGTAACTCAGAATCCGAAAACAGCCCGGCCCCACAATTTTCGGCAATTTAGTTGCCGAATACGGCACTGTTCACCGTGAACAGTGCCGTATTCGGCGACTGAGTTGCCGAATACGGCCTCTGCATGCACCGCCGCCCGGAAGAAGCTAGCAAGCAAAAGTGTATAAAAGTGCATGTTTTTTATTTAATTCACGATTTTTTTTGAAAATACAAAAATAGTTAAAAAATTCTAAATGTTTTCATGATCAAACTAGAGATCACCAGCAACCCATTTTAATTAGTTTGGTCCAAAAAGCCTGAGCCAATATTTAATTAAAATTCTCCAAATAAGTCAACTTTTATAAATTCTAGCAATATTTAATGCCTCAAATAATTTTTAAAAATCTAGAAAAATTCACTAATATTGTTATAATGTGATATACTAATTTATAAAAATATTTTCATCCCTATGTTATTTGGTGAAAAAGTGAGTTCCTTTGTAATGCTTCGTTTATATGCATTTTTATCATTTCATGTGATATTCTCTTTTTAATTCAATTTGAATAAAAATAATGCAACATGCACAAAATTTTGGTTCTCATATTAATATTAAGCCTTTGTAATGCTCCATTTATATTTTTTTTATCATTTCATGCCAAATTATCTTTTTAATTCAATTTGAATAAAAAATTATTACATCAAAGGATGGATTGTGTAAATAAATGTGACAAGTTATGCTTGAAGGACAGCACATTAAGTTATATTAAGTGTTAGCTGCAATGGAACTGTTTGGACATTAATACAAATGAAATAGTTACAGAAGTTAATTTTCCCATGACGTATGTTAAACACAAAAGGTAGTAGCACAAACTATCTTAAAAATGAAGTGATAGCCTAGTGAGAAGTAGGTGCTTGAATACTGCGAATCGTAGAGCAGATAATAATTGTATGCTTATTTAATAAGATTTGCACAGGCTGAATTAATTATAAAAATGGATAAACAAACAAAATTGTCATCATAAATGTCCATCACAAAATGTGACAGAAGCAGTCTACCTCCATGCGATATCCCGCTCTTGATGCACACATTGCATGGTAATAAGTAGAGCATTTCCAGCACTGGGTGCAGGCACCATGCATCTGCTTGCATATAACGCATGTCTGAAGTTGACATGAAAGCATCACGTTAATAAAGATTAAGTGAGATTTGAACAAATAAGCACAGACAATAAATATCTTGCACAAAATTGAGAAAATATCAAATCAAAGTATTAACCTTCTTAAAGTACTCTACAGGGATGCTCAGTATGCCCATTGCTGGCTCCATTATCGCATCAACTAGAAAAGAGACTTTAGGTTGAAACCAGGCGCATGTAACATGAACCCACAGTTGGTCAACATCTGTTGGCTTGAGAGCACCACCTGTGGCAATGCAAAAAGGTGGTAAAAGTTTAATAGCATGAAACAGGGTAACAAACCAGACTGGTGAAAAAAACAGATACCATCAAGCACTAGTAGAATATATCTAATAAAAGAACACAACTTGAGCATGGTGTGAGGAACAACAATAATATGAAATATCATTTGAAGATCCTACTGGTTGATGAAACTATGGAGCAAGTGAACAAAGAAGGTAACACATCAAAATAAAAAAATAATACCTTTGACAGGACATGAAATGATAAAAAATGCATATAAATAGAGCATTACAAAGGCTTTAATATTAATCTGAGAACCAAAGTTTTGTGCATGTTTGAATTTTTTATTCAAATTGAATTAAAAAGATAATTTGGCATGAAATGATAAAAAAAATATAAATGGAGCATTACAAAGGCTTAATATTAATATGAGAACCAAAATTTTGTGCATGTTGCATTATTTTTATTCAAATTGAATTAAAAAGAGAATATCACATGAAATGATAAAAATACATATAAACGAAGCATTACAAAGGAACTCACTTTTTCACCAAATAACATAGGGATGAAAATATTTTTATAAATTAGTATATCACATTATAACAATATTAGTGAATTTTTCTAGATTTTTAGAAATTATTTGAGGCATTAAATATTGCTAGAATTTATAAAAGTTGACTTATTTGGAGAATTCTAATTAAATATTGGCTCAGGCTTTTTGGACCAAACTAATTAAAATGGGTTGCTGGTGATCTCTAGTTTGATCATGAAAACATTTAGAATTTTTGGACTATTTTTGTATTTTCAAAAAAAATCGTGAATTAAATAAAAAACATGCATTTTTATACACTTTTGCTTGCTAGCTTCTTCCGGGCGCTGGCGCATGCAGAGGCCGTATTCGGCAACTCAGTTGCCGAATACGGCACTGTTTACAGTGTTTTCGGCAACTGAATTGCCGAATATGGTGAACAGTGCCGTATTCGGCAACTGAATTGCCAAAAATTGTGGGGCCGGGCTGTTTTCGGATTCTGAGTTACCGAAAGTCAGTTTTCGGCGTTTAAGGTTCCGAATACGGATGCTAAATTTGTAAATACGTCAACATGTTGTCTATTTTCGCAAATACGGCGGTGTCTGTTGTCTAAAATCCCAAAATATCCCGGCGGTAGGGCTGCCAAAAACTACAGGCAAATTTGAGATTTTAGACAACAGACACCGTCGTATTTGAGAAAATAGACAACATGTTGGCGTATTTACAAATTTAGCATCCGTATTCGGAACCTCAAACACCGAAAACTGACTTTCGGTAACTCAGAATCCGAAAATAGCCCGGCCCCACAATTTTCGGCAACTCAGTTGCCGAATACGGCACTGTTCACCGTATTCGGCAACTCAGTTACCGAAAACACTGTAAACAGTGCCGTATTCGGCAACTCAGTTGCCGAATACGGTGAACAGTGCCGTATTCGGCAACTGAGTTGCCGAATACGGCCTCTGCATGCGCCGGCGGCCGGAAGCTACAAGAAAGAAGCTAGCAAGCAAAAATAGTCCATAAAAATGCATGTTTTTTTATTTAATTCATGATTTTTTTTGAAAATACAAAAATAGTCCAAAAATTCTAAATGTTTTCATGATCAAACTAGAGATCACCAACAACCCATTTTAATTAGTTTGGTCCAAAAAGTATGAGCCAATATTTAATTAGAATTCTCCAAATAAATCAACTTTTATAAATTCTAGCAATATTTAATGCCTCAAATAATTTCTAAAAAATCTAGAAAAATTCACTAATATTGTTATAATGTGATATACTAATTTATAAAAATATTTCCATCCCTATGTTATTTGGTGTAAAAGTGAGTTCCTTTGTAATGCTTCGTTTATATGCATTTTTATCATTTCATGTGATATTCTCTTTTTAATTCAATTTGAATAAAAATAATGCAACATGCACAAAATTTTGGTTCTCATATTAATATTAAGCCTTTGTAATGCTCCATTTATATTTTTTTATCATTTCATGCCATATTAAAGCATTTATAGAATTTTTTATTCAAATTGAATTAAAAAGATAATATGGCATGAAATGATAAAAAAAAAATATGGAGCATTACAAAGGCTTAATATTAATATGAGAACCAAAATTTTGTGCATGTTGCATTATTTTTATTCAAATTGAATTAAAAAGAGAATATCACATGAAATGATAAAAATGCATATAAACGAAGCATTACAAAGGAACTCACTTTTACACCAAATAACATAGGGATGGAAATATTTTTATAAATTAGTATATCACATTATAACAATATTAGTGAATTTTTCTAGATTTTTTAGAAATTATTTGAGCATTAAATATTGCTAGAATTTATAAAAGTTGATTTATTTGGAGAATTCTAATTAAATATTGGCTCATACTTTTTGGACCAAACTAATTAAAATGGGTTGTTGGTGATCTCTAGTTTGATCATGAAAACATTTAGATTTTTTGGACTATTTTTGTATTTTCAAAAAAAATCGTGAATTAAATAAAAAACATGCATTTTTATGGACTATTTTTGCTTGCTAGCTTCTTTCCTGTAGCTTCCGGCCGCCGGCGCATGCAGAGGCCGTATTCGGCAACTCAGTTGCCGAATACGGCACTGTTCACCGTATTCGGCAACTCAGTTGCCGAATACGGCACTGTTTATAGTGTTTTCGGTAACTGAGTTGCCGAATACGGTGAACAGTGCCGTATTCGGCAACTGAGTTGCCGAAAATTGTGGGGCCGGGCTATTTTCGGATTCTAAGTTACCGAAAGTCAGTTTTCGGTGTTTGAGGTTCCGAATACAGATGCTAAATTTGTAAATACGTCAACATGTTGTCTATTTTCTCAAATACGACGGTGTCTGTTGTCTAAAATCCCAAATTCACCAAAACTACATCGATTCATGCTGTGCCACCGCCGGCCTCTCGAGTCTCCGCCCAACTTGCAGGCTCGCTTCCTCCGCCTACCTTTCCTTTGACCTTTTCCCTGTGCTGATATGATATCGCCGTGGTCAAAGAGTCACTGATGCAGTAGTAATATAGAATTACTCCATGGATTTAGGAATCAGGAATGAGATTTCCCTAGCTGTACTGGATCTGGCTGGCATGGAACGGCAATATTTGACTATAATTTGGAAGAACAAGAGAACATTAGGTACGAGGCAGCATCGGCATACTTTTCGTGGAATTCAAGAACTTCATGGAATTTCGCAGGAATTACATAGTACTAGGAAATAATATAGTAATTGCATCTCTAACAATACAGCTCGCGAACTAAGTATGCTCAGTTAGTTAGGGTCCTGTAGTGGAACCTTTTTAACCCAGGTTTCATTTTAGACTCGGCACGAATGCTCGTATTTTTCTGAGTAGAATAATACATGCACACGTAGGTATGTTCAGTGATTAAAACGCATGTCAAACTTTTGCCCATGTGGAGGCAAGGGCGAAACCAGGAATTAGATATAGGAGGGGCCAATTAGATCAAAAATTAGATTGAACTGTAGTTAACACGTGCTGATTAATACTTTATTAGCTAAATGGTAGTGTCGTTAGGGGGTGCAGGCCCCCTTTACCCATACCGTGGCTTCTCCACTGTGTCGAGGAGAGTTAATACGAGAAGAGAGAAAATCTAGCTACTAATGTGTAATCAGTCTATAAAACATTCCAAGACCTATGTAAACTTTTAATATTCTATTACATGCAGACTTGTATTAAATTAGTAAGAAACGATATATCTAGCTCGTTAGAAAGGTTATATATTATGTTATTTATAGATGAAATGTATATGTTTTAAAGCCATTGAGGCAAAAATCCAAAAATAGACAATATACGGCACCATATTTATCAAAATAGACAATATGTTAGCGTATTTACAAATTTAGCATATGTATTCGGTATCTCAAATTTCGAAAACCCAATTTCAACACCTAAGACACCGAAAAAGCATGGACCTGACAGTATTCGGCACATCAGGTGCTAAAAACAGCTTGTATTCAGCACTTGAGGAGCCGAATACGATGAACAGTGATATATTCGGCACTTCAGATGCTGAATACAGCTGCCACCCAGTGTTGTGCCGTCACAAAGAACCAAGCTAGCAAGTTCTTTGTGTACGTGTGCATTTAAGTTTTTTATTTAACTTATGATTTTATTTAGCAGTACAAATATTTAATTAAAATTCTCCAAATAAGACTACTTTTATAAATTCTATCAATTTTTAATACTCAAATAAATTCCTAAAAATATATAAAAATCCACTAATATTCTTCTCATGTGATGTACTAATTTATAAAAATATTTCCAACCCTAGGTTATTTGATTAAAAAGTAAGTTACTTTGTAATGCTCCATTTATATTCATTTTTATCACTTCATGTGATATTCTCTTTTAATTCAATGTGAATAAAACAAGTATACATTCATATTGATACTTATAACCCAAAAATTCACTAATATTCTTCTCATGTAATGCATGATAGATTGACTATTACTACTAAGATGATAAAGCCAGACACTTAAGAAGCATAAAACCTAGAAATTGCGAATATATATTTACATTCATCTTTTCAAAGTAGGTAGTGATACGATAAGTTTTAATATTTATCAATTAAATATGACGAATGATATATCTGAAATTCAAATAATCAGATAAGGAGCATGCATATAGGAATGTCATCTCTCAAAGCAGGAAGAGAGAAAGGAAGAAATGAAGCACAAAGAACAGCAAGAAGAGGCTTAATATTAATATGAGAGGTTATCCATCATTTTCAACTTGGTGCCCGCAACAGATTAAATGGAGTATGTTTGAATTAATCTGAGAACCAAGGTTTTGTTCATGTTTGAATTTTTTATTCAAATTGAATTAAAAAGAGAATATCACAGGAAATGATAAAAATACATATAAATGAAGCATTGTAAAGGCTTAATATTAATATGAGGTTTTGTGCATGTTAATTTTTTTTATTCGTATTGAATTAAAAAGAGAATATCACATGAAATTATAAAAATGCATATAAATGGAGCATTACAAAGGAACTCACTTTTTCACCAAATAACCTAGGGTTGGAAACATTTTTATAAATTAGTACATCACATGAGAAGAATATTAGTGAATTTATATTTATTTTTGGGAATTTATTTGAGGTATTAAAAATTTATAAAAGTAGTATTATTTGGAGAATTTTAAATAAATATTGGCTCGAACTTTTTGAATTTTAAATAAATATTGGCTCGAACTTTTTGGATCAAACTATTTAAAACGGGTTGCTAGTGAGCTCTATTTTACTCAGAAAAATATTTAGAATTTTTAGACTATTTTTGTACTCCCAAATAAAATAATAAGTTAAATAAAAAACTTAAATACACACGTACACATATAACTTGCTAGCTTTGTTCTTCACGACGTCACAACTATTTGGCACCTGAGGTGCTAAATACAATACTGTTCACTGTATTAGGTACTGAATATAGGCCATTTTTGTCACCTGAGGTACCGTGCTTTTTCGGTGTCCTAGGTATCGAAATTGGGTTTTCAGAATTTGAGGTGCCGAATACACATGCTAAATTTGTAAATACGATAATATATTATTTATTTTGGTGAATATAATATCATATGTTATCTATTTTTAGATTTTTACCAACTATTGATGGACTATTTTGTTGAATTTGCTCTAATTCTGTTGATGTAAATTTCTTTTTCAAAGGGGCCCTAAGGCTTAGCCCACTCACGAGAGAGGAGAATCGAAGCGGCAAAATGGCAGAGGAGGCGCGCTGGACTATTCCATTGCATGTGTTGGGCGACCTGCCATCCACTTTGCCGCTTTCCTCGCTTTGTTAGGTGCTCGGCAGCTGGATCTTCACTTCTTTATACAGAAGTGATCAATGGTGCATTCATGGTAGCAATGGTGTGCTCGAGGCAATGCGCTTTTAGGTTTAGTATGGGTGTTGGTACTAGTTTAGGCTAGGCAGAGTAGACGTTGAAATGGATCCGATAGCACAAAGCTTCTCTTCAGCACCCTTCTATGTTTGGATAGACTTTTTTTTTTTACTTTTTTTAAAAAAATTCAGAAGCTATCTAAATGGCTGTCTTTTGACTTTGATTTTTTAGGTTTTTGACTGACTGAGGAAACAATTTTGACTGAAATAAACTAAAAGCTGAGAAGCAAGTTACAGCTAGCTTTTCTAACTTTTGAGTATGCTGAGAAGCTAAAAATTTATTATAAAAATCAACAACCAAAATTCAATAGTCACAGTCGCTTACTCAGCTAGCCAAAAGCTTCGAAACCACAACCTATCTAAACATGCCCCATATCAGGTGCAACCTCTGCATGCAAGCCATTTGCATATCTGCCACTACTTTATTTTTCTGATTGTACGGATGCCATCGAAAAAACAGACTTGGCGTCATTGCCATCCATATGCTGACGTGGTAGTCTACCATGCCACTACTTTCAAACGAAGCGCAGATGTCGTTAAGTCAGCCCTTTTGACTAGATCCTGGACACTTTGCCCTTGCATTGATTTTGCAAGGGTGCCACTAGAATGGCTGAGCACACAAAATAGTCACATCCAGCAGATAATCAACATACGTCAGATACATGAATTCGATAGTTTTACACAAATGGATCAACATAGTCTTACACAAATGATAGAGCATAATCGTACATAGAAATTTGCCCAAGCTGACACTAAGCATCACATTGTTCAACATACTGATAACAAGGTCTAAATACATCACATGCCTTGCAACTAAAGCCAGACTGATAACACATCATAGACCGAGTACATCCCTTAACAGTGAGGTAGTAGAAGCAGATCCTCTACCTCTGGTGTTGCTTGTTCCTCTTCCTCTTGATCTTCCTGCTCCTCTTCCTCTCGCTGATGGTGGCCTCCCACTTGTGTTGCATGAAAGGAACATTAGTAACCATGTGTTAAAAGTGTCACTTACATTTGCTGAAGGAAAACTTACTTCTGAATAGGAGGGTTAGTTTCGAAAATTTGTGCACTAGGATTATTGCTACCCACAGCTAATCCTTGATCTAATGATGAAGCCATTTTCCTACGCAGTGAAGATGCAATTAGTTAATGTGCAAGTAAGGTTCAGTTAGTTAGCAAGATAGTGACAAATTAGTACCTCTGTTTAGCAGTAAGACCTCCTTAGCATGTCTTAGCATAATGACCTATTTCATGGCACTTAGAGCATACCACCTTATTCTTTCTACTGCTAGGCTCTTTAGATGCTTTGATCATATGTACTCTTGGCCTGCCAGGCTTCCTTCTCAACTTTGTCTTATGTATCTTATAGCCCAGATCAACATGTGTCCACTGCTCCTTGGATGCCATAGGGTAGGACACTCCAGCATATGCCTTCTTGAAGTTTTTCACAGAGAAGAACTCATGCATATAGTCATTCAGATCAACCTGTCTAAGGAAGTTAATGTAAGCAAGTCCATGGAAGCATGGTTTGCCACTAACCTGCCATGCCCTACAGGAACAAGTCTTCTCCTTCAGGTTCACAGCATGCCTGACCACATGTCCTCCCTTGATAACCATTGTAACCTCTGCAGAATCATCAGTCACTCTGAGTATGTCATCATCTTTGATAAGCTTTGATTGTGCATTTAGAGATTTGACAATATTAGGTATAATTCTTCCCTCCATTTGACTTGCAATCCTAGACCTCTTATGAAACTTGCCCACAATCTACTGCCTAATCTGTTCTAGCATGTTCACAATTTGTTGGTCCTTGCACTTCATAATCCAATTTTTGAATGATTTAGACAGGTTGTTGTTGATGTAGTCAACCTTGGAAATCTTAGAAAATTTGCTCCTGCTCCACTTGTAAGGGTGATCCTTATTCAAATGTACAATGTCATCAAGGCTATGAGCTTGGATCTTTCCCATATGATAGTTGAACTTGTCCACTGTATAAGCCTTGGCAGCTGGCCACAAATTCTGAGAATACAAAGAGCCATGGTACTTCTTCTTGAAGTTCTTCCACATATGTCTCATACATTCTCTGTGCTCCACATTTGGGTACACAGATTCAATTGCAGACTCTATTCCCTTGCCCGCATCTGTACTAATGACCAATCCCCTTGGTTCTCCAATTGCCTTCTTCAGGTTTTGAATAAACCAGGTCCAACTCTCTTTAGATTCACTCTCTATAACTCCATAACCTACAAGAAAAGGCCAATTGAGGTCAACTATTGCCACAGCAATAGCCAACTATCCTCTTGACTTGCCTGTGAAATGTGTGGAGTCCATGACAATATATGATCTACACCCCTGCAAGAAACCATCGATGCATGGCTAGAATGCAATGAGAAGTCTTTTGAAGCAGACTTGCCTTTTGTGCACTTCAGTGCCTATCTCAACTATGCTTTCAGGCTGAGTCCTTAGAAGCTTCTCTCTATAAGTGGGCAATAGGTCATAGATGTCATCCTATTTGCCAAATATCATCTCCAAGGCCTTCTATTTTTCCTTGAACACCTTCCAATAGCCAATTTCAAACTTGTACTTCTTTAGAAACTTATTCTGTACATCTTTTGCTCCTAGTGTGGGCGTCTCCTTCAGCCACTTAACTACTCTCTCTGCCACCCAACTATTTGTGGTCATAACATGTCCACATTTATTCACTGAGCTGCAGGTATGTGATAGATTATTCACCTTAACCTACACATATCAAATGAAATGGAATATAAGCATCAAATGAAATGGAACAAAAACATCAAATGAAATGAAATTGAAATATCATTCAAATTAATTGGAACATACCTTGCATCCAGAGTACTTCTTGCTTGTGGAAGCATGAAATTTCCACTTACAACCCTTATCTGCTTTCTTGTGAAGAGCCATGAGCCTTTTTTTGTCCTTCTTCTTAGTTTAGAAAGCAAAATCATTAATTATCGCATGATGGGCCACAACTGCCTTGCATGCATCAACATCAGCAAATAGAACACCTTCATCGATACAAGGGCTATCAGGGTCATGAGCATAGACAATCTCACAGTCTTGGCCCTCATCATCAAGGACCTCTTTGTCAGGATCAAAGTCAGGATTTGACTTAGAATTTAACTCAGAGGACACAACAAGAAACGAGTCATAGCTACTATCAGTGTCCACATCTAAACAATCATGGTCTGAGTCAAAATCTGCTGATGCTTCCTTAAGATGTTGGTCAGATGTGCCACCTGTGTAGGTTTGGCTCTGCATAGCTTGTGTTGCTTCAATTGGACGGTCCAAATCTATAGGTGGAGTTCTAGGAGGATCACTTATCTTTGCCCTCCTAGAAGGATGAGCTCTACATTTAGTGGGAGAGTGCTCAGACAACGCATCGCAAAAATCGTTCACCTGGGCATCTATGTGCATTGTGCTGCTCTTGAAGTTCAAATTAAACTATTCTAACAACCCTACATCTACGTTATCTCAACTGAGTCATCGATTAGTGAACGCCAAAACGTGACATACTGCTTCGAGCCCCACAAGAACTCGTGACCTACATCTTCAACTAAATCAAGCAAATTGTACCTATCACTGTTGACATATAGCGTCAACGACTTGCCCTTTTGGTAGGTTTTTGGACCCTCATATGGCAGACTGAAATACGAGCATACTCTAACAACAAGTTCAAAATACAAGGGCCCAGGCCTACAAACCCATGGAACATACCTAAATCACAAAGATTTCAAGTGGAAAACAATCTAAACATGTGAATCAAGCTCAAAAACCACACTTGATTCCCTCAGTCGGTTCCATCTCCCTCTAGCCCTAGACTCCGATACTCAATCCATGGTTTTGCACTAGCAACGCCACCACTCAAGTGGATGGGGATTAGGGTTAAGAGGATGGGCTACCGCTGACAGGAGGTGGCACCGGGCATGAGGCACACAACGCTGGGGTGGCGGCCAGCAGCACGAGCGCATCGCACGGCGCTGGGCGTTGGGGCAAACAAGTGATGGGCTGAAGCGGTGAAGGACAAAACCAGATAAGGCAGAAGGAGATAAGGGGCATTTTAGTCTTTTCTATATCAAGATTTTCCATCCCCATTGTAGCAAACATGGCCCTCTTAGGGTATGTATGTGATTTTGGTGATTAATGACAATATAGTCAATAAGACTAACATGTTTTTCAAGTATATACTTTAGTAGATCTCATAGATGCAACAAAAACGAAGTTACTGAAGCCGGAACAAATAAAGGAATAAATTAGACTTGTTTCATGAATTTTTTATATGATCAAATAGGGTGAATTTCTGTAAAATTATATAGAGCAGTTCACAAGCTTTCCATAGAGCCTAAGATCATCAAAATTGGAGTTTGGAGTGAAAAGTTATGCCCAAAATACATAACGTTGTTCTGCTGAAATTTGCCTCACCGGATGATCCGGTGTTCATAACAAAAATAGTCCGGTGCTCACAGAAAAATTACACCAAAGTCTATATGCCTCACCGGATGATCCGGTGTTCACAAAAATAAACTCACCAGACTATTTTTCAGAGAGGTTACAAAATGGCTCGGTTGACACCGTATGCACATCGGATGTTCCGATGTTCATAATGAAAAATATTTTGGTGTTCATAAAAATGACAGTGGAGTTCCAACGGCTAGTTTTTAGAGAGTACACACCGTATAGTCTGGTGCTTGTAATGTTGCACACTTCGGACCATCCGGTGAGTACAAAAAGAATGTGATCATTGGAGCAATGACTAGTTCATGGAGTTGAGCCTATTTATACCCTTCCACTCAGTCATTTGAAGATGCTGGAGTCCAGAGAAACCCTTATATACCTGAGAAGACATACAAGCCATCCAAGAGCATAAAGTGTTCATCCAAGGTGATTAAGCACAACATTAGTGAGTGATTAGTGCTTATAAGCTTAGAGAGAAGAGTTGCTAGGTGCTGCAACCTAGAGTGTGGATCAAGAAGTGATCCAAAAGTGTACCGTGAGTTACGCCGACACCTTGGAGTCTTTGTGACTCACCGGTAACTTGTTGACCCTCTGACTTGGTATGGAGCGGCGACAAGAGGATTGTGTGAGAACGCGGAGGCCTTTGTCTTTGTGACTAAAACTCTGAAGTGAAGATAACGTACAAGTGATCGGAAGAGAGGTTAGTGGTGAGACCTCGCCTTGGTGACTTGGTGGCTCATCGTGCTTGAGGCCTTATCTTGATGACTTGATATCTCAAGAGCTGTGACCAGAAGAGACTTAGCGACCGGGAGTATATCCTTTGTGGAGCTCCAACGTGGACTAGGAGTGACTTGTGTGCCACCGATACCACGGGATAAAAATCTCTCGTGACGAGTTTGTCTCTCTACCTCATTTATGTTTTCGTATTTACATATTTACAATTTATCTTGCAATCTTTATGAGCGATAGAAGTAGACACATTAGATAAATTAAAACACATTTATATAGAAATTAAGATAAATTTATCTTGTGAAAGTTTTGGAGTCAATAATTTTAAGTATCCTAATTCATCCTCTCTTAAAATGTTCTCGATTCTCCTCACCCATTTTTCAAAAAAAAAATAGTACCTTAAACTCGACGCCTGGCAACGGCCTGTCAGTTTAGTGGCACAGCTAGCGTTCCCTCACGAAAACTAGTGGCTTCGGTGACAAGTCCGATTTTTTTTATGGCTTTTGCACATTACAGTCTCAAAGTAGTGGCAATGTTGCAATTTGCCCAATTTTTTAGCATGGCGAAGTTGAGGTGCTCTGGAGATGGAGCTGTCGGCCTGTCAAGCGCTAACGAAGAGTGATGGATACGATGCTTTGCCATCTCAAACCATCTGCCATGTTGATGGATTGACACTGTTCTTTCTTATCCTAACTGCTAATGAGCATGGCCCAAGGCTCGTATGTAGTGGTTTTCTTTTTCTATTCTTTGACTGATTACATGGTTTGTTGATCACGAGCTACGGGTATGTGACGTGATAGATGTAATGCAAGATACAAGTCGTGCTATCAGGATGCCTTTTGCCGACCTTGAGATCATGCGAATTTGATTAAAATTCATACAAATTTCCTATTAATTGTGTGACTTGAATCTTGAAATTTTTGCACTCGACACCGTGCATCATTTGCCACCTGCCATCGCCAGGGCCTAAGGTTTGGGGAAAAGAAGGGGAGACGACAGGGTGTCGATGCAGCGAGACGACATATATGTATTTTTAGCAAGACGGGGTGAGAAAATTTGTGTTAGCATGAAGTGAGGCGAAGGCATGGCGAGGCGGCATGTGTAGTGGTGGATCCAGCTTTGGAAGCACGGGCGAAGACGAAGAATGAGGGTGAGATAGGAAAGTAGAGAAGACAAGGATGAGAGTAGGACAGGGTAGTGAGGTGTGCCGCGTAGAAGGAAGAGAGAAGATGCTCTGTCAAACGAGGCAGAAGAAAACTTTCAGCCCCAATGGACTAAAAGTTCAGTCGTAAGTTCCATAGATCCTCCATTCCTCCCTAAATCATATTCTTCTATCGGGGTACCTGACACGATTGTAACGGAGTTGTTTGGGCAAGGAAACATGAATTGGATTGAACCATGAGCTAACTTTCTCATCCATTTGTCATCTACCAAAATTTCTCTAAGCATGTACAAGTTTGTTTTAACCCCCGAGAACCAATTCTTTTCTTCTCTACCGACTCTCACCAAATCAAGAAATGAAAATTTTGAAAGAAAAAAACAGAGGAAAGTTCCCCTGTCCCATCCATGCATCCACTTTGCATGGTCCATCAGAACGGCATGATGTGTGTGGTCTTGGAATCGTAGCCGGCGAGACAGCTCTTGGCGTTCACCTTGAAGATCTTGAGCAGCTCCGACGCCATCTGCCTCGCCGGCGGCGAGCACCCGCTCTGCATCAGCAGCAGCAGCTTCGTCAGCCCACCCTCGCAGGCTGCCGCCGCGTCTACCGCCCTCCGGTCCCTGTACCGGTGGCACACCGCCCACAGCACCGACACCGCGGCCTCCGCGCCGCCCATCCTACCCTTCATCATCTTGGACACCACCGCCGGGATCGCCGACTCCGCCGCCTCGCATATCGCCGCGCGCCCCTCGGCGCACCCCACGGCAGCCTCAAGCACGCGGAGCGCTTGGCTCGGGGAGCCGGCGTCGGCTTTCAGGACGCGAATGGCCGCCGGGACGGCGCCGAAGCGGACCATCTCGGACCGCGCGCGCCGCGTCGCAGCGAAGGCCGCGAGGCAGGAGAGGCCGGCCACCACGGCCTGCTTGTCCAGGCTGCCCTTCTCGTCCACGGGGCCGATGAGCCGGATCAGCTCGGCGACCAGCTCCTCCGCCTCGGCGACCGTCGCACTCACGCCCGGAGCGGCATTGCGGAGCAACGACTCCACCAGCCTCGCCGCGTCGATTCGGGCCTCCAGCCCGCTCCCGCTCCGCAGCACGCGCGCCAGGGACGCGACCGTGGACGCGGCATCGGCGGCGAGAGCGGCGGTTACCCACTTCTTGTTCTCCTCTTCGATGCAGTCGGACGCCGCGATCGCGGCGAGCACCCGCACGGCGGCCTCCGCAGCTTCGAGGCCCGCCTCCTTCTGCCCCCTCAGGAGCACAGACGCCACGGTCTCCGCGGCGCCAGCGGCCCTTGCCAGCGCGTTCTTGTCGAACTCGTCCACGTCATCATCGGAGAGTAAAGCTGTGAGCTTTCGGAGAGCAGGGCAAGGGTCCGCGCCGGGGGCGGCGATCCGGCGGAAGAGCTCAGCAGCGGCGGCGGCCGGCGTGGCCCCGACGGCGGATGGCGCGAGGGGCGAGGGCGAGGAGGAAGCGGGAGCGGCCGTGGACGCCCAGAGCGCGATGAGGCGGCGCAGGGTGAGGTTGGGGACGAGGTCGGTGGAGGGGAGCGGGAGCATGGTGGCAGGGCAGGTGGTGTTTCCGGAGTCGATCCAGTGCTGGATGGAGGCGCGGTCGTAGGTGACGCCGGTGCAGAGGCTCACCGGCGACCGCATGACGTCCAGCGAGATGGGGCACCGAAACAGGTTCGGCACCTTCACCTCCAGGCCCTGGTACTCCGCCGCCAGGCGCCCTCTCATCTCCCGTATTCCCATGGATTGCTGACGTTCTTCAACTGGATTCCTTTCCTTCGTGCTATGGGCCGCTGCTGGTGTTGTCTGCAATGGCGTTGGGGGCAGCGAGAAGTGGAGGCGAGGGAGGGAATGGAGTAGAAAGGAAAGGGTGGGGATAAGCCGGGAAGGCCAGTAGTATTATAAGCAGTGGTGGTAATTTTTGTTTCTCACCCTGTCTTCTACTCTATTCCTGAAAAGGGTCCTTTGGGGAGTTTTCTCTTTGCGCGTTACCATATGCCTATTTCAATGCAGTTATTTCTATATAGTAAATTGCACATGCTTTACACGTGACGGCTTAATGCACAGTCGGGCTGTGCTCCAACATCATTTTTTTCTTTTGCTCCCGTAGAATTCTACCGCTCAAGGCCATGGGCTGAGTGGCCATGCAGGCCTAGATAGCTTGCTTCATCTCTGGATTGAGGTTTTCCTCATGGTGAGATAGAAGGGTGGCGGCGCATGCCATGGCCGCCCGAGTCCATTGCATACTCGCACGTTGTGCGGCCGAAGGACGTGAGCGCGAGGGCTGGTGCGGCTCTCTTCTCCTTTTTTCTCTTCAATTTGGAGGTCCCAAGTGCTCTCCCCCTTCGGTTCGCACATAATTCAACCTGCAGCTCCATTTCCTCCACCTCTTCTACCTGCGTTGTGAGCATCCTCCACGGCAAACAACTGCGCGATTTTGACATCCTCATCTTGCCCTCCTCGTCTTTCTCGGCTTCCTACTACTCCTATACGCGAATCTCTTATGGATTTGCCCCCTGCGACAGAGGCTAGAGTTTGAGGTGGCTCGCGGTGGTCGATATGAGGCAACGCGTGCAAGTTGGAGATGGTCGACGTGTGGTGGGAGACAGTGGTGCGATGCTTCGTGAACATTCCCGGCTCCCCTCAAGGGCTCAAGCTCAAGGCAATACGGTAGGAGAGAATCGTAAGAGCAAGGTCGGGGGTGGGGAGAAGGGCGATGTCCGAGACGAGGAGAGACCGAATGGGTGAAGAGGGAAGGAAATTGAGAACTTATCTAGAGGTATGAGGTGGGTAATTTTTGTAAAATTTAGTAGTAGTTTGCAAGACGTGAAGACATGACGTTCTGCTTGATGCGGAAACCATTACGTATTTTTTAAATAGTTGAGATTTTCCTACAATTCAAGCGTGAACAGCGGACACCGGGGAGGTTCTTGGTGGGGGATTGATTCGCGGGGGGGCGGGGGGGGGGGAGGGGAGGGTTCCATTTTCGTCGGTTCTTGAGGCCAGGGAAATAGGCCGATCCAGTGGAGGAGACGGGCATGTGGGTAGGGCGGCGAACGGTGGGGCGCCGCCTACCGTGGGCAACGAAAGACGATTGGTGGGCTAAGGGAGTCCGAATCAACCGAATTAGCACGATAAGGGTGGCGGGCATGGATCCTGTGGCGGGAACGCCGCCGGAGACGGTTAGAGGGGAGCAGGAGACATGGGCATGATGAACAAAACGGGCACGGGCGGGAGCTAGAAGACGGATGTGAGCCCATCCAACGGCTAATAGCCATGGTCTGAGACATTTTGCAAAAATAGATGCCTAAAATTTAGCATTTGTATATTTGTTTCAGCTTGCAGATTATATTTGTTTCAGCTTGCAGATTATAATCACAAATATATACTAAATTTTAACTTACAAATTTTGATCACAATCTACAATATACAGACTCAAACAAACATACCCTATGTTCTAAGGTAAATTTCATGGATATATATGCAGGCTTTGGTCTTTCAGGGTGCGCAACGCAAAATTTGGTCTTTTGGTGTGGAATGCGGAAAGTGGGCAATGAAAGATGAGGCAGGGCGGGTCAAAGGAGTGGATTCGAATAGAGATGACGTGTGGACCAATGCTGCTTTTGGTCATCTTCTTTTAACTTTTTTTTTTGTCCTGCCGGTTGTTTTTGTTGCCAATTGTCTAGGTTTTGAAATTCCAACTATGTTTTCCTGTTCTACTAGGTTAAAATAAAGCGACCAGTTTTTTTTCCTTCAAAAAGTAGGGATTTCTTGCAATTCACAAAAGAAAAATGAAGTTGACTTAGTTTACGAGGAAAATCAGATATGAAAATCTTACAACTACCCGGTTTATTAGAAGGAAAAACTGACCAAAAACCCTGGCAACAACATAAAGTAGTCGTGACAACCAACTATGACGACTCACCACCACACACCTAAAACCCACAAGCGACAGAACCCTACATGAGTCGTCATTTGTTGACGTATTGAGTAAGGGAACGTCCTAGCTAACAGGCTCCACGAGGGGTATGGCGACCAGTGGGAGATATTCTCTAAACTCTAGCCCATCGCGTGACCAGGTCAAAGCTCACTCGACCAGCCTCCTTACGATATATTATGATCCCACGATCAGTCCTTGCTGGTCACGGGACGTCCATACCTAACCCGTCTAATCGCATTTATTGATTTCTATTCAAGTATTTTCCTTCCAGAGGTACCTTCCTTCAGCGAACAAAGGTCGTGGCCGGCAGATGGGTAGTGCTCCGTCCTGTAGCATTAAATGCTACGACGTGGGGTTTTGCGGACCGACTTGATGCCGTGTGATAGATGAGGTAGGGTCTTCAGAACGACCAGGCAAGTAGACAAGTTCACAGGTGGGCTCACGGAGAGTTAGGACGAAATGACTTGGTAGATAAGCTTGTGGCTCATAGTGAGGAGACTACCGAGGTAAAATAAAAGTGGAGGTGTCCATTGGGATGGGATGGGCCCTACAGTACCACTGACGCAAGGTGTAGCACAAGCGCTCCACGTGGTGATGGCATGAGAAAAGAATATCTAGTTAGGTATGGGTCTACGGGAAGGGATCCACTTGTAAGTTCTCTTCTATTTTATATAAAGAGGAGAATGGGTCTAGGATTGGGGGAGGATCTCATATGTAACGAGTTCAGAAAACACTCATTAACAAAATACACAGGGCGTAGTGCTGTTATCCTTCGAAAGACCTGAACCTAGATAACCTCTGGTGTTCTTAAGTTCTAGTAGATACATGCCTGTTCAAGACGTTGATCACACGCCTGTCGACCGGCACACTCCAAAATCATTGTCACGGACTAACCCTTGACATTTAGCGTGCTAGGTAGGGGCGTATTTTCACGTTTTGGTAAGTTTTGGTAGTTTGTTTGGGCTGCTCATGGCTGGATCTATGGCAACCGCCGAACCCCGCTCCAAGGACCCTGGCTGTCATAAGGTATTCGCTGTTAGGTACGACCCAGAAGAGCCCGACTATGCAGTAGGGGGCGTCGGAGGCCCTCATGTTCAGAGTACTGGTGATAAGCTTCAGGCCGTGCGCCCTGGGGAATCCTGCCCTAGCCACTACAACGCCGTCCGAAAGACCATCCGCAGACCTGTGTGTCTCCTTTTTTTCTCATCGCCAACACGACATCGGCAACGTGATCTAGAGCCATCGGCTAGGCAAGATCCCCAAACAGGTAAGAGGATACCATAAAACTAATAGAGTGTGTGGCCTTTTGGGCAGGGCTATCTTGAGGACAAGAAATAGGGTCTTTCGCTCTTCAAGTTTCTAATAGAAAGAACAACCACTTCCGACGGATACCAGGAATAAGGGCAGTCTGGTCACGTCTGTGGCCGACCGGGCTGACATCATGGATAGAGTGGTGGTGGGCCATGGCGGCGCTGGGCGGCGGCGAGGGCATGCGAGCAGCAAGATCAATCTCTTGGGTAACTTTTGTAATCTTGTCAATTACCAGACACAATACATCAACCTCGAAAAAATTCTACGGTAACACAAACCGTGAAACCCTGACCCAGGAAAAGATTTGGAGATAGAAATCCTGAGAAAATGCCAAGCATACCGATCTGATATGAGCCCTCTCTGATAGAAGGAGATCGAACAGCGGAGGAGCCTCTTGTGGAGGGCCACCTTTCCTCGTGGCTGCCACCATTAATAATTTGACCCGCAAGTCAACAATGTCATTAGGGAGATCTTGATGAGGGGAATATTACGATACTGCATGACCAGCAACAAGAGCCATGAGGATGGCTATGATGTTACCTATGGGGCTCTCCTGGGTGGCATTGTCACACCTGGTGTATTGATAGGCCAGATGTTCTCTCCTCCGCAAGGGTCACAATCAATGCTTAATGAAGTCCTGATAGCCCGACATTCACAAGTTGTTTGACTCGAGTGGCGAGGGTTAGCAATTTCAGAGTTGATGTAGGGGAGTTCCCCTAGTTCTCGTTGTGGCGCGCCGACACGTCTGGCACGCAGAGGTTGTCCAAAGAATCTTTGGTCGAGAGGTAGAACCATTCTTCCCTCCGGCCTAACCACAACAACTTGAGACCCATCTCAATGTAGGAGCCCGCAACAACCTCGCAAAGATGAAAGCCGCAGCTTCTGGTAGCTGGCCCAGTCTGTAACCTGGCTGTGTAGAAGTACCTAAAAAGGTCAAGACAAGGCTCGACCCTGATGAAATTCTCGCACAAATGAGCGAAGATGCTCAACATGACGATGGAATTGGGGTTGAGGTGGAGGTGGCAGATATCATAGAACGAGATGATGGTGGTGAAGAATTCGAATAAGGAAGGAACGAGGCTAGCCAGGAAGAACGAGGCGAACATTACGACATCCCCCTAGCGAGGGACAGGGATGTCCATCCTAGGGTGGTACCCAGAGGACAGGCGGCACGAGAGTAGATGACTCTCGTACATCAGCTTCAGCTTTACAGTGGTGCACCTGGACTTTGGGAAGTTAGGCTCTTTTCCGGTGCGCGGCGCTATAGGAGTTTCGGCAAGAGCACGGGTGGAGATGGGGACTATGGGCTCTTAGCACAAGGGCTTGGTAGCTGTGGGATGGGAAAAGAATTTGTGGGCAAGATTTGGCTTTTCAATTTATAGCACCAACGCGATATCCCAATCATCGCACGAAGCCTAGCCATCTCGTAATTCGAAAGGCCGCACTTGGGGAACCGAAAGTCCCTCGAGCCCAACAGCAATCAATGTCTCTCTCTCTCTCATTTTCTCAGGACGCTAAACCTCCCCATGTGACATGAAGTACAGAATCAAACTCTGAAGGCTAACGACATCGGCAACCACTCTTTGGGTGGACTATGTTCCCTCGGGGCCCTAGTTGTGCGACCAGGATAACGGGCCCCACGAGGGATATGATGACCAGTGGGGGGCATTCCCTAAACCTTGGCCCATCGTGCGACCAGGTCAAAGCTCGCTCGACCAGCGCAAGGCTTGCGTGACTAGCCTCCTTGTAATTTATTGTGATCCCGCGACCAGTCCTTGCTAGTCGCAAGACGTCCATACCTAACCTGTCTAATCGTATTTATTGATTTCTACTCTAGTATTTTCCTTCCTGAGACACCTTCCTTTAGCGAACAAGGTCATGGCCGACGCAGATGAGCAGTGTCCTGTCCCGTGGTGTTAAATGCTACAGAGTGGGGTTTTGTGGACCGGCTTGGCCCCGTGTGACAGATGGGATAAGGTGTGCAAAACGACCATCCAAGTGGACGAGTTCGCAGGCGGGTTCACAGAGGGCTAGGACGAAATGGCTTTGGAGATAAGCTTGGAGCTCACGACGAGGGGACATGCAGGGCTACTGAGGTAAAATTAAAGTGGAGGCATCCATGGGAATGGGATGGGCCTGTAGTACCACCAGTCCAAGGTGTAGCGCGTGCCCTTCGTGTGGTGATGGCCCGAGAAAAGAATATCTAGCTAGGTATGGGTCTACGGAAAGGGATCCACTTGTAAATTCTTCTTCTCTTGTATATAAAGAGGAGAACGAGTCAATGATTGGGTGGAGGATCTTATCTATAACCAGCTCAGAAAATACTGATAACAAAATACATAGGACATACTGATAACCCATGATGTTCTTATGTTCTAGCAGATACACACCTGTTCAAGACGTTGATCACACGCCCGTTGACTAGTACACCCCGAAATCATTGTCAGTGACTAGCCCTCAACATCGTTGCTAGGCTTGTCTTTAACAACAAAGCTGCATCGACTTCTCACGACAGATCTTAGCCTCTAACACCTAGAGAACGCACCCAGACACACATCAACCACCAAGACACTTGAGAGAATGAACCTGCCACATGTTATCATTGCCAAGCTTCATCGCATCCCACGACGTAGCAGCTCTAATTTTGCATATCAAACACCTCCCACCCATGCCAGACGTCCACTATGAAGCAAGAGGCAGCTTTGAGGAGGTAGTGGCCTCGTCGGATGCCTCAACCCTACGACAGACCAACCACAAGAACTAGGGCCTGGTTCGGGTTTGCCAAAACCTGAAGTCTGTGTGCTGGACGGCGCGTGTGGGTGCGGGATGCTGTGTGGGCGCGACAGCAGGAGGGCGCAGGCGCGACAGCGTGAGCGGGAGCTGTGGGAGGGAGTGGGGCCATGGCGACACGTGTTGGCATGGGAATGGGAGGGCCCAAGCGTGGGACAGCACGAGAGATGCCAGGCATGAGCACGAGATGACACAAGAGAGCGGGTGACGTGTGTCGGCACAGGAGCGGGATGGCGCGAGGAAGCTGTTGAGCGTGCGATGCATGTTGGTGCGGGAGAGGGAGGGCTTGGACGCGAGCGCGGGACAGCGTGGGAGAACATGAGATGAGCTCAGGGCACGTGTCGGTGCGAGGGCATGGGAGGGCACGAGAGCAACACGTGTCGACACGGGGCGGGAGGACTGCGGGGCAAGCGGGGGAGGGAGAGGTGGGCCGGGTGGCTTTGGTCCCCATCGAGTCTCGAGTCCCTACCGGTGCCTAGGGGCGGGGGCCGTTTTTCACCTAATATATATTTCGGGGCCGAGTCAGGTTTGTGAAATCGGGTTTTGGGTCGGGTGCGGGCAACCTAAACCCGACGGGGGTAGACCCGTTGCCATCCCTAGTGGCATGGCGCCGCGCATGCAGTTAGCCCAGCTACTTAGCACTGACAACCGCCTTGTAGGACAGCCACCAGCCCCACCTTGAGGGACCAGTCGCCATCGTCACATGGAACCAGCACCACTGCCACGCGGGACCTGCCGTTGCCACTGCGCGGGCTGGCACCACGCGCAAAGAACAACATGTCCCTCATGTGGACCCGACACCACCACACCGCTTAGAGCACAGCCGCACCGAAGCTGCTGTTGAGCAGGACCCGTTGCTACCATCGCGCGAGCCAGTCCAACGCACAAAACCGACGGCTCGCTGCGCAGATCCGACCGCTGCTGCGTGGATCTGCCCGCTGTCGGTCGAATTCAGCTGCCACCTACACCAGCCGGCGAGCCGCACCACGACTTCAAGCCAACCTCCAAACTAGACCGTGGCACCTCCCCCTCAGGCCACCTTGCCACCTAGATCCACAAACAACTACTGGAAGCCACATCCTCCCACGGATCTGCGACCACCTCGACTCAAACACTACCTCCATAGGCTTCCCCCTCCATGGACCGCCTCCGGGTGTGGGCTCGCTCGGCCACCGTGATATCAAGAAGCCCCGCCGCCGCCGTCTTGCAACTGTATAGGCCTCCAACAGCTTACTCAGGTGGCTTTGGCAGTGCACGGTGGCTTTGGCAGCCGCCTGAGTCATCCCTGAAGCGATACCAGTTTTGTTATTGAGTCAATAGTCAACTGTATAAACTGTTTACAGCTGTGAATATAACATGCTTCCATCGTCTTGTGTCTCGACTTTGTAACGTGTAGTCAAAAGAGGCAAGCGTTAGTACCGTTGGTTCACTGATCAGTTGGTTGTAATCGATCCCTCTTTTTTTTTTGTCTGACTATTTTGGTTTTATCTACTGTTTGCAGGATATCAGCACAACGCCTAGTAAAATGAATCTGTGGTGAAGAAAACTGGAGCAGAATCTTATCGAGCGACTTGTATTTCGATTTGATCGATAGTTTTCGACACGCAATGTGCTAAAACCGAACCATCTAGGCCATGATGGCCACCCATCACTGATTAAAATAGTTTATCAAAATCGGTTATTTATATTAAAAAATATAAAAAAATAGATTAAAAAATTATAAAATAAGTAATATAATTAATTGATAAATAAGTATAAAGTGGAAATGAGTCGAGATAAACTATGGATACACCATAGCACCGAAGTTTACATTTTCCGTCACTAGACGCACGTACAGAGGTAGAGCTGGAGGAAAGAAATTCTCTGATCTACAGCAGACAGCCCATCCTTGGGTCTGTGACGGAGTCCCTGGAGTCAACCACAGCCTAGCTGGAGGTGGCGGGTATTCTCGTTTTTTTGCGGCCTTGCCATGTGGTCCATGCATGCATCACCGGCCGTTTACTCGCTGGCCTCCTCTGACCTCGTCGGCGTCGAACGTCGCGAGCAGCCAAGCAGCAGGAGTACAACTGTCGAAGCAGGACTGTGTCGAAGGGAACCTTCGCCGCCACATATGCGTGCGCGTACGTACGTACCTCGCCGCCGCGTCGCTCGGGGCCTCGAACTTCGTACGCGCCGGGGCCGACGGCGACGCGCGCGCCAGCTCCCATCCTTCGGTCGGCCGACAGCGACGACCGCGGCGGGGCTCGGCCGACGTGTGGGCGCGCGGGATCACCCGACCCGGCGCTACGCGACAGAAGTTACAGCGCGCGCTGATGTTCACCCGCCGTCCGCGGACGATCGGGGTTTCCGAGAAGACGAGGACGAGCGCGTGATGTGGACCCCTCGCTCCGAACCGAGGAAGGTTCTAGACGGACGGACGGGCACGTCGTTAGCTTGGGCGGCTCTGCGATATTTTTCTCCGGCTCGCCGTTTTTTTTCCATTTTTTTTGTGTTCTGGTAACTATCAATCAGATCGATAACCCGATCGTTTTCCCAGGAGAAGAAAAGAACACCTGAATTCTGGGCGCCCATGGGCATGGATCATCTTTGCCACGTCCGTCCATGACCAGAATTATAGACGTTGTTTGGCAGCTCTCGAAACCGTGCCTTTCATTTCTGAATCCTGAAAACTCAGGGCAACGAACTGAAACAAATATGTCGATTCTAGAAAACGATTTTGAGAATTAAAAATTGGTTTTATAACTAAAATTTAAAAGTTGATCTAAAAGTGTTTTCATGAACACAAAAGGTAATGTTACCAGACTGATAACAAGTATCATATATATTATATTGTTCATTCACATTAAAAATCAATTATATAATCAGGTTTTAGAGAATCAGTTTTTTTAAAACCATAGTCCAGAATTAACTTTTGTTTTAAATCACAGTTAAAACAAACAAACAAGTGATCGATGCTCCACGTAATCTCTCGCGATCTTTGAGCCCAGCGTAAGTTTGTAATTAAGTATCCGTCCGCAGGTGTATTTTACCAGATACTAGGAACAACATCAGTTGATCAAGAAAGAGGTCACGACGGCTGGGAGCGGCCATGGTGCCAAGCTAGATGGCCTGGTGTAGCTTCTCGGTTGTGTTCTACAGCAATTCCTGGTGTAACCGTTTTGTAATATTCTTCTTGTTGTTGCTTCCCGCCATCCTTCGGTAACTAAAATTAGATGTAAAACTATGTTCTTTTCTAGTAAATGATAGAGCTCCTATCTCTTTTCCGAAGAAAAAGATAGGAACAACGCTACTGTGCGCCGCGTGAGCTAGGTGCACACATGCCGGCCGTTCCACGTTGCACGCACGTCGAACAGCGATACGCATGCATCCATCGATCGTTTCCGTCTGCATCTCCGTCATACGAAAATCGACGGATCACTATGCATTCGTGATGTCTCTCCATCGCTCTATAGGTAATTAGGTAGTGGTATTAGTGCTGATCACAGGGTGCTAGCTAAAGTTGCTTTGGTATTGATTTTGCATTTATATAGGCTTCCCGATCATAGTCGTCATTATTTCGATTTTGACTTTGACCTAGACCAGCAGCTTCCTTTGAAGAAAATAAGAAAAGGAGTGGATAGCGTGATGATTGTACTTTCGGTTGAGGAGCTCCATCCTGAGTACTGTTCGGTGCAACCGATCGATCTTCAGTCATCCCGTGCAAACAATCCGGTTCAGTTTAGGCCTATTTGGTACAGTTATTTTTTATTTAAATTCTATACAAGAGTGATTCTCTGTTTAAAAGTGATTTTATAGAATAAATTATACAGAGGAAGTGATTCTATACGGAAGTGAATCAATGAAAGTTATTTTTTTAAGCTCCTCAGTTTCGAGTTCATTTCAGAAAATCACTCTTACGGATTCTACTCAGAAAGCTAAAAGCTGAAAGCTGTTGTTTGATAGAGCCCTTGATTCCAGCTGGAAAGTTACTCTGATAACTCTACCAAATAGACGTTTAATCTGTGTATTCTGATTTATGGTAAAGGAGTCCACTTTGACCCGAAATCTCAACATAGTCACAGATTTTCTCTTTCTAAAAGAAGAAAGATTTTGGCAGATATCAAACTCTCGAACTATTGCATCCAAGCATATACTATCAAATTCGTGGACCGTCAACTTGGC
This sequence comes from Phragmites australis, assembly GCF_958298935.1. Taxonomy (NCBI): domain Eukaryota; kingdom Viridiplantae; phylum Streptophyta; class Magnoliopsida; order Poales; family Poaceae; genus Phragmites; species Phragmites australis. Next base: position 17,948,273 of record NC_084926.1, read on the forward strand.
AAAATTCATGTTTAGTTTGTAGTCTAAATGACACCAAGATGGCCATCCCGTGAATACTAAGCACCAGGAAAATGTACGTAGCGAAAAAAAAAAATGCTTGTGTGCAGCCAGTATATTTTTCCCTATCGACCCGCGTGCCGGCGGCGAGCAGCAGCGGCGAGAGGCGGCGGCGAGTGACAGTGTGTGGTGAGTTTTTATTTATTTATTTTGCAGGGAGTTTTTATTCATTTATTGGATGTAGAAAATAGGAATAGAGACATAGAGACTTAGAGTAGAGAAAATTTAGGTAGAAATAGTTGTAGAAAATTTAAGTAGAAACATAGGAATAGAGACTTAGAGTAGAGAAAGAAATTTAAAAAATTTACATACATAAGAATAGAAACATAGGAATAGAAAATTTAGAAACATAGGAAATTTACAAAATCTAGAATAGAGATATACAGAATTATAGGCTAGGTGTAGAGTATAAAATATAGGTAGAAAACTAGTTCGGAAACTATATTAGGAAATGTAGATAATTTAGGTAGAAAATTTCTCCGGAACAATAAGTTTAGAATGGGATTTTCACAGTAGATTTAGAATAGGATATTTAGAATATTTAAAGTGGAATAGTTGCATTTGAATATGTACAAATATTGGAAAAATTAGAGTAGAATGTTTAGAGTAGAAATTAGATTGATATGACATATTATAGGTAAAAATTTGGAGAATATGTAGAAATACATGGTATATTTAGAAACAGACTTGTCGGATACAATATTTAGAAAAATATTTAGCATTTAATAGTTATATTGGAATAATCAGAAAAATTAGTTCGGAAACTAGATTAGGAAATTTAGGTAGAAAATTACTCCGGAACAATAAATTTAGAATAGGATTTTCACGGTAGATTTGGAATTAGATATTTAGAATATTTAGAGTACAGTAGCTGAATTCGAATATGTAGAAATATAGGATTAGAGTTTTTAGAGGATTTTGGAAAATTAGAGTAGAATGTTTAGAGTAGAAATTAGATTTATATGACAAATTATAGGTACAAAATTTAGAGAATATACAAAAACTCATGGTATATTTAAAACGGGCTTGCGGGTTAGAATATTTAGAAGACTAACAGAAAAATATTTAGTTTTAATAGTTATATTAGAATATTTGTATGGTCATTAGAGTTATTTTAGCTGACAGAATGTTTGTATGGTTGTTGAATCAGGGATGTCAACCGTAGTGAGTTTCAAAGTTTTTTACGGTCATGGATATGTTACGCATTATGACAACGGGGTAGATTTGAGTAACTTCTAGTATGTGGACACATCACTAAATAGGTCACTAGAGATGAGGCGGGCCGAAGTGTTTAGGTGGCTGTATAATCTACTGCATGTTAATTTGACATAGCAGAGGTTGGCGGTCAAGGTTTTGATTCCTGGGTGTCACGAAATCGAGTGGCAGTGGGAGTTAAAAAATTTCAAGCAATGACAACAATTTGTGACAGTGGGGTTAACACGAGGTTTTTCCCAATACATCCTTGTAGAAGCGAGATATGTTGGTTTGATAAAAGCCGGGCCTAGTACCTCAGAAGCTGTTGATGAAAATATTGTCGATGAGGAGGACAATGTGGTTTCGCAGGTGCCTATGAGGACAAGTGCACCAACTGAGATTGAGACAACAAGAGAAGAGCGTAATAATGGTGAAGATGCTCAGGCCATGATGGTTGCTGATAAGGGGGAGTAGGATGAGACACTTGTTGACCAGATGGAGGCAGATGATGACGAGTTTCGCATTTTTGTGGACTCAGCCACTAGAATAAAATAGGGCATGGAAAGTGGTATTCCTGAGAAATAGATGAATTTTGCAATGGATAATTTGATGATCAACAATGGACACCAGTCCGCTAAGAGTATGATTCCATTGTGGTACGCAAAGGGCAGATGTTCCATGGCAATGCCCATTTGCAGCATGCGGTGAAGATGTGATGTTTCTCAGAGAAAAGGTAGTTCAAGGTGATTATTTTGAATCCTCCGATATACAACATGAAGTGTGTGGCTGAAGGTTGCATGTGACAAGTGCATAGCTTCTTGTCAATGTGTGAGACTGTATGGGTAGTGTCCATTGCTGAGCCGTATTAATGCAATTTGGATAGATCTATTTCTGTATACAGGAACATGATCGCATATTTTGTGGCTAAGGAGATGTACTTAGAGGTTGTGAAAAAGACTAGTATGTCCATGTTCTCTATTATGCTTGCTATTGACAACAGATTTGGGTATGAAATTTTATATGACATAGCTTGGCGAGTGAAGCAGAAGGTGTTAGCGAAGATGTTTCGCACATGTAAGGGCTCTTACCACAACCTCCCTTCACTACTAGAGGTTATTCAGGGGATAAACTCGGGTAGCTGTACTGTTACTCATGACTTTATCAATAGAATTGAGATCGAGTCCTTCAATGCGCGTTCTGGTCATTCGGGTGTATGATCGAGGCTTTTAGACATTACCGACAGTGATGTGCTCGGACGAACATTCCTCACAGACAAGTACATGGGGTATATACTCATAGCTATCTGGATATATGGTGAGAACCATATTGTGTCTTTCGCTTTTGCATTCGTCGAACACGAGTCTACGGAGAGTTGGATGTGGTTCATGCAGTGGGTTAAGAGGGGTGTTGTTGGTAACAGGCCTAATGTGTGTGTCCTCCAAGATCGCCATGCAGGCTTGTTGAACGCTATCAACATATTACAGAACTTCTACAAGCAATTTAGGAGCAAGAGGTTGATGTATCTATTTAAGAATCTATGCAAATAGAACCAAATGCGAAAGTTTTACGCTCTATGACAAGAGCTAGATACCTTTATAGGTAGGCACATCGAAGAAGTTTTGAAGAAGCCAGTTGTCCCACAGGAGGAGCTGGAGGGCTTGGCTCATTTACCATTGGAGTCGCATAGTGTGACGAGGAAGATGAAGAGTGGAAGGAGGGTTAAGTGTTTCTCCGATTGGATAAGACATAGTCCATTAGAAAAATGGACACTCATTGCGGAAACTGATAGCTCACGTTATAGCAATGTGACACCTAACTTTGCAGAGGTTTATAATTGGGTCATGAAGAGAAATAGGTCTCTGCCATTGGTGGCAATTTTGGACGGAGTCACTCAAGGAACGCAGTGATATCTCCAAGAGCATTACAGCAAGACTTTGCTAGACATGGCCAACCAGTGAAGGGTGTACACAGAGAAGATAACATCTAACATGGAAGAGAAGAGTCGTAAGGACCAGATGCATAGGATTCTACCTATTGGTAACTGACAGTACATGTTCGAGGTGTTGTTGGATGACAAGGGCGGAATTGGCATCAGAAGGTATGAAATAATGATGGAATGCTACCTATAACCAATGGACAACAAGTGACAATGCACTTGCAACAAATCATCCCTGATGCATTTTCCTTGCTCTCATGTACTTTCTTATTGCGCAAATAGCAGCATAAAATCAACACATTTTGTGCCGCTGTACTACTGGAAGGAAGCCTTAGAAGGTACTTGAGGATGCAAGTTTTGTGGGCAGTAATGGATTTCACGAATCCACCTGAGAATGACTTGACTTGGATTCGAAACCCAAACAACAAGGATGACACAAAAGGGTAACACAAGACTCAGCATATCAGGAAGGACATGGATGCTGCTGAGGGGACACAAGCCCACAAGGAGTGTATGATATGTGGAGGTCTACATTCGAGGGTGTAGTGCGATCATTATCTGGTGGAGACTCTAGCGTCAGACAAGCAGGTAAGGCGTGTGTTGGTCTATAAGCTGAAGAAAAGAAAAGGAGAAACACTACAATTGAGACTCATATTTGAAGTTCATGTTGATTGTTCTTTATGTTGTATTACTAAGTGCTTGGCGTGGTAACTTTGTAATATTGATGAGACTATGTGTCAAACTATTGTAATATTAGGATCATGCTGTATTATGTGTTGAAGGGTTGTACTATTTGGACTATGTGTCCATGTGCTATAATATTAGGACTATGTTTGTCGATGATTGGAGAACTGCCGATCTAACACACTTGTTGAAAATTTGGAGCATGTTTTGAGTAGATGAATCACAAGGAGAACACACAGGGGTTTTTAGGTTGGTTCGAATCTCCCTAAGGATAATAACTATATGTCTTGTTTGTCTTGTATTGATCTTAACCTATTACAAGGGGGTGTAGCTAGTATAGATGGATCTAAACCTAGCCGGCGACTTCCTCCTTGGCTTCTCATGGCTTGCCTCACTTGTGGTTCTCTCGAATGACCTGTCTTCCACAGGGCCCCTTGGTTCCATATATATATGGGGGTGTCATACGCCCTTCGGACTACTCCTTCCTATTCTTTGAGATAAACCTTCCTGATTACAAGATGCCTTAGGTATCTATGGGTGGTTTCCTCTCTTCCAGGGATCCCATTCTCAGAGAAAAAGATACACCCCGAGAATTATGAGAAACCCTGAGGTACCCGGATATGATAACTATCCATTATTCATCGCCAAGCCCCCATCAATATGTGAAATGAGGTTTGATAATTCGTGTATATAGCTAGCAAAGATAAGCTTTTTGTCTGACCATATCATCGAGTATACTCGGATTTCCGATTATGATGCAGCATCTAACTGGGTTTCTTGGGTTCTAAGATCACCTACTTGAGGTACTAAATGCCTCCGAGTTCTCAAAAGAGTATTGGATTCTTTATCTCATCCAGATAGGTTTCCTAGTTGGCCCAAAAAATTATCTCGTCCTTACCAAGTACACTTGTCCCTGGCTAGGCTCAAAAGTTGAAACATGGTAGTGAAAAATTTGCGTAGTGGTGAAAAGATTCTCTGTCATGAACGCAAAGGGATCATCACTCCATCCTTTCGACTACTCCCATGCACTGGAAAACCCAACGATTAAATAACTACACCAAAGTCTATCTCTTTGTCTGCATCGATCAACTAAAAAGACATAGCCTTGATGACCGAATGTCACTTCGGCGTCCATGACTCATATTGTAGCTACGCTCAGAATTAATGTTATGGAGATGGAGCGTTGCGTTTCATGATCAGTTGGCCTATATAAACCCCCGAGTGCTGGAGCTTGGCTGCATCTAACTTGATCATGGATCCTCTTTCTTCGCTTGAATATACTCCTTCATCTCCTGTCTATTTCCCAAACTCCCCTGAGTACACACCCCTTGCTCTGCCATCATCTCGTACCGAATCTAATTTGGTGGTTGAGGTTATTGACGTCTTCTCCACCGAGGAGGCTAAAGAGAGGTCGGTGACTCACATTGTCCATATTAAAGACGGTAATCCCCTAGCGCCTGAGTTCCAAGATGAGGTGGACTAGGACCTTTTGGAAGTGGAAATAGAGGAGAAAGAAGTGGCGGCTGAGGCGGAGAAGAGGGAGGCGTTAGGCAGCGTCTCCGTTAAATATGATAAGACGTTCATCGCTCCATCCTCATGTTTTTCCGACGAGGACAACTGGAGGGAGTAGCCAGAGTAGCAACACCGACAATGAGGGTGGAGAGCCAATACCTCTTCCAAACCCTATGTCGTCGGGGATGTCGATGATCGGGCAATGACACTGATGAGTTTGGCATGGGGCCGGAACATCAACGACTTGGTCTTCTCCGTTGGCACCAGTGGAGTCTCTCCTCCCTTTTGCTGAGTCAGTGAAGCTTTGTTGGTCAAAAAATCTCCTACCTCTTCGTCAAGTAGAATTTTAGGACTTGTAATCATTTTTCCCTTAGCTTATCTATAAAAGAGCTCAAAATCTTGTTAAATAAAATAATTCAATTTCTACTGCAACGTCTTGTGTATGACTATGAACCCTTTCGAGAATACAAGGAAAATTTTAAATTAGTGTTCGGGCTTGGTTTCTTCTGAGTAGGTTAGGGAAATTATCAAAATATTCATCGTGATTACCTTAGGTCAGACTCTGAATGGAAAATGTCTTAGCTCTTAAGCACCTCGGGGACACTATAAGGTTTTCAGCGGTTCCAAAAGACATTCTTTCCCTTCTTGTTGGAAATACGGTGTGTACAATAAGTTTTATAAAAACACTTGGTAAATGGGAGTACTTTGTGTTGGACTCTTTTGATGGTATATCATGATGTTCTTATTGGATATTTCCTTTGATTAGTTCAGGACATGTTGATCACTAGTCGGAGCACTTATTATGACTGGCCTTTGGTTCGCTTGAGTGGGAGGCGTCGTAGCCTCATGGAACGCGACAATCAACCTTTTCGCAACCCCGAGTACATAACGCAATGGTTTCCCCTTCTCATTGGAATATGCTTTCAGAGAACACACAAAATGTTATTTTCAGTTTCTAGTACCTAGTACTTATTAAGCCCTCAACTGTTTACTTTGGATATAGAAATTTCGGGTAGGCAGTTCAGATAGTAAAAAACATCTTTAAAGTAAAGCAAACACATATTGGCTCTTTGGGTTGAGACAAACTTTCGCCGGCTCGGGTGCGCATTTGGGATGAAGAATCCAAGAAGCGACTTACCCTGTTTGTCAAGCATGAAGACACACAGAAAGACAAGTAAGGCAGAAAAAGAAAAATTGATCGACTTATAGGCAATATGATCTCTATTATTATGAGATGGTACTTTAAGGACTTACACTTAGAAATTACAGAAAACTCATGATGACCCTCGAGCTATGTAGAACCATTATCTTAAACCTAAGCAACACAGACTAGATTAAGTCGGTAAGTTATGACCCTTCTTATTTCGGGATAGAGTAGGCGTTGTTTCATGGATTATAGACTATTCATGAAGTCGAGCCCCCGAGTTTTTGGGATTGCATCTTGATACACTGTGATCGTGGTTATGACTGAGGCTGCATATCCATTTTGATCCTTGAGCTTTTGGGTTCCTCGCTTGGTTGATGTTGAACTACCATGTCGAGACTTCTTTTGCACAATGGAGACATGTCCTAGGACAACCCCGGATGGTGATGATCCCCTCGGGTCCAGGGATCTTCACGCATTGATAAGCGTAATGAGTGGAGACCATGAATTTGGCGAAAGTAGGTCTATCTAGGATGTCATTGTATGCCGTCTCGAAGTCGACCACATCGAATAGAATTTTTTTTGTTTGGAAATTGTTATACTTCTCGAAGGTAACGGGTATCGACCGGGAGATATGCATTTCTTTGAGTGTGTTAGTGAAGGGGATGTTTAGGGAGCTCCCACCATCGATAAGGACTCGGGTAACCCTGCAGTTTTTTTTATCGTAGGCTCAATCACTATCGAGAAGCGGCCTGACCGTATGAAGTTATAAGGGCAGTCTTCTTGGCCAAAGGAGATTTTGGTGTCCGACCACTTCATGGCCTGATGACCCTTTGGGATGGCTATTAGGACTTCTCGGGCCACCGTCTTATATTGTTGTTTGGACTCGTATGATGCGGAACCACCGAATATGCGGTCCATCGTCCTCTCGTCTGGCTAGAAAACATCAGGTCTATATCGTCCTTAGTGCCATCCGAGTCGGAGTCTCTGCTTTAGGCCGCGACCTGGATCTTCTTTCCCTTAGTTGCTTTTTGACCTCCGTTTTAACCAACTTTTTCCAGAGGCAGCACTCGTAGATGTTGTGGTTGTTGGTTTGATGGAAGTCACACCAAGGCTTTCTGTCTCATTCGCTGGAGCCTGGTGTAAAGCTTTTGCTCCGAGAAGGACCGAAGCGCTAGTGGGGATGGACGTCGGACAAGTCTGCAAAAATCTCGTTAGATTTAACTTTCTTGCCCTTACCTCCCATGGTGTTCTTCTTGTGCTTCCTCTGGACCTTGTCGTCATCGAGCCGGGGTTGAGAATGCTTGATGCCCTGAGTCTTTTCCTTAACGGAGAGGAGTGCATCCTCAACTCCAGCAAACTTATCAACGATCTACATGAGCTCCTTAACCATTTCAAGCTCGTTTCTAGAAATGTCTTTAACGCAGCGCTGGCTCTTAACCCCGTGAGTGAACTTTTGTATGACATCGTAATCGCTAATCTTGGGGATGGTATTCTAGGTATTGCTGAAGCAGCGCACAAACTCGTTCAAGGTTTCGTTCTCCATCTGCTCGCAACGACAAAGATCTTTTTCATGCTAGGGCGAACGTATATATCTTGAAAGTTAGCTCGGAATGCATCACAAAGATACTCCCATATGAATATTGTCCCTAGCGATAGATTGATCAACCATGTCCTAGTTACCCCTTCAAGGGTCGTGGGAGGTAATTCGCTATTACTTTCTCGTCCCCACCAGCTGCCTGGATGGTCATGGTGTAGATCTGGAGAAACTCAATGAGATTTGTTCTCTCATTGTATTTTTCGATCGTCCCAGGGAAGAACCTTGCTGGCTAGCTTACGTTCCGTAGATCTAGAGAAAAGGCCACACATCCATTGATGGCCCCTTGTTTGGTTCCAGCACCTCTGAGAGTCTTTCCCACAGCTATCGAAGATCGGTCCTGATTTGATCGATGTCGGGACATTTCGCGATTGGATTGATGAGGTGTAGAAGAAGCCGCTTTAGAAGCCCTCAGGCGTCTTCGCCGGTCATCGATGACCTGACAGTGGGGCCGGAGGACCCCGATGGTTAGATTGATCGGATTACCTTTTACTGGTGAGGTTCGACGACAGTTGTTTTCCTAATTGTCATCATGGGAAGCCTTGTTCCTATGGTACGCTTCTTCGAGTCTGAAGCGTCTTGCGATGGGTGATTGCCTAGTCTGCCCGAATTAACACTGTTTTCGGTTAGAGCCTAGTGAGAGTTCTCAGCTTGGATGATGATCTCCTTTGTTATGTCCACCGCTAAGTTCACCAAATTCTTACCGGCTAGAGTCACCAGATCCATAGTTGGAGGGCGCATCAGGGCCTCTTGTAGAAGGAGGATCGGATCCTTTTAGTAGTTGCAAATTTAAATCAACCAACCCCTTGTTATAATCGGGAAAATGTATGACCGAGTCCCGGATAAGGACAAGAGGTGTTGTGCTCGCCTGAGGCTGATCATTGCCTACCACCGGGGCCGGAGGATCCCGACTGTTTGCAGGGTCGTCGTCATGATGACCCAGATCATCACCCTCATCTTCGATAGCAAAAACTTCTCATGGATAATCTCCGTTAGAGGAGGTGTCCAGATTTATCATGGATGCTTCATCGGATTGCTCCGGTTTAGTATCTTGATAATTCATGCTATCAAAAACTACAGGGATTATTCCTATCTTTTTGTGAATTGGCCATTCATAATTACCTCGGTAGCCGAGTAGTTCGAGCTCGATGCCATAATCTTTGACGCATTGATCCATAAATCGACTCACCTTGTCACTTCAATCCTCGCCAAAGTTCATGGCCAAAATCCACCCGATTGATCACCAGATCATCTGAAAGGGAGGTAAAGTTGTTGTAGAACCCTCATTCGAAAAACCAGTTTTCGGCGAAGCTTGGGTGATGTTGACGGCATATCGTGTATAGACTCTTCAACGCCTTTTTTCATGATCCTCACGGTCGGCGCAAGCTTTCAACGATTGATGAACTAGCAATCTAACAATCGTGTTGAATAATTAGGTAATTCTTTGAGTAAATGAATCCCAAGGGGAACACGGGGGTTTTAAACAAGTTCGGGTCTTCCTGAGTATAATAACCCTACATTATGTTTATTTTGTACTGATCTCAGCCTGTTACAAGGGAGGTGTAGCTAGTCTAGATGGATCTAAAAGCATGTTTGTTTCAACTGGGGATTCTAAAAAGTAGCTTGTAGATTATGGATTGTAAAAAGTTGTATTGTGAAAAACTTTTAGATTGTGGATTCTAAAAAATTTTGATGGGCAGTTCAGTAAAATGGACTTTCACAATATATGAAAAGCTGAGAGAAACTAGCTTCTTGGATTCCCATAATCCAATAAGCGGATTATATAAAACTATGGCAAAAACTAACTGTTTGCTTCAGCTTCAGATTGTAGAAGCTGAAAATCACAATTCAAAGCTGAAACAAATAGAACCTAAATCTAGTCAGCGACTTCCTACTTGGCTTCTCTTGGCTTGCCTCGCTTGTGGTTCTCTCTAATGACCTATCCTCCGCAGGGCCTCTTGGCTCTGTGTATATATGGGTGTCGTATGTCCTCTGGACTCCTTCTCCTTGTTCTTGGAGATAAATTTTCTCGGTTACGGGACGTCTTGCGTATCTATGGGTGGTTTTTTTTTCTTCCAAGGATCTCCTTTCTAGAAAAAAGATATGCGCTGAGAATTATAGGAAACCCTAGAATACCCAGACATGGTAACTATCCATTATTCATCGTCAATGTTGTATTATGTGTTGAATTGTTGTAATATTCGAACTATATGACAATATGTATCGAGCTAGTGTAATATTCGGACCATATAGTCATATGTATCAAATTGTTGTAGTATTCGCATGCGGTTGCAATATGTATTGAATTGTTGTAATATTCATACTATGTTGTAATATGGAATGTGTTGAAACTTTTTACATGTTGTTGTAATATGTTTTCAATTCGTGTATTATTCTTTCCTTTGTATTTACAGCACGTTCGATTTTTATTATCCAATTTTTGCATTTTATTGTTATGTTGTTGTAATATATATTATGTTATGGAGCAAAATCCTTTTTTTTTTACAGGTATGGTGCTCATCGATCCGGTACACATCGATCATGCTTGGAGGGCTCTAACCTCCACCCACCCTTGTGGCTACATATTTCGGACCATTTCTGAAGGCTTGACCACTAATGGATCTCAAGTTAATGTGGTCGTCTATTGTATTTTTGTTCTTGTAAATCCACCAGTATCTGAGTCTCCTTATGTATTTGTGAGGGCCTTGGGTCTCCTTCAATTGGTGCGTCTCTTCGACCCGACTATGGACCAGGCCCTCCAGATTCCCCTGGATCGATCGCTGCTAACAGCGCTTGTGGATCACTGGAGGTCGGAGACACACTCTTTTCACTTATTTATAGGTGAGATGACACTCACCCTACAGGACATATCCATGCTCCTTGGCTTTCCCATAGTGGGGGCACCAGTGTATGGTCCAGACTTGCACGTCGGGTGGAGGTGGGAGATGCTCGCTCGGTTCGACGGTGCGATCCCTGTGGGTTAAGAGCCGGTCCAAACAATCTTCATCTCCTAGCATGGGCTGACGAAGGCCCGACTCACAATTCTAAGCCCAACGTTTGACAACAGACTCATAGGACTAGAGAGTGAGTCAGCACTTGAGGCGTACCTCACGTGATTGTTCGGGTGAGTCCTCTTCACCAACATGCACCACAACACTGTTGACATGCGGCTCGTCTCCTCATAGCAGATTGCAGACGTCCCTTTAGAACAGATCCCTTAGGCCAGTTAAGGCTCCGTAGTTCTTACGCAGATGTACCGGCGTTGTGAGCGTGTGGTGTGTGAGGAAGGAATGTGACGCCTTGCGTGCGAGAGGCTCAGATGCCAAGCAAGCAAGCAAGAGCACCGGCCGGTGCCGTGTGGCTAGAGACAGGTCAAACGCTCCATCAAACTAACAATAGGGTAGGAGAGCCTGGAATCGATCTCATCTGTCTCTATATTTTCTGAATGAACAGTCATGAGACGGTGCCTATTTCTATTAATAGAGGAGATTTACACTGAATTACAAGGAAAGAAAAAAAAGCAAGAACACTCCCGGTGCCAGGGATGCTAGACGCCGTGCCCTTGCAACCATCCAGGCTCTAGCTTCCTCTCGAATTTTGCCGAGGGCCTCCCACCACTCGTATATCGCTCCACTTGGAGGCAATGAGTCTAGATGGATCTGGGGGTATGAACTCATGCGGCCACAATGCGCTAGTCCCGCCTGGTCTATCTGCAGGATACCAGGAAATGATGAGCCCATACCGGAAAAGCGCAGAAATAGAGAAAACATAGGAATATGATAGAAATACATGTGCAAAACATAGAAATGGAGAACATATGAATTTTGTTGAAGTAGATGTTTGGATGAGCCATGGAAAAAACATAGGAATTTTTAGAAGATGTACATGGAAGTGAACGATAACCACGTGCTACAGTGCTTCTTCTTCTTATTTGTCCGTCGGTGATCTCGGTGATTCGGCTCGTGTTTCACCTCGATCCTACGCGAGCGATGGAGAAAAGAGGTTAGAGTGGAAGTTTTCTTTCCCGTGTTTTTTTCTATGAAATCGGTTGCAAAGGAATTTTTGCTCTTTCGTAAACCTCAATCCTACAAACTAAATGGCTCTACTGTGCCAAATCCTATAGGAACCAGAATCCTACGTTTTCATGTGAAATTCCTGTGAACCAAAGTGGCCTGAATAGTTTGGACGCCACTCCAAAGAAGAACTAATTCCTGCCGGTGCTGCACCGTGATGTTGGCCTGAAAATTGATGTCCTGTAACCATGTGCCGTTGTGCAGTGCGTCTCGAATTGTTCTGTTCTTTTTCTTTGAGATGCGGGAGATGTTAGGAGCCACTGGTCCTTTGGTCTGCGCCCTTGGAACCAATCCGAATGCCAGAAAGTGGCCTTTGCGCCGTCACTGATGGTGATTCTGTTCATGGCCGAAAAGAGCAGCTGGTCCGGTTCCGTTCCTGGGTGTGCCCAGGCCAACCCAAGCTTTATTTTTGGATTTCCACTCGTGCCAAAGCCATCGGAGTCGCAGCTCTTGCAAATTTCTTCAGATTAAGGATGCCTCCGGTGAGATTATCATATGTCGTAAGGGGTGACGCCAAGGTGAGCTACCCTGGTGCACCTGCACCTGCACCTGCACCAGGCTCCAAAAGAATTAATACTTGTTATTACTAGTACATATTTAGTAGAATATTACATAGACAATTTGTATGCGTGTCTCTTTCGCTTTAGTATCGCCCCTGTCTCTGTCTGTGGTAGCTTGCGCTGAGGTCCAAAAGCTCCGATCTTCACCGTTGAAATCCCGGTGCGGCGCCGATATTCGATCGCGCACGCGTGACGCGATGCATGCTGCACGCTCCTGGTTGACCGGAGAGTGGGATACAGCCACACAGGCGGCAAGCTCAGACACAGAGGTCAGTTTTTCACACCGCTGCTTTGGCTTCGTCGGCACGGCACATATCTTCTAGTGTGCCAGATTATTTCGACGCCTGCCTCGGCAAGTCGTGCAGTGGGCGACGAAATGTGGCCAGACACGAGCGGGCGGACGACCGTAACAAGTGGAGTGGAGTCACAGCTGGGTGTTTGAACGGCACGTTGCTGTCGCAACCTGCAACTTTTGAAACCAAGCATAGATTGAATTACAGAGTCACAGAAATTCGCTGCTGAAAAACCCTGTCCACCTCGAACAGTTTCTGCGTTGTAATGCGTGTCGCGTGATGAGCTCACAGCCAGAGAAAAACGCTGGTGGTTTTGTTTTAACATATTTCTTTTTTTATCGGCGTTTCATCAGATTTCTTTTACATGGGTTTATCATATTTTAGATCCATTGAATCGATGGCCACACCATGTGAAGTTCTGCTGGATAACGAATGAGGCCCAGGCCAGCAAACGCTGTCGCTTCCTTATCCAGGCAAAACTGCAGCTGCTGGGCCAGCAACGAGTCACTGAAACATGAAAAGCCCAGAATGTCACCGACTAGTATTAGATTGTAAACTCTGTGGCTCATGTTGATAGTGCTACCGATTCTGATCCCTTATAAAAGAAAAACAGTGCTACTGATTCGTATCAAAATAAAAATTCTCCCCGGAAAAAACAGAATGCTATGTACTGGCACCAAGTTCTCGTAGTAACTTAGACCAATGTCTGAATCGACTATATGTGATCCGTTTTTCTCCTCATCTCTGATCTCTGCCGCGTGGGCCACATTTATCATCCCCATCCTCCTGCTCTCACTCCCACTCTCCCACTTCACTGAAACCGCCGCCACGGTCCCCATCACCACAGCCGCCACTCCCTCGCGGCTATAAAGCGCCCAAGACCCTCGGTCGAGCCCTTCTTTGTATCACCGCACCCACATCACTCCACCCTGCGTAGAACTGTCATCCGAGCGCCATCAATTGCTCGCTGAAGTTCGCCACCACCCTTCACCGTTGCTGATTCGCTCTACCGCTCTCCGACGTCGTCTGAGTCCATGCCCACGTCCACCAACCGCATATCATCAACATCCGTCATTTCCCGTTGAACTCCGGCCACCGCACAGAGCTCTAGCCACCATCGAACTATCCTTGAAGGTCACCGCCGTCACTGAGCCGTTGGAGATCGCTTCGACGCGAACTTGCCCCTCAAATGGGTTAGCCGTCATCTCCTCTCCGCGTTTCGTCGTTCACCATCGAATACCAGACACCGGAGCTCAACTCCTGCGACATTCCAGCCGAGTGCTGCCGCACTGTTCTCCGCACCGCCGTTCGCGCCGCCCAGAGGTAGAAGATCCAAGCTGAGCCACCCGATTTGATTTCAACAGCTAGGATTAGATTTCATGTACCCCTTCGTTTGGTCCCAATCAACACTTCATAATCTAACATCGCACGTCCAATCAGCGCCACGCAAGCCGACATGTCATCATTTTGTCCGAAGTGGCCATCCAATCAATAGATCAAAACTGAGTCAGCAGCCCCGTCAGCTAGTGACGTCATTGTTGCACAATAACTCAGATTTTTCTTTAGAAAAATAATTCTCTAAATAGATTTAATCCGAAAATAGGTTTTCTTTTAATAGAAAAATTCTAGGAATTAGTTTATGTTTTAAATAAATATTTTTAATAGGTTTTTAAAAATAATCTTGAATATTCTCCGTTCGAGAATATTCAAGATTAAGACTTCGGTGACTTTGAGCAGCACTTCGGAGAAGACAGGTGTTCTTGATCACATTGATCCTATTATAAAAAAGTGTGTCTTTTACTTTTTGTTGCACGCTTGTCAATATGAATCCCATTGATAGGGTTTACTAGATTCTCTATTACTATCCTTGTCCCTTGTGTTGTAGTTTGGATGTCGTGAGTAGAATTGTTTAGTTGTGCTGTTAAGTTGAGTGGTTTAAATGTTAATTTGTTTAGTGGTCTATGCAATATGAACCGGTCATATAATCTTTCTAGCAATATGGAACATAGGGATTTTGAGCAGGATGTGGTATGATGATGGTGCGGGTATGCACAGGTGCAG
The DNA here is from genome assembly GCF_958298935.1 of Phragmites australis. NCBI lineage: Eukaryota > Viridiplantae > Streptophyta > Magnoliopsida > Poales > Poaceae > Phragmites > Phragmites australis. The sequence goes on from NC_084926.1 coordinate 17,963,384, forward strand.
GTATGCACTGTGGGTTGATGGTAGTACCTGCTTGAGATCTTAAGGACCGGTTCATGGACATATAACCTGACACAACAGTGTAACCATGAGGCATATATGGGTATGGCATAACCAATTAATTAGATGTTCTTTTTATTCTGTATTACTAGTTGGTTGTTTAGTGGCACGAGAGGGGGCCTCTGCAGTGGATAAAATTCCTGTTTGTGGTGAAACCTTAGTGGGTGTACATAAATTTGGAGGCGCTTTGTAAAGACCTTGTAGTGAGACTCCGACTCTACACTCTAGAAGTGTGAAGTAATAAGAGAGTCATGACTCGTGGGTAAAGTGTGTGATCTCTGCAGAGTATAAAACTGATATATCAGTCGTGCTCACGGTCAAGAGCAGGTTTAGTCTTTTTCATGATTAGAGGGGGTTCTTGGGTGGTTGATTTTGATAATCGGGTGGTGGTAACCCAATGAGTTGGTAGCCGGATATGAAATATCTGGTAAATTTAATTGTCGAATGAAATTCGATAAGTTGTTTCTCTTAATATTAGTGTTATCCCATATAGTAATTAGAATGGATATACATTTTTAAGTTTTAGGTTAGGATGACATAGATGTAGTAAACCTGAGTCAAGCCTTTCTTATATTAAAATATCATATCATGCTTTCCCACACTTACGGAGTATGATATGTACTCGTATTTGCTATTTTTAATAATAAATACTGCTTAGTTGAAGAAGATTATATGAAGATCAAGGAAGCTAAGGACTACAAGGAAGACGAAACGTCTTAGGTCGTGTTGTTCATAGTTGATTGTCTATGGTGCTACCTGAAGTTTTCGTTGGAGTTTCCTCTTATTCTTCTGCTACTGTTTAAAACTCTGATATTTATTTCTATAAAATTATTTTTTATACGATATAATACTATTTATCACTAATATCGTCACTATATATATGATAAAATTAATTTTAATATATATATAGTTTATATCTGATTTATTTTTTAAAACTAGATGACACTGTATATATATATACAGGTCAGTAGACAGTAGTACTAGATAGATTGGGTTGATATCAGACCTATCTGTATCAAGCCAACAACAACAGCCCACCAGCTAACTCTCTAGCAAGGACCGAGTTGACCTCGGGTGATTTGAGCGACAGGGTTTTTCACTTCTCTTAGACCATAGTTAAAGGACTTTTCTTTTGAAGAGATTTTTTTCTCTTCAACGCTGTAATGATTTTTTTTTACGGTTTTCATTATAAAAGGGTTCTTAAGGTTATTCTCTTTAGGATAAGATTTTCTCTCCTTTTCTTTCACAATTCTCCTCGAAAAGAAGCTGTTGGAGATGAAAGAAAATAAAGGAAACGAGAATGTGAAAAGGAATCAGGAAGGAACGAAATAAAGAGAATATAGTTGAAGATGATCTTAACCCGTCCAAGTTGATCCCAGGTTTGACCTGCATACATCACCTACCATCTTGAATTTACTCTATTCGTCTTTATCTCAGGTTATATTTATATTCTAGACAGTTTATTGGTACACACACATGCATATTTAGTTGTATTACGTGTTTTCCGCACACCGGAGGTATTGGTTCCTCCAATTCCTTCTCTAGGTGTGTGCGTGTGCGGCGTGAGTGTTGTGCGTGAGTTGCTGTACATACTTGTATGTACCTGTGCCATCTGGAAAAAAAAGCTAACTAGGCTGGGCGTTACTTGCTTACCCCTCTCTCTCCCTAAAAGCAACTGTATATATACGCATGCCTGAGACACAGTCCTCTTCCCGCCCAGCTACAACCTGCTAATCTGGTCAGTGCTGCAGTTGCAGGGCAATGAAAACGACTCCGAAGTTCCGAATAGCTCCTACACATGCGGCCTATACATCCAAATCGCAGGTCGCTACATTCATGTATGGCATGGAAAGATTACGCAGCAAACAACATTGCTAGCTAGAGAGTGATTGGCATGTAATTAGCAAGTGTCACATCCCAACTAACCTTTGGTTAACCTAGGCTGATAGACAGACGAAGCTATATAGCTAGAGCCCTAGGCGATCTTTTTATCTCCCATGTTCTTGGCTCCATTGCTTCCTCCCGGTTTCAGGGCCTTCTTGCCTTTTAACTCAACCTGCTCTTTTTCTTTGTGGTTGATAATTGTTTGTACCTCGAGTGCGCGTAGCTGTCCATGTAGTATATTAGATCGATCTGCTAAGTTGGAAGCTGTCGGTGCAACAAAATATTTTCTATGAATAAGTGTGACGAGAGTCTCCTCCTAACTTTAAAAAAAAATAGAAATGAAGGAATACCGATATATTTATCACTAAAAGATTTGTCACTGGTCTGATAATCATGTGTCTATATTTATAGTATTATTCATGATGTAAGTCTATAAATATGTCCTTATAGAGATAGAGATATAAGTTATTGCTATGCTACAGGGACTTTAAGCTGGTCGAATTATATAGACTGGGTTCAGGTAGAATACATTTACCTCTAACTATAAGATATTATCTACTATAGGTGATCCAGAGGGTGCGATACTCGGCCGATCGTCAATTGCGGCACACGCTGCACTGTCCCGAATGTCAAGATGACCTCCACTTGCATTGAGATGTCAAGATGACCACCACTTGCACCGTCATTAAATACCGGTCACTTCCTTATAGGCGAAAGACGGCTGGTGAACCCCCTCTGGCTTGATGACCCACTCCTCAGGCTTTGGGGAGCTTGCTTAGGCTCCGGAGGATTGGGGCTCCAGTAGACCAGGGCTCTAGAGAGCTCTGAAGCCTGGAGACTCGAGAGGCCTTCGGGGACCTGAGATTCACAGTAGGATGATAGGGCCAAGGGCGTTGGGAGTCCTTAAAGACGCCCCCCCCCCCCTCAACAATTCCTTCCGAAGACTAGCAACTTCCTCTGTCTCGAGAGGCAGTGGTCGGAGGATTTACGGTTTTCGGAAGCTGAACTTTCGACTGAGGATCCAAAGCCTAAGGGCTTCTGAGAAGCTCTTGATGGCGACCCTTTAGTAATATCTACAGGCTGGGGCATTTCCCCCAACAGTACCCCCTTTATCAGCTGGTCCGAAGGTATGGAGGGATGAGCGGATGCAGAAGGAGCTAGCTCCAAACTAGCATCATAGTCAGTATATCCTAATATAGCTTCTCACCATTGAGGAGCCCCTCAGTGGTGACCGTGAGAAATGATGTCGAAGCTTGATGGCGACAACGTAATCTGGAAGAAACTATGTGGTTGATAGGTACGCTGAAGGAGGGAGTTCATGACCCCCTCAGCAGTTTACCATGACGAGGCCCAACGGAATCAAAGTGCTCCGGGACCTATGTAGAGTAAGCCCTTCAGCTCCCTTGATGGTAAGTCCTTTAGCCGCTTGCATTGTCATGGTGGAGGTTATGTGTGGTAGTGAGGTATCCTCCTTGTTTTTTGACCTGAGTAATAGATGACGTGCAGTAACTGTAGTGCATTTGACGGGATAATGTGCATGTTCGCCTGTGGTCCAGTGCCAATGACCCTCGCATGCACCGAAAGAGGCCCAAGCCATAAATACGATGAGATGTGCATGTAAAAAACCAGGGAGCCACCGCAATACGTCGCCACATGGATGCGGATCAACTCGGGGGTGGCCATGGCCCCATCAGGGAGTAATTGGGAGTGCCATGAAGCGACACCCGTGACGATTCTGTTTTCCTTCCCTGGCGTGTGCAAGTAATTGGCTCGGCTATAAAAGCTAGGTGTTCACCTAGTTGATCCTTCACCACTGTGTAAGGGAGCACCTCTTCTTGGCTTAAGTATGGCATCCTCTTGATTATCGATATCTTTGATGATGAAGAGGAGGTCAACTAGGATCTCCAGGAGAAGGAGATCGATGGAGGAGGAGAAGGCGGAAGCGGAGAAGGAGGCATCCCAAGCGGGGAAGAAAAAGGCCAATGAGGAGGGAAAGAAGGTCGTAGAGGAGTTCTCTTCATCCTCGTCCTCTCACGGCTCGGGGGTAGACTATTGCATCAGCTTCCGTAGTGATAGGACGCAGATGAAGCGCACACACCGCTTTATGCGCCGCTGCTAGGGCTTGTGGTTTCCTTGATAGTCACCTTGTATTCTTTCTCCCCCTAATTTGCTCCCTCATTGTTTGTTCCTTTTTTTGTCACCTGTTTGTCGGTGCTTCTTTTGTAAGCGTCTTTTGGATGTACAAGTTATTAATAAGATAACTAAATCCTTGGACCCGCTCATTATTTTCCCTTTGATAAAAAATGTATGGTGATCCTCCAAACATGTAGCCTTTCATGTTTTTGTGTGCAACTAAGCCTCTATGCTTCACCTTCCCTGACCCCCCCCCCGCACACTGCAATTTTCTATCGGCCAAAGGGTGTGATGGCAGGTATGACTGTAGGATACTAGGTGCAACTGGAGCGATGAAGCCTCACATAGGTTTAGGCCTAAACATGACCGTAACAGGTGCTATCGAGGTGCTGAGGGTTTGGATCCCGATGCCTTTGGCGGAGGACATAGACCTTGTCGTTCCTAGTGGCGGAGTGTGCAGCCATTTGTGGGGGCATGAGACAAGCTCTTTGACAGAGGCGAGGTAGTCTTAGAGCCTAGAGACAGTGGACAGAGGCAAAGCCGATGATTAAGGCTAAGGGAGGCAGTTTGGGACCCCCTCAGCCCTAGCTGTCACTAGGTTCTAGCATGATATGAACATTCTTCTGTCCGATGCTGGTATAGACTTCTTTCCAAAAGAATTTCTGGATTTTTGACTCAAAGCAATTCATTCGAAGCCAGGTGGTAGTTGCGGCCAAGGGAAGCAGTCCGCGGCCCCGTGGCTTCGGAAGTGGGGCCATCCGGAGCCCGGCGGCAGCTGCCGGAGGTGACACCGATGGCTAGACCGAGGGAGGCTCTAGAGGCAGGGCCATTCGGAGCCCGACAGCGGCTGCCAAAGAGTCGATGGCTAGGTTGAGGGAGGCAGTCCGCGACCCCCTCAGCCCTTAACCGTGGTGAGGCTCCGGAGGTGACGTCGATGCCTAGGCCGAGGGAGGCAGTCTGTGACCCTCTCGGCCCTTAACGGTGGCGAGGCTCTGGAGGCAGGGCCATCTAGAGCTCGACGACGGGTGATAAAGGTGACACTGATGGCTAGGTCGAGGGAGTTAGTCCGCTATCCCCTCGTCCCTTAACTGCTATGAGACTCCAGAGGTAGGGCATTCCGGAGCCCGGTTGTAGTTGCTGGAGGTGACATCGATGGCTAGACCGAAGAAGGCAGTCTGCAACCCCCTCGGCCATTACCAAGGCGAGCCTCTGGAGGCAGGCCATCCGAAGCCCAACGACGGATGCCGAAGGTGACGCCGATGGCTAGGTCGAGGGAGGCAATATGCGACCCCCTCAGCCCTTTCTGGCGGCAATTGAACGAAGGGCACGTCTCGCACATTTCGTGCAGTGTGCATTACATGGAACGTTATTCCCCTAACCCCCTTGCGTCTTATGGTCACAAGCAGGTGGAGGACGCATTCTATCAGTGCCATTTTTGTGTATGCCACGAGTGTATACATGCGCGCATGCATGTATGTAAGTGTGTATGAAATGAAGTAATTTTTGGCTTAATCGATAAGCTGATTTAGATCTCAATGGTACTAAATCTATGTCCGTTCCACACCTCTCCGGCATGTAGCAATGACGGAGGGTCTGGGACCTTGACGGTATCGAGTCTATGCCCGTTCCATGCCTCTCCAACATGTAGCAATGCCGAAGGGTCTAGGACCTCGATAGTATTGAGGCTATGCTTGTTCCATGCTCTTCGGCATGTAGTAATGCCGGAGAGTCTGGGACCTCGATAGTACTGAGGCTATGCCCATTCCATACCTCTTTGGCATGTAGCAATGCTAGAGGGTCTGGGACCTTGACGGTACTGAGGCTATGTCCGTTCAACACCTCTCTAACATGTAGCAATGCCGGAGGGTCTGTGACCTCAATGGTACTGAGGCTATGCCCGTTTCATGCCTCTTCAGCATTGCATGCTAGAGGGTCTAGGACCTCAACAGTACTGAGGCTATGCCCGTTCCACGTATCTCTGACATGTAGCAATGCCGAAGGGTCTGAGACCTCAATGGTACTGAGGCTATGCCCGTTCCACGCCTCTCCAGCATGTAGCAATACTAGAGGGTCTACACCTCATCGGCAAGGTGGCTATGCGTTCAAGATATCAGTGGGGCCATACCTCTCCAGCACGTAGGCTAGGCCTTAAAAGATGTCCCAGGGTTTCTTACCTCTCTGGCATGGGGGCTATCGCCTTCAAGATCCCAAAGGGTTTTTTTAAGACATCTTCATGTGTGGAGGTTTTTAAGACATCTCTGTTTTGCGGAGGTTTTCAAGACATCTTCGTGTTGCGGAGGTTTTTAAGTGTTGTGCGTCATTTGAGCAAATGTGTGACTTAAGATTTACTGTTTACTGTTGTTACCAAATAGTTATCTATTACAAAGGCACTTAACAGCTAGGCTAACTACTTTCAGAGTATGTTACCCCTCCTGTGTTTAAAATTTAACCAGCTAGGTGGTCATGGGCATACCTTTCCCAAAATAAGGCCTCCCCAATAAGGTTGGAGGCCCGAAAACCCTTGTAGCACCTAGGCGGGGAGAGGTTTGGTCTCTCCGGCCTGTGTCATCCGTCGAAGGGTCTTGGCCTCGCGGACCTTCTGGACACCTGGGACCCTCCTATCGGAACCCTCGTCCTTTGTCATTACCAACTCACCTAGTATCGAACCCGGCGTTGGAGGCACTCCGGAGGCCCCAACTGCTCCGAACTCCATACATTGAGGGTTTGTCGAACTCCATTCTGGCTAGGGTTGTTGGTGCGACTTAATCCTCATGTTGGGATATTGTACCATTGGTGGCAGAGTAGGAGGAGGTAGAGCAGGCCGAGGGGGGCTTGGTAAGGTTCGGAAACCTTCCCAGCAGCCGGTTCTAGTTTTATGACCCCTAGACCACCTATCGCCGGCTCTTTCCCCTGTCAGGTGTCCTGCCCACCTCCCGAAGTACTACGTTCGGAAGGCTATAAGGCTTCAGCAATTCTCAGTATTATGGCCACATCCGGCTCCATGCAGGATGCACTAGTACCCTCCCTGTGGTACCAGAGCATGTGGTCGGTGTCGAGGGATCTACGCGTACCAAAGCATGTGGTCTCTCCGGAGTCCCCTTCCATTAAGGGAGGTAGAGGGGGCTGCCTGGCAGCTAGATTCTCAGAAGACACCGACTGGACAAAGGTGTCCTGGGCACTATCACAAGAGACGCCGTGAGGGTGGGCCAAGGCATGAGTGGCCCTTGGCTCGAGTGCCCAAAACCACTAAAGGGCGGCCTCGATCGTAACCCATTGGGGTGCTACGAGGTCCTTGCTACGACATTATTGGAAGGCCTTCGCATCGGCTGGGGCCTCAGCGCCAGCCTAGGCTAGGGCACACAACATATGGACAGTGTGGTGGCTGAAGGGTTGATGTTCTCTCCGATTGCGGAACTGATGGGTGTACATAGCTTGCATGGTTGTGGTCGTGCGGACCCTCGCACAAGCGTGGCCTGGGAGTCGACCTCTTGTGCTGCGATCTTGGTGATCTTCTTTTTAGGTGACATCCTACCTGGTGATCTTCTTTTTGGGCAATATCCTACCTCTCTTTGTACTTCTATGTTCGAGTCCCCAGAACGGTGCGCTGTTGGTGCAAGAAAATATCTTCCACGAATAAGTGCGGTGAGAGCCTCCTCTAGAGAGGAGACTCAATCTTAGAGAAGAAGTGGAGAGGAAGGAATATCGATGTGTTTATCACCAAGAGATTCGTCCCTGACCTGATGGCCATGGATCTGTATTTATAGTGTAATTTAGGGTGTAAGTATATAAATATGCCCTTATAGAGATAGCAATACAAGTTACCGTCATGATAGAGAGACTTGGGGCTATTCGAATTACATAACCTAGGTTTTGGCAAAATACATTTACCTATAACTAAAAGATATTATCTACTATGGCAAATACAATGGTATAGGTGATCCAGAGGGTGCGATACTCGGTCGGTCATCAATTGTGGCACGGTGCCGCACTGCCTCGAATGTCAGGATGACCTTCACTTACACTGGGATGTCAGGATGATCATCACTTGCACCAGTTTTAAATACCAGTCACTTCCTTGTAGGCGGAGGAAGGCTTGTGGGCCCCATCTGCCTGATTTTTCTTCAAAGCTTGATGACCTACTTCCCCGGCTTCGAAGAGCTTGCCCAAGCTTCGAAGGACTAGGACTCCAGGAGGCTGGGACTCTGGAGAGCTCTGGAGCTCAGAGACCCGAAAGATCTTCGTGGACTTAAGATTCATAGGCATAGGTTGACAAGGCCAAAAGCGTCGGGGTCCTAAAGATGATTCCCAACAATTCCTTCGGAGACTAACAACTTTTATTGTCTCGAGAGACAGTGGCCTTAAGGATTCACGGTCTTCAAAAGTCAGACTTCTAGCTAAGGATCTGAAGCCTAAGGACTTCAAAGAAGCTCTTAAAGACTATCCTTTAGTAATGTTTGTAGGTTAGGTATTTCCCCAACAATAGCTGAAGCTCAAGCTCACTGCAGTGCATGTTTATGTTGGCGTCCATTTTCTCGTTGTTTTATGCGAGTAATTGTGGTGGCAGCCCTCTGAAAATTCTGTATTATCTACAAGTTACAACTATACCGTTTGACTTCATTGAGAAAAAAAGTTCTTCTTTATTTCCCCTCTGGAACAAACCGTCATATGCCTAGTACGTACTTGGTAGCTTACAACTCTGCACGTCTCAATGCAAAAGAGCTCTTATTTTCCTATATTTTGTAGTACTATATGTCTGCACTCTGCAGGCACCGACAAGCCAGCCTTTGCTCCCTCCCCATGCAGCTGCATTCACGTATCCTGCTGCCTGTGTAAATAATTCCTTCAGTTGCAACTCTTTATCCGACTGGCCAGCTTGTTGTGTCCGCTGACGTTTCTTAATACAGAGAAGCTTATCATTTCACTTCCTTTCTTTTCTCCATTACTCCCTACATAATCTTCTTAATTTGTCCCGATCAGTCTCTCCTGTTTCGTATAAGTCTTGTCAGCTTGCACATAGTTGTTAGTGACTATAGGCGAGGTAAAATACTTGCGTGTGCAGACACAGACATTCGAGGTAAAATACTGGTGTGTGCAGGCACAGACATTCTGGCTCTCGGCGGTGCTATATACCCATCTCCCAATGCTAGGTTAGTTACTTTCGGTGATATAAACAAAGCAAGCAATTAACAGGTGAGTAAGTACTCGTCCATCCCGATCGATCTGACATGTGAAAACCTCATGCATTACTGCGTGCATTTAGGAACTGAGCTTGACAATTTTCAGTCAGGCAGGGTCATGTCAGTGTGAGTGTGTGACCTTCTACGACCACCCACCAAACAATCAAATACGCCACCATGCCTAGACATGGGCTCGATGACGTGCAGATTAATCTCTTTTCTAGCTGCATCAGGTCATTTACCGCGTCCAGCCTGATGAAGATTCACGCACGGTGTGCTGATTAAGTAACATGCATGCACGCAGCATTAAAATTCAGTTTTTTTTTCCTTTGCTTTGGTCGCTGTAGGCCATGGCGGCGTATCTAAAATTGATAGCAACCCGAGCGTAGGGCTTGTTCTATCCAACGCAGACATCAGCCTAAGCTGGGGTAGTAAAATAAGCCTACGCACACCTTCAATCTGCAGAGCAACAACGCTGCTGCATGAGAATTTTATTACGAGGCTACTACATATGGCTTAGGTGGCCACACTGATCAACCGAAAGACGAAACTAATTCTAAAACAACTCAAAAATTTCTTCCTTATTGCATTGTTTTTGCAAGCACAGATTAACGATGGGCAGCGAAGGTCGCATCAGTTCAAATGGGCTGGCAGAACGCTGCAATGTAGTGGCCAGCGCTGTAGCAAAGATCAGCAGCTTGCTGAAACCCTGGGGGCGTGTGGTCGTAACAGGGCGGACAGGGTACCGAGGACGCGAGGGACAGGGAGGCAGCCGTGGCCCTGCCTGCGTCGTTCGCAAAGCGGCGTTCGGGAGACCGTTAGCCATGATTACGGGCGCGGTACAGAGCAGTTTCTACTATCTCCTTCCCCTAATCTATTACATGTATTAAAGGACTGAAAATTGGAACAATTTTAGGTTAAATTACTGTATGTACTGTTCTTATAGATCCCACATATGTATATATATGCACATACATATATACATGTATGTATATGCATTCGTGTATATATACGTGCACATAGGTTTTTTTTCGAAATTCCATAAAATAGCGAAAGAAATAATAGTTATATTAATAAATCAGCTTAAATAATCTAAAATACATCCAACTCAAAAAAAGTATGAAACAAATTTACTTAGGTCCGTATTACTATCATTTACATGTTAAAATTATATGCATACATGAAAGTACCACTGTTTTCCTATAATTAAATTAATATATTAAATATTAATAAATTTATAAATAAATATTGAGATATCAAAAATGACGAATCCAGTTTTTTTATTTTTTTATTATGCTCTATGCAAAATAAATAGACAAGACGTGACGGCGCCAATCCACCTAGTCTGATTTAATTTCTCTCATCACTGTCCTGCCTGCCTGTATGTATGGGGAACTAGCTTTTGTTACACGTGCTGCATCTGGCCATCAGCAGCGGAGGCAAATGAACTGTGCTAAGGAGCTTCATCTCTCTCCTCTGTTCTCCTCTATCTCTCCTCCCTCTTTATGCACCACCAGAGGGTAGAGAATTTTAAGAATTTTAGATAGAATTAAAATATTTAATTTCAAAATTTTATTTTATTGATAGATGGGACTCATAGAGTAGATGATGAAAAATAACCGAAATTTCAATAAAATTTTACAAATTTTAATTTTTTCACCTGTGAATAAAAAAATTGTAAAATGAAATTAAAATCCCTGCCAGAGGAAGCTTCCCACGTCCCCTGAAGATCCGCCCCTGCTGGCCATATTCTGGTGGTGAATGAATTTTCTGGCGCTTGTTCAGTTGTTCCATGTGTGCTCATCATGCACGCGTGGTATCTTGCTTTCATCATGAGCAAGAGCTATACATAGATTGCGTGTTGATTCTGAACCGATGAGATGTTTATCTACATGTTCTTTAGGCTCCTTTGGGCTGCCTGTCTCAACTTTCTCATCCATTTGGAGCTGGCCGATGTGTCATGTTTAGTTGTTTGTTATGCTGGAGAACGGAGATTATTTATGCGTAATCCATCGCTATTGCTGGTGCTTTGTTTTTCAGTAATCCGACCTTACTTTGGGCCAGAAAGTCCATTGGGGTTTAGTTACCAGATACAATAGCTTCAGCCTTCAGGTGCCTGCGTATGAATGCACACGTACGTTTGGGGAGCTCCGCTCTAAAAACCCTGCCAACCTTTTGTGGCCATCGAGTGCCACGGCCCTTAAACAATCTGTCGCCGCCGCCGCCGCCGGCCGGCCGGCAAGCCGTTGCTGTCCGCGGCGCCGTACTCGCGTCGTATAACTATTTCTTTCCTCTTTACACATAAATCGTACCGATAAAAAATTGATTGACAACTTAGTTCATACACCATCGTATGAACCCATTAGGACGGCAAAATTTTAATCTCTGAGTCATCTAAATTTGAACTAGCTTTATGATTAGGGTTAAAGATTTGTCTTGGGAATATATGAGTTTGGGTGTGAGGATTATCTTGGTTCGACGGCTTTAGAGGGGTGCTTGGGGGAGGTCGACCAGTCCAGCGGTAGCGGCGGTGGTGGACGGTGGGTGAGACGGCAAAATTTTAATCTCCGACTCACCTAAATCTAAACTAGCTTTACATGTTAGGGTTGAGGATTTATGGGTTTAGGTGTGAGGATTACCTTGGTTCAGTGGCTTTAGAGGGATGGTCGGGGAGGCTGGTCTGCCTGATGGTGGTTGTGGGCATCGAGCAAGACGACGTGAGGTGATGAGGGTGTAGCTCGCCACGGTGGTAGAAGACTGTCGGTGGATGGTAAAGGTTGGTGGGAGCACTGTGCTTGTAGTGGTTAGTGACGACAGTGGCTCCAACAGCAGTGGTGTTGTCAAAGATGGTCAGGGTGACAATGGAGACAGGGGTGAATGGCTAGAGTCAAAGAAGAGCGGATCGCACCGGGAGAGAGAGGAGGGAAGAGGCATGCTGGTGGAGGTGTGCCGATAAGGTGGTGGGAAGCAGATCGCTGGTGCATCAGAGGTGAGTTGGGCTGGAGTAGAGTGGATTGATCTGAGCCTTTGAATTTAAAATCGATGGCTTAGAAAAGTGATGGAGGAGAAAACAAAATTTGAGTGACTTGACGAGGAGACAAATCCAAATTCTAGTCCTGTTTGGAAGAGGGAACTTTTCCCAGAATCCTACATGAGTAATGAACCATACTGTATAAATTTTCTAGAAAGCTTATATGAAATATATGCACATTAAATAGATCCTAAGACCATCTCGGATATATATTTTAAAAATTCATCTTTTATAATATTATGGTAACACCTTCCATTACAATACTCTCTATTCTTCATACCCAACCGTTATTCTATTTTTTTTTAACTCCCTTATTCTCCCTTACCTTTTAAATTTATAGTCAGTCTTTATAAACAGTAATGTGAGGGGAGAGTGTACTCCAAATAGGGAATACCTAACCTCAGCTGCATCACTGTACTACCAGAGAGAAAAATGAGCACCACCATCGGCAAAAAGTACATGATCAGCGTAGTATAGGGATGCGGATCGGCGAATACTGATACCGCTGAAGGTGGCCTTGAGTGTTGTGTAGGCATTCCCAATGCAAGAAAGAAATACTAGCGCAGGGATCAATTAGAGAGGAAACAAGGAGCTCGTGTGATCGATTAGGTAGCTAGGTAGGCAGACATCATGGCAGGGTGACGATGCACGCAATCTAGGCTCTAGCTTCTGCCAAAAACTTTTGACCATGTAAGGATCAAACAGCTGCTCATATGAAAATTCTTGCCGTACTATACAGTGGTTTGGCTATCGGTCGTTCGAGAGCACTGCATATATCGGTAACTGCTTTCGCGATCAGTCTGACTTAAGACTGAACGATACAGACTGGCCGCTTAAAACTGAATGACGCTTACATACTGCCATTGCGTACACACGTGCTCTACTGCAAATAGTGCACGTCGCAAGTCACAGGTATTCCCTAAAAAGAGTCACATGCCCAGTTTCGTACGTACGTATGCATGGCACCACTGCTCCATGCCAGGTTGCATCAATGGGAGACTTGGAGTACTTCCATTATGCAGGTATGTTTAGTTAGGTTGTGACTTTTGCTTTTTTGACTTTTTTGGTTTTTAGTTTTTGACATTTTGTTATTGATATTTTAATAAAATTTTAATTTCTCAGTATATTAAAAGCTAGAATTTTTTTAATTAATTTCTCAGCTTTTAGTTCATTATTAAAAATTAGTTTTTTAGCTTTTTAAGAATCAAATTATAGTTAGATATTTGGTTTGACTTCTGGTTTATGAGAAACAGAAGCTCAGTGCAGAAGTTTTAAAAAACCAAATGAAACTGATTCTATATCTCGGAGTGTCGGTAGAGAGAATTAGTAGCAAGTAGCATATATAGAGGATGTGGCTACCGCTAGCTACATTTTAAGGTTGCATTGCCGAAATCCTGCGTGTATACAGTACTGTTGTCGTAGTATATATGTTACAAGCTGGGCACGATCGAGTTCATGCTCGTACGTAGGGGTGGAAATGGATGGCAGGAAATCTGAATTATTCGATTTCGTATCCGTTAAAATGCGAATATGGATATCCGTATTCGTATTCGTTTCTGAAATGGATACTAAAATGGTTATATCCGAATTCGTTTTCGAGATTCGGATTCAAATGTGAATATCCGAATTCGAGATATATCCGATTCGTATCCGTATCCGTCAACCAGGGAACTAAATTTTGCTAAAGTTTTAGAAATTTTAGATATGAACGAAATTCCAACCCAATCAAATTGGAACAATTTCAGTCAAATTTCATCAAATTTCAGTTAAATTTGATCAAAAATTTAAATTTTCAACATGAATTTTGAACAAAATTTGTAAAATTCCGGCCCAATCAAAGTAGAACAAATTTCATTCGAATTTTATCAAATTTCAGTCAAATGTTTTCAAAAATTTAAATTTCCAACCTGAATTTCGAAGATCGAGTAGATATCCGAATGCGGATTCGTATTCGAACTATCCGATTCGTATTCGTATTCGAAGATATCCGGATCCGTATTCGTATTCGGATTAAAATATAGTAAATCGTACTATCTGAATTCGATTCCATACGTATCCGATCCGTTTCCATCCCTACTCGTACGTGCGCGTCCACGCTCGTGTGTCTGGACATGGGGCGCCACCGGAGCGACAGAGCACGGATGCATGCAACGCTAGCTGCCCCAGCTCGTTCCATGCATGAACACAAGGCTGACAAAGCCCCAATAGACAAGGCTGTAGTTCTGTACTCCTGCATTGACGTGTAACGCTAGCGGTGCGAACTCAGAATTTCAGAGATATTATACAAGTAGCTTTTATATTTGCATCTGCATGCTTTGGAACTTTCTTAGTTTCGTCGGCCACTAAAATAAGCTTGCGTTGGCCAATGGCCATTAAAATAAGCTTGCGTTGTTTAACTGTAAGTGGAACACGATTGTTAGAAAATGATGCGCTAGCATTGAAGGACCACCAATAAATATGTAGTTTTCTAACAATTCTGTTAATCCGTTTGTAGTTATGGAATTTATTCTTTTTGTTTTTATCATTATTTTAGTGACTCATAAAATCTACTTATTGTTCTAGGTTGGTAAAGCTAATATATTAGATTCAATTCTTCTAGTATTTGACGTCCTCAAATTGATAGCTTCTTCTGTGTAGTATTTATTCACATAATTTCATTCAAATAGTATCCAACCAGAACAGTCAAACAAGCTCCTAGGTCTTAAGGAAAAAATTGATAACGAGACATACTAAAATCAATACTTTTCTAAACAACCATATCAGTCAAGTAACTACATAAAAAAGCCTTTTACCTTTTAGAGCCATAAAAAAATCATAATTATTATCATAATAATTTGTACTTCACGTGTTTAAAAAAAACATGAATACCAATCATATATCCACCTAGTAGTAATTTTACAGTGGTCTAAAATTAATATAAGCCATCTATTTTTAGAGTCTAACGGTCCAGATTACCTAGGATACTACTCATTTCTCATTGATAGTATAGGTAGTATATGTTAGTATTAGGGTTATTTTAGGGAGAAAATATGTGGAATGAAAGTAATTAACTGCAGTTATAGGTCTCTAAATAGAGTAATATTTTATTGCTGTTTTAACATTTTAATCTGTATTCGGTATGAGAGTTCATTTGCTACCCATCGGCTGGATTTGCAGCGTTGGCCGTGTCGATCTTTCTATTAGCAAAAACATGATGGGTAATTTTAACAAAATTATCATAATTACTAAAATATCTAATTACGTAGATCGTCGGATTAGATTTATACTACCTCCTATCTCTAGATAGTATAAAACACTATAAAAGAGCTCTAATTCTTTTGTCTCACCGACATGAGCACAAAACTCATAGTGAACTAGCCGGATAACTTCAAGGAAATGATATGCAAGTGGACATGTTTTTCCACAGGGTACACATTTCGGGGTACCTGTTGGAAAATTACTGAATAGACATCCTCCCCTACTTTCTTTCATGGGGACATGAAGTTTGAACAACTCCATATATACCATGCTAATTCCAGTATAAAATTAATTAAACTTACCAAGGACCCCTTCTTGTTATAGTGTCTCATCTCAGACTACTATATGTCCCACCTCCCTAACCCATATATCACCACCCTCCCTTCTCCCCTCCGCACCATTTGCTGACACCCACCGCGGCTCTCCTCTCCTCTTCTTCCTCTCACCCCCTACTCCATTGACGAATCAGGGTTAGCTAGCTCCCATCAAGATCCACCTCTTCTGCTGCTGCCCATGGCCGCGGGCTGTTTCCAGGCAAGAGTTAGTAGCAGGAGGTGGCCATTAGTGCAGCCGTGGTGGTTGGTGCTAGTTCTTCTCCTCCTGCTGGCGCCAAGCTGCTGCCAGGCTACGAGAGGCATGCAGCCGTTCAAGGGCAAGCCCCTGGACAGAGGCAGCGCCAACCATTTCTTGGGGTTCTTGCCGAGGAGCACCGTGCCGCCTTCGGGCCCGTCGCGGCAGCACAACTCCATCGGAGCGCAGGACCAAGGCTTTCCATGACCGAACAAGCCAAATCAATGGAGACCGAGATGTAGAGTAAGAAGAGAGAAGCATTCGGAGGCATCACATCAACAGGGATTAATTCATGTTTAATTGTAGCTAGCAACTACAGGCAGTATGTAGTTAGTACCAGTAATCCATACTTGGAGGAAAGAAGGTACGTTATAGTTGTAGGATGGTGCACATAAGCTATTATTATTATTTTTTTTTTTTGGAGAATGGTGGTGTTGTTGCTTAAGTGCTCCTTCTTCCTTTTAATTTGGATATACTGCAGCAAGCCTTTAAATCTTCTTCTCTGCCCCTCTTTTTTTTAGCAGAGCAAGCTGTGGATGCTCCTGCTGCTGCAATCGCTCCTTTTTCTTTCTTTTGCTTTCCTAAAGCTAACAGCCAGAGTAGGAGTGTACAACATAACAACAACCACTGCGTCGTACAAGTTGCAATTTTCCTTTCCGATCATCATCTCTCCATGTTGTGCATGCTGTGATTGCTTCTGCTGTTCTGCATGGATGGAATGGAAGCCTTTGGTTCAGATGGATGGATGGAGCAGAGGAGCGAAAGGGAGAGGCAACTGAAAGCAGGCGCCGCTGCTAATGACCTCGCAGCAGCTAGCCGAGGATCATGGGCTTATTGGTTGGTGCAGGGATGCAGGCCAAAGTTGACAAAATGTTGGAGGTTTCCTCTAAAAAAATGTTAGAAAGGTTGGGTTTGGAAGGGGCGCCCATCCATTAATGTAATTTTTTAACAACACCCTCTTCTCCTCTTCTCTTCTCCATCCTGTACTTCATCTTTTTACTGTCATTCACATCACCAACAGTTGATTATACAGTGCGCCAGAATGAATGGCGTGTTCGATCGATCTGCTTTCGATCCTTCGTTGTCAGCAGCACCTTTCGGTTTTTTTTGGAAGCATTAATGGCGATTAGCAAATGGAAGATAGAAGCTGCCGTGCTTGTACATGCATGTACTTCACCATGCTTCGTCAGCCTTTGACTACCTGTAACAATGAATGATCGTCCAAGATGCATGATGCTAATGTTAGGCCGCCATGAACATAAAAATAGAAAATCCGTTCAGTGGTAGGAGGACGAGTAATTCGCAGGAAGCCTTGTGCTTTCATGGACAGTTGATAAAGCTTTACGCTCGAACAGTACTGCAAAATGAAGCTCTTCACGCTCGAACAGTACTGCAATGCGAACTGCGGCACTTTCTGTGTAAATGAGGTGAGAGACTTAGAGAGCGCATGGAAGAAGCGGACGAGTCGTGGCAGCAGGCCGGAGGATGTGACAAGAGGAGGGATAGGTGAGGAAGATGCTCGCAACTTGCATGGCTCTTGACTCCGTAGGGCGTCGTCCTTTTTGTGCCGGACGAGAGAGGGGGGGGGGGGGGGGGGAAGGCTCGCCAACTGCAAGGGCAACTGCAAATATCTCTCTCTTGCCGTGCTGATCGAGTTCGGTCGTACATGGTAGGCCTCAGCAGTGATCCTGACCCACACGGCCGGTTGACTTTGCTCACCTGTGCTCTGCTCGGATTTTCAAACGCGTGCCAGGAATTTCTGTGGGGCTCCCGAGTAATAGAATAGTGTTGTTCTTGGTCTAGTTTTTCCTTGGGCATACACCAAGCAGTTCAAACCTTACACACTTCAGCTTCGTCGACGTAGCGAAAGTCTTGCGGTAGGCAACCTTTCGAGAGTAGGTGGTTGATGCTTGTGTATGCATTATACATCCCTCACAAATCTCTTCTCGCAAGAAGCAACGCTGAGCTATTATCATTGACGGAATTGCAGAGTTAGGAATTGCAAGCCGTGTTACTGTCGGATGCATGCACTGCTCGCGAGTGTGCTAATCTTTCTTAAGTAAACGCTGACCACCGTCTGTCAATTATTGGCTATTCATCTCGGCCTCTCTCGTATAACTAAACTGGAGACCGACTCTTAAAGAGGACTACGGCCCTCCATCATGTACATGCTTTGGTTAGAAGCACAATTAATGTTTTAGTTGTGGTCTCACTTCGTGACGTGCTTATATAGATGAGAGGGAGCATGCGCGGTTTTAGTTAATTCTAAACTCTCAAACCCTAAGATGATCAGAGAGACACAGACGATGGGGTGAAGACTATTGTCATCATCTTCACCAACTACACCAAGCTGGCGTTCATAGGCTCGACTACACCTAAGCATCTAATTCTGTATTACGCCTGCTACCTCTACTTCTCTGTGCTCTGAGCCATCGTTAAGCACCTAATGGCATAGTCCGGCTTCAGTATGTTCACGCTTCCGTACTAATGTTTGTGTGTGCAATGGTTGAGATTAGGATTAATGATGTTTAGTCTAGGTTAAGTACCAACATTTGACATTAGAGCTGTTCTAATCTCGAATTGAACCTAATTTAGTTCTAATCTATGCCAATTGGGTGTAATTAGTTATGCTTTAGATCAATTAGGCTTAATTATGTTAAATAATGACCGGATGATACTAATTGTTCTCGGTTTAAGTTAATTGGCTTCGGGTTAGATCAAATTAGTCATGAATTAGTCTTTTATGTGCATGTTTATGTTTTCGATCGGTTTGGGGATAATATTATGCTTGGATCAACCCCATTAGGCCATAATTACATACACATGCTCATGAATTAATTGTGTTTGATCATGATTAGTTCTTTTTGAAGCAAATTGAGTACGATTCAATCATGTTTATGTGCACATATATGTGTTTTGGTTGATTGGACTCGGATTAGATGTTTGTTCATGCATATGTGTGTTTCTCTACCGAATTGGGGGCTTGGATTGGATCAAGTCCAGCTAATTAACATCCCAACATCTTGCACCCTAACCCAAGAAATTTCATTGGGGGAGGCAACGTGAGACTTATCTTATGCTTGTTGTCATCGTCGCCAAGGAGGACTGCCGCCATCTCATGTTGTCCTTCTCACCAGCGGGGACCCATCCTTCTCGGTGTCTCGGGCGCCCATGCGGGTTCCTCAATTTGGTGGTCTCCGCGTTGCCGCCATCTCCTTTTGCGCGTTGGGCTTCGTTGGAGCACCTTCTCCCTTTTCGCTACACGTGCGTCAGGCATCGCCGTAGCTCCACCGACGGGGCCACACGTGCGCTGCCAGCGCCGTCATGCTTCCTCCGCTCGGCTCGGAGTCGCCTCCTCCTTGTTATCCTCTTGTCGGCGGCCTTGCGCCATGCGGAACCTCACGTGCCTCCTTTCTGGTTCGCTCTCTCTCTCTCTCTCTCTCACGCGGCGTGGTCGAAATAGCCGAACAATCATCGGATGAGGTTGTGTGGCCGAGATTACATCTCGGCGTCGCAACGGGGTAGTGCGCCTGTGAAATGGCAGGGCCGCACTCTGCGTGTGGGTCGCGCCATGCCACTAGGTCTCATGGTTACATGTGCGTGATGACGGGCCGACGCAGACGCAATTGGCCTATGCGTGCGTGCACAGACACGCTGGGTCGACCATTGCGCAATTTTTGGGCCGAAAGGCTGCTCTCTAGGCTTTTCCATTTTATTGTGTTTTCCAATAAATTTTAAGGTTTTTCTTTTATGTGCGGGATTAATTAACAATTATGGCCCAAAATAAGTAATTTTTAATGTACCAAAATTTAAGGTTACTTCTCTAAAATAATTTTTTCAGTAATTTATAATATTTTTCCTTCGTGCATTGGATTTTTTTTATGATAATAGCCTAAATAAATAATGTATAATATAAAAAAACCATGATGACCCAAATAAATAATGTTTAATGTACTGGAAGTTTTCTAGTGAACTTAATGTTTTCTTTATGCACTGATTTAATTAACTAATAAGGCACAATTAATGACATCTTATGCACAAAAAATTATGAATATTGCTCTAGATAAATTGGAACCAATGGAAAATTTTATTTAGAGAATTTTGATGTCATTTTGGCTATGGTTGCATACTGACTAACGTTGTTTGTGATCATGTGCTGAATTTTGCAATTGGTTTTATATAGGTCCATAATTATTTCTGACCAACGTTGATTGTAATTATATTCCATTTATATATTTACTATAAATTCTTTTTCGTTTTCTACCCAACGATGATACAGATTGGAATTAATTTTTTGTGAAATTTTGCATGATTTTAATCAGACTAACGTTGGATTATTTTCGTGCAAATATTTCTTCATGAATAATATTCTAATTTGTCCCAAATTTTCTTTAAGCTCTTAATGCTATTGATGGTAGAGCAGCTCATGGGAAACAATTTCTCGCTTGAAAAGAAAAAGTAACTGTTGTCCTTAGCATTCTGGACTTAGATTATGCACTCAAGGTTGATGCTCACATTGCTCTTGCTATTGGTGTGGAGAATTGTGATAAACTTAAGAAAAATGATGATGCAATTGCTGAAAGATTAGAGTGATTGAACCTTTTATCTCGGATGGTTTTGAAGATCTCTATATTTGTTGGGATAAGGGGAGCAATATCTGACTTCAATACTGTTAAGACGCACTTGACGTCTGTTAGTAATTCAAAGACACCTCTAAGGTTTATATTAATATAATTATTCAGAGACTTTTAAGCACTTAGTATGATAGGTCTGGGAGCATAAGAGAGCACATTATGATGATGGTTGACATGGCTGACAAACTCAAGGGCATACATATGAAAATTTTTGAGGGATTTCTTGACCATTTCATTATGAAATATCTCCCTCACGAGTTTTCCCCTTTTAAGATCAACTAAAACACTCAGAAGGAGAAGTGGGCCATGAGAAACTTGATCGCGATGTGTGTCCAAGAGGAGGAGAGACTGAGGGTCAAAATAAAGATTATGTGCATAACGTTAGTGGACCTAGTAAGAGAAAATTCCAAGGGAATTATAAATTTTAAGAAGAAACTCTATTAATAATGTTTTTATGTTTCTTCCATCAGGAGAAATATTACTTTAGTTTCTTCATTTGATGATTATGGTTATTAATGTAATTTTAGGGATAAAGTTGCATCATTAAGTTCAAATTCAGAAATTATTTATCTTGCTTTCTTTTAATGAATTCTTGATATATCTAAATGTATGTGATGTGAATAATGAGACTTATTCAAAGCTATGATATTATCTTTTAGGTCACATTTTGAGAGGGAGGGGGGGGGGGGATAGAGCGTTTCATTAAGGAAGTGATACTCCACCCTTTAAATTTCTCTGATTCTGACTATTACATAAATTGAGGGGGAGCTGATTTCTTCATAATGAAGCACCTAACGAGGAAGCTCAATAGTCTCAGTAGATCCTAACTCATATAAAGAGCAGTCGCCTGAGTGGTTTAATGTTGTGAAGGATAAATTAAAATTTATGAGCGATAATGATAAATGAGACTTAGTAGAAATTCCTGACGGAACCAAAACAATAAACTATAAATAGGTCTACAAAACAAAGGGTAACTCTAAAAGGGACATCGAAAGGTTCAAAGCAAGGATCAAAGAGAAGGGATTGATCATAATAAAATTCAACTAATAATTCTTTTTATTTTGGTTTAAATCATAAGAAAATTGATAACTGTATTTAAGTAAAGTTTAAAAGGGAAAAAATCACATCTTAGTCATAAGAAGGATCTCAATGAAACTTTTATGTTCTTTGGACAAAGTGATGAAGAAATACAATATGCATAAGTAATCTACCTCGCCTGCTCCTACTATTAAGGGAAATAAATTTGGGATAATTTTATATATGACGTCCGAGGAACTATTATGAAACTGATTAGATGAAGTCGGTTACTTATGCTTCAGCTGTTAGAAGCATTATGAACACACACATTTTTTAGTTTTCATAACTGGGATACTTGGTAGACATCAGTCAAATTCAGGACCGGATCACTGAAAAGCTATTAAGAAAGTCCTTCGCTATTTGCAAGGCCATAAGCACTACATGTTCATATTTAGAAAAATTCGATAAGGATGCAAACCTTGAGAGATGTGTGGATACTAAGAAATTCACGACATGTTATATCCTTACCCTCGCTAGAGGATCCATCTAGTAGAAAAACTTCAAACAGATACTTACGACATTGTCAAAGATGCAAGCTGAGTTTATAGTATGTTATAAGGCTACCGGACAGGTTGTATGACTAAAGAACTTATATTATCTTGGAATTAATAATGTTAGACAGTATTACGAAACAACTTATGTCATGCTCAATAACAACAAGTCAAGTGGTGCTGCGAAACATATTGACATTAAATATTATGTTGTGAAAGGTAGAATCTAGGATCAAACTATCAGTGTCCAGCATATAAGTATTAAGACAATGCTTGCTGTGCCGCTCACTAAAGTCTTACCACCCTATAATTTTCGTGATTATGTTGTCAACATGGGATTATTGGAAAGCCTATGGTTCTGGATAAGAAGACCATAAAGTGAACAAACTTGCATTGAGCATAACGAATATCCATTTCGAGATGGAGCAATATGCTTTAGATTTTTGGGTTTCAGTGGCATTTTATTAGCTGTTGTAACGCTTTGCATTGATATACTGTTTCATTGATAGTGAGCTCATGATGTCAGCCTTACGATCAAGGGGGAGAATGTTGGATATTGATCTCAACCTCCCTCACATAACTAAACTGGAGATTGAGTCCTAATGGGGACTACGACCCTCACGTACGTGTTTTGATCGAAAACACAACCAATGTTTTGGTTCCGGTCCCATTTCGTGTTGTGCCTATATAAATGAGGGGGAGCCCATGAGGTTTTAATCGACCCTAGAGTCCCAGACGCTAAGATGATCAGAGGGGTACAAACAATAAGTGAAGGATGTCGCCGCCATCTTCACGTTAATCAGCTACACCAAGCCGGCATCCACAGGCTCAACTACACGCATGCGATCTACTTCTGCATCACGCCTGCTACATTTACTTCTCTTTGCTCTGAGCCATCGTCAAGCACCTAATGGCATCGTCCGGCTCTGGTATGTTCACGCTTTCGCACTAATGTTCATGTGTTCAATGGTTGAGATTTGGATTAATGATGTTTAGTCTAGGTTAAGTATCAACATCAATGTCATATGTGTGCTAATCTTTCTTAAGCGTGATTTAGTCTAGAAATTAGAAAATCGAGTTGCAGTTACCAACCAGTCCACCCAAGGCTTCTACGCTTGAATTCTTTATCTCTTGTATGGACATAGATTTGTGTTGAGTTTGGCACCTACTAGGGTTGGATAACGAGCCAGCTCGACTCGTTTAGGTTCAGCTCGTTTGAACTCGCCTCGTTTAGGCTCGGTTCGTTTGGCATGTTTAATATAACAAGTATAAAAACCAGTTCATCTCGGCTCGTTTGGCTCGTGAGCAGCTCGTTACTTTTTTTTAAAGGAGCATCTCGTTATTAGGATAAAAAAATATAAACATCTACTAAAAAAATACATCGATAAAATTATACAATAATAATAATGATATCTACAAGTATAATACTTCTTTGAATGGTTTAATCAGAGGTATAATTATTGTAAATTAAATCTCTTCTGAATGTTTTCAAACCCACATGCAGCATAGTAACATATAGATCCATCTATATATGTTCTGCTACTGGAATAAAACATTGCTCAAAAAATATATGAAACAATATTTTCCATACATTTATCTATACATGCAAAGCCTTAAAAAATGATCAACGGAAGAAAAAAAAGACAAAAGGTACATCTTAACGAGGACCTAACAAATAGAAAGCTAAGTAGGCTAATGAGAAGCCTCTTCATCAAAAATGAAGATGAACAATGAGTAAACTAATGACTATAGTAAAATAGAGCGATATGATGCAAATAATGATCCTAACTCAGTTCGGCTCATGAGCTAGCTCATTATCCAAACAAGCTAAAACTCTATCTCAACTTGTTAAATTTTGAAATGAGCCAAACCGAACTAAATATGAACTAAGCTGGTTCACGAGATTCGAGATTTTTATCCAACCCTAACACCTATGTACGCGAGGTCACGCAAAAAAGCAGACACATCATAATGGTCGTATCCAACAAAGCTTACGCGTATACTCTGCAAAATCTAGGCCTGTTGCTCCATCGATCAATTCCTTCCTGTCAAGAAAGGCAAGAAAAGACGGATGCTGGGTAGTACTCCCGGAGTCCCAGTTCATGACATGAGTGTATTGGGCTATTGGCTGCAAGAACAGTGAGCGCAGATACTGTTGGAATCGATCGATCAGTGCGTGTGCGGTAACGTAGCAAAGGCTGCAAGAGCAGTGGATAAATTGAAGGCGCCATTGCATTGCATGGGTGCTGGCCTGCTGATGACTCGTTGTCGACGACGACGTGTGGTCCTGCTTGCGTCGATCGATCTGATCGCCTTTCCCGGCTGTTCGTCGGTGGAGCTTCCATTCCCAGCTCTCGCGCAGTCCGAGACTAACACGGCGAGGGGCGAGCAGAGGCAGACGCGTGAGGTCCAAGTGCGACGCTGCTGCCTGAGCTGACCAGCTGATCCATGCGGTGCCTTTTTTTTTTTCTCTAGCCAGCCCCCTGCCCTCACCCGCCCAAACATGTTCTCCGCCGCCGGTCGCCGGTCGGTCCCATCCCACGCAACGCAATTCCGCGGGAACTCGCTTGCACGGGCAAGGAAAGATGCGCTGCTGCGTGTGCGTGACGTGCTCAGAATGGACGGCGAGGCACAAGGCAAGCTTGTGAGAACGCACACAGAGTTCAACAATAGACGTGACTGGCCGCCGGCTCGAATAACCGATGAGAAAGTGCCGACGGCCGACGCATATCGATGGGCACAGATCTGGTGGTTGCACGAGTTTCTTCATCAGACACGTCAATTTGTAGGTCGCTGGAGATGGATCTTCAGTGGCGTGGAGCTTGTGATCCACTCGTCGCGTCCGCGCGAGGAGAGTGGAACGAAAGATCGTTTTGATCAGTAACAGTCGGCCTGTTGCTAACTACCGCAGCTCTGGCCCTCATCCTCCTCTCATGCCCTATTTCCACCCACCACTTACATCTTGTTCACTTCATCCATATCGCAGACCGATGCAGAGAGCAGCATGCTCCACATCGTTGTGGAGAAATTGTACCAGCAATCACGTTTTCGCAACCTCGCAGTCACCGACTGCCATGAGTTACGGCCTGATTGCTTGCTTCGACAACCCGACACTTCCACGATTCCATCGGCAGTCGACACCGTCCTTCTCCTGTGCTGAAACCTGAGCAGAAATCAAAACGAATGCATGGCGAAAAGGAAGGGGAATGATATGCCATCATCTTTGCTTAAAGCAAAAGCTCATCTCCCTCACCGGCGGGCAACATGATTCCCGTGCCATCTATCACAGCAGCAGCCAGCAGAGCAAACAATATGCAGCCAGCCGTGTCAGCTTACCGTAGCTTCCGTCAGAGATTGTGCACCGGCCGTCAGTCAGAGCTCTCGAGTCCCTCTCCCTTACCAACCTGCAAGCATCATGAGACCGCCTGCTGCTTGTGAATCAACGAGACGTGTGCAGTGACTTCGATGTTGATGCACACTGTCAACGTTGAAACGCCATTGAGAAAAAAGTTTCTGAAAGTGGCTGTTAACAAAAGATTTGTCTTTTTTTTGGTCAGTAGGAATGTAGGATACACAGGGAGTCAGAAAACGGATCGATGGAAAAACTCCAGGACCTTTCATTACAGCAGCAGAAGTCCAGGGCTTATAGACACTCGATTTATTTGAAGTGCGAAATTGTTTGTTGATCCTTACAATTATTGCTAAGTTATCTCTACGTGGTCACCAAAGAAGAAAAATAAGAAATCATACTGGTGAACTATAGCCACGTTTCAGCTGATGTTCCGGTTATGCTCATCTCATATGTCCTCGGCTCAACATAGGAACCTGATATCCCTAAGTACCGACGAGAGCGATCATGTGAAATTAGCTAATCTGTTACCCCTAAATAATACTATACAGCAATACTGTATCTGGCAATAGGCCGATTAACACCTGAACAAGTAAAGCAACAAACAAGAAAAAAATATATGTAAAATAATATATCTTATAGGGTCCAATAGGATCCTTATCTATATTCACAATAACACACTTTTGGGATTAAATCTACTGTGGAGGTTTCATTTCCAATTCCTGTGTTAACTGTGCTTCAGGAAATGTACATGGCTTTGCAGAAAGTAAAGTAAACGCCAAATTTGCGCATGTACGTAACAGAGATGAACAACTCCAAGAAAATGCCCAGAAATCAAAACGGCATAATTAATGGCCTTTGGAGCACAAACCGCACCAATCAATCTGTTGTCTGACTGACTTCACGCAAGGACGTAGCCAGACTGACGCACAGAAAAGTAAGAGTACGTTGCTACTGGATCAGACTCCGTAATCTGTGGATCAATTCATCCAAAGCAGCTTTAACCATCACAGGTGATTATTTCGCTAGCAAGCTTAGAAATTGCAGATTGAAAGATTGTTTTTCTGGCTATCATCGCAAAGTGCTACTAGGTTCTACCCAAGACCAGAAGTTCCAGAAAAGCACAAGCATGCTTGATGATGTCCACAGTAAGCACTCAGTGCAAGACCATGTGTAAATGTTGAACTGCAGTCTCTTGTAATCTCCCTATAGTATCAACAAAATCTCCCGTAATAAAATAGTCTCTGTAGAATCTAGATCATTCATTTCATTGTTATGAACATCTAATAATCTAGATTTAACAAAGAATTCATATCAAATACGATTAATAAATAGCTAAATTCGAAATTAAAAAATATAGAAAATTAGCCCAATATACTAAATATAGTACTAAAGATATACTTAAAGATAGTACTAAAGATATAGATCTTCTTGCGTTCTTTCGGTTAGATA
Organism: Phragmites australis; assembly: GCF_958298935.1. NCBI lineage: Eukaryota > Viridiplantae > Streptophyta > Magnoliopsida > Poales > Poaceae > Phragmites > Phragmites australis. The sequence continues at coordinate 17,990,476 of NC_084926.1, forward strand.
TCGTAGTAAAGATGGAATCTATTCGGACATCGTATTTTTAAGTGAGCGAGGCTATGTCGGCGCGCCTTAGTCTCGACTTCGAGGGCGTGGGACGACAGCCATCACAGGCTCTGGATCGCTGTAGGCGAAGACGCGGAAGTCTCCCGATCGCTGCAGGGCGATGATGTGGATGGCTCTCGATCGTTGCTGGCGACAACGAGGAGCAAACGTACCTCGAGTCCTCGAACCTCGACTCGATTCCTCACCGTCGAATAGCGCCGCCTCAATCCGTCGCCGAAGCCAAAGAGGAGTTCCACCGCGTGACCACCCGCTTTGTCGCCTCTAGATCTGCGTTCTAGCTGACTCTGCTGTTTGTTGTTCCCGGCGAGTGCTGACGGGATCAATGAGGGAGGCGTCCGCCGCGTATGAGGAAGCGGTCTCCGCTGAGCTCGGATTCGGGCATGGGAGGCAGCCGTGGTGGACGACGAGGCATACACTGACGAGAGCGGTTGGGGACGAGGGAGGTGCTCTACGGCGAGCACGGTCAGGACGAAGGTGGTGGTCTTAGGTGAGCGAGCTTGATGGCGACGTGGATTGCAGCCGTCGTGGACGAGGGCAAGGTCTCAATGCTCGGATCGTCGAAGAACGCTATCGGCAAGCACAAAGCCAGCAGAAGTAGTTGTGCTTGGATGTCAACGCTGCCACCAAGAATGCAGCCCTGAACAACAACCAATTATGCATGGAACCGTTCTTTGCCGTCTAGATTGATTTGGTTTTCTCACGAGTAAACAAATCGAACTCTGAGAAGGATTTTCTGGAAAAATTAAGTGATGGATGGATGCACGCAGCCGGTGGAGTAGTAAGAAATTTTGGTATTTGGGTCACGTTGAAGATGAATAGTAGAGATTTGAGAAAAGGAATGGGGAACAGCTTTGCTTTTTCGGTGGAGTGCTGGGCCTTTCCGATGCTTAGAAATTAGCATGTTAAGCGGAGAAAAGAAAAGAAAATATAATAGCCATTTATTCGGTGGGTCCAAGTTATAATGTGGAGATTTATCTGAGATAATACAAATGAATGGAATAGAAAAATGAAGGACCAATAGAGCGGTATCCGAACATGATAGATGTTAAAAGAAAAATAAACTAAGCCAAATATCAGATGATGTCCGAACTAATGCATATATGGGAAAAAAAAAACTTCGCCTCTCCCCCCCTCAACCCAAATCGAGTGACGCCAACCAAGAAAGAAGAGATATGTAGGATTGAGATAGATGACTAGGAGGTGAATAGTCATCTTACAAATTACTTGCAAAATAAATGACTTACTCTTTATTCATCCAACGCACCTTAAGAAGAAATCACCACAAAGAACAACGCAACAGAAATTCAGGCTCAACCTGGAAGTTCCAATTCAAAAATAAAATTTGAAAATCCAATAAAAGATAGGTCTCATGGTTGGAATCGAACCCTATGTTCCACGGCAAACCAATCCATGACTCAATCCTACACAAAAATTAGATCTTTAGGAGAAACATAAAAAAGAAGATGATCACCGGGTGAAGAAAACCTCCAAGTTGATGGATTAGAGGCAAAGGAATTTAATAACGCGAATTTTATGCCTCTAGCAACTAGAAGATTAACTCCAACAAGGTGAAAAAATTTAGCTCAAACACGAAAACGAAAATCGCAATCAAGATCGAAAACTTGTAAAAAGAAGAACAAGAGAACCAATAGAGGAAAACTAGAAGTAGAGAAATTCAAGCATATGTAAAATATAAACTTCATTCCTTAAAGATGTCAGCCTTATTTTAGGCAAATTATAAATATTTTTCTCTTAAAACTCACACTTATTATATAGGTTAAACACTCATCATTCCTCTCCTTTAAAACCCTAGTACTAGGCTCTCAAATGAGTGGCACAAGGGGTTCAAGTAGATGATTCAAACTCTCTTATAGTCATATCCCTCTATTTATAGGCTTAGAAAACTTGATCCTTAAGTTTCATAGCTTGTTACCAAAATACATCTCTCTTATAGTATACTCCTACCTAACACTAAGAATATTTTGGTCCATTTCTTGCTTCATCCATTGAACAGTCATGACGCCTTTACGACTTAGCTTTGCCTCGACGTAAGCTTCATGATGGTACCACATACTCCTCTAATCCTCCCACGATTTTGAGGGCCAACCGTGAAACCCTTTGCACGCTTCTTAAAGCGTGACTCACCACTTGTTTACACCTTAAGCAAACGCTCTGATGTCAACATGTGTACTCCATCTTGCGATCGTAACTGCCGGCAAGTCTCTCCCGCTCCCGAACCCTCGGGTCGCCGTGTCACTTGCACCGATATCCCTTTCGCTTGATTTTGTCAACACGTCATCTTCATCCTTTGTTTCATACTTTGCTCGACCTCCACGTGTACAGCTAGGATCACCCTTGACTCCGCCCGACCTTCTTGATCATCTGGCACTAAGCACCCGCTGGTGACTGCCAAGTTGCATCCGTTATCTGCACACCATGAGACAAGCAAACACATTTCTCCAACTCCAACTCTAGTTAGTCCATAATCAAAATGCTCAAACCAAGCTCAAGCAATCCAAAACTTGACAAACCAAGTTAATAACCTTGTCAATCACTTATCACATATAAATCAAGAAACATTTCAATTTGGTTTCTCAAGATCGGTAGGCACGATATATCTTGGGAAAATGTAACATCAACTTGCTCTCCATTTCTTCTTTCGTTCAAACCGAGCACAATTGTGGATAGAGGTATTGGTAGGGAGGACACAAGCGCCTGCTCAAGTGGGTGAAGCCGTGAAGCGACTACTGAGGTGTATGAGCTAATATTATAACAGTTGGTGAAAAAAAAGAGAAAGATCTAAACCTTTGATTTTCGTGGGACCGAGTTATAACGGTTAGATTCAGGAGTCCATATGCTGCTATACATGGATTCAATGGCAAAGATGATATTTGACATACTAAAGATGGAATCTAATACTTACATGTTTAGAGTCCACCTAATCCTTTACATGTTGATGTACTAATAAAATATTCCCATTCCTAATCTCTACTGAATTCCCGTAGGATTCTTGAACCCATATTAAGCCATGTCATCGGGTTGTTTGCAGCCGTCGGATCTCAAGCCCCATCGAACCAGCGGTGCACGATCGGGATAGAAAAAGCCTGAACAGGACCAAGGCTTCGAGAGAACTTGAGTGAGGAATGGGCGAGCTGCACTGGTGAGAGCGTTCCAGATATCTCCAAGTACCAGATGCGGGATATAAACAAATGATAAAAGGCAAGGGAAAGATAAAGCACCATACGCTAGCAAAGCAGAACACGGAATAGCTCCCGTTGCTGCTTGAACGTCTCCATCGCTGCGCCGTCCACCTTCAACTTCGACCAGGTTAGTACCTCACGAGAGTACAACTTTGCTTGCTTTGGTGGAGAATGTCGGAGTGCTGAATCGGCGATATCCTTCACCTCCACCAGCGGTGGCGGATGCGAACCATCTGCGCCCATGGCGGGATATCTTGCTTTCCCGCACGAAAGCATCAATAGCGCTGGACACATATGGAAGACACCGAGGGCTACCCACCATTGTATTTTAGACGTCTCATCCCTGAGTACCCCCATGGCGACACCTAGCCTGGCTTCGACAACATTATAAATTTCTTGCAAAATAGATGATCTACTTCTTATTCACTCAACCTAGAAGAAATCACCACAAAGAGCAACACAGCAGAAATTCTGGCTCAACGCAGAAGTTCCGATTCAGAAATCAAATTTTAAAATCCAACAAAAGATGGGTCTCATGGTTGGAATCAAACTCAAGGTTCCACAACAAACCAATCCATGACTCAATCTCACACAAAAATTAGATCTTTAGGAGAAACACCAAAAACTCAAGGAGATGATCACCGGGTGAAGAAACCTCCAAGTTGATGGATTAGTGGCAAAAAAAATTCAATACTCAATTGTGTACCTTTGTACGCGAATTTTACCTTTATCCCAACTATAATGAGAAGTACACGCGGATATTTGGGAAGCTAAAGCTTCTACAGCTGAAGGCAATCCATGGTTGGACTAAAAAGAGTTTCGAAGTATTGCTGGATCTGCTAAGGGACATGCTACCATAGGGGAACTTGGTGCCCGAGGGCGTCTACGATGCGAAGAAGATAATTTATCATTTAGGATTGGAAATAGAAAAATATACATGCATGTAAGCAAGATTGTATCTTGTTTTGTGGAGAGTTTGCAGAGCTGAATCAATGCCTCTGTTTGTGGAACTCATTGGTATAAGCGCAGAAATAATGGTGGTGATGGGAATGGAGGTAAGAAAAGTAAAGGTGATCCTAGGAAGGTGGTGTGGTATTTTTCTATAATTTCCCATCTGAAGTGTCTATTTGCCAACAAAAATGAGGCATAATTGGTGCGTTGGTATAAGGAGGGTTGAAAGAACGACGCAATGGTACGGCACCCGGCGGATTCCACTCAGTGGCGAATCTTGATTCCACATTTGGTTGGTTCGCTAAAAAATTAAGAAATATTAGGATTGTTATGAGCACAGATGGCATGAATCCATTCGGTAACATGAGTACCTCACATTGCACCTGGCCTATTGTATTGTCTATCTGCAACCTTCCACCCTGACTTTGTAACAAGCGAAAATACATTATGTTGTCGATCTTGATATCAGGACTGAAACAACCTGGCAATGATATCGATGTGTACCTCAGGTCTTTAGTTGATGATCTTAAGAAACTCTGGTTGGAAGGCGTCGAGGTTTGGGATCGGTACAAGCAAGAGTACTTTACCTTGTATGCCATGTTGTTCGTCACCATCAATAATCTGCCAGCACTTCGTAACTTGTTAGGTCAGAGCAAAAGAAAAGGTGAAGCTTACCCACATTGCTTAGATGACACATGCAGTATAAGGTTGAACAACTCAAAAAAAAAAATAGTGTACATGAGGCATCGATGTTTCCTTCCTAGGAAGCACCCGTACCGAAATATGGACAAGAAGTTTGATGGAACAAGGGAGAAAGCAATACCTCTGAGGCATTTCAGTGGTGAAGATGTCCATAATCAGGTTAAGAATATCAATGTTGTCCTTGGCAAGCGAAAACAATACTCCAAGTATGATGAACAGTTAGGAATGTGGAACAAGAAATCAATACTATTCGAGTTAGATTATTGGGAAAAATTAGATGTTCGCCACTCTATCGATAACATGCATGTAAAGAAGAATATCTGCGAGAGTTTGATCGGTACATTGCTCCAAATGAAGGGAAAAGGAAAGAATCATGAGAACACACGAGTTGACCTTGAAGAAATGGGTTTAAGGCTGGAGCTCCATGCACATGATACGGACAGAAGAAAACACCTACCCCCAGCAGCTATCACTCTCTTCAAGAAGGAGAAAAAAGAATTTTGCGAGTTCTTTCACAGTGTGAAAGTTCCTTCCGGTTACTCATCCAACATCGCAAGACTTGTTTCGGTGAAAGAGCTGAAAGTAAATTTTGCCTTGATGAAGTCCTATGATTGCCATGTGTGATGACATCACTGCTTGCGGTAGCTATTAGGAACATCCTCCCAATTAAGATTCGTGAGGCTATCCTGAGCCTGTGCTTTTTCTCGAATGCAATTGAAGAAAATGTGCTCGATCCAGACTCGCTGGAGGAGCTAGAAAAGAGACACTTTGAGACTCTATGTATTCTTGAGGTGTATTTCTCACCATCCTTTTTCGATATCATGGTAAATCTCACTGTTCACCTTGTGAAGGAGATACACTACTTTGGCCCTGTGTTCATACATCACATGTTTCCATATGAGAGATATATAGGCGTTCTCAAGTCGTACGTAAGGAATCGCGTCTTTCCTGAGGGATGCATCATGCAGGGTTCGCGACGGAGGAGGCATTGGAGTGGTCTGTTAATTACATTGACCCAAATAACCAAATTGGCATGCCTAAGTCTCACCATGAGGGGAGGCTCGTAGGTGTAGGGGTCCTAGGGAAGATGGCAATAACTCCTAATCAGAAAGCATATGACCAAGCTCATTTCCTTGTGCTGCAACAATTGAGTGTAGTGTGCCCATATGTCGATGAGCACAAGCAGATGAAAAGGTTCACAACTTGGGTTGCGAGGCAACATATGCAAAGATTCATGACTTGGTTCCGAGATCGAGTCAGACAATCGAGTACTCCTACAAGTGCTCTGATAAAAAAACTGGCATCAGGCCCTATATACACAATTATGACATATCAAGGGTACGATATAAACGGATACATATTTTACACGGTTGCCCAAGATGAGAAGAGTATATAACCAGAATAGTGGTGTCCGTATATATGCTTATGACAACGACATACAGAGGGGCACATATTACGGTCAAATAGAGGAGATCTGGGAGTTGAACTACTTGGGATTAAAGGTAGCCCTATTTCGGTGCCGTTGGATATATAGGGCAAAGGGCATCACTAATGATAAGTATGGATTCACTAGCGTTGATCTCAAACATCTCGGATACAAGTTTGAACCCTTCGTACTCGCTAAAGATGTTCGCCAAGTCTTTTATGTGACTGACACAACAAAGAAGAAACGCCATGTGGTTGTCGCTGGGAAAAGACGCATCGTCGGAGTTGCAAACATCGTTGATGAGGAGGAATTCAATCAATTCAATGAAATCCCCCTTTTTGCTACTGCAATCATGCCATACCTTTTGCCGACCGAGAAAACTCCATACCTACGCTCTGACCATAACGAAGGGATCCATGTCAAGAAAGCACGAAAACAGGGAATTTGAATTTGAGTGTCAAATTTGTAATATTAATGTCAAATTTGAATTTTAGGTTTCAAGTTATTTGAATTTGTACTATTAATCAAATTTGTAATATTAAGATCATATTTAAATTTGTATATATTAAATTTGCAATATTAATGTCAAATTTAAATTATTCATGTCAAATTTGTAATATCAATGAATTTTAATCTGGAATTTTTATCGAAGTTATTCACCCGTCGCCTATGGCTTTCTTCACCAGTCTGGTGAAGAGAGTCATAGGTGATGAGTGAATAGTATCACCCATCACCTATGAGGTGTAATAAGTGACGGGTCGATAGAATAGATGATAGGTGATAGTGTTGACCCATCACCTATAACCGTGCAACTATATATAGTCTGCATCCCGTTTCATTTTTTCTAAGTCCCAAGCCCCCCTGCCCTAACTCGCAGAGACTCCGAGCCTACCGCTGTCGCCACCTCCGAGCCCTTCGCCATCGACTCGAGCCCTTCGCCGTTGCCGCCGTCCGAGCACCTAGCGCGCCGCCACCCTCAGAGCGCCACCCACCTTGCCGCCGCCATCCCAGAGGACCAGGAGCCCGGTGCCGCCGTCGCCTTCCTCAGCACGCCACCGCCCTCAGAGCCCCGGCTCCTTTGAGCACCTGGCGCAATCGCCTTCCTCCGTGATGACCCCAGCTTTCGCGAGCTGCTCCTCCTCTCTCCAGGTCTGCTCTGCGAGCCACCTTCCTGCAGCCACATATGTTGCACAACACCTTTGAGACGAAAGCTAAGAAGGTTCTCTGTGTTGGATTGCAAATGATACATGATAGTTAGCCCAGTTGAAAATGTTGGGGGTTAAAAAAAATAAAGGAATCTTTTATGTTATTTTTCTCGTATAGATAGATGTGGACTGAATAAACATATCTACCATTACTTTTTTAAGCTAAACTGTAAGAATCAAAGTATGAGACGCATGGGCAAAAAGAAAATTCCATTAGTAAAGGTTCATGTGCTCATCATCACTAGCCTAAGTTCCAGAAAGAGATGCTTGTTAGTCATGAAAATTTTCAAAATGAGAGAAAATTTGCTACTAAATCTAGGATACAAGCAATTTGTTTTCTATTTATTCGATAGTCCAATATTTGCACTGATAGTCACAAGTTATAGCCCTAGTATTCTTTTGGTGAAAATTGGATTTCCTTTTCTTGGAAATTGATTGCTTGTTTTTCCTCTCATGATACAACAATTCTTCTTTTAGCAAGAATGTGATATATAGCATTGAAGCCTCATGTTTTTTTGATATCCATTGCAATATATTTGTGTGGTCTTAAATATCTTGAGGGAACTGAGTATCATGTCTTCCTTTTGGCTGCACTTCCTCCAGCATAAAATGCTAGAAGCTGCATATTAGTTTGTATCATGCAGGATGAATGTATCTGTCTAAAGTAAATGCTAGTGCAAGTAGTTAGGAAATCCAATGGTTGTTAGTCCAAAAGTTAAGTTTTCCATTTTTATAGTATAGCATAGTGCATTGATTTGTAAGTCCAATGGTTTGTAAGTCCAAATGCTAGTGCAAGTAGTTAGGAAATCCAATGGTTTGTGAGTACCATTATCTTCTTGTATATATTACATTTGGATAGAGTGATAGAGTACACTATGACAAGAGAAAGGACGATTATAGGACTCCAAAATATTATTCAATTATATTACACTTTATCGAAAGAAAATCCTTAACCCTGATTCCTTTCTTTTCCTCTAAGAAACCATGGGGAAGAAGAGCACTTCTGAGAACCAAAAGCACAAAGGATGCTAGCACTAGAGGCCGCCCCGACACAAGAAGGGGTGGATAGGAGCCCAAGACTTCACGCGTTGTCCTCCTCCAGCAGCAGCAAAAGCCAGTATCATAGCCCCAGCCCTGACCCATCACCGATGCGGGAGAGTCGACATCGGGCAAGTGACGAAGAGTACAATCCCGCTGAAAAGGTATTGATATGAGTCAACGCATTTTATACTTGTTGAATGGAGGATTTTTTTTTTGTTTATGTTAACTCCCCTTGTTTTCTCTCTAGATGGCGGAAGCGCAGTCTCCAAACATGATAGCTGGTAGTGATACACGAGCCCGAAAGGCAAGGTCACAAACACAGTGGCCGACGTACAAGGTTACCATCACGGGAATTGATGCTAACGGGCTGCCTACGGATGAAAAGGCCCTGAATAGATCCTGGAGGGTCGCAGGGCTCATCGCTCGGGAAAGGGTGTCGATAACGACTAAGTTCGATGACCTCAGTGACGAAGCAAAGAGGGAGTTGTTCGATAATATCATCAAGGAGTATCTGGAGTACCCTAGCAACATGAGCGAGCATCAAACGATCTCCGCGGTCAATGCAGTAATGAAAGCAATCGCGAAACTTCATCAAAGCTTTAAGAGCAAGCTTGTGAATCGGTACTTGGCTAAAGGGGTGGCGCCCTTCGAGAGCTACAAGCACTTGAAAGAGGAAGATTGAGATGCTTTTGTGCAGATGAAGAAATAAGAGCAGTTCAAAAAGGAGAGCGAGGAGAAGAAACTGCTTCGGGCTAGGAACAAGAACAACCATAGGATCGGCGCAACCGGATACGCTGGGAAAAGGCGGAAATGGCAGGCAGAGGACGAAAAGTTAGCCAGAGAAGGCTGTGAGAATCCTTGGTTACAATTCCCGGGATGATCACAGTCATATTTGTGTGCAAGGGGTGAGCTGTCTGAAAGCGGGGAAATCACATTCAGAAACAGCAAAACCCAGGCAGTCGTAGAAAAAAGTTAAAGAAAAGGCAACCGAAGCCAGCCAAGATTCTTTCACCGGGGTCAGGGAACATGATGTTCTCTCAGCGATGCTGGGAAACCCGGAGCACCCAGGTCGAGTGCGAGGTGTATCAAGTTTCCAGGGATGGAAATACGGCTTTCCCGAAGATCTCGGGATATACAAGAAGAGGAAGAGATCTGTAGTGGACGTGGATGCATTGACAAAGGACATCACCCAGAAAGTTTACGCAAACATTATGGAGCAGCTTGCATCATAGGGAATACAAATTTTCATGCCAGCGGAAGCTAGCCCTGGAGCTGCAGGGAAGAGTAGCTGCGTCTCCAAAGAGGTCGAGCAACAAGTAGTTGCTGCCATGACTGAGCCGGATACAATTGATATGCTAGAAGGGCCCACGCACTGCAGCCTTGTAATCAGGCCTGGCGGGTATCACATTGAGGTTGCAAGGGGCCAGGTGCTTCCAGGACTCTCTATCTTACATACGGTCCCGATACGTGCAGTCTATGCCGTGGTTACAGTGGACATGGTACATAACAATGCCACCGATAACGTGTTGGAGCTCCCACCCAATGATGAAGTCATAACTCTAGGTGAAGCGCTTTGGCAAAGGATCCTGTGGAAGAGGGGTGACATTGTGGTCTCCAGCGCATCAAAGTCTGGACGATCTCCAAGTGCACCGCCGCCGCGCCCCCAACTTCCAGAGAATGTAGCTTCACTGGCTTCTCCTCCTCCAGAGAAGATGGCTCCACTGCCTTCTCCTCCGCATCCGACAGCGTCACTTCCAGATCCAATGCCGCCTTCCCTAGAGAGTCCAAAGAAGACAAAAAAGGAGGTCGAGAAGAAAGTCTCTAAGAAGCACCTGCCGAAGAAGTCGACGGCTATTGTACCGGTAAAGAAGCCCACAAACATTGGAGCAGCGTGGACTAGTGCCAACATGAAAATCGAATATAGGAAGCCCATGATGACGGTAGATGGCCTAACAAGGGCGGGAAAAGTATGTGTCGACCTTCATAATTACTACATACAGGCTTTTAGAGACAGCAATACCACATCCATAGTCATACAGTACAAACAACGACACCTCTTAAGTAATGCAGACAGCTACTTCGTTGTGGGTTTCAATGACTTATACGACCTCTTCAACCTTGATGCCCTGGACGTTTCGTTCTTACAAATCTTCACATTGTAAGTCTCTTGAAACTGAATATTCATTAATTAATACCACTAAGTCTTGAATATAACTATGTTCTTATCTATAGACATATGATGGAAGAAACAAAAAAGAACAAGGAGCCAATCGTATTTCTTGACCCTGAGACCATTTCAATATTGGTCATCCAACTTTACCCCGACTATGCTATGGACCATGTGATCAAGGGAATGCAACAACATCCCAAAATACAGTACCTGATGGGTGCCCACAACACCGATGGCCATTGGATCTTACTAGTTGTTTGCCAAGACCAGTAGGACGAAAAGGCAAACCTGAAGAGCGTGATTACAGTATTGTAAAAGGACTCCTCGACGTGTAAGTTCTTCCTGACTTATTTTACATATTTAACTTTTCTAACATTCAAATGCTCCCTAATCGATCTATCTTTATGCAGGGTTTTTGACAAGTACATTCGAGCTTAACCTAACTACCACAAAAAAGATGGCTGCATACTGACACACAAGACCGGTTTTACAGTAAATGCTAAAAAAAGATTACTAAATACTCTATGTTGTTTTTTTTCTTTTGATCTGGCATTAAATTTTCTTTCTAGCAGTGCCACCAACAACCACCGGGCAACCAATACGGATTCTATGTCGCGTGGAACATGATCCTCATAATCCGAGTAAAGGATATCAAATCTCTCGATGTAAGTTCAATACAAGATTATTCGTAACTAATTTCAGTAATTAGTTTAATTCTATAATAACATGACATTGCTTACACATCAAATTATGCAGGAATTTAATGCTCCTTTTTTCAACGATGGTGCACTCCCGTAGATTCGACGATGGATCGCTGAGTTTTTGGTGTCTGAAGTCATCAACCCACATGGCTAGTTCCACTATAGAGCCCCTAGGTTGTTAGATCTTTTGTAATATGAGTTGATCGGAACTCTATAATATTTGTGATTCTGTAATGAATTGATTGAAACTTTATAACCTTTGCGATTCCGTGATGAAGCGAGTTCTTATATAACTGTGTTTATCGATATGGATTTGGATACGTTGTTGTTGTTTGCAGGAAGAAGACGACTGCCAAATCTTGGCTACGCTACAGGATGTAGCCTGGAAGCAGTACATTCCTGCCGGGCAATGTACACATCAGTGACGGGTAACCCAGGTTACTCATCACTTATGTATTCCTCCCAGCACATGGGTGATAGACATAAGTGATGGGTAATTAGGTTACATGTCACTTATATTAGGACATAAGTGACGGGTGAAGAGGTTACCCGTTACTTACGTTTGCCACCAAAGCATATGGGTGACAAACATAAGTGACGGGTAACTAGGTTATCCATCACTTATGTCCGCCATCAAAGCACATGTGAGACGATCAAAGGTGACGGATCTAGGTTATGACACGTCACTGATGATATCATTGGTGACGGGTTCTTACCCGTCACCAAAGACTAATTATCAGTGATGTATTCGAAGTGACTGGTACGAGACTCGTCACTCATAACTATTTTTCACGTAGTGTTCCATAAGGTTTAAAGCAATTTGGTATAGAGGACCTAAAAATATGAAAATGGTGCAGACCGTTGAAGTTAGAAACATGATGAGCATAGGGATGCACATGGAAAAGTATTAACATTTCACATAACAGAAGAACACATAACCTTGTACTCCCCCGAGCCTTATCCAGTCAACCATCGTTACAAGGTAGGCACAATAGAGAACCAGCTTGTAGCATAAAAATAGGGAGATTCTAGTGCCCGGATGTTCGATAAATCGGATGCTTCAATTGTCCATTGCAACATCCAAAACTGACGTCTGCAATATTTGAAATCAACGTTTGCAATATCAAAAAATACATCAAAATAGCACACAGATCTGGACTAAAAAAAATTCAATTTTGTTAATTCTTATATTTTGTATCTTCAATGTTTGAGATGTTCAAATTTAATGTTTCAGATATAATGAAAATTTGTTATAGAAGTTATTTTTGTTTGTTGCACTCAATTCATGCATTAAAATAGCACACCGATCTGGATCCGAAAAAATTATCTATTTAAGTTAATTTATATATTTTTGCATCTCCAATATTTCATATGTTCAAATATAATGTTTCAGACGTTATGAAAATTTGTTGCTACAGTTATTTTTTTATATAGCATTCAACATCCAGCGTCCGATTTTTTATTTATCTTTGGACGTTTGGAGCAGAGCATTACCGATAAAAATATGGTGCCGAAGAAAAAGGGGCAAATATTTGGTGGTTAAAAAAGAGATAAGACATTATTAACAATTAAGCATCAGACTCCTGACTCATTGTACAAACACATACGCCATACAGAATCAAATATACTGCTGATGCAAAGATCTGTATCCAAATATTGGAGTTACCTCATATACAAATGTGTGTGTTAGGTTTGGCTGCTGCAAGTGGAACTTTGAAAGAACTTTGTCTTGAGGAGCAGCCGCTTTGGGCTTCCTAAGCTCCAGATGGCAACAACTTTGTCTGGAAAAGGGTTGAGCCGTTCTGAATTTTGAATTGAGCGGCTTTCACGGAGGCGATTCCTGGCGACTCCTGGAGACTCCGGGGCATCCTGCGGCCCTCCGAATCCGCTGGCCGGCACACCTCGTGGTGGGAGTGCGTGTCCCTTCCTGATGGCCGGTGTGTCTCGCCGTCTCGCCGTTGTCGTGTGCCTCACCTACGCCGTTTCACCGGGGCCGGTCTTGATGGCCTCAGTGACTAGGCCGGGTGGTGGCACGCGGTGACGAGTCGCCGGATGCCGCCGGTTCTGCAGCGGGATCGTCCTGCTGGTGCGGGCTATGAAAAATCGAAGACTCACACTCGCGGTCACCTCAACACCGAGCACGCCCCGGCCGCCAAAGCAAAGCGGGCCGGACCCGGCACAAGCCTTGGGTGGACGGGAGGAACTGGTGGTCAGTACACCGGATGCCGACGATCTTATCCAGGCAGCGTTGAGAGCCGGATTCACTTTGGAAGAACTACATCAAGCGGAAGAAGAACTACTGCAATCGGAACAAGGGACTCACAGTGGCAACAAGGGGACGATGGCGGACTCTGGCGCACTGGCGTCAAGAATTGTTGAGGCCTTGGTGTCGCAGTGGAAGAAGCTTTGGCGTGGACCCTCTGCCGGCGACAACGTTGGGTGACATTATCGCCCAGGATCTGCGCGAGAGCGTCTCAGGTCCCCGAAGCCGTGGTTGGAGCATGCGTGTTGATCGACGGCATCGTGGATCGGCCAAGAGGATCACCCTCGGGACATTGCTGGATGCCGAGGGAGGACGGTGCCATCACGAGGAAACCTCCCTTTTAGAGCACCCAGCTGTTGTTTCACAGGACGCCAATCAAGAGGTGTTCCAAAATGCTGGCACTTTCCTTCCAAAACTGCATCCGAACGCGTTTCAGGAAGGTGATTATTCTCTCAATTCCCTTCCAAGTAAGCAGCACCAACGTATGGAAATTGAAATCAGGCCTAAGGGGAAAGATTTGATTGATATCTTTGGGCATTTTTGGAACGTCTCTCAAGCCGGCAGAACTTTCTCGTCGATCTGGGCTCCAGCCCCAATTTCGATCCAGAGGAAAACATTTGCTCAAGCTCTCATGGTCGGCAGATTCGACTCCAGGGACAGTGCTCCTTCCTTGGGAGATGGTGTGGGAAGTGGCGATGCCATGTTCCGGAGTGCTAGGTGGACAAGACTCTGGAGGGCATTAGCTATTTGATTTTGGAGCGAGTAAATTGGGGTTCCTGTAGTTTCTGTGGTTAGTGGTAAAGGTGTTACATCTGATTCAACAACTATGGCTCTAATCAAAATTTTAGTCTCTCCGCTAAGTTTGTACAATATAAATTACAACGTCTCACCCGTCTTGATTGGAAATGGAAGGCAAAATCGCTTGGAGATGAAAACTGTATTGTGGCATTTCCGTCTAAGGAAGAGCTTCACAAGATAGTTGACATCAAGTTCTGTCTCAAAGCACACGGCGTTACTCTGACAATCTCAGAATAGGCGTCATCGGATGATCCTAAACCGTCCTTTTAGAACTATCTTAGGCGCACCGTAAGAAGTGGACATGCAATGTCTAAAGAGGCGAAGAATTGTACGTCTCCAAATTACAATATTGGATGCAAGTTCGCTTCCTCTCAGGCCAGATGCAAGTTCGCTTCCTCTGCGCCCAGGGGTGGTGCGGCTGGTTCTGTGCTAGCCAGGCCGCCGACATGCAGCAGGAAGCAGGGGAAATGGCATGCAAGGATAACATTCTGGACAAGGCCCAGGGATTACTGCTGGTGTAGTTGATGAGGCATGATTCGCTGCCTGCAGGCCGGAAGGAGGCATGCAAATCGTCTGCTCCCAGAGACATTCCAAAATCTGCTCTGGAGAGAGGCAGCGGACCAGCAATTGGTAACTCGGTAGGAGGTCCTGCTACACCTCCCACTGCTTCAATGCATTCTCCCTGTAAGGGTGATGCCAGCACCAGGGGTTATGCGACAGGTGCAGGGCAACTTCCAGCTGAACCGGCCCATTCTCTGAAGATTATGAGAAGCTCGGCGCCCATGCCTGCTGGGCTTTGACGAAGCAAACGTTCGACTGCTACACTGGGCGATAGTGGTGTGGTAGCGACGAATAAAGACTCGTTGACTAGTGCGATGCGTCGTACTGCCTTTAAGAACTTAAACGGACCAGCCCCGTCTCACGGGAAATTGGAGCAGGCTGTGAGCAAAAACATGGCCCCGCATGTGTCTAACACCTCATCCGCGTTGTCAGTAGGTATGGCCGTTGCCACTCCTCCCAGTCTTTGCTACTTACGGAACGTATTCTATCGAATATTTCAGGTCTTGGTGTAGTTTTCGGTACAGACGATGTAGATATAAAACAATCCTTTAAGGAGATTATAAGCATGGAAAATGACAATATAAGGTCATCATCTGTAAATAAGAGACATAATAAATATACATTTGAACCATAAAATGCGAATGAAAGCAATGTGGATGAGTCGGATTCAGAGTTTGATCCGCTTCTATCCCACTTACTAAAAGACTTAACAGAGGTGGAAAGGGATGAAGGTAAGCATGGTAGCATGTTTTGCGACCTAAATGTTACACCTCGCAATAAAAAATCCCACACCGCAAAACTAAAGAAAAAAGGACGGAAAATCAAGTCCGTTACGATAAAAAATAAACCCAACAGTGTCAAATAAAAGGAGTTTTCTGGAATAACAAAGGTCTCAATGACTTGGCTAAGCTTCGCTTCATAAACGATTGTGTTCACGACAACAATCTAAATTTTATTGCTCTTCTATAAACTAGGAAGGAAGAGGGTGATGTGAGTTTAATCCAACGCCTTTCCGGTGGATTGGACTTAGACTGTCACTGCCTGCCCTCTAGGGATAGGTCTAGTGGCATTTTAGTTGGGATGAACTGGGCCACATATGAGATTATCTAGGTTTTGGATGATGATTTCTCCATTAAATTACATCTACGAAACAAGGCGGATTCTTTTATGTGGTTTCTCATAGCTGTGTATGGACCAGCCTAGAATGACCGAAAAGCAAAGTTTCTAGAAGAAATGGTAAATACCTGCAGGAATAATCCTCACCCTCTGTTGATTGGAAGGGATTTTAACATTTTGAGGTTTAGGCGGGAAAAAAATGAGAGATTCTCAAGCTGTTGGCCAGCCCTTTTCAATGCTTTCATTGACAGCTTAGACCTAAGGGAAATTAAGCTAACTGGAAGGCAATACACCTGGGCAAACAATCTTCGCAAACCAACGTTTGAGAAACTAGATCGGGTGTTAATGTCCACAGAACGGGAAATTAAATACCCACTAGTTACTGTCCATGCGTTGGAAAGAATGGAAGTTTCAGACCATACCCCCATATTCCTTGATACAGGAAGCCCAACCCAGCAAAGTGGTCACAGACCCTTCAAGCTAGAACTGGGTTGGTTTGCTCGTGAAGGTTTTGCAGACCGTATAAGGGAGGTTTGGAGCCAAACGAATAAGGGACAAACTCAAACCCAAAAATGGTCAAACAAACTGAGTGCACTTAGACGCCATCTCAGAGGATGAGCTGCACACACAAGTGGCAAATACAAATAACAAAAGAAAGAGCTTCTGAAAACAATAGATGCCCTTGACAAAGCATCAGAGTCAAGGGAATTATCTGATTTTGAGCTCCAATTAAAGAATCAAGCTAATGAAAAGTTAGTTAACCTCCTACGGGAGGAAGAAATCAAGTGGTATCAAAGAGCTAAAGCCGATCAAGTCCTTTATGGGGATGCTAACACAAAGTACTTCCTAATGATAGCAAATAGAAAATATAGGAAACATAGAATTTTCTACCTTGAGCAGGGTGAAGGGAGAATTGAGGGCGAAACTCAATTAAATGACTGCATAACAAAGTATTACAAAAATTATTCGGTCCTCCTGCGACGAATAACTTTTCCATGAGTGAATCATGGATTGAGGACATACCGCAGGTAACTAAGACCGAAAATGAAATTCTCATAGCCCCCTTACAGAAGAAGATGTCTAGGATGCTATGTTTCAAATGGAAGACAATAAAGTCCCCGACCCTGATGGTTTCCCAGCAGAATTTTACCAGGCTTTCTGGGATGTGATCAAGGATGACTTGATGACGATGTTCCATGAGCTGCATTCTGGAGATCTTTCACTTTTTAGCCTAAACTTCGGGGAAATAATCCTTCTACCAAAAACCAAAGATGCATGTCGCATTAAATAATATAGGCCAATATGCCTATTGAATGTGAGTTTTAAAATACTCACGAAGGTTGCAACCAATCGCATAAATAGCATTGTGGACCGCATAATACGACCCACCCAAGCAACGTTTATGCGGGGTCATAACATTCTGGAAGGGGTCGTTATACTGCATGAAACTATACATGAACTCCATAGAAAGAAACTAAATGGAGTAGTTTTAAAATTTGATTTTGAGAAGGCTTATGACAAAGTCAAATGGTGTTTTCTGTTACAGAGCCTCCAAATGAATGGTTTCTCATTGAAATGGTTCTCTTAGGTGGAACATTTCATATCTGGATAAAGTGTAGCCATCAAAGTGAATGATTCAACTAGTCAGTTCTTCCAAACCAAAAAAGGTCTACGTCAGGGGGATCCCTTATCGCCGATCCTTTTTAACATTATCGCTGACATGTTGGCAACCTTGATCGATAGAGCGAACAGAGCAGATCAAGTAAATGGAATAGTTCCCCATCTTGTTCAGGGGGTCTTTCGATTATCTAATATGTGGATGATACAATCATCTTTATGGATCATGACTTAGAAAAGGCTAGAAACTTGAAACGCATTCTCTGCATATTCAAGCAATTTTTTGGCTTAAAGATCAATTTCTATAAGAGTGATTTGTTCTATTTTGAGGAAGCAAAAGATAGTGTAAGCCAGTACAAAGAAATTTTTGGATGTGCCCGGGTGAGTTCCCTTTGCGCTATCTGGGAATACCTATTCACTACCGCAAACTCCGAAACTCAAATTGGAAGGGTGTTGAGGAGAAATTTGAAAAATGACCGAGTAGTTGGATGCAGTCTCTTGACTTATATGATGTCTTTCTTTCTGATCCCTCGCGTAGTTCTCAAAAGACTGGATTATTTTCGTTCTAAATTCTTTTGGTAAAATGATAGTCAAAAAGAAGTATCAGGTAGCAAAATGGAGTGTCCTCTGCTAACCTAAAGAGGGGGGGGGGGGGGGTGGGGGGTTAGGGATCCAAAATCTCGATGCTCAAAACAGCGCCCTTCTTTGTAAATGGCTTTACAAATTAGTTTTAGAGGAAGGGTTGTGGCAGAACCTTCTTCGCAATAAATATTTGGGGTCAAAACCCCTTTGACAAGTTAGCTGAAATGCTGGTGATTCACATTTCTAGACAGGCTTGATGAGGGTAAAGTGTCATCTTTTTCACTTTGGTACCTTCATAATTAAAGATGGCTCAGAGACCAGGTTTTGGGAAGATATTTGGCTTTGTAACTCGGCCATGAGCATCCAATATCTTGGTCTTTTCAACATAGCTCGTAACAAACAAGACATAGTAGCCATTGTTTTGCAATATTTTTGGACCAAACATTGCCTTCCACTGAAATATGAGTGGTCCTAAGTTGATAGAATGGAGCGACATGCTCTCTCCCCTTATCAACATCAACCTTACATTAGAACCTGATGAGTTTTGATGGAAGGTGACCAAATATGGCAAGTTCTTAATTCGGTGTCTATACCGTGCTCTTATTAATAACGATGAACCTTGAAGGAAAAAAATATGGAAGATTAAAATACCTTTAAAAATAAAAATATTCCTTTGGTACATTTAAAAAGGGGTCCTCCTAACAAAAGATAATCTGTTCAAGAGACAGTGGCAGGGTAGTCAGAAGTGTTGCTTTTGTCATAAAAATGAGATGATTAAGCATATTTTTTTTAGTGCCACTTTGCATGCTCTGCATGGTTCATTATCCAAGTGGCTTCCAATCTTTATCCTCCTTGGAGCGTTCCAAATATGTTTAGCAATTGGCTTAGAGGGATTAGTAAACATTAGTAAGACAAAATTATGGTAGCAACGACAGTGTTTTGTTGGTCGTTGTGGCTATGCAGAAATGATGTGATTTTTAACAAAAGGAAAAATAGCTCTCTTCTGCAGGTTATCTTTACTTGTATGCAATGGCACCGCACATGGGTTGTGTTGCAGCGGGAGGAGCACCGGCATATGGTGGAGGCGGTATGTGCTCTTATGGTCCAGGCGGTCAAGTGTATCTTTACCCAGTTTGGATGACAGTCTAATTTGCGGATAGAAGGCCCTTAATAGTCTGCTTGTTGTCTCCCTCTTTTTTTTGTTTCAATGCTTTTGTTTTGTTGTATGGCTGTGTGCATCTGAGCTATGTAGAAGCTGAAAGTGAACTTTTATGTACTTTATATCATCTTGATGTAACGCTAAGAGTCAATAAAGCTTCCTTTATCGAAAACAAATGTGTTAACAAATTCATTATCAGGTACAACATCTCTTCCCTTGCATGGAATCTACAATGAAAACATGTAAGTAAAGAAAAAGGTCCTTGAAAATTCTATGATGCATATAAGCTAAGCGCTCTCACCTTGACATGTTTAATACCTTGCCTTGTCCATTCTTCTGGTGAATAATACCTAGTAGTATTTGTCAAATCAATCACAAGACCAATCTGAAAAAAGGACATACACATTAATTAATATAGAGTGTTCTATCAGTAGTTTAGGAAAGTCACTGCTTTAAATTGAATTTTTTTTTTGCGCATATGGAATTCTTGTCATAATAATAAAAAGACAATAATGTTAAGGGGGTTGATTTAGGGTTACCAACAAGCAATGTTCGTGTAGACAATTGTCTAGCATGTCTGGATAACGACTAGACACTAGTCGAGGGCTTGGCATCCAGTTTAGGGGCAGTCGTACCTCTAGACAGCTAGACCGTCTAGATGATCAACGTTGGTCAAAGACAGTTTAGTCGATAATGCTAGATGATACATGGATGCAACTAGGCGACCAGACGAGTGACTAGTCGGCCGTCCCAGCGATTGAGCTTCTTGGTGTGGCCGCACGGTAGGAAAGTTTTCGACCTCGTTGGAGGAAACTTTTCATCTGTGCCTATCGCACAGATGCCCCAAATTAGTTCGATCAAATCCCCATCCCCATCCGCATCTCTCGATCTCTCCTCATCCTCTATCTCCCATCACCGCCGCCGCGCCACCGATTGAAATCGCCCCCACGTCGCGCCCCTACACTAGCGTTCGCGTGTCGCACGTCGAAACTATCGTCCATCGGGTCCAGCCATCCAAATCCCCTCCTCTTTGCAACTTTTCACCGCCGGATTCGTGCTCTGCTCCTCTGCTCCTCCGCCATGGACTCCTCACCTCCTCCATCTTTTGTGGCCCTTCCTCTTCAATAATCAACCGCAAACTTCTCTGTAGGCCGCAACTCCTCTTCCACCGTCGAGAGGTACACTACTTCTCCATTCCTCCTAGTACTACTTTGCTTGTTGGCTGTTTCCTGTTGGTTGTTGGTTTGTTGCCCATACGTACTTGGCTGCTTATGTGCTTGCTGCTTGGTAAAGTTAATTTGGTTTAAAAATGCCATATTCTTTTGTAGGCATATAATTCAAATTGTTATGATGATTACTGATTGAAAAACTAGAGAACAATGATGATTGAAGTTGTATTTATGTCTTTGGAAGGTATCCTCAAATCTCACTTAAAAATATAGCTATTTATTTGCATTTTTGCTGCTACAGTACAAAAATGTCTAGACAATCTATTCAACGTGAGACCGTCTAGGTGTCATTTTGATAGCCTGTACGCTAGTCATAGGGTGACCGTGTGTCTACATTTAGTCTCTAGATGAACATTGCGAACAAGAAATCACTTCTAGGGTGTGCAAGGTTACTGAATAAAATTAATACAAATAGACTATGAATATCTTCCAAACTACACACAATATATGGCCACAAGCGTGTGATGACCCACGAAAGCTCATGGGAGCCTAAGTCATGTGTAACTTTTTTCTCAAAAGTTTTGAGCTAAAACTTTTTTCTCAAAAAATTGAGCATACCTTTTTTTTTCTCAAAAGTTTTGATATAAAAGTTTGTCTACAAATTATTTCAAAAATGGAAACTCGCTTTTCGCAAATTTAGTTGGAGGCTGGTCGGGAAGGTGCGTGAGTTCCCGTGCGAGCGGGCGCGCGAATTAGCCATGTCCGACTAGAGTACGGTCCACAATGTCAAGAACAATCAATCAATCAGTGCTTACATCATGACCAGCTTTTCTTTGTATGTTAAGCACTTGTTTTGAGGAGTATCTTTTCCTAGGAGGCACTGATTCATTGAAAGTCTCATCAAGAGGAACTTTGGAAGGTATGGTTTTTTGTATTGGCTCTCCAAATGCAGGGCACTCCATCCAGCCTGAAACCGTACCGATAAAATACATAAAAATCTACATAGAAGAAGCAATGTTGTAGCTAAGGCCATCTCCAAGAGAGATCGTATCGGCTAGCGTATTTCTGTTGGTGTTGATTTTGCCGATCCGTTCGCCCGTTTTTTCTCCAACAGAATCAGTTTTCAGTGCTACAGTGTTGTAGTCGTAATATTGTAGCAGCTGGGAATCGGCAAATTTGCTACCGGTTTAGAGGACCCGTATCACTGTACACAGAGTATACGTGTGGGTTCGAAGGGAGGAGGAGAGTAATAGAATGTAAGAAATAGGGTAGCTGCTGAAGATGAAAAAAATAGGAGATGTTGTAATAGTGTTAGGGGATGCTGTAATAATGCTATAGAGAATAGATTTTTAAAGTATCTATTGAAGATGACATAAGTAATCCGAAAAAAAATTCGAACCCTGAGGTGCCTCTTTGATGTGGCCATGTCTACCAGTTTCACATTTAGGTGCATAATCGTTCATAATCTGTTGAGAATGTAGCATGGATCCTTCATCCTGTTGCTCTCTCTTTAATCTCCTGCATCTCTCTTCCCGCTCCTATCAACAGTCGCAATATCCACACGAAAGGTACAGATAGGAGATCAATCGAATCCAGATCGTATCCGGACATATAAAACCCGAACTAAATGTTTAAACAACAATTAAGTCCTTTTTGGGTATTCGATATTTTCCAATAACACCAGCATGTTATAAATATAAGGAAACTGAAGCAAATTCCCCATTAAAGAGCGAAAAGATACTGAAATTTGAAGAAAATCATCAAATTTAACAACAAATTCAGTGTATATCTAATTATGCGTCTCATAAAGAGTATCGTACATTCAACAGCTTCATCTCTTAATTTGTGCACATTTTGCCTTCAATGTCAACCAAAAACTCTTACAAAAGCATACGAATAACATGAGCACCATACATGGAAAGAACAACTATGACAATAAGGGGTATTGCGTACCCTTCGCATTGTTGCGACAGCAGACTCGACATATTGAACCTCGATTGGCTCATCTTGTTCAGGCAACGGCGATGCGTTCAAATCCATAGAGAAGGTCACGCAACACCCACTATTTCATATATCCTCTGATCACCTCTGGGATCTGCACCTACCAACACGCAGATAGAATATCTAATAGAAAATTAAAACTTCACACGACATTCCCGTGTTGCTTGAAAGAGGTTGATGACATTGTCATCAATAACACATCTAAAAAGGTCATGCTCAATTCAATGAATGTCATGTAGATAAACTGTTCAACAACATTAACAATACCATTTTTGAGTCTCTCTCCTGTTGCTCATTGCCAATTTGGCGTGGAGGGGACATTTACCAGTGTGCCGATGTGGATTGCTCAGCAAGAGGGGACTGGCTACTCGGGGTGGCACAGGGAGGAGCGCGCAGCCAGCAGGCGCGTGCGGCATTGGCCAAAGGGTGATCGCTGCGGCGACGCCCGTATGGCGCGATGGTTAGCCCTAAGAGGAGTGCCTGAACTGCAGAGGGGTCAGAGGCGAGGGAGACGGGCTCAATCATCTCATCATCGATGCCGAGTCCCCACGGATATAGAAACTTGCGTACATTTGTGGGCTTAGGAACAAGGATTGGATGGCAGGGTGGGCTTGTTAGCCCTCACCTGTGCACTTGGGCTTCACAGAGTATTACACAAGGTTTTGTACATATACAATATACTATAGGGTATATATACTTGGCATTTCTTCAAAAAATTTGTAGTAGATCCGCCCCTAGCGGTGCGTTGAGCACGCAAAAAAGAGAAAAAATAGAGCACACTAGGTACCTTACCTCGCGGGTGGCGAAGCGGAGGCACCGAGAGCTCCTAGTAGAGCAGCGGAGCGGAGTCCCGTGACGTCGCATTGGTCGGTCGGTCGGCAAGGCCGGCTGAGGCGATAGATGCAATGCAACAGTATGGTCCTCGGCTTCATCGCATTGCGTTTTTTTGGTGCCTGATTGTTGTGCAATTTATATGTGCCCTATGAGGTTGGGTCAAATAAAAGAGAGGGGGCTCAATTTAATGGGCTTGGTTGGCCTGGCGTTATGCAATAGCATTGAGCTTTACGTCCAAATTAACAGCCTATGAAAAGTTCGAGATGGTAACAAGGTTGGGCTTGGCTACATGGACCTCATCCCCAATTAGATTTGTATTCACTTCCCTAATTGGATTCCTACGAACTCTGCATGCCTTGTACAGTGGCGGAAGCTCATCTTTCGTCCAAGCCGAGCACAACTTATGTTGAGAAATTGGTGTCCACACCAACTCTTGAGAAAGGTACCAAACTAGAGTGATACTATTTCTCATGTGGACCAATACCCACACTGGACATTTTCACTTTGCTGCCCAACCATCCTAAGTTGGTTAACCTCTCACTAGTACAGAAATGGTCATCTGAGAACAGAAATGGTCATCAATGTTGGTTCAAAAACATTTTTATAATGACAATAGTACTTGCTTCTTAGCTATGACACCCATCACAAAAACTAACTCCATGAGATATGATGAGAGCTCGAGCAAGCTTCAAGCACAGCAAACAATTGTACAATATTTAAACTGTTGAACTTTTTTGCTCAATGGTACCTTTCACTCATGATTTTGGCTCACAGTACCTTTCACTGATGAATTTGGCTCAAAGGAGAAGAAAGCAACCTTAATTTTCTTTCCTCTTCTTTATTTAGGACACTGGGTTTACATTGGGACATGGAGGGATAGAAGAACAGGGATCCAAGAGTATTATAAATGCATATTATTTGCTAGTTGAAGATATTATGTGCTGAGGAGATTATATGCTCAAGGAAAGAGGAGAGGCTCTCATTATTGTCTGTTCTGCCAGAAATTTCCTAAAGGCCAGAATTTGAAGTTCTGAACCAATCCTAGTCATTTGGATCCCTAAAGGGCCAAATCCTCCTATACAACTTCAGTTCTGAAGCAGAAAAAAATGCCAGAATGCCAGAATGAATCAAAATATTATTTATTATAACAGAAAATTTGTAAAACTAGCTAAATTAGATAAAAACTGAAAATTCGAACTCCAATTTGGATCAAACCGAAAACGGGATCCAGAATTTGGCTGAATTTAACATATGGAAGCATGTGTATTCAGAATTACTCTTCACACCCAAGCATGAACTGATCATGTTCATCAATACAATGGCCACACATCTTTTTTATATGCAAATGAGACGGGATTATATTAACATCAAAGAGTGATTTCATCTCCAGATTAAGCACATAAGACCCTGATTACAAAAAAATTTACAGTTCAGTAGATTAAAAAGATAATATAAAAATCTGCAAATTGTGAAACTTGGATCCCATATGCAACCAGTATAATTTGGTTTGCAGCACACAAGAACTCAATGAGAGATCAACAGACAGTAAATTTACATAAGTTAAGCAGGATACAGAACAACATATTGACAGATGCACCCTAAGCAGCAGTTAACAAGAATCAACCACATATATCAAAGCTCCATTGGCTCTAGATGGGGAACCCACTCGACATATATTCTTATACCAAAATGAGTAACTACAACAACTTGGTTTGCTCTGAACATTCATCACAATTCAAAGGCTCTCGCAAGGAAACAGCTACCAACTACGTGACCAACGACAAGGATCTCACCACCACGGCGCCCTCGGCAACATGCCAAAACTGTTGAAAAACTCAAGATGGCACACCTTTCGGGGACGGGACTACAACGTCGGGGACGGAACGGCAGCGTCGTGGATGGGCCGGTAGCATCGGGGACAACGGCGTTTGGGACGGGTCGGTGGCGTCAGGGACAATGGGGCTCTGGGGATGGGGACGAGATGGCGGCGTTAGGGAGGCAGTGGAATCGGCAACGCGAAAGTGAGGAGTGGAGAGGCTACGGCTAAGTCATGATATTTATAGGAATAGAGTATCAGTGCCGGTTGTTGTCTAGAACTGACATTGATACGAGCATTAGTTCCGGTTGTAAAACCCAGCTGACACTGATGCTCCAAGCATCAGTGTCGTTTGTAAAACCTAGCCAACATTTTGTTGTATATCTAGGTCTATAATTTATTATACATTAGGGTTTATATTAGATCTTTAATTTGTGTAGTACTTAATCATTATTTTTTTGCAGGAACTAATTTATTGTATAATTAGGTTTTTAATTTATTGTATATTAGGTAATCTATTTTATATTAGGTTTGTAATTTATGTAGTGCATCTTCATTACATAAGACAATGTATATGTTTAATAAAAATTAAAGCATATTCTTACTTAATGCATGTCCTTGATACAAATTACAGTGAATCCTGAATTAATTATTACAGCAAAGCTGCTTTCATTTAACGATTATAGCTTCATTATGATTACGGCGTATGTAGGTAGGTTCCTCAGTGTCATCAATGAGAGGTATGTCGCCATTCTCTCCGAAATGAGGCATGTCATCAAATTGATTGTAATCTTCCTCATCGACGACATCCTCAACACCAACAGTATTTTTTTTTTCTTTAAAGAACCACATGACGCTCCTCCTTTTTAATTAGGTCTATGTCCTTTACATAGAAGACTTGAGTAATATCTTTGGCAAGCACAAATGGTTCTTCTCTGTATCCAACGAGTTTGAAGTTGATAGTAGTCATACCGTACTTGTCAGTATTCACTCCACATGTGAGTCTGACCCATTGGCAATGGAACAGGGGATCTTAAACTGTTCTACATATTGAAGCTCCCAAATCTTCACTATGAATCCATAGTAGATCTCTCTGTTGTCATCGCAGTTGTAGGCATCAATATGGACACCGCTATTTTGGTTAGTGCTCTTGTTGTCTTGTGCTCTCGTAAAATGTATAGCCATTAATGTCATATGCTTTGTATGTATGAATCGTAGTTGATGGCCCATTAGTTAGCATTTCCAACAGTGCATCATCTGTATCTTTATCCATCATGTGTCTACATAACCAACTGTTGAAATTATCTATGTGCTCTATTGCAATCCAATCCTCTAATTTTGTTGGATTTGTGGAGCGTAGAAGTTGCACGTGCATATTGATATACGGGTCCACTACAATTTATTGTTGCAAAACTGCGAAATGTGCTTGGGTGAATGAAACATAATCATTGGAATGGCTTGTACCATGGCCTAGTGTCCCTTTGCCCTTTAGCCTTCCCTCACGGCGATACAGACTTACCAATTGCTTTCAAATCCATGTAGTCAACGACGAACTCAACGACCTCTTCCGTTCCCTAGCCTTGGACCATTCAACCTTCCGGCCAACCTCGATTACAAACATATTTCTTCAGAACTGACACAAACCTTTCGAAAGGATACATCTGATGCAGAAATACAGTGCCAAGTTACTTTATCTAATGCACAATGTGAACTATGAGATGGGGCATTATGTCAAAAAAAGAATGGAGGGAAAATACTCTCAAGCTGGCATATAGTATGGACCACATCTTTCTGCAGCTTTGTTAGTTTGCTCGGATCGATGACCTTCTATGAAATTGCGTTGAAAAATGAACACAACTTTATGATTGGGTCTCAGATCTTACCCTGCAAAATACCTCTAACTACAACAACAAAAAACTGTATCATCATCATTTGACAATCATGGGACTACATGCCAGCTATATTCAAAGTTTTTATGTTCACTAATCTCTTTACGTTCGAGGAGTAATCGGTTGGAACTTTGATTCTATGCAAGCAACTATAGAGGCTGATCTTTTCTTCCTTGCTCAGGGTGTAGCAAGCCGTGGGAAGTTTGTTTGCCCCGTAGCCTAGGATTTTAGGATGCAGAATTTTCCTTAGCTTCATATCTTTCAAGTCTGTTAAGACCGGTTCAAGAAACAAACCAATCTCATCTATGTGCTGAGCTTAGAAATTAATTCCAACACATAGTGACTTCATTGATGATAATCATTACAATATCCATACTTAATCTAATTAACTGTCTTACAAAAGTGACTTTCAAGGATCGAAGAACCAAATAAACTGCAGCAGAACTAAATGAACTAATACTACTCTAATCATTTATGACTCTTCCACATGCATTATTGACGTAGAAAACATCTTAGAATGATCCATCCTGCGCACTCCTCGAGACTTTCTTCAACTGAGTGTTTTGTGATAGTAAAAGTGAGCATTTGTTGTACTCAGCAAGTTATAAACAAAATAATATGCACATGAAGGCTTAACAAGAATAAGGCTAATATGATTCTTTTGCATAAAACATCATTTAGGTAAAAATATTTAAAAGAAATAATAATTAAGTGAATAACAAACCACCTCAAAATTCCATCCATCTTGGCCTAACCAACTTTCCATACTCAACCAAAGTTCCATCCACTAAGGTTGAACCCTAAATCATTGTTCCCATTACTATGATTGACCACAATCAACTATGATTCCCTCCATCACAGTTGACCAACTAACCAAAACATCAAGTTATAACCATTGTAGGTTTTCAGTGCCACTCGTGACCGTGAGCACAACTGAATATTCAGTTTTAACTCTACAGATGTTATACTTTACCCACAAGACGTTTCTTCCCATTTTGCTGAGCATCTGTTGGCCGACGAAAAACTCTTACACACTACCGAGGTGTGCGCTACGAATCCACTACAAATCCTTTACAATGCCCCTCTCAGCGCATATCTACCCACTAAGGTTTCACCACCACGTGATTCCACCTCAACAATAGAAGCCCCCTCTTGCGTCTTTCAGGTCAAAAGAAGTCCATCCCTTCCATTCCACATACTGAGAGTAAAGTAAATTATTTGGCTAGGCCCGCCCAATATCAGGCTTGTGGTTGTATTGTAAACACAGAAAGGTCACCTCACAAACCAATCCTTATACTTGAGCAAGACTATCACTTTCCCAACCGTACATCACATACCAGCCTAACCATACCACTTACTCAAATTCCTATGCCATGTTGCTACAAAAATTATTCCATCATATTTTATCATTGTTGCATAGGACTATTATCAAGTTTGTAGAGCAATTATCATGATCACCATCCCAAAGCAAGGCTAAGCATTATCTACCCTTCCATAACCCAAAACCATACTATGGCGACAAGGATGATAAGTGAAAACTAGTGTAAAGCCTAACTCTTGGGATTCCCAACAAAACTATTGGCATGCAAGTTTATAAAACAAAACATTTGTAAAACTAGGTTAAATATGATCAAGAATACAACTTACCTTCACTAAACTCAGTTGGGTCTTCAAAATCCTAGTCCTCAGAAAGTTGACGTCTACTCGTAACAAACGCAGAAAAAGAACAGCACATAAACACCAATATTCAAAAAGAACCAAACTCACACAACAAACATCATCACATACAAGATCACGCTATTCCGGATAGCTTGACAAAAGAACGGGTCAAACAGAGCTACGGTTAACAAGTTATAATTTTCTAAATATTCAAACAGAATTAAAAAGATTATCTACAGGTGAAATTATATTGCTACAAATTTTCTAGAATTTTTCTAAAGCCATCTATAATTTTCTAGGATTTTTCTAGAATTTTCTAGCATTTATTTGAATTATAAAACTATTTAAAACTATTAAACATATTTAAATAAACCTATAAAACATTATTAAGCATTATTAGAAATTAATTTCTTACTTATTATTATTTTTTAGAATTATTTTATACTAAAAAAATATTTAGTATTTATGACATAGCGAAACAATTAACACAATTAAAAAGAAAAACAAAAGCTGACTGGGCTGCTGATTGGGCACTACAAGATGAGGTGGCATTACACGCTAGGGAATCTACCGACGTGACATCCGATGTGGCAAGGTGAGGTGGCGGACTGGCTGACTGGGTTTATGAGTTGACATGTGTCAACACTTGATTGGCTAGCAAAGGGGTATGAAGGGATCTAATCGTCACTGTCAAGTCTAGATCCGATGGCTCAGATGCTTTGGCTCTCGGCTCTGGCGAACAGAAGGCGACGATGGTTCTTCCCGTGGCGATGCACGGCTAGAATCCCGCCGGAACGACGCTCCGATGGTTCCACAACTCTGGCGAGCGGCGAAAAAGAATCAGGGAAACACGGGGAACTTACCTAGGGCGCACATCGACATCGGAGAAGCTCCAGAGAGGTTGGCGACAATGAAGGGTAGCTTGAAGCTTTAGCTCTCGTCGGCAAAGGGCTCTGGGCATCAATCTCTCGGCGAGGAGTTGGGGAAAAGGCTCGAGATGCTCTAGGGAGGGTCTAGGGTCGCATATATATAGGCGAGCAGCTCTCTAATCTCTAATTCTACTCGGATTTGAAAAAGAGGGGGTGGCGGCGACTCAAACTCGAATCCAGCAGTTCAAACATGCTCGGGCTTCTATCTCTTGGGCGAAAGCTCATGCATAGACTCTGGATTCTTCCTCCTTTTGAACCTTAGCTTATCTACAACTCTATCTCATGGATTTGATCGGGAATTCGGTGGCCGGCTGCTACTACGTTGCATTGAGCAGAGAAGAGAGGGGAGAGGAGAGTAGCGGCTGGGCTATGACGAAACAGAGAGCAGAGAGGGAAAAGGAGAAATAGAGAGATGGGCTTCAATCCAAAAACTCTAAAGAGTTTTCTAGTTTCCTTATGTATATATACATGTATATATACATGTATATTTATATATAGATACAACGTATATACTCTTTATATATACATTATACTAGCTCACAAAATCAAGCAATCAAATATATACACATACATACACTTAGGATTATATACTTTCGTAAATTCTTTAATTTCTTTAGAAAACTTTTTAATTTCCTTGGTTTTAAGAATTTGGGCTGTTACAAGGTCTAACCATACATTGAGTGTATCTTTTATTTTGTAAGGTATGTATAGTTTGGTACCAATCAAGTTGTCAAACACGCTCTTCTCCACATGCATGACATCGATTGTGTGTCGGACCATAAAGTGCTTCCAATAAGGTATGTTCTAAAAAATTAATCTCTTTTTAAATATTGGAGCTAGTTTTTTAACTGGGAATTTTATACTGTCTTTCCCCTTTTAAGGACAACTCTAGGATTCTTTACCATCTTATATTCATGTTCCCTAGTGTGAACCTTCGGAGCTTGACGAGTCTCTACGGTCCCGTAAAAAGCTATTTATTTTTGCGGTAAGGGTGATCCGAGCATATAAACCTACGGTGACCCATGTAGACTATTTTCTTACAGTTCTTTAGCCACATCCCTTTGTTTCATCCAAGCACCATACATATCCATTGTAGCATTTTGAAGTTTGTCCCCCATAAGTTAGCAAGAGAAGACCAATCTTGGATCGTTACGAACAACATTGTGCGTAGGGTGAACTGCTCACGTTTGTATTCATCCCACACCCATATGCCATCTTTCCATAGTATTAGGATATCTTCAAGCAATAGTTGGAGATACACATCGATATCGTTGCCAGGTTGATTCGGCCCACTGATCAGCAAATGCATCATAAGGAACTTCCGCTTCATACACATCCAAGATGGAAGATCGTAGATACAGAAAGTCACAGGACAAGTGTTATGACTATTGCTCATGTTGCTGAGAGGATTCATCCTATCCATACTTAACCCGAACCTCATATTCCTCACTCTAGCTTTGAATTCATTGTATTTTGTACTGAAGATCCTACATTGCATTCCATCAATAGGGTTCTAAGCATTCCATCTTTCTTGCGCCCTTCAACGTGCCATCACATCAACTCGGTATTCGTTTTGTTGGCAAATAATTGCTTCAAACAGGAGAATATAGGGAAATATCAACCCATCTTAGCAGGGGTCTTTTATCCTTACTATTCTCCCCTACGTCATCGCTATCGATATTGTCAATGTTGCGCTTGTACCATGATGCACCACAAAAGCGACACGCTTCCAAGTCTGCATCCCCGTTGCGATACAACATCTAGTCGTTTCGACATGCATGTATTTTCTCTACTTTCAACCCCAACGAATAGACAATCTACTTGGTGTGGTACGTGTTTTTAGGCAACTCGTTGCCCTCTGGAAGTAAGTCCCTCAAAAATCGTAACAACTCGTTGAAGCCCTTATCAGACCAACCATTGCTAGACTTCATTTGCAGCAATGTCAGCACAACATGTAGTTTGTTGTGCTCTTTCTTACAGCCCGGGAACACCTATGTTTTATAGTCCTCTATCATGCGCTGGAACTTTTTGTGTTTCCTATTGTTGCCAACAAAAGTATCTTTGAACGCTGACATATCGATGTTTTCGTCGGCCATCATATCATTGACTCTGTCTTCCTCGAGTATGGGCTGCTCTTCATGCACAACCTCCTCATGTTCACCGGGCTCAGTCCATCAGATATAGCCAGGCTTAAAACCCTTGTGAAACAAGTGTGCACATATACGAAAGAACTCTGGGCCACGATGGTCAGCCTTGTACATCTATGTCCGGTCCATCAGTAAATTTATGATTATGATTATGTTTTAGCAATCATTAAAAACCATTTAATTGATAATCATGCAATATTTCAAAATTCACATCTAATTTATTGAATTACCTAGCATCTTGATTTCTCCATGTTAGATGGCCCATCATCTTCCAGCACTTGGTCCAGGTTCAAGGACCCACCTTCCAAATACTGCCACGTCCGCTTGCGACTAGTGGTTGGATGTAACATCCCTACAACACAATATTCATATTCAATATATTGATCTATTTAGAGGTGATTTTAATCTTTTTACTAATTCACTACGGGAAAATTAGAGCTAGGTTTTAATCTATTTAGATGTGATTTTAACATGTTTTTTTTCTTAAATCACTACTACAAATTTGGAGATCTAGGTCACCATGGTATAATTGCATACTTTCAAATCTAGAGCAATCAAGGAAAAAAATCTAGCCACAAATGAAAAGTTGTAGATCATCTCTATGTTCCCTACAATGAGAAAATTGTAATTCTTACTCAATTAAAGCTCAATTGGAGCTCTAGGTCCTCCTAAAATTCATCACCATGGAGCAATCACATACTTTCAAACCTAGAGCAATCTAGCAAGTAAATTTAGGTAAAAATGAATTGTAGATCACCTTACTAACTTTGGAGCACCTTGGTCACGTAGATTACCCCAAATTTTGAAGTCTCCAAGCGCAAGGTTGGGCACAAATAGCGGGAGCCGAACAGAACAGAGCCCCTCTCTGTTTTTTTCAGGCTTGGGGAGAAGAAGGCACATTTTTATAGACTGTACACTTATTAGTGTCGGCCCATAATATGAACCAGCAGTGATACTCAGTATCAGTGCTGGCTCTTGAAACAAGTTGGCATTGACACTTTAGTGGTGGCTGGTAACCATGAGCCATCACTGATACTCAGTATCAGTGCTAGTTCAACTCGGCTCAATCATTGATCGAGCGTGGGAAGTTATGAACCGGCACTGATACTTCATCAGTGCCGATTCTATCCTAACCAGCACTAATGACCCGGCTCGGATTACTATTTCTATTGTAGTGTCTCCTTCTCATTACTTAATGTGGCAATGCCAGTCATGGGTACCTTTAGCGGTAGTCAACCTTCTTGCTTCCAGGTGGCAGAATCTACCTTCGATGAAACCAAAACCATTAAGCTCTAAGTACTAAGGAAGGGCACGTCCACCTTTTTGGGATTCATTGCACCGACAACTTGTTGGGATTAGAGTTAACACAGTCTGCTGCAGCATTAGTAAAACAGATAGCTAATGCATGTTCGAAACCACATTACTGGAGATCATCTTAGCAAAGCAGCTAGTTGACTTGATATCACAAAGCTGTAGCACCTAGGCCTGGCAACGGGTTGGGGCGGGTCAGGTCCCCGCGGATTTTAGACCCGACGGAGGTGGGTGCAAAATTTGCCTTGTGACGGGTCGGGGACCCGATATGTGTTCAGGTCAAGCGCTGGGTAGTTATTCGCTTGCGGGCATCCACGAGCGCCCAAAAAGAGGTGCATAGCTGTAGGCCCAGTCGGCCAGCCCAACCCACCGACCAGCAACCCCGTCCAGCCCACCCCCACCAAACCCTAACTGGCAACACAGTGGGCCGCCAATGCCCACCTTGGCTTCACCCCAAGCCGTTGCTCCCGCTCGCGCTTGGCTCCTAACTCCAACCCGCAAGATCCTCGTCGTGCTTGGGTCCCCGCCGGGTTCAGGACCAGGGGTGATTTTTCACCCATTAGGTTTTTTTATTCGGGTTTCGGATCGGGTGCATTCTTGCTACTCTTGACCCTAACACGCTATGTTGCCAGGCCTAGTTGTGCCTATGCTCCTTCTCTACTGCTTCCTCCTCGGTAGGGGTGGAGCCAGGATTTACACATGAGGGTATGGTGGAGGAGGGCAAGTGTACGACAACCTAAAATGAAATACAACAGCTTAGGCGGCGCCTAAAATCTCAATGCCCCTCCCACATGCCTAATTTGTGATTAGGTTCTAGGTTTCATCCCATTGCACAACTAGAGCCTAGTTCCTGATTGTCGTATGGCCATTCCATTTAATTGGTGATTATGTGCTAGACTAGAGACTAGTGTCTTTTCGAACTAATATAAACAAATCATATCAATCCCTTAGGGAAAAAACTGGCAATATGAAAGAAAATATTGTACCTAACTTGGGACACATACAAAAACATTGAAGTACAAAATAAGTTATATGGCAATCGGTTTTAGTTTAGATCTAAGACTACCAAATGTATCATAGACTTCAATAATGCCATGTGTACTGAATTCATTCATGATAG
Source organism: Phragmites australis (assembly GCF_958298935.1). NCBI lineage: Eukaryota > Viridiplantae > Streptophyta > Magnoliopsida > Poales > Poaceae > Phragmites > Phragmites australis. The sequence goes on from NC_084926.1 coordinate 18,024,903, forward strand.
AGTAGCTTAGAAAAACATACCGAAATTATGATTGTGGAGCTGGTGAATGAGAATGGAGGGGAATTATATCGTAAGACCTATCCATGAAGTCACCTTCACATCAACATTTAATTTTTTGCATGCATAAGAATGGAGGGAGAATTAGATTATGTGTGACATCATCGTAAACTAAAGCATATCTAATCTAATCAATCCTACTTGATCAATCTAAATCTAAAGCTTAATTAAATACCATAATTCTGGATTGGGACGGTCAGAGAGACTGGGAGGCAAACCTTTCGAGAATTTGCGGCCCTATAGTTGCAGCAGCGGCTGGTGGCACGGGGGACAGATGCACGGCTGTACGAGCGCCCGACGGTGACGAGACATAATTGACAGGGGTAAGCAGATGGCAAACAGATGCATAACATGCAAACAACAAGACGTCTTGATGTCACTTTCAGTTGGCTATGAGCAAAAAGGCCTCAAAATGGGCTTAATGGGCTGAGAAGTCAACATACACGTTTTGTGTTATTCCTTCTACTGCAAGCATACAAATCTAGGTGTGTTGGCCATCTTTGTACGTCCATGCATAACTCATCTAACTCTGAGGCACTATACTACTACATCGTAGTCTAGATGATCCACTCGACACATTCTGCTATCAATGCCTTAAAACAAATATTGTCGCTTTAACTTCAGAATGAATGTTTATTTTATATGCTCTAAAAAACATGATGAATTTTACTAATAAGAGCCATGTTATAGTTTACACATTTTGCTCACATAAACATGTTCAATCTCATACTATCAGCATTCAGTAATTCAAAGGTCATCATGATAGTTATGTTGTTCTTATCAGAAGATCAAGGTGGTACATATCTGCAATGTTTAAGATGATATATCCATCATTTTAGGTCTGTCCTAGCCTCAAGTTTTATCGGTCTAGTTGAATGTCCAGTATCTAAAATGCTTAGACACGCCACCACCACCCTGCCCTCCTCGTTGCCGCAGTAACTTCCCTCTCCTACCCTTCGTTTTCGTTTTTCTTCCTCAAGATTTGAAGCTCGTTGAGGTTGTTTCATCAGAGTTATGTGGCATGGATGTTTGATTAGGTCACTAAACTTGTCAAGGTTGATCGGTTGCATGTTGTGGTGGTACTTTTGTCATGCAGCTGTTAAGAGGGGCCTTCAATCAGTTCAGCCATTGGCAGCGGTGGCCATGAAGATGGACACGGCCATCACAGATCAATCAGTGGAATGAATCCTTGGATCTCTCGGGTGGCTCCCATTAGTTTGGCAACAAGCCAGCAATGACTTATGACCATTGGTTTTACTTTAGATATGCCAGCTTCTCATGGCACTTTTGGGTAGCTGTGGTGCGATGCATGTGTAGTGAGCATGGTCTTTTTAGGATATGTATATGATTTTGGTGATTAATGATAATATAGTTAATGGTACTAAAATGTTTGTCAAGTATATGCTTTAGTAGGTCTTATGAATGCACACTTAAGAAATTCTAGCACTAGGTAGCTCAAAGAAGTAAATCGATGAGTTGAAGAGAAGATAAACTCAAAGAAGTTTGAATTGGACGAGTTCTAAAAAAACTCTACATGCCGGATGATCCAGCACTAAAGTACTTGAACACACTGGAGTGTTTTTAGAAGAATGAGTTCAAGGAATTTTGAATGGGATGAGTTTTCAAAAAACTCTACACATCAGATGGTCTGGTGTTGAACCAGTTGAACACATCAAAGTGTTTTCAGAGGAAGGAGTTCAAGGAAGTTTAAATTGGATGAGTTCTAGAAAAACTCTACACGTCATATGGTCCAGTGTTGAAGCAGTTGAACACGTTGGAGTGTTTTCAGAAGAATGAGGTCAAGATTGTACATGCCGAATGGTCGACGAATACATCGAAGGCTTCGTCGGAGAAAAGAATAGAGGGATATCTTTGTGTTCACTGGAAAATGGACGGGTACACGCCAGATGGTTTGCGTATACAGAGGAGGCTTCGCCAGAGTAATTGTGACTATAACTGCTAATTTCTGTGGACGATCCACACTGGATGGTTCGTGTTTGGAGTAGGTGCACGCCGAATCATCCAATGTTTACAAAAAATGTGAATGTTAGAGCAACGGCTAGTTCGCAGGGTTAAGGCTATAGATACCCCTCCTACTCAGTCATTTAAGTGTGCTGGAGTCCAGAGAAGCTCACATACACTTGAGGAGACATCCAACCCACCAAAGTGCTAAAAGTGATCATCTAAGGCAATTAGCATAAGATTAGGGAGTGATTAGTGCTATCAGGCCTAGAGAGAGTTGTTGCTAGGTATTGCTACCTATAGAGGGGATCAAGGAGTGATCCTACCTTGTACCTAATGATACACCAATGCCTTGGAGTCTTGGTGACTCGCCGACACCGTGAGCCTTGGTGGCTCAAGCTTGTCGACCCTTCGACTTCGTGTGGAGCGGTGGAAAGAAGCTTGTACGGGGATGTGGAGACCCTTGACTTAGTGGATCAAGCTTCAAAGTGAAGACAATGGCAAGTGATTGGAAGAGAGGCTTGTGGCGAGCCTTATCTTTGCGGCTTGGTGGCTCAACCTACTTAGGGCCTAGGTGGCTCAAGGGTCGTGACCGGTTGCCGATCGTGAGCAATAGCCTAGGTGGCTACTCCAACATAGACTAGGAGTGGCGTTTATGCCATTGATACCATGAGATAAAAATCCTTTGTGCCAAGTTTGCTCTCTTTACCTTCTTTACATTACCGCATTTACATCCTTGCAAGTTACCTTTGCGTGTTTACCTTCCTAGAGTAGTTTGATAGGATTGGCTATAGGTTGCAAACCCTTTTTGAGCGGTAGAATAGACGCACTATATAAACCTAGAGCATTTTTAGATAGAAATTGATATAGGTTTATCTTGTGAAGTTTTTGGAGCCGGTCAATTTTAGGGTGTCCTAATTCACCCCCCTCTTATGACATCACTGATCCCTTTCAGCCTAACTTAGGTGAAAATCCTTGATCCGATTCCTCGATCAGATCGAATGATGTTGCATCCGCGGACGTCGTGCCCTCCTTGGAGCCATCATTGTGGTTCGTGGCATCATACATTGTTCCATGTTATGTGGTGTTTTCGGCGTGAAACCCTTGATCCAATTTATATTGGATCGATTGATGATGTCGTCTCTAATGTCGCTTTCCTCCTTTGAGGCGTTATTGTGGACTAACGGATCTCATCCTCTTCATTGTTGCGGTGGCAGATGGATTTTGGCTTTGGATGCTTGTGAGATGCATTAGACGCAGAGTCTTGATGCAGAGGTGTGGTTCTTTCATTTTGTTTCGGTTGGCTGATGGAGAGGCCATAATTGCCATCTTCAATTTGTTGCCATTGACATATGCCCTTGTTCTCCTTCCCCCATCAAGAATGCGGGTGAACATCAGACTTTTGGGGAATCATCAAGATCATACTGATCCTTAGTGGAAGACAACAGTAGTAGCAAGCAAGTGTCTAGATGTCATGGAGTGCAGGTGATTCTGAGTTGAAGATCTTGGTTTGTTTAGTCTTTTTTAACTTTTTTACTCCAACCAATCATAAATAAGTGTCGTTTTGGATATTAACACGGTCCTCAAGACACAACTTTGACTACTAATTTTTTTAATATATTTATAAAATATAGAAAAAGTATACTATTATAAAGTACTTTTTGAGACAAATATACTCATATCATTTTCAAATACCCAAACTCAATACGTATAAAGTAATTTGTAATCAAAGTTTGGAATAGTTGACTATATGCAATCTAAAATATCACTTATTTATGACTGGAGGGAGTAATCTCCTAAAGGCTAATCTATTTTTGTCCTTTTAGGTGATGGCAGTGTAATAGTTTTGTCCATCCTCGACATCTTGTTGGTGCATCGGTTAGAAGTTGTATTTCCATTATTAAAAAAATAAAAAATGCTTAAGGCGTACACCAGTGCTCGATATTCAACATCATGTGTCGCCAACAAGAGAACTAATTGTTAGCTATTTTTTAAATAGGCAAATAACCGTTAGCCATTTTATTATCCCTTGTCTCCACTTGACAGCACCAAAAATATTCTATCCCTTCCATGGTAAAGCATGTCCCCAAAGTCTCAACACAACTACTCTACTAGTAGAAAGAACATTAGGAGCTAGCTACTCTGCTACTTCTCCAAGTTCTTCTCCCATGTCACTATTTCCTATAACAATGCCAAAAAGCCAATATGGCCTTCTGCTCAAAAGTGCACCATCTATGGCTTCTTTTTGGATAGACTGTAAACCATGACGTGACAGGTTAGGGAGATACCCCTAGATGCTGACATGCTCTGTGTTTCAACTTGTGCCACTTCCTTGTGTAGCTTTCAGTCTCCGACCTAGGGTTTAGGTGTGTCCCCTGAATCCACAAACAACATTCTCTGATGTTTTTCATTTGTTGGACTTGTAGTAGAAGTTTGTCGACTTGATGTTTCCAGTGCAGATTTCGCGTGTAAAATCCACATGCAAGAGCGACGAAAGTGCACTCATGCAGCCAAAGAAATTATGGAATTATGAGGAACATATGAACTTATAAACACGTATACTAAAGTTTTATCATATATGTGCGGTGAAATGACAACAAAAAAGAGGAAATATAATTGTCTATGAACTTGTTTTTGTCAGAGCACTCTGCATGTGCATATTTTCCCCAATGTGTGTTCTTCTTCTATAGATTAGAAGAGAAAAACCGGAGATTTTGACGGTGTGCTAACGACACTAGATTGAAGAAGTTTTGAACTTTTATTATGGCAGAGGGAAAACAAACTTATTTGATGACCAATTAGGAGTCAATTTTTCCCAAGATGAATATGTGATGTACCTAATAATGTCATGCCCAAGCTACATGGCCATCTGTATACATATGTGCACATACTCTTGGGATTCATGTCAATCGGCTCTTAAAAAGGGGGGAAGAAGTTGCCCTTACCATTGGACCAGATCTCGAGGTGCACCCCAAGGGTTGAGATGATACGAGCACCCGTTTGCATAACTGGCAAAGGTGTGTTTCTAAATGTACAATACATAACATATTTCTAAATGTAGAGTACACTACATGCTTAAGACGTGTTTATAGCATTCTATTAATTTATATCTAGAAAATAACTTGGTAATATTATCTTTCACACAAGATGCTTAAACATAATATACTTCTGTGGAGCTATAAGTAGCGGGAACATCTATTTTGTAGTACTCTCTCTCTGTTTAGAAATAGTAAGCGTTTTTTTTTTTTGGCTTGGTCTTCGAAGCTGGATTTTAACTAAAGTTCTCATAAAATATATCATTTATAGCTACAAAATATATATAGTATGAAATTATTTTGAATTATGAACGTAGTCGTATAATTTTTATACACTAGATATTTTTATAATTTGATTAAATTTTAGTCAAAATACACAAAGTTTGACTTTTCTAAAAAGAAATACACCCACTCTTTCTGAACGGAGGAAGTACCTTTCTATGTCCATCCCCTCGACCACTAACAACTAGCAAATTGTTCTTTTAAGGCTCCTTTGGTTCAAAGAATTTTCACAGGATTCTCCATTCCTTTGGAATTGGTCTTGTTCATGTCGTTTGGTTCAAAGGAATCAGGCAAAGGAATTTCGTAAGAATACTGTACCAATTATATGAAAATGTAGGATTTCCAACATCCAGTCGGAACTCATTTTTTTTGCTCGCTCGAGTATGCTCGAGGCAAACCTACCCAAACGACTTTTACTCTAAAATTCTCGTGTTTTCCAATCCTTTGTTTTCCACCCGTCACCCTATCTTATTCCTATGTTTTTTCTATTCCTGCGATTTTTTCAATCCTGCATTCCAAAGTAGCTCTTATAGGTTTATCCTCTACCCCACCTACACCCATCTTAAATGTCCATGACGCAACAACAGCTTATTCACTACTTCTCTTCTAGAGACTAAGTTGATGAGACTGAACCCAAAGAGGATCTAAGTCTGCATACACACTCATAGACCATATGTACAAACAAATATGAATCCAAACACAATGTACATTATTCACAGGAGGTATTTAAACACTGCAAGTGTACATTTGTTTGTACACTACAATAGGCACATGATCTATATATGAATGTTGAACACGTATGCTATCAAGTCATATGTCATGAATTCAGAAGGGTATATATAGACATGTATGCTACCATGTCATGCATTATGATTAACTTGTTTGTATTTTCCACGGAAGGTGTTTAATCACTGCATACTTTTCGGATTACAATCATGTAAGATCTCTCCATATTAGAACTATCTCATAAATTTCTTCTACCATGTTTCTTTATATAGTTTTTTATTTAATGACCACATATGTGGTCACAACAAACTCAACAACATCCTTCTATACCTTTTTCCTATTCCATCCCCCTTCGCCACTGACGAACAATCATCTACCTCTTCCATCTTAAAAAGCCATGACACAGCAACGTCTTTTCTCTTCCAGCAGAACTGACAAAACTGAGCAAACATAGCCTCCAAATCTGCACACACAATCATCGCCCATTTGTGAGATGAAACAAAATTGCAAAAATGTACATTGAGATAAAGAAATGAAAGGAAAATTGCACTACATATAGTTTTCCAATCAACCAAAGAAACATGGTGCTTTCTTTGAATGTGGGATTTTCCTTGCTTTGTGAAGACATACAAGTTTATGCCAAACCAACATTGGCCATCTTCAAGAACTTAACAATTATTCGGGAACCTTGCGAAGTGCAGTAATGAGGGCGTGGCATGCACACGCCGGGAACCAGGGTCCGAAATCGAACCCGGGGCGTGCCATCGGTGAAACACCCATTTCGAGAAGGAAAAAACTTGCCAATTATTTGGATTTTATACCAAATTAAATTCTAACTTGCCCGTTATCTCGTTGGTCAAACTAGCTCCACCATAAGCTCACACGTTTTTTACATAATACTTAAGAGGGGGGGGGGGGGGTAAACTGCCTAGAACTTAGATTGTGTGCGTGGGAGTGCAAAATCGACATGAGTTCAAGTGAACAAGTATATTTATGTACCTTAAAAGACTAATGATTGAAGGAGTAAAGCATGCTAAACTTCCCAAAAAATGTGTAATAACTGATCATCTATGCACCTTGATTTTTTCTATGTGCTGCATTCTATCAAGTCATACTTCACGATTAAACATGTTGGCATTTTTCACTGAAGGTACCTCTAAAAAATGCATACTTTCTGGTTTACTATCATGTAAAAGGATCTCCACGTCAAAACTATCATACATTTATTCCAACCAGTTTCTCTTTACTCTGTTTTAGCTGGATGCCAATCGCAACAAACCCAGCAACAACATTTCTACCTTCTTCTACATTCATCTCCCTAGCCACTAACGAACGATCATCCCCCTCTCCCAGCCATCTTAAAAGGCCATGTCGCGAAGAAAACGTGTTCCCTTGTCCTGTCGTCGAGTAGAGTTGAAAAGGCCGAGCCCCAACAGCTTTCCAAATATGCACACACAATCATTGGCCATATGTGAAAATAAATACCTAGTGCATTACACGATACATCCAGACAAAAAAAAAGTTGTCGAAATGAGTGAAAAAAATTGGCAATCAAGAAAAGAGAGGATTTCCTACTTTGTTTTCTGAGGAAGTAACTGAGTAACTGTGGGTATATTTAGTTTATGCCCTGACCGACATTGTTCCATAGAGAAGTTGGTTAACCGCCAGCAGATGATTGGTGTTCTGGCATATCATCTATCTGACCGACGTAAGGTTGTGGTCGAAGAATATTCTTATGTCAGTCAGATAGATGACATACCGGAACACCAACCATCTGCTGGCGGTTCACCAACTTCTCTATGGAAAGATATCCTCATATAGTACTAGTGACGAAGACATAGGGGACCAGGGTTGGGCCCTGGTTCCCCTAATGCTTGACAGGCGTAGATATTTGTTTGTCGTGGTTACTGTTTAGTTCCCCTTAGTTTTCTGAAAAAAAGAAAAATATATTTATTTGTCACGGTCGTTGTTTAGTTCTTAGGCGTTCTCAATACGAATCCTTGCGGAAGAATTTTCTGGTTCCATCACTATGTAGTACCACTATCACCTCTAGTATCCTTTTGAATTTTCCGACGAGCAAAATTCAAAATTAGACAAAATATTCGATCGTATTTACCGAAATAGATAATATATCATCGTATTTATAATTTTAACATATGTATTCGGCACCTCATTTACAGAAAACTCACTTTCGATACACCGTACATCGAAAAAATACAGATCCAGCCATATTCGGCACATGAGGTGCCAAATATAGTATATTTGGCACCTCATATGTCGAAAATCAGGTGTATTCGGCATATGATGTGCTGAATATATGCTACAGTACCATATTCGGCACCTTGTGAGCCGAATATAGCCTGTACCTGCTGCCGGCACTTTGATGCTGTCATTTTATGCCGAGAACCTTATATGCCGGTACAGGCCATATTCGGTATCTCATGTGTCGAATACACCTAATTTTTAGCATATGAGGTGTCGAATATAGACTACGGTGTCATATTCAGCACCTCGTGTACCGAATACACCTGATTTTTGACATATAAAGTGCCGAATATAGGCTACAGTGTCATATTCTGCACCTCGTGTGCCGAATATGGCCAGGACTGTGTTTTTTCGATATACGGTGTACCAAAAGTTAATTTTTGATAAATAAGGTGCTGAATACGGATGCTAAAATTATAAATACGATAATATATTATCTATTTTGATAAATATGATCACGTATATTATCTAATTTTGGATTTTAGCCATTTTCCGACATCATTGCACGCACTGTATAACTTCCTCATATAGATGAAGTAGTACTAGTCGTCTACGACGTGTCATTGGAGTTTTGGAGTGATCTAGAAAATAGGTTCCACAAGCTCGATCCATACTTGGTACAGATGGTTTATGAAAGTGACATCAGGCTCGGTCAACCACTGCCTACTCCTATCTGGTTAAATTTAGCAGGGACAAAAAAGTGTGATGGTTGTAGTGCATAAAAAATACTAGCTTTTCTAGTTGGCAAATAATTGGTAGCTGATATAAAGAAAAAACTCTTTGGTGAACATGAATGCCCCCATTGTACTAAGAGATACAACTATGAACTTTTTTGTTCATCTCAAAGCAAATCTACATACCATATCTGCCAACAGCGCGAAAGCATACGCGTAGTACCTTCATCACATCTAAAGAGACACACATTTACAACAAAACTATATATTGTGGGGAGATTCCCTTAAAGATAGGAATAATTCAAGATTTGTCACTGTATTCACTAATTCACATCACTTCTGAATTTATCGCTGGACATTCACCGAGTCCTGGTGGCACATGCCAGTGAGACAATTAGCGTTTCAACATTTACTCCGACTACAACCGAACTGCGTGTAAGAGGCCGCTATTTGCTCCAACTATAACAGACCACGTGTAAGAGAGCACCGCAACCTCTATTCACATGTTACGCCAAGTGCGCATTCGCATGCAAGGCAATACTTTTCCATGTACTCCTAATAAATCTCTCTGAGCAAATTGCCCAGCGAGCCTAAGACGTTAATAGTGACGTCGAAAAATAAAAACCTTGACCCCACCTGTCAGTGAGCGGGGATCACAGGGAACCCTGAAACGGAATCAACCCCGGCCCGGCGGCACACAGGATATAAACCGGGTTTGGTGGGAAGGGGTGACCACGTCATTGCGATTTAATTCGAGATTGTTGCAGTAATAAAAGGGTTTCAGGGGAGGACGAGGAGGCGGCAGTCACCGGGTTGTGTTGTGTGCGGTGGTTAAGAAGAAACCCGAGTGCCACCCCGACTGGAGAACAAAGCATAATTCTTCTTCTTCAGCCGCGGCCGGGTCTGTGGCTCTGGTTGAGCCTTCCTCTCCGGTGGGGCTAGCTCGGGACGGTGGCACGGCTAGGGGAGCGGTGGGGAGGCTAGTGATTCACACGTCGTGAAAGCTGAGGGTGAGTGCTTGCTGTTGACTTGGTTGTGATCTTTTCCTCTACTTCTCATGGCGGTGGGATGATGGTGTGGTGACTGAGTTCTCTCCTCTTTGTTGGGTGCGTTTCTGCATTCTCAAGGTTTTGGTTTCGATGGAACAGTGTGCAGGGCTGCGCAGATAATTCTTTTTTTAAGGAGGGGATCGTAGGAATGAATTGAATGGTTGGATTTTTCGAAATGTAGAGTTGTTCCATGGAGTTGTTTGCGTAGTTTTTGTATTGGTGGCTTTTCCTCCTCGTGTGAGTAATCGGGCATCTGATTATGGGGATATTTTTTTCTATCAAGTCCATCCTCTGTTCCTCCTCTGGATCTGATACGATTCACTACCCATCACAAGAAAAGCACAGTAAGACGTTTTGTTCATAAATGTGTAACTGAAAAGGAAAACTCATTCTCTAGAACGCTAGAGATGCAAGTCCCTGACATTTTATTTTTTTTGCCCCTGTTTAATTCTGCCCCGTTTGGTCAGATAGAGTTCTGTTTCTTCCCCATTCAAACCGTTGAATAAACAGTACTCCGTACCTTCTTGCACTGTACCCCATGGAAAAGGAAGGCCGAAAGTTTCTCTTTCTTTAGCAGCAGTAATGCGGTGTCGTAGCAGCAAAAAGATTGTTCCTTTATACTGTAACTCGCATTAACGCGAGATCTCTAGCGCGGCTCCAAGCAGACGGCGCAGGCTTGAATAGCCCGTGCCCGCCCGCCCACGGCCCACCTGCGCCACCGTAGCCAGCCGGCGCCCGGCGGCGGCGCCTGGGTCACGTGATGGGCGCGGCCGGGCCATGGTGGTACGCTACACGCTAGCGGTAGCAGTCACGCCGCCACGCCCCTGCCGCTGCTGCTATCAGTCACCTCGCTGTCCGGCTCTGCAGGAGATGTCAATGCAATTCCACTCGCCTTGTCCCTTCTCCGGCCTCGCGGGTTCCTGGCGCGGGGCAGCGGCAGGCAGCAGGCTTCTGTAACTGCTGCGGCTGCCTTTTCTCGGGACCCGCGCGGCGCTTTCTTGGTTCTCTCGAGGTGGCCGAGATTGCAGAAGCTGTTCTTGGGGTACTGCTTAATAGTTTGATTAGTGGGGTGGAATCAGGTGCCATTTGAGGTCAAAAGGATGATGCGACTTTGTCTGTCTCAGCAGAACTGCAGACGACATCGCTCGTCTTTTCTACCAATAGAGAACCGTCGTCTTGTTGGATTTCTTACGTCATGGCTTGCCTTCCAGGTTTTTTTAGTATATCCACAGTGAGCATGATGCGCGTTGGTGTGATGTGCTTTTTTGCTGGGAATGGTAACCTGCTATTTTGTCACTCGTGGTTACTTTCAGTGAATATCAGTATGTTTTGTATCTTCTGTCTCCTTGCTTTTGATGACTTTTTAGTGTAAAACTGATACATCATGTGCGGCAAGTTTCATAACTGGAATCACTTTGATCTGTTGCTATTTAATCTAGGCATTTGGTCTGATGTAAAACTGAAATATCATGTGTTGGTTGACAGACTCTGCTCTTTTCCAGTTTCCTCGAACTTCTTGATTAAGCCGGTACTGTTTTTTTCAGTCTCATCCAACACCTTAACTTCGTGCACTTCTCGGCTTTGAAATTTGCTGAATTATTTGCTGCCATGATTGGAAAAGGGTCGCTAGCATTGGATGAATGATATTCTCGACAAATCACCTTTACTTTCGGAGCGACATTATCTGGTTCTGATGCTTTGCAGTTCCTCAGGTTTTTGACAGGTTTTTTGGCTTCTGGTCTTGCTATGACTTCGTGAGGAACTGAGAATTGAGCTCCTACTGCGGTTCACAGCAACTCGTGGAGCATGCCAAGCGTCGACTCTGACAAAGAGGGTGACATATTCTTCGATGCGTGTGATGATATCAGAAGCTCAACTGAGGCTTCATCTTCAGTTGGTTGCAGCACAAGTGACCAAGTATCAGCAACATGGACACCTGAGTATGAGCTGTGGACCAGAGAACCGATGAGCGTAAACGAAAGACGGCAAAGATTCCTGAAGGGGATGGGCTTTGCCGAATCTATTCCTACTGAAACTGCTTTTTCTCACTGGCAGGAGGAAACCATTGGTGATTGTATATTTCGTGACCTGGAGGAGAGGATTAGTACCATCTGTTCTTCCTTTCGGTCATCTTTCTCATCAGCATCAGATAGTGCTTATTGCATAAGAGATCTGGATACCGGGAACAGATTTATAGTCCATGAAATTCAGCAAGATGGACTGACCGGCATACTTGAGGAGGTTGGAACAAACAAACTGATGGTTATAAAACAGTCTGAAAGTTTTCTTAGTTTCTGTCAGCTTGTTCATAAATTCTTGCAGAAGGGCGGTGCTCGCAGTCCTGCTAGAGGGACGAATATGGCCTTTAATGATAAGGAAAAGGATCCCAAGAGCTTTTGTGGAAGATTCTCAAGAAAGAAAGGAGAAGCAAGAATTTGCATGTCTGATGTCCACATGAAAAGCCTGAAGACAAGCACATTTTTCAGAACAAAAGTTGATCAGCAGAACAAAAAGTGGATGGACTTCTCTGCTGTCTACATGTGCCAAGAAATCCAAGCCCACGGGGGTTCAATTAGGGTCATGAAGTTCAGTCCATCCGGGTTGTATTTAGCTAGTGTCGGCGAGGACAACATCATGCGCATTTGGATGATAAGAGAAGTTGAATCCTCTCCTGAATTGTATGGCAGAGAGGCGCCTGTCGAGTACATGGACAGAAATAAAGGCCTTAAAATGAAGCTGGGAGAAAGCCGGAGCCGTACCCTTGCCATAATACCGAAGAAGGTTTTTAATATTTCAGAGACACCGCTGCATGAATTTCATGGCCATACAAGCGATATCTTGGATATGACATGGTCAAAGTCAGATGTAAGCTTTCTCTTGGTCCTGTATGGTTTGGGGATTTTGTCACGCAAAAAATGCATGCCTGTGAACTTCTGTTAACAAATTCACATTCATATCAATTAAATCATAAAGCTGAGTTCTTTTCTATGCATCGAATTTTCTATGAAAACTGATTATTTATTGTTTCCTTCAGTTTCTCTTGACTGCATCTAAAGACAGGACCGTACGCATGTGGAGAGTTGGCTGTGATGGCTGTTTAGCAGTATTCAAACACAGAGATTATGGTATGTTCAAATCTACACAAAGAAACCGTACATGCTTTGACATTCATATCCTATAGTAATTATTACAATGCTACGTATTTGGATAGACAAAATATTGTTACTTCGCATCTTTTGTACTAGATTTAGTCCGGTGATATTTTACTCAAAAAAAAAAGTCTGGTGATAGAAAATGGTTTGGTTTTCTGATGCTTTTCATGGTTTCTAGTTAAAAAAAAATCATGATTTGGAACTGATATTTTCTTTGCTCTGTTCAACTTATCAACAGTAACATGTGTTCAGTTCAATCCGGTCGACGAAAGATATTTCATCAGCGGCTCAATAGACCGTAAAGTCCGTGTTTGGGATGTTTCGGAGAAGCGAGTTGTTGACTGGGATGATACACGGGACATCATAACTGCCGTGAGTTACCAGCCAGATGGAAAGGTTAGGGTCTGATCAAATTGTTTCTGAAGTTTATTTCCCACTAATTGGTTGCTAACTCGAGCATTTTTACCCATGTCAGGGTCTTATTGTTGGAACATTTGCAGGGAAATGCCGCTTCTATGATAATTCAGGTACTGTAACCTCCATTTCTGCTCCGTATGACTATGTTCATTAAAATCGCTACGAGGGTACAAGTGCTGCTAACTAAGAACTCTACTTTAAAAAAAAAAAGGTCCCAACATGGAACTGAAGAAAGTAACGCGTGTAAAGAAGAAGAGATCTTCCGGCAATCAGATCACTGGTCTGCAGGTTAGCTGCTCTGCTTCACTCGTGTTTTTCTACTCATAATCCAGTTACTTATATAAGGTCCATCGCTTATATAAGCATTGTTTCCTTTACCGATGCTGAATGGATCGGCCAATGGGTTCTGCTTTTCGCAGTTTTCAGGAGATGATCCGTCTAGGATCGCAATCGCGTCAGCGGGTTCGAAAATCCGAGTTTCTGAACGTGCTGGCATCACCCAAAAGTTTGAAGGTTAGACTTCCCGCCACTCTCTCATCCTGAAGATGGTTAAACCGCTCGTCCATATTTAGGCAACCACCTTACACACTTGAACATTATTTGATTGATCCCCGTCGCAGGACGGTGGGGCTCCAGGGTTCTTCTACCGCCGTCTCTGACATCCGACGGCCGGTACCTCGTGTCGGCGGGCGCGGACTCCAACGTGTACATTTGGAATTTCGACAAAGTGGGCGGCAAAAGCACCAAAGGCTTAAGGACAGTTAGCTCCTGTGAACACTTCTTCTCTGAAGGCGTCATGTCCGTGGCGACGTGGCCAGGGCTGCTGCACGAAGGGGGCGGCGGCGGCGGCGGCGGCGGCGATCTCCAGTCACCAGAGAATAAGGGACCAGCCCTGTGCCGTGACAGGGAGCGCTGCTCGTTCGGGACGTGGTTCCTCGCCGACGGCATGAGGGGCGCCGCGACGTGGCCCGAGGAGAAGCTGCTGCCGTCCCTCAAGTACGTCAACTGCGCGGGGCTGGACGACTGCCGCCGCAAGGTGTCGGCGGCGTGGAACACGGTCGTGCTCACAGGCGGCCGCGACGGGGTCATCCGGTGCTTCCACAACTACGGTTTGCCGGTGAAGTTGTAGCTTGCAAGATCAAAGCTGCGGAGTTTCCGAGGCGCGAAAAGGACGACGGAGTGTGAGCCTGGTGACTGCCTGACCGACCGTTCGTCGTAGATTCCGTGGAAGTTGTAAGCAGAGGGTGCAGATTGGTGCGAAAGAATCGGTTAAGAGGGATCTTGTGCTATGTGAAATTATGGGGACCTGATTCCGGTTGAAGGAATGATCGAGCAATCGAAACACTTTGCTTGTAACCTGTCTGGCACACCAACATATGCATGTGACGCGAGTGCTCATGTACGACGATCGCAATGTTCAGCGGTTCCGCGCCATTGCAATCGTATTGTAGTACCATTCCACATCCGGTTCTTGGACAGTGCTAACAATCAGTAGTGCAATCGCCCGGATCACTGCACGTATCCCAGTCACATGCATACTGCTCATGTTTCACATCATCAACCATAACACTTTACTACCCCATTTCTTTTAGGGCGTATTGATATTTGTGAAAGTCTTTGAAAGTATATTTTAACTATTAATTTCACTTACACTATATTCTTTGCGGTCATAAATAAGTGTTATTTTAGTTGCATGCAGTCAATATTTTCAAACTTTAGGTATAAATTCCTTTTTATGTATTGAGTTTAGATATTTAAAAATGATACGGGTAGATTTATCTTCGAAAAATAGTTTTGTAACTGGAGGGAGTATTATTAATTGCAACGAAACTAATAACTTATTAAAAGATATATGAGGTACATGTTTTGTACACTAAACATGTGTATAATTTAACTAATTATTGGTTAAAATTTATAAAGCTTGACTTTCTCAATCCTAATATGTCCTATGTTTTAAAATGGAGGGAGTAATTTACATCTCTAGTTATGGAGTAATTAAGTGGCCTCTTGTTGGATAAAAGCGCACTTTTGGATTTAATTTAATTTCTAAATATAACATGAACATAACATATCAACTACCATAAGCATACTACAAGAGTCTATCCTAGATATATATCTCTCTAATATATTTCAGGATAAAAGTAGTAGAAAAACAAACATGATGAACATAACGAATCATAGTGAAAATACATGTCGACAGTGTGAGATAAAGAGGACCCCATGATGGCAATGCAATGCATCAAACAACGATGAAGGGGATATAGAGGAAGTGGATTGTGATGATGTAGAGGAAACGAATCGTGAGCAGTCGCGACAAGCGCTTCTCAAAAGATTTATTCGCCCTCTCCTGTGCAGGATCCTAAGAGTGACGGGTTTCAAAGACCTACTCTCCTGTTCGTAGGTGCACGCCGGTGCAACGGGATAGAGTAGACTACGTATGATGGCGTAGTAGAGAGAAATAGGCAAAACCTTAGTTGCGTATGTCCTTTGCGGTGGTGGCCGTTAGGTATATGTAGAGAGAGTTGTGTGGTTGAGACGTGTCATGATGAGATTCTTAACGGACACGATTTTCATACATATCTATTTGCCCACGTAGCAAAAGAATAAAATTTCAAAAGAATGCCACACCTGCGTAGGCTACTAGACCCGATTTCGGTAAACCATTCGCGCAAGCGCCCTTCGCCCCCACCCCAGCCACGGCCACAGCCTGGCCCAGCGAAGTGAGGCAAGCGAGCACGAGCGTGTGTTCTCCTAATCCTTTCATCCACACATGCTAAGTGGATGGAGGAGATAATTCTTTTTAAGTTGGTCTTCCTCCACCTCTACTAACAAGGTAGGACTAAAAGATATATCCACCATACTTAGTTGGCCCTTTGAGATTTATTTGGAATTACTCAAATATAATGGGCCAAGTACATATATTCTAACAATCCCCTACTAGATCTCAAAGTCTTACACTAATTTGCTTTTTCTCAATACTATTTCATATACTAGTGTTTCAATGAAGACATGTTAAGATTGAACATCCACTTAGAGCATTAAGCTACACCCATTTACAACTTGGATAATAGATTATGCCTTGAATTACAAGTTTTGTACAAATAAGTTTCACTTAAAGTCATAATTGATATTTGGCTGCCAATAGGCTATCCCTCGGGTGGAGTATATAAGTGGTACTCCTTGGTCTCTTCATGATCTTATTAGAGGTTATTAAAGTCTCATAGAATACGACCAACAGTCAGGCCCATATAGGTGTGTTCCTTCAAGAATGTCATGTAGGATAGCATCTTTGCTGCTTAAAGTCAACAGAACACATTAAGGCAATAGCCAACCTACCTTATAGATTTTGAGAGTATTGCATCTTCATTTGAGTGGGTTGTGTTATACTCTCCTTCAGTTAACCAATAGTTTATCCTTCCTATGTCCTAATTCACGGGATATCTGATCACATAGACTGAGTTACCACTATGGTATAACTCACATGGGTTCCATACCCATCTCTTTTGATACATTATCTATCATATTCCGTGATAGTCCCTTTATAAATTGATCTGCCATGTTTTTAGCTGTTTGGATATAATCCAACGTTATCACTCTAGAGTTTCTCAGTTTTCTGATAGATTTTAATCTTTTTTATGTGTTTTGAAGATTTCATATTATCCTTAGAACTTTTCATTTTGACAATTATTGTTTGATTATCATAGTTCATAAGGATAGCCGATATCAGTTTTTAAACCACTATCAAATCCATCAAGAGCTCGCATAGCCATTATGCCTCAATAGTGGCTATGTCTAACTCTGTGAATTCTGCTTCCATGGTTGACCTCGTTAATATAGTCTGTTTGCAAGATCTCCATGAAACAACAGCACCACCAAGGGTAAATGCATATCCACTTGTGGCTTTAATCTCATTAGCATCGGATATTCAGTTTGAATCATTATAACTCATCAATACTGATGGGTACTTAGTATAGTAAAGTTCATAATTCATAGTACATAGCAAATAGCATATGACTCGCTTAAGCGCACGCCAATGATCATCACATGAGTTAGAAGTAGCGATAATTTCTTATTTACCATCGAAAAATAAGGTCATTCCCTTTTTTCTACTAAGAAAAATATATTTGCTTATTTGTTGAGTTTTTCGTCCCTTACTGCCGTCCCTTCTCCCATCAAACTGATATTAAGAGAAACATGAAAAGACCACTATACCCTTCTTCCTCCTCTTTGTTCTTTGATGTTCTCAGCTAATGGCGGGGATTCGTCGTCAGAGCGGGATGAAGGGGAGGCGGAGAAGCTCAAGCACCTCAACGGAATGCTCGTCAACAGGGCCCCCGAGGAGCGGAAGCGGGCGGCAACGCTTGAGGCGCAGCTTAACGAGCACTCAGCCAACGCCGACACGCTCGCAGCAGGAGGAGCGTGCAGCCTTGCAAGAGGGCCTCGCGGGGGTCCAGAGTCACTCGGGTGCGCCAAGGTGGCAGAGGCTCGCGAGGCGCGGGCGAGGGCTAATGTCGCGGCATGGCTCGCGGAGGCGGTCGCGACTTGTATTCTGCCTTCCCTTCCAATTCGTGTCGTCGGCATCATCTTCCTCCTCTCAAAAATCCCCCACATCCACTTGACCTGATAATACTTCACTTCACACTTCCACTGCAGTCGCATCACCATCGCGTCGCGTTCAATCCCCCACCAGACAAGCCAACCACTGTTCTTCTCTTCTCCGCTCCACTCTAGGGTAATCCATCCCACTCCTCTGGCCTGCTTGATTTATTCGTTCCGCTCGGATGCGATTATGCTCAATTTTGTTTTTCTCAACATTTCTAGAGCTTGGGTTAGGTTGTCGCATGTGCTGGTTGACCAGTGGAGTTCAGATTTATTGCTAGATTTCTATTACAGATTTTATTTTCATGATATGCTTTTGATCAAATCCGGGCTCAACTCGAGCTTGCGATTTCGTGCCATGTAGGACCCTGAGTTCTTGTATGCACGTGTGTGTGCTTCCCTTCAACGCTTGAATCCTATAGGAAGTGCGAGTAGCACGGCGTGCCTATTGTTTGGCATGCATGAGCTAGAGGTACGAGTAGGAGATGGAGCAGAAGCTTGATGTGAAATTGAGAGAATTGGAGGTTAAAGAAGGGCACTTTTGTCATTTCTGGTCTCACTAAACAATAGGTTGTGGGAGAAGGGATGACATTGACAAATAAGGGATGAAAAACTTAACCAATGATAGTAAGGAAATCTATTTTTTCAGTGGCAAAGAGGGAATGATCTTATTTTTCAATGGGAAATAAGGAAATCTCTCTTAGAAGTAAACTGGACCAATTTGCTCACAGTAAATGAGATATCAGGACTTGTAGCACTAGCTAGATACATGAGTGATCCAATTATCTATGAGTATCTCAGTTGATCCCCAGCAATCCTTTTATTCTTCCAAGTATTGAGCTAGGATCATAAGGTGTTGAAGCGGTCTTACTGTCCATATAGCCAAAGCGGCTCAAGATCTTTTTCATAATAGGATTGCAAAAGTGTAATCCTATTCTCACCTCTGATCAACTTAATGTTTATGATCATATCAGCCACTCCCATATCTTTCATATCTAAATTTTGAGATAAATATAAGTTAACCTCATTAATCACATCAAGATTTGTCCCAAAAATTAGTATATCATCAACATACAGAAACATAATAACTCTCTCATCCCCACCATAGCGATAATACACACATCCATCAGCTTCATTAACTACAAAGCCTGCATATGTTAAAGTTCTATCAAACTTCTCATACCATTGCTTAGAAGCTTGTTTGAGGTCATGCAAAGATTTCAATAGCTTACATACATTGTCCTTCTACTACAAAGCCATTAGGATGATCCATATAAATTTTCTTATCCAAGCTCTATTAAGAAAAGTTGTCTTAACGTCCATCTGATGAATAGACCATGTGAGATAGCTAAGAAAAGTAAAACTCTTATCGTGGTCAGTCTAGCGATATGTGAATAAGTATCAAAGAAATCTTCACCTTCTTTTTGGTATAACCCTTGGCCACATATCGAACCTTATAACTTTCAATATACCATCTAGCCTAAGCTTCATTTTGAACACCCACTTACAACCATAAGGCGATTTGTGATTTCCCAAGTCCCGTTGGCGAGAATGGAATCCATCTCATTACGAACTGCCACCTTCCAGTAATTTGCATTTGGAAATGCATATGGCTCTGAAATAGACTTGGAAGTGTCATCCACAAGGTACAAATTGAAGTCATCACCAAAGGACTTTATTGTCATTTGTCTCTTACTACTCCTTGGAGCCTCACTGCCATCCTCCTTAGGAACTAGCTCATGTGTTTGTTCATAATACTCAAATGATGTGATAGGTTTAGGAATTATCTCAGATGTTTGACTATAAGAGTTATATATATCCTTTATGGAAAAATATTCTAAAAAAATAGCATCTCTAGACTCTATAATTATATCGAAAAGCATGTCAGATATCTCAGATTTAACTACTAAAAACCTATAGGCAATGATACGGTAAGCATATCCTAGAAAGGCACAATCCACTGTTTTATGTCCCAGCTTGTGCTTTTAGTTATCAGTACATTGGCTTTCGCAAACCATCCCTAAGTGCACAAATAAGAAATTGATGGTTTTCTCCCTTTCCATCCCTAAATCCACTGTTTGCTCCTTATTCTTTGTAGGAATTCCCCACCATGCCTTAGATAATCCCGCAGTATTCAATATGACATTAACCAAGTTAGTCAGGGTACAGTTCTTTATTTCGGCTACCACGTTTGATTGGGACGAATATGGAGGCGTTCTCTCATGAATAATTTCATGTTCCTAGGGATGGCAACGAGTCTTCCCCTGTCGGGTTTTGCCAAAATAGGCCCGACCTGAACCCCGATTATTCAAACCCGACCCGACCCCGAAATCAATATCAAGCGCAAAACAACCTCCACCCCCAGCCATGACGAGGACCCAAAACCTGACGGGGCAACCCGAAACCCGACCAGTGGGAGGACCGGAGGGCAGGGTGGGCAGCATGGGTGACGCATAGGGCGGTGGGGGAAGGGAGTGGGGCCAGGAAGGGCGAGCAGAGTGGGTGAGCTGGGAAGGGCGGCAGCGGGGGAAGGGCACTGACGTCGGCATTGGTGCCGGCTTGCCATGGCTGGGGTCACAGGCTTGGACTGAGTGAGTGATGGATGGGTTTTGGGTGACACCCGCAGGTGAAGAAACAAACTTGAACCTAGACTCGGATCGGGTTGGGGCCCAATCTGATGGCACTGCGGGGCTATTTTCCACCTAAACCCACCCTCGTCGGGTCTGAAACCCGCGGGGACCCGACCCAACGAGGGAAATTACCAGCCTTATATGTTCCTTACAGAATAAGTCAAAATCTCTAGAAAAATACTCTCCACCACAATTCAATCTAAGTCTTTTGATTTTTCTTTCCAATTAATTTTTAACTTCTGCCTTATAGATTTTAAAGTAATTTACAACCTCATCTATTGTTTGTTACAAATACAAATAATAGAACTTAGACACGTTATCAATTAAAGTCATGAAATATTTTTTCCACTTCATCAACACACCATTCATTTCGCAAATATCTGAATGTATGAGTTCCAGTTGTGCCAAATTTCTCTCCTCGACAGCCTTATGGGGTTTACGAGGTTGTTTAGATTGCACACAACTTTAGCACTTAGAACCTTTGACAATGAATTTTTTTGAAATTAAATTCAAGCTAGAAAGCCAAGACATGCAACTAAAATTTATATGACATAAACATAAGTGCAAAACAATAGCCTCATCTCCATTAACATTGCCACAAATATGATTTATAGATTTATTGCAGAAATCAGAAAGGGAAAAGCGAAACAAGCCTCCGTACTCATAGCCTTTACCAATAAAAAGTCTATGTTTCGACACAACTACTTTATTAGACTCAAATACTAATTTAAACTTGTATCTACAGAGAAGGGAACCACCAATTAGATTCTTGTTTATTGAAGGGACATGCTACATGTTTTTCAAAAGCATGATCTTTCCCGAAGTAAACTTCAGATCTACTGTGCCAACACCACGAATAGAAGCATATGACCCATTCTCTATTAGCACGGAAGAATCCCGAGTGAGCTGATAAGAATAGAACATTGAAATGTCAGCACACACGTGTATATTAGCCCAAGTATATATCCACCAACTCGTAGACTGATTCACTAAAACAACAATAGCTAAATTATCATACCCAATAGCTCCATCTCCAGTGTTGACAATGGTCACGTTCATAGACTTGGTGTTCTTTTCTTGACTAACATTTTTTCTCTTTGTGGTGTTGGCTATCTTTAGCCCATGTCCAACCTCACCTCACACGAAACAAGATTTATCATCTTTGTTCATCTTCTTCTTGAAGTTGGTTGTTTGTTTGGCCTTATTATTTTTCCCTTTGAACTTGCTATTAGAGGACTATTGCACCACATTTACGCTAGACTGTCCATTGCCTCCTTTGCCATACACATCCTTAGCCCGAGCTTTCTCTACAATATCAAGAGACACGATCAGACTCTCAACAGAAATTTCTTATCTCTCGCGTTTTAGTGCATTGGCAAAAATTATCTACGAGGGAGGCAATTTGGCAATGATGCCCCTAGCCACAAACATATCGGGTAATTCACACTTTAGGAATTCGAGTTCCTTCACAATGCACTGAATCTCAGGAGCTTGCTCTACTACTGATTGATTATCAGTCATTTTATAGTCATGATACTGCTCCATGACATATAGTTCACTATGTGGGTCTGACGTACCAAAATTTGCATTTAGTGCATCCCACAACTCCCTTGCATCTTTTATGTGCATGTAAACATCACAAAGACAATCGGTAAGAGCGCTAAGAACACATCCTACAAAGAGTATGTTAGCTTACTCGAACTTCTTCTCCTCATCAGAGGAAAGAGTTCCTGCAGACCTACCAAATGCAAACCAGTAGCAGTTCATAGCCATAAGCTACAAAATGGTTTTGACTTGCCATCTCTTAAAGTGCATACCGGTAAACTTATCTGACTCCAGTGCATCGGCAAAACTAGCGATCATTAAATCAAATGCCTAAGATAAGGGTTTTGGATTATTGGATAAAAACGCACTTTCAGATTTAATTTAATTCATAATATAATAGGAAGAGATCGACTATCATCATCATACTGCAAGAGTCTATTCTAGACATATATCTCTCTAATATATTTCAGGGTAGAAGCAGCAGAAAAACAGACATGATGAATATGATGGATCATAGTGAACGTACTCGTCGGCAGCATGAGATGCAGAGGCCCTCGCGATGGCAATGCAATGCAGTAGACAACGACGAAGGGGACGTAGAGGAAGTAGACCATGATGATGTAGAGGAAGCAGATCGTGAGCAGTCATGAGGGGCGCTTCCCAAAAACTTTATTCGTCCTCTCCCGGTGCAGGATTCCATGAGAGACGGGTTCCGAAGACATACTCTCCTGTTTGTCGGTGCACGCCAGCGCAACAGGATGGAGTAGACTACATATGGTTGCACAACAGAGAGAAATAGGCAAACCTCTAGTTGTGTATATCCTTTGTGGCGGCAGTCATCAGGTATATATAGAGAGAATTGTGTAGTTTAGACGTGTCATGATCGGATTTTTAACCAACATGATTTCCATCTATATATGTTTGCTCACATAGCAAAAGAATAAAACTGCAAAAGGAGATCACACCCGCATAAGCTACTAGATTTTGACGAGCCATTCACGCGGGTGCCATGCACTTGCACCCTTCACCCTGGCCAGGGTCACGGCCCGGTGAGACAAGGCGAGAGAACACGCGAGTGTGTTCTCCTAGTCCTCTCATCCACACATGTTAAGTGGGTGGATGAGATAATTCCTTTTAAGTTGGTCTCCCTTCACCGCTACTAACAAGGTGGGGCTAAAGGATACACACCACCTCTACTTAGTTAGGCCTTTAAAATTTATTTGAAATTACTCGAATATAATGGACCAAGCTGATATATTCTAGCACCTCTAACCGATGTGGAATGGTATTTAGGCACGTAGCTCTTAGGAGTTGGAGGTTGAGCCGCGTCGGCCCCACGATGGATTAACTAGGCTACTACAACTAGTACTAGTTATAGGCTCTATTTGTTTCAGTTTATTATTGGCTTTACTTCTCAGAAGTTAAAAACTAAAACAAATAGGTTGATTTATTGTTAGCTTTTAAAAAGCTAAAAAACTAGCTTATAATAAAATAAACTAAAAACTGATAAGGTGATTCTTTTTGTGTGCTGAGAACTAAAAAATTCTCATAAAAACCAACCATCAAAAATCAAAACTATAAGCAACTTTCAACAAAAAAATTGTTTTTCAGTAAAAACTCATGAGTTCCAGCCCTACCAAACAGGGTCATAGTAGACCAGCATGCATCTGTTCGTTCGTCGGAGGTTACCCCTCCGATCCCAAATATAAGTACACATGGATTTCTCTCAAATGCATAAAATATAAGTTCATTATAACTCCAATGCATCTTTTTCTTTATTCTTCCATGTATTGTACCTACCTAAATGTACTGTAATCAATACAATCAACTTGTCATTTATCTTAACTTTAGCAGTAATTGATAGGCAACTTAATGTTTATACTCTCCATCTTAATTCTTGTACCTGAGTCCAAATAGATTTATATATAAGATCAAGGAGTATAACTTAACACTACCATTCAGGCAGCAATCCGGCATACAGTGTACGATACATCCCAACGCGTCCCGGAACATCTTAATCGATCGAGAGACGCACGCAAATGGCTTCTCCAGTGAGCGGCAGCGGCAGCACGGCGCTGTTCCTCCTGACGGCGTCGGAGGAGGCGACGCTTCGGGAGTCGTTCGTGCGCGCCGAGGACGAGCAGCCGAAGGTGGCGCACGACACGACTTCAGCGACGATCAGGTGCCGGTGGTGTCGCTCGAGGGCCTCGACGGCGCGCACCAGGCCGAGATCCGCCCGCGTGTGGTCGCGGCGTGCGAGGACTGGGGCGTCTGCCATGTGGTGGACCACGGCGTAGACGCCGCCGCGCTCGTCGCCAACATGGTGCGCCTGGCGCGCCAGTTCTCCGCGCTGCCGCCCGAGGAGAAGCTCCAATTCGTCATGACCGGCAGCAAGAACGGCGGATTCATCGTCTCCGGTCACCTCCAGGTACTTCTAGATGCAGTCACCATGGTGGGCTTTTCGGTCGAGAACGCAAAGACGTTCGTCGATGCAAGAACTATGACCAAAATTCATCAAACGTTCTGTGATTCACGTATTAATCGTGCCCGTTAAAAATAAGGAACACACAAACCATATTAAAACACTATAAACGCACTCACCTATATGTAAATAGAAAGACACAGGATTTGAACCTTGTAAGACAGAGTTGCAACCCACAACTCTACGACCCCACCACAAGGTAGTTAGCCAGCATCTCCAACGTGTAGTTTTTGCAATTCTCCTCTCCAATGTCAAAAACAAAAGTACATATAGAGGCTGGGTTACGGACTTGCGATAAATAAAATTATGTGCTCACATGTGACATGAATTGCTCTAAAATCGAGTGGGGCATTTTAGTCGATTAAGCATTTATTTTTTTTCCAGTTTGAACCCATGTACCAAACTCAGATGCCAAACTTGGGAATAGAACGAGATGTTTGTTTCTCAATACAAGAGTCCACATCTTCCGTTTTTTTTAGAGGCAATACAGAGTCCACATCTAATATCTCATATTAGTATTGTTAAGGCCCATACCCAGCAAGTCCAGAAGGCCTAGAAGGTCCGAGAGGAGTAAGAAGCCTAGTGCCAGAGTATAAGGCCCAGATTAGATCCAGGAGTGAGCGTATGTGTTGTAGCATGTGTTGTCGGCTGATGTATAAAGCTGAGGCATGTGTGCGTGAGGATCATCGAACTTATAATGAACAACTCAATCTCTCACTAGTACAACTCCTCCGTCCTCCCAATCCCAATTTTGTTCTTCTCCTTTCTATCTTGATCCCCAATTCCTTTCTCCTACTAGTCGCTAACAATTCTGGTATTAGAAACCCTCGAATAGAAAGATTCCTTATTCTATGGGCCCACACCAGTAATAGTTCGCTGACAGTAGATATTACCAAAAGCTGACTCCGGCCCGCACGTCTGGCAGGGATTGCACGACCTGCCCTCTGATTGCGGAAGGAAACTCCATGATCAGCTATTGTTGGTCGTGGGGCAGGTATTCAACTAACCAATCTAATATTACTTAATGCTAGTTTTCTTCCCCAGATACCTCCTTTCGGTGAGCGAAGTCGTGGCCGGCGCAGTAGTGCAGTGGCCCGTCCCGTAGAAATTAATTATACGGGATGGCCCCGTAGGTGAGGGCGACAGTCTCGCAAGTGGGTTTGGCAACGTGCGGCTGATGCGACAAGATGCGCAAGATGACCAAGCAGATCGAGCATGCCTACTCTTCGAACGATGGTCTCGTAGTAGGGGTTTTCGGCAGGAATAGGACTGTCATAGTTTTGGCATGTACTGTTTGTATATACATCTCTCCTCCTACTATATAAAGGAGGGAGGATCGGGCTTGAAAAGTAGGAAACTCTTTTCTGTATCTAGTTGATCCCCCATCATAAGAAAATATATAGGACATAGGACTGTTATCCCATAAGAGACCTGGACCTGGATAGCCCCTTGTGTTCTTGAGTTCATCATCACACACACTCCCACTCGTAGGAAACATTGACCATGCTCCCGTCAACTGGTATACCCTGGACACACTGTTAGAGATTAATCATCGATAGTTAGCATGTCAGGTAGGGGCACGCGTCTTCGCATTTCGATAAGTGTCGATAACCTGATTGGGCTACCTATGGTCGGATCCACGACGACCGCTGAGTCCCGTTCCGAGGACCCTAGACGCTGTGATCATCATGGGATATGACCTAGATGAGCTCGGTGTGCTCCAACCTTGGGATACCAAAATGAAGTCCGAGGACTACGTAACCCAACGAGAAGTTTGCATGGTAGCCCATGCAGCGGGGAACAACAGAGGTTCTTGTCCCCTAGGCACCGGAGGTAACCCCCAGGCCATACTCCCAGAGGGAAACCCGCCGGTGTGGGACAAGGAGGCACTCCAATACAGCCCTAGCAACTACAGCGTCACCCAGAGGAGCGCCTGTCGAGGGAGCAGCCCTTAAGGGCATCACCACCTAGGCCTTCGCACCACACGAATGTCGAGGGCTCCCAACATCGTGATATTTCACCGCTCCTTGGTCAGCAGCTTGACTTCGAGGCCATGATACCCGCACAAAATCTGCAAACCGTACGGATGCTTCTTAGTCACCCGCCTGTGGCAATACCAGAGGGTTCGTCGATGGCACCATGGCTGCGCAACCTTGCTCTCCTGGCAGAAACTACATGACACCAAGTCATGGCGGGAAAGACCGCACCCATTTCGGGGACTGATGATGACCATGGTGCCAGGAATCGTAGCAGGCCCGGCGGTAGGACAAATCACGTGCCCCCACTATAACGGGGGGTAATAGGAGAACCACATCATGTTGGGATAGCCAAACCCCTAACTTGCGTGACTCTCTTCATCAATGTGACCTCCGCATTGTGATCCAGGGCCAGAGGGCCAACCGAGAGTAAGAGGACCACGCCTGGTGAGGGCAGGACAAGGGCAAGCGGCCCTACCGCTCGTCTCCCCCTCACAGAGAGGCATCGGATTCCTCCATCCTATCGCCAGGACCTCGTGACCATTGTCTCTCTCCCCGAGCACGTGTGGCTGCCCATCAAACAGTGACTCCCGGTTACGAAATAGGGTGCAACGCCTTATCAACCCGGTTGCGAAGGGTGCGCTGGCCAGACAAGTTCCGACCGGTCCTAACCGAAAAGTATGACAAAGGGTGACATGTTGCTGAATGTATTTAATTTTTGAATGAAATTAGGAATGATTATGAAATAGTAACTTCTGATTTTCTTAAAAAAAAAATCTTATGATTCCATTCTAGAGATATTTTAAAAAGTGGATTAATCAGACGAGTAGAGTAGAAGCTAGCAATTTGATTCGGAAGGTAAACATCTACAATTAATACAAAGTTTACGGTACATGGTTGTAAATATTACAATTTCGGTGATAGACCATGGATTCTACTGCGTGAACCAGAGATATTTTCCCCCTTCTCTAACATGCTGATTCACACTCCTCTTCTTCTTGGCAATGCAGGAGAGCTTGATGTGGCTGAAGTAGTTCCTCATGTCTCTAAAGTTCAGCCTCTTGCCTCCTTAAAATGTCCTCCCGAAGGCGATATTCCTACTCTCGCCTTTGAAGGTCCTCAACATGTCATTTGCATTACTGTTCTCACCACTGACGTTCTTGTTGACATGCATGATGTGTCTCTTGCCTTTTTAGTGTTTCCTCCATCTTGATCTCATACTACCATTTGGCTTTAGCCTCTCCGATCCATCCCCATTGAACAGTGGCCTCACCACGTTGATTCATCCCAAGAAGCGACAAGACTGTTTAACAATTAAAGGTGGTATTATGAGTTTAGTTTGCAATATGGAATTGGCAGGTGTAGAAGAGTATGAAAGAGGATCAAACCATGAAATTGGGGTCAATCCTGGGATACATGAAGAAGCTCTTACCAAAGGTCTCCACATCGAAGGACGTCGACATCTGGGCTCGATTACCACAGGAGCACTATGGATGCTCATGCCAATGTGGCACTCCAAAGGAGTGGTTCTTCTAGAAATCCATGTGGCACCATAATAAGATATAGCGTCGCAATTTGAACAGTAGTAAACAATTAAACATAACATAAACTTACAAAAAGTCAATAACAAGTCATTACAACATGACAATAATAAGTCTGACAATATGAATTTTACATAGCAAGGTTCGTTACAACATGACAACAAATGGTCACACAACTCCATAATGCGTGGATGAAGCAGATGAACGACGAGGTTGTGGGCATCTCCTATCAAAAGCTGATCCAGAAGGACTTGCTTCGCCACCCGACACACATTTGGTGCACATCTTGAATGTGTATCCGATTTCATTACACTTTCTGCACCATTTCACACGACGCTTGGGTTCGGATTCGTCCATATCATTATGAATGTGTTGTCTTGCGACGTCCCTTCTTCTACTTAATGGTTTCGGGATTTGAAACCTACATTTTGTTAGGTCCAGGTTCGTTGTGAACGAAATTGCTATCCCAAACCCATATAGCTTGTGGCTCCACATCTTGAAGAGAGCTTCCTTCATGAAGTACTTGAAGACATAGCTTCTAGGCCTCAAGTCAGTCTCAGCACAAGTAGCAATAACATGGGAGTATGGCTTGTGCAATAGCCTTGGCATGTAGCAACTACAATTGAATGTTTCACTAGTGAGCACACACTCCTAAATAACTCTTTCAAGATTTCCCCCCTCCGACCTTTGTCCCTACACAAAATTTCAAATCGATGTTGTGTAGTCCCCATTGGCTTCCACCCGGTGCATATGTGCCTTCTTTGTCTTATTAGTCATGTAATGTGTCAACATGGACCCGTATATCGAGCGACTTTCATTTATTACCATTGGCATTGCTGCAAACTAATCCATGAAGTATTTGCATGTCCCTTGTAGAATGAATTCCATAATTCCAACTAGTGACAATCCCCTCACACCGCGCATGATCTAGTTGTAGACCTTAGCTATGTTTGTCATCATATTTCCATAGCTTTCCTATTGGTGTCATACAACAGAGCTCACTTCTCCTTTAGCTCATTTTCAATCCACACAGAGAACGCCTTAACAAATGACCCGACCATTCTCCTCAATCTTAGAAATGAGATAGAGGTAGCCTCCCGCTATCCTCCCACATGGAGGACATCATCACACCTTAATATATCTAGTGGGAGGCTACCTAGAGCAATGGGGATGTCCTCATGTCCCCTCACTGGCCTCCATGCATGTTCTTTTGTTTGCTTCGTGGTCAGCTCATCTAATCTTTTCCACATGGCGTCGAACTTCTACTACCGATTCTAACTACACAACCTATTAAAAAGGTTTATCAAGTTCTTGTTCTTGAACTGCTTGTAGAAGTTAGCACCCAAATGCCTCATGCCCCACCAGCTCTTCATATCTTGCCAGATGGGTTTGATTTGGCGTTCAACTGAACCATCATGTAGGTCAAGTATTGCCTTCAAAATCTCTGCATGTCAATCATATATAAGGCAAACATCTGGCTGATCCCCCATAATAAAACGCCTAATGTGCTCCAAGAACCAATACTAGTTATTTGATTTCTCACTCTCGACAAAGGCGAAGGCTACCGGTAATACTTGGTTGTTTCCATTAACTCCAATTGCGGCGAGTATCTAACCCTTGTTCTTGCCAGTAAGCAAGGTCTCATTAATGCAAAGGATAGGGCGACGATGCTAGAAAGCTCAAATACATGCTCCGAATGCAAAGAATGTGTGATGCATGACAAACATACCATTTTCCTTCACCGACAGGTAGTGCGCAGTATCAAAGTAATTTCTAGGATTCCTTTGAGCAATGGTGTGAAGCAACCGTGGAAGATTATTGTATGATGCTTTGTATGTCCCGAATCTCGTCTCAATTTCCTTTCTCCTTGCCCTCCAAGCTGTCGAGGGTAAATCCCTAACAGTGATTCCGGTGTATGCTGGACAGTGGGTGCGTGAACAATGTTTCGGGTACTGGGTGCGTGTGTAGATTGCAGATTCGGTGACACCAGGGGTTATACAGGTTCGGGTCTCCCGGAGGATAACAACCCTACATCCTGTGTTTGTGTTATCGTAGATCTCACTTGGTTACAGACGATGTTCTAGCAGTTTGCCAGAATTGATTTCCCTACCTTATAAATGGGGTCCTCATCCCTTTATATAGTAGGGAGGGGAAGAACTTACATGTGGACCCTACACAGATGGCCCCTGCTCATTCTAATATCTAACTCAAATCATCATTACGAGGGGACCAGGCATGCCAACTTGCTCTAACGGCATTGTATGTCGTGCTGCCGTGCGTCGTCGTATTTAGCCCGTAGAGCCCTACCTCGCCGCATTTAATGCGACGGGATGGAACGGTGCCCTTCTGCACCGTCCCCGTCCACTTGCCTCTCTGCGCCGTTCCCATCTACTTGCCTCTCTGCGTCGTCCCCATCCATTTGCCCTGCCAAGTGGTTGACAATGTCCCATCTGTCGTGCGACGCTGCGTCAGCCTGTAAAGTCTCACTCCATAGCCTTTAATGCTACGGAACAGGACAACACCCCCCTGCACCGCCCATGACTTTATCCGCCGAAGCTGGTGCCTAGTGAAGAAAAGCGTTCAAGCGGGTGCCAAATAAAGGCGCTTCGGATGGGTTGCGTCTAATCCAGTCCCGCGACCAGTGGGGCTGGTCGCGGGTTTATGTGAAGGCGTAGCGAGATTGGTTGCTGGAGGCCTTGCACTGGTCGTGGTAACCCTTCCCTGGTCGCATGATCGATCAGCTTTTTAGGAGGCATGTTCCCTGGTTGTTTACACCCTTCGTGAGGCCTGTTAGCCGGGGTACCCCTTTACTCAATATACTGATAGTAGCCCCCAAGCTCCCTCGTGATCGTGGTTTGGCCTAATCCTACCACTTGGGTCTTAGGCCAAACATAGTTCCCCCCAGGAGTGGACATTGACGTCGTTCGTCCTCAAAGTTTAACTTTTGAGTTCCGCATCACGGGTGGAGGTTTTAAGTGTCCTGGGAGAGAGGAAAAAGGGGAGGCACATTGCCGTTGGACCTGAAGGACTCTTGGTTCTTTCTGTGTGCCCACTCGGGTTTCGAGCGGTTTGAATGCTATGTTGGTTGGGATGCCACTGTAGTCTTTTTAAAGGATGGGTGTTTGAGGATCCTTCGAGTCTTCTTCTAGCATTCCTTCTTTCCTTCAAGCCTTTTGTGCCTAGAGTTCAGTTCTTTATCTTGTCTCACGTTCGGCTCCGTAGTGTAGACAGACCCTGAGGTCATGGCGCGCTCCCATCTCTTCTCGCCGGAGAGGTTGACGATTTTGGGATGAACCAGCAGAGGGGGATTTACCTCCCACCCAGGATCCGCCTGCCGTGGTGCTTCCAGACGAGGCTTTTGTCACGATCGCAATTGCAAGATCGAAGCCGATACTTGCCCGAATGGCGCCTGCGACCATCAAGCTTACGCTTACGCTGTTCTACAGAAAGACATTCTCTTGCTCGGGCAGATCCCCTAGCTGATGTCATCGATATTTCTAATGACGAGGAGGGGATCGATTGGGGCCTTCTAGAGAAGGAGATTGATGAAGAGGAAGAGTTGGAGAAGTGGAAGGGAGGTCTTCGGAGCGCACTGGGGCAGGTCAACAGCCCCAGCAGGGCCTTTGCGTCGGTCGCGCACCCTGGCCCTTATGTTGGTCGCCGTCCGATCCCCGAAGTGATGAGCTGCCATCCTAGGGAGGAGTATAAGAGGTTCCTTGACTCGTTCAGGGGTAGATAGAGGCAAGGGTCCGGCGGGCTTTATATGCCAACCTCGCATTAGTCACTAGAATTAGGGAGGATATGGCAGGTAAGTATTGGGATAGTTAGCCCGATTGGGTGTAACTAGTCGGCTTGTAACCTATCCTTCTCATGAATGGAAATTGATAGGGTCATACGGTGTCCGTCTTCATTCTGACCCCCTCCCAGGCCCTTGTCGATGGTCGGAAGACAAAAACAGAGTCCCGCAGTTTTTCAGATGGATTGGCCTGGACCACGGCTTGGAGTTTTTCGTGAAAACTTTCCCGGTGTTGATGCGGCGAACTGGCTCAGCTTGTCCCATCCTGCTCGCTAGTGAGGTTCTTGGCGGGTAGAATGGTCATAGCTCGACAAGTCCGCCGGTGGCGACCAGTGCTCGGCCCGAGTGAGGATTTGTGGCCTTTTTGTTGTATTTCCGTCCGCTCGTACCCCTGTTATCACGTGAGCATACGGGATGGGGCTTCGCACTGTTCTGGGGTATCTGGCTGTCTTGTTGTTTAGCACCCTGGTCACCAGGTTTGGTAGTGGTCGTCAAGTGTGGTCACGCGCTGTGGTCAGAGGACCAATTTACGGGGAGTCCGTTGCTGAGCGGGAGGTCCTGCAAAATAGGGAGTCTAGTTTTTTGAATTTGAGAACTTACAGGTCGTATTCCACACTCGTCCAAAAGGTCCTACAAAATAGAGAAAACATGCCCATTTTCGAGCGGCCCTACACATAGAACTTGCACAACATGGCGATGTTCCAGAAGTTGTGTAATTCATGGTCGACCTCCATGGCTATCTCGATCACACTAGGTTGGGTGACATCGACCACTTTGTAGGGTCCATCCCATCTGGGGGAGTGTTTATTCCGATCGGCCTTATTCTGAATTTTCCTAAGGACGAGGTCGCCTATGACCAATGTTCATTGTCGTACCCTTCGGTCGTGATAGCGTCAGAGGCTCTGCTGATACCGGGCTGCTCGAATCAGAGCACGATCGCGGAACTCTTCAATCAGGTTTATGTCATCCTCTCGTCACGCCATTTGATCGTCGTCCGAGTAGTTGTTGACTCGGGGTGACTGGAGGGCGATTTCAGAGGGGAGCATGGCTTCCGCGTCAAAGACCAAGAAAAAAGGGGTTTCGGCCGTGGCCCGGCTGGGGGTTGTCCATAGCGACCAGAGTTCTATGGGGAGTTTGTCCACCCAATGTCTTGAATAGCTTTTAAGCTGATCAAAGACCCAGGTTTTGATCCCTTGCAGTATCATCCCATTTGCCCTCTCGACTTGTCCGTTTCTTTGGGGGTGAGCCACAGACGCATAGAAAACCTTGGTCCCGATTTCCTCGCAGTAGTCTTGGAAAGCACTACTGGCAAATTGAGTTCTGTTGTCCTTGATTATGCGGTTTGTACTGCCAAACCGCACTACCAGCCCTCGTATGAACTTAATCGTTGCTGCGGCGGTGATCTTCCTGACGGGTTCGGCCTCGATTCACTTAGTGAACTTGTCGATTGCCACAAACAGGAACTCAAAATGGCCTAGGGCTTTTGAAAGTCCTTGATGTCAACTAGAGGGGGGTGAATAGTCATTTCTAAAAATTAAAACTCTGCAGCGGATCAGACAGTGTCCGGAGACTCCGGCTCAATCCAGATACTCCAGGTTCCGGAGTATCCATGTTCACTCGGAGACTCCAGCTATAGCACCCTCGGCAGACATAGGCTCTTTCTCTGAGTCTCACTCGGAGACTCCGAGACACTAACATCATCCGGAGTATCTAGGCTAACCCAGAGACTCCGGGCTCAGGCTTTAAAGCGAGACAGAGACTCTCTCTCGGAGTCTCACTCGGAGACTCCGGAACACTTACAAAGTCCAGAGTATCCGGGCTAACCCAGAGACTCCAGGCTCAGACTTAGAGCCAAACAGAGACCTTCTCTCGGAGTCTCACTCGAAGACTCCAGAGCACCTAACAGAATTCGGAGTTTCCGGACTAACCCGGAGACTCCGGGCTCAAACAACTCTGCCCTTTTTCCCAGTGTCCGTGAGTGATTGTGTCTCTCAAAACTTGGTTCTAACAAGATACTTTGAGCACTGAGACACTAGCAAGACTACCAAAAGCATCCCTCTTTATAGTACGATATTCCTAAACTAAAATTCAAAATTAAAATGAATTGAACCCTATGAGTTTCTTCATGCCGCTTATCTTTTCTTTTTGAGGGATGTCGACTTCTTTTAACCTTTTTCAATGGGACTAAAACCTGTTCATAAACTCGATAAACTCATTAGCCCCTTAATTGTTTGTCATCAATTAGCCAAAACCTACAAAGGGTCTAGATGCACTTTCAATCTCCCCCTTTTTGTGATTGATGACAACCCAATTAAAGCTTTACAGAGGATAATAGAATGTAAGGATTTTGAATTTTAAGGTATACGGTGAGCTCCCCCTAAATGTGTGCATTGACTTGAAATATGAAGTTGAGATCAAATGCACGTATTTAAAGAAATTTTGCGAGAGCTTCCCCTATATCTTAGAATTCGTTGGGTGCAAAAGTGAGTGAACATGTATATTCGTGATGCATAGGACAAGATATATCACAAAACCTAAGAAAGAGAGAAACAAACATTACATCAAGCAACTCATGGCATCACACTAGCACAAATATAGTCTTACGAATTTAAAAGATTCAACTACAAGCACACCACACATAGTTCAACACAATTATTACAAATGTCTCAAATATCCAACGGAAATGATGAAGGATTTAATAATGAAGAAAGACAGGACACAAGGATTTCTCTCCCCCTTTGGCATCAAGCACCAAAAATAAAGAGAAGCAAAAGAAAGATTTAGCCGTTGTCCTCTTCAAAGTCGTCATCGCCATCATCATCGGATCCGTCTTCATTACCATTGTCCGAAGAGCTCGCTTCAGCTTCTTCTATCTCCTCTTCGTCGCTGGCCTCCTCATCATCTTGGGCATGAGAAGGATCCTCAGCAGTTGTATGGGCTTCATCATACCAAGCCCAAGGGTTCTCGAATTCTGGCTCACTAGCCTCTTCTTCAGTTATAATTGGAGAGCAAGGTGGCTGAATTCCAAGATGAGTGTGAATCTCCTTTTTCCTTGCCTCTATCTTCCCCATCCTTACTTTGGTCTCTCGAATTTGAGTAGCATTGTGAGTGCAAACTCGGAAGATTGCCTTGAGTGCACTCTTTATAAATGACTGAGAGCCACGAGAGGATGGAACACGCTTGGGAGCCATTCTTTATGCACTTGGAGCTACAGGTGGAGGAGAAGGAGGAGGAGATGACCTAGAGCTCACAATTCTCATCTGATAAGGTTCATGCTTGACTTCCTTGAAGAAATTTTTCTTGGTGACCCTTTCAATCATATACATGATGTAAGGAGCATAGGCACAACTTTTGTTGGGAGTGTATGAGGTAGTGTGAATTTCCTCCCAAACAAAATCTATTACACTGAAAGGTTCACTCACATTAGACATCCGAGCTAGCAGTTTTCTTGAAATACCTTGAACGTTTGTGGCATCACCACCTTTGGGATTCAATGTGAGACGAAATAAATTGTTTAAGTACTTGTAATAGGGCTTCATCCCTGCTATCGTGCCATGAATCATTCTTCCATTATCCAAATACATGAAGTCCATATCATCTGGAGACAACTGATTCTCATTATGGATCTTAGAGTTGTGCAAATCACGAACATCGAATCCAAAAATGTGAGCAAAGGTTTGATAAGTGATTTTGTACTTCTCTCCTTCTATCATTCAAAACATGGATTGGTTTTCTTCATGATCATAGGAGAGTGTCGCATAAAATTGTGCAATGACTTCTACACTCCAGTCACACTTCAAACTCATAAAATTCTTGATTTTCTTTTCTTCACAACCTGCAATGACGGCCTTGAAAGTTGGATCATTCTTTTTCTTCATGTAATCCCAATCAATCTATTGCATTGGAGTGACAGGATTCTTCTTTTTGAGGATCACGCTCTCATAGAAGTCAGCGTGAAACTCATTCCAAAAACGTGGATCAGCCACGCTCTTCTCATACTCATATGGATCTTCATTTCTGTCCTTTTTGCACTTGGCAATCTTCTTCATATAGTCAATCATTTTTCTTGGCATTTCATTCACCGAGTGAACTTTGTAAGGTCTATGTAGCTTCAAAGGAGCTAACACAATATTCTCTTCTTCTATTTCTTCTTGTCCGTGGACACTAGAACTGGCATCCACGGCTTTCCCTTTTCCTCTACCTACTGTTACAGGGGCTGTTCCCCTTCCTCTGAAAGTACTTGGTGTACCGCTTTCCCTCATAGCTTGCAATTTAGTCAATCCACGGGGCACATTTTCAGATTGTGCCGGCTCCTCGATCCGAATACCACTTGATTCAAAACACGGAGGAGGAGCATCACTTTGACCTTGAGCTCGAGGGTCACTCTTGTGCTTCTTTCTCCACTCATAGCTATGTCCCTTGTTCCGATCCATCTCAAAGGTCCTGAGATATACATGAAAGATATGTAAGAGAAAGGAAAAGGATCGCTTGAGAAGGAATTTAGAACAGAAAGCAGGCTGTTAAGTCTGGCAGAACCGGAGTATCCAGGTTGACCCGGATACTCCAGGTAACCCGACCCCGGGGCAAGGATTTAGGGTTTGAACGATTTTTCCTCCACATTGTGACACCCTTTCTAGTAAATGATTCTAGGGATCATAAGGAACATCTTCACCAAAGGGATTTGATTCTAGATCAGAGAAAGGAGGGTCGATCCGGAGGGAGGGTCAGAGATTCTAACCTAGTGATGATGAAGATTCCAAGAGGTTCTCCAAAAATCCTTGGACAAGGCTTGAGATCGCCGGAGCTCTCCTCTCACGGTGAAGGGAAGGAAGAAGGAGTGAAAAAGATGGAAGAAAGAAGAAGAGAGCGGTCGTGTCTCTGTATAAACTGGGTAACCTGGAGACTTCGGCCTGACCCGGAGACTCCAGGTGGAATCTTGAGTCCGAACAGAGAGCCTTTCCCGGAGGGTGACCCGAACCCTCCGGGTTGAGTGACAGAATCCAGATACTCCGGGTGGACCCAGAGACTCCGGGTTCTGTCAACTCAACAGAACAAAAAGCTCGCAGAACAGTATCAGATCCCGGATACTCCGGACTAGCCCGAACATTCTGGGTTCTGGAGAATTTGCAGATTGGATTAGGAGCTGAGATTCGACGAGGAAAGGATTGTTGGAAAAATGAGACATATATTTACCACTTGTGATCAGCCAACAAACAACATTACAAAACTATGATCACACGTAGCAAATTATGATCCAAAGATCAAAGAATCAAATTTTTCAAAAATGGCACACAAGAGTTTTCGCAAATCTCTAAAAACTATAAATCTACAACAATCAATTGTATGCAATATATCAAGCCACGTTGCGAGAATCTAGGATATTAAGCTCACATCTCAAGTCGCAAAACCTTCGCTCATCTAATGGCTTTGTGAGGATATCGGCTAGTTGTTTCTTGGTTCTCACACGGCGATTATTGATATCCCCTTTGGTTGAGTGGTCTCTCAAGAAGTGGTGTCGAATGTCTATGTGTTTGGTTCTTGAGTGTTGTACGGGGTTGTTAGCTATTTTGACGGCACTCTCATTATTGCACAAAAGTGGGACTTTGGTCATATTGTAGCCGTAATCTCTCAAGGTTTGCCTCATCCAAAGTAGTTGAGCACAACAAGCGCCCGCAGCAACATACTCGGCTTCGGCAGTGGATAGGGCTACAGAATTTTGTTTATTTGATGACCAAGACACCAATGACCTACCCAAGAATTGGCAAGTCCCGGATGTACTCTTCCTATCCACTTTACAACCAGCATAATCGGAGTCCGAATAGTCGATAAGTTCAAAGGATGAACCTTTAGGGTACCATAAGCCAAGGTATGGAGTATGAACTAAATATCTAAGAATTCTCTTAACGGTCATTAAATGGTACTATTTTGGAGCGGCTTGATAACTTGCACACATGCACACACTAAGCATTATATCGGGCCTAGATGCACAAAGGTAGAGTAAGGAGCTAATCATGGAATGATATACCTTTTGATCCACGGCCTGGCCTTCTGCATTTAGGTCGAGATGCCCATTTGATTGCATTGGAGTCTTGATGGGCTTGACATTCTCCATGTCAAACTTCTTAAGCATGTCCTTGATATACTTGGTTTGACAAATAAAAGTTTCTTCCTTGAGTTGTTTGATTTGAAATCCTAGGAAGAACTTTAGTTCACCCATCATTGACATCTCGAACCTCTTGGTCGTAATCCTACTAAACTCTTCACAAAACATTTTATTAGTAGAACCAAATATAATGTCATCGACATATATTTGGCAAACAAATAAATTATTATCGACATTTTTAGTGAAAAGAGTAGAATCGGCTTTGCCTATTTCAAAGCCTTTCTTGATAAGAAAATTCCTAAGGCATTCATAACATGTTCTAGGTGCTTGCTTAAGCCCATAGAGTGCCTTATGCAGTTTATACACGTGATGAGGACATTTAGGATCTTCAAATCTGGGAGGTTGCTCCACGTACACCAATTCGGAGATTGGTCCATTTAGGAAAGCGCTCTTCACGTCCATTTGATATAGCTTGAAATCATGGTGAGTAGCATAGGCAAGCAATATACGAATTGACTCAAGCCTAGCTACAGGAGCATAAGTCTCACCAAAATCCAAACCTTCTATTTGCGTGAAGCCTTGAGAAACCAACCTTGCCTTGTTTCTAATGACGATCCCGTTCTCATCTTGTTTGTTGCGGAAGACCCATTTGGTGCCAATTACATTTTGGTTTGGTCTTTCCACCAATGTCCAAACTTTATTCCTCTTGAACTTATTCAATTCTTCTTGCATGGTCATCACCCAATCTGGATCTCCAAGTGCGTCTTCCACCTTCAATGGTTCCAAAGAGGAAACAAAAGAGTAACATTCACAAAAATTTACAATTCTAGAACGAGTAGTTACCCCCTTTTGTATATCATTAAGTATGTTGTCCACCGGGTGATCTCTTTGGATACTTTGATGAACTCTTGGGTGTGGTACTTCAGATTGGGGTTGAATGTCTTCTCCTTCATCATCAAGGAATTTTTTGAAATCATCATGAGTTTGATCTTGACCTTGTTCTTGATTTTGATCTTGCATTGGAGTTGATGTCGATGGCTCTATTTGAATTGATGAAGACGGTTGACTTGGATCGTTATTAGCCATATGTTGCTCTTGTGACTCTTGAGGCTTGATTTCTCCAATTGTCATCTTCTTAATTGCTTCGCTTGGAATTTCTTCATCACCTAAAATATTAGGATCAACTTGCTTCACTTGGGAGCCGTTAGATTCATCAAATGTTACATCACGTGCAATTTCAACACAACCGGAGGTTTTGTTGAAAATACGATAGGCGTAGGCAGTTGATCTATAACCAAGCATAAAACCTTCATCTACTTTAGGGGCAAATTTAGAACTTTTTGCTTTCTTATTAAGAATGAAACATTTGCTACCAAAAACTCTAAAGTAGGATACGTTTGGCTTGTTACTGATTAGAAGTTCGTAGGCGGTGTTCTTCAAGATCTTGTGGAGATATAATCGGTTGATTGCATGGCAAGCGGTGTTGACGGCCTCCGCCCAAAATTGATCCGATACCTTCTATTCATCAAGCATGGCTCTTGCTAACTCTATGAGAGTCCTATTCTTCCTCTCGATAATCCTATTTTGTTGAGGGGAGTAGGGTGCCAAGAACTCATACTTGATTCCTTCTTCATCAAGAAATTCTTCAACTTGAGTGTTCTTAAATTCGCTTCCATTGTCGCTTCTCACTCTCTTGATCTTCACATCAAATTCATTTGATCTCTCCTCACGAATTTCTTGAATATGGCTTGTGTTTCACTTTTGTCATGCAAAAAGAATACCCAAGTGAAACGAGAATAATCATCAACAATAACTAAGCCATATTTGTTACCCCTAATGCTTATGTAGGCGATTGGTCCAAATATATCCATGTGAAGAAGTTCCAATGGCCTTGTTGTCATCATCACATTTTTGACGGGGTGAGGAGCTCCAATTTGCTTCGCTGCTTGACAAGCACTGTAAATCCTATCTTTCTCAAAAGAAACATTTGTTAGTCCTAGGATGTGCTCCCCCTTCAGGAGTTTAGACAAATTTCTCATGCCAACATGGGCTAGTCGGCGATGCCATAGCCAACCCATGCTAGACTTAGCAATCAAGCAAGTTTTAGGTCTCACTTCATCCGTTGAAAAATCAACAAGACAAAGTTTACCCTTCAACCTACCCGTGAAAGCTATTGAGGTGTCCTCCCTTCTAGAGACGGTCACACCTTCATTAGTAAAAATGACAACTGTAACCCACCTCACAAAATTGTGACACGGATAACATATTATAACTAAGATATTTAACTAACAAAACATTAGAGATAGAATGATCATTGGAGATATAACTAAGAGATTTACCTAGACCTATTACCTCTCCTTTTCCATAATCACCAAAAATAATATTTTCATGTGGCCCGGCTGGGGGTTGTCCGTAGCGACCAGAATGTTGTGTGGAGTTCATCCGCCCAATGTCTTGAATAGCTTTTAAGCCGATCAAAGACCCGGATTTTGATCCCTTGTAGTATCATCCCATTTGCCCTCTCGACTTGTCTGTTGCTTTGGGGCTGAGCCACAAACGCATAGCAAACTTTGGTCCCAATTTCCTCGCAATAGTCTCGGAAAGCACTACTGGCGAATCGAGTTCCGTGGTCCGTGATTATGCAGTTTGGACTGCCAAACCGCACTACCAGCCCTCGTATGAACTTAATCGCTGTTGCGGCGGTTATCTTCCTAACGGGCTCAGCCTCGATCCACTTAGTGAACTTGTCGATTGCCACGAACAGGAACTCAAAACTATCTGG
This sequence comes from Phragmites australis, assembly GCF_958298935.1. Taxonomy (NCBI): domain Eukaryota; kingdom Viridiplantae; phylum Streptophyta; class Magnoliopsida; order Poales; family Poaceae; genus Phragmites; species Phragmites australis. The sequence goes on from NC_084926.1 coordinate 18,065,976, forward strand.
GGCTTTTGAAAGTCCTTGATGCCGACTAGAGGGGGGTGAATAGTCATTTTTGAAAATTAAAACACTACCGTGGATCAGACAGTGTCCGGAGACTCCGGCTCAATCCGGATACTCCAGGTTCTGGAGTATCCGAGTTCACCTGGATTATCCGGACTATACAGGAACTCGAAATCAAAGTAAATTAAAGTAAGTCTAATATAGTCTATGAATTACCACTGTCTCTATAAGATGTATAAGCTCCTTTCAACAATAACTCAAATACTCGCAAGCAACAATATTGAGGCAAATCTCCAAATGATAATTTGAACGAGTAAATTTCAAGAAATTAAATGGAGACAAGATTTGTTCTCGAAGTTCGCCACCTCACAAAGAAGTGACTATGTCTCCGTTGAGGAGCTCACAAAGAACTAGGTCTTTTACAACCCTATCCTCACCAAAACGACCACAAAGATTGAGCTAGGGTTCTTACTTAATTCGAGGGTAATACAAACTTCCCATGGCACTCAACAAAGATTGAGTGCTCTACAGGTGACTTCTTGCCGTCTAGAAGCACAAAGCTTCAAGAGTAAAGAATGCAAATCGCAGCTTGGCAAGAACTCAAAATGCTCAAAGATTTTATTGTTGCCCTCTTGCTCTAAATCTCACTCCCCAAACCCTAACTCTCAAATCTTGCAAAGATTAAGCAATAGAAGGGTTTGAGAGGGCTATTGAAGGCTCTTGAGGGAGTTAGTTCACAGGTAGCTCAGAAGCAATAAATGGAGGGGGTGAAGAGGTATGTATACCCTTCCCCCCAAAACTAGCCATTACTGTACTTTTCAGACAGACTTGGAGTATCCGGGTTCACCCGGAGTCTCCGGGTAGCACAGAAACTCACGCACCTAACATGTCAGAACTAGCCATTACACTGACTCGGAGTATCCGGGATCACCGAGAGACTCCGAGTAACACTTGAGAAAAAACAGCTAAAACACTAGTTTGGAGGATGCCCAGAATGTCCGGAAGCATCAGAACCCGGAGACTCCGGACCAACTCAGAGACTCCGGCTATAGCACCCTCGGCAGACATAGGCTCTTTCTTGGAGTCTCACTCAGAGACTACGGGACATTAACATCATCTGGAGTATCCAGGCTAACCGGGAGACTCCAGGCTCAGGCTTTGAAGCGAGACAAAGACTCTCTCTCGGAGTCTCACTCGGAGACTCCGGAACACTTACACAGTCCGGAGTATCCGGGCTAACCCAAAGACTCCAGGCTAAGACTTAAAGCCAGACAGAGACCTTCTCTCGGAGTCTCACTCGGAGACTCCGGAGCACCTAATAGAATTCGTAGTTTCCAGACTAACCCGGAGACTCCGGGCTCAGACAACTCTGCCCTTTTTTCGGTGTTCGTGAGTGATTGTGTCTCTCAAAACTTGGTTCTAACAAGAAACTTTTAGCATTGAGACACTAGCAAGACTACCAAAAAGCATCCCTCTTTATAGTACGACATTCCTAAACTCAAATTCAAAATTAAAATGAATTGAACCCTATGAGTTTCTTCATGCCACTTCTCTTTTCTTTTTTAGGGACGTTGACTTCTTTTAACCTTTTTCAATGGGACTAAAACATGTTCATAAACTCAATAAACTTATTAGTCCCTTAATCATTTGTCATCAATTAGCCAAAACCCACAAGGGGTCTAGATGCACTTTCAGCTTTAGGGAATGGTCTCACGATATCGAGCCCCCAGACAGCGAAAGGCCAAGAGAGTGTTATGGTTTGCAGTGCCTGGGCTGGTAGGTTGGTATTTTGGCTGTGGTACTAACACGACTCGCACCATTTCACAAGCTCGCGGGCATCCTGGAGGGCAGTGGGCCAATAGAATCCTTGCCAGAACGCTTTTCCGACCAGGGTGCGGTATGAAGCATGGCTACCACATATGCCTCTGTGGATATCAGAGAGCACTGTGCTCCCCTCTTCCTGAGTGATGAATTTTAGTAAGAGGCCATTGCTCCCACAGCGGTAGAGGCATCTCTCTACCAGGGAGTATCTGCAGACTTGCCGTGAGACCTTTTCTGCTGACACATCATCGTTAGGGACTGCTCGATTCTAAAGGTAGTCCAAGATCTGATCCATCCAGGTCATACCCGAACCGAGCAGGGCGACCATATGATGGTCGCCCGAGGTCGACAGCACTGAAGGAGGCGTTGCCTCCAAAGGTGTTGCCTCGAGTGCTCCGTTTTCGAGCAGAGCATCCCCTTCACCTTGGCCCGAGACCACGGTGGATGGCTGTGAGAGTCTTTCTTCAAAGACTCTGACCGGGAAAAATTCTCGAGAAGAAGCTAGACGGGACAGCTCATCGACTAGGAAGTTGTCCTTGTGAGGGACGTGCTTGACTTCAAAGCCGATGAAGCATCGCTCTAGTTTTCTCACTTCGGCGAGGTATGCCGCCATTGTCGGGTCAGAGCACTGAAACTCCTTTTGCAACTGGTTTACAACTAGTAGTGAGTCCCCTATCGCTAACAGTCATTTAATCCCAATTGTGGAGGCTGCTCGCATTCTGGACAAGAGGCCCTCATATTCAGCAGTGTTATTAGTGGTTGGAAAATATAATTTAACGACGTACCTGAGGATGTCACCAGTGGGTGAGGTCAGAACCACCCCAGCTCTGGCTCCCTTTAGTGTGAATGACCCGTCGAATGCATGGTCCAGTGCTCGTCCGCCTCCGGTCACTATGTCTGCTCGGGCTCGAAGGACGACCATTCGGCTACAAAATCGGCCAACGCCTGGGACCTGATAGAAGTCTGGGGGACGAACTGGAGGTCAAATCCCCCAAGCTCTACTACCCACTTTGCTATTCTCCCTGTTGCATCTCTATTATGGAGAATTTTCCTAATTGGGAATGAGGAAATCACCTTGATTTTGTGAGCCTAGAAGTAGTGTCCGAGCTTGCGAGAGGCTATCATGATGGCATACAACAGTTTTTGATCCTGTGGGTACCGAGCCTTGGCGTTGTGTAAGAACTCGCTGATGTAGTATACTGTCGCTGGAGGCCCTCTCGCTCGGCGATTAGAACCGTGCTTAAGACCTGTGGTGTCGCGGCAACATAGAGCAAGAGTTCCTCGTTGGGCCGAGGTGCGGTTAGTATGGGAGGGGTGGAGAGGTACCTTTTGAGTTCTTGGAATGTTGTTTCCACCTCTGGTGTCCACAGGAAGTGGTCATTTTCCTTCAGGAGTTTGAAAAGTGGCAGTCCCTTTTCCCCCAGCCTTGAGATAAACCTGCTCAGAGTAGTAATGCATCCCATTAGTTTCTAAACTTCCTTTAACCTAGTCAGTGTCCGCATCTGGTCGATGGCTCTAATTTTGTCGGGGTTCTCCTCAATCCCCTGATGAGATACGAGGAATCCCAGCAGCTTTCCTGACGAAACCCCAAACGTACACTTCTCTGGGTTCAGCTTCATGCGGTACTTCCGGAGGTTACCAAATGTTTCTTGGAGATCAGCGACCAGATCCGTCTTGATCTTACTTTTGATGACCACATCATCCACGTATGCCTCGACGTTTCTCCCGAGCTGTGGTCAGAGAATGAGTTGAATGCATCGTTGGTAAGCGGCGTCGGCGCTTTTCAGGCCAAAAGGCCTTTTTACATAACAAAAGACCCCAAAGGGTGTAACAAAAGCCGTTTTTTCTTCATCCCCCTACACATGCTAATCTGATGGTACCCCGACCAGACATTTAAGAAGCATTACAGGTCGCTGCTGGCAGTTGAGTCAACCAGCTTGTCTATTCGGGGAAGGGGGAAAAGATCTTTCGGGCATGCTTTGTTCAGGTCGATGAAGTCAACACACATCCTCTACTTACCATTGTGCTTTTAGACCATGACTGGGTTAGCCAGCCATTCTGGGAACTGCACCTACCGGATGAAGCCTGCCTCTAGGAGCTTGTCGATCTCCTGTCGAAGTGCTCCCTTCCGGTCAGCCACGAACCGACACACCTTCTGCCTGATGGGTCGTGCGTCCGACCGTATAGACAGCTTGTGCTCGATCACATTCCTGGGGACTCCGGGCATATCAGACGGACCCCATGAAAAGATGTCCGCGTTCGCCCGAAGGAAGGTGATGAGCGCGAGTTCTTATTTGGGGTCCAGCGAGGCCCCAATCTGGAATGTCTTAGTCAGGTTGGTGTCGTCCAGGCTTACTGCTTTGAGTCGATCGTCTGGGCTGGCGATGACCTGGACTTTTACTGGCCGTCCGCTGGGTTCAGCGGTCTCGGGCTGCAACCCAAGAGTTAGCTCGACCATGTCGAGGCTCCTCTTGTCGCAATGCAGGGCCGTCTTGGCGTTGCCAGCAACGGTAATGGCCCCTGTCGGCCCAGGGATCTTGATTGCCTGGTACGCGTAGTGAGCAACGGCCATGAACTAGGCCATTGCCAGTCGCGTGAGGATCGCGTTATACTCAGTCCCGAAGTTGGCCACATCGAAGAGGACCCTTTCGGTCATGAAGTTGTCCGGCGAGCCGAAGGTGATCAGTAGCTCGATTCGTCCTAGCGGCTTAACCGAGGAGCCCAGGGTGATCCCAAAGAAAGGTGGGGATGGTTTTAATTACCCAGGTGGTGTTTCGGATTACCCAGGTGGCCAGCTTCTCGACCATTTTCTGGTCCTTGACCCCCTCCCCCTCTTGAACGCTATGACCACGGATTCTCCAGTGATCCTCGGAATGGTGTTCCGACGCTCAGTGAAGCACCGGATGTAGTATCGTAATGACTCATCTTGTCACTGTCAGACGTGATACAGGTCATCCTCGACCCCTGGTCGGGCGTAGGTTCCCTGAAAGTTGGCGACAAACTAGTCGCACATGTCCTCCCAGGAGTGAATCGACCCACGGGGGAGATTCATCAACCAAGACCAGGTGGAACCGGTCAGGGCAGTAGGGACGTATTGGCCATAACCTTCTCATGTCCCCTGTCGACCTGCACCATGGTGGTGTAGATCTATAGGAACTCTTCCAGGTTGGTCGAGCTATCATACTTTTCGGCTAGGATCGGTCGGAATTTCTCCGGTCAGCGCACCTCCCGTAGCCTGGCGGACAGGGCGTTACACCCTATCCCGTAACGGGGCACCGCTCGTTGCTTGGCGGTGCTGCTCGTTGCTGGACGGCAGCGCGTGTCCTGGGGTGGAGCCGTCCGATGCCTCCCTGCAGGGGGAAGATGTACATTAGGTCAATTTGCCCTTTTTTAGCACCCGTCGGGCCCAGTTCTCCTCCTCTCTAGTGGCCACTGGCTCTGGATTACGCCACGAAGGTCACGTTGGTGCAAGGAGTCGCATAGGTCAGAGGGTTGGCCACCCCGACTTGGTGGTGGCCCACGGGTACTCCCCGTGGTTGGGAGAGCACGAGACCTATTCCGTCGCAGGCTCGGATGTGACCTATGGCAACTGAGACCCTCACCGGACCTCGTGACTGGTGCGGTGCACGCTGACGTGGTCTGGCGCCATGTGGTCTCAACCAGGAGGGCAAGATCATGTAGCCATGGTGCCACCGGCGAGCCCTCCGGTACAGGCACCGGCAGGTGACTGAGGAGAACTCGTAGGGTCTGGAGGTTCTGTGCTGGCGTCATGGTCTCGTAGTCGAGACGCTGGGCGTGGAGTGGTGATAGGTCACGAGATGGGGAGCCCCCAGTGTTGGGGTGGCGTGATGGCCTAGGTGAAGACGCCATCGTAGAAAATGCCCTGTGCAGGGGCTCCTCAGGATGGTGCTGAGAATGCTGGGGCTGTCTTGGAGCACCTGCCTATCTGGCGCCAGGCTGGTTTCCCTCTGAGCGAAAGCTGAGGGTTCGTCACCGGTGTTTGAGGCGTGGGGCCCTCCAGTGCCCCTTGCGGAATGGGCCGCCATGCAAACCTCGCGTTGGGTCTCGAAGCTTTCTGATTCCTACTCGGTGTCCCATGCCTGGAGTACACCAGGTTCGTCCGGATGGTACCCTATGACGAATACGTCATGATGGCCAGGGTCCTCGGAACAGGACTCAGTGGTTGCCATGAATTCAGCCATGGGTAGCCTAATCAAGTTTATTCAAACTTGCAGAAACAATGAAAACATGCCCCCCCCCTACCTGGCGCGCCAAATATCGAGGGTAAATCCCTGATAGTGGTTCTGGGGTATGCTGGACAGTAGGTGCGTGAACGGTGTTTCAGGGACTGGGTGCGTGTGTAGATGGCTGATTCGGGGACACCAGGGGTTATACAAGTTCGGGTCTCCAGGAGGATAACAACCCTATGTCCTGTGTTTGTGTTATCGTAGATCTCATTTGGTTACAGACGATGTTCTAGCAGTTTGCCAGAATTGATTTTCCTACCTTACAAACGGGGTCCTCATCCCTTTATATAGTAGGGAGGGGGAGAACTTACATGTGGGCCCTACACAGATGGCCCCTGCTCATTCTAATATCTAACTCAAATCATCATTACGGAGGACCAGGCATGCTAACTTGCTCTGACGGCATTGTATGCCGTGCTGCCGTGCGCCGTCGTGTTTAGCCCATAGAGCCCTACCTCGCCGCATTTAATGCAACAGGACGGAATGATGCCCTTCTGCACCGTCCCCGTCCACTTGCCTCTCTGTGTCGTTCCTGTCTACTTGCCTCTCTGTGTCGTCCCCGCCCACTTGCCCTGTCGGGTGGCTGACAATGTCTCATCTGTCGTGCGGCGCTGCGCTGGCCTGTAAAGTCTCACTCTGTAGTCTTTAATGCTACAGGACGGGATAACGCCCCCTGCACCGCCCATGACTTTATCCACTGGAGCCGGTGCCCGGTGAAGAGAAGCGTTCAAGCGGGTGCCAAATAAAGGCGCTTTAGATGGGTTTCGTCTAATCCGGTCCCATGACCAGTGGGGCTGGTCGCGGTTTTATGTGAAGGCGTAGCGAGATTGGTCGCTGGAGGCCTTGCACTGGTCGTGGTAACCCTTCCCTGGTCGCACGACCGATCAACTTTTTAGGAGGCATGTTCCCCTGGCTGTTTACACCCTTCGTGGGGCCTGTTAGCCGGGGTACCCCTTTACTCAATACACCGACACAAGCCTTTTCGTAGCTAATGGTGTACGATACTCCTCCTCAATTGCTCTAATTATGGATCCGAGTTCAAAGTTTAGGTTGTTCACAATCAGAGCATACATAATGTTGGCAACAAAACTTGATGAAAGTTTCATGTGGTGCTTTTCCAGTTCATTCAACTGAAAAATGCGGTCCACAATTATCGAGACTTCTCAATATTCAACTGTGTTTCCCTTGAAGACATACACCTGCCACAGGCAACCCTCATTAACACACTTCACGTCATACTCCTTCCTGTTGGACTTCACAACAGTATATTGCCTCCGAAGAGATGTCACACATTGAACCACATCATCATTGATAGCCTGGATGCTAGGGTACCTAGCCCCCTAGCACACCTCGTTCTGATTGTACTCCCACGACACATGATAACCTTCACTCACCACTAGGTTTGCAAAATAAGGATTGTTCCAGCTTGCAGGGACACGAACATCGTCATCATTGTCCGAGATGTCATCCTCAGGAGCTTCCTCGTCCTCTCGATCCTCCCACTCCATATGTTCAAATAAACAAAGGACGAGTTTCCCCTCGTCTGCCTCACCCATTAATTCCATCGAATCAGCTAAGGACTGTTGAACATCAGGTTCTTTCACCTCGTGTACCACCATTTCAACATTCTCCTCTGCATTACCTGCAGCCTGCAACTCACATACTCACTCCCTGTACCTCCATTGAGCAAGCAACATATGTTGCCAATCTCTCTCAGTTGCCCGCACTACGTATCTGATCCAAACCGAGGTATCAATTATCTGGAAGACATCCTAGTAAACACCTTCACTTCCACGGTCCACTACAACGCTAACAGTTAGCTCTTGTTGCTTGGGATCTATTCTGAAACCTTGTATTAACCAGTCGTACAATACCGCAATAGTCTTTTCCATTGATCTAGATATATCCTTCTCCACTGAGTTAAACCCCGATAGATCTACCCCTTGTGGATCATAAACAATGTCCATTCCCCATTAAAAAATCTTAAAATTTCACTTATCCAGCATACTTGTCCACAATCGATAAAAAAATTATATTATTATTTCGGTTTACAACAACTATATGTGCTAGATCTATAACAACAAAACATAATAAAACAAACAACTAGCGTTCCTCTAAAATCTGACATATGTCCAAAACTATATCTGATGGCTAACCTAACTAATTTATTAAAAAAAACTAGAATTACAATATTTACCTTCACCGCGGATAGATTCCGACAAGGCTTCGCTGTTTTCCCCTCCCTCCCCTCTCCTTTCAGTTTGCAGGAGGCATAAATGAGCATTGTGCTCGATGAAAGGGCTAGCATACCCCTTAAATAGGAAAATTTATCATCCTTCAGATGAAGGATAACTTTTCCATAGGCCTCACATGACACCACGGCTTTTGTCTGTCGCCTTTCCAACCAACCACAAGTGAGTGGCACTTGACGTAGATGCCACCATAGCCTTGTTATACAGGGCAAGCCCATTGACACCTCCTGCTCCATTCCAATAGGCAACAGGAGTATAGTTTTATAAAATTTCAAAACAGACCTATATATTTATATTTTTTAGATTTAAAAAGTATAAAAATAGAAAAATTGCATGCCATATGCCTTCCGTGACAGCCCATGTACCTAGGCCTTTTGCCGCCCATATAACTGGGCCTAGCGCCGAGGGCCATGGCGTAACAGAAGCGGGTAGATGTTAAAAGTTTAGATGCAGAATGGTTATTATTAAAATATTATATTTTAATGGGCTAAATATATAAAAGAAAACTGAAAGCAGGGACGTTGATGTTGATCTCATAGAAGACATGTGTCAGAATCAGATGCTACAATACCTCGGTCAGTGCATCGACAGCTGCTCGCCGGTGATTTTGTGCAGATCAAGTGTATTTCGTGTGCACTTCGAACGTCCCAGCAAAATTTTACCAACAGTAAGTGTGTTTAGTTGTTCATACGAGTTTTTATAAAATTGTAACATATATCTTAAACAAGTAAAAGCAAATTAAGAGGATACAATAACTCTAAAAAGAAAATTAATTGTCTACATAAACGAATACAATAATCCTATACATACAAATAGAATGACTATATAAAGATATTTAATTACCTACACAAACGGATACAATAATCCTACAACTAAAACTAACGAGTAAGTACATTACAATACTATAGCAAATACAATACATCCACCAAGCTAGGCTCGAGAAACTCGATTTATGTGTATTAACCGAACCAGATTCCAACCATATAATTACATCCACGAATGCAGAAAAAATAATACATGCAAACAACTAAACAAACTTCTTCATAGAAACATAAGCACGAACAAAGTCAGAATATCTCTGTACTTGATACAAGCAACCAAACACACCCTTCCTACATCTAGTTGTCATAGATCAGCTAGTCCACTCACGGGCTCACCGTGAATTGGTTAGCCTTCATCTTTGGCTCACCCAGTCCAGGCATCTCATTCGCATGCCATCTACTCCCTCTCCCTCTCTAGTCTCTAACATGATGCAGTTCCCTCCCTCTCGTAACCAAGTCAAGGGAGTCGAGTCCCCAATACATCATCAGTTTGTGTAGGCATCTCACGTTGCTGCTCGATTCAATTCACGGGCTCCGCTACAATATCAATCTCCCATATTCCTATCACTAAGCTACAGCTTTTTCTATTCATTTGGTTGACATTTCCCCTTCGCACGATAGAATCCTATCCATGGCCAAGAAATACGGCCACGTCTTCATGATTTCCTCATCCTTCTTGCTCTCCTGCCAAGCAAACAAAAACAAAATGCTTCCTACTGTTAGATATTGAACTGCGATCTGCAGTATATTCATTTTTTTTTTCGTGCTAAGTAACAAGAGTAGCACAGCCTGCTACACTTAAGCTTCTGCGATCCAGATATAAACCCTTTAAAATCAACGGCAAGCTTATATCATGACAGGTAATGAAAGAAGAAATTGAATTTATGCCAAACTTCCTAAGGTGTCTACCTCATATTTCTGAACCAATGATGTCCATAGAGATTTGCACTGTGCCGGTGTACGATTTATTCCCTGGTTCAACATGCTACAAGAAATTTCTTCCCACAGAATCATTCTTCCTTTCACAGCCTGGAATTTCTCATTCATTTCGCCACGCATCTGTATTAAGCTCTTAATTTCCTCAGGTTTCCACTTGTTCTTTTTTGAAGATTTAACTGGAGCAGGAGCTGACTGGCTGGAGTCCTTACCCATTAGGCCGATCTTGCCGAGCTTCGGTTTGTTCCCTTGAGCTGAACCATTGACAATTCTTGCAATTTTTACAGCTGTAGGGGATTTGAATGACTCCCAAAAGTGTTCTAGTGTTTTAGGCTGATGCAAATCTGAAGAGAAGAATGCTTCACCATTGGAGCTTGTGGTTGCATCATCAGGTGTGGTTCTCACATCCTCAGGAAGGGTCTCTGTGTAACCAAGTAGTGACAGGGTCAACACATCGTATACAGGGTCAACAATAAAATGTAGAAACAATGTGCAACTACATGAATTAATGAACAGCTAACAAATCAGCATAACATGAGACACTTGATGCAGTTTTCACTGTAGGGTTATACGTTATACCTCCTTTAGACCAGTCTCAAAAGTTCCAAGGACATGCTATGCAACAACACTTTCATAGGTGCTCCCACCGTTCTCTTTAGGAACTTGGTTTTATTCTCAAATAGATGTCGTTTTAGGTTTTCTAGGTGGTGTTATCCAAAAAGCCCCTATTTAAAGCTATTGGAAGTTGGAATAGGATTGAATGAGTGTGATGGATTGGTGGATTGGGTGCAATTAATTGGAAATGAGAACAATCAAGAGATGTAGACATGTCAAAGGTGAGTGTTTATTGCCACCTTGGTGTATGTGTTGAAGGCTAAAACAACATCTAAAAAGAGCGGAGGTAGTTATTCATAAGACATAGTTGGTTAGAATACCTTCAGCCTCCACCTCTGGGTTGTCTGGGCGTGTTTTATAACTGCCTTCAAGACTCCTAGCTGGACTCCTGCTCAGATGGCTAGTAGCTGAGGATGGTCCAAAGTTTCCAGATGATTTAGCTTCGAGGTGTTCTGCAAAACCAGCTGTGGTGTTCTCCGTAGCAACTGCAATGACGTCAGGCCTCTTCCCACTATATTTCCTTACCATTTTCCTCAAGATTTCGGATACCATCCTCTCCATGTGACTAAGTGGGCAATTCAAAGGGCAGCTTGACAACGCAGCATGCGCAGCTTTGTAGAGTGCATCTAATAATCTTCCGTTATCAAGCCATAGACATCTTGTTGTAATTTTAAATTTCCCTTTCAAACCTGACTGTGCAGAAGCATGTTCCTTCTGAGGTCGGAAGATCTCCATGCTGCAAGGAACAAGTGATATATTCAGGTGCACCAAACAACAAACACTAGATACAGCTTCACCATTTCCACGATGGCAAAGTTTCACATAAAGCGTTTTCTGATTTGACTCGAGGAAAAATTCCGCTTAAGATAAACAACACAACAAATGATACAAAAGTCTGCATGAAATTACCTAACAAAAATAATGCCATCAGATGCAATTCTTAACCTCTCATCAATGCAGAGATCGGTGGATGTCCCAAAAGCCTTATCGCCATCACTATACATTAGCTGTAATATCAAATGCATCATGTTAGACCTCATAGTTGTTTAAGACAAGAAAAGTGATGGTAGAAAAATAAAAAAGTTCACCTGAAAATCCTGCTTCCCTAATGAAACAAATCCATTGGACAAAACTCTTCTGTTTCTTAGATGTGACACACCAAGCATCTCTCCGTTTTTAATTACCTGCAAGTAAAGTAAGCAATCTAAGAACCCTATGTTTGCTGACATACATGAACTTTGATATATGATGGCAATGCTAACAATACTCGGAATCTGATCAGAAAATGAGAATATTTATAGTTCTATGAAGCAAATGAGTCCCTTTTGTTAACACTTGAGAGCTAATCTCTACTACTTTAAAAAAACAAGTTGGTGATGATGGTGTGCCTGCCTTCCAGACACATCAGCCGTTGGATCTGGATCGAACAGTTGAAGTAAACCAAGCGGGGATGATGTTAGCACTATGCCATTAAAATTTTAGTTATTTACCCGCAAATGCCACTGGCTGGCCACCACACCTATTCGCTCGCTCCCCCAACTCTTGGCTCCTTCGTTTTTCTCCCAAGCCCCCTCTCGCCTGCCCCATTGAAACCTACGTGGCCACCACCCCATCCTGACACCACTAGCGGGCCCTCTCACGGGAAGCCATCGCTGCACACGACGACGTCACCACTCCATCCAAGACGTCACCCACCCCCTCTAGACGGCCTCCTGACTCCAAATCTGTAGTTGGACGTCGTCCTCGTCCACTCCATATGCGAGAGCAGAGCAGTGCCCAGTGTCTGGGGTAATAAAACCCTAAATCCCTAATCTCAATTCCTCATCTCCCAACCCCAAATTGCCAATCTCTCTCAATCCCTCTCCGTTTCTCGACTTCTCCCTGCGCTTCATCCAATCATCATCTCAGTCTGCTGGTTGGGGAACGGGGCGGCGGCGGCATGCTCACATGTGTGTGCAGCCATGAGAGCAGGCCACAGCTAGCAGGCCGCACGGTGCAACTCGAGATAGCAGGAGCCAAAAGTGGGTGGCGGATAGCACAGCAGCAAGGCATAGGCACAGAGCAGAGCACATGACAGTCAGTAAGCAAGAACAGCTCGCAGAAGCTAAATCATTTCTCTACTCTCTACTGAAATAGTGAATGAATGAACCAAATCTATTGTCCCGTATACTTGCTCGATACTTTTAATACAGGTTGAGTTGGAGAGATTTTAGAAAAGTCTGCTAGGGAATCACCTGTGTATTCGATTTGTGAAACTCAGTAAAATTACTGAAGGTTTTATTTTTTATTGTAATCTGGTATGCTTTTACTTCACACCAACAGAAATTGGTTTATATCTCTCTGAGTCATTCCTGTCTTTGATTTTAATGTTTGTGAATGGACATGCTTTTGAGTTCTAATGGAATTATTTTCATGCCCTTGTGGTCAGGGAGCAGCACCCAGCCTTGCTCATAACATAACAGAGTTCAGCAGTTCGCAATGTTCAAATTAAGCTGATGCACATCTATTATTCTTTATTATGGAAATTTTTTTGTTACTTATGATTTGTTTACTTTATCAGGGAAAAATAAGCCAGCATTATAAGTGTGGTTTGCGGTATTAGGTCCTGGTGGCACCACATCAAACATCAGTTTTCATGTTTTGAAGTAAACAAGTGCTAGCGGCTAGGAAGATAGAAATTGTGTGATTTGTAGTCAGGTTCATGGAAATCATACTGAAATGAAGTTACTAGCATTGGAATTGGGAGGCAGCCTTATTGGGAAGGAAATTCTACTCAGTGTGAACTGTGTTAGGATAATCCTTTGGGATGAGCTTCATCCAATTAGATGTTGTTAGCAGCTATAGGCTTTTAGATATTCTAATAACATCAGAAGCTGCTGGTAGCAAGAAAGAATACTAAAGGTTGTTAGCAGTTATAGGCTTTTCGGTGTTTGAATAAACATCAGAAGCTGCTGGCAACACAAAAACTCTTATGTCCAGTGTGCGTTCTATCAACCCATCTCTCGCAGGATCGATTCCAACAATTAGTATCAGAGCCGACCCTCGTGGTTACACAGGCTCGTGTGGGCCAGGGGCAAGGGCATAGGCCGCATGGTGCGTGTGGGCCTTGAGTGGTCATACGGCATGGCATAGGGCCCCACGACATGTGCCAGCACTGGACACACAGATGTGTGCTAAGAGGGAACATTCCTAGTCATTTTCCCAAATGTAAGGTATGTTTGACCAGAGCCAGGGTTGATCAATCCCGGCGATGTCGGCTCCTACGAGTGGTGCGACTCTGAGTCCTGGGTGGCACTTCAACTGCTGCAGCTCCCCATCGCCATCGCCACCGCCACGACGATTGCGACATCGAGACGTCAATCATCGATGGATGCGATGTGGTCATACAACGTGTGGTTAAGGAGGTTGGCAGCGCATTGTACCCGATCCTCACACCGAGCAACTACACTGATTGGAGCCTACTCATGAAGGTCATGCTGCAGGCTCGCGGTCTCCGGGACGCAATGGAGTTTGGCAATGCGAATTTCCAGGAAGATCGCATGGCGCTGGAGGCCATCCCTCGCGTCGTGCCCTAGGAGATGATCGGCATGCTCGCTATCAAAACAAGCGTCAAGCAAGCCTAGGACGCCATCACATCGATGTGCATCGGCGACAATCATGTCCGCAAGGCCTCAACGCAACAACTACGGAAGGAATTCGAGGCAATTTCCTTCCATGACAGGGAGATGATCGACGATTTCGCAATGCGTCTCTCCAGCCTCGTCAACAACCTTGCTCACGCTAGAGGAAGTGACTAGAAGGCTAAAGGCAGTAGAGTATTGTCTCTCCGTCCTCGTCGCCAACCTCGCAATGTCGGAGAAACAATGAAAGAACAGAAGGTGGTAGAAAGATATATGCGAGTAGTCACCAAGAGATTTTCGCAGATTGCTCTGTCCATTGAGACTCTTCTCGATCTCTGAACGCTCACGCTGGAGTAAGTGAATAGGAGGCTAAAGGCGATGGAGAATCGTCTCAATCCAGAAGAATCCCCTACAGTCGGTGGAAAGCTCCTCACCGGGGGGGGGGAATGGCTCGCGCACATGAAGGAGCGAAAGCAAGGCAAAGGGTCCTCAAGCAACGACAATGCCGTCGTCGTGCGCGCGCATCGCGGAAGAAAGAGGGAGGCGGCAGCTCTGATGGCAAGGAGGTCGCACGCGATCTCTCCCACGACAAGTGTCGCAATTGCAGACGCTATGGCCACTAGGCCAAGAACTGCAGATCACCCAAGGAGTAGGCCTATATTGGCCCAGGCTGAGGAAGAAGACGAGCCTACACTCCTGATGGCACAGGTGTGCGCTCTAAGTGATGCGCAGGAGCCATCGCCAAACCACGTCCACCTCGATGAGCACCACGCGTAAATCCACCTTGGTGCCAGCGACGACGACGACCACTTGGAGGGTTGGTACTTCAACACCGGTGCCACCAACCACATTACGGGTCGCCACTGTCTTCGCGAAGCTCGATTGGTTACTGTTGCGAATAGTAAGTCGGTTACTGTTGCGGATAGTAAGTCGATTACTGTTGCGAACAGCACCTCGAGGTGTGGTCAGCTCCATCCATTTCGGAGATGTCTTGGTGGTCGATATCCGCAGCTGTGGTACCATCCTGTTCACTGGGAAGAACAGAGAGCACAAGACGCTCTCTAGCATCTACTTCATCCCACGGCTGAAGAACAACATCATCAGCGTGGGCCAGCTGGACGAGGGCGACTCCAAGGTGTTGATCGAGGCTGACTTCTTGCGATCAAGGCGATCCAGGCGGAGGCAGAGGTGGAGCGATCGGAAGCTTCACATCCTCCGCACCGACGAAGGTGGCGAATTCATGCCCATTGAATTCTCGCGCCACTGCGCGGATCGCGGCGTCCAGCGACACTTCTCCACGTCGTACAGCTCAGAGCAGAACGGCATGGAGAGGCATAATCACTCAATCGTTCACCCCCATCTTCCTGCTCAATCACGCACCGACGAAGTGCCTGGATGGCATGACGCCGTTCGAGGTGTGGCACGGCCGAAAGCCGACGGTGAACTTCTTGCGCACCTTCGGCTGTCTGGCGTACGTAAAGGAGGCGCGACCGCATCTGCGGAAGCTTGATGACAAAAGCACCCTGTGTCTTCATTGGCTATGAACGTGACGCAAAGGTGTACCACCTCTACGACCCAAGCACCAAGCGCATCCGCGTGTCACAAGATATGATCTTCGACGAGGACGCCGGATGGAGCTAGGAGGTGAATGCAGCTGGGAGTGTGGCTCCGTCAAGTGACTTCGTCGTGGAGTTCATGGTGAGTCAAGTCCAACTCCCGATGGCTAACGGGCCCACCTCAGCTGAGGAACACCCGGCAGTTCGCAATCGCCACCGCATCCCAGGGTTCGTGGAAGCGGCGCTAGCGGAAGTGGCGTCGGCGATAGCATCGACCTGGTGGTACGGCGAGTGGTGAAGGAGATTGGCGGATCGACTGCGTACTCAACGCTTACCAATTATGCTAACTGGTCCCTCATGATGAAGGTCATGTTGCAAGCGCGAGGCCTATGGGACGCAGTCAAGCACAGCATCGAGGAGAACGGGACATGGACGCTAGTGGAGCTGTCGTGTGGACACCGCCCAATCAGCCTCAAATGGGTGTTCAAACTCAAGAAAGACGAAGTCAGGGCTGTGATCATGCACAAAGCCCGCCTCGTTGCCAAGGGCTATGTGCAGCAGTCGGGCGTGGACTTCGACGAGGTATTCACACATGGATGTGAAATCCATGCTGGAGTCCATGGGGAGTCCATGCGCCCGCTGCTGGCGCTAGCTGCCTAAGAGGAATGGCCGGTCCATCACATGGATGTGAAATCGGCATTTCTCAACAGCAAACTGGAGGAAGAAGTGTATGTTGCACAGTTGTCGGGGTTCGTCATCGCTGGAGAATAGCACAAGGTCATGTGGCTATGGAAAGCTCTACGATCTGCGACCAGCACCGCGCGCATGGAACGCGGTAGCAACACGCCGTTGCTCCTTAGGGTCTACATGGATGATCTGATCATCACGGGATCGACAAAGGAGGGACGGCTGGTCGGCTACACACAAGGCTTAGGGGGAATATTGTTAGGATAATCCTTGTGTAACAGTATGTCAGTATTGTTTGCAACAGTATGTCGGCTACTGTAGTAGAAGTATCTCGACTATGTCGGTTCGGTTGCAACCAACGTATTGTAGCAACAGTAGGCTGCTTGGAGCCTATACATTGGGGCTGCCCCGCCCCCCTGCACGTAGAGTGCACCGAATGGAAGCTCGGGATGAGCTTCATCCAATTAGAGGTTGTTAGTAGCAATAGTCTTTTGGATGTTCTAATAACATCAGAAGCTACTGGCAGCAAGAATACTAGAGGTTGTTAGCAGCTATAGACTTTAGGTGTTTGAATAAACATTAGAAGCTGATGACAGCACGAAAACTCCTATGTCCAGTGTATGCTCGCGTGTGTGTTCTATCAACCCACCTCTCGTAGGATCGATTCCAACAAACTAAGCTATACAAATTTCTCGTTGGAGTTAAATTGCAAGTGCCAGCTTGTGCTCTTTTTGTTGGTCATTTCATCAACCAACACAAGCTTGGGTTCTTTTTTTTTCGTGGCAGCACATAGGCAATTTGACTAGTCTAAAAGAAAAAGACCCACATTTCTTTCTGTATGAGCAAATATATTAAAAAGCTAAAACGGTAGAAAAATGCAGCTCTGATTGGTTTATGTTTTTGGTGAAGAATAGTTAGATCTCATTTTAGTGTGTACAGGCAATTTCAGATCATCAAGGGTAATTAAAAAGAGCAAAGACTACAGAAATACTGTTTGCTGAAATACCATAGCCCTTGCTACTGAGAACTTTTGACATATTCACCCCCTTAGCATACAGATCCATAGCACCAAGATACTGAATCATGTAAAAGAGATTACTTACAGTAGTGTGCCTTATGCCAGTTGATCTTCCAAGTAACTCATGTTCTTTAAGAAACAAGAGTTCTCCATGAACCGGCAAGAAATGCTGCGGTTTAACAATCTGAAGAACTTCCTCCTGCAAAAAAAAAAAGCATGTCATCTCATCTCAAGGCAACATCGCAATGCCATTATAAAGGGGATTGGGGACACTAGTGCTAATAAGCTACTGGGACATCAGATCACATGCACATCAAAGAACACAAACCAGTACAGGATAAAGAAAACTTACCAGCTCATCGCGGTAGGCATGCCCAGTGGTATGGAGGCCAGAGTCTTTACCCATAATGATTTTTGGGCCAAGATCAGTGAGGCGGTTCATCATCTTCATTACCCGTGTCTCATTTCCAGGAATAACCTGAAAAGAAAAGTATATGCATAATGAGATAATTTGCGATGCTATTCTCAAAAGAAAAGCCTTTTTTTTTGTAAGAAAGCTCTAGCACTCTGGAATGATTATGAAGATTTAGAAACAAATTACCGAACTATTACATCTAAGACCTGCAATCTTAAACAATACTCAGAAGGTAGAATATTTTGAAATGTTTTTCCAGGTACTTGTGGACTAGAAAGAAACAACAAACAGAAGGTTGATTATTTCCAATGTTTTCCACTAATGCATTTGGCGCCCTTCCAGGTATCTTGACTAAAAGCAAATAGTTTTTAGGGCATGTTTGTTTTTGTTGTGGCTTTCCCAGAAGCTCATTCTGGATTGCAGCTTTGGAGAAGCTGATTCTCCAAACTTGTGGTTATTTGTAAATTGGAATCCTACCTTTTGAATGGATTTTGATGTGGAGGGTGTAATGTCTGTTCCTTTTTTTTAGAATAACGGAGGGGGAAACCCACCTAATTTTTTTGGAATGTCCAGGATTAAACCCGGAGGTGAAGCGCCTGGGTTGCGATCCCAGGGATCAAACCTAGATGGGCTGGGTAAGCAGCATCGCTCCAAGCCACCTGAGCTATGCTCGGTCTTAATACCTCTAGTTTTGGCAACCTCAGAACATTATCCCTCAGTCCCTCAGAATCCACAGAAGCACCTCCAAGGCAGATTGTGGATTCTAGTGGAAGAGGTAGCTTTTGATCCTGAGAATTGAATCCTAGAATCAGACTGTTCATTTTAGCTTTGGCAGTTTGGCTTTTGGGTGCAAAAATCAGAATCAGAAGCTAAAACGAACAGGCCCTTAATTTGTACAAGACTTCAAATACTGAAAGAAACAATTTTCTTCATTACATAAGTGACTCCTGTTCAAGACAACTGCCAGCATCAAAAGCACACACTGACGTGAGTATGTAACTAATATTGAACAAGCATGGATAGTTAACATATATGACTAGTCTCAAAGGTTCTGAAAGCAGTATCGAGGAAAATAAAGTGAAGAGGTAATAGCAATACCTTAGCTGAATAAAGAAGGACGTCCTCTTTGGATAGTTTAAGAGCATGGCTTCCCCCATAAGATGCAAGATTTAGGGCTGCACGTGGCTCTCCCTGGTAAAATTTTATACAGAGATGCAAGAATTGTAAGGTGGTGGATGAGAAGTAGAATCTTTAGGTCTCTTGGCCTGCAAGTCTTACTTGTGAACCTGTAGTGACGACTAAAAGATCTTTCGGGGCATAGGCATCCATGTCCTCTGCCTTGACCTGCAGCATTTTTTACTGTGCAATTAGGAAGACTAAACTCTGTGACATCATCACACGTAACATCAACAGATTGTACCGACAGAGACATCACGTGGTATATCTATATTTATTAACTAAAGGGAAAACATAGCAATAACTGAAAATAAGCCAACCATCAAGTCAGTGAATTAATCATAATCATTAAAGCACCTAAGCATTTGCCCGCACCAACTGAGATTATAGTTGTTTCACTGTATATTTACATGTCTGTAAGCTCAAGTCCCCTCAGCAGAAACCCATACGCTCTTTTAGTTGCACTTTGTCCAAGACAAAGTGCATGCTAGTTAGCATGGTTATGAAAACAAAATTTGGTGGATATATTTTTTTTTTGCCAGGACAACTAAGGATTTGCCAGACATTAACAAATATGGAAACAGTGTACAAAGGTTAAGGCAAAAAAAGAAGCTGTTCACCTGGATAGAACACAATCAAGTATCAAGCTATTCTACAAGCTGCAAGAACTGCTGCAACTAGCACTCAACCATGTGAATGTGATGGGCTGAAAAATCTGTGGTTCCTAATGGAATATGTAGCAAAACTACTTTTCTACCAGCTGCTACTAACTCGGCAAGTAGCACTCAAGCTCCCTCAGTACACCCACAGGAGCTTCGTATATTATTTTCTTTATGAAGTATGAAAAGGTTGGAGGCAAGGTAGATAGCTGAGGCTAATAAAAGGAGTGGAAAAAAACTGTTCTCACAAAGGATGTCAGCTTACTCAATAACAGAAAATCGATTGCATAGATCACCAGAAAGGAAAAAGACTGTTTAAAAAATGCATCATTCACAACGATCATTGTAGCTATCAACACAAAGCATATGTAACTAATCTAATAAAGTTGCTGCATACCAAGGTTGATGGATCCAGCGGTGCCTTTCCATCCTTGAAAGCAGCTTCAAGGTATGTCCTGAGTGACATTCCAACAAATACCTGTTCCAGTTCAGCGAAAATACAAACTAGTGAAACATCATCCAAAATGGAACAAGGTAGAAAAATGTTATCTGTAAAATAACGACTTTAAAAGATTACCAGCTTTCGACCAGTGAAGTCTGCAGCGGCTTTGATGCTCCCAATGCGATGTATGTTTGAAGCAAATTGTGTTGTAATTACTCTTCCTTTTGCTTCTGAAATATGTCGCAACAACGAACCAGCAACAACAGATTCGCTGATTGATCTTCCAGGGGATAGAACATTTGTTGAGTCGCTCATCATCTTGGATGGAAGAGAAACAAAAGAAGAAAAGGAAAGAAATACTGTTAGGAACACATCAACAAAGAGCTTCTCGTATCGGTATTTCCTAATTTTAATGCATGCATAGCTGCATCAACGCAATTCTGAAACCATATGGGTGCAGTCTAGGTCAATGACCTTAACCACTAAAAAAAGAAAAAAAAAATGGTCCAGATGGATAGAATATTGGATCAACTTACAAGAGTAACACCTTCTTTGGAGAGCTCCTCCAAAGCTTGTCGGTCAAAAATTTTTCCATCCACTGGTGATTCATCAATCTTCCATCGAAAAATAAGTTATAAAAAAGTCACAATTAGATATTTAAGTTCAATAAAATAGTCACAATCAGATAGAATCAAGTATGCACTTATTGCTGATATAACTTACTTTCCAGTCACCAGTGTGGAAAATTGTACCATCACCGCAGCGAAGCACTAAGCCGCAGCAGTCAGGAATTGAATGAGTTACACGAATAGGTTCCGCTTCAAATGGTCCAGCCTGAAATCTCTTTTTAACTCTAAAAACCTTAAGCCTGGATGAGAGGAAAATCCCAAACTCCTTCAAACGCTTCTTTATTAGCTGCCGAATATGAATAAAGGCATCTCAGAATTTTGAAGATGTGGCAAAAAATTTATACAGGTTGTACTTATGCTACACTCAACAATACAAAACAGAAATGATGCATGTATCAATCAAAACAATTTCACTATTACCTCCATAGTAAAAGATGATGCATAAATCGGTGTTGTTGAATCCAGTGCTGGGATGACCTATAAACAGTAAAGGTGAAGGGAAATATGAGCATATGGTAGTTCCAAATATGGATAGAGATTCAGATTGGTAGATGAGAAAGTTCAGATACATAACATCCAGACAATATGTAAACCAGTGCAGATGAAAAGGAAGATAGGGATTGTAGAAACAACAGTATACAGATGATGAGCTAACTATATGACAAGCGTTGATTCAGTCGTGCATACTTTAAGTCTGTTTTACTCGGACAAGCCTTGTCCAAAGTGACTTAAGTACATCTAACAGACCACAGAAAGATTAAGGACATCACTAAACAGAACAATATGATTTCGAATACCAGATATGCCTTTTAAAACTCAGATAATTCATGATGAGTAAATTTCACATAATTACAACTACTTTAGCATAATACCTAGAGAACTACAATTTCTCTAATCTATTTCACAGAACTACACCTACAACTACACTGAGTATTACAATTATGTCACACATAATTTCCGATGTGAAAAGTACAAAAAAAAATTGGCATACTAGTGGCCAAAGTTTCTAAAGTTTGATGCAAGTATTCTTAAGTGGCATCAATTCAGGGGACAACAAGAGAACTTTCTAATCTAGCTCTGGGTATTATCACCATTTTAAAGCTCTTGATCACTATATCTTATTCTCATGGGTTATGTATTATAACCTTGTCAAACTGGAAAAAAAATACCAGTCCATTTGTTTTAAATTTTAATAAATCACACTAAGAGTAAACAAAAGGACCTGCAGTGCTAGGTATCGAAATAACCAGCCTGTACAAAAAAAATCAGCAAGGCATAATTCTCCTTTGCTCTCTTTAGACTCTGGAATGATCTGCGACTCCAATAACGATACAAGATTGTTGGTTTACATATGACTAAACTGCGCAGCAGATCATAGTCAAATGAACATTATGAATTTGAATGGCATATTCAAGTAACAGGAGAATTATTTACCCAAGGCAACGCACCGATGTGATCTTCATGACCATGTGTTATGATGACTGCTTCAATTTTGTGACTCCATTTCTTGATGAATGTAGTGTCTGGGATAATCTTTTGCACACCAAACTCATCATAGCTGACAGAAGTTTGAGTGCAATCTATTTCAGTGAAAATTCAGCATATTTGTGAGCAGAAAATTCATACAGAATACATGGAGAATGTGCAGAAAATGCCAAGTCTTTATGTGTCAATGTGACATATTACAAGAGAAATAATTATTTATCCAAGCACGCACTCATATGTATGATTTCCTATAAAATATATACGGGAACCTTGCTAAAGTGTACATGCAGAATGTGCAGAAAATGCTAAGTAACTATGTCGCAGTGTTGATTGATTACAAGAAGGCTAATTATTTATCAAGCTTCGTACTTGTATTTTGTATATATGTAGTATTAAAAAAAGCACATAGGTACAGATGAAAAAAGAATGACAGGAAACCAACTGTAGTGTAAGCAATAGCAAGCTACGGAAACGGAATACGTACTCTGGGAACATAACCCCTGCATCAATCAAGATATATCGATCATAGTTCCCCACGAGCATGCAATTCATGCCGATTTCCCCAAGTCCACCAATCGGGAGCACTCGGAGAGGTGGACCATCCAACCCTTCATAGAACTGCTCCATCTTTCGCTTGACTGAATCTTCCAAGCTCTTAGTGGCACCCTCAGTTCTCCTCAACCTTCTACGGGGTGTTCTAGACTCCTGAGGCCCTGCAAACATAAGGAGGGAATGCCCTTGGCTTGAGAGTGTCTATGTGGAGACGAATTTTTCCAAGTCTTGTAAACGGCTGAATCGCAATACCGTGTAGGTGTTACCACCCAACGATATTGTGTTAAAGAAATAAAAATCGAAATGCTTATACTAGCAGTACTGGTTTAGGGTGCGACAACCCAGCTGCCGGCGAGCTCCGGAATCGCACGTAGGTAGTTGAGTTTGGAATGAGAAGAAGCACAAGTTCGACATGGGGATGGGGAGTTTCCAGATAGGGTTGTCCATTTCAGCACATTTACGAAAAGCAGCGGAGGTAAGACGAAGGAGGGGGTAGACGTAGGTACCTTTCCCGGAGGAAGTTGCCACCGCGCAGCATGAGATGGAGGCGGAGGCGGAGCGGCGGCGAGCGAGGCCGCAGGGGCAGAGAGACGAGAGAGAGGCGAGCGCCACCATGGCGGCGGCGGTGGGAAGAGAGGGGAAGGGATAGAGGGAGAAGCGGAGAGCGAGCGGAGGGAGGGAAGTGAAGATAACGGGGGAGTCGGCCTGGGCAAGGAAAAGATTTTTCTTCGAGTTTCGGATTGGGCAGGCAGCTTGGCCCAAAATATCTCGTCACGCTCGTATTGATATTTTTCCTTGTTATCTTATCTTATCTCCTTCATTTATAAGTGAAATTTGTACTACCTATTACGTACCTCTCATCCATTTTATAGGTATATATATATATATATAAAGCAGGGGAAATATCGTGTGGAAAACTAATAATCCATTGAAATCATGAAACCATTCCACAAACCATGTGTATAAGTTCAAAAACATATCTCAAAATATTACCATGTGTAGTATTCTACAATCATGTACAGTTGTGTGAATGAACTTGATTTTCAATTGGAAGATATGAAATTGGCAAACTACGAATATATATGAGCAGTGACGAACATTATCCATGTTGAAGTTTGTCTTTTTCATACTTTTTAACTGAAAAATGAGATTGATTTAAAATCTGCACGGTTGTAGGATATAACCACCTCTAGATGTGGTAGTTTTTTTTTTTTTTTTGCGAAACTAGATGTGGTAGTTGTTGAAGAACTTCAAAACTTTTATCATGGTGGAGCTCTTTTAGTGTGTGATTTGTTTCATCTCTATACATTTTGTTTATTGTCAATTTCGTATCTTCCGCATGAAATTGAGTTAGATGTTCAAATCTTATATGGCTGTAGAATATCACCTCCCATAGGTTTGGTATTTTTTCAGAATCTCTTGAAACTTCTAAAAACAATTTTACCATGATTTCACCTGATATTTTTCTTATAGCAAGGAAAATATGTTCATTTCTTCTTATCTTTCTTCCAGTCTCAAGTGGGCGAATCACATGAAATTTAGCGTATAGTTGCAAATGTGAACATTCTTTATTTGCAGCTTTGGATCTTGAGTTATGGTCAAATGATTGAGTATATCCCCCTGTAACTTGAAGGGATCATAGAAATCCATATTCTCATATCCAATCATGACTAAAGTTGGCTCCTTTTCCCTCCAAAGCATCAAAAGCCTATCCGGAACACAAGAAAAATATAGTAACCTTAAAGAAATTAGATTCTATGAAAAAATATTTCCCATACGAAGAATTTTAGAACAATTAATAATGGTGTCTAGCTTTACTGAAAATTTTCTTTGTATCACTCCATCTCTTTAAATCTATGTGTTATTTTGTGTGCATTCCATCTAAATTTCATTTTTTACACAAGTTTTTTCATGTTCCATCTAAATTATCATTACTGCAAGTTTCTTGTGTGTTGTAATCCTCACTTCTGCACTAAATTACATCACTGCCGAAATCTTGTGTTTTGCCCTACCAGTGTTTTCTATTGGTGTATTCCAAAGGCGCTAGAGCTTTTATTTTATTTATTTTAAGCCGAAGGGGTAGAAGTGCTTGTGGACTTGTGGATTACAATGGAAATTCGAAGCATCTTAATTTTCTTAACATCTTTCAAGCATGAATTTGTCACGATACCTTTATTTAAGCATCTGCATATCTTATCAAAAACCTGTAAGAGACTTGTATGTCTTGCTATCAGAAGAAATAGACAATGCTTTTGACACATCCTAGCCCCATTCTGCTAGGCTCACCGGTCACTAGGAGTTTGACGAAGAACAAACACTAAAAGCAAAGAAGTCTCAAGAACAATAATCAACGTAAGGCCCAAAGGTGCCTCTAAGGGCTGCCCGAGGAGAGATAATGTGGGGCATCTATTCGCTTAACTAAGGTCGTCTATAAAATATTTATCATGTCACATAGAAGCTAACCAAGGGATAACTTAAAAAATACTATAGCTTACGTAGAGACAAACTTAAAAGACAATTTACTGAAGAGGTTCATTAGGATTGTTGCTAACTTAGATATAGGTTTATAGACAACACCATTGTATATGCTTAAGAAGCTAAGAAAACACCTAAAACTAAACAAAATAGCCTATTCATGACAACATTTTCTGCAAGATAATTTCAGAGTGTATCTTATCAGAATTGATTTGGATGACTACTCCACTTTTCTGTATTAGCATGATGCTAAATAACCCTATGTATTCATGTGTTGTGCTATTAATTTGGAGCTCTTTCCTTATGCTTATACCAACTCTCCAAATTATCCTTCGTATCACCAGCCAAGTGAACACTTAGTATTTCATGAATACCCTCATTTTTTGATAGAATTTGAAGGAAGAATTACCAACAAGTGCATGCACATACTTATTTCCAAGTACACGCAGGCAACTGATAGTGAAGTTGCAAACAGGTAGCAAATCATTGAGGTAGTGTTAGAGTTATGGATTCAGGTAGGGGTTCTCTCTCCTCCATTGTAGTAAGATTGTAGGAGTTTAACGGCGGCAGTGAGAGTCGCAGGGCCAGAGAAAGGCAGTTGCACCGTGAGAGTGTCATGTGCCGCCAATGGTGGTGATGAAAGCGATTACGTACGTAGGCGGACGAGAAATACTCCCTGTGCTCTTGTATGTGTACGCCATCCTTTGCAGGGCAAATTTTGTATTTTAGACAACATACGGTACCGTATTTACGAAAATAGACAACAGTTTAGCATATTTACAAATTTAGCACTCGTATTCGGAAACTCAGTTACCGAATACTCGATTTTGGAACCTCAGAATCCGAAAACAGCCCGGACCCACTGTTTTCGGCAACTCAGTTACCGAATACGGTACTGTTCACCGTATTCGGCAACTCAGTTACCGGAAACACAGTAAACAGTGCCGTATTCGACAACTGAATTACCGAAAACACTGTTTACAGTGCCGTATTCGGCAACTGAGTTGCCGAATACGGCCTCGCCGGGACGAGTGGCAGCGCTACAGTAAAGAAGCTAGCAAGCTAGCGTCTGAGCTAGGAAGGCATAGAAATGCCGGTTTTTTTATTTAATTCGCGAATTTTTTTGGAGTACAAAAATAGTCCAAAAATTCTAAACGTTTTCATGAGCAAATTAGAGATCACTAGCAACCCATTTTAATTAGTTTGGTCCAAAAAGCCTGAGCCAATATTTAATTAGAATTATCCTAATAAACCAACTTTTATAAACTCTAGCAAATTTTAATACCTCAAATAAATTCACAAAAATCTAGAAAAATTCACTAATATTCTTCTAATGTGGTGTAATAATTTATAAAAATATTTTCAACCCTATGTTATTTGGTGAAAAAATGAGTTCCTTTGTAATGATCTATTTATATGCATTTTCATCATTTCATGTGATATTCGCTTTTTAATTCAATTTGAATAAAAAAAATTCAAATATACACAATACCTTGGTTTTCAGATTAATTCAAAAATGCTCAATATAATATGTTGCTCAATATAATATAAAATTGAATTAAAAAGCGAATATCACATGAAATGATGAAAATGCATATAAATAGATCATTACAAAGGAACTCATTTTTTCACCAAATAACATAGGGTTGAAACTATTTTTATAAATTATTACACCACATTAGAAGAATATTAGTGAATTTTTCTAGATTTTTGTGAATTTATTTGAGGTATTAAAATTTGCTAGAGTTTATAAAAGTTGGTTTATTAGGATAATTCTAATTAAATATTGGCTCAGGCTTTTTGGACCAAACTAATTAAAATGGGTTGTTAGTGATCTCTAATTTGCTCATGAAAACGTTTAGAATTTTTGGACTATTTTTGTACTCCAAAAAAATTCGCGAATTAAATAAAAAAACCGGCATTTCTATACCTTCCTAGCTCAGACGCTAGCTTGCTAGCTTCTTTACTGTAGCGCTGCCACTCGTCCCGGCGCGGCAGACTGGACAGGCCGTATTCGGCAAGTCAGTTGCCGAATACGGCACTGTTTACTGTGTTTTCGGTAATTCAGTTGTCGAATACGGCACTGTTTACTGTGTTTTCGGTAACTGAGTTGCTGAATACGGTGAACAGTACCGTATTCGGTAACTGAGTTGTTGAAAACAGTGGGTCCGGGCTGTTTTCGGATTTTGAGGTTCCAAAATCGAGTATTCGGTAACTGAGGTTCCGAATACGAGTGCTAAATTTATAAATACGCTAAACTGTTATCTATTTTCGTAAATACGGTACCGTATGTTATCTAAAATACAAAATTTGTAAATGCCTCCTTTGCAGCACAACCGAACTAAGGGGGGCGTTTGGTTGGTACTCCAATCAGGCCCACCAATTTTTCTTTGTGCTCCCTAAGTTATTAGTTGTTGTTTAGATGGACTTTAACTTTTGATAAGCCTAGACATGTCTGAGCATTTCTACTGTTGACGTGGGCAAGAATCAGGGCGATCAAAACGCTCGCCCGCAATTTGGCTGCCCACCCGATGGAAGCCAAAGCTACGTGGCAGCAATTCAGTTTTGTACGGATTCCAAACTTATATATTAACAAGTTTTATTTTGTATATTTTTTAAACAGTATATCCAAATTAGGATACGTTTACACTGTAATATTTCTTACAATTAAAACTTCAAAATAAAATCTCACTTGGTATGTTTCCTTAGGAAAAAAACAATGATATATAGGTGTCACATGTCAAGGATATAATTTTGGTAATGACTAGCAAAGCTAAAATCCAAATAACATTTTTTTCTTCTGCGTTTTGGCATTGCTCGTGAATTGACAAGGTTGCAATCAAACATTGTTTTTTTTTTCATCCGTATTTTAGCATTGCTCATATTTTGGTGGCATCAAAATTTTGATGGGGCTAGTTAGGGTTCAAACCAAACTAGCCCTAAATTCGATTGCGTCACAGCCGTGTAAAGGAAGACCTTGTGGGTTGAGCTAGCTGAGATACGGATGTCCACATCCATATGTTGACATCATTGATTAATTTTTTGCTGCCTTTGATCATCTATTCATCACAACCACCCAATACGGAACCGAACGGTTGAGATTAGAGACAAGCCCCGGTGGAGAATACATGACCAAGTAGCAGGCAGGAGAACATGGAACCAATGGATGTGAAGAATGAACGAACCAATGAAACTAGTATACATGAAACAATCACCAATCATCATCTCCTTCGTTTACAAGTAATAACAGAGCACAAAGAATTAAAAAATATAACAAGGAACGAGAGAAGATTAGCAGCCTCCACCTACCTACAGTTGACGATTTCATTAACACACAGGAAACTTGAGAACGAAAATTCCTACTCTGATGAATTAATTAATCAATCAGTTGCTACCATAGGCCAAGGCCAACTTGCTCTCACCTCCTGACCCTGCTTGTACGAGAAAATATCTAACAATGGACTATTTGTTCCAATAAAATCGAAAAAAAATAAACAAATCTAGCCACCGCTTCATCTCAGCACCTGCTTGATTCCAGCTCAACACCCCAAATGAAGTACCAAGATGGTAAAAGCGATCACAGGAAATTAACCGCGTTGTTAGGACACGGATGCTTTTGATTTCTCGCGTTGCACCGCACCGGACGGCAAAGAAGTAATTAATCAAATCAAATCAGCAGAAGGGGTGTACGGTAGGGTTGATCAGATTTACAGGTCTGGGAAGTTGCTGAAGAACTCGAGCACGGAGAAGGTGGCCGGCGACGGCATGGTGGGCGTGGCCAGCAGCAGGCTGCTGCACGGGCTCGGCGCGAACGGCGCCTCCAGCCCGGCTGCCGCGCGGGCAGCACCGGCAGAGGGGAGGAACGGGCTCAGCTCGCCTAGCCAGGAGAGGCAGCTCGGGTCGAACGGCAGCGGCGAGAACAGCCCTGTGGACGCGGCCGGCGGGAGCGCCGCAGGCGAGAGGATCCCCGGCCGTACCGACGGCGGGCCGAGAACCGCCGCGAAGCTGTCCATGTCCGCCGCAAAGGACGTGGAGTAGTCGTCGGCGAAGTAGGAGGGCGCCGGCGCAGGAGGCAGCGGCCGGACGGACCTCTCGATGGCGGCCAGCCTCGCGGCCGGGGAGAGCGCCGCGGTGGGCGAGAGCAGGAACTCCCGCGGCTGGAACTCCAACGGCACCGGCGGCGCAGTGGACGGCCCTGCCCCCGCCGCCGCGTCGAATTGCGCCGGGGCAGCGGAGGCGCCCGCGCCCGGCCCGGTGAGGCGCTGGACGAGCGCCATGAAGTCCCCCGGCTTGGTGTGGATGACCTTGGGCGAGGCGTCGTAGATGATGACGGGCGCCCGCGCCTGCTGCTGCTGGTGGTGGTGCTGCTGCTGCTGCTGCGAGGCCGGCTGCAGGTGGTGGTGTCTTGGATGCGGCGCGACGGGCGGCTTCCTGACCTTGTGGGAGTCCTTGCTGACGGCGAGCGGCGGCGGGCGTGGGCCCTGCAGCTGCCGGCTGCGCGGCGACGACCGGTCCGACGAGGCGTCCATGTACCAATCGCAGCAGACAGCAGGTGCAGGAAGGTCGGGGAAGACGACGAGTCGGGGACTCGGGGTAGCTCGCGAGCCGTACAAGGCTTTGTAGCCGCAGGCAGAGGGGGAGCGTGGAAACGGAATGGAATGGTTCAACGCGAGGAAGAGGAGGCCTGCAAGTGCACGGCGCTGTTGACGAGGGAAGGAGAAGTCCACGAGCTAGGCTAAGTCTCGCTTTATCATGGAGACCGGGAGAGGTGCTGCTCCCTTTTGATTGGATAATCTGGTTTCCATACCTTTTTATATCATGTCTTCACATCTTATCTTTTTTTACATTTTGCTCTCGCTCCTGGCCCAAAGCGCATCTGCGGCCTATGCCCATTCACCTATACGGGCAGTGCCCATCTTGTCCTTCTCTATATTCTGCCCTCTCTCGTTCAAAGCCCATCTACGGTCCATACGCACCCACTTGTACTGGCAGTGCCTCGAGTGCCACCCACTCATATCTGCCTCTGCAGTTGTCACCACCTCCTCGGCATCAGCCGCTGGCACACCACCTCTAGAAGCAGAGATCCACCATGTGGCTCATCACCAAGTACAGGTGGTCCCTGGTGCCGCACGTGCCCACGACGCACCTGATGCTCGGACGGCCCCTTTCGCGTCGATCTCCCACCTCGTCATCCTCGCAGGCATGCTCTCCCTCCCCTCTACAGTCTCCCCTACCGCCTGCTGCAACAACAGCTTCTCCTTCTCTTACCCATCCGCCTCCCTTGGGGCTGCCTCCGTCTACTATTGCCCCCTTGACTTTGACCCAACCACACTCGGCCGCAAGATCTAAGTCCTCGCATGGAACTATCTCCCCTCCGTCCGCCTCCACACCGCCGCTGGCGTGCTCGAGGTGGTCCGCTAGTGCCTTGCGTGTCAGAATAATTCTTGAGCGCTTAGTGTGCATATGTTGTTTTAGCTTTTAGTTTGTTTAGTGCAGGACCATGTCTGTCGGTTGTGCGTGTCTGTAGCTCGAGGTGTGCATGTTCACGTCAGAGCGAGTCTTTAGCTTGTGCATTGTGCAGTATGCCTTGACGTGTGGGATGGCGCACGAACTGGAGGACGTGCCTGCTACACCTTTGGCATCCCCACCTGCCACGCCTACTGCACTGGGCATCATGACGTTGCCTCCTGCTGCAACACCTATAGTCTAGTATGTGTCGCCACCAACTGAATTGGGATATGAGCTGGATGCCAACCATGATGATGAGGCGTCGCTGCGGTTTCATGACGTGGATAACATCATCGGGCCAACGACACCGCCTGGGTATGCACTGCGTGAGCTGGAGTTCGGCGAGCTGCACACAGTGAGCGAGGAGGAGCCTGCATCGCTGGCAGAAGCGGAGCGACAACCCTGTTGGCGCAGGGCGATGGAGGAGGAGCTACAGTCGATTGAAGAGAACCACACCTGGACACTCATTGAACTCCCACAAGGCTGGCATGCGATCGGCCTCAAATAGGTGTTCAAGGTGAAGCGGGACGAGCACGACAGTGTTGCAAGGCATAAGGTACGATTCATTGTGAGGGGCTACGCACAACCCCACGACATAGACTACGACGAGGTCTTTGCTTCGGTGGCGCACATGGAGACGGTGAGTCTGAAAGTGCATCTAGGTGAATAGGGACTAACAATGGTGTTAAGTTTATTAGTCGGTTGTTCTATAGGTAATGCATTGTGAGCTATGCATGAGCTCTAGGTGAATAGAGAGATTGAAAATGCATCAAAATGAATGAGCTTTAAGTGATGCTCAGGTAAGTGATGATAATACTTATAGACTAATAATTGTGTTAAGAATTGTTATTAGGTTATTCCATAGGAGATACATAAGTGATGAATCATGAATTTCTTGAGAAATGTCATGAGAATAAAAGAAATGCATCGTTGTCATTGAGCTCTTAGTGATGCTCATAAGGAGAAGGAAAAGCTCAATAAGATTGGCAATAAATTTGAAGACTAAGTTACTTGTGGAGATCAAGTAACTAAAGGTTCTATATGAAGATTGACAATATGAATGAAAGCTAATAAGTTACATGTGGAGATTAAGTAACTTAAGCTACAAAAGTTATCAATTAGATTTTATGGACTAACCCATGTGTTTTGTGCTTGAAAGTGAGATGAGGGTTAGGATCCATAAGAAGGTATAAGTTGAATTGAAATCATATATGCCAAGAGTGAAGAACAAGAGTGGACTCCATATTTGCTAAAGTGAATTTCTTGAAGATGTTGAATACAAAGTGGTTTTCTATGGCAAGACGGTGAAGAGCAAGCAAGACTCGGCTGCGATGGACCATCCGGTGGTGAAGGACAAGTAAATAGCTTGGCACCGAAGGACCAAGGCGGTGGTGAAGAGCGAGTGAAGGCTTTGCGCCAATGGACCGTGTGATGCCATGGAAAACTATGAGTGATTCACATCAATCATATGAAGAATCAAGTAGAGATGGAGTGAAGAATATATGAAAGTTGGTAACCCTCAAGGTTTGAACGAAAGAAGCGATACTTGAAAAGTATTCAAAGGCTCAAAGTGGTTCAAACGAGTTTTATCTTTTAATTTGAGTATAGGTATGCCGCACTATTAAGAGGGATGCAATGTAGAGCTAATTGTCGTGTCTCAGTGCTCAAGTGTTTCTAACTAAACCCAAGTGAGAGTTCTTTTTAGAAATCCCGATGCAGAAAGTGTGAAAGTGTTAGAATTGGGTTTCGGAGTGTTACTAATTTGATCCAATGTGTTTGAGGTCATGAATTTAGCTGGGATGTGTAGTCTTTTGAATAAGCTTTCCATAGAGTCCAAAATCGTCAAAATCGGACTTCGGGATCAAAAGTTCTCGCCATTTTTAGAAAGCCAGTTGTGCTGAACCCGGATACTCCGGGTGAACCCAGATTCTCCGGGTTGTCTAGAGTCTCCGGGTGAGGCTCCGAGTGGAGGTCTCTGTTTGGGGCTATCTAGTTCACCCGGAGTCTTCAGGTGAACCCGGATACTCCGGGTTTCGGAGTCTCTGGGTTAAGTTCCAGCCAGGGGTTCTCGGTTAAGCTTTCCTGTGCCAACCCGGATACTCCGGGTCAGTACAAAAAGTGCTGTAACATGTAGTTTTTTTAGGTGGTCTATAAATAGCCCCTCACCCCCATCCTTTGGAGCTGCTGCAAAAGCACGAAAGAAAAATATTTTAGAGCCAAAAGAACTCCTTCCCACTCTATTTTAGTGAGAGATTTGAGAAAAAAAGTGAGTTGGGTTGTGAGATTAGAAGATTTAGTGCAAGTGAGCTAAATCCAATCTTGAGCACTTGAGTTCATCAGCAAGAAGTTCTTGAAGCATTTGTTACTCTTGGAGGTGAAGCCTCCTAGCCGGCTAGGTGTTGCCCGGCGAGTTCCTGTGCGTTTGGTGAGCCGCGTGAAAGTTTGTGAAGGTCGATCTTGTCTCCACAAGGGAAGAGATAAAGCTAGTGAATCGAGAAAAGCGGTTGAAAGAGACCCGTCTCGTTGGAGCTTCCTCAACGGAGACATAGGAACCTCTAGAGGAGGTGTCCGAACTTCGGGAAACAAACATTGTGTCTCCTCTTTTGTTTCCTCATTCTTGTGTTCTTGCTTAATATTTATACATATTGCTCGATCTATTTGCTCGTGTGAATTTGATTATAGGTTATCCGTGGATCTACTTTGAATCATCACTTAGAACAAATGACTTCATTTGGTTTGAGCTAGAACTCTTTACCCGCTGTTTAATTTCAGTTTTCGGGCTAGTTTCTGTACAGGCCCTGGAGATTCTGGATTTACCCGGAGATTCCGGAACTGTACAACCCAGAGTATCCAAATCAACTCGGATACTCCAGTGAACAGTGCTTTCAGGATTTTTTAATTAATATTTTCTTGCATATCTTCTGCTAGAATTGAATAATTTTTGTCACCTTAGCATTGTAACTTCCACACTTATTTAGGGTGATTGTGCACTAGTTGAGCCT
This sequence comes from Phragmites australis, assembly GCF_958298935.1. Lineage (NCBI taxonomy): Eukaryota > Viridiplantae > Streptophyta > Magnoliopsida > Poales > Poaceae > Phragmites > Phragmites australis. Next base: position 18,099,889 of record NC_084926.1, read on the forward strand.
AGCATATTTAGGTTTTTCAGTTGTGAAAAATTCGTTAGTTTATATTCCGCTGCAAGGTTAGACCAACGGTAAAAAGGGGACGAATTTTTAGAAAAACGTCTATTCACCCCCTCTAGGTGACATCATTGTCCTTTCAGAGTCTTCTTCTCATTGCTCCAGCGGCACATGAAGGTTGGGAGGTCCATTACATGGACGTCAAGTCGGCATTCTTGAATGGCGACCTTCAGGAGGAGGTCTTTGTGGAGCAGTCGCCGGGTTTCATCAAGGCCGGCAAAAAGCATCATATACTTAAGCTACACAAGGTGTTATATGGCCTACATCAGGCTTCATAGGCTTGGAATCACAAACTGGATGATAGTCTTGTGTGTTTGGGTTTCAAGAGGTTTCCATTAGATCATGCTATTTATTGCAGTGGAGAGGGTGCAAAATGACGGGTGCTTGGTGTGTATGTCGATGACTTGGTGATCACTAGCACTAGCAGCTCTGGCATTTAGAAGATCAAGAAGGAGAGATGACTAATTTGTTCAAGATAAGTAATTTACGGCTGTTGCACTACTATCTTGGCATCGAGGTAAAGCAGCAAGCTGATGGCATATCTCTTAGTCAAAGTGCCTATGCAACGAAAATTCTGGAGAAGGCAGGAATGGCATAGTGCAATTCATGTCAGGTGCCCATGGAGTCTTGGCTTAAACTCAGCAAAGAGAGTACGTGTCCACCTGTTGATGCAACTGTGTACTGAAGTATAGTTGGCAACCTTAGGTATTTGGTCAATACCCGCCCTGATATTGCATTCTCGGTTGGGTATGTCAACATGTTTATGGAGGAGCCAAGTGAAGATCATATTTCAGTAGTAAAACATATCCTAAGATACATTGTTGGGACAAGTGATTGGGGCCTCTTCTATGCAAGGAAGAAGGAGTACAGCCTGTACTATCAAGCTTCAGTGATAGTGATCTGGCTAGAGATGTGGATAGCTGGACGAGCACTTCTGGAGTCATTTTCTTCCTTGGTGATGATCCAATCAGCTGGCAGTCAACTAAGCAGGAGGTTGTGACTTTATTAAGTTGTGAGGCTGAGTATATAGCTGCTACTGCTGCTTTTCAGGCTGTTTGGTTGGCACTCTTGCTTACCGAAATCATGCATTCAGAGGTGAGCAAGCCGGTGCTAAGGGTGGACAACAAGTCCACTATTTCTCTGATAAAAAACTCAGTGCATCAAGACTGGAGCAAGCATATAGATACAAGATTTTATTTGATCCGAGAGTATGCAAGAAATGGCCAAATTGAGGTGAAGTTTATCGGAACTTAAGAATAGGTTGGGGATATTCTCACAAAGCCTCTCTGCAGAATCAAGTTTCAGGAGCTTTGCAGGAAGATTGGCCTCCAACAAAATCAGTAGTTCAGCACGTTAAGACGTAGGTAGTGTTTGATTCGTGGAACGAGATGGGACGGAGCAGATCCATCCCGTTATTGAGCTGTTTGGATGGAAAACAGTGTGATGGAATGGATCGAAATCAGGAAATATTTTCCAAAGATTTAGAACGGAACCATTAAAAAAATGATGGAATACCGTCATTCCATTTTGAACATGATACTGAGGATAAACCCGATATACTAAAATAGACTCATTATCTTACTCGAAAGATACTTATACTACTAAAGTTCTTTCAATAATGTTAACAATATTATACCTTAAAACATATGTCGATAATTTTAACTAATTTTAAGAAACCAACAATATTATTATATGTAAATTTTTTATTCTTGTTGTGACGTATAGAAATTCAACTAGTTACTTAATTAATTGATTAACAGATTACGGTGATCCAAAAACAAATCCAATCCGGACGTGATTTCATCTTGGACGACCTTTTCTACTCGTCTTTGCGGCAGCTCACTTTTAGACGGCTCAACACGCCAGAGCACAGCTACTGATCTGGATGCATCGCTGGTGTGTTCTTGTCCGCGTGCGCTTCTCGTACGTGTGGCTACTTGCTCGCACTGCCTGCCTGCTTGCGGCTAGCTAGTCGTGGTCACAGTGGCCGTGCCAAACTACGGCGCCAAATCCTTTGCGCCTTGTGATTTGACGGTGCACCAAATCCGTGTAACGCGTCAAATCAACCGATGTTTAGGGATGGTCTAAAGGCGTCACAAGTCGTGGCGCCAAACGATGATCGATTTCTGAATAACATTTTCTGAAAGATTCATTTGTGGAAAACGTTTTTGGAAATGACAGAGGGAAGGACAGATCAAGGAGCTGTACTAGCTTAGGCCAAGCTCAATTTTTCTTTTTGGCTGAGGCCAAGCTTAATTTTTCAAGGAGTGATCCGGCTTAAATAATGCACGTGGATATATGGTCACTCTTATCAACCTTTGCAACCACCTCGTGCACGGTGAGTTTCATTAAGAAATTAACCACATGTGTTCCTTTTTTTTCGTTAAGCTTCACTGGTCCTTCACAGCTGTCGCAACCTTGAAGAAAGGAAAACGAGAAGACCACACGTCTCGTCGATCGATATATGGATCATGGATGGACCCATGTGGTTCGATCTCCATTTGCTGCTTACTTTGCAAATTTTCCTGTACTATTATCTTCGTTTTTAAATAGATATTATCTTAAAATATGTAAACTTAAATTTTAAAAACTTTAATCACTAATATACACAAAATTATTATAATTTAGCATATGAAAATGGTAGTAATGAATTTGTCAAGAAAAATAATTTGATATCATTTAATTTTTATCAATTTTACTAAAAAATAAATATAAAAAATAATAATTAAATATATTTATTGGAGACTGTAGATGTTCTTAAATGATAAGAAAAAGAACGGGAGTAGTAGTACTCAAGAAAGCAGATGGAATGGAGTGAGCTGGACTGTACAGCGAGGGATCGGAGCTGTTTGGATAAGTCCGCCATAAATGTGCTCCCTTAAGCTTACGTACGCACCGTGAAGCGCCCCACATCGATGGGCATTTAATTTTTTACTATTTTTATGGATGAATGACTATAAATTAATTATATTTACTTATATTTAGTGGCTTAGTGACATCATATGTTATTAAGACATTAAATTGGTATAGATAAAAGTAACAAATAGTTAAATAATCTCAGATCGATTAGCTATTTTCTAACCTGTGTTATTTTTTCCTTAATCATAAATTGATCAAATATGGTGGCCACGGGATTTATATATTTAATAGGAACAAAGTAGATACTATGGACAAAGTAGGTTATTTTATTCATTGATGACATGCTTTGCAGCAGTTTTGACGATGAATATTAGTTATGAATACCTCAGGTTTTTTCATAATTTTTGAGATATATCTGTATTTTCATAATTTTTGAGGTATATCTTTAATTTTCAGGTTTTTTCATAATTTTTGAGGTATATCTTTATTTGTAGGAAGTAAATTTCTAAATGAAAAAATATCTATAGGTATTTAAGCGTTTAATAACCAAGAAGTTTATCTTAAAAACAAAAAGAAGAAGTCTAAAAACACGTACGCCACTATCTCTCATATATATATATATATATATATATATATATATATATATATATAATGTCGCGTCACGATAGATCAATAATTTACCTATCGTGGACAGGCCCACAAGACGACATTAGATTATAAAAAAATCCACCGTACAAACACAAGTTCCTTCTCTCTACCGCCCTCACGAGTCAGGAGTCATGTCATGAGAAAAAGAAAAGGTCGAGGATAGGGCTGTGAAACGAAGCGGTGGGCCGGGGTGTCAGTGTCACGCGCGACTCGTGGCGGCTGCAGAGTCTAGCGCCCTTTCCTAGCACTTCCTTGTCGCTCAAAGACATTGAGGTGGACACGTACGAGAGCTGCGTGCGCCCTCGCCTCGGAGGGAAACCGAGCCGATCCAACCGTGTCAGCGTCGATGCGGAAAAGAATCCATCCTACAGTCAACGGTCAACACCGCTGGGTGGGCTGGTGAGGTCAAAGCTAGCTCGAGGAGCATTCTAGACTGACAATCTACTAGCAACCGCCTTGATGGGATAGAAGCACATGCAGCACGGACTTTACTATATGGGTGGGCGCGTACATAACCTGTAAATGGTTTGAGTTAGAACTGGTTTTAGCAGGTTGATTTTTGAGTTGAACTGATTTAAATCGGTGAGAAATAGGATGAGATGGCTATTGGGCTGGTTCAGTTTGGGTTAGCATTTAGAATGGGCTGGTTTGAATTGAATTGGCTTCAACGGTTTAAGATCACGGTTAAAAAACCGACGGTAACCGTTCAAAAATCGCGATAACCGACCTTCTCGAACCGATTCAGTTTCAGAAACCGAACGGTAGCTGAATTTAAATTCAAAAAATTCAAAAAAATAAAAATAAAAAAAAACTTTTAAAAAAACCAGACACAATTCTAAGACCTTCTGTGAATTTTTTTTTTCAAAAATAATATCGTTTGCATCATATTCTATAGGGAGAAAGTTTGAAAAAAATGAAAAAAATTGAAACGTGCGGCTCATGTATTAACTCATGTTAAGGAAAAATTTAACATACAAACACATATTTTTCTTGTGTAAAACGTATTTTAAGAGAATCTTTAAAATTGATTTCACTTTATTTAGAGTTTTATTAATTTCTCTATGATTTTTACAAAGTTCACAAGCATAAAGTGAATATGTTAAGAAACAGTATTGTAATTAACTTTTTCATGTCTACTATTATTTTTTCTACGTAAATCATAGTATAAATAAGATAATGAAAGTGGTTTCATTAATTTTTGAGGTGTGATGAGTTAGTTATGAATTAATCTAGTTGCAACACATTTACACAATTATGCATGTTACAAGAACTAATTCATGAGTTCATGTATTTTTAAAAGACATAGGATCATATAAGAAGACTAACAAAATTAGTTTCATGATTTTTGGATTAGCAAAGAGTAAACTATACATTTAACTTGATTTAACAAATACAATTTCTCACAGAAAATTTTGAACCTTTTTATGAGTATAAATACTTTTATCATGTAGATTATGTTATAAGGAAACCAATAAAATTTCTTTCACTTTATTTGAAGCTCAGATGAATTAGTTATTGATTTTACAAGATTGAGATAATTTTTAGGTTTTTTTTGTTGAACTTCACTGAAAATCGAGAAAACCGTTCGATAAATCGAGAAAACCGAGCGGTTACTGAGAAAACCAAGCGGTTACCGATAATGTGAAAAATTCGAGAAAATCGCTCGATAAATCGCAAAAACCGCTCGGTAACAGATCCAAACCGACCGGTTAGCGAACGGCTAAAATCGTGATTTTTTTTCCAAATTTCAAATTTTGCCAAATGAATTTTATCTGATTTTTTTTGAATTTTCGACCGGTTACCGTTGGAGCTCGGTAACCGAGCTCCGATCGGTAAGGTGAACCTTGTTCAGGATGAGATCGGTTCTACACTGTGATTTGAAGCATAGCCGAGAAGCTCGAGAGCTACCGATTCAATGATTCCATCGTCAAAACCCTCAACTTCCTTTCCTCCCATCACGCCGACTTAAAAGTACATTTAGATCTCTTATGTGGGTTTTAATGATTGACGATAAGCGATTAAGCGACTAATATGTTCAATGAGTATGTGAATAGTTAAAAGTTCCAATAATGAAACTAAAACAACGTCAGTGATCCAAAAATAAAGAAAGAAGATGGTGGTTGAATATTCCTAGGGTTATAGTATTTTGTTTTAATTTAGTATAGCAATACCGTATTATTAAGAGGGATGTAATGTTGAAAGTTTTGCCATAAACTTAGTGCTCAAAGTTTATCTTGAGAATGACAGAGACAATTCACAGCACAGACACTTGGGTTGAAAATGTTCTTAGTTGATCAGATGTTCCAGTCGATTTAATCGGAAGTTCCGAAACCAAGGGAATATCCGGTGTGTTAGATTTTTTAGGCTCTTGGGTTTTTGATTTTGATTTAATCGGATGTTTCAGTTTTTTGGATCGAAAGTTCCAATGTGGATCGGAATGTTCGGAGTTCCTCAAATCCTAGGATCTCAGTTTTTTTTTTTAGTTTGCTAATTCGTAGTTCTGAGATCAGAAGTTCCAATGTCAGCCGGATAGTCTGAATCCCCAAATTCCAGGGCTCTCTTTTTGGCTCAAGTTGTTAATTGGAAGTTCTGATATGTTAGGTTGAAAGTTCCGATATGTATTTTATTCCAGTTTTGGTTTGGGTGGAGTAGATCGTGACTGTTACTTTGCACTGATCGAAAGTTTTGATGTGGGCTGAAAAAGTACATAACATCTAGTCTTTGGAGGGTATCCTATAAATACCCCTCCCTTTCACCGTCTCCGGGCTGCTGCTTGCTTGAACCAGAAAAACCTCTCTAGAGCCCCAAAGAGCACCTTTCCTCTCTCTTGCTTTGTGCTTCATCTTGAGAAAATGATTTGAGTAAGAGATCTAGTGAAAGTGAATTTGAGTTCATCTTTAAGTACTATGATTCATCTCCAAGCATTCTTCGTGTGTATTTGTTACTCTTGGAGATTGATGCCTCCTAGACAGCTAGGAGTCACTCACAAGCCCTAATCGATTGTGGTGTGCCGTGAGGATTGTGAAGGCCGGGTTCCGCCTTCGAAAGGGAAGGAATAACAAGTGGAGCCGGGAAGTACTTTGTGCAACCTCACGAGGAAAAGGGTTAAAAGAGACCCGACTTAAGTGCGACTGAGCCCCTCAACAGAGATATATGATCCCCTCAAGGATCCGAACTTTGAGAACAAATCCATTGAGTCTCTCTTCTTTCGTTATTTCTCTCCTCTTATATGTTTTTGAGCAATTCGGTTATTATCTTGAGTTAGATTTTGGGCTTACTAGTTCTACTTCAAGTTGGATAGCATCGTATCATGTTGCTTCTTGCATTTCATAGTTTAACTCATTCTTGCTTGGAGATCTAGCTAGATTCAAATATCAGGCAAATCGGAAGTTCCGATTGTCAACATTGGAACTTTTGGTGTAAGTCGGAACATTCGATATTTTATATCGGAACATCCGATCTGTTTCCGTTGTGCTACTTTAATATTTTACAAAAGTGCATATTCACCCCCCTCTAGGACGCTATCTTGATCCTTCATGGTATCTGTTGGCGGAAAAGCCAAATCAAAATGTGATCGGCACTAAGTGGGTATTCCGCAACAAGCAAGATCAAAACGGAGTAGTGACAAGGAACAAGGCAAGATTAATTGCACAAGGCTTCACACAAATCGAAGGTGAGACTTATGCCCCTATTGCTAGATTAGAGTCTATTCGCATATTGCTTGCTTTTGCTACTTACCATGATTTCAAAATTTATCAAATGGACGTGAAGAACACATTCCTTAATGGACTCATCATGAAATTGGTATATTTGAACAAACTCTTTTAAAGATTCTAAATTCTCATCTCATGTCTATAAACTCTATAAGGCACTCTATGGGCTTAAACAAGCTCCTACAACATAGTACGAGTTCCTTAAGGATTTTATAGTAAAGAATGATTTTGAAATTAGGAAAGTCGATACTACTCTCTTTACTAAAAAAGCATGATAATGACTTATTTATGTGCAAAATATATGTCGATGACATTATATTTGGTTATACTAACAAATCTTTTAGTAATAAGTTCAGTAAAATGATGATCAAAAGGTTCGAGATGTCGATGATAAGAGAGTTGAAGTTCTTTCTAGGATTTCAAATCAAACAACTCAATGAAAGGATGTTCATATGTCAAACCAGAAACATCAAGGACGTGCTCAAGAGGTTTGACATAGAGAATGCCAAACCTATTCGGACTCCCATGCAAGCAAATGACCATCTCGACCTCAACAATGATGGTAAATCAGTTGATCAAAAGGTATAACATTCATGATAGGCTCATTGCTTTATGTTTGTGCATCTAGGCTCGATATTATGCTTAGTGTTTGCATATATGCAAGATTTCAAGCCGCTCCGAAAGAGAATTCTTCGATATCTAGTTCATACACCTAACCTAGGGCTTTGGAATCCTAAAGGTTCGAGTTTTAATCTCATTGGATATTCTGATGCAAGTTATATGAGTTGTAAAGTGGATAGAAAGAGCACATCGGATACATGTCAATTTTTGGGTAGATCCCTCATGGTAATCTAAGAAACAAAACTCCGTAGCTCTATCCACCGCCGAAGTGGAATATATTTCCACGGGTAGTTGTTGTGCACAATTACGTTGGATGAGGCAAAATTTAAAAGATTATGAAATCCATATGAACAAAGTGCCTCTGTTGTGTGACAATAAGAGTGCCATCAAAATAACCCCGTCCAACACTCCTAGACCAAGCACATAGATATCCGATGCTACTTCCTTCGTGATCACTCTACAAAAGGAGACATAGACATACAACATGTAAGGACGGAAAAGTAACTAGCGGATATCTTCACCAAGCCCCAAGATGAGCATATGTTTTGTGAGTTGAGAAATGAGTTAAATATCTTAGATTCTCGAAACGTGGATTGACTTTTTGCATACATTGTTTGCATATTGCCTATGTGTTTGAACTAATATGGTGAGCATATCTTGGCAACGTGTTGCTCTCTAAATGAGTGTATACAAACCACATGATGTGAATAAATTGATATTTTTGCAAATAAGTGACTCTTAGGTGACTTATGCGTAAAATGAGAATCTAGTGCTAAGAGATCCCATTCTAAATGAATTTTGGTCCTTGTACAATAATTGGACCCATACAAGTCCAATATTTTGGTCAATTCACCATTGTTAGTTCCATTTGTGTTTTTGACTGCTTATCAGATTTATTGGTTCCGTTTCATACCAATTTATCCATTTTGATCTTCGGATCGTGTTGATTCACTTGTGATCATAGCTTTGATTGATTGTTTATTCGCTGCTCACAAGTGGAAAAACATCCATAGTGTTCGACTGACCAATCTCTCAAGTTTCAATCTGTATCTCAAGTTTCAATCCCTCAAAGCCTCTGATCTGCTGTAAATTTGCACATATGGGAACATCCGGTATTTTAGACCGGAACATCTGATTTGTTGAAATTCCTAGAATCTTCACTGAGAAATTCCCAATATCGAAACTTTTGATTTATCTATCGGAACTTCTGATCTTCAGTTTTCTGGAAATTTGTACATATCAAAACTTCCGATCCTCTACCAGAACTTTCGATGTGGGAATCTCGATAGTACCTTTAACCTCGGTAAAGCATTTTTCCTTTGCATTCTATACTTTTACCGTCGGCCTCTCACTTCATCTCGTGACTCCACCGAATACCGGACCTTTCAGGCTACTGGAACCTCCGTGGATTCTCCTTCGGCCAAAGATTTTGTTTCCTCTCTGAATCGAAGTTCATCTCTAGTGTTTGAACCCCTTCGAGGTAACTTCATATCAATTTAGGGTTCTTTTGAAAACTTGAAAATCTTGTGAATCCTTTCAGTGAAAGTGTAGCATGTAGTCCCTAGTAGTCAAATCTATCACCACCTTTCATAGTTGTTGGGGAAAATCGCGAAAAACTTGATTTAGGTGCTAGGTCATGAAATTCGGAACTTCCAGTCAGGGACACCAGAATTTCTGTTCAAAATCGGAACTTCCGGTTGAAACCATCGAAACTTCCGATGTTTATGTTTTTCAGCACTTAAGTCAATTTGTTCTTTCGATCTTCTTCCAACTTGACTCTAAATCTTTATCCATATCATCTTTTATCTCAGGATCAGTGTAAATGGAAAGAGGACATGGACATGTCTATGAGAGGAGGATCAAAGCTAGAATCGATCCATCTTTACCGAAAATCTCAAGGGGAAGACTCAAATCAAAGCGAACAACTAGTGGGGGTAGAAGTCCATACCCAGATCTTTCAATTGGTTCTGAGCAAAGTGTTCAAACAGTGAATGTTGAAAGAAGTGGTTCTCTACTACCTAGAAGAGGAAGCAACTCTAGTGCTCAGGAAGAAATTGAAGAAGATGTTGAAATAGAGGAACACGAAGAAATTGTACTCTTAAGGATGTATGTGCCTGACAGAGCAAATGATCATCCAAGGCATTGCCTCAGTTACAAGGGCAGGTCATCTGTTGTGAAAAAGGAAAGGGAAGCTGATCCCTTTAAGTATGATAGGTTCTCTACCGATAATCGCTTTTGAAACTTCTTTCAGCAGGACTACTATGAGTCGATCATTCTTCTAAGGAAGTATCTTACTTCTCGTATGAAGTGGATTAATTGAAGCTATATGAAAAGCCAAGATGATGACATTTTTAATAAAATGATAGCCGCTTGTGACTTTCATAAACTCAAAAGGATCATAGCTTTTGAATATCCTTGGTGTGAAGAAGTGATTGCTCAGTTCTATGCTACCATGTATGTTGAAAAGGATGCTGCAAGGACAATTCATTGGATGACAAATGGTTCATGGTACAACATCAAGTATTCAATGTTTGCTAGACTTTTGGGTTTCACTCCAGGTGATTTTTGTAACTCAATGTAGATCCACAGTGAGAGTGTGTTGGAAGCAAGTGATATGGAATTCATGTACAATATGGATGAAGAATACATTCTTGGCAAAAAAAAATATCTTCTTCCTTTCTATACTTACCTAAAAAGGATGTTTAGGAATACCATTGCACCTAAGGATGGAGATGCCAATATTATTCTTTCTTTCTCAAGAAATCTACTTGCAAGAATGAAGAAAAACACAAAGTTTGATGTGTTCAACTTTATTTGGGAGGAGATTAGCTTCACTTACATTGACCCAAATAGAGGATGTGGATATGGGCCCTATATCATGTTCTTAATTGAAAAATTCATATGGGCCCTACATCATGTTCTTAATTGAAAAATTCACAAATCTCTCTTTTCATAAGGAGCTAAAGTACACCAAGCTGCACGTAAGGTTAATTAAGCGTGTTCGCTCCTCTATGAGAGAGGAGTCACCTCACGCTGAAGCTTCTTCTTCTTCCACTCTTCGGATCCTAAAGTCCATCTTTTGCTTACTCAAGACTACTTCTGTGAGATTAGAAAGAGAGAGCTGCTAGGAAGAAACTCACTATGAGAGTCAAGGAGATCCACATGCAACTTGATATTCAGCCACCATGCTCTCCCGATGGTTCTGAGGTTGAGGATAGCAATGAGGATGTGGTAGAGGATCCTTTCAGTGCAGATCCTGCTCCTGCTCTTGATCATAGTTCTGAGTCCGATAAAGATGAGGAGGGAGGCGAGGAGGACAATGATGAGTAGTTCTATATCTTAACTTCTTTATTCCCTTTTGGTGTCTTGATGCCAAAGGGGAGAGAAAAACTTAATCTCATATCTTAGGTTTTCTTCGGTTCCTTTTTCCATCGCTGTTAGTCTGACGTTGTTTTATCCGAGTTTATATGTTGAACCTTGTTTTACTTTTTTTTAAGAACTCAACTCTTTTGTGCTAGTGTGATGTAATGTGATACATTTACGTATTATGGATGTTATGTGATGTCATTTTATACTATGTGTGATGCCATGTCATATGCATTCTTTATTTCTTATATGAGATGACATACTTTATGTTTTCATATTCTTATATGCCACAATGATTGCACATGTTCACGCACTTGCACCCCACATTGAATGCCCCCTATGTGCATTTGATATTCATTTCAAATTTCTCCAATGCACATCTTTAGGGGAGCTCACTATATATCTTTGCATTCAAAAATAATTTTATTTAATTTTTTGTAAGCTTTAATCTTATTATCATCAATCACCAAAAAGGCGAGACCGAAAGTGCATCTAGGTCCCCTATATGGATTTTGATGATTGACGATAAGCAATTAGGTGACTAATATATTCAGTGAGTATGTGAATAAGTAAAAATCCCAATAATGAAAGCTAAATGACTTGTGCGATCCTCAAAAATAAAGAAAGAAGACGACAATTGAATGTTCCTAGGGTTATAATATTTTATTTTAATTGAATATAGTAATACCATACTATTAAGAGGGATGCAACATTGAAAGCTTTGCTCTGAACTTAGTTCTCAAAGTTTATCTTGAGAATGAGAGACACAATTCACAACACGGACACTTGGGTTGAAAATGTTTTGAGTTGATCAGATGTTCTGGTCAATTTAATCGGAAGTTCCAATACCAATCAGAATGTCCGATGTATTAGATTTTTAGGTTCTCGGGTTTCTGGTTTCGATTTAATCGGATGTTCCAATTTTTTTGGATTGGAAGTTCCAATGTGGATCAAAATGTCTGGAGTTCCTTAACTCCTAGGGTCTTGGGTTGGTTTTTAGTTTGCTAATCGGAAATTCTGACGTTGAGATCGGAAGTTCTGATGTCAGTCAAATAGTCCGATAGCCTCAAATTTCTGGGCTCTCTGTTTGGCTCAAGTTGTTAATCGGAAGTTCTGATATGTTTAGTCGGAAGTTCCGATATGTGTTTTATTTCAGTTGTGGTTTGGGTGGAATAGATCATGGTTGTTACTTTTCACCGATCGAAAGTTCCAATATGAATATCAGAAGTTTCAATGTGGGCTGAAAAAGTGCATAACGGCTAGTTATTTGGAGGATATCCTATAAACCCCCCCTCCCCCTCACCCTCTCCGGGCTACTGCTTGCTTAAACAAGAAAAACCTCTCTAGATCCCTAAAGAGCACATCTCCTCTCCCTTGTTTTGTGCTTCATCATGAGAAAGGGATTTGAGCGAAAGATCTAGTGAAAATGAATTTGAGTTCATCTTTGAGCACTAGGATTCATATCCAAGCATTCTTCGTGCGCATTTGTTACTCTTGGAGATTGAGGCCACCTACATGGCTAGGAGTCACTCACGAGATTGTGGTGTGCCATGAGGAGTTTGTGAAGGCTGGATTCTATCTCCGAAAGGGAATGAATACCAAGTGGAGCCGAGGAGTGCTTTGTACAACCTCACGAGAAAAAGGGGTTGAAAGAGACCTAGCTCAAGTGCGACTGAATCCTTCAATAGAGACGTAGGATCCCCTCAAGGATCCGAACTTTGGAAACAAATCTATTGAGTCTCCCCACTTTGTTTATTTCTCTCCTCTTATGTGTTTTTGAGCACTCCAGTTATTATCTTGAGTTAGACTTTGTGCTTGCTAGTTTTACTTCAATCTGGATAGCATCATATCCTGCTGCTTCTCGCTTTTCAAAATTTAACTCATTATTGCCCGGAGATCTAGCTAGATTCAAATATCAGGCAAATAAGAAGTTTTGGTTGTCAACATCGGAAATTCCGGTGTAAATCGGAACATCCGATATAAAAGTGCATATTTACCCTCTAGGCCACTATCTCGATCCTTCACGGCCTCCGTTGATTAGTCAGGGGGCAACACAACCCAGCATCGTGCCACCGACCCTTCCCTTCCGTCGTCGGTTCCTCCCTTCCTCCCCCTGTCGGGCCCACCATCACCCGACACACGTTGCACAATGTCTTGGGCCCCATGGGCCTGGTCCTCCACTATGACGTCTTGTCCGTCTCACAATGTAGCATCGCCACCCTTCCTCAACGCCGCCGAGGCCAAGCCACTCGACTGCGCGAACGCGCTCGAGGGTTGTGCCTACGATGCTAGTGGCACATACTTCTTCTTGGACGGCTTCGACAGCTTCTTGGCAGGTGGTAGGGAACGCTTGGGCTGAGATGTCGGACTCGACTGGCGAGATAGCCATGGACGCTGGGGACGTCAGTGAGGCCGAGGGGCGGTGGGAGCACATGCATGCATGATGACCAGTTTCCTGGTGTAGCGCAAAAGCGCTTGCTACGAGCCTTGGCTGGGACCGATGCCTCCAGGAGGAACTAACCAGGTTGCGCCACAGATGCTGCAACTTTAGGGGTCGCGGGAGCCCGCGACACGTTCGCCCCTAGGAGAAGCCACCGGCAGGGATGCTATTGATGAATTGCAGCTTCTAAAGGTCCTCGGTGGTGAAGGCGTCGTCGCCCTTGCCCATGTAGTTGGACAACCATTCCATCTCTGCCAATTGGTTGTACTGCACAAAATTCACAGCAAGTTTAGCCACTACTGGTTCTGTGTGTTTCCTTTGCGTACTCATGGAAAATTTTGAGTTAAACTTTGGATAATTCTCCTACACCTATTCGATGGAAGTGTGGAGAGTGGAGTTTGAAATGTTCTATTTTTGGTATTGTTACTATTTTTGTTTATCTGGGGCAGAAAAACTGATCCTTTTTTTGATCCTTTTTTTTGAGTTATTAAGACTCTGAAGGGCCAATTTCAAGTTGTTAATGGGAATTAAAATGGAGTTTTGTAACTGCAGTCTACAAAATTGTAAGAGGAATAGATTGCATGGAATATTGTGTATATTATATTGAGTTTTGAGGACGGAATATATAGAGTACAGATGGCTTGGATATCAAGCAATCTTAGAGATAAGTATAGAAACTAATTCTATCCTACAATAACAACCGGATCCTTATGTTTCCTATACCATATACTATAACATCCCCCGCAGTCGCAGCGGGAGCGTCGCAGACGATGAGACTGGAGAGGAAGACCAATGACATCCCTTCGTAGTCAAAACAGCGCGATGCTGATACTGTGATTGGAGAAACCGACAAGTTGCTCATGCAGATGGTAGCCCTTTGTGCCTGATGTCGAGGTAGCCGAGAGCGAGGCGAATAGCCGTGGTCAAGGATACTGTGCGTGAGATAGCTGTGGTCGATGTAGCCGTAGTAGGGGTTGCCGTGATCGAGGGAGTCATGCATGAAGCCACGAGCACAAGGGGTGCCATGGTGATGGGCGCAGGGAGGCCAGAAGGAATAAGATGGTGACGCGGATGAGGCAGTCGTAGAAGAAGAGATCAATGCTGAAGTCAACACACTCGGGGCCATTGAGGACGAAGCATGCACTGGGTTTGCCAGTCCCGGGAATGCGTTGGGGACGAAAGCGCACACAGATGTTGCTAATACCGGGCGCGCGAAGGTAGGGAGCCCAACCATATACCAGTGTCTGAGGGACCAATAGAGAAGGCCTCAACGGTCGTGGTGTGCAGAGAGGCGAGGAGGAGAAGGTACGGATGCACCCCGCAGTTCCCGGAGTAGAGAAGAGGTCGAGGAGGAGACAGTGACATTGGCGACGAGGTTGTGTTGGATGAAGGCGGTAGAAGGAGGCAGAACCAGCGCCATGGATTGGCGACGCCGATGTCCGAGAGCGTGGCGGTGGTGCTCGAAGAAGCCGGTGAAGAACACCTGAACAACATGACAAAGGCCAAGGGCACCGACGACTAAGGTGATGATGTGCCGAGAGAGGCGACGTCGGTCGGCCGAAGCATCGTGGTGCGCGGGATGACAATGAAGTTAGATGACGGGATCCTCCGTTCAATCGAACCATGCTTGGGAGGGTATAGTGGGGCGGCAGCACTGTGGCCTAAAGGCGATGCAACGACATCCTTGATTCTCAGGAGGGAGACGCGCGTACTCGAGGAGGACGGAGGCCACGCCCGATCGGCTGGGAGGCGCGCGGTCAGATGATCAGACCGAGGGCTTCCGAGGCGGTCATGGTGGAGGCGGTCCAAGTGGTGAAGGCGACAATGAACCGGTGTAGAGCGCAATGTGGACGGAGTTGTGGGGCAGCGACGTGTGAAGGCATCCCAGAGCGTTGTGCCTAACCGTGCCGTACGGGTGGAGACGGGGACCGACGTGGTTGGTGCAGGCGCAACAGTCTGGAGGCGTGCCATGGTCGAAGACGGAGCAACTGGAGATGAAGTTGTGGTGATGACGCATGGGAGGAACTGAGCCACCCGTGCATGTGGAGATGACGACGGAGACAGGTAGAGTCGGATCCAGGCACGTGGCAGCCCGTGCGCATTGAGACGGGGACCAGCGTGGGAATGAGGTGTGTGACAACGGATGGAGACAAAGAGCTTGGCATGCAGACGAGCGTCGATGCAGATCCAAACCATGCGTGATGGAGACGGGTGACAGCAGATGGATTTGAGCTACCAAGGTGCATTGTGAACAGAGGCGGACGAAGTGGCCGATGGACGAACGAACAAACCTTGGGGTCAAGGTCAGCGATGTCTAGCACGTGGTCGAGACAGATGGAGGATGAGCGTGTCGATGAACCGTGTTCGGCCAACTTGTGGAGACGTGGTGGCCGATGGAGCAGTTGGCAAACCTGGGACGTGTGGAGACGGCGGAAGCAATGATGTGTGGAGTCAACCGACTAGAGGCAGCATCGATCAGATCACGAGCGAGCGGGGCGTCGAAGCAGGAGATGGATCCAGACGTGACGTGAAGCGTCAGTTCGGAGTGTGGACAAGGCAGTCGGTGACGAAGCCGAAGTCAGAGGAGATGCGTGTGAAGATGACGAACGACAGCGGGTGATGCAAACTGATCTTAGATCATAAAAATCAAGAAGAAACATCGATCAACAACCGACGAGAGAGAAAAATCAGATCAATTGATCGAAAAAGGGCGATCAATATGATCGGCGTCACGAACCCTAGGTACGGGCGATGCTGCCCCTAACGAAGATCATAGAGATTGATCTTCCCGGAGGCGCGCAGTGCGGAAGCTGGTGTTGGCTAGGGTTTTTGATGTAGGATTAAACTTAAACTCGTAATACAGTATAAGAGGAATAGATTGTGTAGAATATTATGTATATTATATTAAGTCTCAAAGACGAAATATATAGAGTACAAATAATTTAGATATCAAACAACTCGAGAGATAAAAATAAAAACTAATTCTATCGTACTATAACAACCAGATCCTTATATATTCTATACCATATACTTAAAAAAAAAACATAACAAATTTCTCCTATGCATTCTCATTTCCACTTAATTTTCCATTCATCTATTTGAAAACTAAAAAAATACCATAAGAAACACGAATTCGCCAAAAGAATTCATTCGAATCAACGCAGGATTAAGCCACGAAGAAAAACTTACCGGCTCGCACAGCTCCCCGGAGAAGTCGCCATCGGCTAGCACGGAGAATGAGTTGTTGCAGCTGTCCAGGGCCGTGATGGTCGACGAGTCGGTCGACGAGTTCCCGAGGCCGCCCTCCTCCTTGTTGCCGCCGCTGGAGTTGATGGCCTGTAGGCACGACGCCTCGCCTTCGCTGGCCATCGCCTCCCCGTCCCCTTCCTCGTTGTCGTCGTATGGCAACCCGAGGAGATCGTCCATGACGAAGTAGTCCCCGCACCCCGACGCCTTCCTCTCACGGCCCGTGCCGCCGTAGTAGCCATAATCGGCTGCCGCCTCCATCCCAGGCCAGTACAAACAAACCAAACCAGTGTGAACAGAGGGGTAGAAAATGGGTTTGGGACCGTATCCAGGAAATGGGCTTCAAATGGTTTGGAACGGCTTTGGGACATGTGGTGAGGTTTGGTTTGGTTTGGGCTCAATTGTGTAGCTGGGTTGGTTTGATTTGGGTTTGGGAGGAGTGGTAGGTTGGGATGGTCTGGACTGAGATTTGGGAGGGTTTGAGTGGCTTGGTTTGGTTTTAGGTGGTTATCAACCCATTACCAGGTTTACGCACGCGGGGACTGTAATTGCGTGCATTCTTGACAAATCCAAGCTCGCCGAAAATGATTGCCATAAAATGGAACTACTAGCCCCGAAAGAGCATATATATATATATATATATATATATATATATATATATATATATATATATAGCATATGCGTAGTTACTATTCACACCGTGTATATTTTCAGTTACAACTCATATTAGGTAGACCAGTTACAACCATACATATAGAAGTATATAATTGCAACCTCAGATCGGCATACATACAGGGAATCTTTTATTGATTCTAATCGTTTAAATGAAATATCTCTAAAACCACAGATCCGATTTTCGATCCGTTTGAAATATATTATTGAAAAAAAAAATATGATTAATAAAATGAGATCCATAAAGTCTATATTTTAATGAAGTTTTAAGATCTTAACATAGTTACATCCATGTAAATTACTCGGTTGCACTTTATGCTATATTGAAGTTATAACTTGGGTTGTTAGCTGTAATTTAGAAATAATGGAGTTACAACATAGTAGACACTCTAGTTACGATAATATATCGTCGAGTGAGTGCTAATTACAATATGATAGACACTCTAGTTATAATATAGTAAGCAATCTAATTACAATATGTATTATTGAGTGTTGACTAATTACAATATATTGAACACTATAGTTACAACATTGCCGATTGCAATATGGTCACAATTAGTTACAATCAGTCAGTCTAGATAGGTAAGTTACAATCTCGCTATGTATATAGTTGTAACTGCTCTATACCTATAGTTGCAACAAATAGTTGTAATCACTTTATGGTTATAGTTGTAGCCTCTTTATGAACGTAGTTGTAACTGTTTGCAATCGCTGCTCACGATATAGGAATGCGCTCGGTTATCTAGTGAGCCCGCGGGGTAGTGGGATGGTAGGATTTTCTTGTCCAGCCTTTGACCATGCATGGGTGGTGGGAGTTGGCTCATCAGGTGATGTTGGTTGACAACATGTGTATGTGCGTAATTCACATAGCCAGTGTACGTACCTACAAAAATAGATATACAGTATATATAGACACACATATACATGCGCGTGCTATTTTACAAGGTATTTTCTACACCTCTGTCCACACATAATTGGCCCAACAACAGTCGGGCCAACCCCTAGCTGGGCTCAACACCAGCGCACCATGTGTCCCCCACGCGCCCCTGTGAATGCTTGTCCAACACAACAGTAATTGTCCATTAGTTGTTATTTAATAATTCTTCAGTATTTTTTTTTATGATTCTGATGCTTCAGTGTTTGTCAGTAATTTTGTTCAGTAGTTGTCCAATAATTTTTAGCAGTATTAATAGTTGTCAGTGGTATTAGTAGTTTGTGCAGTAGTGTCAATAGTTTTTGTTCAGTAATGTTAGTAGTTTCAAATCATGGTAAAATCATTCAGTAGTTAGTGTCAGTAGTATCAGTAACTTGTTCAATAATGTTATTAGTTTTGTACGGTAGTTTATTTCAATAGTTGTTAGTAGTTTGTTCATGCCCAGTGGTTAGTAGTATCAGTAGTTGTTCAGTAATATTAGTAGTTATTGGTCAGTATGTGTTAAGTAGTGTCATGATAGTGTCAATATTTACTAGTGTCAATACTTAGTAGCATTCAGTAGAGGGGAGGGGGCGCCATTGGGGGTAGCGGTCGAGGCGCGTGAGGGGTGGGAGTATATATATGGGGCCTGGATGAAGAATAGCATCCCCATACATATATACATACATATATACATGTGAGCGCTATTCTACACCTAGGATGTAGAATACTATTCTATACCTGGATCCAACCGTACAGGGACAAGAGTACATATATGGGGCCCAGGTGTAGAATAATATTCTATACATATGTACATACATACATATATACACATGAGCGCTATTATACACATAAAGCGTAGAATACTATTCTACACCCTATATATTATACTGCTAGAGTGTAAAATATTATTTCACATCCTGACCCAACCTTCCAACAAGACACAACCCCAGCTTCCCACCTGAACCGCTCTTCCTCCAACCGCACCACCTGATCACGCTAATTAATTAGCACCTGACCGTGCTCCTCTTCTTCCTGATCACCATTGCCTGCGTCAGACTCCGCTCCACCTTGCTGCTCCGCTGCCCAGTGGCGGGCCTAGCATTTTCAACTTGGGTGTACATATCCATCGTGATCGTGCCCGCACGCAGCCGTGTGCGCCCTGCCTCGCTCATGCCCGCGCCGTCACCGCGCCCCACCTAGCGTTTGAATTCTCTCATAAACATTTTAGTTCCAGATTCTCTCTGAAAACATTTTTTTTACAGTAAAAACAATTGACATACATATACAATATGAGCATAATCTCTGATCATTTTTGAACAATTGTTGCATGCATTTGCATTTAATTGGAATTGATCAAATTCTTGAAAAGTGATGTCATATGAAGAAGCTTGAAATTTTACTATATAATTTATATCTGGAGATAATTTTAGAAATTAGCCCATTAATTAAGATGAATATTAGCGATTTTTCCTTATTTTTGGGAATTCTTTTAAAGCTCTAAAAATTCATGAAATGTGCAAAAACAATCAACTTTAATGAATTTTAGTTTGAATTTTGTTCAGGCTTTTTAAGTGCAACCAGTTAAAATAGGTTGCTTATAGATTATACAACCTACACAAAAATTGGTAGATTTTTTGGAGACTTCTAGAAAGTCTAAACTTATAGGGAAAAGTGATTGAAAATATGGATTTTTAGGCAATCTCGCAACAGCTGAATAGAAGGGCTGAATCGGGAGAGAATGGGGAGAAACGGCGATTCGGTCCGATTGCATGGAAAGTTTGGATCGCTGTCATTTGGATACCATTCCGCAAGAATCGCTTGTGAATCCAGAAGCTCCGAGCAACAAAACTAGTAATATTTTTTTTATAAATATTTGGATGTACATATGTACATCCATGACCTCACGTGTGCCCGCCCCTGCCACTGCCCCTGATTTTCTAGCGCCAACTCATGATCGCTCCTCAGGCCTAAGATCAGAGCAGCGATGGAAGGATCTAGCTGAGACTCATCTCGCCACATCTGCCATGGCCGCCGCCACTACTATGGCCAGGCCATACGAGGCAACGAGGGGAGGAATCAGACTTCCAGGTTGAGGGAATCCTGTTTTGAGGGTCTGGTGGCCGAGATTGGGATGGGAACCGGTTAGCCGCAGTGGAGTAAGGTGGCATGGCGAGGAGCTTGGGAGAGGATGCTCGAGGCTCTGGGCATGAGGAAGAAGGCTGTGTCAGAGAGGATGAACAACTGAAGGATGAAGGGTTGCACTACTGAACCCAAGAAAAGGTGAATTACTAAACTATGAAAATATATGATCAACTACCGCCACAATTTTCCTGTGGTTTAGAGTTGACTAACTGAAGCATGAAAATTGCTATGGCTTGGAATTATTGATGATTACTAAATCTATGAAAGTAGCACTACTGATAAAAAAAACTGAAGTGTTGAATGAAATTTGCTATTGATTGGAACTACTGAAAGTGCCAAAATTTGCTACTACATGGATGCTTGGAATTACTGAAGAAAAAAATTGCTATGACATGTAAGGCAGAAAAAAATTAATGAAGCTTGGAAGGATAACTACTGAATCCAAGTCATGGTAAAATATGTTGGTAGTTGCTTCTTTCCTAGTCATATGAAAATCTGTAGGTAGATGGTTTTCAAGACTGCTACAAATTTTCAATGAGTTGAAAAGATTGACTATTGAACAGATCAGAATTACTGAAAGGATGAACTACTAATGAATTTGCTATGGTAGTCAAAAATTGCTATGGCTTGGAATTACAAACAACTATTAATGAGTTATTGAAACTTAGAAGAATGAACTACTGACAATTATTGACTAATGACTACCAATGAATTACAAAAACATTAAGAGACGACTGAAGGAAAGAAGAACTACTAAAGCATGAAAGGACATGCGAAGTAAAGGACTATTGAAGAAAGAAAATAACTACTGCTAAAGGAAATAAGGAAATATTGAACATGAAAAGGATGAACTACTTAATCAGGAAAGTCGCTTACTTCTTACTCATAGTAAAAAATGTCAGTAGTTGCTTTTTGGGACCCTGCAGCATGAAAGAGAGTAATACCGAATGATGAAGAAGGACTACTCTGTCCAATTCATATCAAATTCTTGATAAATAGACTTAAAAATACTGAAGAAAAAGAAAAGAATACTGAAGAACTACTGATCCAATTTATAGCAAATTTTGATTTCTTCGGTAATTTGGCAGATAGTCCTTGTTTCATTTCTCAGTAACTCTTGTGAGGTGCAAAATAGCTGAATGACACGTGTCAAATTAGTAAGTATATGTTTGTTACTGACACATAATGTATCTTACAGAAAATAAAGCAGCACATACATGTCGTTCATCATATTTAAAAAAATGACAGTATGGAGAACTGCATGTTCATTAATCATAAATCATGAGTGGCAGGTTCTGCTGAATGATAACATAATCACAATACTGAAGGCATTGCATGTGCGTTCATTGCTCATGACTTCATGAGTCATGATACTAGAGCTTAAATGATACTAAAGGCTCTGCGTTCGTCAACTATGACACCAGAGCTTAAGTGCTCTAGTACTTAATGACACATAAACAGATTATCAAAAGACCACATGAAAAATGACACAGCACAGTGGTTCTTCATTTTCCATTAAAGAAAAAACATACAAAAATGTTTGCTGAACCTAACACATATTTGGAGCAAATGCATCGATATGTAATTGTTGCACTACGTATCCAGGGAAACACTCCTATTACATGTCACGTGTCCAGAAAAAGCATATGACTATCACGTCCCAAAAATCCTAATTTAGGCATTAAACATGCATAAGCATCATGACATTTTGAAATCATATTTTAAATAGCCAAAAACATTTTGAAAATGTATGTCGTTGGCTTTATGCGCGTTTCTACCGGGTATAATTAAGTAGAAATGGTTGGAGGTGGTTAGGAAGATCCAAAACTTTAGGAAGAAATCAGGAAAGACCCCTGACAGTCCAACCACGCCACCGTCGGTTTGACCGCCAGAGACGAGCATAACCATTTTAGCCTTTGTCCATGGGCTGTCTGACCGCCCTAACTTGCGGTCTGACCACCACTTAAAGCCATCCACTGTATAAAAAAAAGTCATTAGTGACGGATGATAACCGGCATTAGTGACGGGTCCTGTACCCGTCGCTCTTATCACGTCACTAATGATAAGTTATTAGTAACGGGTGATGACCCATCACTAATGAGGTTATTAGTGACGGGTCATAACCATGATCCATCACTAATGTTCCATTATTAGTGACAGGTTGTAACCGTGACCCGTCACTATTGACTGAACATTAGTGACAGATTGTAATCTTGAGCCGTCACTAATGACCGATGAACATTTTTCGTATTTTTTGGACACAAAAAAGTTAAAAAAAAAATATTTTTTTCACTCGAGCCATCCCAACGCAGGCCCATCCCATATGCCTCACAAATCATATTTTTTCACATTGTTTTCAAGTTTGCGTTCCTTGGGAATCGAACCCACGACTTCTTTCTCGCGCGTGTAGCCACCTTACCATCTCTGCTATCATGTAGTTATGATAAAAATTGGATATTTTATCATTTTAACCTTCTTTGCCAAATGTCATTAGTAACGCGTCATAACCATGACCCGTCACTAATGACTAATTAGTGATGGATTACAAGTTATTTGCGAATACTGTCATTAGTGATTGAAGTTGATCATTAGTGACAGATTACAAATTGACTTGTCACTATTGACTGGTATAGGACAACCCGTCACTGATGAGTGGATCATTAGTGATGGGTCAAGTTGTGACCTGTCACTAATTACTGGCCTAGGATGACCCGTCACTGATGACCTTATCATTAGTGACAGGTCACAACTTGATCCGTCACTAATGACTGGCCTAGGATGACCCATCATTGATGACCTAGTCATCAGTGACGGATAACAACTTGACCCGTCACTATTATCATCAGTAACGTGTCATGTTACGACCTGTCACTAATGACTACCCATTAGTGACGGGTCTATATCTGGTCCTGATCACAAGGCACATTAGTGACGCGTCTTTATTGGATCCGTCACTAATAGGACATTAGTGAAGTGTATTGAGCAGCCATCACTAATGTGGTATCTCCTTTGCTGATTTATTACGTAGTGATCATCAAAATCTTATCCACTTAATCACCCCCATTCGTTCTTCCCCACCAAGAGAGAGAGAGAGAGAGAGAGAGAGAGGGGGGGGGGAGATTCCCCCCACCTTGAGCTCACCGAAGGCCGGAGATCGAAGGAGGAGGCCGTCCATGAGTCCCCTACGTCATCCCCGAGCTCGTCCCCAAGCTTCTTCATCACTGGAGCGAGCCCCAAGCCGGAGGAGAGAGGAGAGCTCCACCTTGACCACCACGACGTCCGGAGATCGATGGAGATGACTTCCCCAAGCTTCTCGAGGACATCCTCCAACTCATCCCCTTCATCCTCTTTGTCGGAGAGGATTCCAAGCATGCACATCCACCTCAAGCTCCAAACTACCCTGGAGCTTGATCTCCAAATCGAAGCCTCCCCGAAGTGGACCCCTCCGCAAGAAAGCTTCTCCATGCTAATGTGAGGCTCCCCAATCCCTTTACTTGAGTTTCCCCTAAGTTTTCCTTGCTCTTTGTAGCGGTAGATTGAGTTCAACCCTAGCCTAGAGCTTGTCCGTGGAGCTTCTCGAGTTTGGCTCAGTGAATGTCGTTCAGATCACCCTACAAGCACTCCACTAGTCTCCTATAATATTTTGGTATCCTTTGTAGTCGAAGGCATTGCTGGCGGCCTCGCCAAGGCGCTACCGGCAGGCCCTAGTGTCTGACCGCCATCTTGGCCGGTCTGACCGTCGAGATTAAACTTAGCCAATCAGCTTCACGTTAAGATCCACAATTAGGTGTCACACCGCCATTGGGCTACTCTGACCGCTGAGCCCTGCGGTCTAACCGCCAGATGCCAAATCTCTTTGCAAGCCATCGGTCTGACCGCTTGACCACTTAGAAAACCCACCGGTCTGACATCCACCCTTCCACGGTTTGACCGCCATCTTCTTGGTCTGACCGACAACTTCACAGAACACTGAAGCCTTGTAACATCCTAAATTTAAATTTTTGCAATAGTTTAAAATTTTGCTAGAATTTTTAAATAGGAGCTAAAAATTTTGTTCAATAGAAGAAATTAATTTCTAAATTTAATTTTTCCATAGGTTATATATAAGTTTGATGCATTCATATCGTCGTAGTTGCAATAGGTTTTTATATGTGAAAAATGTTTGCAAAAGTTTGCTAGAAGGCGCTCATTTAAACCTCTTTTGAAAATGGTTCAAAACATAAAAAAGAAAAGCAATTTCAATTTTTCAAATGCTCCTCGGGCCAAAACCTCCTTCAAGTCCGACCCAAATCTCTTTTCTACCCCCATTCTTTTCTTTCCGGGCCGCTGTCCTTCCTCTTCCGCTTGGGCCCGACCCGGCCATCTCTTCCCCTTCCCCTCCCCCAAGTGCTCTCTCTCTACGCATAGGCCTGGCTAGAGCCACGCGAGCCGCCCGCCCGGCTCTCCTTCTTCATCCTCTGTCTCCGTCTGTACAGCTCCAAATCCCGCCAGCCAATAAAATCCGCCGCCCCCTCCGAGCCATTTTTCCTCCAAATCAAACCATGCCGCGATCTTCGCCCCTCCTTTGTATGCCGCATGGAAACCACCCCTTTCCCCTCCCCTCTTTCATTCTCCTTTACTCTGAGTTATGGCGATTGCTCGCCGATTTGAAAACCGCTAGCCGGTTCGCTTTCTCTAATATGAACAAGGGTTCCCGATCTTCCGAAAGTTTCTGGTAACTCTCGATTTGGTGGAAACGAGACACAAGTCGATCCGGCTTCCGAACAACACGATCCGAAACCCTGCAATCGCAGCACCACGTCTCCTCTAGTTATCAACCGACGTTGCACGGTTGACCTCGCCAAGAAGGCTAAAGTCCTTGCCTGCGAATCGAAGAACACAAGCAAGAACAAGGAAGAATGCAACCAAATTGCAGATGAATGATTAATCTCACGAGTTGGGGTCTCACAAACCGACGAAACGGCGAAACTGTTCTTGACAGAATAATCTAAGCAAAACCCGCCCTAACGAGAGCGGCGGCGGCTGATAATAAGGGTCTAAGGGTCGTCACACCCCCTGGTCACGCCCCCCTAATGGGCTCAACGACGATACACGGCCCAACGGACCAAAAACGGTGACGCAGCACCGGGACAGATTCTGGACGCTGACTTGTTTCGATGTTTCCCGTTGACTCAAACCAACGCCATTGGTTTCCTTATGAAATTATCTTTCCAACCATATGTGAATCGTCAAAAACGGAGTCCGGATGCGTCCTGGGCGTCCGTTTTACTGCTCGCTGGTCCTGGAGGTCGAGGCTGATTCGGACTCGAGTTGGACTAGACCTCCTGCTGTTGTTGGACGTCCTAGCTGCTCCTCCACGCCTCCAAGCCTTCCTCTATGTGTCTCCTTGTCCTCTCCATGATTCCTAAGCAACACATAATCATTAGGTAGTAATCTATTCTCAAAATTATATAAAGAGTTGCTTAGGAACGAGCTCACCTCTAAATTTAATTGTCGTACGCGAGCTCTTGTGATTGGACCTTGAAAGTTCAATGGAGGATCATTGTATGTATCCGAGGGAGTGATGTCCTCATCATTCTCCCCTGCTCGCGCCTATATAAGCCACCCATGGCCTTCTGGTCAACGTTCTGCACCCGCCCCACCGTCGAGTTCTTGCCCGTCGGCTCTCTCGGTCCACGGTGGACCGGTGAACCGAAGCCCCCCTTCGGTTCACAAGTCGTGGACCCAGTCCACCCTTCTTTTCCCCTTTTCTATTAAAAAATAATTCATATTTCTCTTTATGAAGTCATCATGCGCAATAAAAAAGATTTTCAGTATAAAATTTATTCGGTTTATTCTCTAAAAGTTAAGTAAAATTTGCAGTTTAGCCCCTGGAACTTTAAAAGCTTATAACTTTTTTGCTTATAGTTCCGATTTGTGCGATTTTTGGACTTAAATATTCGTAGCGACGTGTAGAATCTTTTTATAGGGTTTTTACCTAGTTTTAGTACTGTGTGGTGTGCTGTTCTTAGTAGTTTTCTTTGTGTGCTTTTTTTTGGTTTGTCGGTTAGGAGGTGAGCAGTTTGAGAATCTTCAAGATCAAACTTTCGAGAACTTTGAGCAACCCTCCACTGAAGGCAAGTGTCCTTGAACATTTTGACCCCTGTTTTAGGATTCATGTGTAGCTATTTTATCCCTTCTATGCATGCTTGTCTAATATGGAATCCTATATTAGGGTTTACTAGCTTTGTATGATTATTCCTTGTCGCCGTTGTTTAACCATGGATTAAAATGGGGAGTATATGCTAGTGCAGTCATAGTTGGGGGAAATGTTAATCTTGATTAATGTCTATGCAACCAGAATTAGGTATGATAATCTTGTAGCAACATGGTATAGGGATCTTATCAGGATGGATTGTTTGAGGTGGTGCTGAACAGCAGGCTTGTGTTTGTTCCTGTGTGGGGTCCCAAGGACCGGTTCTTGAATATGTAGCCAAGTGAATCCGCACAACCACGAGACTTATATGGGTACGGCCTGGACAACTAATTAACCACCTCTCTAACTCTGTGGGCACTATTGGACGGTTGAGTGGCACAAGAGGGGGCTTTTGCAGCGATGTAATTGTCTGTTAGCGGTGAAACCTCAGTGGGTGCCTGCAAGTTAGTAGGAGCTTTTTAAAGTCCTTGTAGTGAGACCTTGACTTCACATCCCGGAAGTGTGAAGCAACACGGGAATCATGACTCATGGGGAAAGCTGTGCAAACTCTGTAGAGTATCAATGTGGTCGATCAGCCGTGCTCACGGACAAGAGCGGACTTGGACTTCTTCAGGATTAGATGGGATCAGGGTTGATATGGTTGGTTGGGTAGCCAGGTAATAGAATTATTTGGTGAGTCTTGGTATTCGGATGGAATCTGATGAGTCAATCCTTTTGTTATAGTGGTGTCTTCACACTTCGTAAATAGGATGCCTGTTGTTGGAGTCATGATGTGGGTTGTATAATATGTGAGGATGAGGCGAGATATGAGCGGTGTTAGGGGTAGGTCGAGAGAGGAGCGCGGATGCCATAGACCGCTTGCATCATTTAAGCATCGTCCGTAGGTGCCGTTGGCTTTAGCACTTTTTGTACAACTATATACTCGGATAATGGACGAATGAGCTGAGTATCATACGCCATGCTGACGCTTACCTTGCGGCCCTATGACGCGTAAGAAAAATAAAGGAAAAGTAAGGTGGTGGGGAGCCGGAGGTGGTGGGGAGTCGGAGGTGGCGGGGAGCCACTCGTGGTAACCCCGGTGCCATAGGGACATGTGCAAGTGGGTAGTTTCGGGTATGAGAAAGGTTGTCTCGGGGGCCAAGAGGATAGACCCAGGTCGTGTAGGTAAAGTTATACCCCATGCAGGGTGTAAGAATAATTTAAATTGCCGCACTCTCGGTTATAAGCATGCTTCTGTCCATCCGCATCGGTCGTAGAGTATGTCAAGTTTGGTCATTGAGGTTTATTGATTACAGGAGATGGTTCCTTTTACATTATATGCAGGTTGATGTTGCAGGGTAAATGTGCCTTGAGTTAAGTATAGATGCTCACACATAGAAATCTAGGTTGCCTACGTATATGAATTTACTTAACCTTGTGTCCTACTCCTTACTAATGACTTAAATGCATAATCCTTAGAGTGGAGTTATTTATATGTACCTATTATAAATTAAGTCTTGTGAGTACATTCGTACTCACGCTGCTTATTTTCTTTTCGGTGAAGTTAAGAGCTGGCTACTTTAAACCTGGTCGGTTGCCTTGTGGGTAAATGGTGCTACTGATTTTATTTTCTTTAGATGTTTTCCGCTGCGGCATATGTATGTTAACGCTAGTTGAAACCTTGTCTTTTGTTTTTAGTATCAACCTGTAATCCTGTTAATCCTATTAATCTCGATGTTGTGATATTAATGCTGTAAAGGTATGTGTGGGTAATAGTTTTTCTGGGAGTTACCAACGCACATATACCGGGACTGCTGGAATTAGATTCCCTTTAATCATTAGTGACTACGATTGTTATGGTGAGATGTGGGTTAACACATATCTTGTCGAGAGATGGACGCGGGCTAGCTCTCATCCTACTAAATGAGCGTCCTAATGATTAAATCAAATTTAATTTGGACGGGTTCTAACAGCTTGGTATCATAGTATGGTTGACCATATGTTAGAGTAGTATGGTGGTTTTAATAAAATGTGTCAATATCACTAATGAAACTCATTAATGTTTAATTTTTTGCTCTAAGGATGTGATCTCTTTTATTCCTTACATTTTCTTAGAACTGTCTTGTGCATTGTGTTTGTCAATATGATTTAATTTGTTTTTTAACTCCCTTTATTCTCTCATGGTTAACGGCGAATTGGAAACACTCGTAGTTTCGTGCCTTCCTTGTTAAAGAAAGCAAGAATGTGAGAAGAAAGCTGACGCTGCAATGATGGGAACTACCGACAAAGAGAAGACACAGATGGAGATGTACGAGAAGCAGATCTTCTACGCCGAGGCATTAGGCTAAATAGTCACGTAGAAACCGGGGCTAGTTAGCAAAAATATTAGTCGAGCTTAAGTAACGCGAAGTTAGGGCACAACTTTTTCTCGCGGAAAATTGGAAAGGATGCTGTGCATCATTGCCTATTTGATCTAAAGATCATTATATGAAGCAATTGTTTGGCCTTGACAATGCCCTGGAATTGCAATATTCTATATGCATATACTGCATTTGTCTTCTGAGCCAAGCAATTTAATGCCAGTTGTAATATTTTCATCAGAATTTAGGCACTATGTTAACTATTGATTCATTCTTGCTGACAAAAACAAAATTTAGGTGAGTGCAGCAGTTTTGGGGTTCAACGTAGTGAGCAACCGTATAATGATGGGTGAGATCCAGAATGTCGATTAGGACCGTGGTGATGACGCCATTTACATACCCTCTTCTTTTTTTCTTCCCCGGGACATCCATCACCTCATGGCTCATGTACACATACCTTATCCGTTACATGCTTCGGCCTTGCCGCATTTTTCCTCTCATGGGACTTTGGCGTGTGGCGTGAGAATTGAGCTTACATGCGCTGTCATGTGGTGATTTTGGTTCTTGTAACATTTTGTTGAGACTTACTTTTTAGGTTCATGTAACACACAGAAGATTTTATTCTCAATAGAAACTGATTTTGCCTGAGAAGAACCGAGATGCGAGTTATGTTAGTTGCTGTTGTAGCTCATACTAGTATGGGATTAGCTTTTGGTATGTGAATATCATGATCTTTGGTTGGTGTGTTTATATGGTTTATACATGTTAGTTCTGTTATACTCTATGACAGTTGCAAAGCTGAATTATAATCAGCAAAAACACAATCTGACCTCTGAACAAACGAAGTATTTAAGTGCCTTAAATCTGAACAAATGAACTTGTCTGAAATCGGTAAGCTTAAACACTTCAGTCGTACATGGCGACATCATCCACCTAGGCACTAAATCGAAACATCCGATTCCCAAACATGGAGATAGCAGAACGACCCAACCTTTGGGTGAGTTGCAGAGTGATGGCTTGAGCTGCTCGAACCACCCTACCTTTGGGTGTTACAGAATACAGAATTAGTACATCTAAGTGAGGCAGTAGCTGAAAGAATACGAGGAAGCTGATGTGATGTTGTGCATGAGCACCAGAATGGTTTTGGCGATGTTTACTGTTAGAGCAAGAGTTCGTCTTATCTCAGTTAGTACGGTGAGAGTTTTTTTAGAGGAGATTCAAGCTTGGAGACGAAGTTTGAGAGGAAGAAACACCATAAATGTATTGATAGTAGTAGAAAAATGGATCTGTCTGGGGGGAGTATCACAGCGTGGTTTAGCTCTTGGGCACCTTTGTGTACTGTGTGTTGCCTTGAGCGTTCTCCTTATGACCTCCCTTTCTAGATGACCACAACCCCCTATTTATAGGGTGGTACGTAGCTTGGTGTACAGGTTATCACGATGTACAAATATCTAGGACCTGACCAAATTACTGTGCATGATCTTGAATAACTACTTTTTACCCTACATTGAAGATAAATATCTATCGTGGTAACTATTGTGGTGCCTGTCCTCTGAGGGGTGAGCCGGTTACCAATTGCGACCCGGCGCCGCCCTGTCGGGGGTGTCAGGATAACTTTCATCACACTGTGGTGTCAGGATAAGCACCACTTGCACCAGCATTAATCGCCCGTCACCTCGCGTCGGGTCAGCTGCAGGGGGTGTCCTTTCTTCCCTGATATTATCTTCGAATGTCGGCTGCATCATTAGACTTTGGAAGGCCGCATGGGCACCGGAGGGGTGGCCCGAAGGGGTCCACAGCCTCTGAGGGTCAGGCCTCCTGCTGAGAGTTCGGAGACCGAAGGCTCTGGAGGGACTTGCTGTAGCTCCAAGTCTTCGGAAGGCCATATATGTACCTGAGAGATGATCCGAAGGGGTCCGCAGCCTCTGAGAGCCAGGTCTACTGCTAGGAGTTCGGAGACCAAAGGCTTCGGAAGGACCTTTGATGACGATCGTCAACTATTATCCTCAGGCTAGTCTATTTTCCCCCAACAGTACCCCCTCATTCTCTGGCCTCAACATTTGGAGGGGTGAGAGGGTGTAGAGGAAAACCAATTCCAGCCTGGGCTTATAACAAGAATGCCCGAAGGCCATTCCCTGTCCCGGAGGAGTTTTTCGGCGGGAACCACGGGCGTTGATGGCAAAGCTTCAAGGCTGATGGTGCATTGGTGGTGGCGACACACCCTAGGGTTATGCTGAGGTTGGAGGTGCAGCGGCGTCAAAGTCGAAGTCAAAGACCAAAGACGTATTTAACAGAGGAGGCAGGCTCTGGAGCCTGTTGGAGTTGGTGTATGCGGTATCGAAACCCGAGGCCGGAGGGGCGTCGGTGGAGGTGATGTGCTCCGGGGTCCATGCTGAGGCCAATTTAGATTCTTCAGACTTTTTTGGTGATGGGTCTTCTCGCCATTTGAGTTTATCAGAGTGGGGGATTATGTGTGGGATCGGGGAATCCCCACGTTCACCAGTTTGAGGATGGTAGGATGGGATGTGTCATTGGCGTGTTTTGATTGGATAATGCATGGGTTCGTTTAGGGTCTTGTTCCTATGCCCCTGGCATGCACCGAAAGGAATTTACGTCATTAACATAACGGGACGTTCGTGCAAGAAAATGAGGCGTTACCGTGGGATATTACCATGTGTCGATGGAACAATCAGGATATAGCCACGAGCCCCCAGAGATTAATGAGGGACGCCATGGAATGACGTTGCGTTAGTTCCGCTCTACCTCCCGGGCATACGTGGTTGCTTGGCCCAGATATAAAGCTGGGGTCACCCGGCTGGATTTATCACTGCCCCACAAGCGAGCACTCAACCTTAACTTTGAATATAACATCGTCTTACTCCTCATCCTCTTCGGAAATATCAATGATCTCGATTGCTTCTACTGGGGCTAGTCCATCTCGGCTACCAGTGGTGGCGTCGGTGGCCGTCCGGCTTCCGTCTCTACGGGGTGGACAGTTGCTTGTCGCTCCTGCTCAACCCCGGTTCGGGAGACCACGCCTGTCGAGATCATCAATATTTCCAATGATGATGAGGAGATCGACTGGGATCTCCTGCGGAGGGAGAGTGACGAGGAGGGGCAAGCTTCGGCAGTGAGGGAGGGGGTTGGGAAGAAACGGGAGGAGGCCCCGACGGTGGCTCCTTCGGTGTCTTCTTTGTCTTCCGACAGCTCATGGGCCGACTACTGCATCATCTTCCATGGTGGCAGGCCGCGGATGAAGTGCATACACCGCTCCCTGCGTGGCCCCTGTCGGGATCCGTAGGAGGTGAAGGTGGCTTTTGGGAGTGCTTCGTGGACATCCCTGTCTTGCCATTCAATTATGGCCCTACCGCGGGCTATAGTTGTCTTTTGCCACCTTGTACTCTTTCTCCCCTGGTCATCTCTTTCGGGGTATGTCTCCTCCGTAGCGGCCTCTGTACTGTTTGCTTCTTTGTACGCGTCCTCCGGATGCTTGATTTGTTTAATAATATAATTTGGACCTTTGGGGACGATTGTATCTCTTTTTGGGCCGAAGTGTAAGGGGATCCTTCAAGCAGGTGACCACACATCTGTGTGCCTTCGTGCCGCGCTTCTTCATCCCCTTCGTAGGTGTTGGCTAGTTTTTCGGATGACCGAGGTACCGAGCTTTCATATAGATCATAGCTGGTTTTGTTCCATCCAGGGGAGAGGTGGCCTTGGGAATCTGGTAGTGGTAGACACGTAGGGTCACTAAAGAGGGCTGCGCGAAGCAGTGGCGACCTCCTCATTCCCGATCATCGCGTACTCCTCAGGTTCGGCGTTGGTAGGGCCTTCTTTCAAATTTGTTCTAGATTTCCAACCCAACAAAATCCATCTGGAAACTTTGGGGACAAGATCTCGAGGTGGTCCGCGACCCTTCGGGTTCTTAGCCGCTGCTCGGCTTCGGAGGCGATTCGTCTAAAGCTTGGTGACAGCGGAGGCGAAGCCAAAGGCTAGACGGGAGAGGTGGTCCTCGACCCCCTCGGTCCTTAGCCGCTGCCCGGCTCTAGAGGTAATCCATCTAAAGCCTGACGATGGCGCATCGGAGGTGAAGCCGAAGACTAGACGGGAGAGGTGGTCCTCGACCCCGTCAACCCTTAGCCACTACCCAGCTCCGGAGGTAATCCATCCAGAGCCTAGCAACGGCGCGTCAAAGGCGAAGCTAAAGACTAGACGAGAGAGGTGGTTCTCGACCCCCTCGGCCCTTAGCTGCTGCCCGATTCTGGAGGTAATCTGCCTGGAGCCTGGCGATGGCGCGTCGGAGGCGAAGCAGAAGACTAGCCGGGAGAGGTGGTCCTCAACCCCCTCGGCCCTTAGCCGTTGCCTGGCTCCGAAGGTAATCCGTCCGGAGCCTGGCGATGGCGCGTCAGAGGCGAAGCCGAAGAATAGACGGGAGAGGTGGTCCTCGACCCCCTTGGCCCTTAGCCGCTGCTAGGCTCCGGAGGTAATCCATCCGGAGCCCAGCGATAGCACGTTGGAGGCGAAGCCGAAGGCTAGACGGAGAGAGATGGTCCTCGACCCCCCTCAGCCCTTAGCCGCTGCCTGGCTCTGGAGGTAATCTATCCGGAGCCTGGCGACAGTGCGTCGGAGGCGATGTCGAAGACTAGACGTGAGAGATTGTCCTCGACGCACTTGGCCCTTAGCCGCTGCTCGGCTCCAGAGGTAATCCGTTCAGAGCCTAGCAACGGCGCGTTGGAGGCGAAGTCGAAGACTAGAGAGAGGTGGTCCTCGACCCCCTCGACCTTTAGCTGCTGCCCGGCTTCGGAGGTAATCTTCCTGGAGCCTGGCGATGACGCATCGAAGATGAAGCCGAAGACTAGCCAAGAGAGGTGGTCCTCGACCCCTTGGGCCCTTAGCTGCTGCCCGGCTCCGGAGGTAATCCGCCCGGAGCCTGGCGACGGTGCGTCAAAGGCGAAGCCAAAGACTGGACGAGAGAGGTGATCCTCGACCCCCTCGGCCCTTAGCCGTTGCCCAGCTCCGGAGGTAATCTGTCCGGAGCCCAGTGACGCCGCGTCAGAGGCGAAGCCGAAGGCTAGACAGGAGAGGTGATCCTCGACCCCCCTCAGCCCTTAGCCACCACCCGGCTCCAGAGGTAATCCATCCAGAGCCTGGCGATGACGCGTCGGAGACGAAGCCAAAGGCTAGACGGAAGAGGTGGTCCTCGATCCCCTCGGCCCTTAGCCACTGCCCAGCTCCAGAGGTAATTCGCCTGGAGCCTGGTGACGGCGTGTCGGAGGCAAAGCCGAAGGCCAGACAGGAGAGGTGGTCCTAGACCCCATTGGCCCTTAGCCGTTGCCCGGCTTCAGAGGTAATCTGCCCGGAGCCTAGCGACGGCGCATCGGAGGCGAAGCCGAAGATTAGATGGGAGAATTAGTCCTCGACCCTCTTGGCCCTTAGCCGCTGCCTGGCTCTGGATGTAATCCGTATGGAGCCTGGCGACGGCGTGTCGATGCTACTGCCCTTGTAATGAATAGTTGGGGATTCCATACTATTTCCCATGCCACGCAGAGTGGGCTTTTACTTAATATTAGCATGATCTTCATAAACGACATATGAATCGTGTGTTAGATGAGACTATAGGGTAATGACTTTAACTTTCACCATATGTGTTTGAGTCACGTGGGCCATACCTCTTCCTTCGAGGAGGGAGATTTATACCCCTTTGATCTGTTGGCTGTGCCTCTCAGAGGCTAGTGTGTTTTGCACTTCTCTGGCACGGAGGCACTTGCCTTCAAGATGCCGGGGGGTTTTGTTCAATAGGTCTTTTTAGAACCTCTCCGTTTGGCGGAGGTTTTTTTGGAAGACATCCCCATTTGCGGGGTTTTTTTAAGACTCTTTGTCTTGCGGAGGTTTTAGAAGTTTTCTCCATTTTGGCGGAGGTTGGTAAGGTTCTCTGTTTTGGCGGAGGTTTTTGTAAGACGCTCTATTTTTGTCGGAGGTTTTGTAAGACTCTCCGTTTTTGCCGGAGCTTTCGCAAGACTCTCCGTTTTTGCCGAAGGTTTTGTAAGTTTCTTCGTTTTTGCCGGAGGTTTTGTAGGGCACTCTGTTTTTGCCAGAGGTTTTGTAAGTTTCTCCGTTTTTGCTGGAGGTTTTGTCGGGCTCTCCATTTTTGTTGGAGGTTTTGTAAGTTTCTCCGTTTTTGTCGGAGGTTTTGTAGGACTCTCCGTTTTTACCAGAGGTTTTGTAGGACTCTCCGTTTTTGCCAGAGGTTTTGTAGGACTCTCTGTTTTTGCCGAAGGTTTGGTATGTCTCTTCATTTTTGTCGGAGGTTTGGTAAGACTCTCCGTTTTTATCGGAGGTTTTGTAGGACTCTCTGTTTTTCCAGAGGTTTTGTAGGTCTCTCCGTTTTTGTCAGAGGTTTTGTAAGTCTCTCTATTTTTGCTGGAGGTTTTGTATCCCATTTGGCATGTATTAATGCCGAAGGCTCTACATACTATCGGAGCTACGCAATACCTTCCAGGAAACTTAGGTAGTCTTGCCTTCCAGGTGACCTAGGAATGCTATACCCACGGTGTGTAGGCTTGTCGTGCTCCAGAGGAAACCCCCCAGGTGCACTGCAACACTATCCACCAAGGGTGTGCCCTGGCGTGTGGCATTTATACGACCGAAGATATGCAATACCTTACAGGGAACTTAGGCTTGATGCCTTCACGGTGACCTAGGCATGCTGCGCTCGCTGTATATTAGCATGTCGTGCAACGAGGATTCCTTGCGACAGCATTCTCAGAGCACCACATCCTCACATCAAGGTCATCCCTTGATATGCGGCGTCCACACTACCGAGGCTATGCAATGCCTTGCAGGACACCCTGGCATAATCTGCCCTCTGGGTGACCTAGGCATATTGTGCTGTTGTAGGTGTGTGGGTTCCACTGCCTACCAGGGCGAAGCCTACCCTTCGAAAAACCTTTTTAGGTGACTTTAGGTTTAGGCAAGCAATGCTTACAGGTGCGTGAGCGTGTCACACCTCCCGAAGAAATCCTTTGGGGGCATCGCAACTACATTACCAAGGAAGTCCCTTGATAACCGGCATCTACACACTATCGAGGCTATGCAACGCCTTCTAGGAAACCTAGGCTTGATACCTTCGCAGTGACCTAGGCTTGCTATGCTCGCGATGTGTAGGTATATCGTGCAATGAGGATTCCTTGCGACAGCATTCCTCAAAGCACCGCATCTCCGCCTCCGAGGACATCCCCCGGGGCATGGCTTCAACACTACCGAGGTTATGCAATGTCTTTTAGGACACACCGGCATAATCTACCCTCTGGGTGACCTAGTCATGCGGCGCAGCTGCAGGCGTGGGTTTTTGTATGGTTATATACTAGTTAAGTTTTACAGTCTACTGTTGGCAATAAGCAGCTAATTGCAGTGTAAGACATAGCTAGGTCAGACGACTATTCATAACTCATGTCAAATGAAGATGTAACTTAAGTTCTACTGCTTACTGCTAAACAGGGATGTAATGTAGATTTACCATTTCTACCTTATGGCTATCTGTTGCAAAAACTTCTAGCAGTAAGGATGGAGGCCTCCAACATATTTTTATCGTACTGTACGAAAGATAGACCAGCTAGTTAAAATATCTATAGGTAATAGTGGGCGTACCTTTGCCAGAATAAGACCTCTATTATGAGGCTTGAAGGCCTCGAAGCCTACGGCTAGGCCAGGAGAAGTGGTAGTCGACCCCCTCGACCCTTAGTCGTTGCTCGGCTCCGGAGGTAATCCATCCGAAGCCTGGCGACGGCGTGTGTCAGAGGTGGAGCCGAAGGCTAGTCGGGAGAGGTGGTCCTCGACCCCTTCGGCTTGTAGTCGTTACCCGGCTCCGTAGGTAATCCGTCCGGAGCCTGGCGATGGCGTTCTCCGACTTAGTCCTCATTGCTGGGATATTGCATTGTCGGAAGCGGAGTTGGTGGCGACGGAGCATGGTCGGAGGGCCAGGGATTTGCCCGTGAGTTTACCACAAGCTTCTGACCCCTGTGCCATCCTTCGTCAGTTTTCTCTATGGTCAGGTATCCTGCTTGTCTTCCGAGGTACTCCTCCCAGAAGGTCGTGAGGGTTCGACAGTCGTTGGTGTTGTGACCGCGTCCTGGTCCGTGCAGGATACACCTGTATACCTTCGGGGGTACCGGAGCTTGTGGTTGACATTGAGGTCGCTTCGAGGGGCCGCACGCCCCAGACCCGTGGTTTCCCCGGATCCTCCTTTCCTTTGGGGAGACCGTTGAGGTCGTTTGGTGAACCGGTTTTTGAAGCTGGAGTGGCTCCGACTACGCCTCCTTGGACGAGGTGGACTTAGGGTTCCCTGCGTGGTTGGCATCACGAGGGCTCCATCGGGGGCACTAGAGGGGTCTGCGCACTTCGGAGCCTTGAGCCTCCTCGGATCCTTCTTTCGCCGGAGGGGCCCGAGGAGGACGCTGGGTGGACAGATTCTCCGAAGGTGTTGGCTCGCCCAGGGCATCCCAGGTGCTGTCAAAGGAGATACCTTGGGACCAAGTTGGGGCGGGAACATTCTGGTGTTCGACCACCCAGAACCACTGGAAAGCGACCTCAGCTGGGCTGTGACCTCTTCTGGTGCAGCGAGGTCTTCGCCATGCAGAGGCTGGAAGGGCTCCATGCCATCTGGAGTTTCCATACCGACCCAAGGTTCTGGGTCAGTCAAGGCCGGAGGAACGCCGTCCCATATGGCAGCAGGGCTGGAGGATACACGTGGTGTGTATGGCTGAGACAACCACACATATGGTTGCATGGTTGCAATGGTGGATATGGCGGCTAGTGCATTGGTGGTTTTTCTGGTGGATTCCTACCTCTCTGTAGCACTTCTGTGTTCGTATCCCCACAGATGGCGCAACTGTTGGAGCAAGAGTTCGTCATGTCCCAGCAAGTACGGCGAGAGTTTCT
Source organism: Phragmites australis (assembly GCF_958298935.1). Classification (NCBI taxonomy): domain Eukaryota; kingdom Viridiplantae; phylum Streptophyta; class Magnoliopsida; order Poales; family Poaceae; genus Phragmites; species Phragmites australis. Next base: position 18,138,035 of record NC_084926.1, read on the forward strand.
TCTAAGAAGGAGACTCAAGCTTGGAGACGAAGTCTGTGAGGAAGAAACACCATAAATGTATTGATAGTAGAAAAATAGATCGGTCTGGGGGGGAGTATCACAGCGTGGTTTAGCGCTTAGGTACCTTTGTGTACTGTGTGTTGCCTTGAGCATTCTTCTTGTGACCTCCCTTCCCAGATGACCACAACCCCCTATTTATAGGGTGGTACATAGCTTAGTATATAAGTTATCACGATGTACAAATATTTAGAACTTAACCGAATTACTAGGTCTTATCCTGGATAACTACTTTTTACCCTACATTGAAGATAAATATCTACCATGGTAACTATTATGGTGTCTGCCCCCTGAGGGGTGAACCGGTTTCCAATTGCGGCCCGACGCCGCCCTGCTCTTGGTGTCAGGACGACTTTCATCGCGTTGGGGTGTCAGAATAAGCACCACTTGCACCCGCATTAATTATCTGTCACCTCGTGTCAGGTCGGCTGCAGGGGGTATCCTTTGTTTACTGATATTATCTCCAAAGGCCGACTGCATCTTTAGGCTTCAGAAGGCCGCATGAGTACCGGAGGGGTGGCCCGAAGGGGTCTGTAGCCTTTGAGGGTCAGGGCTCCTGCTGAGAGTTCAGAGACCGAAGTCTCTAGAGGGACTTGCTATAGCTCCAAGTATTCGGAATGCTACGTATGTGTCTGAGAGGTGGTCCGAAAAAGTCTGTAGCCTCTGAGAACTAGGCCTCCTGCTAGAAGTCCGAAGACCGAAAGCTCCGAAAGAACCTTTGATGACGATCGTCACTTATTATCTCAAACTGATAATTTTTTCGCAACATTGACCATTCGCTTGCCGGAGTTCATGAGCACCAGAATGGTTTGGCGATGCTGTGCACCATAATGGTTTCGGAGTAGAATCACAGAGCACCGACGCGACGTAATCAGGATCACGGCGGCGTGATTACCCGCGTCAGATGGAACAGAATCCAACGGCAGTCTTTGCAGTTAGCTTACGCGTAATCCCGGTGGCGTGATTAACCGCCACAGATGAACAGAATCCCGAGATCAGCGCTTCCTCCTAATCAAATCACCGTTTGTGGGTCTCTTTACAGATTAGCTCACGCGACTTGAGATGGATCAATTGACCTGGCTTTGACTCATCCGGCCAGCCTGGCTACACAATTTCAAAGTGGTAATCATGTAATTAATTACCAACAGTTATATTTATTAGGAATGAGTATCTCCTCAATAGATATATCATTTTATCATGTCTCTTTATCATATATAAATATATAAACACCTTAATCGATAAATACAAGAGTTTTATTCTCTACTCTCTGTATATCTATTGTTCATTACAATTCGCACTGCAATACATTATCAAACACCCTAGTTTCTACCACTAAATGGCCAGGAGAAACATCAACTAATGGCACGAAGGCCTTCATCACAAACGGACAATCTACATTGTGCTACGAAGGCGATGCACTCGCGCTCTATAAGACGTTCATCGACATCAACATAGAGAAGAAATCGAGTTTGACCATCAAGAACAGAGATACAAAGATCATAAGGAACTCATTGATGCTATACCTTAACCATGATGTCGTTGGAGACGTGTGTATTCTTTTTGTTCTTCTCCAACACAACACTCATTGTGGTCGGATTTTCATACCTGTCCTCGAGACAACGACTGCCCTTTCGATGGCATTGAATCGGCAGCGAACACCCTCCTTCGGCGCCTATCCATCCGGCAGCGTCCTCCCTCGCCCGGTCACGCCACACATGGCATGTGGCGACGACAAAATCTGCATTTTTTAAAAAAGAATACATATATTTATACAATTTTTATTTAAAAATATAAAAATAAAAATATTCCATCCATGGCGTCGCGTGATCTCGGGCTCCCGGCCGGTAGCCGCGGACATCGGGCACATACACTGTCCAATTCATTCCCGATAGATGTGGCTGGCGCGACAGGGACCAGAGGGACGTTCCGGAAGCCTAATATTGCTGCATGGGCCTGAACAACAGCGAGTGTATCTCAGAGTGGCGCGGTGTCGACAAGATCCTCCACGTTAGGATGTCGGCACGCAGAAAAGATAACATTAATGACCAGCGGAAGAAGCTAGCGAAGGCGTACCATTCGCAGTTCGCACTTAGCCAGTCGCTCGCTCCGTTTGACCGCTGCTCGCTCTGGATACATGGAGTCACCCGTCTTATTACGTGAAAAAAAACCATAGAAGATGGATAATAATAGTTATAGATGATGGGTTCGGTATCTATCACTAAAAGATGTTATTAATAATTAATAATAAGTAATAGGTAAATATTCATCACTAATGAGATTATAGGTTACGGATCGTAATCATTATCCATCACATATTATCGTCTTTCCTGAGTTGTATAGAAAGATATAGTGACGGATAACCTTTTGACTCATCACTTATGACATTTTATACAGCTCAGGAGAGTATTTATAAGTGATGGGTAAAAAATTTATTCATCACTTATCTAAATATATATCTGATGAGTAATATATTTACTTGCCATTTATGTCTTTCTCATCAACACATGGGAGAATACATAAGTGACATGTAATTTTTTTACTCATCACTTATGTATAAATTATCCTAATGTATTGTCTTGCTTGTTGGCTGCATCCTAGAGCGTAGTCAGAATTTAGCAGCCGTCGTCTCCCTACAAACAACAGCAACACATCTAAATCCATATCGACAAACACACTTCATTACAGAATCACACAGGTTACAAAGTTTCGATCAATTCATTATAGAATCACAAATGTTACAAAGTTTCGATCAACTAATATTATATAAAATCTACCTCACAAACTAGCTATTCTACAGTAGAACTCGCCATATAGGCTGATAACTTCGGACACTATAAACTCGACGATCTATTGTCGAATCTCCAGGAGTACACCGTCGTAAAAAAAAAGTATCAAATCCCTGTATAATTTAACACATAACCAATACTATGTTACCATAAAATTAAACTAATTACTGAAATTACTTACGAATAATCTCGCATTGAACTTACATGGGGGGATTTGAGATCCTTCATGCTGAGCGTGAGTAGCATTTTTCACGCAACATAGAATCCGCAGACGTTGCCCGGTGGTTATTGGTGGCACTGGTAAACAGAAAATTTAGTGTTAGATCAAAAGGAAAAAAAAAAGTAATAGAGAGTATTTGGTAATCTGTTAGGTAGCACTTACCGTGAACCCAGACTTGTGTATCAGTCTGCGACTGTATTTCATGTGGAAGTTAGGTTGAGCTCAAAGGTACTTGTTATAAGTCCTGTATAAAGAGGAATCGATTAGGGAGTATTTGAATGTTAGAAAAGTTAAATATGTAAACTAAGTTAGGAAAAACTTATGCATCGAGGAGTCCTTTTATAATGTTGTAATCACACTGTATAAGTTTGCCTTTTGATCCTACTGGTTTTGACGAGTTGAAGTAGAACACCAAGTTCCACCTAAGGAAAATAACCAATAAGATCCAATAGCCATCGGTGTTGTGGGTACCTAACAGGTAGTCTATTTTGGAATATTGCTGCATTTCCTTGGCTACATGGTTCATAGCATAGTCGGGGTGAAATTGGATGACCGATATTGTAATGGTCTCAGGGTCAAGAAATGTGATGGACTCCTTGTTCTTCTTTGTTTCTTTCATCAAGTATCTACAGATAAGAGTATAGTTAGATTCAAGACTTAGTGATATTAATTAATGAATTTCCAGTTTTAACGGACTTATAATGTGAAGATCCGTAATAACGATACGTCCAGACTATCAAGGTTAAAGAGGTTGTATAAGTCATTGAAACCCACAATGAAGTAGCCATCGTTTTTACTTAATAAGTGTCATCGTTTGTATTGTACGACTATAGATGTGACATTGCTGTCTCTAGAAGTCTGCATGTAGTAATTATGTATATCAACATATGCTTTTTTTGCTCTTGTTAGGCCATCTACCGTCATCATAGACTTCCCATATTGGAATTTCGTGTTGGCTTGTGTCCATACTGCTCCAATATTCGTGGAACTTTTTTACCGATACAATGGTCTTCAACCTCTCCGACAAGTGTTTCTTAGAGCCTTTCTTCTCGATCTGTTTTTCTTCTTCTTTGAGCTTTTTGGGGGAGACAATATTAGAGTCGAAAGCGAGACTGTTAGATACGGAGGAGAAGGTAGCAAAAATGATTTATCTAGAGGAGAAAGCAATAAAGCTACCTTCTATAGAAATGAGGAGCGCGACGACGATGCTTGACGTTCCTTCAAACTGAGATGCATTATAGACTACGATATCACCTATCTTCTACTGATTTTTTTATGAAAAATTTCACCTAGAATTCTAGAATTGTGATTTCATCGTTAGAGAGAACTGCAACACGTGATGGTGGTATTGCTATGTACTCACCTATCGTTATGTCCATCGAGTCACCCGTCTCATCCGCCTCGGCCCGCGTAAGAGAAAGACGACAGCTGTTGCTCGGGTAATCAATCAATCAATCAATCAGCCCACCCACGCCTTAATTTAATTGGAGTAATCTAATTTAATCTGCCGGATCCTCGCTCGCCGCAGCTCCATGCGCGGCTCCATCGGCCGGTGCCGACACGAGAGCAAAATGCGGCCGCCCCGCCGCAACCGTTCCGTCCTTTCGAGGGAGTGCTACAGTTCTACGACGCTTGCCACCACATCGCGCACAGCTTCCACGTGCTCCATTGTATTTCGGCACGGCGTCAACGCCACGGTCTATGCTGCATCTCTGATCTGCCCCGGTCGGTCCTTTTCCTCTCTTTGACCTCTGCGCGCCGGCGCACGCCGAAACCTAGCTAACCCCCGACATGATATGGGTCTTAGAATTAGTAGTAATCCCATCTCATTAGTCATTAGCTAGGCAACTGTCAAAAGTACGTAACAATATATATACTTCTCCTCTGTTTTCGCATGAACTAGTAGTACGTATGAACAAGTTTTGCCATCCGGATAGCCGTTCATCTGGAAATGACGATACTTGAAGCTAAATGTCGTCCACAACTAACTTCTTTTCTTGAGGTATCAACCGAAAGTACCTCTTCCTTTGCACGTCAACAGTACCAAAAGGAACCGCCAGAAAAGCAAAGTATATAACCGAAAGCAATTCATGATGTAATTAGAAAACTTCATAGTTTGTCCTATCACCAATCGATTATAAGCGAAACATTACTGCAGCAAGTAGCAGTTTGGTGAATCATCCATCGAATCTTTCGTTACGAAAAAACTAGGCAAAACAAATAGGATACAAGAAAAATAAAAAATGGCTAAGATACATGCTGATGCCATGCTGCTAATCGGCATCCTACTAGTTCAGCAAGAGTAACGTTACCTTTTGAATTAAGGACCGTGCGAAATATTGGGAATACCAAATGGTTTTGGTCAAAATTGCAAAAAGGCTCTGGTATATAAAAAAATTGTAGCATTTTATGGGTGTGGCAATGAAAACTGTCCTTTTCAAAATTTGTAGTGGTTTATAAATACTATAACACCCAAATAGGTCCTTATAAAACTATGTACACGGTATACCACACAAGCTCTTTTCACTCGATCAGACATAAACGTAAATCATGTAGGGTTATTCAGGCGAGAGGAGTGCCCCCGAAGAAAAAACAAGAAAACCTTAGTAGAAAGTTTAGAAGCGTTCATCAGCTATGATATGACCAGTGTACATGAGAGTTGGTCGAGGTTGCTAGGTCATGATTTAATCAATAAGCTTTGCAAGTTTCTAAGCTAATTACAGATCTTGGTACAGATTTAGCTCTGAGATTATGGAAGATTTAGAATTTATATAATAAAATAAAATAGTTTAAATGTATATTTTTAGTTTAAAAATAAAAATAAGATGTCAACCAAACATTTTTAATCTGTTTATAGCTCCCGTTCTAAAAATCTATAGGGCTAAAAATAATCAGTTTAAAAAAAAATTTAGACCTAAAGCTCTAACAAACATTTTATGTGGCAGTTTTTTTATCCGATCAAAAGTAGTAGTAGTGTAGGAAACAGCTGAACAGAAAGGGATCGACAGATCAGAATACTGCTGCTGCTCTGGGAAATCCGTATGTGGAGTGGTAAACGGTCAGAAATGGCTTAGCACGTGACGAATACAACAGGGCAGAGTTCGTCAAGACGTCAACCTAATCCTATCCAATCCCAATGATTTTACGCCCGCGTGCGGCAATGCCTAGTCAGCGGGCGGTGCTGGGTTGGTCAAACCGGACCGACATGTGGGCCCGTACGCCAGGTGGAGAAGCCGCGGCTGGGTCGCCAGCTGCGCAGTGGCCGACACGATCGGATCACCACGCTTGCTCTGGCAGCTTCGGTGTGGATGACGCGTGTGGATTTTTGATTGGGTTAGTGTGTGGTTCCGGTGATAAAATCAGAAATCCCGATCCAACGGTCGTGCTTTCCTCTTTGTCTGGTGCTGTGCGAACAGGATGAACGCCACGTCACGCCACTAGCTTTTGTTAGCGCATCATTATCCTTTCCGCATCACCCGGAGTAGTTTTTTTCCCACCTAAAATGCTTTTTCTTCTTCTTACCGGCACATGTTGCGATGTATTTTCCAAAACAACGATATTATTCACTTCGCCAATATTACAAATTTTGTGAATGTTCTAATTTGCATTCCTTGTCCCTTTCTACATAAGCCTCGATTCCATGTCGTCGGCACGCTAAAATTGCAAATTAACATCCTTTGGATCTTAAAAGCTCTTGTTAACTACGCAGCGAACATGCACGCGGCTTACATTGAACCGGTTGGTTGCGATATGCTCATGATCCATGCATGCATGTGTGTTGGCGTTCATGATCAACTACAGTGGCTTCGCCACGTTAAGTCTGGTTAGTGCATATGCATCTCTTGCTGGAAAAAAATGTTACTAATAAGTATCTTACTTTGACTATCTAAAACAGTCATAATTGATAATGGTGCTTCAAGATTATACATGTGTGCACCGCACATCAATTTCCTTGTAGCTCCCCATGATGAAGTAGCTACCAAATATGAAGTTAGTATATCCACAGCTTCTCAAACCTTCCGAATCGAGCAGCGCAGAAACTTCAAAGTCACGTAAGCCCAATCGAGGAGAACGGAATCTTTCAAGCGCAAGGAGTTGAAGAAGCGAAGGGATCAATTAAAAGTCAAACCGGCCGGGATCAGCGAAGAACACCTCCATGGTCAGCGAGGGCCAGCCGTACCTTTACCTTCCACAGCCCAACACCGACCTGGCATCAATGTAAACCCAACCCAACCCCCTTTTTTACCTCCCGCGCGCCACACATATCTGAATAATTAGTGAGAAAAAAAAATCCATTTGCATCGTGTAAGTCACCTTCGTTTTCACTTTATCTCCTAATTCAATTTCGTGCAGTAATATTTACATATAATATTGGCGAGGTATGTCGAGTAATATGTAGGATTCCATTGAGAAATAAATTAAATAGATCAAAATTAGAGAAAAAAAGACTGATACAATGGTTTACAGATGCATACCCATTTATGAAAATGTCAAGGTAAAAAATGATCTACGAGGAGCAAAATGAAAACAAAGGTAACTTACGGGAGCTCATGGATTTTCCACATTGATTAATTAGTTAAATAATTAATTATTACTCGTAATTGGTTTAACGCACGCCACCGCACCACCCACCTCTCACATGCACAGTAGGCATGCCCTGACCACGCGTAACTCAACACGCCTCGCCGCGGGCTGGCTTCTTCGCTCTCTCTCTCACACGCCTCGTCGCTATAAAAAGCGCCTTCGGTTCCCCTTCCATTCGTTCAACTCCCAACAAACAGCTAGCTTCATCTCCTCCTCCTCGATCTCTTCCTTCCCAAACTCTCAACCGATTCCTCGATCACCTCGCTCCGACCACACAAGAAGCAGCGCAGATATATCGCACGTCGTCAGCAGCGCAGGATGATGCAGGTCTCGTCGTCAGCCGCGGCGGTGGAGGTGCCGCACTACTTCCTCTGCCCGATCTCGCTGGAGGTCATGCGGGACCCGGTCACGCTCTCCACCGGCATCACCTACGACCGCGCCAGCATCGAGCGCTGGCTCTTCTCCGACGGCCACGACACCTGCCCCGTCACCCGCCGCACGCTTGCGCCCGACGAACGGGAGGCCACGCCCAACCACACGCTCCGCCGCCTCACCCAGGCCTGGTGCGCCGCGCACCAAGTCGAGCGATTCCCGACCCCGCGCCCGCCGCTCGACTCGTGCCGTATCTCCGCGCTCGTCGACGAGGGCCGGCACGGCGGGAACGGGAAGGAGGCGGCCGCGCTCAGGGAGATCAAGGCCATCGTCGCCGAGAGCGACCGCAACAGGCGGTGCGTCAAGGCCACGCCCGGCGCAGTCGATTTCCTCGTCTCCGTCGTCAGCAAGCACTCGACGTCGTCTAAATCGTCACAGTTTGCCGACCAAGATGATTTTTTGGAGGTGCTGGATTCGCCGACGTCTACGAGCTCGCCGGCGGAGGACGCGCTCAGCGTTCTCTACTCGCTCAAGCCGTCGGAGAGGAGCCTGGATCAGATCCTAGAAAGGAATGACGACTTCTTGGACACATTGGTGTCCGTCCTGCGCCGACCGAGCTACCGCTCGCGCACGTACGGCATCCTTCTGCTGAAGGCGATGACGGCGGTCATGGCTTCGTCGCGTCTGACGACGGTGAGCGCCGACCTAGTGCAGGAGGTTGTGCGCGTCGTCTCTGACCGGGTATCCTCCAAGGCCGTGAGGGCGGCGCTGCACGTGCTGTGCCGCCTGTGCCCGTGGGGCCGGAACCGCGTGAAGGCCGTCGAGGCCGGCGCGGTGGCGGCCCTGGTAGAGCTGCTCCTCGACGAGGGCGGCCGCCGCGTCACCGAGCTGGCGGTGGTGGCGATCGACCACCTCTGCGGCTGCGCGGAGGGGCGGTCGGATCTGGTCGCGCACCCGGCAGGGCTGGCCGTCGTGTCCAAGAAGGCGATGCGGGTGTCGCTGGCCACCACTGAGAGCGCCGTGCGCGCGCTCCACGCCGTGGCGAGGCACTCCCCGACGCCGGCCGTGATGCAGGAGATGCTGTCCGTCGGGGTGGTGGCCAAGCTGCTGCTAGTGCTGCAGGTGGACGCCGGTGAGAGGGCCAGGGTCAGGGCAAAGGAGATGCTCAAGGCGCACGCTAGGGTTTGGAAGGACTCGCCATGCTTGCAAGCACACTTGAAGGCGTTTTACCCTTGTTGATAAACACCACGTCATGTGAATTACATTGATAATTTGTAGCTAAAAGGAGCATACGTTTTGATTCTCCTTTTAAATTCCTCACCAAAACATTTTGGTCAGTAGATGGACAAATTCTTTTGTTTCAACTAAAAAAAGAATGTGATTTTCTTATGTTCTTTGGAGATAATAGTCTCCAATTAAAGGGGCAAAATGTATCTACTGATTGATATAGGTCATATGATAATGTACAGTTCTATATAAATCAAGCTATGCATTCTCAATTTAAGTATTTTATTTCCTGTGATAATTCTGATACTTGTGCTAGTTTGCATCAGGCCGGGGCACATTGCCATTCGGTTGTAGAAAATTCACTGTTTTCATCCGGTTAACATGCATGCACTGTCATGTATATCACCAAATCATAATACTAGGCTAGCTAGGCAGTGTTAAGAGGTATGTCATAAATACATGTAGTTTTAGATAAGATATAGTTTTTAATACATAGCCTTAAGCACTATTTTTTATTAGAATATATTTATAAAATCCATTGAATTGTGATATTATAAAAACATTTTTGAGACAAATCTGCACATAGGGTTTTGAGGTCTTCAAACTAAATATTTTAAAAGTTATGGTTAGTCAAAGTTTTAAAACTTTGACTATTTTTTTTTTCAAAACGATATGTATTTATGACTGGATAGAGTAATTTAATTGTGTTGTGGATATATTATTCTTAGTGTTTTTTTTTTGGCTAACAAGCACATTATTGTAATTTTCGATCTATTTAGTTACAGCGCTATTACTCTGTTGTGTATGCGAGTTTGACTGTTCTTCAAGTATTCAATGAAGCGAGTGGTCAGTGTAAGTGCTAGCACTTAGAATAATTGTGTAAACACTAACAAGAGGATATGAGTATCAAGTAAAAATTGCTGTTATCCCAGGTTTTAATACTTAATCGGAATGATTTTACAATCTGCTCAAACTGTATGAATCGGAATTGAGAGTTTTATTCCTTTTTTAATGACACATATTTATTAACATTTACTCATGAAAAATGTCGAAGAAACAATGTGCGGAATGGTTTTATTAAATAACTTTAATATTCTAAGTTTACTTTGGCTGCGAGGAAGGTTGGTGCCATGAACACATGATACTGAATTACTGTCCCACATTTTCGTGAGACATGCAAAAATTTCAAAAACGCAAAATTTTGCTGTGGTATTTATCTTATAACCCTTTTTATGGGCATACATTTTTTTAAAACGATGACTTTACTTTGTTTTGCATATTATAGCTCTACAGCTTCGTTCCCTCCTCTCTCTCTCTGTTGAGTCTGGTTCCTTCATTCAACACACACACACAGAGTCAAACCAAACTGTGTAAGCATTCGGTAGCAGCATCTTACTTCCATTTATCAGTAGACGAATACTAAATTTGAACTTACGACGATTTGGTGTGCTGTTTCTTTTGCATCATGACTGCAATATATACCACTTAATTGTGCATTTGGTGGATGTAGCCATCAGCTATCCCCACGCCACTAGTTTAGACAAGTGGATCACTCCTTCGAATGACTGATGCGGTGATGCCACGGTCAGCAAACCACGGATCTGAAGGCGGCTTTCGGCCTAGGCGTGATGGATGGTGTTTCTTCTTCCTCTGATCGGGCGGTGTGTGATCCTGGTGGTTGCTCTCCTTCAACTGTAGAGATCATACTGGCTCCTCGGTTGGCAGGTTTCTCCGAGGATGAGATCGTCCGAGCTGAAAGGGACGTCAATGGTTCGCTGGTTTCTCGGATCGTCGAGGCCGTGGCAAACCATATCATCGCCGAAATTGAGATCTCGGATGGGGGAGCTGCTCATTGGAAGGATGGTTCACCCCCGGATCATTTATCCAAGGATGGTTCTTCTCCGGGTCGTTCATCGAGGCTTTTTGGGCCTCATGGATGTCGGGGGAGATGCTGTGGTTGGCTTATGTGGCCATGGAAAGGACCGTTGCCAAAAGCGCGACCCTGTCCGGTGGTTGTTTTTGGTGAGTTCATGCTGGCAAAACTGAAGACAGAGGTTTTTCCCAATCGACCAAATCATGATTGCCTTGGTGAAAAATCTGCTGGCAAGGATCCCGATCAGGGAATGATTAGTGGATCGGCTCCAGCTGTTTCCATATTTGAGGGGTTACACAAGGCAAGTTTTGGGAGAAATTGGAAGGATGTTTTTGGTGACATATGGGAAAGAAAGTGCTTCAATCCAGGACATTCACTTCCATCAGAATCATCTGTGCCTACTCCACACCATTGTCGTGAGCTGAGGGGATCTCAGAAGTCGTATGCTCAGGTGCTCATGGCCGGACGTGGGGAGGATCAGTTCACTGACCAGAAGGCCAGTGGGTCCAAAGGTGCCTTCCATGCTTCCTCTTCGGCGTAGAACAAGCCAGTCCAAACTCTCTCTGGCCGGGGAACTACTCTTCAATCTTCGGCTCCGATCTTCATCTCCCTTTCCTCCGCCAATGCGGCTGGCGCTTTTGGAGGCTTCGGAGGAAATGCAGGACCTGGTTCTGGACAGTCCGGCATCTTCTCTTTTGGAGCTCCTGTGCAACATGCGCCGGCCAAAGCCTCCAAATGATGGATGCTAAATTGCTGCCGGTAAAAACGGACATTGTCTTCGGTCTTGATGGGTATGAAATCACTTTTACTCTTGAAGATCCGAGCTTCTTGGTTGAGGTTGGTACTGATCCACCTTTGGGTGGAGATTTCAATGAGGATGATGATGATTTGCTTGATGAAAGTGATGACCATACCAGCGGATCGGGAGAACAGTCCAAAAAATCAAAAAAGAATGATTCAATGGCCTCAGACAATATTTCAAGTAATTCAGCTCCTATGCAGGTGGACGAAAATATGAAAACGTGTCCTCGGCAGATGGAACATGGGGCACGGCATTTACCATGTCTATCATCACACATGCCGAGTCACATTGTGGTCACACCTTTCAATCCGAAACACAGATGTTTTTCTCTTTCGCTGGGTAGCACTTCAGACAAGTCTGCGAGGGATATGCTGGTGCCTCTTGTTTTGCAGGATTCACGGGATGATCAGCCTGAGGAGGAGGTGATGTCCTTGCCGTAGGCGCCTCCCATGTTGGCTGCGTCATCAATGGAGAAGGAGCCGGTTTAGAAGTGCATAAAGTCTGTATTGCCTTCGTGTGCTACGGAGGGCTCATGCCTTGGGCGCGAACCTTCTAACCTCATCGCGCCTAGGGTCAAGACGTTGCCTCAGGCGGAGGGGCAGGCTCCGCAGATGGCTCTGACCCAGAACATCGTGCTACCAAAGACTTCAAAGGTGCAGGGGGCTACGCCGGTCCAAAATGTGCCACACAATCCATAGTTGCTATGGATACTGTCCAGATGTCGACTCCAATTCTTCGCCGAAGCAGCCATGCCAATGCGGTCTTATCTCCGGACGGAATCGCCGCGGCGGACAAAGATATCACGGCCAAGGCCGTGAGGCGGGCGGTTGCTCGTAACTTGGATTCCCCTTTGAAGGAAAGCTCAGCTAGTGCTCATTGTGACACTAATTCAGGTATGCTGCAACCGTCTTCCATTTTTTCTATTGCTTCTCTACCGAATGCTGCTTTTACTTCCACTTTGGGTAAATTAGGCTTATCGCTGGGTAGTAGTAGAAATGAAATAAGCTTATCAATCAATGCTTTAAAACATATAGAAGTAGATAGATTGAAGATGATACCTTTGTGCAAAAAGACGAGTAATCTGCCAAAGAATGTTTTCACAAAAGAGATAAATCCTTTTGATATAAGTGATGACGAGTGCACTGAACTTGACGGTGACCTACTCGCTCATTTGATTAAAGATGTTTCCGAGGTTGATTGGGATGAGACGGAGCTAGGCACAAAAATATGTGACCTTTTGGCTACTGCTAGAAAATCTAAATCATCCTCTAAGAAAAAAGGGCGAAAGACCCTGAAAAATGACAAGAAATTCAACAAAAATGTTTCCCAATGAAAGGTATCTTCTGGAATAGCAGAGGTTTCTCCGACTTGGCTAAAATTCGGTATGTTGCAGATGCTATTAGGGAATATAATTTAACTTTTTGGCCTTATTAGAAATAGGGAAGCGCGATATGTCAAAAAAGAATCAGGCCCGCCTTTTAGGCGGTGCAAAGTTTGTTTGGCATTGTCTCCCTCCTCGCGATAGGTCAGGGGGCATTCTTCTCAGGATTAATTCCTCCACGTTAGATTTGTCTATGATTGCGGAATGGGAATTTTTTGTTAAATTCCATCTAAGCAATAAGATAGACAAATTCAAATGGATTCTCATGGCAGTCTACGGACCAACGCAGGATGACTTCAAATCCAGCTTCCTTGCGGAGTTAGTGCGTGCTTGCCAGCAGAACCACCTCCCTACCCTGGTTGGCAGGGATTTCAATATCCTAAGGAATAGCAGTGAGAAAAATAACAACAGATATAATGACAGTTGGCCTTTTCTGTTCAATGCTGTTATTGATAGCTTTGATCTCAGAGAAATTGAGTTAACAGGTCGATAATTCACCTGGGCAAACTCCCTTCCTAATCCGACTTATGAAAAGTTAGATAGAGTTCTTATGACTATGAAATGAGAGTCTAAGTATCCGTTGGTCTGTATACACGCTCTGGATAGAGGTGTTTCGGACCATACGCCTCTGTTACTTGACATTGGAACAGCGGCCTTCCCAGGGAACCGGAGGTAGTTCAAATTAGAACTTAGCTAGTTTACTTGGGATGATTTCCATGACCGTGTGGTCAAAATCTGGAATAAGTCGGTAAAAGGTCGTAACCATACCCAACGATGGAATAACAAGATGAGCGCCTTGCGCAGACACCTTCGGGGTTGGGCAGCCCATTCTAGTGGGACTTACAAACAAGAAAAGTCCAACCTTCTGTCCATCGTTAATGATTTGTACATTGCTGCCGAGGCACGCGGTCTATCTGACATTGAGAGAGAGCAGTTAGCTCAATCTAGAGATCGGCTAGCCAGACTTCTTTGTGAAGAAGAAATCAGATTGTACCAACGTGCAAAGGTGACGGACGTCCTGCTAGGTGATAATAATACTAAGTACTTCCAGATGGTTGCCAACGGTAAACATAGGAAGAAACGAATCTTCTGCCTAGAGCAAGATGAAGGCAAAATCGAAGGAGAGACGACCCTAATGGGCTATATTACCAATTATTATAGAACCTTGTTTGGGCCGTCTGAAGACAACTCTTTCTCACTGGATGAGTCCAAGAATGAGGACATCCCTCAGGTCTCTCAGGCTGAGAATGAATTCCTTACGGCTCCTTTTTCGGAGAAGGAAGTTCAGGATGCAGTGTTCAACATGGAACACAATAAAGCTCCCAGCCTGGATGGGTTTCCGGCAGAATTTTACCAAAGATTCTAGGATGTCATCATGTTTGACTTGATGAATTTATTCTACGAATTATATGTGGGGAAACTGCCGTTGTTTAGCCTCAATTTTGGGGTTATAACACTGTTACCAAAAATCAATGAAGCAAATCGGATCCAACAATACAGACCTATCTGTTTGCTGAATGCTAGCTTCAAGATTTTCACAAAGGTAGCCACAAACCAGATTAATTCCGTTGCAGATCGAGTAGTCAGCCCAACTCAAACTGCGTTCATGCAAGGACGAAATATCCTAGAGGGTGTCATCGTTTTACATGAAACAATACATGAACTTCACAGAAAGAAATTGAGTGGGGTAGTTTTTAAGGTAGATTTCGAGAAGGCTTATGACAAGGTCAAATGGCTCTTCCTCCTACAAACTTTACAAATGAAAGGCTTCTCATCCAAATGGATCTCTTGGATTGAGACTTTCGTTTCGGGAGGAAGTGTAGAAATTAAAGTGAATGATGACGTCGGGTCTTATTTTCAAATGAAAAAAGATCTCCGACAAGGTGATCCCCTTTCCCCAATTTTATTCAACATTGTAGCTGACATGCTTGCTATCCTTATCAAAAGGGCCAAAGCAGATGGCCAAATTTATGGAGTGGTGCCTCATCTCATAGATGATGGTATATCTATCCTACAATATGCCGATGACACAATTCTTTTTATGGATCATGATCTCAAAAAAGCTTGCAATATGAAGCTTCTGCTTTGTGCGTTTGAGCATTTATCGGGTCTTAAGATCAATTTCCATAAGAGTGAGTTATTTTGCTTTGGTGAGGCCCATTCCATGTCCGAACAGTACACCGAACTTTTCGGTTGTGGGACAGGTGACCTCCCTCTGCGATATTTAGGCATTCCTATTCACTATAGAAAACTGAGGAATGCGGATTGGAAAGGGGCCGAGGAAAGATTGGAAAAGAGACCCAGTAGTTGGAAAGGAAAGCATCTTTCAACTGGTGGGAGACTGACATTGATAAATTCAGTGCTCAGTAGTCTTCCCATGTATATGATATTTTTCTTTTCTTTACCGAGAGGGGTGCTAAAAAACTTGACTATTTTCGATCTAGGTTCTATTGGCAAAGTGACGGTCAAAAGAAAAAATTACCACCTTGCTAAATGGAACATTTTGTGCAGACCCAGAGACCAAGGAGGCCTGGGGATTCAGGATCTAGATACTAAAAATATTGCATTACTCAGCAAATGGCTCTTTAAGTTGCTCACGTCTGATGGAATGTGGCAACAGTTGATTCGCAATAAATACCGAGGATCTAAACCCCTATCGCAGGTCCAATGGAAAACCGGGGATTCTCATTTCTGGGCTAGTCTTATGAAGGTGAAGTGGGATTTTCTACGCTTTGGAACCTTCACCATCAAAGATGGTACTCAGATCAGATTTTGGGAAGATCTTTGGTTGGGAAACTCACCTCTGCGAGAACAATATTCATGCCTTTACAATATTGTAAGGAACAAACAGGATACTGTAGTAGAAGTTCTTTAAACTTTCCCACCAAATATTTCTTTTAGAAGGGACCTAATAGGACAAAAATTAGTAGCGTGGAATGCTTTACTTCCTCAAATCGCTAATATCGTGCTTACTCATGAGCAAGATGAGTTCCACTGAAACTTAACCCCGAGTGAGATGTTCTCGGTGAAATCTCATTATTTTGCCTTAGTGCATAGTGATGCTCCCAATATTAACAAACAACTTTGGAAACTGAAGGTACCTCTCAAAATCAGAATCTTCCTTTGGTACTTACAGCAAGGTGTTGTCCTCACAGAAGACAATCTAGCTAAGCACAACTGGCAAGGTAGTACGAGATGCTATTTTTGTCACCAAGAAGAGATAATTAAACATCTTTTTTTCGACTGTCGTCTTGCCCGTGCCATTTGGTCTATTATACAAGCGGCTTCAGGACTCTTCTAACCTCGTTGCGTATCACACATGTTTGGTACCTGGTTACGTGGTATTAGGAAGGACTTGAAATCGAAAGTCCTGCTGGGGGCGGTGGCTGTATGCTGGTCACTTTGGTTATGCAGGAATGACATATTTTTTGATAAAAAAAAGTATTTCATCTCCTTTGTAGATTATCTACCTTTGTACCCACTGGCTCCGTACCTGGGCTATTTTGCAGAAGCCAGACTCTCAGGATACGGTTACGGTGGCTTGTCAGCAATTGGAGAGGGTGGTCAGAGATTATTTTACCCAGGTGTATAGGTGGCGGCCTAGATGGACAGCCGGAGCGTCATAGCTTTTCCTGTCTTCACCGGTTTTTATGCCTTTTGTCTTTTCTTTTTTGACTGTGTGCATCTTTTGCAGAGGCTGGAAGAGTTCTCAGAACTATTGTATCACCTAGATGTAATTTTCTGAGATCAATAAATTTTTCCTTTATCGAAAAAGCCACCTGAATGACTCAGTACTTCACCTTTCACTTAATTAAACTAAATCAGCAGCCGCACACAAAATTCAAGTGAGACTAGCATGCAGAGACCAGCGTTTCTTTTGAGGAGAAAAATGCAGAGATCAGCTACTGATTAAAAAATAACGCTGGTCACTCATTGTTCAAATGATGAACCGACAGAACTGACTCTGTCCTCATAATTACAGAGGATATTACAAAGCCGAATCTATTAGCTGCTCTCTTTCTTCTCTAGTTTTTTTTTAAAGGAAAGGATAAGAGAGATTGAGAGAAGATAACCAAGAGTCCTCTAACCAATTGTTAGATTTCGATTGTTTGAAGGAAAATAAAACATATGCCTGTTCAGTTATGTGTGTTGTCAAAACTTCGTGTCAAATGCTTAGCGCAGAGATAAACGTTCTCCGATGGTTTCTTACTGAAACCGCAGTTTGAGCTAGGCGCTAATTACCTGCAAGTTCAAGATTCATATGCACAAGCTGCGAATAAATCAAACTTGCTTGAAGAAACTTCAAGTGCCACATCTGATTCTTCAAAACGAGGGCCGTTAAAACCATAAATGCACGCAGATTGGATCAAGCAGTTAAAAGGCAGAAACAATAGTCAAATGCTTATCCCACTTACAACCTACAGTTGGTTATTTTGGCCAGGATGATAGCTACAGAGAAGACAATTCAGTAAATAGAATCTTCTGTTGTCTATTGCATAGGCCACAGGTTAACATTGGTTTCAGTTACTAGTTTGACTCGGCGTTCAAATTTGATGTTCTTAGGGTATGTTTGGTTTGCTGTCACATTTTGCTAGATTTTTTCTAATAGTTGTTTGGTTCACTACCACAGTTTTGATGTGCCATGGTTTTTTTAGCCTTTGACCACACGCCATAAACTAATTTTTTTTGCTAAACTTTGCTTAAGATGCGATGAACAATTTATTCGCCACACTTTAGGCACGATTTTACCAAAGATACGGTAATCGATGGTAGTGAACCAAGCACACCCTTAACCTAAACTCGAAATTTTTTCAAATAGCAAACTTTGGAGCGGTAATTATCCAGATTACCCTTTTGTAAATATGTTTGTTTTAAGATCATGATGTTTTTTTATTTTTGCATATTATGACCCTGCAATTCTATTCCCTTTGATTCAGCATATGCATACATAGCGAAACTGGACTGTGTAAGCATTCGGTGGCAGCATATTACTTTCCATGGGGTAGAAGAATACTAAATTTGAACTTAATACAGTTTGATCCGCTGTTACTTTTGCTTTCATGGTTGCAACTTACATGCCACCTGAATGTCTTAGCATATACACCTTTCACTTAATTTAATTTCTCTCATTGTCGCTTACTCGCTTCTAGATGACCTAATTCAGCTGTTGCCACACACAAAAGTCTGACTAGACATAGCATGCATAGATCATTTAATCTTTTGAGGAGAAAAATGCATAGATCGGTCACCAAATCAGATAAAAAATGAATACTAGTCTCACTCTTGGCTCAATGGGATCAGCCAACACGACCTTTTCCATATATCTGGAGGGGAAATCGCGCAGCTGAATGCCTCAATCCATCAGCTCCTCTCTCTAGTTCTCTAGAAAATAAATACACACGGAAGTCCTCTAAGTGAATAGTAATTTGTTGGGCTTGATCGTTTGAAAGAAACGCTTGTTTATGTGTTTGTCAAGACTACATGTCAAATGCTTAGCGCAGTAGGAATAAATGTTGTCCTACGGTTTCTTACTGAAACCACAGTTTGGAGCGAGGTGCTAGTTTCTGCAAGTTCAAGATTCATATGCACAAGCTACGAACAAATCAAACGTAGGTTGACGAAAATGCAAAGTCACACATTTGATTCTTCAAAACGAGGACTCATTAAAACCATAAGTGCATGTGGATTAGATCAAGGAGTGAAACGACAGAAACAGTTGTCAAATGCTTATCCCTACTTACACCGTACAGTTAGTTTTACTGAACAAACGTACAGTTATTTATTTTGATCAAGATGATAGCTGCAGACAAGACAATTCAGTAAATAGAATCTTCTGCGGTCTATGTCTATTACTTGCATAGGCAGCATGCTAGCATTGATTGCAGTTACTATTTTGACTCGTCGTCGTTCAACTATGATGTTAGCATTGATTGCAGTTACCATGCGCTCTGAAAGCTGCTAAATTTCTTCTCTCTGCAGCTCTACTATTTGCTGGCTTATGCATTGCATACACGCTTCCTATCTGCAGCCACTTTATCCGATGAAAAAAGTCAAAGCAAATCGAAGTTTTGATACCAACTTGTCACTAAATATATGTTAGAGTTAATATTATTTTTTATAGGATTAATTTTGACATTCACGACTTCTAAAACTCGGCCCTCGCGTCGTCTCTCTTGAGACGACTTGGGGCGACCCTTGGGCACGGCGCCCGCTTCCCATCGGCCTGCTCGGTGCGGCCATCGTCACCGAGCGACAACGGCAGCGGCCACCGGTGGCACCAAGCAGCAGCTATCACGTCTCCTCTCCCCTTCCTTTCCCCTCCGTTTTCCTCCTCTCCAGCGTTTTAGTGCATCTCGTCTAGTGCCGGGCAACGCGCCTGGTTTGGCGACTTGGTAGCGGCCAAATCCGCTTGGCTCCGCCGAGATCTGGGCTGAATATGCTTGGTGGCATGGGTGGGAGGCCGGCTCTACGCCTTGCCGCCAGTGGGCGTGCATGGGCGACAGGCCCTACACTCTGCCACCGCTAGGATGTGCGCCATAGGCTGGCTCGTCGTTGGTTTCCCGGGCCGGGCATGGCGTGGTGGCCTCTGTCTGCCTACTGTTCTATGCCTAGCCAGGTGCCCCTGTCTGCATGGCTTGCAGGGGTGTGGCGGCGGCTGTGATCGACGACAGACAGGGTTTCTGCAGTGGGTGGTCGCGCAGGGCGGCGCTTGGGGATGGCCAGGTTTGCCTCCCACCACCTAGGTCCTTTCGTGGGCGTGCATGGCTGGCAGGTCCTGCACTCCGCCATTGTGTGGTGCGTCAGCGGCTGCCATGGGCGTGGGCATGTGGTCCGTTGACGGGCAACCTACCATGAGCTTCCTGGTTTATTTTGTAAATGTCACGATTGTTCCGCACATGGTTTGTCTTTGTTCTGGTGTCATATGCCCATGGTGCTTGCGTCGTTCCGCTCTCTTTGGCATGTATCGACTCCTATCCTTACCAGATCGGTCTATTCCCCCCATCTGGCCCGCGAGGGTCTTGACGGCATGGTGTTGGCTTTGTGGGCGGCATGTGTGCGAGATGTCAACTTCCCTTCTTTTAACCCTGGCGGCTATTGTCTTCATGGGAGCTACGCTGCGATGGTGGTACGACCACGATTGGCCGAGAGCACCAGGCGAAAGCCCTTTCGATCTTGTGTTGATGCCAGCGCCGGCAACGCCCTCGGGCACCGTTACCTCCTTGGAGGCGGTGTTGTGGTGCTCCTTACCTCTCTAGAAAAACCCAATCCCAGTCTTTTCGGATGAGCGACGACAGCGCCGTATTTGACATCATGCCCTCCCTAGTGGCGTCACTCGGAAGTCCCTTTATGGTGTTTTGGGTGGCCTCATTTGTGTTTGAAAGTCTGTGCTTGATGTCTTTGTTGGGAAGTCAGAGCTGCTTGACTGTATTTATGTGACGAGCTTGGCAACAATGATCCAGTTGCGAACTCCATTTGGTTGTTCCGGTATGTGGTAGTGTTTGGCCTTCGTTGTTCGGGCGTTCACGTTGTTGGGTATTCCACCGGTTGGCCCTAAATCAGCTATGTAATTGTTAAGATTTTCGAGTCCAGTTACCTTCATAAACTGGATCAACTCTCCTTTTTAATAACATCGGCATCACCGGTACTGTCATTTCAAAAAAAAAAAAAAATGGCATGCATGTGCATGCACAAGAGTCCGTACCAAAGTCAAAGCTGTGTCCTAATAAGAGTTTAATACATATAGAGTCAAAATAGGAGTAAGAGTCTGAGTAGGAATATAATTGGATTGGAGTAGGATTCAGAGTCTAAGTATTTAACTGCTACATAATGAAGGGTGAGTGTCACCCCACAATGTGCAGTGTAAAAAGAGTTGTGTTCGTGAGTTTTAACATGCGTGTGCGTGAAAAATAAAGTAGCAGCGCGTGTAGAGAAAAAAATTTATTGTTTTTTTTTTGTGTATTTGTGTTCTTCCTTATTATTTGATCCTAGGGAAAAGCCAACAAATATGGACATATGCAATGCATGGGTGATGGTCTGATGGCGCCTGCAAGTTGTATATATAATTTGCTAGCCCATGCATGTTTGACAATATGCATGCATGCACAGATCAGATGCATGCACCACTCGTGTATGCGAATTAAATCTGCAACCCCACAAGCGATCAAATTATAAGGACATGAGCCGACGGGCAACCCTTTTTTCTTGCATAATCTACAGAATGAAATGAACCTAGCACAACTGCAGTGCACAATACGATATGGTCACCAAGTCCAACTAAGGACAATACGATATGAGAAATAAAGTCAGCACCGGCACACGGAAACGTAAATAAATGCCATGAGAAAGGTGAGATGACGAAAGCGGTTTGCTAGCCTCTGAATCTTTGCTCCATCAATTCGCCGAGAGACCTGCAGGTCCCTGTTGCAGATATATATTGGCAATATATGTTCAATTATCAGTTGTTTTTTTTAGGGCATGTTTAAATATCAGTTGCAGCTGGGTGTCGAGTACGTATTTGTTCAATCCTGCATTGGGCGCTTGCAAACTCTGGATCCCCATCCGGTCGCCACATGCATGTTAATCCGTTGGAGAATTGGTCGGGGTGTGGACTACGGAGATGCTGTTGGCGTCGCAATGGCATGGAGCTGGAACCATGATAGCTGAAGTACCCAAGAACAATGCAAAAGGTCGTATTGCCCAATGTGGAATTTCATTTCGTAGATGCGCGCATCGATCAGGCGTAATTAAGTTTACCCGTTGAGGGGAGCCTCTCTGGAACATGGGAATTTGATTTTCCTCAACTCCAGCAAGAATAAAACTGTTTCCCGTGAATTACATGGTTGTTTTGTAAACATTGAGTTCTAAAGTCTGACTTGTCAGGCTATGTGGAAGAACTGAAACTCGTTTTACTTACCCCAAGAGAAAAATAGGAACATCAATTTACTCAACCTGTTGCTCTATCTTAGACGAAAGGTCTCCTCTCGTTTTATTCATTGAACAAAAACGAAAACGTTTAGGGTTCACAAAATTCAGTTCAAGGCGCCTCCGCCAATTCCAATCCTATTACATCACCGTCAAACTGCAATCTGATGACTGACAAGGTGAAAAACAGAGATGAAACTAAGAACAAAAGGTGGCAAACATTGGCCCGTCAGTGTTTCTGTTTCCCTCGGTTGCTTGCAAGGCCGCCGAACGCCTTTTCTGCGAGGGTGTCAGTAGTGTTGGTGCTAGGTCATCATCAGTTTTCATCATGACCAGACCCAAAACTTGAACATATTGACATCTTTGCACTTTTTTTTTTCAAACTAGAGGCAGGGGGACTGCCATTTCATGTAACAAGAAGTTGGCACTTTTTTTTTTCAAACGAGACTAAATTGTACAGCGCTCGGTTAATTAGCAAAAAAATAGCTAAAACCACAAAATCTACCGGTATATAACATAGCTAAACTAGGTCATACTATGTGAAAAATAGAAAAAAAAACACTACATAATTAACGGGACCCTATGACCCGTCAAAAAAAACTTTAGTGACGGATCATACTACGGCCCGTCACTTATATAGTCTCGGGTCAGGACCGGACTATGACCCGTCATTTATGACAGGTCATCAGTGACGGGTTATAAAGTAATCCGTCACTAATGATATAAGTGACAGGTCGTATATATACCTATCACTAATGTATAACATATTAGTGATATATAACACATTAGTGACGGATCTCCCTAAACCAGTTATAAGTGATGGATGATGTTACGACCCGTCACTTCATTTATGATGATAGGTACTATTATAACTCATCACTTATGACTCAGCTCTATTATTAACAAGATTTTTCTCCTTCTGTTTTAAGGATTTTTCAATATTCTTTCCTACTTTTGATCCAAAAACAAAACATTACCAACTCTGGATTAATCAAGACTACCTACATCTGAAGAAAGAAAGTTGGACTAGTTAGATTTACATAGCCTTTCATCACAGTTTTTTTTTCTCACCTCAACAACAATAGAATAGTAATCATTGTATATTTTTGCTCAAGTTTAATATAAGGGGTGTCGGCTATAGACGCAAATGCGCGTTCTGAAAATGGTGTAGAAACTTTAGGGGGAACCCAACAATATCGGGGAGAAATAGATGTAACGTTTTCTATAGATGTCCGTAAAGTAAAAAAAAAACATCAAAATTGGAGTTCGTATGTAAAAGTTATGCCTATTTTACCGAAGTCACTTTGGGTCACCTATCAAATTGCGATCGTTGGCATGAGATATTCTAAAATTCATAAAATATTTTTACAAATTTGGATGAAGAAATTTTTTATATGTAAATCAACAATTCACTAAATTCAATATCAAACAATTCAGTAATCAACAATTCGACAAAAACAGTCATCAGTGACAGGTCAAAACTGTGACCCATCACTTATGACTGTGACCTTGTCATATGTGACGAGTCATAGTTATGACCCATCATTGATGACCCTCGTCAAAAAAGGTTAAAAGGATAAAATAACCGGTTTCCTTCAGAACGAACGTGAGGGTGAGGTGGTAAGGCGGCTACGCGCGCAAGGGTAGGTCGCTGGTTCGATTTCTATGAAACGTATAGTATAAAAACAGTGTGAATAATAGCAAGTGACATGTGGCGAGTGGTGATGGGCCCCTGCATGGGATGGCTTGGTTAAATTTTTTTTTTGATTTTTTTGTGTCTAAAAAACACGAAAATCATTCATCAGTGATAAGTCATAAGTGACGGGTCAAGATTACGACCTATCACTTATGACCACATTGGTGATGGATCATAACCCGTCACTTATGACTAGTCATCAGTGACGTATCTAGGGTGACGACACCCGTCACCCATGAAGATTATCACCCACCACTTATGACATTTTTTCATGTAGTGCCAGTGTACTACAGAAACGACCAAATCCGTAGCACCTGACCAACTACCTAGTTAAACTAATCCTAACATGGTCGTCGCCACCGTCGGTCTGACCAGCGCTATAGCTAAGCCGATGGACAACCAAGCACGTGAAAGGACCTCTAAGAGGATGCCTCCAAGGAGGACACGACGTCAAAGACTTCATCGTCGCCCGTTTAGAAAGCCATAACTGGGTTTTCACCTAGAGAATCCCCAAGGTCAAGCGGAAGCACCACAATGATGCCTCCAAGAAGGGTAGCGACGTCGTCTCCAGCACCGGCAGAAAGTTGAGCAAGGCTTTCACCCAGAGCCCTCCCACCCCACTGTCTGCACAGAAGGTAGTCCCACATGACTGTACTGAATACATACATACCACAATTGCCCGTACCACGCTGCTAACACCGCCCATAGAGCCACCCAAGCTGCGGAGTTCGCCATAGACCAGATCTGGAGAAAGAGACAGATCCAGCAATAGGAGGAACCCATGTGGCGATAGGCGGGATGAAGATGAGCTCCATGAGAAGACGGTCGGCGATCGCATTATTGGCAACCCACCCTGCCAGAGGAGCACACGAAAGCCCGTGGTGCCAGCTCCATGGCACCAATGGGGAGCTCGCTGGAGGACCAGGAGGCGCACCCCAGTGAATGAGTAGCTTCCCACCTCACCATGTGATGGTGATGGATAGGTTTTGGCTGCCACCATGCAGGTCAGCGTGTGAAACCTGACCATCATCACACATCGTTGAACTACTGTGCTGCACGCGTCATGTCAGCAACCAACGAGCCATTTATGTTGTGGCCCACAACATGGAATATGCCCCAGTCCTCGCATGTCATGGCCATGCACACGTGGATCTCAGCTGGCCCGTGAGTGATACCATACCTCCTCACTGAAGCAGTCATGTGGCATCATGGGCGGCACGTCCTTTGTCAGGTCACAAAACCCGTAATCATGTGTTTAAGCATAATCATACATCATTAGCATCATGTTTAATTTTGAGCAATTTAATTTTTGGAGCACTAGAGCATCTCGGTTGGGTAATAAAAAGAGAGGAAGAAAATGTGAGAGAAAGAATAGAATTTGCAGTTGAAATATCTTGTTTCTCTGACGCATGGGACCCATTAAAGTTGGCCAACCACCCCCTCCCTCTCCCTCAGCTGCAGCCCCACCCCTCACTCCTCTCCCACGTTCTCTCCCTCTCTAACCGAAATAGTAGCAGGAGCTGCTGCTCCCCCTCTCCCTCAAGCTCTCTCTCATTCTCCCTCGGATTTCTCCTTCAAGAAGCAAAATCGAGGTACGTGTGTGGTACCCTTGTGATCCCTAGCTTCTAGTTTTCCCATCCATCTAAGTATTTTGCGCATACCCGAAGGAGTCAAGCCGTTCTTCACCTCTTTTAGTGTTCTTGATGTTTAGAGCTAAAAGAGGGATTTGGATGAGTTTGAGCTAGGAAATCGTGTTGCTTTGTTGGTGGATGAAGACTAGAACCCATGTGTTAGTGCAAACCCTTCACTTCTTATATTGGTGAGGTGCACAAATCAAATCGACCAAAGTTTCAGTGCGAATAACTCTCTCTACAACAACCTGGAGGTTTTGGGTGCAACCGAGAAGTTTCGGGTAGCACCGAAAAATCCCTGTTAAATTGTACTTAGAAATTGTGCAGGTTTAGTGTGTAAATTGAGTCTAAAACCCTTGGCCTAGTGCATATACATGTTTATGAGGGATAGATTTGACATGCAAGGTGAACCGGCAAAGAAATCAATGAGAACGCATTTTCTTCCAGAACTCGGAAGTTCCGGGTTTGCAACCCAGAAGTTCCGGGTGGTCCTAGTTAGAGCTAATCGAGAACCCCCACTTGGAAGTTCCGGGTATAGCCCAAAAATTCCGGGTAATTTGAATTAACTCTAACTGAGCACCCTCGAAAGAACCTTACCCAGAGAATCCGACCCAAACCAGAGGTTCTAGGTTAAACCGAGCAAAGCTTACCTCGAGAAATCCTGCCTGGAGCAACACCCAGGTACTCCGGATTGGCCCGGAGGTTCCGACCTCAACTTGGAACCTCCGAGTCACTCAAAAAGTGGCAACCTGAGGACCTTAACCTGGAGGATCACACGGAAGTTCCGCAACCCAGAAGTTCCAAGTTCAACCCGGAACTTCCAGATTTTATCAGAGTTTTCGAACTTATTAGATTGTAGACTTCTTCAATCTTTCACATATCTTATACTTTTAACTTGTTGTCATGCATTTTGTGGCATATATCTTTGTATTTCTTTCATGCTCATCATTCCATGCATTCTTCTTTAGAGAACAAAGGACTGGAGTGTGACGCGGGGGTGATCGAAGGTGACATCGAACCATCGGAGTTCTGTGAGTGCTGTGCATGTAGCATCATGCAGGCGCTGGAGCAGCAAGTTAAGCATCTAAGCATATTGCACCGTATATTTTAGATCTTGTGATGTCTCAATTGATAAAATATGCCTATGTAAGTTATGCATGATAGGGTTCCAATGTCGTATTATATGGGTAGAACCTATGTTGATACATTACTTCTACCTTGATCTTGTTGATGATCCATATCTTTGTAGTCTGGGTATAATCATGAGAATGTCTTACTTAAAAGCGATACGAGATGCATAGGTCATTGGTAGAAGTCAAGCGGTGGAATGTTCCATCTTTCGCAAGCTATAGGTTTAATTATTGTTGACAATGATAATAACAATGATGGGTTGATGAGTTTAGTGAATGAGGTGAGATGTGGGCGGTGCTAGGGGTAGGTTGGGAGAGGAACCCGAGTGCCATAGAATGCTTGCATTGGTTAAGTATCGTTCGTCGGTGCCGTTGGCTTTAGCACTTTTTGTACTAACCATATGTCGATCTAATGGTAAGATAAATCGATTATCATACACCATGCTAATACTTATCGTGCATCCTTATGAAGCGTAAGAGAAAGAAAATAGGAGAAGTAAGGTGGCAGGGAGTCGGAGGTGTCTGGGACACGCTCGTGGTAGCCCTTGTGCCGTAGGGGTATGTGCAAGTGGGAAGTTCTTGATATGAGAAATGTTGACATGAGTACCTCCTTGTGTGGGCCTGTGTGGTCGTGCAAGCCAAATGGTCTTCGAGTCGTGTGGGTAAAGATGTACCCTTGCAGGATGTAAAAATAATTTGAATTGTAGCGCTCTCGGTCATGAGCATGCTTTTGTCAATCCACATCAATTGTAGAGTCACGAATGTGAGATGATATGGTATGGTATGTTGGGATGTAGTTGACATGGTTCTATTCTCAGATATATTTATGATGGTTCCAGTTACATATATGTTTATGTCATTGATTGCATGGTAGAATGGTATAGGTGGTCATGTGTAGATGCTTACACATTTATGTCAAAAATTGATTTCACATGTGAATCTACTTAACCTTGTGTCCGTTCCTTGCTAATCATCTAAATGCATAATCTTTAGAGTTGGGTTATTTATATGTACCCATTATAGATTAAGTCTTACAAGTAACTTTGTACTCACGATGTTCTTTCAGGTTCTGCCGGTGAAGAGGAGCTAGTGTTTGTCTACTTCACGCCTACTGATGTAGGTGGCGAGCATGAGTAGTGCAAACTACTCGAGTGGTAAGTTTTTGGGTGATTGAAAGGACAATGATATCGTCTAGGGGGGTGAATAGTCATTTTTACAAAAATTCGTCCCCTTTTGCCTTTGGTCTAAACTTGCAGCGGAAAATAAACTAACGGATTTTTCACAAGTGAAAATCATACATATGCTAGATTCAACTAGTGCACAATCATCCTAAATAGGTGTAAATATTACAATTCTAGGGTGACAAAGATTATTCAAATCTAGCAAAAGATATACAATAGAACTCTAATTGAAAATCCTGAAAACACTATTCACCAAAAGTTTCAGGTTCAATCCAGAAGTTATGGAGTTACTGTTCACAAAGATTCTAGGATCAATCCGGAACTTCCGGGTTCAAACAGATAAAGATCTTGAAACTAAAATTAAAGTACGCCTAATTTGTTCTAGCTCAAACCAAATGAAGTCGTGTATTCTAAATGATAATTCCAAGTAGATCCACGAAGAACCTACAAACAGTTTCACACAAACAAGTAGATCGAACAAATATGCACAAATACAAAGCAAGAACTCAAGAACAAGGAAACAAAAGAGGAGATACAAGATTTATTTTTCGAAGTTTGGACACCTCATCTAGAGGTTCCTACGTCTTCGTTGAGAGGCTCAGTTACACCTCTCTCAATCTTTTCTTCTCCAAGCTCGGTGACACTTGAGCTTCGCTTCCACTCTTGATTTCTTCCCTAGCAGAGGTGAAATCGAAGCCTTCACAAACTTCCCGTGGCATACCATAACCTTGGGTGCTCACCGGCGACACTTAACCGCCTAGGAGCTTCAAGCTCCAAGAGTAACAAACACTACGATGAACTTCTTGTCGATGAACTCAAGTGCTCAAGAATAGAGTTTAGCTCACTTGCACTCAATGTTCCAATCTCTCAATCCAACTCACTTTTCTTCTCAAATCTCATACTAAACCGGAGTGGGAAGGAGTTCTTTTTGGCTCTAAAATGTTTTTCTTGTGTGCCCCAAGCAGCCCCCTCAAAAGAGGTGCGGGGGTATTTATACCCAACCCCCAAAACTAGCCATTATGCCCAAAAGTCAGTACAATTCAAAACATCCAGATTCACCCAGAACATCCGAGTTACATGATCTAAACCCAACAGAGGACCCCAACCTGGAACTTCCGGGTTAACCTGGAACTTCCAGGTTAACCCAGAACTTCCAAATAAACTAAAAATGCCCAAATCGAGAACCCCAACTTGGAATTAACCCAGAACTTTTGGACACACCGGAACTTCTGAGCTAACATAGAACTTCCGAGTTCAACACATCAAGCCTTCTGAAAAAAGCGATAACTTTTGATCCCAATATCCAATTTTGACGATTTTAGACTCTACGAAAAGCTTATTCAGAGGGCTACACATCCCTACTAAATTTATGATCTCAAACATATTGGATCAAAACTAGGAAGACTCCGAAACCCGATTCAGACATTTCCACACTTTCCGCATCGGACTTCTAAAGCGAACTCTCACTTTGGGTTGGTTAAAAACTCTTGAGCACTGAGACACGGCAAATAGTTCTACATTGTATCCCTCTTAATAGTGCGTCAAATACTCAAATGCAAAGATAAAACTCCTTTGAACCACTTTGAGCCTTTGAATACCTTCAAGTACTGCTTCTTTCCTCTAAACTTAGAGGGTTGCCAACTTTGATATCATCTTCACTCTATATCTTCTTGATGCTTCATGTGATTAATGTGAATCACTCATAGTTTCTCATGGCCTCGTATGGTATTGGCGCAAAGCCTTTACTTGCTCGTCACCACCGCCTTGGTCCTTTGGCGCTAAGCCATTTGCTTACCCTTCACCACCGGATGATCCATCGCAGCCAAGTTTTACTTGCCTTTCACCGTCTTACCATAGAAAACAACTTTGTATCTGACATCTTCAATGAATTCACTTTATCAAATATGGAGTCCATTCTTTGTTCTTCACTCTTGGTATATTGGATTTCAATTCAACTTATGTCTTCTTATGAATTCTAACTCCCAACTCACTCTCAAGCACAAAACATATGAGTTAATCCATAAAACGTAATTGAGAACTTTATACCTTAAGTTACTTGATCTCCACAAGTAATTTAGCCTTCATGCTTATTGTTATTCTTCATATGAAACCTAACTCTACTGATTTTTAAGCACATAACACTTTATTGATAATGACATACCTTTAATTACTTGATCTACACAAGTAACTTAGGTTTCATTCTTCAAGCTTCTTCTTCTTCTTCTTCTTCTTATAATCATCACTAAGATCTCAATAATTTTGATGCAATTCTTTGAACTCATGGCATTACTCAATTAATTTATGCTTCATCATTTATGCATCTCTTATGGAATAACCTAATAACAATTTTCAACATAATTGTTAGTCCATAGTTATAGTCATTGACTTATTCGAGCATCACTTAGAGCCCATTCATCTTGATACATATCTCTTCTCCATGCATTACCTATGGAGCAACTTATTAACAATTCTCACCACCATTGTTAGTCCATAACTATTGTCATTAATTATCAAACCACACATAAGGGCTAGATGCACTTTTATCTCCTCTTATTTTGGTAATTGATGACAATCTCACTAGATGGTTATATTTGAAAATTTTAAATTCCTAAGTATACATTTAATCCGAAAATGAATATATATAAAGAACAAGTCTTGGAAACATGAAACATCGCAAAGATATGAGGTTACCAAAACTAGTTTTGCTAGCATCAAACACCACTAAGATTTCGATGTTAGTAGAATTAAACATATGTATATCGTTGGTCTGTTACAGTTGGCGACTAAGTGCAAAAATAAAATAAGACAATAAACACCAAGAACAAAAAAAGCCAAAAACACACCAAACAAGTCAAATTATTATTTTACAATTTTTGGTGAGTTATTGGTGAAGGTAATGATTAGATCAGAGTTATAATGGTGAAGATATATGCTTGGAAGGATGAAATAAAGGCATAGGAATTTTCCTAGATTTTTTGGAAATTTATGGTAATTATTTGGAACTAATAAACAATAGAAAGAATTAAAACACATTATTCCAAATTATTTTAGTATTTTTCTAATTTGTCATAATTATATAGAATTTTCCAGAATTTGAAAAATTAAGGAAAACCTATTTAAACGATTTATCAATTTTATTGAATTATTTTCCTGTTGAAAAAGATTTAAAAAAGAAAAAGGAAAAGGGCGTGCTGATTGCGCTGATGACGAGGCAAGGTTGCGCTGACTGGGCTGCCACGTCGGACAACTGGGCTACATGGTGCGCTACATGGCGAGACCGGGATGAGGTGGCGCTTCAACAAATTGGAGACGTCGATCTTTGATCTGACGAGCGAGATGTAAACGCGAAAGGGTACGCTAATCTTCTAATCGCAGCCGACGAAGCATGATCTGACGGTGGATGAGAGAGCTACCTCAGCTCCGGCGATTCGATGGTGACGGCGGCGAACTGGTACGGCGGAGGCTCGTCGGAGAAATATGGAAACGGTGCTGCGCGGCACGAACGTCGATGGCAAGAGATGGAGCACCACCAGAGATGATCGGAGAATTCGTTTGAAGGCTCGAGGGGCGTCGGGGCGGCTCGTAGCGGCTTGACGTCTATAAGGGAGCTCGGCGGGGACTGGTGCTCGGTTAGAGAGCTCCTGGGCGGCGCTTGCGCTATGATTCAAGAGGGGAAATGTGGAGGAGGCGTCAGTGATGCTTGAGAGGAGGTTTGGGGGGGTTTATAGTTTGGGGCGTGGGATTCGAATTCGGCTAGGGTTTGGGTGGTGGCGGCAAGTCCGCAATGGATTTCCATAATTCGAGCTCAATCCCATCGCATTTGCTTCATCTTCCTTCTCCTCGGTCAAGGTTTGTATTTCTGCAACAAATTGACAAGGTTTCTCCTCGATCAAGGTTTGTATTCGAGCTCAATCCCATCGCATGTTGCGATTTCCTTCATTCGGTAGGCGCAGATTGACAAGGTTTTCGGATCGGCTACAGGCACAGAAAAAAGGAAGAGGCAGGAGGTTGACGACGACACGGTCGTGCGGCGGGCTGGTGCGGCGCATGCACAGATGGGCCAGACGACGTGGCTCGGCTCAGGGAGACGTGGGCGCGCGGGCGCTCAGGTGCAGGCGAGGGCGTGGGCCGGCAGCGCGGCTACGGACCAGAGGCGTGGCACGTGCACGGGTGGCAGTGGAGACGGGTCGGGCGGTTTGGCCTGCGAAGCTCAGGTGCGAGAGGGAGGTATTGGGTTGGAACCGAGCTGGGCCAGAGGGAGGGAGGGAGAGAAAGAGAGAGAGAGGCCTGAGTGGTTTTCTCCTTTTATTTTTTTCTTCTTTCTTCTGTTCTGAAAACTCAAATATTTCCATAACTTTTATTCATTTATTTTCTAAAATTTCTTTATTCATTTAATTCCATTTATTCAGTTTATGCTAAAGGGCATTAGGAACATTATTTAATATTTTCTTGAGAAAATTTTATATTGCAAAATTGGGTTGTTTCAAATCCTACACCCGTGAGGACGAATCTCATCCTCGTATTACTACAGAACTAGCCTTTTATGCTAGCCTATTAGGAGCTCTCTCATTTAGATGAATCCTCATGGGCTAGGTGTTCCTAGGTATGTAACTTAATGTCCAATCCATTTCTAGTTAAATTTTATTCGCTAAATTTCTCTAGATTTTGAAATGATGGAGATGAACCTATGGCCATGATGTTTTGAGACAATGTAGATACAATTATACCTCATTTATGATATGGAAGTTTCAATTAGTAGATTATCTTTATTATTGATTTACATTAGCTATATGTATGAGCATATTTATTTTTATTTTTTAATAAATTAGAAAATTTAGCCATGAGATTTAGGTATATAGCAAACTCCAATTATATTTTTTATATTTTAATTAATTAGCAAGCTACAATATAGGAACTTTAGATATTAGCATATTTATGGTTGATTTTTAATGAATTAGAAAAATTATCCATGATATTTAAGTATGTAGCAAGCTCTAATTATATTTTTTATATTTTAAATAATTTGCATGCTCCAATATGGAAACTTTAGGTATGAGCATATTTATTTTGATTTTTAATGAATTAGAAAATTTCTCCATGATATTTAGGTATATAGCAAGATACAATTATATTTTTATATTTATTTAATTAGCAAGCTCCAACATAGAAATTTTATGTATGAGCGTATTTATTTTTTATTTTTACTTAATTAGTTCTACATAAGGGTTGAATAATAATGAAAAATTCTAGGTATGACACCAACAAACATTAATCGGAAGCGGACGTGAAAGCATACAAAAGGTGGCTCCTCTAACTTGGGCCAATTGCCGGTAGGAGATGGTGAGGTAATTTATTTGCTGGTGATTATAAAATCTTTTAGATGTTATGAATTTGGATTTACAATAATGATATAATTGTAGATGGACAGAAGATAGATATACGACGCGAACCATGTGAGAGCAGAGTACAAGAATGGTATGGAGTGTTTCCTGGTAGCAACCGTGACGCACAAGTAAAATGCACAGCCTCAATACATGTGCTGTCCATGCGTCGATTGTGAGAATGAGAAGCAATTTTTTACTACCCAACATATACATTCCCATGGCAAGGGGCTTTATGCCTAGCTATATCTGTTGGACCGAACACTGTGAAGCTGAGATCGTATAGGAAGGGTAATACATTGGCAAAGAAGATGAAGACTTGTGTACTGATATGCCGACCGATGAATATACCGATATGTCACCTGCTGGAGATACGTTGTCGATGATGATCTATACGAGATGTTGGCTGATGCTGACGCAGATGATTTGGAGCAGATGTTGCGTAATGGGGAGGGGAACTTCACCAATGAAAGAGAATTTCAAAAGTTCCAACTTATGGTAGAGGACTCTAAAATACTATTATTCTCGGGCTACGAGAAGGAGCACACAAAGTTGCATACCGTACTTTCACTACTACAATTAAAGGCAAACAATTGATGGTCTAATACAAGCTTTAAAGAATTGTTACTGTTCTTGAAGAAATTTCTTCCAAAGGGAAATATGCTGCAAGAGAACACGTATCAGGCCAAGCAGTTTGTGTGTCCATTGGGGTTGGAAGTACAGAAAATACATGCATGTCCAAAAGATTGCATGTTGTATCGCGGAGAGCATGCAGACTTGGAAGCGTGTCTTATCTGTGGTGCAGCACAGTACAAGAGCGACAGTGATGATATCGATGGTGAAGGAAAGAAGAAAAGGCCTGCCGTCATGGTGATGTGGTATTTTCATATAGTCTTTCGTTTGGAGCGGTTATTCGCGAACAAAAGTCATGCCAAACTGATGTGATGGCACGTCGAGGAGCACAAGGATGATGGAATGTTGGACACCCCATTGATTCTACGCAATGGAGAAACATCGATAAGTAATACAAGGAGCTCTTTGCAGAAGATGTGAGGAATATAAGATTTGGGTTGAGTACGGATGGGATGAATCTATTCAGCAACGTGAGCAGTAGTCATAGCATTTTGCCTGTGACTCTATATATCTACAACCTTACTCCTTAGTTGTGTATGAAGCGAAAGTACATTATGATGTCGGTGTTGATACCAGGGCCGAGGCAACCTGACAACGATATCGATGTCTACCTGAAACCATTAATGGAAGATCTTGTAGTACTATGAAACGATGATGTGCAGGTACGGGATGCATACAAATGAGAGAACTTCACCCTACGTGCAATGCTGTTCATAAAAATCCAGCATTGGCCAGCCCTTGGCAACCTATCGAGCCATACTATCAAAGGCTAATGTGCATGTGTGCATTGATTGGATGAAATAGAGAGCTTCTGGCTAAAGAACAGCCGAAAAATGGTGTACCTAGGTCATCATAAATTTCTTCATAAGGATCACGCATACCACAGCAACAGGAAAACTTTTGATGGGAAAGTTGAGACTCGATCACCTCCTAAGCATCGCATTGGGAGATATGTATATGAGATGGTAAAGGAACTTAGAGTTATCCTTGGAAAGGGACGCGGGAGTACCGGTTTTGAAATCTAATCTTAGAGCTCCTATGTTAAAAAAAATCTATTTTTTATGACTTAGCTTATTGGCCAAATTTGGTGGTTCGACAGGCAATCGATGTCATGCACATTGAGAAGAACATATGTGATAGCTTGATTGGTACGTTACTAGACATACTTAGCAAAACAAAGGATACACTCCAAGCACGGAAGGACCTGAAATGATTGAAACTCAGATATGATCTATATCCCAAAGATATGGAAGAAGACAATAAATATCTTGGTCCCGCTAGCTACAGTCTGAGCAAGGTAGAGAAAATTGCAATGTGCGAGTGCTTACATGGAATCAAAGTTTCATCTGGTTATTTCACGAACATAAAGAGACTAGTAAACATGAAAGATTTAAAATTAACTGGCATGAAGTCTCATGATTGTCATGTGATGATGACACAAATATTTCCAATTGCAATTAGTGGTATTCTGCCACCGAAGGTCCGAAACCCAATCATAAAGCTATGTTCATTCTTCAACGTGATATTACAGAAGGCCATCAATCTGACCAAGCTAGATAAGAGGACATGGTTGAGACTCTATCCCTGCTTGAGGTGTTATTCCCTTCATCATTTTTTGATATCATGGCGCATCTCATTATTCACATTGTGAAAGAGATACTAATTCTTGGTCCTATGTTTCTGTATCAGATTAACCCTTTCAAGAGGTTTATGAGAGTTCTAAAGAAATATGTTCGTAACCAAAATCGACCGGAAGGCTCCATGGCCGAGGACTAGGGAACCGAGAAGGTCATTGATTTCTGCGTCGACTACCTGAATCTCAAATCGATTGATTGTAACAGCCCAAATTCTCAAAACCAAGTATATTAAAAAAATTCCAAAGAAAATAAAAGAGTTTTTGCAAAATTAAATAAAATCCCTAAGTGTGTGTGTGTGTCTTTATACATGTATATACATATATGTGTGTTATGTGTATAAATACATATATACTTTGAGGGCTATTTTTCTTTCTATAAAAATAATATTTTTTGATATATATGTGTACTATTGATGGCTTGATTGATTGTTGATTTTGTGAACTATATATGTGTAGTATATACCTTGTATGTATATATATACATGAGTATATACATGAGAGGAAATAGTTTTGAAAAAGAAAAGCTGTTAAAAATGAAAAAAAGGTTGAAGCCAATTCCTCTCCTTCTCTCCCTCTCTCAGCCCAGCCCATCTCTCCTTCCCCTCTCTTTTTTTTCTCTGTTTTGGTCCAGCTCAGCCCGCTCTCTCTCCTCTTCCCTCCCTCTCTGCTCAGCTCGGTATCGCAGCAGCCGGCCAACGCCGCCTGCGTAGTCACCGCCATGTTCAAGATAGAAATGAACAACCCAACCACCCAATGAGTTCACCAGAGCATCTAGAAGCTTGAGCCCGCGCCGGTTTTGCTAGAGCCTGAGCCAATCACGAGATGTGCACAGAAGATCATCAGCTGGCCGCCCCAAATCCTAACCAAATTCGCGAGTTAGAGATAGAGTTAGGCTATAGGTCAAAAAGGGAAAGAATCCAGGAGCTATACGTGCGCTTTTGGCCAAGAGATAGAGACCCGAGCGCGTTCGGATCATCGGAATCAAGTTTGAGCCAACACTACCTCTCTATTCAAATCCGAATCGAATTGGAGATGTGGTAGCTACCCGCTTATGCGACCTAGAGCTTCCTTAGATCATTGCGCAGCTTTTGCCCAACTCTCTGAGAAGAAATTGATGCCCAGAACGCATCTCCGACGAGCTTTGAAGCTTTGCACGGCCCGTTGCCATCGCCAGCCTCGCTGGAGCATTTCCGATGCTGACACATACCCTAGGTGAGTTTAGTTCACCGGAGCGCCGTCCCGGCAAGCTTCCGGCACTGCGCCATCGCGGAAGCTGCTGCCGTAGCCGTCTGTCTGCTGGAGCCGAGCACCAGTGCATCTGAGCCGTTGGATCTTGATTCAATGGTGAGGATTAGATCCCCTCGTACCCTTTCACAAGCCAATCAGAAGTCACCACGTGTCCTCCATAATCCTAGTCACCCCTGCTGGCCACCTCATCTAGCCACATCAGCGTTTTGTCCTATGTGTCAAGCCACCTCAGCAAGGGGTGCCCAGTCAGCATTTTCTTTTCTTATAATTGTTTTAATTGTTTTGATGATGTCATAATTGGTATATGTTGCGCAATAAATAGTTTTCAGTATAAAAATAATTTTGAAAAAATATAATCAATAGGAAATTAATTTCTGAAAATGTTTTATAGATTTATTTAATTCTATTTAATGGTTTTAAATAGTTTTATAATTCAATATAAGTGCTAGAAAATTTCAAAAAAATCCCAAAAAATCACAGATGATTTTGGAAAATCCTAGAAATTTCCTAGCAACATAAATTCATTTATAGATAATCTTTTCAGTTCCGTTCTAACCTTTGGAAAATCATAACTTGTAAATCGTAGCTCCGTTTTAACCCGTTCTTTCACCGAATTGTCCGAAATAGTGTAATCGTGTGATGATGATGTTTATTGTGTGATATTTGATTCTTTTTGGATCTTGGTGTTTATGTGTTGTTATTTTTATGCATATGTTGCAAGTAGATGCCAACATTTCGGTGGAACTAGGAGGTCTGGAGGATCAAGATTTTGAAGACCCAATTAAGTTCAGTGAAGGCAACTTGTGTTCTTGATCATTTTTATCCCAATTTTATAAATGTTTTGTTTTATATACATGCATAATAATAAATTATTGGGAATCCCAAGAGTTAGGATTTACGCTCGTTTTCTCTTATCATTCTTGTCGCCTTAGTATGGTTTTGTGTTATGGATAGGTAGATGATCCTTAGCCTTGCTTTGGGATGGTAAACATGATTAATGCTTTACGTACTTGATAACGGTCCTATGCAACAATGATAAAATATGATGGTATAACTTTTGTAGAAACAAGGTATATGGATTTGAGCATGTGGTATGATAGGATGTATGGTTTGGAAAGTGGTAGTCTTGCTCAAATCTAAGGACCGGTTCATGGGGTGATCTTTCTGTGTTTATAGTACAACCACAAGCCTGGAATGGGACGGGCCTAGCCAAGTAATTTGCTTACTCTCAACATAGTGTAGACTAAGCAGAAGAGTGGTGAATGGATGATGTCTTGGGATCCGAAAGGTTCAAGAGGGGGCTTCCGTTGTTGAGGTGAAATCACGCGAAAGTGAAACCTTAGCGGGTAGACATGTGCTGAGAGGGGGTATTGTAAATGCTTTGTAGTGAATTCCTAGCACACATCTCAGTAGTGTGTAAGAGTTATCCGTCGCCCAACGGATGCTCGGCAAAATGGGATGATACGTCTTGTGGGTAAGTACAACCTCTACAGAGTTGAAACTAAATATTCAGTAGTGCTCCCGGTCATGAGCGGCACTGAAAACCTACCATGATTATAACTGAATGTTTTGGTTACTCAGGTCAAC
Organism: Phragmites australis; assembly: GCF_958298935.1. NCBI lineage: Eukaryota > Viridiplantae > Streptophyta > Magnoliopsida > Poales > Poaceae > Phragmites > Phragmites australis. The sequence continues at coordinate 18,176,382 of NC_084926.1, forward strand.
TGTGTTGGTAGGAATCATAGTTGAGGGTGGTCAATCACAGTGGTGGGAACTATGATTGAAGGTTCAACCTTAGTGGATGGAACATTGGTTGAGATGTTGGTTAGTGGGTTAAGTCAAGATGGATGAAAATCTTGAGGTGGTTGGTTATTCACTTAATTATAATTGCTTTTTAAATATTTTTACTTACATGCTGATTTATGCAAGTGAACCACATAGCCTTATCCTTGTCAAGCCTTCATATGCATACTATTCCTTCACAACTTGCTGAGTATGACAAGTGCTCACTCTTGCTATCCCCAAACACTCAGTTGGAGAAAGTATCGAGGAGTACGCTGAAGGTGGATCATTCTAAGATGCTTTCTACGTCGATGATGCATGTGGGAGAGTCGTAAAGGATTAGAGTTTTCGTAGTTTGTTTAGTTCCATTGCAGTTTATTTGGTTCTTCAACCCTTGAAGGTCTCTTTTGTAAGACGGTTAATTCAATTAAGTATGGATATTGTAATGATTATCATCAATGAAGTCACTATATGTTGGGATTGATTTATGGGCTCAACACATACATGAGATTGGTTAGTTTCTTGAAGCAGTCTCGACATTGGTGTGTCTGTATCTCACCATATTGGGAGGCTACAGTGGAAAGGGACAATAGGTGCAAACTCATTCCACACTAACGACCCCATTTCATTCACGCAAGCACATTTCGTAGTTCTGCAACTATCTGTTGTAGTGGACCCGAATGTCAAAGAATACCAGAAGCTGCTACGCACATTTCGTAGTTCTGCAACAATCGATGTTTGGATCGCGTGAGAGCACTGAGATCATTTTGGTGCCTGGTTATGTAGACAGGTGATGGATAAGCAGATAAAGTATGCTCAGTTGAATGTGTTGGCTCGCAGACTGTCAACTTCAATCCTCACATTTCAAGGATATGACATAAATATCTATACATTTTATACGAGAGCTCAGGATAATAAGAGCGCCAACCAAAATAGCGAAGTCTATATAGATGCCTACGACTGCAATGGAAATAGGGGGACCTACTATAAATTCATAAAGGAGATCTGGGAGCCCGACTATGGATTGTTAAAGGTTCCTCTTTTCCGGTGCCAATGAGTCAGACTGATAGGGGGTGTGAAGATCGACAAGTATGGTATGACTACGATGAACCAGAAACTCGTTGGATACAGAGAAGAACCATTTGTACTTACAAATGATGTTATGCAGGTCTTCTATGTTAAGGACCCGGATCCAGCTAACAAGGAAGAGCGCCACGTGGTTCTTCAAAGAAAAAGAAGGATTGCTAGAGTGGAGAATACCATTGTCGAGGAAGACTACAATCAATTCGATGCGCTATCTCCTTTCAGAGAGGACATCGACCTAGGTCTCATGGAAGACACTGACGAACCTCCATATGTACGCCGTAACCATAATGAAGGGCGAGTCGTTAAGACAAAGTAGCTAATTATATTAATTACTATGTATGAATTTATTTTAGATGCAATTATACCTCACTTACGTTATGGAAGCATCAATTTGTAGTTTACGGTGGAAGATGTCTTTATTATTGAGCATATTGATTTTTAATTTTAATGAATTAGCAATAGACAATCACTATTGCTATGTATTACTATTTTTGATTTTTAGTGAATTAGCAATAGCACTAACATATTGTTATTTGCATATTACATGATTTACATTAGCTATAGTTATGAGCAGATTTATTTTCATTTTTAATGATTTAAAATATTTATCGATGAAATTAAGATATATAGCAAGCCCCAATATAGAAGCTTAGGTATGAACATATTTATTTTAATTTTTTATTGAATTAGAAAATTGAACCATGAAATTTAGGTATATACAAAACTTAATTTTGGTATATAGGAAGTTCAAATTTAAATAAATATGTATTAGAATTTTAGGTCAACAGAATATTAATAATTATAGATAGTACAAACTCAATCGAAAACACTTGAGTAGCGCAGCGGTTTAATTGTTCGGTCTTACTTGGGGTAGGTCGTGGGTTCGAGTCTCCACATGCCCGTAGCTAAATCATTTTTTTGCACGCCGCACCTATAGTGAAAGGGGTTTCACTGTTGACGAACATATTCGACTAGCAGTGAAAGTTATTTAACTACTAGTGGACTTATTGGGTCGGCAGTGAAATATGTTTCACTACCAGTTGTCCTATTGCTTCGGCAGTGAAGATTCACTTTCACTGCTGGTCATCATCTTGAGCCGGCAGTGAAAGTCCTCTCCTATAAAAGTGTTCGACGTCGCGCGCCCTTTGACACTTAGAAAAGTTTTCCATTCCTAGCCTGTGCCCTCCACCGAATCACCTCCCGACACCGTAGAGTGCACGTTGTCATGCCCTGCACCATCGTCCACTGCCGTCATCATCGAGGACCACCACTCTGGCACCGAGGAGCTCACCGCCTCCTCGAAGCCAAGGAGCTCATGTTGCCGTGCACTACACCCTCGTCCACTGTCGCTGTTGTTGAGGACCACCACCCCGATGACGAGGAGCCCGCTGCCTCCACCTCGACGAGCACCCCGACGCTGAGTAGCCCACGCTGTTGTGCCCTGCTCCCTCGTCAACCACCACCATCGTCGTGGACCACCACCCTAATGTCGAGGTAGGCCTCCCTGCTCCCCTTCGATTCCTAGGGTTTAAGCGCAAGTTCGTACTGATTCATGGTCGGCTGCTTGTGTGTTCAATGATAATAATAGATGCTTGTGTGCTAGTCCTTTTGTGTGTTATAATGATAAGAACAGATGCTACTTGTGGTCCTTTTGTGCATTCAAATGATGAGAACAAATGCTGCTTGTGGTCCATTTGTGTGTTCAAATGATAAGAACAGATATGATGTCTCGGTCCTTTTGTGTGTTCAAATGATAAGAACATATGCTAGTTCTGGTACTTTTGTGTTCAACTGATAAGAATAGATGCTACTTGTGGTCCTTTTGTGTGTTAAAATGATAAGAACAGATGCTGCCTCGGTCCTTGCTGGTCTGTACTTGTATACCGAGACATATTTCTTGTGTTGTCTCTGCAGTGGGCTACCTATTATAGTTTGATCCCTAGATGGTGTGCTGCTGTAAGTTCAGAGATTGATTAGCATATCAGATTATGGATAGGAAAGTTGATTCGTCCTTTTTGTTCTATCGTTACTTGTTTGAATCCTACTGTTCAGTCTCTATTTTTATCTCGGTAGGAAATTGTTTGTCCTTTTTAGAATATGTGCTCTCTGATTTGGTACAATAGCACTGTTCATGATGATATTGTGTGATTTTTGAGAATTCTGTCTAGATTCTAATAACTAGATGAGAATTTAGTAGATTGTCCAGTCGTTGATGTACTCAATAGAACAATTAGAGGGCAGGACCTTGATTGTCCTGAGGCCAATTGTTATTTATTTTCTGAGAGCACTTTTATACACCTACTGTCAAGTTCTTGTTGTACACATGTCATCGGAAATTCTTGATTACGAATTGCTGTCATTTCTTATTATCGTATTATTATTTGCAACACTTGCACCTTGGCCTTATTAGGTTTACATAATAGTGGAAGAAGAAGGATTTGTCCAAACTATGGTCAATGTCTTTCATCTTCCCTATTATATGTGCCTAATAAGACCATTTGCTATAGCCACGAGGTCATATTTCTTTTTTACTCATGTTACATGTTGTATTAAAAATTATATTATTTTCATACTTGTTTTTCTTTTTGCAAATGATGAAATTGGAGACCATACATATGACTCCAAGCTCGACTGGGATGGTTATTACACATGCACCTTGCATGTCTTTTAACTATCCTAGTCGAGCTTACAATCGTATATAATTATCTCCATAATCTGATGCTAATGCTATTTTTATACTTGTTTTACATATTTTTTTGGTGTTAGTGTGGTTTATAGTATATAATTTTTTGGAGTTAATGGATTCAAAGGAGCATGTTACAAAGGATACAAGTCCAAACAGGAAGCTGTTGTGGCATATAATAGTCAAGTCATCTAGGCTGAGCTAAAATTGGCTATCTTTGAAAACAAGGAGAAGAAATTTGATTTCACTTGTAAAGATGTCGTAATCTTAGTTTTTGTTGTAATCATTATTTTGCTATGTAAGATGATATGACTTTTTAAGGTCAATTTGTCACTTGTTAGTACCTTTATGCATATTTGAGCTTATTTTGCTACGTAAGATGTGACTTTTTTTTGTTAATTGTAGTTGTAATATACTCAATTATAATATTGTATTGTATGCATTCTATCTATCGACTCCTTTATGGTTATCTCACTCTTTTGACAGCCTCTCTCCCTCCCTTGTTAGCTTTATCTCTATCTTCCTCCTTCATCAGTTTTCTATATGTAGAATACTCAATCGCTCGTCGTCATCATATACAGAAATCACAGGAAGGGATGACACCACCAACCACTAACCTGGCTCAGGTGCCAGAAGGAGATGTAGTGCCATCATCAAATATTGAAGAAGGTAACCCGTGCCACTACCTCAACCTGGACCAAACATATGCCAATGGAGGCGATGGGGTAATTCATAAGTAGATGAATGCATCTGTTCTACATATTATCGTATAGGTTCTCAATAGTTTTTTTTCTTATGCACAGATGCTTGATGCTTCGAACGGTCATGAAAATGAGCAATCCCAGGAGTGGCATCATGTTTGAGGTCCCTCGAAGATACCTACGAGATGATTTGCGATCACGGATGTCTCACTAGCAGGGGAGCCAACTGCACTAGAGAGAGTTCTAGGGCCATACAAGTTAGTCTATGGGTTTGCTGTTAAAAATCATGTGCTCATCAGCTACAGATTGTGGACTAGCGAAGGAGGTGATCCACATGTGGTTCCTGATTCGATCAAGAACGATATCTGGTGGCCCAAGATATTAGAGAAGTTCAACTTCGCTGGAAGTAGTTAAGCATAAGGCGCTAATGATCATGGGCCTTTAATTTAAGAATTGGAAGAGTACACTGAACAGAACCTATGTGTAGAAAAGTACAACGTTAGATTTTCACAAATGGCTACAACTGGAAGATCATTCGCAAGCCTTTGCAGAGTACAAGTTGTCGGAAGAAGTAGAGAGGTTGAGCGAGGTGAACAAACCAAATCTGAAGAAGAACCTCTACCCCCACAAAGTTGGCAGTCGTTGGTATGTGAGGAAAGAATGGCAGTGGCAATAACAGCTAGATGAACTACGAGAGAGACGTGCCACTCTTGAGACGAAGGGTTGGAGCAAACGATCGACATGCTTTCTTATTGGGAGGGGTGCTTCTTACTCGTTTGATGGAAGCTTATGCTTTACGACCTTCAAAGACCAGAAAGTGACTCAAACTCTTGCAAAAAAGCTTGCGGAAGCCCACGAGTAGTCTGCACAAGGCTCTTTCAAGCCAAACAGGGATAGTGACGAGCTCACCTTAGCACCTGGAAACAAGGAGCATGATGGTCGCACATGAGGCGTTGGGGTGATGGGTTGGAAATATAGATTCCCAAGCGATGTTGACAGTTACAAGAGTTGAAAGAGATCCCAAGTAGAATGAGATGCAGAAAGAGAGGCATAACAAGCTAGGATGATGGAAATGCTCGAACAAGCGCTATAAAAGGGGAGGGAACATAAAGAGGAAAAAATGGCATAAGTAGTACAACAAGCCCTCATGCGTGAATGGGGCACCATTGTGAGCGAACAGGAACGGCCGGTAGCGTCTCCTAATTTTGTGTGCTCCAACCCCGGTGGTCGTCGGAGTAGTTATGTGTCCACAGGAGTTTCGAGAGTTGACCCCATCACGTATCTTGTGGACCTCATCACAGCATGGATACTGTGTGAACTACACATTGATGCTAGGAATATTACCATCAAGGTGGCTTCTGATGTGGCTTATCTCCGCGCCTCCCATGAACATTTGCATGGACATTCGATATCGGAGGGCTACACTGTGGTCGAAGTAGACAAGGTAGTTGACCAGTACTATCATGTTGAGATAGACTACCCCACAGAGGAGGGGGTGAACACTATAGGAGAGAACGAGGGCACATTCATCGCGTGGGAGAAGGTCTACATAGTGTTTCCACAAGGGACAACTCCCGAGAACCTCTTCTCTTCATGACATGCTGGGCCACCATCGCCTCGAAGATCTCCCTCTCCTTAGCCATCTCCAAGAAGAAGTCCACTTCCCCAGCCATCGCCTCAAAGAAGTCCACTGCTCAAGATGCCAGCGTCATCAAGAAGCCAACCATCAACACGAAAAACACGATCAGGTTCTGCAACATCCAAGCAGACGACATCATCTAAGAAGTCGGTGCCATCTAAGAGGGTTTTGGAATCCAAGGATGTCTATTCACTCACTGTTGAGGAAACTAAAAAGATTATGGATGCCAGTGTAACTAGACATTTTCATCCTCCACCACCTCCACTGAAGCCTGTTGTGCTTGAAGATACCATGCATTTTTTTCATGAATATGGCCAAAGCTAAACATACAGGGGCCGCTTCAAGTAAGCTATCGAGTGACTACGAACGTATCAGTAAGAAGTAGGCCAAGAGCAAATCAGGTCCAACCGTTCAGGATGCTTCAAGCATTAGGGACTTCCTAACTTCTTCTAGATTAACAGCAGAAGAACTAGCACGGTCTACTATGGGAGCAGATATTGCAAAGTTGGATGTTACATGCTGTTTGAGTTGGACAAACCTTTAGTCAAACCAGAAACCTTACAACTCAAATGCGTCGATTACATCAGTGGTACATGGAGTAGTCCAAGCAGGGTTTTTAGGCATTCCCCGTAAGATACATAGATGAATATTTCCTCAGTAGGGAGGGCTCCTTCTGGGTGCACTTCTTAAACCTGTATGAACTGTACAAGGAAGTTGCCCTACACGTGGCTATAGTCAAATTATGTATTTTGTAAGTGACTTATGCATATAATTCACGTTATATGATCTTGTACCTTAAAATTGCGTGGCTAACTTCTCTCTTTCATAGAATGGAGTTCCATGCATGTAGACAAGAATTAGATAATAAAGTAGAATTTATCGATCCTGGGCTTGTGAATGAGGAACTTGTAAGGGAGTGTCTAGACTTCACTGAGGACTACTTAATAAAGTGTCTGCTTCACCACCAATACAAGAAATTTGTACTCTTACCCTACAACTTTGAGTACATTTTTGGTAATTATTTGCAATTAAATGAATTTTTAATAATTAATAAACACTAAAAGAATTATAATAGATTATTCCAAATTATTTTACTAAATAAAACCTTATTCTTTGATTTATCATAATTTTATAGAATTTTCCAAATTTAAAACATTAAGGAAAATCAATTTAAAGGATTTTCAATTTTTTTGAATTAATTTCCTATTGAAAATGAGGTTTATGATGTAGGATTATGTCAGCAAGGATTTAAAAAAAGAAAAAGGAAAAGGGGCGCTGACTAGGCTAATGATGAGGCAATGTTGTGCTGACTAGGTAGCCACGTCGGACAACTACGCTATGTGGCGCGCTTACGTGGCAAGACCAGGATGAGGTGGTACTTCATTAAATCGGAGACATCGATCGCTGACTTGATGAGCGAGATCTAAATGCGAATGGGTGTGCTAATATTCTAATCGCTGCCGATAAAGCAAGATCTGACGGCGGATGGGAGAGCTACCTCGACTCTAGCAATTCAACGGTGGCGGCGGCGGGTTGGCACCGTCGAAGCTTGTGAGAGAAACACGGAATCGATGTTGTGCGACACGGACATCGACGACGAGCATCGAAGCACCACTAGCGGTGATCGGCGAACTCGTTTGAAGGCTCGAGGAGCATCGGGATGGCTCGTAGCGAATTGACAACGACGATGGAGCTCGGCGGTGACTTATGCTCGGTTAGAGAGCTCTTGGGCGGCGCTTGCGCTATGGTTTGAGAGGGGAAATGTGGTGGGGGCCTTGGGGGTGGGGGGGGGGGGGTTATAGTTCGGGGTGTGGGATTCGACTTCGGCTAGTGTTCGGGTGTCAGCGGCAAGTCCGTGATGGATTTCCATGATTCAAGCTCAATTCCGTCGCGTGATTGCTTCACCATGCTTCTCCTTGATCAAGGTTTCCATTTGCGTGGCTATGTGGCGATTTCCTTCCTTCAGTAGGCGCGGGTTGATAAGGTTTTTGGATCGGCTACAGGGAAGGGAAAAAGGAAGAGGCCGAAGGTTGACGACAACGTGGTCGTGCGGCGGGCTAGTGTGGCGTGCGTGAGGATGGGTCGGATGACGTGACTCGGCCCTTGGAGACATGGGTGAGTAGACGAGTGGAAGTAGAGTCGGGCCAGGCGGTTTGGCCTACGAAACTTAGGTGCGGGAGGGGAGTGTTGGGCTGGGACCGAGCTGGGCCAGAGGGAGGGAGGGAGAGAGACCAGGTGGGTTGGGCTGAGGTTGAGAAAGAGAGAGGCGTGGGTGGTTTTCTCTTTTTATTTTTTTTCTTTTCTCTTTTCCAAAACTCAATTATTACCACAACCTTTATTAGGCGGCTACTGCAGAGTACAGAGTGGAGAAGAAGCAGTCGGTCACTGACACTAGTCTGCGGACGATGGATCGACCCCCAGCGACTTGTCGCATCACAGCATTGAGAGTAACAATGTTGTAGCTTTAGCATGCGCCAGCCGATGAGCCAGAGAGGATCACCGTCGCAGGATTAATTCTACTCGATCGATCCAGGTGATGGAGCCGTGTCAAGAGTACTTACTTACTGTTAGGCACTTATAACTTTTTTAGCGCCAATTTGGTCACGCATGCAGTGATCATTTCACAGGAGGAAAGAGGCAGGCAGGCTCGTGTTGATCTCCTTTTCCTCCCATGCCGCGGACATGCGTGCTAACACCCACACAGCGAGGTCGCTGCCTCCTCCTCAGATGTTTCAACGCGTCCCCAAGAAGTAAGCAAAGTGTTATGAACCATATGTGATCAATTGTAACCGCGAGAGGCGGTTGCTTGTCCGTTGGGGAGGGGGTGTATCTCCAACGACAAACGGGCTTCACCATGTATAAATCAAACACCGAATCAATGCAATGAACAACTGATCTCATTCTCGAGTTCAATCTCTGTCTCTATATTTCTACTTACAACATGTTATCAGTCATACGGCTTCTTCGGCCACACATCTAATGGTGAGCATCCATGGACACGACACGCATCGGGATGCCCTTACCTCACTCGTTGCACTCAAGTATGATGGGAGATCGACCAAAGCAGTAGGTTCAATGGTTGCCGTGGGCTGAGTGCTGTTATATTACTTCGTTCCAAACAGCGCTGCACACCACCCCTTTCCGTCTGCTCTTATGATCCTGGCACTGCACGGGGGGTGGCAGTGGACTGCATGCTCGCTGACCTGGACTCTTTCCTAAGGATGTTCGGGAACACCTAATTCAAGCTCAGCAGCATGACAAGCGTTTCTACGACGACAAACATCGGGCCTTGCTGCTTGAGGTGGGACAGTGGTTTTGGCTATGGCTACATCACCGTGCAGCCGCATTCATCTCCTTGCAAGCTACCAGTAAGCTGGCCGCGCGCTTTGTCATGCCCATAAAGTAAAAAAAAATCTACCAAGATGGCAAGATCTCTCAGTCTCTGCTAGGGGTGGAAATGGATGGCAGAAAATCTGAATTATCTGATTCCGTATCCGTTAAAATACGAATATGGATATCCGTATCCGTATTTGTTTCTGAAATGAATACTAAAATGGATATATCCGAATTCGTTTTCGAGATTCGGATTCAAATGTGGATATCCGAATTCGAGATATATCCAATTCGTATCCGTATCCGCCAACCAGGGAACCAAATTTTGCTAAAATTTTAGAAATTTCAGATATGAACGAAATTCCAACCCAATTAAATTGGAACAAATTTCAGTCAAATTTCATCAAATTTCAGTTAAATTTGATCAAAAATTTAAATTTCCTACATGAATTTTGAACAAAATTTCTAAAATTCCAGCCCAATCAAATTAGAACAAATTTCAGTCAAATGTTTTCAAAAATTTAAATTTCTGACCTGAATTTCGAAGATCGAGTAGATATCCGAATGCGGATTCGTATTCGAACTATCCGATTCGTATTCGTATTCGAGGATATCCAGATCCGTATTCGCATTCAAATTAAAATGTGGTAAATCGTACTATCCGAATTCGATTCCATGCGTATTCGATCCGTTTCCATCCCTAGTCTCTGCCACTGCCGGATTTCCGCCTTCCGTCAATCCGTCACATGTCACCTCCGCTGTCACCTCCCGCCATTGGGTCGCGCAAACCCATGCAGGTCATACCCTGCCCAGTGCCTCATGCCCCGCGCTGTCCCATCCAGGACCTCCGTGTGGAGCTCCGCCGGGCGCCCTGCTTAACGGTCCAAATTGCCAACTACCACTTTATAACATTACTAAAAGGACAAAATGTTGGTGTAAGAATGCCAACTTGATACTAACCCTTCTATATATGCCGCAGCTATTTGGTATTAAAAATGAAATAAAATATATGAGTGAATAAATACTCAGTAAATACGGTTTGAAATCTGAAAGAACATGTAATATCGAAATCAATGGAGAACGAGAAATAACAAAGATTTTCTTTTTATTGGCAATAGCGATGAGACAGTAGTTTTTGTCTAAGATGGATACGCATGAATATATCCTTGCACTTACAAGTAAAACCGAGTAAGTGAGGCCAACATTCACTCACAGGATCCCGAACATAAGAAACAAATTGCATCTCTAGTATTACTGACACTTGAATGAAATGTAAAGGAAGAACTTGAAACTTGATTATTCGAAATGAACACATTCATGAACTTCAATCACATGAACACAAGGAAATACGGAAGGAATACGAATATCCACAAACACAATTAAGGTGGATCAGTAAAACATTCAATGAGTGAATCATTCCATAACACAAGTTGGTCATGTACTTGCCTTAACCGTGACGAGAAATCAGCTTCACTCCATTAGCACTGACACTCTTTGTACCTGTGGAACTAGATTGTACTCATAATCTGTTACATAACATTCACATGACTATATATTAGGTGTACAGACTAATCCTCCTATCCCACCCTGAAATTCCAGGTTCAACATCTTCTCCAAGAATTCAACCAATAATATGTGTTGCTTGCTGAGAGTCTTAGCTTTTATTCCACTTAATCAATGATTGTAGATAAATGCATATAGAGCCTCCATAGGAAATTTCCTACATCCTTGCTTTTAATCTTATGGTCGAATTTAACACCATTTATGCTTAGTTGGTGGGTTAAAGTGTTGCACAAAAGTCGGAATAACAATATTCAATTCTAGCAATGGATCCAACCATCATAATTGATCTATTAATGACTAGGGATTACGTATGAGTTACCCTTGATGCGAAGATTACAGACTGATAGCGAATTTGGTAAAAGTCCTGGATTTTTCCTTTCCTTCCTTTCCTGTTTTTCCTTTCTTTCTTTCCTTTTCATTTTCTATTCTTTCTCTTTCTTTCCTTTTCTTCTTCGTTCTTTACTTCCTTGGTTCTTCTCTCTCAACTATAAAGCACAGCAGGGCAGCTGAGGACCCCAACGCAATATCGAGAGCTACGTGTGGTGAATGTGCAGGCCATAGTAGCAACCGGCGGTGGTGTTCCGACCGATGGTGCGGCAAGCTTGCACCAGCGGCAATCAGCAACGGTGGGCTACGACGGCGTGACTGGAAGTGGTAGGCAGCGCAAGAGGCGGAGATGGCAGGTTGCGGCGCAGCTAGCCGAAACCAACAGGGACGGGTGGTGGCGCTAGACGGCAGCCGAATGGCGGGACGACGCGGGAGACAACAGTTGAGACTGAGTAGGGTGGCAAGCGGAGTCGACAGCGAGACAATGGTGGTGGTGCAATGCGGTGATGATTGACAGTGGGAGCAGGAGAGAGCGATGCCAGTGGTGGCTAGGGTTTAGGTTTGGGTGAGATCCTGGCCTGGCATCTATTTAAGGAACAGCAGACAACAATTAAAGGTGATGGCCGAACTGACTTAGTCGAACGGTTGAGATTGTTGTAAGATTCAGTGTTACACTCTCACCCCCCCTTTCTATAGAATTCGTCCTCGAATTCCTTAATCATATTAACACGGAGGGGAACTAACATAATGTAAATGAGAACATGTCTATACCTTAGAAGTGAACAACTCCGAATATTTCTCCCGCATTTGAGACTCAAGCTCCCAAGTCGCTTCGTGCTCCCAAGTTGCTTTGCGCTCTTATTCATCTAAAGAGCCTTGACAAACTTGAGCGTCTTACGCCTCAATACTCTTTTGGATTCTTCCAAAATCCTCACAGGACAAGATTCAATTGTCAAATCCTGCTCAACAGTCATTGGTCCCAATGTTATATGATGTTCAGGATTCCTCAATGATGGGATTGTTGGCCTGATCTTCCGATAGGTAGCGATAAGTCGGTAGGTGGAGAACTCGACGTTGATGATCCAAAGGCTTCGACCCGAACAGATCGTCTCCCTTGCAATCACTACACCACAGCTCCGTTGGTTATCAACCGTGTCGCGCGGTTGACCTCGCCAAGAAGGCTCAATCCCTGCAAGTGTACCGAGAACACAAGCAAGAACGTAGAACATGCAATCTGAAATATTGCGAATAGGGGTTCCACAAACACTTGCGACGGCCTAGTCGGTCCGGAACAAGAGCGAAAATCTCATAATCTGTGTGTAGATCAATATCTAAGAAAAACCCAACCCTAAATAGGGCGGTGGCTACTGTATATAAGAGACTAGGGTCAGCCAAGGACCCCTGGTCGCGTCTCTAATGGACTCCAACACGTTACATGGCCCAACGGGCCAAAAGATGGTGGCGCAGCACCCTGACAGATTTTGGACGTCCACTTGTTTCAACGATTCCTATTGACTCAGAAAGAATTTGGACATGGGACCAGTCCCGTTGGGAAGCCTATCTCCTTAACTTTCCAACCATGTGTAGAACGTTGGAAACGGAGTCCGTATGCGTCATGGGCGACGATTTTAGTGCAGTCTGGTCCTGAACTCCGAAACGGACTCGAACTTGATTGGACCTCCACCTTTGCTTGGGCGCCCTCGCTGGTCTTCTCCCGTGTTCCTAAGTAATAATACATCATAATTATTCTGTAGCATCCCATCCTTATCAAAATATAAAGGAACACTAAGGAACGAGCTCACCTCACGATTTAGTTGACGTGCACGAGCTCGTGTCAATGAACCTATTGTTGGAGGAATACTCGGTGTGTATGTATCCGAAAGAGTGATGTCCTCATCACTCAAGTACTTCCACAACATGGAAATATGGAATATGTGCACGCCTTTCATTGATTCTGGTAGCTCTAGTCGATATACCAACTTCCCAACACAATTATCGCAAATGACCTATGTACCTTGGACTAAGCTTCCTTTTAGTACCTAATCTTACGACACCCTTGATGGGGGGTACCCAGAAGATGTGCTTAATCGCCCACCTGAAACTCAAAATTCTGACTCTTGACATCCTTGTAACTCTTCTGCTTACTCTAGGCAGCTAACATATGTTGTCATATCTCAGCCACATGCTGCGTTGTTTTTCTGAACTCAATTTGGCTCCAAAACTATCTCCTCACCCACTTCATCCCAAAAAAGTTACGATCTACGTTTCCATAAAAAAAAAGTGTTGCATGAGTGCCAGCATGATATATAACTATTATTGTGAGTAAACTCCACAAGTGGCAAATGGTCTTCATGAGCACCTTTCCAAGATAGGACCTAGGATCTAAGAATTTCTTCCAAGGTCTGAATTGTACACCCATACTTTCCATCCATCTAAGGGTGAAACGTAGGGCTAAGCAGCAATTTGGCACCCAGGGCACTTTACAAGGTATCCCATAACTTGGAATAATTTAAGCCTCTATGTCCAAACCAAAAGATTTGTCTTCTAAACAAAAGAGCGAGGTACTCTATGCAATCACACTATCTTGCGCATGTAGAGCGATACCAAATCACTGGCTCAAATTGTGGAACATATAAGGGTAAAATGTGCTACCTAACTCATGCATTTGACTATGACCCATATTACCATATAGCACCTTCTTCTTGTTGGGTGCGAGGTATTCCCACCACAAAATCCATAGCGATATCATTCCAGGTCCACAGAGGGACCTCTAGTGATTGCAATTGCCCAACTGAACACTGGTGCTCAACCTTAACTCGTTGGCAAACCCCATATGAAACCACGTACTTCACCACGTCTACCTTCCTCTTCCACCAAAAGCTCTTTTTTGGATCCTAGTACATCTTGTTCTCAGCGAGGTGTATAGTGTGTGACGTGTGTTGTGCCTCTTGAAGTATATCTCCCTTTCCCTAGGGTTTCCATGTCACACAAAAATGTCCACGTAACCGTACAACTTCTGGAGTATCCAAAGTGAAATCATCAACTTTCCTTTCACTAATACGTATGTTAAGTTCTCGCAGAAATCCGTCATCTTGTTGTGCTTGCAACACACGCTCTAGTATGACAGACTCAAGAATGTCCTATGTCTCTGTTTGTCACTCCAGCATAACAATATGAAATATTCATCCATTCCGATTCAGTTATCAAACAACTTAAGGTAAGGGAAAGAAGCTTGTGACTCAAAATATCTGGAACCACTTTTGCTCTACCTAGCGTGTAATGGATATTAAGGTCAAGAACCTATATCAACACTAACCATCTCCTCTGTCTCAGATTTAGATCTTTCTGGATGAAAATATACTTAATAATCTTATGATACATGAATATATCACAAGTCGCTACATGTAGATAATGCCTCTAAATCTTATGAGCAAAGACCATGGTAGTAAACTGCAATTCATGAGTGGAACCATTCTACTCATTAATCACATGCCCTGAAAGCCAAACCTCGCACTTCTTTACCTTTGGACAACCCGATTCTTCTGAGGAGTCTCTAGCATGACTCTCGAATGCTATTCATCCCCTTTGATCTTATAATAGATCAATATTTAATCAATGAACACCAGAATAAACTCCTATAGATGCTCACATAGAATGCTATCCATTATGTCAATGAAATAAACAGGTGCACCCATAGGTCCAAAAGGCATAACCTTAAACTCATAGTGACCATACCGAGTGGGAAATGTAACGCTCTCTGACTATCCTTAGATTGCAAATCAACCTACGATAACACCTTGGCTCTGTTCAGTTGGTCGAATAAATCCTTCACGTGGGGCAACATGTACCTTTCTTTATCACCATGTTCAGGCCACGGTAGTTGACACACATGAGCCAATTTCCATCTTTCTTCTTAGGGAGCAAAACTGGAGTTACCCGTGGTGACACTTCATGTGTTCAATTTCCTGGATAATATGTCAATCAATTATTTCTTCAACTCTTCTAAAAAAATTGAGCTGAATAGTTTGGTGTTATGAAAATTGATATAGTATGGGAATGAGATTAGTACAGAACTCCATGTCATACTCTGATGGCATCCCCGGCAAATACATGTATCTTCCCAACCATCAATGACCTGATTAGCTTCATAGCTAAAATCCTATTAAATCTAATCTTCACGAAGCATTGCCTAGGGGATACACTCCCTTGAAGACTAGCTTCTCACCCAACAGAGTTCCTTATTCATAATTTCCAAAATAGTAGATATCACATCTTGGTCTTAAGGATTCATCCCTGTAGGAGCAACTCTAGGGAATAGGTATTATGAACCATGGTGTGTTTTTCTTGTCCAGGTATTCAAAATTAACTCACACAAAACCACATAATCACTAGCATGCAAGCTTTAGGTTGCAAGGTGACAGACATGAAACACTTGAATCTCCACGAGAGGACAACACCAACGGTGCCAGACATGAACCGGCACCACTCCTACTCATAAGAGTTCTACAAAGGGAATGTCTGGATCTATTACTCCTCCTTACGTGGGATAAATAATGTGGGCAAGTGGTATGGTTGATCAGGCCATCCCTTGCACATATTATTCACGTGTCATGTTGGGTAGATAGATCAAATATAACCCCACTCATCTTGCAGTCATGAAACCTAGGCACAAATCAAAACTATAAGAAATTCTCTAGTAATTAAGGATAGCAAATGGTCTACTGACCCATTCAACTTCAAATAGTCCAATAGGTCAGGCTAGATAGGATCAAAGAATGCACATCCGGGATCCACGACCTGACCTTGAGGTGCTCAATTGTGATCAAGGACAAAATTAAAGGCTCCAATTTCCACACTATGGTCCATGAGGATGAATAGAAGCCCCAACATAACTCTTCACCCTCTCCAACACTTCCTTGATTTTCCTCAACCGTAAACTCCATATTATGTTCTTGATGGCCTATCTTCAAATTCCATCTATTTACTTACCTTTTATAAAATTAAATGAGAAATGCCAATATCCAAATCCAATAATATGTATTCTTTTTTCCTTGATACTTATATGCTTCTGGAAACAGCATGAACATTTTCTTTCAAAGCTGGCTCTTCCAATCTTCAGAAGAATCTTATCCCAAGGCTAATATCTAGTTGAAGAGACATACACGCACAACTTGCTTGTACCCTAGACAAGGGCATGCCAATAGGTACAACAATACAAGGCAACAAAAACATAACAAATAACATATCAAGAATGTGATGCAATGAAAGACCAAAAACCCATCCTATAGTGCACTAGTGTGTCAAATTGTAACCGGGTTAAGCCTATGGCAACTTTTAATGATTGTTTCCTTAAGTTAACAATTAACTACCCAAGAAACTACTGCCAGGCTCTGATACCAACTGTAATGCCACATGTATCCACATACCCGGAGGTCACCACCTAACACCTAAATCCCAGTAAATATGGAACTTCCAAACAATTTGGCAAAATCCCCATTGAAACTGCCTCTTGCCTGGACAATCAAAACCCACAAAATTTCCACAAGCATAATATATAAGCAAAAAGAAAGCCTCACAGCCAAAGCTGGGACCAGATACATTTGACCAACATAGCCACAAGCCGCTTAACGGTCCAATTTGGCAAGTACAACTTTACAACATTACTGAAAGGACCAAATGTTGGTGTAAGTGTGATGACGTGATGCTAACCCTTCCATGCATGCTGCAGCCATTCCGTAACTAAAAACCAAATGGAACATAAGAGTGAGTAAAAATACTTAGCAAGTACAGTTTGGAACCTGGAAGAACATATAACATTGAAATCAATGAAGAACGAGAAAAACAAGATTTTCTTTTTCTTGAAAATAGCGATGAGACAATAGTTTTCTTCTGAGACATACATGCACGAATATATCCTTGAAGTTACTGGTAAAGCCGAGTAAGTGGGGCCAGCATTAAGTCACAAGACCTTGAACATAAGAACTAAACTGCACCTCCGATATCACAGGCACTTGAATGAAATGTGAAGGAACAACTTGAAAACTTGATTATTTGAAATGAACGCATTCATGAACTTAAGTCATGTGAACACAACAAAGTACGAAAGGAATACGAATATAGAACGAACAAAATTAAGGTGGATCAATAAAATATTCAACAAGCAAATCATGGCATAACACGAGTTCATCATGTATTTGCCTTAACCATGACGAGAAATTGGCTTCATGCCTTTAGCACCGACACTCCTTATACATGTAGAACTAGATTGTACTCAGAATCTATCACATAACGTCCACATGACTATATATGAGGTGTTCGGACTACTCCTCCTATCCGCCCCTGAAATTCCTGGTTCTATGTCTTCCCCAGAAATTCAACCACTAATATGTGTTGCTTGTTGATTGACTCATAACTTTTATTCCACTTAATCAATTATTACAGATAAATGCATATAGAGCCTCCATAGGAAATTTCCTACGTCTTAGATTTTAATCTTATGGTCAAATTTAGCACTAATTAAGCTCAGTTGGTGACTTAAACTATTGCACAAAAGTTGGAATAACAATATTTGATTCTAGCGATGAATCCAACCATCAGAATTGATCTCTAAACCACTAGGGATTATGTAGGAGTTATCCTTGATGCGGAGGTCACATACTAAAGGTGGTGGGCGAACCAGCTTAGTCGATCAGTTGAGATTGATGTAAGATTCGGTGTTACACTCGCCCCCTTAAATAGAATTCATCCTTGAATTCCTTATTCATATTTAACATGAGGGGGGGGGGACTAACATGATGTAAATGAGAACATGCCTATACCCTAGAAGTGAACAACTCTAGATATTTCTCCCTCATTTGAGAGTCAAGCTCCAAGTTCGCACTACTACAGAAAAGGTTATCATTGCCAATTTTTGAATAGCATTGAATTAGCACCGGTGACAACCATGATTATCAATGCCAGTTGGTAGTTATCGTAAGTATCACTATTTGTTTAAGCCTTGAACTGACAGTATATTAAGTATCATTGTTGGTGTAAACCTTGAACTGGCAGTGATAACCCTACTATCATTGGCTGTTTATAACATAAACTGACAATGAAAACCACTATCATTGCTGACGCTGAATATTGGATAGTTCCCATATCCGGGTACCCCAAGGTGTTTCGTTTCGTAATTCTCAAAGCATATCTCTATCTCTGGGAAAAGGATCCCTAGAAGAAAGAAAACTATCCGTAGGTGCCCAAGGCATCTCATAACCGAGAAGATTTATCTCTGAGAACATAAAAGAGGAGTCCAAATGACATATGACACCCCCATTTATATATAGAGCCAAGAGGCCCTGTGGAGGGCGAGCAAGACACACCTAAACAGGACCAAAAGCACCACAAGCCAACAAACACCAGAGAAAAAGTCACCGACTAGGTTTAGATTCAACTAAGTTACACCCCCTTTTGTAACAGGCTTAGATATATACAAGACAAATATGACGTAGAGTTATTATCCTCAGAGAGGCCCGAACCTATCTAAAATCCATTGTGTGTTCCTCTTGTGATTTGTCTACTCAACGCATCCCCCTATTTTTTAGAAAGTTCGTTAGATTGGCGGTTTAGCAATCGTCGACAGATGGCACCATCTGTGGAGATCACGGAGAAAGGTGTTGAAGAGTATACACATGACATGCCATCGATATCACCCAAAGATTCATCAAGAACTGGTTTTTCGAATGAGGGGTTCTACGACAACTTTACCTCTTTTCTAGATGAACCAACTATCGATCAGTTGGATTTTGGCGACGATTCAAGTGACAAGGTAAGTCAATTTATGGATCACTGCACCAAACATTACGGCATCGAGTTTGAACCACTCAGCTGCCAAGACAACTGTAAATGTTCGCAGCAAGTCGAGATCAATCCCCATAGTCTCTAACAATATGGATTGTCAAGATACCAACCCAGAGGAATCCGATGATGCATCCATGATAGATCTAGGCACCTCCTCTAGTAGGGATTACCCTTGAGAATTTTTCGCTATCGGAAATAAGGATGATGATCTAGGTCATCATGATGACAACCCTGTGACTAATCGGGGTCCTCCATCTCTGGTGGCAGGCGATGGTTACCTTTAGGCAAGCACACCACCTCCAGCCCTTATTGAGGACCCCTTATCAGGGCCCCAGTCTTGCAGTCTCCTGATTATCAACAGGGGGCTAACCGCTTCAAATTCGGGACTACTAAGAGGATCCTCCTTCTACAAGAGGCCCTCATGCGCCCTCTAACCACTGATCTGGCTACCCCAACCGGTAAGGCTTAGGTGAACTCGGCGATTGAATTAACAAAGTAGATCATGCTCCAGGTCGAGAACTCTCATCTGACCAAAAACAGTACTAATCAGGGTAGGATAGATAACCCCCTGTTGCGAGACGTGTCAGATCTAGAAAGGTATAACCCCAAGAACAGGGCATCTTAGGATGACAATCATCCAAATAACCGCCATCGTACATTACCAGTAAAGGGGCATATGATCAATGACTTGCATCAGGTCATTGACAACTGATAACGGCACTCAGGGGTTTCTGAAGAAGCTTCTTCTACTCCTCACTGATCTAGTCAGTAAACATCCTGACATTAATCAAATCAAGATCGATCTCAGATCGCCGTGGAAAGACTCTCAAGGGGTGGGGGATGGAACCAAGCAAGGCACCATCAACGACTACTTGGCTTTCTCTCCAGACCTACGAAACACAAGTTGGCCGACGAGGTTCCACCCCGGGACAATTGAAAACTACAATGGAAGCAGAAACCCCATTGAGTTTCTCCAGATCTATACCATGACCATCCAAGAAGATGGTGGAGATGAGAAGGTAATGGCGAATTATCTCCCCACAACTCGTGAAGGAGCAGCCAGGATATGGCCAACCAATCTATCACCAAGGACAATCTACTGGTGGGAGCAGCTATGTGACATATTTTGAGCTAACTTCCAGAGTACGTACATTCACCCCAGCATGAAAAACAATCTCCGCCATTGCGAACATATGGGAAACAAAATCTTGTGCGAGTTGGTGCTCCATTTCAGCAATACCAGGAATACTATCCCCAAGATCAGTGACTATTATATCATCGAGGTGTTTACTCAAGGGGTTAAGATCC
Organism: Phragmites australis; assembly: GCF_958298935.1. Lineage (NCBI taxonomy): Eukaryota > Viridiplantae > Streptophyta > Magnoliopsida > Poales > Poaceae > Phragmites > Phragmites australis. Next base: position 18,196,918 of record NC_084926.1, read on the forward strand.
TACGTTGCGTTGAATACATCGCTAGAAAAGAACCTGAAATGGTTAAGGAGCTCATGCAAATTGTCGACAAGTCTAGTAGGGTCGAGGATGCACTCCACTGTGTTAAGGATAAGACTCAAGGTATCAAGCATCCTCATTCGGGCTTGACGGTGACAAGGTCCATAACAAGCGCAAGAAGAACATCAAGGGAGGTAAGGGCAAGAAAGCTAAATATGACAAAAATTTTGCAGATCTATGCGACGTTCGTCCTGACCAGCGTTCTGGCACTTCCTAAGGTAGAAGCTTTACACCAGGCTCTGATGAATGAGAATGGAAGCCTTGGCGCAACATCCACCAAACTGACAACCACATCATCTATGATTGTTGCCTCTGGAAAAAGTTTGTCAAGGTGGAGGTCGAAAAAGCACCTAAGGGAAAGAAGGCCCAGGTTGCAACCCAAAGTAGGGACTCTGATTCGGATGGCAGTGATGACAATACGGACTCGTTGTCTTTCTAGTCGGGTGAGAGGATAATCGATCACATGTTCGGTGGTTTCACGTCCTACGGTCCAAGCAACAGTACAAGATGGTGGTCCAAGAAGTCCTAGCAGCTATCCCTAAGGGTCGTCAGGCCATGAAATTGTCAGATACCAAAATCTCCTTCAGCCAAGAAGATTGCTCTAATAATTTTTTACAGCCAGGCCGCTTCCCGATAGTGTTTATTTATCGTAGGCATGGCCGCTTCCCGATAGTGGTTATTTATCGTACGGCTAGGCCTACCAAAATAACTGCAGGGTTACTCAAGTCATTATTGATGGAGGGAGTTCCCTGGACATCATCTTCGCTAATGCACTTCAAGGAATACAGATCTCTCATTCTGCAATCGAGCGGATTACTCAAGCCTTCCACGGTATAGTACCCGAATCTTTGGCCACTCTCATTGGATAGGTATCGCTACCCGTTACTTTAGCGAAGCATGACAATTTCCTTACAGAGAAAATTCTATTTGATGTGGTCGATTTTGAGATGACGTATAATGCCATCTTAGGAAGACCTACTGTCGAAGGGTTAACTCCTGTCGCAGGGATCCTGAGGGACCCCTTTTTAGAGATTCGGTCGGGGGGATGATTCTGAATATGTTTGCTGGAGAAATAAATGGATGTAAATGCGACGGCAGGTGGGGTGGAATGATCTAATGCAGAAAAGAGTAAATGCGTTGGGGGGATTTTTAGACAGGTTCGGGCCGCACTTCGCGTAACACCCTACTCCTGTTTGGATGCTATAAATGCCCTGAGAATGTCTCTCAGGAATGTGCTGGTTACAAGAATGTTTGTCTATCCTAGAGCCTCGGGCTCCTTATTCTTCGGTGATCACAGCTTCTGTGCTTGTACTGAGGGTTCTTCGATCTCTAAGCAAGAGTCTGAGAGTTCGAGCACCCTCTGTTCGCTTGGATTCGTGTTGGATTGCCTCTGCCTTCGGTCTGTGTTGGCTTGTCTTTGTCCGTGCCTGCCGGCTGCTTTAAATACCCATCGGCGGTAGCGTGTCCCGAAAGGGAGGGCACGAGTTCCAAGGCACCATAAATGGAAAGGGCATCATCATATCCTCTGTGCGAAGTGACGGGGGTTGAAAATGCGCCCCGCGCTCGGTCTTCAGTCATCATGATGGCGCTAGCAACGGGCGCAGTGGAGAGGGCCCACCGGGCAGCCACAGAGCAGCCCGGCATGCTCGCCCTGTCTTGTTCGCCTGCCACAGCAGCGCGGCAAATGGAACGCCTCGGGCCTCGCGATGCTATCCCGAGGCGCACCGGATGGCGCGGGATGGGACCCGTGCATTAAATGTCCCCATGCCCCTCTGCTAGAGTATAGCAGGGACTGACGCCGAGCGTGGCGGGAGCAGTTGGAGGTGACAGGCCACGCGCACCCTTAAATGCGGCATCGGGCCTTTCACTGGCTGACACCTCATTTCTGGACCTCTGTGGGGGTCACTGACGGGGGGCTTCCCGGGCCGTCAGGGAACCGAGTGCTCGGGGGTCACTGTTCACCTCCCCGGGCACTCTCTCCCGAAAACGCCCTCTCTTGGTCCTCGGGGAACCGAGTGCTCGGGGGCCACTGTTCATGGCCCGAGCACTCTCTCCCGGGCTTGACTATATGGATCCTCAGGGAACCGAGTGCTCGGGGGCCGCTGCTCGCAGCCCCAAGCACTCTCTCCCGGAACTACCTTCCTTGGGTCCTCGGGGTACTCGGGTGCCTGGGGGCCACTACTCGCAGCCCCGGGCACACCCCTCCCGGTACTCGGTTCTCCTGGTCGTCAGGGGACTTGGGTGCTCGGGGGTCACTGTTCACCTCTCGAGCACTCTCTTCCCGATCACTTAGTCTTCGCAGATCATCGGGGAACCCGGGTACTCGGGGACCACTGTTTGTGGCCCCGAGCGCCCTCTCCCAGAACTTAGTCCTTTTTACCTTGCGGAGATGACCCCGCGGGAGGGTGCCACATGGCAGATTACTGGCCTGGCCTCGGGATTCGGGGACCCCTGGTTCCTGATTCACTGACAGGATCCCCTGGGCCCATTGGCTGGCGATGGCTCAGAGACTGCGAATGGGGCCTTCGTCGTCATCAAGGCCGAACCCAGCACCGATGCCACGCGGCACGCTTTTAGGCGCTGGCCTTTCCGGCCTAGGCTTCTGGTACGGCCCAATGGGGGACCGAACGGACGCGCGTCCAGCCGACTCCCGAGGCGCGTGATAACGAGACAGGCGGCACGTGATAACGAGGCAGGCGGCACGCGTGGCAACCGCGCTGATCGAGGATAGTGTGCCTGGCAACCGCTGACAACCGCGCGGCTCGAGGGAGATTCGGCTGGCGGTTGCGTTGGCCGAGGAAGTCGTCTCACCGAGCGCGCCGCGGCAGGCGACCTTTGAATTTCCTTGGAGTATAAAAGGAGGAGGGGAGCGAACCGCCCCCCTCTTTACGCCATCTTTGCGATCAAGTCTTCTCCTTCCTTGCGCTCCTGAGCTCTCGCCCGCCCTTAGGCGATCAGCGCACCTCTCTTCCCCCACCGTTCCAACTCATCCCCCACCCTGACAAAATGCCGAGAGCGGGAGGTAGCCACCGTGACAAGACACCCGATAATGTGCTGCCGGAGTCCCGGTTCGTCAATGAGGAGGGGGCGGATAAAGTGCGGAAGATGATGGTGCCCGAAGGCCAGCGGGAGCCCTCGGTGGTGTGGCCAGCGAGCTTCCTGCCGGTGACGGACCAGCAGGGGCTTATCGTTCTCTTCGCTTCCTTCGTGGCAGCCGGGCTGGTGCCGCCGTTCTCGACCTTCTTCCTCTAGATCCTCGACACGTTCGGGATCCAACTGGTGCACCTCAGCCCGAACTCGGTCGTCGCCTTGGCGATCTTCGCCCACTTCTGCGAGATGTTCGTCGGGGTGCCACCATCGGTGTCGCTCTTCCGACATTTCTTCGTGCTGCGGTCGGCTGGGAAGAAAAGGGGCTTCTCCACCGCTGATGTCACCGGCTGCTGCAATTTCTGACTGCGGGACAGCCTGGTGGAGCAGTACATTCCCCAGGTGCTGCAGAGCAAATGGGACAACTGGCGGCGCGACTGGTTCTACGTCGACGTCAGTCCCCACGACCACCTTACATTGCCGGAGATGGCTGCGGAGCCCCAGAGGTCAATCTGGGAGGCGCCGCCGCCGACAGACAAGCGGATGCAGCCGGTCCCTGACCGCATCGACTTCCTGCGCCAGACCAGCCTTACGTCTGTGATGGTGGTGGCGGACTACCTGCGCCGCTGCCTAGCGCCTCTGCGGGAGCGGGTCCGCCCCTGCCGGATGTACACGGGCTCCCTGGACATCACCAGGACCCAGATCGGCGCGGAATGGGACCTGGACGATGCGGCGCTGGCGGGCCTGCTCCGGGTGGTGACTGGCGTGAAGGACCTGACTCGGGCGGTGCTTCCCCGGGAATAGCTAGCACTCTGCGTCAACCCGAACCGGGTGGCACTGCAAGCGACGCTGCCCGAGTTCGACCCCAGGGGCTGGTCGACCTGCCAGGGCGCCGGAACCCTGGGACTATCTAGATCCCCGGGGTGGACGAGGCGACCGGCGGCGCTCCGAGGGCCTCCGACGGGGACGCCGCCAGCAGCAGGCCGCAGACGAGCGGCAAGGGGGCCGCGGGCGGCCCGGCGCAGACCGGTGGCGCGAGCACCACGGGGGGCAGGCCGTAGGCCAGCGGCGTGGTGGGCGGCAGGCCGCAGATTAGCAGCGTGGGCGCCGCGGGCGGCAGGCCGCAGGCCGACCGTGGGGCTACCGCAGGCAGGAGCTGGCAGGCCGGCGAAGGAGGCACCGCCAGCAGTGGAGCGGCGACAGCGCCGGGGGACAAAGGGAAACAACCCCGGACAATCGTGCCGACGCCGACGTCCTCTTCGTCGCCGTCGCCTCCATGGCAGCGGCCGCCGGTGGGCGGCACGAAGGAGGGAGGTTGGGGCGGCCAGTCGTCCGGCGCAGGGTCCACGATGGAGGTGGCATCTGTGGTTCTGGAACCCAGAGACCAAGGCTAGCACACGAGCGGGTCTACAACGAGTCCCCAAGCCGGTCCGCCGCCGGTGACAGGAACCCGGGCGTTGGAGCCTAGAGACCAAGGCCGGCACGGGAGCGTGTCTACAGCGAGTGGCCAAGCCAGCCCACCACCAGAGACGGACTCCGCAGCGGCCCCGCAGAGCCCCCGCGAAGAGGAGGAGGGAAGATTCCGGGCCGAAGCCGTCGGGCCCGGAATACAAGATCCCGGAATCACGATGGCAATACCGAAGACCAAAGACTACATAAGTTTCTTGTTTTCCCCGAGCATGCTTCGCCCGGAGTGAGTTGGGAGACTGACCTATTTTTTCTTTCAGGCCGCCGAAGGACGCCGCCGGGGATAAGGGACGGCCGGAGGCGCCGAGGCAGGCTCTGGCCCCTGAGCTGAGCGTGCCTGAGCCGAGCGCGTCGGTGGAGCCGGAGCCGCAGAGGGCGCCGACCGAACCGGAGCCGCAGGCACCGCCCTGCCCGGAACCGAGGGTAGATGTCGTGACCGAGCAGCCGGCGTCGGCCGAGCCCGCCCCGAGCACTTTGAGTGCATGGCAGATGTCTTCGTCGAGGGCGGTGCCTGCGTTTCAGCATTCAGGGACCCCAAGCACCTCGGCAGAGAGGGCTCGTAGGGGACCCAGCGCCCCACCGTCGTCCAGCCGGGCCGCAGAACCCCTCCCGGATGTGCTAGGAAGCGCCCGGGAGGTGATCGAATGGCTGGAGGTGGCCGTGGTGGGGGAGAGGACGCAACTTGAGGCCGACCGCACCACCCTTGTTGAGGAGAGGGAGCGGCTGGCGGAGATCGGCCGCCTTTTGGAGGTCTGCGTCGCCGCAATGCGCACGCCGCCCACGAGAGGGAGCGGCGTACGATGGATGCGGAGAGGCAGACCCTGGACAAAATACGCGAGGAGGCCGTCGCCGAGCAAGAAGAAGCCACCCACCTGGGTGAGATATCACGGCGGTGGGCCGCCGAGGTGCTCACCAGGGAGAGATTGGTGCGGGCTCGGGAGGACGCCATCCTGCCGCGTGAGAGGGCGGTCGAGGCCTCCCAGGCGGACTTAGCCCGGCAAAAGGACGAGGTTGAGCAGAGCCATGCCGAGCTCCAGCGTCGGGAGGAGGACGTCGTGATCTGCGAGACCGACATCGGCATCACGGCGATGGCTCTGGATGCCCGAGAGGAGCTGCTGACTCACCGGGAGGCGAAGGCTGAGGAGGCGTCGGCGGCCTTAACTGCTCAGGAGGAGCAGGCCGCCAAATGGGAGTTGGAGCTGATTGCTCGGGAGCAGGCTCTCACTGCCCTCGCCGAGGGACTGAGCTTTGAAGAATGGCTGCAGATCTTGAAGGACGAGCTCGAGACCGTTAACACCGAGCGGACCAACGTGAAGCTGATGATGGGAGACATCCTTCGGCAGGCACAGAGGTTCGTGAGGGTGGCCGGGCTCGGGCGAGTCTACGTGGGCGAGAAGGGGATGGAGCGAGCGACTATCGGCCACATCACCCTCGGCTTCGAGGAGATCAGCCAGCGACTCAAGGTGCTTCCCCAGGCCGTGCAGGAGTTAGCCACCCGGGAAGGGCGTGGTCTGGCCCAAGCGGTGGCCGAGCACGTCCTGGCCTACTACCGGAGCCGGGACCCGAACTTCTCATTGGAGCCAGCTCGGGAAGGGGTGGTTGAGGCCGAGGAGGAGGACGCCCAGGAGGCTGTCCGGGGCGTCGCCGCCGAGGTGGCGGCTTGTTTCATGCGGGAGCCGCCGTCGCCAGACGCTGGCAGCAGCGGCGAGGAGTCCGCACCACCTTCTGAGCCCGCCGACTCAGACTCAGATTAGGCTTTTGTAGTTTTCTTTTTCTTTGACTCGATGTAAATATGGGAGTGATCCCTCAGAATAGCTGTCCCTTTTTTAATATAATGGAAGCCTTTCTTTGGGGTCGCAACTCCAGTGTTCTCTCAGGTGCTTGATGAAGTCTCTATTATTTTCACTTGATGTCCCGAGGAGTACTCAGTCGGACCGAGCCCGACCTTTCCCTCCCCGAGAATGAAGTTGCCCCGACCACTCATCGCCCGAGTAGTGAGGCCTTCTCGCACATTCAGCCCCCGAGCCCTCAGGAGTCCGCAGCGGCTAAGTCAAGAGACAAAGGCACGAACTTCCTTGCTAGGGAGATAGATCGATCCAGCACGGGGCACGCCACGACCAGTGAACGCTTTCCCATTTTGTGACCACTCAAACAAGTAGACCGGAGACGTGTGCGGACAGACATGTGACCAAGAGTCCCCACGGTATGGTGGTGCCTGGGCTAGAATGGACCGGACCAAGCACCGACAGCCCGCCCCCAGGGCCTAGGCTCCTGACCGCTCTTTGCTCGAGCGGTAGGATTACTCGAGAACCCTAGAGGCTCGGTAGTGCCCGGGGCCTTTTAAGTGGACCGAACACCATGACCACCATGAAGTACTTTGGTCAGACATTGCCGTTCGTACGGTACACCTTTCTACTGTCCGTTCTGTCGTTCCGGGAAAAACGGACATGTGGGCAGGGTTTTGTGCGTGAGGAGACCATCTCGCCGAACAGATTAGAATACGAGGGCCCCGAGGATGACTCGGGAACAGTAGATTACTGAATGTAAATTCGTATGACTTTAACCACTCACTGGACAGCTGTCAGCTTTTTGGCCGACCGATCCAGGAGAGGCATACGCTCTGAGCTCGGGGTGCCCGGGAACTTGGTTTCTTCGGTTGGAGAGCCCGAGCACTGGGGAGCATGATAGGGAGCTTGGGGCCAGGCGATCCCGACCACTCATGCCCGAGCGGTAGGACCACCCGAGGACCCCTAGGCCCGAGCAGCGACCTGGGCACTGAGGCCCTCGCGGTCGAGCTACTTTTGCTCTTGGTTGTTGATCTATGATTTGAGAAAAATAGAAAGATTCTTTATTTGGTGCACTTTGTTAGTGCGGTACTCATTATAGGCTGCTCTCGTTTTTGACCCAAGACCTCTCGAATACCCGGACTGGCGGACTATACAGGCAGAGGCATAACACAGAGGTCCTATGGTTCGGTGGCACCCGGGAATGACAGACCAGACCGAGCACCGACAGCCCACCCCTGGGGCCTAGGCTCCGGACTACTCTTTGCTCGAGTGATAGGATTACCCGAGAACCCCAGGGACCCGGTGATGCCTAGGGTACTGCCACGACAGCGAACACCATAGCCTACCACGACAGACATAGATCAGCGGCAACTGCCCGTGCGCATACCGATCGGGATTCTTTTATCAACGGGGAAAATGAGAGAGCATGCTTTTCTTGCACAGTCGAGCATCTCACCCGACAGATTAAATATATGGATTCCAGAAAAAATGAAATTTGAAATAAGAACTGGACATTGATAACATATATATGTTGGCAATTTTTACAGGACTGGGTGACATACCCAGTTAGTGGTAGCCCTCAGTTAACTTGGCCGGGGGGGGGGGGGGGGGTGCCCCCGGCCTGGTTGGCCCGAGCACAAACATGCCATCTACGGAAAGAACTTACGTAGATGCTCGATGTTCCACGCATTGGGGAGCGGCTGCCCGTCCTCTGCAGCTAGCCGAAAGGGGCCTTCCCACATAGGGGACAGTTTATTCCTTCCTTCGCGCGATTGGATGTGACGGAGAACTAGATCCCCCACCTCGAGAGACCGGGCCCGAATGTGACGCTGATGATAGCGCCGTAGGCTTTGCTGGTAGTGGGCTGTTCGGACGGTGGCACGCCGCCGGCGCTCTTCCAAGTAGTTGACGTCATCGCGCCTTCGCTGTTCCTGTTCGCCTTCAGAGTAGGCATGCACCCGAGGGGAGCCAAGAGTGAGCTCGGAGGGGAGGACCACCTCAGCGCCGTACACAAGGAAGAAAGGACTCTCCCCGGTAGCGTGACTTGGCGTGGTCCGATTGGCCCATAGCACAGCAGGCAGCTCGTCGATCCACCCTTTCCCATGCTTTGCGAGCACGTTGTAGGTCTGGGTTTTGAGCCCCTTCAGTATCTCCGCATTGGTGCGCTCGACTTGCCCATTGCTCCGAGGATGAGCGACAGAGGTGAAGCAGAGCATGATGCCGAGGTTTTCGCAGTAGTCCCCGAACAGGGCACTTGTGAACTGAGTGCCGTTGTCGGTGATGATCCGGTTCGGGACGCCAAAGCGACTGGTGATACCGCGGATGAACTGGAGCACCGTGTTCTTGGTCACCTTATCAACTGGAACCGCCTCTGGCCACTTGGTAAACTTATCGATGGCAACATAGAGGTACTCATAGCCCCCGATTGCTCGGGGGAATGGGCCCAGAATGTCCAGCCCCCAGACCGCGAAGGGCCATGACAGGGGGATGGTTTGAAGAGCCTGAGCTGGCTGGTGAATCTGCTTTGTGTGGAACTGGCATGCCCTGCAGCGCCGAACCAACTCGGAAGCATCCTGGAGAGCTATAGGCCAGTCGAAACCTTGCCGGAAGGCCTTCCCGACCAACGTGCAGAACGATGCATGGCCACTGCACTCGCCCTCGTGGATCTCAGCGAGAAGCTCGCCGCCTTCTGCCCGGGTGATGCATTTCAGGAGGACGCTGCCTGCGCCGCGCCGGTAGAGATCCCCATCTACTATGGCATAGCGTTTGGACTACCGAGCAATTCTTTCAGCAGAGGCATCATCCCAGGGGAGGAACTTTTCTTTCAAGTACCCTGGGATCTCGTCCATCCACGAGGCATCTTGAGAACTGCCAGCAAGCGCAGCGCACTCGCTAGGAGGCGGCACCCTGTCGGGGCTTCCCACTGAGGGCACCATCGGGGTCCCCTGAACTGGGCTCGAGGTTTCCCCTTCGTCCTGTTCAGCAGGCAGGACGGAAGGCCGTGTGAGCCTTTCTTTAAAGACTCCGGTAGGGACGCGCGCACGAGAAGAGGCTAAGCGAGAAAGGTCATCGGCCAGAGCGTTGTCGCGACGAGAGATGTACCGGAGCTCCAGGCCATCGAAGTGCCTCTCCAGCTTCCTGACTTCCGCCACGTACGCCGCCATTTCAGGATCCGTGCACTGGTATTCTTTCGACACATGGTTGACCACCAGATGGGAGTCTCCCTTGACCAGGAGGCAACGAATCCCGAGGCCCACCACAGCCCAGAGGCCAGCGATGAGGCCCTCATACACCGCCATGTTGTTGGTTGCTCAGAACTGCAGCTGCACGACGTACCGGAGTTCTTCACCCGTTGGGGAGGTGAGAACCACTCTGGCCCCCATGCCTTTCAGCGTGAGGGAACCGTCGAAGTGCATAATCCAGTACCCGAGCACATCGTTCCTGGGATATGCGGAAATCTCTTCTTGGTCGATCTCGGGAATGGGCGTCCACTCTGCCACAAAGTCAGAGAGCGCCTGGCTTTTGATCGCCTGGTGGCTGACAAAGTGCAGGTCAAACTCCGCCAGCTCCACCACCCACTTGACGATGCGCCCGGTGCCTTCTCGGTTCCGGAGGATGGGCCCCAGTGGGTACGTGGTAACCATCGAGACCTTGTGCACCTGGAAGTAGTGTTGCAGCATCCGGGAAGCAACGAGCATGGTGTAGAGCAGCTTCTGGGCTTGGGGATATCTTGTCTTGGCATCCCGGAGGACTTCGCTGATGAAGTACACCGGTCGCTGTATACGGCGGGCCCAGACTGTGGCTTCACTCGAGGGCCTGTCACAGCCCCCGAGCTCGGCGGCGTGGTCGGGGTTGGCCGAGTACTCGGGCTCGACTCCCTGGTCGGGAGGAGCCAAATGCTTGGGCTCAACTCCCTAGTCGGGGGGAGCCGCGAGGACTAGGGAGTGCCCGGGGGCAACCGGGAGCTGGGACCCAGCACCTTGCCCCGAGCACTCATCACGCTCTACCACCAGTACCATGCTCACGACCTGAGCAGTGGTCAAAACGTAGAGCAGTAGTGGCTCGCCCTCGGAGGGAGCCACCAGTACAGGCAGCGAGGTGAGATATTTCTTCAGATCGCGGAAGGCCTGCTCAGCCTCCGGCGTCCAGTCGAAGCGACCGGTCTTCTTTAGGAGCTTGAAGAGGGGGGGTCCTCGCTCCCCGAGTTTGGAGATGAAGCGCCCGAGGGCCGCCATGCAGCCGGCGAGACGCTGAACTTCCTTGAGTCGAGCCGGGAGTCGTATCTGCTCGATGGCCCGGATCTTCTCTAGGTTGGCCTCGATCCCTCGGCTGGAGGCCAAGAAACCGAGGGGCTTGCCCGCAGGTACCCCGAAGACTCACTTCTCCGGATTGAGCTTCAGGCGGGTAGTGCGGAGACTATTGAAAGTCTCGGCCAGATCTTCAAGCAGGGTGGCGCGGTCTCATGATTTGACCATGAGATCGTCGATGTAAGCCTCGACGTTGCGGCCAACCGGCGAGTCAAGGGTAGCCAAGAGCAGGCAGAGCCCCTCAAGGCGACATGGAAATAGTTGGCCATCACCTTTTCACTGCCACCAACTGCTTCGACAGCAGTGGTGTAGATTTGGAGGAACTCAACGGGGTCGATGGACCCGTCGTACTTCTCCGGCAGTTTTGGCCGAAACTTGGTGGGCCATTTGACCCGGCAGAGCTCGCTGGTGAAGGCACGGCAGCCTGTTCCATACCCCACGGAACGGGCAGCGCCCTTAGGCGGTGAACGCTAGTGAGCCGGGGAGCCCCGGCGGTCATGGGCCGGCAGGGAGGAGGCCTGGTCCTCGGCTTCGGCCTCATGCCGGGTCTCCCGCTGGCGCTCGAGGGTAACGCGCGCGTCTTCGACGGCCCTCCGCTCGTTGAGGTGTAAGCGGAGGTCCTGAGCTCCGGTAGTGGCCAGGGGGGCGGCGCTCCGCTTGGAGGCCCCCCGGCCAGTGCGACCGCCACCTGATGATGGGCCGGTCTTGGCTGCGCGGCGGTGGGAGGAAGCACGGGACTTTTGGCCAGCACCTGGCGATAAGCCGTGCCAACCAAGGCGGCCACCTCCTGGAGCCAGTGGCCTTCCAGGGTTTCTCCCGCCGCCTGGACTGGCGGGTGTGATGAGGACATCACTCTTTCGGATACACACACACACCGAGTATTCCTCCAATAATAGGTCCATTGACACGAGCTTGTGCACGTCAACTAAATCATGAGGTGAGCTCGTTCCTTAGTGTTCCTTTATATTTTGATAAGGATGAGATGCTACTGAATAATTGTGATGTATTGTTACTTAGGAACATGGGAGAAGAACAGCAAGGGCGCCCAAGCCAAGGTGGAGGTCCAATCCAGTTCGAGTCCGTTTCGGAGTCCAGGACCAGCCTGCACTAAAATAGTCTCCCAGGACGCATACGGACTCCGTTTTCGACGTTCTACACATGGTTGGAAAGCTAAGGAGATAAGCTTTCCAACGGGACTGGTCCCATATCCAAATTCTCTTTAAGTCAACAGGAATTGTCAAAACAATTAGACGTCCAGAATCTGTCAGTGTGCCGCGCCACCATCTTTTGGGCCGTTGGGCCGTGTAACATGTTGGAGTCCATTAGGGACGCATCTAGGGGTCCTTGGCTGACCCTAGTCTTTTATATACAGTAGCCGCCTCCCTAATTAGGGTTGGGTTTTGCTTAGATATTGATCTACACATAGATTGTGAGATTTTTGCTCTTGTTCCGGACCGACTAGGCCGCCGCAAGTGTTTTTGGAACCCCAACTTCGAGTGCTTGAATTCTATTCGTAATATTTCAGATTGCATCTTCTACATTCTTGCTTGTGTTCTCGGTACGCTTGCAGGGATTGAGCCTTCTTGGCGAGGTCAACCGCGCGACACGGTTGATAACCAACAGAGCTGTGGTGTAGTGATTGCAAGGGAGACGATCTGTCCGGGTCGAGGCCTTTGGATCATCAACGTCGAGTTCTCCATCCACCGACTTATCGCTACCTATCGAAAGATCAGGCCAACATTACTCATCAACTGGTATCAGAGCTTCAGGTTGCCCGTTAGGTAATTTTGTTTTCCCCTTTAGATTAGTCTGTTTTTCATTACCTAGAGTCCAGAAAAAGCCAAAAAAATTCCGTCAATTTCCGATGCCCTAGAACCCTTTGTGCCTTTGCAATTTTTGTTTTCAGTTGCGCGTTGTTGAGTTTGTGTCCGTGGTCGAGTCTTGTTGCTGGTTTTAGAGTCGTGTTCTTGGTTTTTAGTCAACGCTCTGTGCTATTTTGATCACGCCGCTATCCCTTCGCCACCATCCCCACCAACAAGTTGAGCCACCACATTACTCGATTTGCTACCGCGAGCCGCCTTGTGTTACTTTCCGCCACGCCAACCCTAGATAGGTCGCAAGCCACCTTGTATCAATTGCCCTGCCACCGCTGCCCTCCTTGTTCATCTCGCGATCCTATTGCTTGCAATACCTTAAAGAGGCCAATTTCTGCAAGAGGTGCTTTGAAAAAAACCCTAACTCGACAAGGGTTCAGTAAAACGGCCATAACTTTCTCGTACGGACTCGGAATCAGGCAAAAAAAAATTTCACAGACATCTACAGAAAAAGTTACGTCCGTTGCTCCCTGCTTCACTGGGTTCCGCCGAAATTTTTTTCCCAAATTCGGCTCGGAAGATTGAGTATTTGAGTATTCGAGCCACGAAGTTTCCGCACGCTTTTCAGAGAACGTGCTTGATTTTCTATAGGCCACATATTACATCCGTTTGAGCTGAAAATTTCTGTGGTTGTTTCTTGTGTGCTCCTAGTTCAGAAAAAAATATCAGAAAAATACGAAAAAAAATTCGTGATTCCTACTAGTGCTAAAAGATAAAAAAGAGGAGCACATAGAGAACACCCAGATCATTGTGCTATTTGCTGTGTCTTTCTCTGATCATCCTTTTTAGCTTTGTTTCAGCTGTTGTGCTAGGACCAGGGACACGTGATAGACCAGCAACTGTGATTCATACTTTGGACACTTATTTAGCTTTGCTCATCTGATTACAGTTATTGCTAATCCTTGCTACCATATTGTGCCTTCCAAGCTCCACCTCCTTTGATCCGAACAGGTTCACTCTTGTAATCATCCCACGCTTCCAGACTCGTCACCGGTTGTTCCTCCTTGCTGCGTTGGTAAGAACATTTGTAAGAGCGTGGTAAGACGCTTGAGTGTGTGTGATTCCACCTTCCACAACCTAGTAGTTGATAGGGATAATATTGTGTTGTCCTTTGTTTTCTACTAACCATGTCAGGTGATGGCTCTCCGTCGGATTTTAAGGATTGTGTGTTTAAGGAAGAACTCAACAAAGCCTTGCAGGATCATACTAGACTATTGACAGACATTAAAACAAGCATCGCTAACCTCGTCACGCGAGTCAACGACATTGAGTTGCGACAGCCACCACAGGATGATGACCATTCACATGATGATGATACTAATAATGGTGACCAAGAAGATGGTGAGGTTTTTGTTGGGCAAGATGCGCGTGCTGAGCAACGTCCTCGTGCTGAACAATTACGTCGTGACCAACAACAAAGTTGTCAAGGTAATGGAGGTAATAATGTTAATCGCAACGGTCGCGATGATCCTTATTCTAAGATTAAGTTTTCAATGCCTCCTTTTGATGGTGCATATGATGCTGATGCTTATTTGAATTGGGAAATGACGGTTGATCAAAAGTATAGTTCTCATATGGTTCCTGAAATGCATAGAGTTAGACTAGCCACTTACTTGTGAGTTCACGAATTATGCTATTATTTGGTGGAATGGTTTAGTTTCTAGTGGCTTAGAACCTGAATCATGGCCTAGACTAAAGCATGCCATGCACAATAGATTTATTCCTGCTGATTATACACGTGAATTGAAAAAGAAATTGCAGTGCTTAAATCAAGGTTCTAAATCTGTGCATTATTACTATCAAGAGCTTCAAATTGCTATGCTTCGTTGTAGTATACAAGAGGATGATGAGGATACCATGATTCGTTTTTACTCCGGGTTGAGACATGAAATTCAGGACCTTGTTGATTATAAAGATTACAATACTACTAATAGGTTGTTCCATTTTGCTATCTTGGCAGGAAAAGAATTGCAGGGTCGACAACAGGTGCAGAAATTACGGAACAATTTTGGGAGTACATCTACTTCACGAGTACCACCGGGACAAGCAACAACATTTCCTTCTACATCTACATGATCTGCTGCCCCCTCCTCCAACACTCGGGCGCGTTCAGCAGGAGCACCACAACCATCACGTGAGGTGAGTAAATCTACTGTTTCGCAGGATCCAATGCTAAGCTCTTCTTCAGGTGTAGCTACCATGGGTCGTACAACGGGCATTGTGTGCCGTCGCTGCCAAGGTATTGGCCACGTCATGAAGGATTGCCCAAGCCAGCGAGCATACTCCGCAACAGCAGATGGTGGATATGTTAGTCATAGTGATGTCGAGGAAGAATATGTATTTGAAGCTAATCTTGCAGCCGATCATAACATGGATAGTGAGGGGGAGGAGATTAGTGGTACCGCTGCCACGAAGAGTTATGCAGCACGCACCTTCATTGTGAAGCGAGTTTTGAGTTCTCAAATGGGCCAAGCAGAGCAGCTACAACGCCATAATCTATTCCAGACATTCCTCATTGTCAAAGATGCACGTGTTCGTACCATAATTGATGGCGGGAGTTGCAACAACCTCTTGAGCTCTGATCTTGTGAAGAATCTTTCCTTGCCAACATGTGCACATCCTCATCCATACTACATTCAGTGGTTCAATAACAGCGGTAAGGTTAAGGTAACACAATCTGCGAGAGTACATTTTTCTATTGGTTCCTACCATGATTATGCTGATTTTGATGTAGTGCCTATACAAGCATGTTCACTTTTGTTAGGCCGTCCTTGGGAATTTGATACCGATGCTACACACCATGGTAGAAGTAATAAATACTCTCTCATGCACAAGGGAAAGAAAATCTCTTTGCTTCCTTTGACACCTGCTGAAATTGTGCAATGTGATAAAGCTTTAGCTGAAAAAGAAAAGAAAGAACGTGTTTTGGAATCTGAAAATCAGCAAGTAGCTCAATCTGTTTTTCCACCTAAGAAAGAGAAGAACACACCTAGGTCCGAAGGTATTAAGTTAAAGGGTGGTGTTATGCTTGCTACTAAATCTGACCTTGCTGAAATTCAAGATAATGATACTTTGTGCTATGCTTTGGTATGCAAAGAGGTTTTATTTTCAATTGATGATATACCTAGCTCTTTGCCTCCTGCTGTCACTAACCTTTTGCAGGAGTATAAGGATGTCTTTCCAGCTGAGATACCCCCGGGGCTGCCACCATTGAGAGGGATAGAGCACCAAATAGATTTGATCCCGGGAACGATTTTGCCAAACCGCGCTGCATATAGGACCAATCCGGAGGAGACTAAGGAAATTCAGCGACAAGTCCAAGACCTTTTGGACCGTGGGTACGTACGAGAGAGCCTTAGTCCTTGTGCTGTTCCTGTTCATTTGGTTCCTAAGAAAGATGGTACATGGCGCATGTGTGTTGATTGTAGAGCCATTAATAATATCACAATAAGGTATCGTCACCCTATTCCTAGGCTAGACGACATGCTTGATGAGTTGAGTGGTTCTATTATTTTCATGAAGATTGACTTGCATAGTGGTTACCATCAAATAAGAATGAAATTGGGAGATGAATGGAAAACTGCTTTCAAAACTAAGTTCAGTCTATATGAGTGGTTAGTGATGTCTTTTGGTTTAACTAATGCACCTAGCACTTTCATGAGATTGATGAATGAGGTTTTACGTGCTTTCATAGGAAGATTTGTGGTGGTGTACTCTGATGATATTTTGATCTATAGCAAGTCACATGAAGAACACATTGATCATCTACGTGCTATTTTTACTGCTTTGAGAGAGGCACGTTTGTTTGCTAACCTTGACAAGTGCACCTTTTGCACGAATAGAGTTGCTTTTCTTGGCTATGTTGTTACTCCACAGGGAATTGAAGTGGATGAAGCTAAAATTGAAGCCATCAAGAGCTGGCCGACCCCTGGGACTATCACACATGTGAGAAGTTTTCATGGCCTTGCAAGGTTCTATCGGCGTTTTGTGAGAGATTTCAGCACCATTGCTGCCCCACTCAATGAGTTGACAAAGAAGGACGTTCCGTTCCAATGGGGGCCAGCACAAGAACAAGCTTTTAATACGCTGAAAGATAAGCTTACGCATGCACCTCTACTCCAACTTCCAGACTTTGGTAAGACTTTTGAGTTAGAATGTGATGCTAGCGGCATTGGAATTGGAGGAGTGCTACTACAAGGAGGTAAACCCGTTGCTTATTTTAGTGAGAAATTGAATGGGCCATCTCTTAATTATTCGACTTATGATAAGGAGTTGTATGCTTTAGTGCGAGTTTTAGAAACATGGCAACATTATCTTTGGCCCAAGGAATTTATTATTCATTCTGATCATGAAGCTTTGAAACATATTAGAAGCCAAGCCAAACTGAACAAACGCCATGCTAAATGGGTTGTATTTATAGAGTCATTTCCTTATATCATTAAACACAAGAAAGGTAAAGATAATGTCATTGCAGATGCGTTATCTAGACATTATACCATGCTATCCCAACTCGATCATAAGATTTTTGGTTTAGAAACAATTAAAGGATTATATGCTACTGATTTGGACTTTAAAGATGCTTTTGAACATTGTAAAGAAGGAAGAACTTGGAATAAATATGTTCTGAATGATGGATTACTATACCGTGCTAATAGGCTATGCATCCCAGCTAGCTCTATTCGCCTATTGTTCTTGCAGGAAGCACATGGAGGTGGTTTGATGGGACATTTTGGAGTGAAGAAGACCGAGGATGTACTGGCTACTCACTTCTTTTGGCCTAAGATGAGGCGCGACGTCGAGTGCTACGTGGTACGCTGCACTACTTGCAATAAAGCTAAGTCTCGCTTGAACCCACATGGACTTTATATGCCTCTTCCTGTTCCTAGTGTGCCTTGGGAGGATATTTCTATGGATTTTGTATTAGGATTGCCTAGGACCAAGAGGGGGAGGGATAGTATATTTGTCGTTGTGGATCATTTTTCAAAAATAGCACATTTTATACCTTGTCACAAGAGCAATGATGCTACAAACATAGCTGATTTGTTTTTCAGGGAAATCATTCGTTTGCATGGAGTGCCTAACACCATTGTTTCGGATCGTGATGCAAAATTTTTGAGCCACTTTTGGAGGACGCTTTGGAATAAACTTGGGACAAAGCTGCTGTTTTCGACGACATGTCACTCTCAAACCGACGGACAAACGGAGGTTGTGAACCGCACATTATCCACCATGTTGCGGGCTATTTTGAAGAAAAATTTGAGGATGTGGGAAGAGTGTCTACCCCATATTGAGTTCGCTTACAACAGATCAGTTCACTTCACCACCAAGTTAAGTCCGTTTCAGGTAGTGTATGGTTTTAACCCCCGTGCCCCTATTGATTTACTTCCTTTACCAACATCCGAGAAATTGAATTTTGATGCTAAGACATGTGCTGATTTGATTCTGAAAATGCATGAGTTGACTAAGGAAAATATTGAAAAGATGAATGAGAAGTATAGAACTTATGGTAGCCAAGGTCGGAAACATATTACTTTTGAAATTGGTGATCTTGTGTGGTTACATTTGCGCAAAGATAGGTTTCCTGATTTGAGAAAGTCTAAATTGCTGCCTCGAGCTGATGGTCCTTTTAAAATTGTGGAAAAGATCAATGATAATGTATATAAGCTTGAGTTGCCTGCAGATTATGGGGTTAGTCCCACATTTAATATTTCAGATTTAAAGCCTTACTTGGGAGAACAAGATGACATTGCGTCGAGGACGACTCCAATTCAAGAGGGGGAGGATGATGAGGACATCACTCTTTCGGATACACACACACCAAGTATTCCTCCAACAATAGGTCCATTGACACGAGCTCGTGCACGTCAACTAAATCATGAGGTGAGCTCGTTCCTTAGTGTTCCTTTATATTTTTATAAGGATGGGATGCTACTGAATAATTGTGATGTATTGTTACTTAGGAACACGGGAGAAGAACAGCAAGGGTGCCCAAGCCAAGGTGGAGGTCCAATCCAGTTCGAGTCCGTTTCGGAGTCCAGGACCAGCTTGCACTAAAATCGTCGCCCAGGACGCATACGGACTCCGTTTTTGACGTTCTACACATGGTTGGAAAGCTAAGGAGATAAGCTTTCCAACGGGACTGGTCCCATATCCAAATTCTCTCTGAGTCAACAGGAATCGTTGAAACAATGGACATCCAGAATCTGTCAGGGTGCTGTGCCACCATCTTTTGGGTCGTTGGGCCGTGTAACATGTTGGAGTCCATTAGGGACGCATCTAGGGGTCCTTGGCCGACCCTAGTCTTTTATATACAGTAGCCGCCACCCTAATTAGGGCTGAGTTTTGCTTAGATATTGATCTACACATAGATTGTGAGATTTTCGCTCTTGTTCCGGACCGACTAGGCCACCGCAAGTGTTTGTGGAACCCCAACTTCGAGTGCTTGAATTCTATTCGCAATATTTTAGATTGCATCTTCTACGTTCTTGCTTGTGTTCTCGGTACGCTTGCAGGGATTGAGCCTTCTTGGCGAGGTCAACCGCGCGACACGGTTGATAACCAACGGAGCTGTGGTGTAGTGATTGCAAGGGAGACGATCTGTTCGGGTCGAGGCCTTTGGATCATCAACGTCGAGTTCTCCATCCACCGACTTATCGCTACCTATCGGAAGATCAAGCCAACATTACTCATCAGGATGCCTAAGGAGAGTTTGCGTCGCAAGCAGCGCGCTCCCGGGACTGGCCTCGCCAAAGGCGAGCCAACGCCGCAACGGCCCCCGGCGCTGTCCAGATGTGGATCTGGCAGCAGGAGTTTCTGCCACCTGCTGAGGGTTAGATCGTGCACTAACGACAGCGGTGGTGGCCCTGCTGGGCCCAGCGCCATGGTCCCCCTGGGAGGGGAACGCCGTGCGTGCGGACCGCGGCTGTTGCTGGGAAGCAGCAGCGACTGGGGCCTCCTGCGCGAGGGGCTCCATTTCCTCACTGGAGCTGGAACCGGTGCGCCGGAGACGATGGCCAGCCGCCATTTTTTCTGCAGGAGAAAACAAACAAACAAATTCAGGGATGCAACCCCCCTACCTGGCGCGCCAGCTGTCGGAGGGTTAACTCCTATCGCAGGGATCCTGAGGGACCCCTTTTTAGAGATTCGGCCGGGGGGATGATTCTGAATATGTTTGCTGGAGAAATAAATGGATGTAAATGCGATGACAGGTGGGGTGGAATGATCTAATGCAGAAAAGAGTAAATGCGCTGGGGGGATTTTTAGACAGGTTCGGGTCGCACTGCGCGTAACACCCTACTCCTGTGTGGATGCTATAAATGCCCTGAGAATGTCTCTCAGGAATGTGCTGGTTATAAGAATGTTTGTCTATCCTAGAGCCTCGGGCTCCTTGTTCTTCGGTGGTCACAGCTTCTGTGCTTGTACTGAGGGTTCTTCAATCTCTGAGCAAGAGTCTGAGAGTTCGAGCGCCCTCTATTCGCTTGGATTCGTGTTGGATTGCCTCTGTCTTCGGTCTGTGTTGGCTTGTCTTTGTCCATGCCTGCCGGCTGCTTTAAATACCCGCTGGCGGTAGCGTGTCCCGAAAGGGAGGGCACGAGTTCCAGGGCACCATAAATGGAAAGGGCGTCATTATGGCCTCTGCGCGAAGTGACGGGGGTTAAAAATGCGCCCCACGCCCGGTCTTCAGTCGTCATGATGGCGCTGGCAACGGGCGCCGTGGAGAGAGCCCACCGGGCAGCTGCAGAGCGGCCCGGCGTGCCCGCCCTGTCTTGTTCGCCTGCCACAGCAGCGCGGCAGACGGAACACCTCGGGCCTCGCGATGCTATCCCGAGGCACGCCGGATGGCGCGGGATGGGACCCGTGCATTAAATGTCCCCACGCCCCTCTGCCAGAGTATGGCAGGGACTGACACTGAGCGTGGGGGGAGCAGTTGGAGGTGACAGGCTACGCACGCCCTTAAATGCGGCATCGGGCCTTTCACTGGCTGACACCTCATCGCTGGACCCCTGTGGGGGCCACTGACGGGGGGCTTCCCGGGCTATCGGGGAACCGAGTGCTCGGGGGTAACTATTCACCTCCCCGGGCACTCTCTCCCGAAAACGCCCTCTCTTGGTCCTTGGGGAACCGAGTGTTCGGAGGCCACTATTCATTACCCGAGCACTCTCTCCCGGGCTTGACTGTATGGATCCTCGGGGAACCGAGTGCTCGGGGGCTGCTGCTCGTAGCCCCGAGCACTCTCTCCCGGAACTACCTTCCTTGGGTCCTCGGGGTACTCGGGTGCCCGGGGGGCCACTACTCGCAGCCCCGGGCACACCTCTCCTGGTACTCGGGTGCTCGGGGGTCACTGTTCACCTCCTGAGCACTCTCTTCCCGGTCACTTAGTCTTCGCAGATCATCAGGGAACCCGGGTACTCGGGGACCACTGTTTGTGGCCCCGAGCGCCCTCTCCCGAAACTTAGTCCTTTTTACCTTGCGGAGATGACCCCGCGGGAGGGCGCCACGTGACGGATTGCTGGCCTGGCCTCGGGATTCGGGGACCCCTGGTTCCTGATTCACCGACACATGCTGGGGATCCCCATGGAAGTTATTGAGCATAAACTAGCTATCTGGCCTCATGCAAAGCTGGTCAAACAAAAACTCCAATGGATCGCATCCGATCGGAAAGAAGCCATTAAAGAAGAAATCGAAAGGCTCACCAAGACAGATTTTATCCATGAGGTGGATCACCCTGAGTGGCTTGCAAACCCTATTATGGTCACAAAGTCAAACATCAAGTGGCGAATGTGCGTCGACTTCACAGACTCAACAAAGCATGCCCCAATGATGCTTTTTCTCTACGAAGAATAGATCAGATAGTCGACTCCACCGCTGGCTGTGACTGTTTAATCCTTCTCGATTCCTATTCAGGTTTTCACCAGATTAGCATGCATCCAGAGGATGAGGAGAAGACCTCCTTTATTACTCCGTTTGCAACTAGCCGAAACCAATAATGGTGGATGGTGGCGTTAGTTGGTGATTGAATGGTGGGACAATGTGGGAGGTGGCAATCGAGACCGAGCAGAGTGGTATGCAGAGTTGACAACGAGACAACAACAGTGGTGCAACGCGGTGACAATGACAGTGAGAGCAGGCGAGGGCAATGATGAGTGGTGGCTAGGGTTTAGGTTTTGGTGAGACCTCAGCCCAAGGTCTATTTAAGGAACGACGGGTAGTGTCCGAACCGATTTAGTAGATCAGTTGAGATTACTGTAAGATTCGGTGTTACACCAACACTATCCTCAAGCCCCCTCTGTACGCCACTCAAAGCTGGCCGCCACCACACTCACCCTTGATAAGCTCGTCCTCCACCTCTCCCTCTCTCTCTCTCTCTCTCTCTCTCTCTCTCTCTCTCCTCACAGGAGATCCTCACCCTAAACCCATTCAGACTGAGCACATACCTTGCCATTGCCATCATCATCATCGGAGACCCCCCTCCAATGCCGGTCAGTACCACCCGCCATCATCCCTAATCAGATTTGGATTCACAACTTCCCCTTCATCTCATCCACTATCGATGCAGCCACTCCACCATCCCTCCACTATCGATGTCGGTACCCCTCTTCCTCTCTGCCTATGTCTCGTCTCCCACTCTCCTGAACTGTTTTGAGCCACAAAGCCAAACCATCCAGCTGCCCTTATCCTCTCCCCCATGATCGACAAGTGGGCTAACCAGTTTACCAAGCCAAGCCACAAAGAAGCCGAGCCGTGAGCCACTAGTCCGAGACACCTCTTGGGCTGAGCCACAAAATAAATCCGAGCTGAGCTGAACCCAAGAATATTCTAGGAATATTCCTTTTCAATTTTTCTTGAACTAACCTTCGATATAAATCTTCTGAAGCTAGTTTCTCCTCCGTTCTAACTCTGTTTCCATCTATTCTTCCACTAATAGTTATCTAAATTCAATTTTTTTTATCTAACCATGTAAATTTCGTAATTCTTATAATTTAATTAGCTTTTAGTATAATCTAGTTGCTATATTTATGCGTTGCCAAAAACTTAGAATTAGCTCTTCCCGACAATATACAATACAACAGTAGCGACCAGGAATAAAAAAGCCCCTAGTTTAACGAGTTTGCAACTTTTCCCAGGAACGAGCCTTGCGATGAGACACGGACATAGCTAGTTTTATAGTAGTTTTAGATGTAGATAAATTAGATAACCGTGGTCTAGGCTTTAGAGGAAATTTAGTGACTAGATTTTATTAGTTTAGATTGTATAGTTATTAAATAGAGATAGTTTTCGTTTAGATAAATAGTAACTTAATTAGAATAATTAATAATTAAAACTTGTTAATTAGGTAAATATGACAAATAATTATGAGTTAGGAAATATGACACACAAACACTCCTAGACTTACAAGTAGACCTTAGAGCACCTAATAGCGTAGTTTGGCTCTTAGTCTTCATATCTAGTTTCAAATAGCTGAAGTTAGTAGCAGAGCTTACCTCTCTAGTTAACTAGGTCCATTTCCTTAGCGTTAGTTCCTTGCTTAGAGTTGCTTGATTGTTTGGGTATACACTTACTGTTGTTCGTTTGCATATGTTAGAAGAAGGAGTGTTCGAGGAAGACCCGGATGACCCAGAGTTTGAAGAAGAGGTAGGCGAAGACTACAACAAAGGCAAGTCTTACACTATTGATTATCTTGCACCTATGTTTGTAAACACAACCAGTAGATCCTTGTTTTAAACTATAGTAATTTGCATTCTTAATTTAAATGCTGAGGTAGTTATGACCTAGCTTGTATATGCCATGCCTTAATATTGCTTACCTCAATATCCATTGAAACCCTAGAAGATCCCCAACCTATATTGATTGTTTGGGGTGAATGCTTGTCGACTAGCATGCTTAGGATTGCTCTACTTAAACAAAGGAATCACAATAATAATTTGTGATAATCATGTCTTTTCAAAAATGTGAAATGTTGTGTGTGCTTGAAGTGTTTGTGATAAGAAAGGTGTTAATGAAACCCCAAAGATTGATTTGATGAGGGTGAGCAAGGTACACCACAATGGTGAGAATTACCATGGGAGCAAGATTCACTTTCGTGGTGTTCTTGCTGGGAGATACTTGCCTCGGTCATATAAGGACTGGTTCACTGTGACATCCTACCTAGTGTTCAATCGTAAACCACATATCATGTATGTGGCAGGACTTGACCCAACCCCTTAGATTTAGTTCGGTGCCCACTCGGAGGCCACCAGTGGCAAGAGAAGACTCAGATGGTACATAACCCGAGGTCCAGCTAGTGTTGTTATTAAGGCCATGTTTGCACCATGGGATCGCTAAGTGGTCTTTCCCCTTGAGTTATTCTAAGGCCTCCGGTTTCTTAGTGCCATGTGAGTGAATATCATGGCTATGTTGGGAGGACGTTGTGTCTCGTTATGACAGTTCCATCAGTTGCTAAGGCTGGAGTCAGTGCATATGTTGTGGGTGAAGTGTACAACTTTTGCAGAGTGTAAACCTATCTGGATAGTCTTGTCCGTGGTCAGGGACATGATATGATGCGGTCACAATGATTAGCTCAATGGTGTGAGTATCTCTCATGTGTGTGAGTGGTCAGTGTGTCCATGTTTTCAAAAAGTGCATGCTTTGTGCCTTGAGTTGGCGTGGATAGGACGTACTCCAATGGTAAAACTTAGGAACTAGTAGGATAGATGTATCCCCCTAGGTCTAACAACCCCATAAACTCAATTTAAGTGTATTTCCTACAAAAATCCTTGAGTTAGTCTTGCCAAATAAGCCCTGTATCAAAAACTGGCTTTCCGTCAAAACAAAACGACTCTACATCCTTATCCTTATTCTACTCTTATGCATCTAAAATTTTCCCTTGAGGTAGGACTTGCTAAGTACCTTATATACTCATTCTTGCTATCTTTGGATTCAGATGATCCATAGCTGACTTCGTCGAAGGTGAAGATGAGGAGTTGGGAAGTTAGGGTTCTTTTGCACTCAAACTGCATGTCGAGCCAAAAATCATGTTCCAAGCAAGTGTGTGAACGCAGCAAGTCGTGCACGACTTATCAACCAAATTTTTTCGCGAAACTTTTTCTCAAAAAAATTCTCATTAACTTTTTCTCATAACTTTTGAGCCAAACTTTTTCTTAGTAACTTTTTGAGCCACACTTATCAAAAATAGAAAGACACAGAGGGAAAAAGTTTCCAAAAAAGGAAAGGAGGGGGCTGTTGGAAGGGGGCGTGAGTTACCTACTAGTGCACGTGCGCGTATTAGCTGGGTCCATGTTTGGCTTGGGTCACTTTCGCTTTAATTTATGTTGTGTTATGATTGTTTAATTATGCCTATGGGCCTATGTTGTAATGAACTATATATTGTACCCTAAGTATCGTACTTAAATCGATACATGTCTATGATGTCTACTCTTGTATAAGTGCCTTATTCCGCAATCATGAATCGATATATACGAGTTTCTCAAGGAAACCTAAAGGAGAGATCCGACACGCTTCTATGGGCAGTATAAGGTGTTGGAACAGATCGGCAAGGTTGTCTATCGTCTGTCCTCCCTCCTCGCGCCCACTTGCATCCGGTGTTCCATGTCAACTTACTGAAGCTCTTCATCAACACTCCCCGGGTTCTCCTCTTCCATTGCCACTCATCCACAATGGTCGTGTCATTCCTACTCTAGAGACAGTCATCCGTTCTGGTTGAGCTGTGGCGTCTAGGAGATCTTGGTGCAATTGGTAGGCCAACCAGCGTTGGAAGTGTATTAGGAGGCTGTTCTGGAGTTCAAGCTACGCTATCTAGAATTCCAGCTCTAGGACGAGCTATTTTCCGAGGGAGGGAGAGATGTCATGTGGAGGCAGACATACATGACTGGTTCAAGCTCAAGTCAAGATAGTTAGGGGTAAGTATTTGATTAGGAGTCAGTTAGGGACAAGTTAGGTAATTGTGATTTTGTTAGGATTCTTGTTAGAATTGGGGGCGGCCATATAATGCCACTTGGATATTTAATGGAAGGTAAGCAATTAGAAACGCAAAACCACTTCCCTATCCCAGGCCTTGATCTTGGACGTCGCCGGCACCACGGCTACGCTCAAGTTCAAGCGCACGGTCAAATGTCCACCGACTTCAAATTGCTATTTCCTCTGATCCCTCCTCTCTTCATCCGCAACCGTGACACTCAATGCAGTGCAAGCGGCCCTCCGAAAAGGAAAAAACATGCTGTGAATTATAGTATTTGTCCTTATCTTCTTAGATTACCGGTTAATATCTAAAATGTCAGAATTTTCTCTTTTACGGTTTTAACATGGATTGACTCTGAACTGAAAATTTATTGAGAAGTAGGCTAATCTGGAGTACTACATTCACAAATCATTCCTGTAATTATTTTTGAAATTTAGTTTACTAACAAAAGTGGTTTGCCGCTATTGACCTAGATATTAGTTCACACTAGATATGCCCAGATTTTACTACTTGGTGGTCCTTCCTAATGCTTGTCAATGAATTTGAAATATGTGATTATGTAGCTAGAGTATATCCTAATAGTTTTAGAACATGATTCATATGCACTAAATGAATGTTTTGAAAATGAAATCTGCAGGTCAGATGCAGGCCCTAAAGAATGAAGCCGAGAGGTTGAACCAGATTTCGGAAGCAAATTCTATGAGATCGGGTCTCACACGTAGACCCTTGTCTCTGTGTGACACATGTTTTTCACCATATCTGCACGCACATACGCGAGTCATTGGCCAAAGTGTATGACACAGATGAAAGTTTTACGGGAGTCTTCCTCCCAGAGGTCTGACAAAATTTGCTTCCCCAAATGTCTGCCTGTCACCGCAAAAGCAGGAGTGTCACTTGTTGTATGACCCGAGCCCGTTTGGAGCGGACGCGTCGCAGTCAATTGGCAGATGCTTGACATGGCAAAGCTCAGCTTGAAGGGCAATCCAGTCCCCCTGAGAGGTGGCTATGGTCTGTCACAACAGCCGGCCCTAATCCCTCTCAGAAAAATCGAGGCATTTTCCCTAGATAACATTTCACTAACCTTACCAAACATAGATTCAAGGGGCTATCTTTCACTAGGAGAGTAGGAACAGTAGGGAGTATCTGGTCATGTCCCGGAAAATATACAGAGGTTATGAAATTAGCTTATCTCTAAGAGTTCTGCAATGACTCCCAGATTTGAGAACTGATGACATGAAGCAAGCTTGCTTGGCTTGCCATTTAGCGGTTGCAATCTGCTCGTTTGATGCTCGTCTATGTGCTATCAAAGCTGCAGCATTTCGATGCTGATCTGCTGAGCCGTGCACTGCACTATGGTCGCTGTTTAATCATTAATGTTCCTTCTAGTTGCTACCTCGTCATCTCTCTTGGCTTTTTGTGTGCTATTTTGATCTTAAATTCTGGTGTCGTTTAGGATATGCTATATGACAGTTGATTTTCTGACATTACTATATAGTCTGAGTCTCTGAGAGGACTTGAGATGGATGTAGTATATATGTCAGTGACCAACATGGGCCTCAATACGCTACATAGAAAACTGATAACAGCTCGATTAACAATTTCTGTTGTTTTTTTTTTGAAAAAAATACGAATTTCTCTTTTAGGCCGGCCCAAGATGTTGGTCAGAAAGATGGAAAAAAGAAGAGAAGATTCGAGGTCATATGATTCTCCTAGCTTTGCACTGGCTACCAACTGGGACCATGCTCTGCTCATGAACCGAACGAAACTAGAAAAGGAAAGCATTCAGCGGTAGGTGATGTGTCGAGAATCAACTAGTTACTAAAACAACAGTGAAAACCATGTCTGAGGGTTTGGAGATCCTCAAAATGAAAAAAAAAGACAAGGAAAAGAAAAAAAAACTCAAGGGACATAAAGGATGTCATGTTTCATACCTATGGAAGTTGCAAGGGTCAAACTCAACCAGCATATATGGATTAGACACAAGTTGACCTAAGAATTTTGCTGCATACGGCTTTGAAGTTGCAGTCACTGTTATGACTGAAGGGGATTCCATTCTCTGTTAGGCTTTGGAAAGCCGTCCTCTAAATACATAGCATTTGAAGTAATTTACAACCTGTTTTCTACATGTTCATAGTAGTCTACTCTTGATTAGCACTCAGCTGAAGAGTAGTCTAAAGTAGTCTTGTTGGGGGAATTGTCATTAAGGACCCCGACGTCCCTTGACCTCGGCGGTCTAGGCCCGAAGGCAAGGGGCTCTAGCCCCCTCCAGGGCTTGGGGCTCTGAAGCGGTCTCGGAGGCCATGTCTTCGGACCTCGAAGCCTTCAATCCTTTAGAAATATCAACCAAGAGGGGGCTCATAGGACGCCCCCCTCCACATGCAGCGAGGTGACTGGTATTTAATACTAGTGCAAATGGTGGCCTTCTGTCACGATGGTGCAAGTGGTGGTCGCCTAACACGATGGCACAAGTGGTAGTCGCCTGACATGCTGGTGTAGTGCGACGTCGAAATGGACGATCTGTTGCTAGAACAGTCGCCTTACCAGCTGTAGGGATAATTTACTGGGCTAGCTCACTCTCTGGTTGTACAGTATAAGACATATATCTCCACCTGCCTCCTATAGGCACATTTGTATTTTTTACACCTCTGAA
Source organism: Phragmites australis (assembly GCF_958298935.1). Taxonomy (NCBI): domain Eukaryota; kingdom Viridiplantae; phylum Streptophyta; class Magnoliopsida; order Poales; family Poaceae; genus Phragmites; species Phragmites australis. The sequence continues at coordinate 18,225,102 of NC_084926.1, forward strand.
TATCAGTATAAATATAGAACCTTAGCCATCAAGCCAAAGGCACAGAAAAAAGATTGCTCAAACAACCTTGGTGTTCCTTCCTTCCCCGCCTCTCCTTCAAGCTTGAGTCATTCTTGTGACTGAGCTCTTACCGCACTTTGTTCGTGGAAGACAGTTTATTTCACTAACAGTGGTGCCGTCTGTGGGGAGAGGATAAGTGTAGAAGCACTAGAAGATGTAGGAGGCCACTAAAGAAGAAGACTGCCAGGGCGACGGCCCAGGTGGCCGATTCACTGGTCACGCCCGTGCGAAGGTCCACACGGTTGCCACACCCAAAATCATGCTTCGCCGATGCCTGCCCCTCCACGGGCCAAAACGAGGACTCCGGTGCCAGCAACGATCTAGACACAGCCCTGGCAATGGTTGAAACCAGGGACCCTGCCAGTCCCAGGGCTCTGCAATGGCAACAATGTGTGGACCTCGGGGTACCCCTAGGGGCTGCGGCTAAGGCCATGGCCACACAAGCTGCCGTAGCTAGCCAACAGGCACAGGTAGTGGCTGTCCTGGCTCAGCTGTAGGCGGCCCTGCAAACGGCACAACCACCTATCCATACGGCCATTGTAGCACCCGTAGTGGCTAACGCTGCGTCGGCCTGGGCTCCCTGGGCCAATGAGGACCTCATCATCACGACACTTTGTCACCACGCATCGCTCATGGTCAACCAACAGGCAACCGAGCCTTAGGCCCATTGACGCAAGGCCCCGCTCGTCTACTCTAACTCTCCACTTTATGCGGACCTACTAGTCGTACCCTTCCCAAACGGGTTTCGGACCCCAAGCTGCCTAAATCCAAAGGTGATTCAGACTCGAAGGAGTTCACTCGTGCATACATCCTCGCCATCAAGGCCACTGGAAGCATGCACGCCACCATGGCCAAGTGTTTTCCTCTCGCTCTAGAGGGGGGAGCCCTCTGTTGCTTCTAGGCACTTGAGCCCGAGTCCATCTATTCCTAGGTCTAACTTAGAGACTTCTATTGCAACAACTTTCAGGGTACCTTTGCGAGCTAGTAACCTTGGGGAGCATATATGCAATTAAGCAATAACCCAGTGAGACCCTTCGATGGTACTTCCAGAGGTTAGCACAAACCAAGGCCCAGGTAAAGGGCATTTTGGAATCATCAGTCATCGACACCGCAACCCAAGGACTGGCCTCCGGACCTCTCTTAAATCGGCTACATCGACGCCCGATGCACTCGGTGAGCACCCTCATGTGCAAATTTGAGGAATACATGTGGGCGAAGGAAGAGCGACTCCATTGGGAGGTCATGCTTCTCGCCATGGCCCCCAGCGTCAAGCCTGAGAAGCCAACCTCGCAAGTAGGCTCCTCAGATGGCCCACGGCCTCCATCGGCCAAAAGTGGGTCTGAGGAGGCTGAAGGCTCTGGGGTACTAAGGCCCCGGCAACAGCAACAACATGGCGTTCACAATATCGCTCAAACCCAAGGGGCTCCAAACTCATCCCGTTACAGAGGGTGTAGCCAGGGACGCTCTAGAGCCTTCCCTGAGTGGCAGCGTGCATCGAGCCGATAGCTAGATGAGGGATATTGGTGCACTCTACATGGGGCAAGACGTTCCCACAACACTGAAGATTGCTGGACCCTCCTCACCTTCTGAGAAGAATACTCGAGAGGCAGGAAGCATGCACGATAGGGGACAGGACCGTCGACGAGTAGAGCGGGTGTCGTAGGTTAGTAGCAGGCTACTAGATTGACCACCTGGCCTTGCCACACCATCCCCCGCTGGCTCTACCTCTACCACCACCGCTACCCATGGTGCAGCATGTCGACGAGGGGGATCATGCTAGGCATGTAGTGCTCACCATAACAGTAGGAGGACCTTCCAGTGGCTCCTCAAAGCGGCAGTGGTGAGACTTTGAGCGGAAGGGGGGGTCAACCACGTTAGGGCCACTAGCATCAACCGCTAAATCCCCAGATGGGCCAAAGCCCCGATGACTTTCATCCATGATGATGCTATGGGGGTAAACTTCCCCCATACCAACAAACTGGTTATCATCACCAACATCACTGAGGTCGAGGTTCCAAGGGTGCTAGTCGATGGGGGAAGCTCCACGGATATCCTCTTTGTACATGCCTTCGACTAGCTCTACATTCCGCGGAGCCAACTCTCCCCAGCCCGAAGGCCTCTTCAAGGATTCAATGGGGCTCCTCTCGATGTCCTAGGTCGAATAGAACTACATGTCACCTTTGGCGATGGCCCCGCTATGCGGACCAAGATGGTCACATTCAACATTGTAGACATGTCTTACACCTACAACGTCATCCTAGGCCTGGGTACCCTTAACCAATTCAGAGTAATCCCCCATCACAACTACCTCTGTATGAAGATGCCTGGGCCCCAGGGGTTGATCTTCATCCACAACGATCAACACTTGGCTAGGCGCATCGAATATGGACACCCGACCCCACTTGATAGTCACCACGTGCATACATTACTAAAGGCCCCCTCGAAGCCTCCCCTCCGTTGTGCCCTGAGCACCGGGTCCCTTTCAATCCTTAACCGGAGAGGGACGTCAAGCACATTCCATTGGGTATGAGGAACCCTAACCGAATGTTCCAAATTAGGGCAGACCTCGCCCCAAAGCAAGAAGCCAAGCTGGTAACCCTTCTAGGGGACAACTCCGATGTGTTCGCATGGTCTCCACAGGACCTCCTAGAAGTTGATCACCATAACATTTAGCATACCCTTCGGGTTGACCCGCAGCTTAGGCATGTACGACAAGGGCTCCGCAAGCTGTCAACTAAACGAGCTGTCGGTGTACGGCTCAAACCGGAGAAATGTGTCTCCGGCGCCCAAGCTAGAAGGTTGCTTGGGTACCTCGTCTCCAGGCACGACATTGAGGCTAACCCTAGCAAATTCCATGCCATTACTAAAATGGCACCACCCCACCAATCCGAAGGACGTCTAGCGCCTAGTCGGTCGTTTGGTAGCCTTCAACCATTTCCTTGCCAAGTCCACCGAGCACAACATTCCATTCTTTAAAATGTTGAGAGGCTCCAGGCCATTTACATGGACGGCAGAGTGCTAGGATGCCTTCGAGGCCCTCAAAACTCACCTCTCTAGCCTCGAGACGCTCGCCATACCTCTTTCGGGTGAGGGACTCATCTTGTACGTATCCACCACTGCCTCTGTCGTGAGCGACGTACTTGTGCGAGAGGTGGAGAAGGAAGGCTGCTCTATTCAAAGGGCAGTTTACTACAATTCAGAGGCCCTAGCCGATGCTAAGAAATGTTGCACATAGCTCAAAAAGGTGGTGTATGCTCTCCTGATGGCCTCTCGCAAGCTCCAACACTACTTCCTCGCCCATGACATCACTGTACCAATCGCATACCCCCTGGGCGATATGTTCCGGAATCAGGAGGTGATGAGACCCATAGGCAAGTGGGTGGTAGAACTGGCACCCTTCATGGTGAGATTCGTTGCCCGCATGACCATTAAGTCACAGGTCCTAGTAGACTTCGTCGCAGAGTGGAATGTGGACAATATATGCTGATGGAGCATATGGATCCAATGGTACAGGGGCCGGAGCCTTCCTCATCTCCCCGATAGGCCAATAGGCGACATTTGCAACCCGCTTAGAGTTCAAGGCCACCAATAACATCGCTGAGTACGAGGCCATCCTCCTTAGGCTCCGCAATGCTCGGGCCTTAGGGGCCGCCCAGATCATTGTCATAACACATTCACTGGTTGTTGCCGGGTATGTTCATAAAAACTTTTAGGTTCGGCACCTCGAGCTGTTAAGGTACCTCGAGGCCATTCGCAAGGCCGAAGGGTTCTTCTAGGGCATCTCAGTACGAAGCATTCCACATGCAGACAACCATCAGACAGATGCCTTGGCAAAGGCTGTAGTGGGAAGAAAAGTCCTCCCTTCAGGGGCCTTTTTTGAAGTGCTCAACAAGATAGCAACAGGTGGCTCCGACAAGGTCGTCGCCGTCATCCTACCCATTGGGCCTCTGGACTGGAGGGCCTCCCTTTTATGCTTCCTAAAGGGAACAAAAGAGCCTGACGACCCGATTGAGCTCCAGCGTATTCAATAGTGCGCTAGGGCTACCTCCTTGGTGGACCCGCCTTTACAAAATAGAGTTTGCAGCCCCTCCTCTGATGTGTCACTAAGGAGTTGGGGCTGACCTCCTAAGGGAGATATACGAGGGGATCTACGGCACCACCTCGCACCCTGCGCCCTCACAGGCAAAGCACTTTGCCAGGGGCTGTATTGGCCTACTATTATGACTGACGTTGAGGAACTCCATCATACCTACCAAGGGTGCCAGTGGATAGGACGCCATAGCCACCGTCCTCCAACCCCGCTATAGCCAATCGCTCCCGTCTGGCCCGTGGTGCGCTAAGGGATGGACTTAATTGGGCCATTCCTTTGCACCAAGGGAAACCTCCAGTATGCGGTTGTGGCCTTGGAGTATTTCTCCAAATGGATCGAGGTCGAGCCCCTCATAGCAATCACATCTAAGAATGTCTAGAAGTTCTTCTGGAAGAACGTCATATGCCGCCTCAGCGTTCGAAGACACCTCACTATCGACAACGGGATGCAGTTGATTCCAGCCTATTCCGGGAGTTCTGCGCTAACCTCAGCACTAAGATGTGCTTCACCACGATTCATCATCCATAGTCCAACGAGGTAGTTGAGCACGCCAATGGTAACATCCTCTTCGGACTAAACCGATGCCTTGTCGGCCTCACTAAAGGCCTATGGGTCAAAGAGCTCCCAAAGGTGATGTGGTCCCTCCGCACTACAGTCGCCCATCCCACCGGGTTTACTCGTTTTCGTCTCCTATTCAGCGACGAAGCCATGACACCAGCAGAAATCAAGGGACGCTCCTCTGAGTCCATGTACTGGAGACCACCGGAGAAAGGGAAGTATCCCTTGACCATGCAGAGGGCATGAGGCTTCATAGTGTTTGAAACCTCAACTGCTATATCGTTGAAACCAAGGCTTGGTACAATCCTACGATGGGCTGTGGTGCCAAGAATGTTGCACAACAAACAGGAGGGTCCCTACCTCGTCCTCGCATCTAACAGACCAGGCTCCTATCACCTAGTGGATATGGACGGGCCCCCCTCGAGCACACTTGGAACGTGGAGGCACTCTAGAGGTACTACGTGTAAAAATGGGGAGCAAGCGGAGTATCACCAAGAGCACATATATATGCTAATAAAAAGTCTGAAGTTTCAGTCCAAGCTATTTAAATCAACAAGTCATACATCTGATGGGGGTTGGCAAATGGAGATCATCCCTCCAGATAAAAAAAAAAGCAGAATCGGAAGCCCTAAGGCTAGTGCAAGCGCTTCAGACACGGTGCTTTGCCTCGAAGACTGATACAATAATGCCCACTGTTAGAGGACGACAATGAACTAGGGGACACCTCCTCAGCCTTCTTCCTGGCCTCCTCCTCGTCCTTCTCCTCCACGTCGATCTCCTTCTCCAAAAGATCCCATTCAACCTCCTCTTCACAATCAAAGAAGTTGATAACCTCAGTCAGGGCAATCGCCCGGGCTGAAGGTCGGGCTGGAGTAACCGAACGCAGCCCCTTCTATAGGGATGGCATAACAATGGTGGTTGACTCCAGTTTGGTGAGCAGGACCCAAAGATCACCCACCCTCGGCGGCAGTATGGCCAGGTGGACTGGCGCCGATGTCGGTGGCCAGTTTCCTTGGTCGCTTGCGCTCGGACTTGGAGGAGATGCCATAAGAGCTACCATATGAGTTGCAAAGAAGAAATCTTGTCTTACTCGGGGCTAGGAGCATCGCAAGGACGGGCATGGCTTATAAAGCCGCTCACAACGAGTCCAATTCTAGATCTAAAACAAATGGCCACATAAAAGCCCTGGTTTTTCTCGCATGCGTCCCATCACAGTTATTACCCAACCTACTTTCGACGCATCCAATGGTAGCAGCCACGAAACCCCAGGAGTCAGACGAGCCGATTCCCCTGTCGCAACCTCACTCTATGCCTGAGTTTTTGACGTATAAGACCCATGATGATTTGACCTGTGACTTAGACCACTTCTGCTGAAGTCAGGCACACTACCTTCATCAAGCCCATCAGTTCCTTACTAAAAGTCAAGATACATCGCTACTTAGCCTCGGTCGCGTCAAGGTCTACACCCTTCGCACATCAAAGGCAACAACCTCGGTTCCGTCAAGGTCTAAATCCTCCACTCCTCGAAGGCATCGACCTCGGTTGCGTTGAGGTCCCAAGCCTCCGCACCTTGAAGGCATCAACTCAGTCGTACAGTAGTGTTGTTGACTTTTCCAAAGCAAAATGTAATGCGATAACTTCACTTCGGGAACAGAAGAAGTTGATGAAACCTTCCCTCTTTCAAGTTTTTGAAAGAAGGGGCTGCACTTTTGATGCAAGGTCTAGAGGAAGGAACTCATGTTCACACCCTCCGCACCACAAAGGCCAACTCTATCCTTGCGCACCTAACACACCTATAGGTACTCCTACTATTGCACCCTCTAGATGCCAGCAACTGCAAAGTGTGAGAGGCTAGGGAATTGGAGAACTCATAGAGTACAGGTATGAGCAAAAGGCGAGGAGTAAAAACAAACAACACATTACTTTATTATTCATGTACCATGTATGCATATGTTGCATTTGGTAATATGCCATAGTCAATCTAGGCCTAACAAGCGCTCCAGACCGCTGCACCTCCTCGAAGTACGACAAGACAAAGATAGCCGGCCTTGGCCTTTGGAACCACCGGCTCTGCTGGAAGACCTGTAACGGCGCACGACGTGACGACGCGGGTACCCCGGGCGTGAAGACCAGTTGAAAATAGAATCTCCCCAAACCCGAGAAGCCGAGGGTTTCGCTTGAAAGGGGTACGAGTCAAAGGTTGTAAAATGAAGCTCCTCTGACACCTCCGCATCTCCCTCAGCATCGTCCTTCTTGAGAGCCTCCAACTGTCTCAGATCACCCTACCTACATGCGTAAGCCCTACTCAAGGATCAGCGCCATGACATACGCCCCCTGGCATATCAATAGAATAAATAGATGAGACGAAAGGGAGACATAGCCCCATTAGAATATTAGCTAGTAAAAGTCAGGATACATAAAGCAGTAGTGTCGGGCCAACATGATACACCTATGGACCCTACAGAAATATAAGAGAAGAAAAACATAACACACGCGAACCCTGCTAAGAATTACACCTATGGTGGTAGGTCCCGTGGGGTGTCACCCGCGTGTGGGGGCAAGTGCTACGAAGTGGCATCCGGCTACAGAGGCAACCTGAAGACATCTTGCTGAGGCGTCGGTCCGATTGAGGGGACATCAGGACACGAAGCCTGAGCCCCCGCTGGAGAATCCCAGTGAGGAGTTCCACAGGTGTTTGACCCTAGGCGATGTTCTATGAATTCCACCATCGCGGGTCGACCATGCTTCATCCATGCGCCCCAGCGGAAGCCGACCGCTACGCGGACCTCTGTTGGGGACACCTCGGACAAGATGGCCTCCATCGTGGAGTCAAGGACTAGTTGCTCTAGCACCCCAAGATGGCTGCACCTTATGTGGTATAGCAGCGCCAGCTATGCCCATGAGGCCACATAGACGTTGGAGCTGGCAAAGGCCTCAGCAGAGCTGGACGTCGCCCCTGCGGGAAACTGGAGCCAACAGAGCATCAAGCGTTGGCTGTTCGCCCCCGAGGGCAAAGGCGGGACCTAGGTCACATGCCAGACCAACCCTTGGCGCTCAGAACGCAGTGCATCCTTCGTGGCCCGAGCATCCCTCTCCTCACGCTAAACCTTGGCCACAACAATCCGAAGATCCCAAGCCTTGTTTTCTGCGAAAACGCATGCCGTGTTGGCCGTGCCAAAGCTTCCTCCACAGCATGGTGAGCCTCAGCACCCGCTCGGGCCACCTTCTTCGCATGCTCCCGATGCGCCACCTCCTACTGCAGGCAGCCCTCTGCGGTCACCGCTCTCTTCTTGGATTCTGCCAATGCGTGATGGAGTTTGTCTACATCAGCATAAGCTAAGTCATGAGCCGCCGCAAGGGTCTTACGCTACAAACACTCCAGTGCCTCCACCAGGACCAACTGCTACTGGTTGCAGCGATGGAGCGTAAGGGCGGCATCCAAAAAATTACAACCATAAAGGGTCCCTTACAAATGAAAATACCTACGAAGCCATCACTTGAAGATGCGCCGCCACCTCTTCTGGAGGCCTTTGAGCCAGAGACTGCCTTACCTCCTCGCTTGTGAAGAGAGATGATGCGGAAGCAAAGATGCTTAATGCCTCCAAATGGAGTGTGAAGTCAGTCAGGGTCAAGGCCTTGAGGGTGAAGCCCTCCTCTAGAGGAGTGGAGGCGGGCACCCTGGAGGGTCCAAAGCCCCCAGCCCCAGTCCGCGGCCATGACTCGAGGAGGTGATGCCCTTGCCTCTGGCACACCACCTCCAGGCCCCCTTGGGGAGTCAGTGGGACTCCGACCAGAGCCAATACCTTCGGATCGGGAGGCCCGGAAGGGTCCATACCAACGACCCCTGCAAACAAGAAGGAAAAGCCAAGACAACTGCCGTAAATTCAACCCACAAGGAAATAAGGAGAAGAAAAAGGGAGAATAGCAGTCTCACCCACGCCAACGGTCGCAACTAACACCGACCAGTCACATCCTCATCATCAATAGGGGAAGGATCCCCCAAGGTCCAAGGTCATCGAGGGAAACCTCGCACTCTCCTCCACCCTAGTTGAGGACGGACGGGTCCAAATAGGTCGAAACCTCACCAAGGCCCCCGCCTCTGGACCGGGCCTCGTCCTCAAACACACCACGGCCAGCCCCAATGTCCTAGCCGAGCCTCCGATGCTTTGCCCCCTCTGACACTGTCCTGGACAACCTGGCCGCCGACTAGTACATGAGCCCAGAAGGATGATGGGAGTCTAGGCCGGAAGCGAGGTTGTCGCGGCCATGAAGCCTGTGACCTCGATGGTAGAACACCCATGTTGTCTAGCTCCCTGGGGCTCTATCGAATCGTGCTACACCAGGGCCACCAAACTGAGGTGCGAGCAAATCCAGTTACGACGCTCCCAGCTCCCTAACAGTTCCATGTGCTACTCCCACTCAGCGAGGGAAGGCTGACTGAGAAACTTGTCCAGGGCTTCGGCGGCTTTGTCCAACATCAGGCACCGCTCTGGAAGAAAAAGGTGTTTCGTGTATATGAGTTCGAAGTTGGATAGCGAGGAGGATTCACCAGAGTCAATGACAGTCCCAGGGCATGTGTTTGGCTCTCCTTCGCCTTCCTCACCTTGCTCAAAGGCATTGTCCCAACCCACTTGGAGGGGTATGATGTGCAGCATTATGAACTCCTCTATGAGGTCACACGTGTTCATCCTTTGTGCCACCCACCGGAGGAGTTCCACCCTCAAAGTCATCCGAACTTCGAGCATCTCCACTACCGGGGTGCAGATGTACTGGATCTCTTGGTTAGTAGATCGAAGAGGGGACCCGGAGCCCACAATGCAATAAAACCACCTCTTTGACCACCCGGTGTACCACCACTCGTTGATGGCCTTCGTTGGGAACACTCCACGATACTCCAGCCGGAGCTAGAAGTTCACTTTGGTGAAGTTGAGGGATTTCTTCACCTTTTCCTCTATCTGAAGCTTCGGCTGACAGTTTGCCTCTTGGAGGGCGGCAAAGAACTCCGCGCGCCCCTCGCAACCCTTCGCCTGCATAGCCCACTAAAGGTGGCCAAGCAGGTGATGGCGCTGGCCGAGAGCTGGGGGACCTCCACAAAATAATGCCGAAGCACTCCCTCAAGGAGCAGCACCACTGGGAACCCGAGCCCAGCATCAAGGACGGCTTCAAAAACCACGGTTTTGTGGTTCCGTGGTGCTGGGGAAAAAAAGTCTCCAACCGCGGAATGTGCACAACCGATTTAGAGGGGATCTTCCCCTCCTCAACTAGACGATCGAGCTCAGCCTTGGTGATGATCGACACAACTAGCACGCTGATCTAACAAGGGTGTTTCCTACTGGTGCAGTGGAGCTCTACACCCAGTGGCTAGCTGGGCAGCAGTGGAAGGTTTTCCACCACCCGGGATTTTGCTGACCCGTGGTCATCGATGGTCCTGCCTACGCCACCGCCAGAGGCGGGGGCCGCCACCATGGTGGCACGATCTCCCGATGATGTGTGGCCCCTCGGTGGTGAGCCCGCTCCACTACGGATGCCGAAGCGAGCCATGGCTCCCTAAAAACACGGCGTGGGAAGCTTGTTTACCCAAGGGTCTGCATAGGATGGAGCTGGTGGGTGCGTACGTAAGAACTCGAGCAGTAAAAAAAAGGATGCCATATGAGAATGATGCTCGTCCAACCCCCACCTTATACATTGGGGCACGGGCCGTTACCTCCTCGCAATGCACACGTCCTGTTTCCTCTCCCCACATTCATGTTGGGGCGAAAATACTCTCCACGATGCTCCAATACTAAGGCGTCACACGTCCCACTACCGACCATACAAGCGTGACTACATCACCCACCACAGGCTGTATTTAATGTTCTCCCCTATAGGTAACAGTTAGGTATTCAGCCTACACTCCTGACCAGCACTTCCAAGTTCATCATCATCGGAGGGTTGAGGGCCCGTAATCGCGGAGCCAAGGATCGCCAAAGGCCCTGCTTCGAATATCGCGGGGATGGGTGCATCGCTAGCCATTCTCACGAGGGGCTGCTATTGTGGGAATCGCCATTAAGAACCTCCGATGTCCCTTGACCCTAGCGGTCGGACCCGAAGGCCACCTGACTATGGCCCCCTCTAGGGTTCGGGGCGGTCCCGGAGGCATGCCTTCGGGACCACCCTGGAGCCTTCAATCCTTTAGAAAGATCAACCAAAGGGGTCCACAGGCTGCCCCCACGTGTAGCGAGGTGACTGGCATTTAATGCTTGTGCAAGTTGTGGTGGCCGCCTACCATGATGGTGCAAGTGGTGGTCGTCTGACACGATGACGCTGGTGGTCGCCTGACACGCTGGTATAGCACAGCGTCCAAATGGATGACCCATCATTAGAACAATCGTCTTAGCAGCTGTATGGATAGTTTACTAGACTAGCCCGCTCTCTGTACAGTATAAGATATATATCTCTACTTACCTCCTATGGGTATAGTTTTATTTTTTATACTCTAAATATCAATATAAATATAGATCCTTAGCCATCAAAACAAAGGTAGAGAAAACGATTGCTTACCTAACCTTTGTGTTCCTTCTTTCTCCACCTCTACTTTATGATTGAGTCATTCTTGTGACTTGAGTCTCGCCCTACTTTATTTATAAAGGACAATTTTTTTCAGCAACAAGTCTTGATTACAACTCTGCAAGAAAGAGGCAAACACTCTGCTTCTCCAGACATTCTCGGGGGAAAAAACAACTCTGCTTCTCTAGTCTGCATGAACCAGCAAAAAAAACTCAACCAATATATTGGTCATCATATTGAGAAGACCCTGCATGCGCATAGACTATCAGCTGCATGAATTGCAGGCAGCGTGTTGGTTCTTTGTTGGAGCAGCGCCTGCCATACGGCACAGGGCATGCACTCGGTGGCACACTCTCTCTGCTCCCTCGGCGTTTTGTGGCGGATGGACTGGACGTTGGAACCACCAACATGATGAACGATGGATGGATGGGTGCGTGCGTGTTACGCCTCACCAACCTTCTCCACTACGCTCCCGGCCAATGCCATGGCAGGGTCAAAGCCAACACCATGTACCATGTCTAGCAACAAGTCCAGTGACGAGTCACTCTTGTCATCGGCATCCACCGCATGCAGCGAGATTGTCCGCATGACGACGCCATGGTTCTGCTTCCGGGCAGGCGTGCCGCAGCTGCCATTGGCGCCAGGGGCGAGCATGCCCTCGCGGCGCAGGTCGTGGAGCAGAAGGGGCCTCAAGGATCCCCGGAACGGCGACGGACAGGCACGCCTGCCGAGTAAATCGTGTTCGATCGCAAATTGATTTATTCGATGGCATAGAACGAAAGCTGATTTATTCGGTGGCAAATTGTAGAAATTTATTTGATGGCACACGGCCGGTTGAGTAAATCTGAAGCTCATATAGTCTCCTCCATCGCACTAATGCCTGGTCAAACGAGGCGAGAACATGAATCTCAAAGCGCATGCACATGCAAAACCCGGGGTCCTGTCCCTCCCTCCACACTATTAGTCTACAATGGCCCATTGGAAGTACGTACCGAATTAGCAGATGGCGGAATCTTCTTCGGTTGAAACGTTGCTTTCTCCTCCACCTCAGCTCAACCCTGCAGCAAGAGTTTACCAACCGAGCTACCGAGAAACCTTTTTGACACATGCAGTGTAGCACGCTTGGTGTCCCATCTCTCTACCGATTTTAAAAGCCATTACACTTTCCTACACCGCACGGCTCACTAACTCGCTCTCACTCCAAACGTAAGCCAGCTCAGCTCGCCGCTGCACACACGCACCGACGCACAGCAGAGAGCTCGAGCAGCCATGAGCAAGGAGAAGCACCACCGCCACGAGCACCACCTCCGCCGCTGCTGCGGCGGCCTGGCCTCCTGCCTCCTCGCGCTGGTACTCATCGTCGCCTTCATCGCGCTCGTCGTCTACCTCGCGCTGCGCCCCTCCAAGCCGGCCTTCTACCTGCAGGACCTGCAGCTCCGCCACCCCATCTCCCTGGGCGACCCGTCCCTCACCGCCGAAGCGCAGGTCACGCTCGCCTCCCGCAACCCCAACGACCGCGTCGGCATCCTCTACAGGCGGCTCGACGTGTTCGTCACCTACCGCGACGAGCCCATCACCGTGCCCGTCTCGCTGCTGCCGGCGCCGCTGTACCAGGGCCACCGCGACGTCGCCGTCTGGTCCCCCGTGCTGTCGGCCGAGGACGTGCCCGTGGCAGGCTACGTCGCCGATGCCATGAAGCAGGACGTCGCCGCGGGGTACGTCGCCTTAGAGGTCAGGGTCGACGGCCGGGTCAAGTGGAAGGTCGGGAGCTGGGTCTCCGGGAGCTACCACCTCTTCGTCAGCTGCCCCGCCGTGCTCTCCGCCGGCTACCCTGGCGCCGGCGGCAATGGCACCGTGGCGGACCTCAAGTTCGTGCAGCCGACAGGATGCAGCGTCGAGGTGTGACGTGCTAGCTCAAGTATAGCGCGGGTAGTGGCAAAGTGGAAATTGAATTTTCTTCGAGTAAATCGTTAATTATGCTGTTAGTTTTGTTCATGTCTCGTGCATGTGGGACAATAAATTTATGTCAAATACACGTCGCCACTCCAAAACTTGGACTCAATTGTATTGAAATATACATGTATGATTTGTTTCTGTACCTTCAATTCTCCTCAAATTAAAGCTATAATAGTCACTCTTACTAGCTAGAGATCAGTATTACCACCGTCACTACTATATAATAGACCTTATATATCAATTTATTATATTGATTTCTTACAAACCAGTAATGATAGAGTATTACTATAAGTTTGTATTAAGGACTAGTAATAAGAGTATATTAAAAAAGAACCGACAGTGAAACTTGACTATCACCGTCGATTCTAGTCGCAAACCGACAGTGATAATATCATTGTCGGTCCTTCTTATGAACTGATAGTGATGAGCTGACTATCACTATTGACTGTAGCAATGAACCGGTAGTGATAGTTCGTCAAGTATCACTGTCAGTCCGTGTTACGAACCAGTAGTGATAATAGGTGACAGCTTACCTTAAAAAAATTATAAATTTTCATATGAAGTAGGATGGGGATAAACTTTATACGAAAATTGTAGCCCTCGATGAGATTTATAACTTTATAGTTGAAAATATTTTCATTTAAAGTTATTTAGATATCCGAATAATCGTTTGCAGTTTCAGACAGAAGAGATCAAAATGATTGCACTTTTACGTGGAATGGTAAGGACGTATCGCATGAGTTGAATGATCCTAGGTTCGATTGCCACGAACTGCATATGCGTGTATTTCGTGTGAAAAATCACGTGCCTTGTGACTATGCGCATGTGGGTGGTGCCTGGTTGGGAAAAAAACATTTTTTGATGAAAAAAAATGTTGATTCTGGTATGGACTATTACTACTGGCTAAAGGTTTCACCACTACCGGAGACGGCGTCTTTGTCGAGTGTCCCATACTTTGCCGAGTGCTTTTTATCGGACACTCGGCAAAGAGGGTCTTTGCCGAGTTCCAGAGGTAAAGCACTCGGCAAACATCTGGCACTCGGCAAAGACCCTCTTTGCCGAGTGCCAGAAATAGGACACTCGGCAAAGGAGTATCTTTGCCGAGTTCCAGAGAGCAAGCGCTCGGCAAACATCTGGCACTCGGCAAAGAGGGTCTTTGCCGAGTGTAATTTTTTAACACTCGGCAAACCCTAATTTTTTTCCCCCCTTTTGGCCTCTCCAAATTTTTTCTACGGTCCTCATACAGTACCTGGTACTCCATGTTCCAATGTGGCACATTTCTCGGATTTTTTCTATATTTCTTTAATTCATTTCAATTAATTGAATTTTCTTGGATAATTCAAATTATAACTGCTAGTCATTCGAATAATGAAAAAAAATGAATGGAAAAATGATATTCATGTTATTTAGTATATTGTGAGACCGTATCCAGGAACATAGCACCAATTTCGAATATCAAGGTCACGAAACATGACCACGAACTTGCGATCGAGTTGTTTTTAAATTGTATAAAAAGCAAACAAAGTCCGAAAATCTTGAAACTTGTCAAGATATCATGATATCATATGTGGAGGCTGTCATAAAAATTTGAGAAGGTTTTAAGCAAGTTATCACGTACGATGCTTGCAAACCGAAGAATCTCCGAAGAAGTTTCTTAAAACCTTGCTGAGATTCTTCGGTTTGCAAGCATCGTACGTGATAACTTGCTTAAAACCTTCTCAAATTTTTATGACAGCCTCCACATATGATATCATGATATCTTGACAAGTTTCAAGATTTTCGGACTTTGTTTGCTTTTTATATAATTTAAAAACAACTCGATCGCAAGTTCGTGGTCATGTTTCGTGACCTTGATATTCGAAATTGGTGCTATGTTCCTGGATACGGTCTCACAATATACTAAATAACATGAATATCATTTTTCCATTCATTTTTTTTCATTATTCGAATGACTAGCAGTTATAATTTGAATTATCCAAGAAAATTCAATTAATTGAAATGAATTAAAGAAATATAGAAAAAATCCGAGAAATGTGCCACATTGGAACATGGAGTACCAGGTACTGTATGAGGACCGTAGAAAAAATTTGGAGAGGCCAAAAGGGGGGAAAAAAATTAGGGTTTGCCGAGTGTTAAAAAATTACACTCGGCAAAGACCCTCTTTGCCGAGTGCCAGAAGTCTGGCACTCGGTAAAGAGGGACTTTGCCGAGTGCCGGAAGTCTGGCACTCGGTAAAGAGGGTCTTTGCCGAGTGCCATATTTCTGGCACTCGGCAAAGACCCTGATTTTTTTTTTAAAAAAATCCCGGTTTTCTTTGCCGAGTGCCAGATCGGGGGCACTCGGCAAAGAATTTGCACATGTTTTTTAAAAAACCCCTCTTTGCCGAGTGCCAGATCGGGGGCACTCGGCAAAGCAGGGATTTAAGTACCCGGCCCAGCCGGCCCGCACACACGCACGCACGCACGCACCCGCCGCCGCCGCCGCCCGCGCCCGCTCCCGCGCCCGCCGCTCCCGCGCCCGCCGCCGCCGGCCCCTGCCGCCGCCGGCCGCCAGCGCGCCCGCGCCGCCGGCCCCTGCCGCCGCGCCCGCTAGCGCGCCAGCGCCGCCCGCGCCCGCCGCCGCCGGCCCCTGCGCCGCCGGCCCCCGCGCCGCCCTCGCCCGCCGCCGCCGGCCCCTGCGCCTGCGCCAGCGCCGCCGTGCCCGCCGCCACGCGCCGCCGGTGGAGGAGGAGAAAGAGAGGAGGAGGAGGAGGAGAGGAGGAAGAAGGAGGAAGGGAAGGAGAGGAGGAAGAAGGAGGAAGAAGAAGGAGGAAAGAGAGGGGGTGGAGGAGAGGAGGAAGAAGGAGGAAGGGAAGGAGAGGAGGAAGAAGGAGGGAGAGAAGGAGGAGGAGGAAGAAGGAGGAAGAGAAGAAGGAGGAGGAGGAAGGAGGAAGAAGAAGGAGGAGGAGGAGGCGCTCCGGTCGTCGTTGTCACGTTCCCGACGTTTCCGTATCACTAGGTATGTCATACCATCGTCGTCGTAGTATTACTAATGGTTGCGGTAGTAGTAGTGGTAAAGTAGTTGTGGTGGTAGTCAAAGTAGTCGTAGGAGTGGTTGTGATATTGTTATATATATGCGGTTGGATATAATCTTGTGGATGTCGGCCATCGTGCCGTTCATATATATGTGCATGTCGGCTATCGTGCCGTTGGTTTTGTTGCAGGTTTTGGAAACCTCACCGTGCAGGGGAGGTGCTGCCGAAATTTTGTATTAACAGTTTTATATTTCTTTTTTGGCAGAGAAGAGCCAGTCGGAGCGGCGCCGGAGTACCTCGGTGACCCCGATCGCCTTCCTTGGCGCTGCGAGACTGCCTGCACCACGTCGCCTGACTCCACCGCCACCCTAGGTATAACCCATCTTTCCGTATCATGTTGTAGATCACGTAACCTAGTTAGGCGTCTCCCGTTCGAAAGAGATACGGTTGGAAATATGCAGATATTTGCATATCTAAAACCGTATCTGTTTTGAATTGTCCACGTTTTTTGGACAGCACGCGGATGCGTAGGTGGGGTTAGTTTTCATGATCTGCTCCGATCGGAGACAGAGTTTCGGCATCATCTCCCTGTTGTTCTCCGGATACACACTCTCCCTAGCAGGACGTGTATTTGGAGAACAGCGGGGAGGTGCTGCCGAAATTCTGTCTCGAATAGGAGTAGAGAATGGAAACTAACCTCATCTACGGATCCTCGTGTGGGATTAGGACCTAACCTCACCTATAAGATAGTAGGAACGTCGTGTAGATGCAATTGATGTTTATATTACTCGCCGCTATATATGTTAGAGGATGGAGGACCGTGAGTGGATGTACACGGGCCGCGCAAGTCAGGGTCAGGTCACCAATGAATGGATCGACAAGACCGATGCTTTTTTAGAACGGGCGTTTGGCGTGGCTGCTAAAGGAGCGAGTAAAATTTGCTGTCCCTGCAGCAAATGTGCAAACAGGAAAAGACAAACGAAGAAGGTAATGGGGGAACATCTTTGGAAGAATGGATTTACGGCAGACTATACCCGGTGGGTCTACCATGGTGAAGCCGATCGTACGAGAGAGGAGGTGGTGAGGCCACGCGTCGAGGATTATGATGCTGAGGCCGGGGTAGCAAACATGTTAAATGACTATCACGAGGCACAGTTCGCTGAAGGACGTACGGAGGAGGAGCCAGAGGCAACCGCAAAGGCGTTTTACGACATGTTTGCCGCGGCACAGAAACCCCTTCACGGCCAGACAAAGGTTTCTCAACTGGATGCCATTGGACGCATAATGGCGTTGAAGTCCCAGTATAGCCTGAGTCGAGACGCCTTCGATGGTATGTTGACAGTTATTGGCAGCCTGCTTCCGGAGGGTCACCTTCTGCCAAAGAGCATGCACGAGTCACAGAAACTCCTTCGTGCACTTAAGATGCCGTATGAGCAGATACATGCTTGCCCGAAGGGGTGCGTCCTATTTAGGAAAGAATACGTGGAAGCAAAGTACTGTCCAAAGTGTAAATCATCTAGGTTCCTGGAGGTAGATTCTGGTGATGGCCAGAAGAGGCAGCTTGACATTCCCGTGACAATCCTACGGCACCTTCCGTTCATACCGAGGATCCAACGGCTATACATGACCGAGGAATCCGCGAAACAGATGACATGGCACAAAAATGGCAAACGATACAATCCTGACAGGATGGTACATGCATCCGATGGTGAAGCATGGACCCACTTCGATGGCATTCATCATGAGAAAGCTAAAGAGGCTCGTAATGTACGTGTTGCGCTGGCAACAGATGGGTTCAATCCTTATGGAATGATGGCTGCCCCATACACATGTTGGCCCGTGTTCGTTATCCCCCTCAATCTCCCCCCCGGCATATGCTTTCAACGACAGAACGTATTCTTGTCGTTGATAATTCCTGGACACCCGGGGAATAATATGGGTGTGTTCATGGAGCCTGTGATTGATGAATTGGTCCGTGCTTGGGAGGAAGGGGTATGGACATACGACCGAGCTACAAAGAAAAACTTCAAAATGCATGTTTGGTACCACTACTCCCTGCATGACTTCCTGGCGTATGGGATATTCTGCGCCTGGTGTGTTCACGGGAAGTTCCCATGCCCAGTATGCAAGGAAGGTCTGAGGTTCATTTGGTTGCAGAAGGGTGGCAAGTATTCATCGTTCGACAAACATCGGCAATTCCTCCCTCTTGACCATGCATTCAGACGAGACATCAAGAACTTTACGAAAGGTGTCGTAGTGACAGACCCTGCACCACCGATAATGACTGGTGCCACGGTTCGTGAAAAGATAGATGGTCTCGTGGTCAATCCAGAAGGTGGTTTTGTGGGATATGGTGAGCAACATATGTGGACTCATAAGTCGGGCTTGACTCGGCTCCCCTATTTTGATGACCTTCTCCTTCCACACAACATTGATGTAATGCACACTGAAAAGAATGTTGCCGAGGCACTTTGGGCAACAATCATGGACATTCCTGACAAGTCAAAGGACAACGTTAAGGCTAGAGTGGATCTGGCAACGATATGCGATAGACCAAACCAACATATGAAGCCTCCTAGTCGCGGCAAGACATGGAGAAGGCCTAAGGCCGATTTTGTCTTGAGCAAGCCTCAAAGGAGGGAAGTACTAGAATGGATCCAGACGTTAATGTTCCCTGATGGGTATGCAGCTAATCTGAGGAGGGGAGTGAACTTATCTACTATGCGAGTCTTAGGGATGAAGAGTCATGACTACCACATATGGATTGAGCGGCTTCTTCCGGCGATGGTTCGGGGCTATGTCCCTGAGCATGTCTGGCTAGTGCTAGCAGAGTTGAGCTATTTCTTTCGCCAGCTTTGTGCCAAGGAGTTATCTCGGACCGTGATTGCTGACTTGGAAAGAATGGCACCTGTGTTGCTCTGTAAGTTGGAGAAGATATTTCCACCCGGCTTCTTCAATCCGATGCAGCATTTGATTTTGCACCTCCCGTACGAGGCACGAATGGGGGGGCCCGTGCAGGGCCGTTGGTGCTATCCAATCGAGAGATGTCTAAAGGTTCTTCGAAAGAAATGTAGAAATAAATGCAAAATCGAGGCTTCCATTGCAGAGGCATACATTCTGGAGGAGGTGGCGAACTTCACAACAACATACTATGGTGACCACCTCCCTAGCGTGCATAATCCACCCCCTCGTTACAATGCTGGCGAAAATGAATCGAACCTCAGCCTTTTCCGAGGCCAACTCGGAAGCGCAAGTGCATCGACCCCCAAGACCTTGAATCATGAAGAGTGGCGCCATATCATGCTATACGTGTTGACCAACCTTGACGAAGTGGCACCGTACATGCAGTAAGTTCTCAACGAACTTGTTAAATACGCCATCACTATTCTGCATCCAACCCCCTTGTTTCTCGTTGGTACAGGGAATTTCTGGATGAATTCTGGCGTCAATCAAGGGATCCTACCCCGCAGCAGGTAGATACCCTTCTTAGACAGGGTGCGGGAAATGGAATGCCCGATTTCATTTCTTGGTTCAAACGGAAGGTACCGTCTAATTTAGCTCGTACGTAGTTTGACATTCCAAGTTACTCGTACGTGCGAATAATATAACGATGTATCCTGCTTGAGCTTGCAGGGCCAGAGGGATGCGTCTATGTGTGCCGAGTTGAGACAGGTTGCCGATGGCTTTGCCTATAGGGTCAGGTCATTTTCTGGTTATGACGTGAATGGATATCGCTTTCGCACAACAAGCTACGAGCAGAGTCGGCCCAATCGAAGAACCACAAGTTCCGGAGTTTTTACGCCCGGCGTTGATGAGGTCGAGTATTATGGAAGAATTGAAGAAATATACGAACTCAAGTTTCATGGTTCCAAACCTTTTAATCCCGTCATATTTAAATGCCATTGGTTTGATCCTGAAGTAACGAGGCGGACATATTGTAATCTTGGGCTAGTCGAAATTCGACAGGATTCTGTCTTACCAGGAGACGATGTCTATATTGTGGCCCAACAGGCCACGCAAGTTTATTACTCCCATATGCGTGTCAAACCATAAGGCATCTTAAGGGTTGGGATATTGTGCACAGGGTATCGCCACACGGTAAAGTGCCTGTCCCAAACGATGAAGATTACAACTTAGACCCAAACACATATGACGGAGAGTTCTTTCAAGAAGAGGGACTAGAAGGGAGGTTTGAGATAGACTTAACTGAAGCGATCGGAATGGAAGTAGACAATGAAACGGTTATTGAAGAGGACGTTGGAGATGAGGTGCAAAATGTGAAAGACTTACAAATGCTTGAGCGATTACATTTAGACAATGACAATGGCAACATTGCTCATTCGGATAGTGTTGATTATTTCGACATGATTGATAGTGATGATGAGACTTATGATCCAGCTAATCCCGATCATGAAGATTATTTCTAATACATGTAATACTATGTTATTTTGTAATTACGTTTTGTTTATTTTGCATCTCTTTCTAAGTACTTCTTGTTTATCTGTGCTTATTGGTTTACTCTTTTTAATTGCAGGTGATTGAACAAAGATGGTGGGCGGTGGGATGAGGAAGCTAACGTCCTTGTACCGAAGGACAAGGAGGAGCAGCCGCAGGAGGGAGTCGTCGCGTGAGGAGGAGGAGGAGGAGCAGGTGCCCCAGGAGGACGCCGAGGAGGCGCAGGAGGACGCGCAGGAGGAGGCGCAGGAGGACGCGCAGGAGGAGGCGCAGGAGGACGCGCTGGAGGAGGCGACAGCAGGGGGTTCCGCTTCCTCTAGTTCATCCAGCGTCTACTTGCGAGGTCCCGCGAGCCTCCCTCAGCGACCGATACCTCGTGAGAGACGCCCGCTGATTCGACCCGAGGGGGAAAAGTAAGTAACTTTAGATGTTATCACTACTTTATATGATATGTTGAATATCAAAATAGAAATTGGACGATTGTTAATCACTTGGGCAGGAACTGGACGATTGTGGCGAGTGGAGGTGCTCACACACGCCAAGTCAATGGCATCCTCGGTCTTCTGTGCAAGGAGCACTTCCCTGGCCTGGTTGAGTACGCCGGAGTGACGGGGCCGGCCTACTCGTTTGACCACTACGCCGCCGCCCCCGATGCTGCAGATCGGGCCCACAGGGTATTCAACAACAAGGCGGAGCGGGTGAAGCAAGAGCTGTGGGTAAGTCTTCCTCGCACTACATTCCTCAATACATCGTATTTATTGGACATTCTTTAAATAATGAATGGATACATCGTGTTTGTATGCAGGATTTCTTTAGATGCCAGGACGGACATGAGGCCAGGGCGGATGCGGTGGCTACCAAATGCTGCAAAAAACTCATCGTGGACATGCATTACGAGGCGCGCATCCAGGCCGTCGTAACTTACCACGGGACCGTCATTGGAACGAAGGTCACCAAAAGGGACGCAAGAACCATGACGCTGACCCGGGACCAGTACCTGCAGGTAAATACAGAACATTAATACTGATTCCTTTTGAGATTAAGTAGGCTTAATTTCATCTTGATGGCCTGTAGATGATTCCTTATTGGTGCGCCGCGCATCCCCAGTGCTGGGAACAGATGGTGGACAAGTGGTGCTCACGCGAGTGGGAGGAGACGCACAACTTGTGCCGGGAGCGGCGTTTGATGATGCCAGGTGTAGCACACCATCAAGGCAGCCGCAACCTCAGCGGATACGCAGAAACATGGGTACGCGAATTCATTTATTTATTCTAACGCTCAATTCTGCATGATTTCTAATCATCTTGCTGTTTTTCTCGCAGTCGGCGTCACATGGTGGCCAGCCTTGCTCCATCTTCAAGGCATTTGCTATGGCCCACAAGGGCAAGGCGACGTCCGACGTCGACTACAACCCGGAGGACGGGCCCGAGGCGTACAGCAATGCGACCGTCCACAACCGCCTTAGTGAGTACACATCGATGGCAAGGGAGGTCCATGGGCCAGAGTACGATCCGAGCACCGAGGACCTTGATGGAGAAGTCGTCATGAGGGTGGGAGGAGGCAAGAAGCATGGGCGATACTGGATTGGCGACGGCGCAATCGACTCGGCCGCTACTCCCAGTCTCTCCCAGATTCGAGCAAGCAGCACGAGCACGAGCCCGGCCATACGACCTCGGAAGGACACTTCACACCACCGGGTGGAGGCACTCGAGGTTATTTCTGGTTTATTCGTCGTTCATTGGTTTTTTCATACCTTTCCTTTGCATTATTGTAACATTAGGGTGAATATATTGTAGGCCCAGCTGGAACAAGAGAGGAGGATACGGGAGCAAATGCAGGCGACGATGGAGGCCGATCAGCGGAGGATGGTGGAGATTCTTCAGTACATTGGCGCCGCTACGGGTGTGACTCCGCCACCTTCGCTATTCGCTCCACCTCCACCTCCACCTCCTCACTATTCTACTCCTGTGAGTATAAATGTTTTAGTTTGTATGTTCATGCTTACGGTCAAACCTAGTGGAGTATGAAAATTTTATTCATGTATGGTATATATTTATCTTGTCTCACACATGCAATCTCTTCTCCTTTGTGCAGAATCAATCGGCGGCATCGAACGATCCTCATGCTTCAGCGAATCATTCACCAAATCAGTTTCATTGACCATCTTGGTGATGATACTTGTAGTTGTTAATGGTACTTCTATTTGCAATTATGGTTGTAGATGATGGAGCACTTGGATTACTTGTGAACTTATTTGTTATATATTGTGAGACATGTGATGTTTGTGATATATATGTGGTGTTGGTGATATGTATGTGCTGTTGATGATATATCTGTTTGTTTGGATGGGATGTTAAAAACAAATAAAAAAGGCTGTTTTCAGTCACTTTGCCGAGTGCAATGGCCATGACACTCGGCAAAGAGGCCTCCGCTTTGCCGAGAGCCAAGGTGAGGCACTCGGCAAAGATGGCCTGTTTGCCGAGTGTTTGATTCACAGGCACTCGGCAAAGATGGCCTGTTTGCCGAGTGTCATGGCATTGCACTCGGCAAAGCCTTTGCCGAGTGCCCGATAAAGTGCACTCGGCAAAGAGGTCTTTGCCGACAAATTTTTTACCGAGCGTCCTTTGCCGAGTGTAGCACTCGGCAAAGCCTTTGCCGAGTGTATATCGTCCTTTGCCGAGTGCCTGAGGCACTCGGCAAAGAAGCTGTCTCCGGTAGTGCACTATCAATTCTCTTGCTGGTAG
Source organism: Phragmites australis (assembly GCF_958298935.1). NCBI lineage: Eukaryota > Viridiplantae > Streptophyta > Magnoliopsida > Poales > Poaceae > Phragmites > Phragmites australis. The sequence continues at coordinate 18,248,524 of NC_084926.1, forward strand.
CGATGATCGGGACTATCACTGTTTATTGCCTACTGTCACCTCCAAAATTACTATTGACTCGTTGCCTACTGTCAGCTCCAAAATTAGTAGTGAAGGCTATTTTAGAGCTGATAGTGATAATATTTTCTTAAGTAATGCGTACCACCAAACTGCTGTTGCACACCTGCACCGTTGAATGTTGTGTCCATCGTAGCAGAGTCACACAATGCATGGAGCCATGGATGAACGATGGGGCCGGTCGGGCTACCCAGCAGGGAAGAGAAAGATCTATAGGAGTTACTCCTCACATACTTATATGGTCAAAAGGCGAGAGCAACCACCAAACTGTTGTTGCACACGCACGTAATGTTAAACGAAAGTGGCATTAGGCGACGCGTCACGTCATTCTATCTCCATAGGTAGTAATCATGCATGGCCCGGCTGCAGTGGGACAGTGACAGCTCGCCAGCCACTCACCCAGAGCTCAGCAGCTTAATTGAGCAACGAATATTGGATAGACAGAATTAATGTCACGTACGAGTGCCAACATATTAGCTGAAATATCGAGCTTCATTACTCCTGTGTTTCCTGTGAGCAGAGCAACATTATTAGTAGGGTCATATATACGATTAGTCACGTCATTTGATATATATAAAGAGCCCATACGTATACGTACGTGGATGCATACTTTTTCTGCGTGGAGGCACCGACAGAGTGCAGCTAGAGCTATCAAGCAAGCAAGCAAACGGACGGAGACATAGACATCTGCCAATATAATACACTATATACTGCAGAAAACACCAATAAATATCGGAATGTCGGTTGGTTTAGAACTAACAGTAATAAATGTTATTATCGATTGATAATATGAATCGATAGGGATAGGCTATTTAATAAGAACTGATATTGATAATCAAATATATTATCAGTTTATGCCATGAATTAATAGTAATACTATCATTATCGGTTCATATGATGATCTAGCAATGACAATGATAATGATGAAGTATCACTAACCAACAATAATAGTTGCGGTTCTAAATTTGCCGTATGTGTCTTTAGAAAATTATATATTTTTTATACAAAGCTGGATGTAGTCAAGTTTTATATGAAAATTGTATCTCTTGGCGAGATGTGCAACTTTGTATTTGATAATTTTTTAATTTGATGTCATTTAGATACTCAAATAAATATAAGACATTTCAAGCAACAAGGATCAAATGGGAAAAAAAATCATATGCTAGGTCTCGGTTTTGACTCTCATGAACTGCATGCATGTCATATTTCGCGCAAAAAATATTGTGACTTTGTGCCTTGCGACATGTGACCATGAGGTGTTCCCAAGTGAATTTTTTTTAAGCCTTTAAAAATTGATTTCGAATAATATATCATTGTCAGTTCATGACATAAACCAATAGTGATAACCGATTACTACTTTTGAAGGAGACGAGAGGGTGTTTTAGCCCATGATTCTTATGGCATATTTGGTTCATGTCTAATGGTGCCACACAACCAACCATAGCCAAGTGTGTCTTATCATAAAAAGTGTGACTAACAAATTCTTAAGCATAGGTATGTCAAAGTTAATAAAAAAAACTAAGTGTGTGATGTGTGAGTCAAGAGCTCAACAAATTAAGGAAGGCTAAAATTAAACATGCCCTTACTCTTTTTGTCTAGCAATGATCACACATAGATTTTTTATATAATAACCATTTTGGTTAATTACATGGGCCACTTCCAGTTAAACGAATTTAATTAACATCTCTCTCACTCTTTTTCTCTATGTGTGTGGAAAAGGGTAGCCAAATTTGCTTCATCGTGCACTAATACAGAACAGCACATCACTGACGGCTCTAAAACCCTCTTCACTATCGGTTTTAGAGCCGGCAGTGGGAAACGAGTAGTGATAATTGAGGACTATCACTGCCGATTAAAGGCTTCAGCCGACAGTGATGATGGAGGAATCATTACCGGCTAAAGGATTTAGCCAGTAGTGATGCCTTGGGAATCACTGCTGGCTAGTGGTTTTAGCTGGTAGTGATTCCCGAGGCATCACTGTCGGTTGAATGCTCCAGCCGGTAGTGTTTTGCCTCTACTCTCTCCTTGTGCTCCCTCTCTGTGTGCTCTCTCTATATCCTTGATCTCTCCGTCTCTCTCCCTCTCAATACATGCATATAATAAGACATATATTTAATGTAAAATAGTAATAAAGGCACCTTCATTAATACATAGTAATTCATGTCATATTCGAGTGAACACATATTAAAAGTCATAGACATCGAAAAATACACATATATACATAATAGTTCTCACAATTCACTCCTGAAAAAGCGGTCGAGTTGAGCCAGTCCAGTATCCCTCTACCCATGATGAGGACTGCGTCTCCGCATGGATGACTGATGGCGTGTGTATGTCCGGGGACGTCGGGGGACCGATGGTGGTGGACCAGAGGACCCGGCCACGCCTGATTGACCGCAGCGTCGCCTATGCTCCAAGCTCATCGGCGTGTCAAAGACATCGAAGTCTGACGCTTGAGCGCCACTATGGTTTGAGCCTTCGGTCTCCTCCATGGCGCACTGACAAGACACCCTCTCGTGCTCATCCACATCACACTAACAGACCACCCTCTCATCCTCCCTCTCCTGGGTGCGCTTACGGGACGTTGCTTCTTGCTCCTCCACACAGCGCACAGCTGACGGACCAGCCTCTCCTCCTCCTTCTCCTAGGCAAGCTTACGGGCCACTGCTTGTGGCTCCTTCTTCATATCATCGTTGTAAGGTCATTCTGTCAAAGAGTCGTTCGACGGTACCAACTCTGAAAGTAGGTCGAAGGCCATAACAGGATCCTCCAGACTAAGTTCACTAACATGCATACAATGAGACACATATTTAATGTAAATCAATATTAAATACACCTTCATTAATATATAGTAATTCATGTCCTTTATTAATACATAGTAATTAGTATCCTTCATTAAAATAGTGTCATTTGGCAATATATAAGTCATCTAACCCACTGATAGCCTTCCTCCTTATCGCATACTCTCTACTAAAAGGTACGTATTTTTGCATATTATAACGCACATGTGCATTGTTTGGAGCATTGCATTTGAAAAATCGAAAGAATTAGTCCTTGAATATGTATAGAAATTGAAAAGAAGGCATCAATATGTAATTTCATACCTCAAGATCATTTATCATGACAATGTCTTCATCAGGGCTGAATCTGTGAATGAAAGTAAGAACATAGAACCTGTAGAGATTGTAGCCGGGTAGCTGCCTCATACACTTCGAAAGGAAAGAATTTATCAGTGGAATGAATTGAACCTTTCTATTTAGTAGGAAATACAAGTCATGAATATTCCCTGCATACCAAAAAGTCAGTTTTTACATCATACTACTTTTTGTATGGACGGTAAATAACACTCTTTTTTACAGTATCTTGTGTATGCCCTGTACGTGAATATGAATACCAATTTAACTTAGATGCAATTGATGTGAAGATTAAATGATCGAGTTTACTTGTTTAGCATGTCAATGAGGTCTTGGTAAGTCGTCTTATCTCTCTTTTGTGAGTCCAAGACAATAATCTTGCTCAAGCTTGGGTGGATGACAAGGAGGATCCAATGAAAATTGCAGGAATATGTCACAATAGAAAATTAGTACTAGAATCAAGTTGCCCATTAAAGAAGAACACCCTGGCACGCAAACATGAACTCAAAGCTATAAGGTAAGAGTACGAAGGTCTTGTGTTGGTGATGAAGCAGACACTTCAATAAGTAGTCCTTGGTGAAATCTAGATTTGATTGTATAAATTTTTGGTTGACAAGCTCAGGATCAATGGATCCTACATTATTATCTAATTCTTGTCTGCACGCTTGAATCTCCATTCTATGAAAGAGAGAAGTTAGCCATGTGATTTCAATGTACAAGATCATATAACGTGAATTATATGCGTAAGTCACTTACAAAGTCCACACTCTGATTGTGGTCACGTCGAGGACATATTCCTTGTACATTTCATAGAAGCACTTGAACTTCACCCAGAAGCAGTCGTCCCCGTTGAGGAAATATTCATCTCTGTATCTTACAGGGAACGCCTGTATACCCTGCCTGGACTACACCAAGTACCACTTATGTAATCGACGTATTTGAGTTGTAAGGTTTCTTTCTATATCTGGTTTGATGAAAGGTTTGCCCAACTCAAACAGCCATATAAGGTCCAACTTTGACATATCCACTCCCACAATAAGCCGTGCTAGTTCTTCTGCTGTTAATCTAGAAGAATCCAAGAAGTCCCCAATGCTTGGAGCATCCTGAATGATTGGACCTAATTTTCTCTTGGCCTGCTTCTTACTGATACGTTCGTAGTCAGTCGGTGGCTTACTTGAAGCCTCCCCCGTCTATTTAGCTTTGGCTATATTCATGAAAAAATTCATGGTATTTTCAAGCACAACAGGCTTCGATTGAGGTGGTGGAGGATGGAAATGAGCCGTGACACTATCATCCACAATTTTTTTGTTTTCCTCAACAGTAAGTGAATATACATCCTTGAGTTCCGCCACCTTAGATGGCACTGACTTCTTAGATGATGTCGTCTGCTTGGATACTATGGAACCTGATCGTGTTTTCTGAGCTGATGGCTGGCTTCTTGATGGTGTTGGTTTCTTGAGCGGTGGACTTCTTCGAGGCAATGACTAAGGAGGTGGACTTCTTCTAGGAGATGGCTGACGAGAGGGATATCTACGATGCGATGACAGCCCAGGGTGTCATGGAGACTATAGGTTCTCGAGAGTTGTCCCTGGTGGAAACACTATGTAAGCCTTCTCCCACGTGATGAATGTGTGCTCGTTCTCTCCTATAGTGTTTGGCCCCTCCTCTGCGGGGTAGTTCACCTCAACATGATGGTACTGGTAAACTACATCATCTACTTTGACCACGACGTAGCCCTTCGGTATCAGATGTCGGTGCAAATGTTCTTGGGAGCCGCGAGGATAAGCTACGCCAAAAGCCACCTTTGTGGTAATGTTCCTAGCACCAATGTGTAGTTCACACAGTGTCTGTGTTGTGATGAGGTCCACGGGATAAGTGATGGGGTCAGCTCCTAGAACTCTCATGGACGCATAGCTACTCTGATGACCACCGGGGTTAAAGCATGCAACATTAGGAGACGCTACCGGTCGTTCCTTTTTGTTCATAGTGGCGCCCTATTCATGCATGAGGGCTTGTTGTACTGCTTGTTCTATCTTTTCGTCTATATATTCCCTCTCCTTTTGCAGCGCTTGTTCAAGCATTTTCATCATCCTACCTTGTTTTGCCTCTCATTCTGCATCTCACTTTGCTTGGGATCTCTTTCAACTCTTGTAACTATCGAAGTCACCTGGGAATCCATATTTCCAACCCATCACCCCAACGCCTCGTGTGTGACCACCGTGCTCCTTATTTCTCTATGTTGAGGTGAGCTCAACCCTAACCTTGTCTAGCTTGAAAGAGCCCTGTGCAGACTACTCGTGGGCTTCCGTAAGCTTTTTTGCAAGAGTTTGCATCACTTCCTTATCTTTGAAGGTCGTAAAGCGTAAGCTTCCATCAGACAAGTAAGAAAAACCCCTCCCAAGAAGGAAGCGTGTCAATCGTTTTGTTTAGCCCTCCATCTTAGGCTTGACACCTCTCTTGCATAGTTCATCTAGCTGTTGTTTCCACTGTCATTCTTTCCTCACGTACCCACGACTACCGACTTTGTGGGGGTAAAGGTTCTTCTTCGAGTTTGCTTTGTTCACCTCACTCAACCTCTATGCTTCTTCTAACAACTTGTACTCTGCAAAGGCATGTCAATGATCTTTTAGTTGTGGCCATTTGTGGAAATTTGGAGTTGTACCTTTATGCACATACGTTTTGTTCAGTGTGCCCTTCTAGTTCTTAAATGAAAACCCATAATCATTAGCGTCTTATGCTTAACTAATTCCATATCTCTCTCTTCAAGAAGTCAAACTTCTCTAATATCTTGGGCCACAAGATGTCATTCTTGATCGAATCAGGAACCATATGCGGATCACCTCGTTCGCCAGTCCACGGTCTGTAGCTGATGGGCATGTGATCCTTAACAGCAATCCCACAGACTGACTTGTATGGCCTCAGAACTTTCTCTAGTGCAGTTAGCTCCCTTGCTGGTGAGACCTCCATGATCACAAATCATCCCGTAGGCATCTTCGAGGGACCTCAGACATGATGCCGCTCCTAGGATTTCTCAGGCATCTACAAATAAGCGAAAAAAGTATTAAGAACCTATACAATCATATGTACAACAGATGAATTTATCTACTTATGAAATACCTCATCATCGCCACTGGCGTTTGTTTGGTTCAGGTTGAGGTAGGTACTCGAGCTACCTTCTTCAATATTTGACAGCGGCACATCTCCTTCCTGCACTTAGGTCGGATCAGAGGAGCCACCTTCCTAAGGTCGCAATGAGAGGTTGGTGATGCCATCCCTTCCTGAAAGTTCTGCATATGATGGTGACAAGCGGTTGAGTATTATACGGATAGCTGAGAAAGCAAGGAGATAGAGAGAAAACCAACGAGGGAGAGAAAGAGGATGTCAAAATAGAGTAACTAACTAGGAGGGAGTCAATAGATAGAATGTAGAGATATACAATATAACCACATTTAACAAAAAAAAAGTACATTATCATGATTCATTTATTTCTGTACACTACTCGTAATACATAATTGAACAATACAAAACTACTCAAAATATCATTAACCGAACAAAGGCACATAATTAAATAATACAACCCCTTTGCCAAAAAAAAGAGGACAATATTGTGATTACATAATTACAACTCATAATACATAAAAAAATAATTCAACACTTATAATGCATAATTAAATAATATAAAACTATTCAAATTTCTTACAAAAAGTAAAACATGTATGAAAACATTATTAGCATCAGATTATGGAGAAAATTATATGCAACTGCAAGCTCGACTGAGATAGTGAAAAGACGTGCAAGATGCATGTGTAATAATAACCATTCCAATCGAGCTTTTCGCAATCATATGTATGGTCTCTAATTTGATCATTTACAAAAAGAAAAACAAGTATAAAAACAGTGCATTTTTAACACAACACATAACATGAGTAAAAAAGAAAATACAGCCTTAGAACCAAAAAATCAAGTTGGCTCCAAGGCTAAACTATGCCCTGCACCCTAACTAGATATGCTCAAATTATCATTAATCGAACAAAGGCACACAATTCAACAATTAAGGTGCGCTCTGTCACCTAACCATCCTATATGCTGTCCAAGATTGTGCTTTCAATGGAATTAATTCTCAACTAAGATCGCATTATAACACTTCCTCAAAGACTAGTAGAGCCTTATAAAAAAATGCACAGATATTGTAGAGCTTGGCTAAGGTAACACAGAAGAGAGGGAGAGCAGAGAGGTGGCATTGGGGAGTAGCACAGATTAGAACAGAGGGAGAGGGAGAAGCAGTCGAGTGGGTAGAGAGCACATCACATCACAGTATGGAAGAGGGTAGATGTGAGGGAGAGGGAGCAGAACAATAGAGGAGATCAGGACAGAGGGGGTGGCTGGAGAAGTAGCCGAGTGGGTAGAGAGAGCATCACAACATAGCAGGGAAGAGGACAGACATGAGGAGAGAGAAGAACAATACAGGATATGTATAAGCACTACTTTGCGATCTTAGTTACTGGCTCATAGCATGTATGTCATCTCCCAAGCGGCAGATAGTAAAATCTTGTACAACATATAGGTCGGACAAAGGCAGTAGATAGTGCAATCTTTGTTGCATTACTAGATCAAAGCCGAGTTTCAAACTAACAGTTCATCATCGAGCATCTCAAATTAACAGTTCATCATCGAGCATCTCAAATTAACAGTTCATCATCGAGCATCTCAAACTAACAGTTCATCATCGAGCATCTCAAAATAAGAATTCATTAAACACGACCTTGGAACAAAACAACGGCAAAGCATCAAAAACAGATCTTTGCATCATGTGTATTTCTAGAAGTAGACAGCAGGAACAAAATATGTGCAATAGTGCTCTCAGAAAATGTATAACAATTGGCCCTGGGATAAAAGAAGTCATGCCCCCTAATTATTCTATTGGATACATCATTGATTGGGTAAATTTCTATGCTCTCAGCTAGCAATTAGAACCTGGCAGAGTTCTGAAAGCATCATCATGGATATTGCTACCATACCAAATCAGAGTACACAAGTTCTGAACAAAAGGATGCAAAAACAAGTACCGACAATCAGAAAATATGCTCAATCTCAAACTAACATATATCAGGAATCAAAAAGACCAGCAGCCCACTAGAGAACCAACACACCAATCGAAAATAATGCCCAATCTGCGTATCTCAAACTATTAGTTCATCATAGAGTATCTCAAACTATCAGTTCATCATCAAGCATTCTTAATTTACTTGAAAGTCAAATCAATTGCATAGCATATGTGTACTCCCATAGCATCTGTTCTTATCAATTTACATAGCATATATTCCCAAGATTAGATTAGGAGGACATGGTGGCATACCAGTGCCAAGGGGGAGGAGACAGAGGGGAACGGGACAACAGGGTTGTTGGCGCGAGTGACGATGATGGAGGGGGAGGAGACGACGGTGGCTGGGTGCTCCTCCTCAGAAAAGGCCTTGGGGAGAGAGACGGGGATGGCATCGGGGTGGTGTCGGGGAGGAGGATGTGGCTAGCATCAGGGAGGAGGACAGGAATGGCATCGGGGAGCAGGACGTCGACTACGTCGAGGATGAGGATGGGATCAGCGTCGAGGAGGAGGATAGGACGACGGTGATGGCGTCGGGGAGGAGGACAGTGACAGCGTCGAGGAGGGCTGGGATAGCGAGCTCGGGTTTAGAAGAGGACAACGCGGAGGCCACGACGCTTGAGGACGGTGTGGGAGGCAATTCGGCAGAAGGGAGAATGCGGTACATCGGTTATATAGGGGCGCCCTTCACTGCCAGCAGTGAAGGGGGATTCACTACCGGCCCATAACGTTAGTCGATAGTGAAACCCCCACCTTCACTGTCGGCACACATTTTTAGCTGGCAGTGAATGGGGATTCAGTATCGGGCCATGAAGTCAGCTGGCAGTGAAACCCCCTCCTCCCCGGCATACTTCGAGGCAAAAAAAGTTTGGTTCTGGCCCCAGCTGGGACGAATAAACTAACCGCTACGCTACTTAAGTGTATTCAATTGTAATCGTACTATATACATTTATTAACATTCTTTTGACCTGTAATTCTAATACATATTTATTTTAATTTGAACTTGCTATATACAAAAATTAAGTTTGCTATATACCTCAATTTCATGGTTAACTTTTGTAATTCAATAAAATGGAAAATAAATATTGATGGAGCTTGCTAATTAATTAAAAAATATAATTGGAACTGCCTATATATATCAATTTCATAGATAAATATTTAAATCATTAAAAATTTAAAATAAATATGCTCATAACTATAGCTAATGTATATCAATAGTAAAGACACCTTTATTAATACATAACAACTAATACAATTTAGCTACTTTGTCTTAACGATTCACCCGTTATTATGATCATGGTGTACGTAGGGAGGTTTGTCGGTGTCTTCCATGAGACTTAGGTCGACGTCCTCTTCGAAAGGAGGTAGCGCGTCAAATTGATTGTAGTCTTCCTCGTCAACGACATTCTTCACTCTGATAATCCTTCTTTTTCCTTGAAGAACCACATATTACTCTTCCTTGTTAGCCGGGTCTTGGTCCTTTATATAGAAGACTTGCATAACATCATTCGCATGTATGAATGGTTCTTCGTTGTATCCAATGAGTTTTGGTCCACTTTAGTCATACCGTACTTACCGATCTTCATGCCCCCTGGGATTCTGACACATTGGCATTAGAAAAGAGGAACTTTGACACTCCATAGTCGAGCTCCCATACCTCCTCTATGAATCTGTAGTAGGTCTCCCTATTTACATTGCAGTCGTAGGCATATATACTGACACTGCTATTTTAGTTGGTGCTCTTATTATCTTGAGCTCTCGTATACAATACATAGCCATTTATGTCATATTCTTGGAATATGAGGATTGTAGTTAAAGGTCCGTGAGTCAACACATTCTACTAAGTACACTCTATTTGCATATCCTTCACCTGTCTACATAACCAGGTGCCAAAATGATCTTGGTGCTCTCGCGCGATCCAAACATCGGACTTCCCTGGGTTTTTGGTGCGTTGCATGTTCTGGTGTTCTTCGACATACGAGTCCACTACAACTGATTGTTGCAAAACTACAAAATATGCTTGCGTGAATGAAATAGGTTCATTAGTGCGGAATGAGTTTGCACCTCTCATCCATTTCCCTTATAGCCTCCCCTCAAGGAGAGATATAAGCACGTCAATCGATTCGAGATTCATGTAGTCGATATAGAAATCAATGGCCTCGTTGGTTTCCCAGCCTTCGGCCATGCAACTTTTAGCCGATTTTGGTTACGAACATATTTCTTCAGAACTCTCATGAACCTCTCAAAAGAGTATATCTGATGCAGAAACACGGGGCCAAGAATCCGTATCCCTTCACAATGTGTAACACTCTGATTTTCAGATTTCTCAAATTTCTAAATTTTTCCAAGATTATTGAATAGCTTCATCAGTAGTATAGGTTTAAAACCTATTTTCTTAATCAATCAATCAATATAGGTTATTATTTTGTGTGCATTGCATGTTGAGTTTTGTTAGGAGCTAGGTAAATGCATTATAGTTCTATTTCTTTTTCTTTCTCTTTGGTATTTTGAGTGAAAAAGATTTTGAAAATGTTTTTACAAAACTCAGTAGTGAATAAGTTAAGGATCTTAATGGTTGGAATTCAAAGTCTTTGAATTCATCATCTGTTCAATTTTTGATCATATCTGATCCTTCTCTAGTTTAATTCAAATCTTATCCAAATTCTTGTTTAAAGTTAATCTCTCCTCTTTCTCAAATTCTACCCAAATCCAAATTCAAATTCCTTATCTACTCCTATCCTTGTTCAACCTCATCTTTTGGTTTCTCTCAAATTCACTTCAAGCTCAATTCAAATTCAAACCCTATTCAAATTTTTCTACAAAAGTTTCTTTTCTAAACCCTAAATATACCTAAAGTGTATTTGGGCTCAATCTTTCTCAAGTCCAAACCCTTAGCCAAGTCATCCAGAAGGCCCAACACAAAGGATCCACGAAATCTGTAAATTTTCGAAAGTCCTGGACAGCCTCATCTTCTCATGAAGGTTTGAAGTTCAAAACGGCCTCAAATGCAAATCTTGACAATACCAAAGTTGTAGGTCTTGTCGAGAGCTTTGATTTGAAACTATGGAAGTCCCCTTTTGAATAATGGAGCTAGGAGTTATGGCCCCTGAAATCAGTACTGTGCAGATAAGTCTGAGTTCAAACAGTTTATCTTGTGGTGCATTTTTGGAAATTACAATAGCGTTTTCAGAAGTTCCAATGTATACCAAAGTTGTAGATCTTTTCAAGTACTATAATTTAGAGTCTAGAAACGTCCAATTTTGTGTCCGGACAATGGAGATATCTTCCTCAGAATAGAGAGCTGCGAAAAAGAAAACCATAACCGACTCGAATTCGAATCCGATTCGTGTTCGGCTTGGACTCCACCTCAACCAGACGCCCCAAGCCCTATAAATATGAGTTGCACGCCCTCTCCTACCACTATTCCACACCACCAAACCCTAGAAGTCGCTGCTGCCCTCTCCATGCGCCACCGTTCGCCGGAGCCGCCGTCGCCGCCGCCCGTGATGCACTACCTCGTCGCCTTCTTCGCAAATCTTCCTTCCTCGACCATCAAAGCAAGGTGAGGACCCCTTCTTATCCTCCCTTAATACTGTTTTAGCATCATACTAAGTCCCTAGCCAAGCCCTAGCCTCGGCCAAAGCCCGATCTACACCGCCAGAGTCGTCGCCATCGTAGACAGCCGCGCTGTCGCCGATTGGCATCGATGTTCCCGACCGACCAGAGGTCAAATCACCAAGCCCTTTAACCGGTGCATGTCCCATGATGCTCCCCACGCCCTCACCAATCATGTCAAGCAGTAGAGCAGCCAAACCACCGTAATCATACCCGCTGTCCGGTTTCTAGACACGTTTTGTGCGCGCACCGGATTTGCATTCGCGTTCCCCATCAATCCGAAAGCCGTATGGATGCACCAACTACGTCACGGCGTGTCCCATAGAGTCTTCTATGTGACCCTAGGAGCCCATCCCCATTTGTGCAGCGACACGACCAGGACGCCATTGCCAACCACAACACGTCGTAGCCATTACCCATCTCATCTCCGTTAATCGTTCTTCCCCTCAGTGGATGATCTACCTAACACTATGCCATAGCATTGTATTCCCGGGATATATGAAAATCTCTGTTCAAACAGTTTCTCAAAGTTCATAGCCAATCTCTGGAAACACGAGCGTCTTCGTTCCTGCATCTGTTCGCGGTCACCACCAAACCTAGAAGCAGTCATCGTTGTTTTGCCGCTACCTCGGGTGACCCTTTCCAAAACCAACCATACCATTGAGTTAGTCTTTCAGCGTTCTATACTATGCTTTCCTCGTTTCACTGAAACACCACTGAAGCCCAACATCGATGTCTGTGGCCACGTGCCCGATCACTGTGTTTGACGAAACCCGAACCACCACCACTACATAGAGTTATCGGTAGTATCCTTAACCTAGAAGCGCAACCTTCAGCATTTTTGATCAATCATAGGTGGTTGATACTAGATCTCCGCGTATCCCTTCTTTAATCCAAGATGGTACTTGCATAGCATGCCAGGTCAATGTCACATCATTCTCTTTAGCCTAGTCAGCGAAGTCTGGTCTGCCCTACACTTCTTGCATCTTGCGTAATAATGTCGTCAATCCTGACACAGTGATTGTGCAATAAAGTCTTTCCCATAGGAAGATAGTTCCGGTAAATCAGCATTTCCTTTTCAGTCTAATCCATCTCTCAAAAGCTCATTCTATTTTCATCTTAACTCCGATTTAGACGATTCTTGCGTATAAATGTTTATAAAATCATCCCTATCCAACCATAGTATTTTTAATGTGTTTTGATGATGTTTGGTATGTTATTCTTAGTGTTTTCCTTTGTGTTGTTTGTCGGTAGTTCTCGCGATTAGTCGATAACATTCCGGAGCAGTTCGAGGGACTTCAAGACCAAGATTTCAAGAACACTGAGCAGCATTGGGTAAAAGGCAAGTGTCCTTAATCATCTTGAACCTATATTTTTAAATATTTTGTTTTACAAAATTGCATGCAATGTCTGTCAATATGATGGGTAGTCACCTATGTTAGGGTTTTTCTAGATTTTCCCGTATCATCCCTTGGAACCTTGATGGTTTATGGTTAGGTATCTTTGGTGGGTAGATTGCTTAGCCATGCTTTTGGGATACTGGAAAGTGTCATAATCTTGACTAATGAACATATGCAACAATGGTGGTTAATTTTTTAATGGTCTAGCAACATGGAACCTTAGACCTTAAGCAAAGTGGTTTTGATGGTTGTCATGGTTATAATGTTGGTTTAGTGTTTACTCAAGTAACCTAAATAAGAACCTGTTCATGGAGCGACAACCCAAGAAGTAACGTACCAATCACAAGGCTAATATGGGTAAGGCGTGACATACTAGTTAGAGTCTATCCATTGTGTATTGTGTTAGCACAAAATGGGACTTCTGAGTAGGAGTTTAACTAGCGTAAATCCTGGCGATGAAACCTAGTGGGTAGACGCATACTGGATTAGTCTTTAGTTAGTGGAAAATGTCATTTAGTGATTATTTGGTGGCACACCACTAGCGTTTGTTAAGTGTCTTGCAAACACGGCAACATGGAATTCACTAGCTCGTGGGGAAAGCTGGACAACCTCTGTAGAGTGTAAAAACTATTATAACAGTCGTCCCATGGTTATAGGAGACTTGGATCCTCACATGATTAGTGGGTTGTGGTTATGATTCTGGTACAGGGTTTACTAGATGGTTGTTGTTATGGGTTTTGTTGTGGTTATGGTTCTGGTACAGGGAGTACTAGATGGTTGTGGTTATGGTTCTGGTACAGAGAGTACTAGATGGTTGTAGTTTTGGTTATAGTACAGGGAGTACTAGATGGTTATGGTGTGCAAGGTGGGGAGCCTTGTATACTGAGTGTTGGACTGTATGAGTTACATTCACTTAATAATTGTTTAATACTTTTTGAGTCCAAATATGTTTTTATTACTCGCATTTACGCAAATATACCATATGTTAACCTATTCTTGATATAAGCCTGCATATCATTATCTTTTTCACTCTTGTTGAGCGCGTCATGTGCTTACACTTGCTATTTTCCCTATAGCATGCGACATGTGTGCTGCTGCTCAGTGAGTGAAGATGTTGAAGACTATCAAGACAAGGTTGTGATGTTTTAGGCGCGTGTCTCTCGGTCGGTTGCCTGCGTTGTGGTTAGGCACCAGTGCTTATGTTCCGCTGCAGATATCTTTATAGAAGACAATATATGTCAATTATTGTAAGAGTTTAAAGTTTATTTAATAAAAGTATTGTTTTTGTTACTTCACCTGTGACGTCTTTATGTGTGTTGAATATCCTAGGCACACATAAGTCGCATCTGGTTTTAGCCGTTAAAACCGGGTGGGACACAATGTGAACAATAAGATGCACCGTGATATCAAAAAAGTATGGAGGGAAACATGCCTCACACCGTGATAGAGTCTCGACCATATCTTCATGTAGCTTATCTAGCTTGGTCGGATCGATGGCCTTCTGTGCTATTGCGTTGAAGAATAAACACAACTTTATGATTGGGTTTCAGACCTTCAGCAGTAGAATACCTCTAATTGCAGCTGAAAGCATATGTGTCATCATCATGTGATAATCATGAGACTTAATGCCAATTAATTTTAAATATTTCATATTTACTAGTCTCTTTATGTTGGCAGAGTAACCGGATGGAACTTTGATTCCATGCAAGCACTTACCAAGATATTTGTCACCTTCTTACATATTTTCAGGATGTAGATCCTATCTGAGTTTCAAATGTTTCAGGTCATTCTGTAATTGGAGTATATCCTTTGTTTTGCAAGGTATGTCTAGTAACCTACCAATTAAGCCATCACACACGTTCTTCTCAATGTGCATGACATCGATTGCATGTCAAACCACCAAATCCAGCCAATAAGCTAAGTCATAAAAAACATATTTCTTTTTGAACATAGGAGCTCTTAGATTAGCTTTCGAAACCAGTATACTCCCGCATCCCTTTCCGAGGATAACCCTAAGTTCCTTTACCATCTCATATACCTGTCTCCTAGTGTGATGCTTAAGAAGTGATCAAGTCTCAACTTTCCCATCAAAATCTCTCATGCTGCTGCGGTATGGGTTATCCTTGCGAAGAAATTTACGATGACCTAGGTACACTATTTTTCTGTTATTCTTTTAGCCATAATCTCTCTATTTTATCCAAGCAATGCACGCATGCACAATAGCCTTTGACAATCTGGTCCGATAGGTTACCAAGGGCTGGCCAATCCTGAATTGTTACGAACAACATTGCACGTAGGGTGAAGTTCTCTCTTTTGTATGTATCCCATACCTGCACACCATCGTTCTACAGTATTACAAGATCTTTCATTAATGGTTTCAGGTAGACATCGATAATTGTCGCCAGGTTGCCTCGGCCCAGGTATCATCACCGGCATCATAATGTACTTGCACTTTATACACAACCAAGGAGGAAGGTTGTAGATACATAGAGTCACACGCCAAGTGCTATAACTAGTGCTCATGTTATCGAATAGATTCATCCCATATGTACTCAATCCAAATCTTATATTTCTCACATCTTCTGTAAAGTGCTCTTGGTATTTCCTATTGGTATTTCTCCACTACGTAGAATCATTGGGGTGTCTCAGCATTCCACCATCCTTGTGCTCCTGGGCATGCCATCGCATCAATTTGGCATGCCTTTTGTTCGTGAATGAGCACTCCAAACGGGGGACTATAGGAAAATACCACATCACCTTAACGAAAGGTCTTTTCTTCTTTCCTTCACCATTGGTATCATCACCGTCATGCTTGTACAATGCTGCACCATAGACGAAACACGTTTTCAAGTCCGCATGCTCTTCGCGATACAACATGTAATCATTTGGACATGCATGTATTTTCTACACTTCCAACCCCAATAGGCACACAACCTGCTTGGCTTAGTACGTGTTTTCTGGCAGCACATTTCCCTTTGAAAGCAATTTTTGCAAGAACAATAATAACTCTGTGAAGCTTTTATCAAACCACCCGTTGCTTGCCTTCAATTGTAGCAATGAAAGCACGGTACACAACTTTGTGTGCTCCATCTCGTAGCCTAGGAACAATGGTGTTTTAGAGTCCTCTACCACACGTTAAAACTTTTGAAACTCTCTTTCATTGGTGAAGTTTTCCTCCCAATCGTGCAACATCTGCTTCAGATTGTTAGCGTCATCGTCGGCCAACATCTTCTCTAGATCATCATCGACCAACGTATCTCTGGCAAGCAGCATATCAGTGTATTCATCAGCCGGTATATCGATGCACAAGTCTTCATCTTCTCTACCAATGTATTGTCATTCCTGTATGATCTCAACTTCACTATGCTCAGCCCAACGGGAATAGCTAAGCATAAAGCCCCTTAGCATCAAGTGGAAATGTATCTATTGGGTGGTAGAAAATTGCTTCTTGTTCTCACAATCGATGCATGGACAACACATGTATTGAGACTGTGTATTTGACTTGTGCGCCACGGCTGCTACCAGGAAATACTCCATGCCGTTCTTGTACTCTGCGCTCACATGACTTGCATCGTACATCCATCTTCTATCCATCTATAATTATATCATTATTGTAAATGCAAATTCATAACATCTAGAAGATTTTACAATCACCAACAAATAAATTACCTCGTCATCTCCTACCGGCAATTGGCCCGGTTGGAGGAGCTGTCTTTTGTATTCTTTCGCGTTCGCTTTCGATGAGTGTATGTTGGTGACATCCCTAAAAATTTTCATTATTATTTGATCCTTATGTAGGACTAATTAAATAAAAATAAAAAATAAATATACTCATACATAAATTTTCTATGTTAGAGCTTGCTAATTAAAAAATATAAATATATAATTGTATTTTGCTACATACCTAAATATCATGGCAAAATTTTCTAATTCATTAAAAATTAAAATAAATACGATCATATCTAAAGTTTCCGTATTGGAGCATGCTAATTAATTAAAATGAAAAAATATAATTAGAGCTTGCTACATACCTAAATATCATGGCTAATTTTTCTAATTCATTAAAATCAACCATAAATATGCTCATACCTAAAGTTTCTATATTGGAGCTTGCTAATTAATTAAAATAAAAAATATAATTTGAGCTTGTTATATACCTTAATATCATGGTTAAATTTTCTAATTCATTAAAAATAAAAAATAATATGCACATACCTAAAGTTTCTATATTGGAGCTTGCTAATTAATTAAAATATAAAAAATACAATTGGAGCTTGCTATATACCTTAATTTTATCGCTAATTTTTTTAATTCATTAAAAATAAAAAATTAATATGCTCATAAATATAGCTAATATAGATCAATATATAATAAAGACACTTTCCACCAAAAGTTACTAATTAAAGCTTACATATCATAAATGAGGTATAATTGCATCTACATTATCTTCAAACATCATGGACATAGGTTCATCTTCATCATTTCAAAATCTAGAGTAATTTAGCAAATAAAATTCAACTAGAAATGGATTGGAGATAAAGTTACATACCTTGGAACACCTAGGGTATGAGGATTTCTCAAATTTTTGAAACCCTAAGAACTAGGTAAGCAAAAATAGCCACCATTGAGCAAGAAAATATAGCTTCTCTCTGCTGTGCTTGGACTTAGGGAAGAAAATGATCACTTTTATATAGCTAAGACATCACTGTCGGCTCAAATCACCAGCCAGCAGTGATGCCCTTATATCACTGTCAGTCGGTATCTTCAGTTCGCAGTGATGATGGAGCTAGGCATCACTGCCGGTTCAAACCATCGGCCGATAGTGATGACCCTTATCATTGCCACTTTATAAGCCACGATGACTGGTTCTTCCCGCGTTACGTATAAGATAGTAGTGCTACTCCATCATTGTCGGTCTATTAGGAACCGGTAATGATGGACTGATATATAAGACTGGTTCTGTAGTGGTGTTGATTCCTTTCGTGATTAGCACCAGTGGCCAAAGCTAATCTAATTTCGCCCTTGATGTTTTTTCTTTTGAGACGAATTATACCCTTGAATTCTTTTTTTGAGAGGATATTGCACCCTTGAAATGAAAAACAGATTTTCACTCGTTGGGCTCTTCACGAGTGGAACGATATATCGTGGTCCATGGGCTCCCACGCTGTTCCGCTGTTCGGCCGAATGGATCAATCTGCTTGCACATGTTTCCCAGATCCAGAGGACTGAATCGCTTCAATGGGCTTTGCACGTTTGTGCGCCTTTAGTTTTTTTTTCAAGTACGAATTATGATAGCTTGATAACCGCTCCTTAAAGAATAAGGAGCTAAGCTAAGTACCGATATGTTGTAATAAAAATATAAATATTAAATATAGTATCATCAAGCATAAACTTAAGATATTAAGATGCGGATGTGCTATGAGTGCACTGCTGATCGAATACTTCAGGAGTGACATTGTAGTTTGATTTCATATGGATTTGAAAAAGGAGGATATTATTTGCTATTTTCTCTCCTAATTTGTTCAATTATTTTTATATTAGTAAAATGAATCACATATCCATAACCGGTAACAAGGCGGAGAGACTAGAGGATGAGGGTGGATGGCAAAAGTGAGTAAATTATTCAAATTTTAAGAGTTTTTATTAGATGTGAGGAAAATAGAGGAAGATGTTATATGAAAACCAACTTGTGTTTTATTTAGCAGAGATTATGATAAAATGTTTTTTCCTATCTTCATCAAAGAGGTTCTGATAGGCGGATGATATTCTATCCAATATATTTATGCTAAAAGTCAATATAACTCTTTAAACAAATTTCAATACACCCCAAATTAGAGAGAATAAACGGTTGATAAATCTTGTCCCAAGTACTCGGTCAAACATTGTACTAACCTAGTTCGTAAAAAGCTGCAAATAAGGAAGATTATCTAGGCTATTTGCAGAAATGGTGTGACCTCAATCTTTATCCATATTTGAACAGGTGGAAATCATGGAATATCACTAATCCTTATATTAGAAAAATATAGAAAATGAATATTCTAAAAGGTTTTCATTAATCAAGGGAGGAAAAGACAAGATTTATGCCGCTTTCATTTTGTTGAGGCTGGACTATGATGGTGCAGATTTCTGAGTTGTTACGGTTTTATAACAAATACTATTATATTCAATCAATGGCTTAGAGTCGTATTGCAAAATACAACATTATTTTAAAACATGGTCGCTGGATTTGTATCGCGAATAAGATCATATATTCATGTAGCCATTATTTACTGTTCATCAGTTGCTTGCCTCGTTAGCGGGAAAACATGGAGAGATGGCTTGGGCAGGGTTTTTGGACGCCGGAAGTGAGCGTGGGGTGTGAAGGAGGGATCTCCATGCTCGGTTTGGCCAGCGAGGCACCATCAGCGGCCAGCGACAGAGGCGGAGGTCAACAACCATGGTAGCTCGATGGCGGCTCGAGAGAGAGGGGAAGGGGTTAGGCAGAGGGGCAAGGGAGGCGGAGGGTAGCCAGGTGAAGCTCGATGTGAGGCCTAATTGACTGGCGGCGGTCTCTGGTGATGGATCGACGACGACTACTATCGAAGGGGAAAAACTGTGAGACGTGGGGAGAGAGAGACTAGGGGTGGAGCTTGCCTCGGCGAGCTCAACGAGTGGCGGTGAGGTGTAGAGGAGCGAGCGGCCAGGCCTTTATAGCCAGGTGAGGGCTATAGTGGCTGATGGTGGGGTCCAACAGCGGGTGGTAGAGTTAGGTGGTGGCATTGTCGTGGTTTGGCGATGGGGCCAGCGGCTGGCGAGCCAGAGGGTAAGAGAGAAAGAAAGTAGAGAGGAAAAGGATTTGAAATTTGGTTTGGATTTGATTTCCTTGAATTTAGGATGTTACAGCTATTCAGCTAACTGCTAATTAATAAAAAAAAGCAACAAAGCCCATCATAATGTATAGAAACTTTCCATCAAACAAATATAATAATGTCATATTTCTTGCATATGGTATATATAATCTAGCACAAAAGCACAACAAAGAGGCCATGTGGAAGTTTTGCTTTAGTGACCCCCATGTCGCCTGCGTCTGGCGACTCAGGGGGGGGGGAAGGCGACTCCACCCACCGCCCAACACACTCAAAACAAGGCCAGGTTCAGCTGTCGTCGACGTCCGCACACCGATGGCGGACGTCAACGGCGGTGGCCAGCAATGGCCGCGAAGCTGTGGAGTCACGGTCGTTTTTCTTCCTCGCCCCTGAGTTGCCCCCTCCTCCCCTTCCCCCCATAGGATGTGCTTTCCTCATGGCAAAATTGGGGCTTTCTTGTCTCCAGCCAGCTAGATCCATGCGTCCTTGAGCCCGATTTGCTCCTGATGGTGGTGGATCTGCCTTTTGGGGTCTAGATCCTGGCTCCACCGGTTCTGTCTAGCTCAGCGTGGAGGAGCTCCTGGACATGAACGTAGGGGAGCTAGGCCTAGACACGTCGACGCGCTGCTGTGTCCTGCGGTCCCTGCGCCCGTGGTCACTGGCGGTATGCTAATGGGCGCGGTCGAGCTCATTTGGGCATTGGCCGCCTTAACCTGGGTTGGACGGCCAGCTCAAAGGAGCTCTTGGATGTGTTCGTCGGAGAGCTAGGCCTGGCCGCGCTAGGCGTGCTACTATAGTTCGTGATCCTCATGCTCGAGGCCACTAGAGACGTGTTGATGGGCACTGTCGTGCCCGCCAGCGCGTTGGGCGTCATGCCCTTGAGTTCGATGACCAACTCAGCGTAGAGGAGCTCCTGGACATGCTGAATGCCAGGGAGCTATGCATGAACACACTCGACGCGCTATTGCAGTCTGTGGTCCTCGCGCTCGAGACCACTGGCGGCGCGCTGAATGGCGTGGACGAGCTCGCTAGGGTGCTTGTGTCGGCCGACATCACCGACGTCCTAACAGCTTTCATTGCTCCACCCTCCCCTTACCCACCCCCTCAGTCGGGGCTGCTCCCGGCTTCTCCCCTCCTTCGCGAGGCGCCTGGTGCGGCTGCAGGGTCTCTGACTCAAGGGAGGAGTTGGGCTGGTGCGGTTTTAAGGTTTGCTGGTCTGTAGGGCCATGCATGGTCTTGCTTGGCTTATGCCAGCTTGCGCAGTCTTTGAGGCGGAGGAGACATGGAAGAAAGTCTTGCCCGGTTGCGCGCCAGTGCCGACGACATTTGTGCCCTGGGGCATCATCTCCTTCCTTAAGGCAACATTGCGGTGACTCCTTCCCCCTTGCGGCTACTCCGAGTGAAAACACTGACCAGATCTCTGGTCAAGCGATGGCGGCGTCATCGTCGCTCCCTTCTTATAGGTGTTGCCTCGGATGCCCATTGCGCTATTCAGTGTTTGCCTGTTTCTTTTGTAGGTTGACCCCTATGCCCTTAGTTCACAGCATCTCTTCATTCTTTTTTGGCGCTTCGCGACTGCGATTAGGTCCAATGAGCGCTCCTCTGAAGCGACACACTACCAGCTTGCAAGACAGAGAGGTACGGTGTGAGAGCAGGGCTCCGTCGACTGAGTTTCAGAGGGGGCATAGAGGTGTGGCGTGAGAGCAGGGCTCCACCAACCAAGTATGAGGCAAAGAGGTGTAGCATGGCAGTAGGGCTCCGCTAACCGAGTTTGTGAGGGTGATAGTTGCCCGGTTGGCTAGCGCGCTAGTTGAGGTTGGATGGTCTTGTTTGTGTTCTGGTTGTGCATTTTGGTATGAGTGTCGTCTGTGTAGCTAAGGTCGTATTGTCATCGTGGGGTTCTTATTCAGGTTTTCCTCTTTAAAACCGTGCATCTATTAAGGTTTTCAGACCCGATTTTCTTATAAATTAGGTTAACTCTCTTCTCCTTTTTAATATATGATCGACTCGAGATCTAACTCGCCGTGTTCATTTTAAAAATATATATAACCTAGAACAAAACTGTTTGACAGAATTATATTGAAGGTATGCTCATCACTTTCCTTTAAAATGCCCCCACCCCTCCCACCCCACACACACCCCATGAGATAAAAACTTAGCATATTAGTAAGTTGAAGGATTACCAACCTTTCACAAAAGCATGAAAGCCACACTTTTTCTTTGGTCCCCTCAATCTCTAGTCTTGTCTCGCGATTGCCACCCTCTGTCTGTCATGCATGCATAAAGCTACGTGCTCGATCTGCCCTCCCGGACCGGACCCCACATGAAACAAAAAGCTCACATATTACATGCTCTCATCTCTCCTAGTATTCTTCTATTCTTTTTCCAAGAAACCAAAGGCTACTACTGTCCAGCTCCTGCAGTGTTGCTACAATGTTACCACGTCTCTCTCTCACACACACAACTCTTTTTTAGTAGTCAACCATTGCATCTACGTTACCTCCAAAACACCAAATTAACTAAAGATCAAATGAGCCCTTTTCCACCTTTTGCTCCTTTCTTGCTAGCAAAATAGCTCACCAAAGAAAGAGAAAAAAAGGAACTAAAAGACAGAAAGAAGTAGAGAGAGCCCATGGAAGAAGGATCATATGGGGTTGCTGTCTAGGCCTTTATACTGGCTACATACACTATAAGATTTCAGATCTTTCCCAAGGGTTATTTGCGGATGGCCAACATTTATTGTTCTCCTTATAGAATTTTTCTCATATAGCAGAGAGCGTTTCTAGTGTATTTGAACATTTTCTGAAGATGAAAACAAATCAACGGCAAAAAAAAAAAAAAAAAAAACCGATCAAGAATTTCTGACAAGACTTTGGCAAACAAATAATTGTATAGCAAATGTATAAAACCGTCGGCTACCTATTAATATAAATCTTGGTAAATCTTGGAGATCTTGTAGTGATATACTCATATACGTTTATATAGCAGCTGCATGCATGTTCATGATGCTTAATGCAAAGGAGATAGAAATTGCCGCCAATTCCTTGGATCCCCACGCCCTGTATGATTCACCACTCTCTCCAGCTACCACTTGAGCTATATATGCATGAATTACCTATACGTGCTGATATAAATATACCTGATATAGTATTTAGCGAGCTAGATACCTAGCTAGTTTGCCATGATCGGTAGCTAGCGAGAGATCCAAGAACTGCTGCAAACCCTCACTTTGACGCAGCAGAGAAGAACCCATAATGCGTTCGTCTCTTTTCTTTGCTTTCTTCTTTCTTTCATACGATCCTCAGATGCATGAAAAGAGGCTCTGATCAAAAGAAGAAAGGGAAAGAGAGACGCAGAGGCCGCCTTCTCAAAAGTCTCTAACAAAAGCCCTCTGCGATGTGGAAACTTTGTCTCTTCATGACGCTTCTTTAGAGACTCATATAGTTTTTTTTTTCTCAAACAAATCGATTCGCTGATCATTTTAATTGTTAAATATGCTTGAACATACGTGATGACCGGCCGAGCCGAGTGTATGATAACAGATGAAAAATATTGTGACACTAGCAAGCTATTAATCGTAAAATAGTTGCAAGCTAGTTCATGCTCATGCACACACAATATACTCCGTCCTTTTGTTTTTATAGGACATATTAGAATTTTAAACAGTCTTCAAAAATATACATTGACCATTAATTTCTCTTACAATATATTATCAATTTTTATAAATTAATATCGTATTAAAGGTCTGTTTAAGAGAGCTCCAACTCCAAACTCCATCGTAGATCTGGGTAGAGCCCTTCCAAAGACCCCAGCTCTACCAATTTGTGGATCAACCAACTCCATAAAGCAGGTCAGGTTGCAATACTGCCACGGTTAAAACCCCCTCACCCACCCCTCGGCCCCTGCCCCTCATCCCCTGCCCCTGCTCCTCACCCGACTCGTCACCTGTAAGATCAATGTTTGATGGCGGCACTACTTCTCCTTTTAGCACCTGGGCTGGATCTGCGGTTGATGATGCCATCCCTTCCTAGGAGTTCTGCATATGATGACGACGAGCAGATGAGTATTCTACATATAAAGAGCAGATGAAGGAGGGAGATAGAGATAAAACCGACGAGGGAGGGAGGGAGGTTGTCGAAAGAGTGAGATAACCATGAAGGAGTCAATAGATAGAATGCATACAAATAAAATATTGTAAATGAGTACATTACGACCATATTTAACAAAAAGTCACATCTTACATAGCAAAATAGGTATAAAGGTACTGATAGTAGACATATTGATCTTACAAGTCACATCATCTTAAATAGCAAAATAATGATGATTACAACCAAACTAGGATTATGACATCTTTACACGTGAAATCACACTTCTTCTTATTTTTGAAGTTAGCCAATTTTAGCTCGGTTTGGATAACTTAACTGTTGTATGCCGCAACAGCTTCATGTTTGGACTTGTATCCTTTGTAACATGCTCTTTTGAATCCATTAACTTGTGTTTGGCATTCCTCCCAACTGGAGAGCACTCCACTTTGCCGACCACGATGAACAACATACCATACTAACACCAATTAATGTTCATGCAAAAAACTATTAGGCACAGTGGCTCTAGAAAGTGGTCTTATTAGGACTTTAGTATTGATAACCTATTCAGAGAGAAAGCATTCTTCTCAAGTCAGCATTTTTGTGTCAGTCTTACTAGTTTAGAGAGCAGATTCTCTCAAGACGAGCTAGACGCCCTTTCACTCCGAATGGGTAATCGATACTAACTTCCTAGAAGTAACAAAGAAATACGGCCTCGAGCCATATCATCATCGTCACTATTTTATTGTATTTCAAAAGAAATGTTTGCTTCTTCGTAGAGAGCATTTACTTAAAAACGGTGTATAACAACTCAATATTAATGTAAAATCTGGAAACCTAGCAGCATTTGCATCAGATTATGGAGATAATTATGTCCTTTCATCATTTACTCATCTAACAGCGAACAGCAGAAGGTAATAAAAATCTATAGAATAGGCTCCAGCAGTAGGATCATAATCGTCCTTATACATGGCCAAATGTTCTCAGCTCGAATTGGCTTCAAAGTGCTATTACAAAGTAACCGCTGCGACAAGAATATTCCTAGGTGTTTAACTTGCTAAACAAACAGGAATACAAACTCCCAATTAATGAGCATGACTTTATCACTATATTAGATCATACTTGCTACAAATTATTTCTTGCATCTTGTGCGATTAGAATTCTAATTATATTATTATCAAGTTATTAAGAATTAATGAAAATTATCATTAGATAATCTAAGATCTGTCTAGCAACATTAATAATTCATCAACACGAAAATTCATCTTGATACATATAGCTTGTCATATAAGCATGCAACTTTTCCACTTTTGCTTTCTTTACCATCACAAAATTTTGCAGATTATTGTGCATATTTTGAAATAGAGTTCGCACTAATGCCAAAGGACATGCTAATTATAAGACAACATTTGCTACTTCTATCACTCATTTCTTCATCTACCTTTCACTAAAAGGAACATGATTTGTACATGTTATGTAAGCCATCAAATTAAACTTTGCAACTTCATTCACATCTCCCACTGCAAGAAAGGAACAACCTCAAGTTCAATTACCTATCTAGTGTCATCTGCTACTTCTCTAAAGAGTATTGGCAATGAGTTCCCTACATGACTATGCGAGATATAATCATCATATCTGTTCAGTTTGACGACCTTTCATTCAACTAGTTTCTTACATACCCCTTGGCCAACTCTAGAAAACACCTATAGCCCTTTGCCGCAACATGCTTCCCATATTCAAAAGATTGTAAGATGGTGAACGGTTATGTAATGAGAAGAACACCTTCACAAGCTCAAGAGCAGTGAACTATGCACCCATATTTACCCCACTACAAGTGTACAATCCCAAGGCAAGCACCAATTTGATCTTGATAACTACTACTACATAACACAAATACAATATTTTTTAAAGAATTGATAAAATTTAATGCCTAAAATTCAACTAAGGATTATATGCCACTGGCCTCCATTACAATAGCTAGGAGATAGAGAAGTGAGGTAAAAAGGTCAGTATGAGGTTCAAAACGGCTGGTATCTGCAAGGCGGCAAGGGTCTAGGTGGCAGGGTGTGTGGGCTGGGCATCGAGGAGGACGGCGACAGCGTCGGGGAGGAGGACGACGATGGCGTCGAGGAGGAGGAGGATAGGGACAGTGGGCACGGGCTCGTCGGTGCGGGCTCATGGTCATCCGACAGTGAGCTATTTTATAAGGGAGGACTTTTACTGTCAGCTCAATATGACCACCGGCAATGAAATGATACCTTCACTGCTAGCTCAAGAGGACTATCGGTAGTGAAATTACTTTCACTGCTTACCCAATAAGTCCACGGTAGTGAAACCCCTTTCACTATTGGTGCCACGGGGTAAAAAAAATTTAATTTAGCTTCATGCGCACACGCAGAGACTCGAACCCACGACCTGCACCAAGTAAGATTGAACAAACCGCTGTGCTACTCAAGTGATTTAATTGAGTTTATACTATCTTTATTTATTAATATTCTGTTGACCTATTTTTTGATTGAGTATATTTATTTAAATTTTAACTTGCTATATACCAAAATTAAGTTTTATATACCTAAAATTCCCAATTCAATTTTATAATTCAATAAAAAATTAAAATAAATATGTTCATACCTAAGTTTCTATATTAGGGCTTGCTAATTAGTGAAATGGTACATTTACTGCTAGCTCAAGAGGACTACCAGCAGTGACACTACTTTCACTGCCGGCCCAATAAGTCCACCGGCAGTGAAAGTAGTTTCACTGCTGGCCCAATATGTCCACCGGCAGTGAAACCCTTTTCACTGCTAGTGCTGCAGGGTGCAAAAAAAAATATTTTAGTTTCGTGCGTGTGCGCTGAGACTCGAACCCACAACCTGCACCAAGTAAGACCAAACGAACCGCTACGCTACTCAAGTGATTTCGATTAAGTTTGTACTATCTATATTTATTAACATTTTGTTTACCTAAATTCTACCATATTTATTTAAATTTGAACTTTCTATATACAAAAATTAAGTTTGTATATACCAAAATTTTCTAGTTCAATTTTCTAATTCAATACAAAATTAAAATAAATATGTTCATACCTAAGTTTCTATACTAGGGCTTGCTAATTAATTAAAAAATATAATTTGAGCTTTCTATATATCTTAATTTCATCCATAAATATTTTAAATCATTAAAAATTGAAAATAAATAATCTCATAACTATAGGTAATTCATTAAAAATATAAAATAGTAATACATAGAAATAGTGCTAGCTTGTGCTATTGCTACTTCATTATGAAAAATCAAAAATCAATATGCTCAATAATAAAGACATCTTCCACCATAAACTATAAATTGAAGCTTCCATAATAAAAGTGAGGTATAATTACATCCTAAACAAATTCATACATAATAATTAATATAATTTAGCTACTTTATCTTAACGATTCGTCCTTCATTATGATCCCAACATACATAGAGAGGTTCGTCGGTGTCTTCCATGGGACCTAGGTCGACATCCTCTCCAAAAGGAGGTAGTGAATCGAATTAATTATAGTCTTCCTCATCAATAATATTCTCCACTCTGATAATCCTTCCTTTTCCTTAAAGAACCACATGACGCTCCTCCTTGTTAGCCGGGTCTAGGTCCTTTACATAGAAGACTTGTATAATGGTTTTTCTCTATATCCAACGAGTTTTTGGTCCACTGTAGTCATACCATACTTGTCGATCTTCACACCCTCAGGGAGTTTGACCTATTGGCACCAGAAAAGGGGAACCTTTAACACTCCATAGTCAAGCTCCCAGATCTCCTCTACGAATCCGTAGTAGGTCTCTCTATTTTCATTGCAGTCATAGACATTTATACGAACACCGCTATTTTGGTTGGCACTCTTATTATCATAAGCTCTCGTATAAAATGTATATCCATTTATGTTATATCCTTAGAATGTGAGGATTGTAGTTGACGGTCTATGGGCCAACACAGTGAACTGAGCACATTCTATCTTCTTATGCATCACTTGTCTACGTAACCAGGTGCCAAAATGATCTCAGTGCTCTCGCACGATCCAAACATCGGACTTCCCTGGGTTTCTGGTGCGTAGCATCTTCTGGTGTTCTTCGACATATGAGTCCACTACAACTGATTGTTGTAGAACTGTGAAATATACTTGCGTGAATGAAACAGGATTGTTAGTGTGAAATTTGTTTGCACCTATCATCACTTTCCCCTTAGCCTCCCCTCATGGCGAGATACAAGCACACCAATCGATTTGATATTCATGTAGTCGACGTAGAAATCAATGACCAATTCGGTTCCCCAGCCTCGGCCATGCAGCCTTTTGGCTGATTTCAGTTATGAACATATTTGTTTAGAACTCCTATGAACCTCTCGAAAGGGTACATCTGATACAGAAATACGAGGCCAAAAATCTATATCTCTTTCACAATATGAACAATGAGATGCACTATGATAATAATGTGAGCAACGAGATGCACCATGATATCAAAAAATAATGGAAGAAACAACGCCTCATGCTAGGATAGAGTCTCAACCACGTCTTGCTACACCTTATCTAGCTTGGTCAGATCGATGGCCTTCTGTGATATCGCGTTGAAGAATGAATAAAACTTTATGATTGGATTTCGGACCTTCGGTGGTAGAATACCTCTAATTGCAATTGGAAGCATTTGTGTCATCATTACATGACAATTATGAGACTTCGTGCCACTTAATTTCAAATCTCTCATGTTTACTAGTCTCTTTATGTTGGCAGAGCGACCGGATGGAACTTTGATTCCATGCAAACACTTGCACATTGCAATTTTCTCCGTCTTGTTCAGACTGTAGCTAGCAGGACCAAGATATTTGTTGCCTTCTTCCATATCTTCGGGATGTAGATCATGTCTGAGTTTCAAACATTTCAGGTCCTTCTGTGCTTAGAGTGTATCCTTTGTTTTGTCAGATATGTCTAGTAATGTACCAATCAATCTATCACACACGTTCTTCTCAATGTGCACCAAATCTAGCCAATAAGCTAAGTCATAAAAAATATATTTTATTTTTGAACATAGGAGCTCTAAGATTAGATTTTGAAACCGGTGTACTCTCACATACCTTTTCAAGGATAACCCTAAGTCCCTTTACCATCTCATATACCTGTCTCTCAGTGCGATGCTTAAGAGGTAATCGAGTCTCAACTTTCCCATCAAAAGATCTCCTGTTGCTGTGGTAAGGGTGATCCTTGTGAAGAAATTTACGATGATCTAGGTACACCATTTTCTAGCTATTCTTTAGCCACAAGCTCTCTGTTTCATCCAAACAATGCAAGCATGCACAATAGCCTTTGACAGTCTGGCCCGATAGGTTGTCATAGGCAGGCCAATCCTGGATTGTTACGAACAGTATTACGTGTAAGGTGAAGTTCTCTCATTTGTATGCATTCCATACCTGCATACCATCGTTTCATAATATTACAAGATCTTTCATTAATGGTTTTAGGTAGACATCGATATCGCTGCCAGGTTGCCTCGACTATGGTATCAGCACCGCCATCGTAATGTACTTTTGCTTCATACACAACCAAGGAGGAAGGTTGTAGATACATAGAGTCACATGCCAAGTGCTATGATTACTAATCATGTTGTTGAATGGATTCATCACATCCGTACTCAACCCAAATCTTATATTCCTTATATCTTCTGCAAACGGCTCATTGTATTTCCTATCAATGTTTCCCCACTGTGTAGAATTAGCGGGGTGTCTCAGCATTTCATCATCCTTAAGCTCCGCGGTGTGCCACCGCATCAGTTCAGCATGCCTTTTGTTCGTGAATAAACGCTCCAAACGGGGGACTATAGGAAAATACCACATCACCTTGATGGGAGACCTTTTATTCTTTCCTTCACCATCGATATCATCACGGTCATGCTTGTACCATTATGCACCACAGACGAGACACACTTTCAAGTCCGTATGCTCTCCGCGATACAACATGTAATCATTTGGACATGCATGTATTTTCTACACTTCCAACTCCAATGGGCACACAACCTGCTTGGCCTGTTACGTATTTTCTGGCAGCATATTTCCCTTTGGAAGTAATTTCTGTAAGAACAGTAACAACTCTATGAAGCTTGTATCAGATCACCCGTTGCTTGCCTTCAATTATAGCAGTGAAAGCACTGTACGTAACTTTGTGTGCTCCTTCTCGCAGCACAGAAACAACGGTATTTTAGAGTCCTCTACCATACACTGGAACTTTTGAAACTCTCTTTTATTGGTGAAGTTCCCCTCCCCATCGCGCAACATCTGCTCCAGATCATCGGTGTTCGCATCGGTGTTGGCCAACATCTCCTCTAGATCATCATCGACCAACGTATCTCTGGCAGGTGTTATATCGGTGTATTCGTCAGCCGGCATATTGGTGCATAAGTTTTCGTCTTCTCTGTCAATGTATTGCCCTTCCTGTACGATCTCAGCTTCATCATGCTTGGTCTGACGAGTATAGCCATGCATAAAGCCCCTTGGCATCAAGTGGGAATGTATGTACTGGGTGGTGAAAAACTGCTTCTTGTTCTCACAATCGACGCGTGAACATCACATGTATTGAGGCTGTGTATTTGACTTGTGCATCGCGACTTGTACCAAGAAAAATCCACGCCATTCTTGTACTCTGTGCTCACAAGGCTTGCATTGTATAGCCATTTTCTATCCATCTACAATTATATCATTATTGTAAATCCAAATTCATAATATCTAGAAGATTTTGCGATCACTAACAAATAAATTACCTCATCATCTCCTACTGGCAATTGGCCCGGGTTGGAGGAGCCGCCTTTTGTATGCTTTCGCGTCTGCTTCCTCCGATGAGTATTTATTAGTATCATCCTTAGAATTTTCTTTATTATTCAACCCCTTATCTACGACTCATTAAGAAAACATGAAAAATAAATACGCTCATACATAAAGTTTCTATATTGGAGCTTGCTCATTAAATAAAATATCAAAAATACAATTGGATATTGCTACGTACCTAAATATCATGGCAAAATTTTTCAATTCATTAAAAGTCAAAATACGGGATAAGATCAACTTTGGTTTTCAAGGTGACATTTTGAGTTAAAATGCTAAATATAGGATTTAGCTTGGGGGTTTCAACTTACTTAAGCTAAGAGGCTCCTGGAAGCTTGCTTGTTGTTTGGGAAAAATTCAAGGTTCACTTACCCAAAAATGAAGAAAAAACAAATGAGAAAATAGAGAGAAAAAAATGGATTTTGTTTGGATAGCTAGATAGAGCTTATATAGACCTTCATCTTGACCAAAAATGAGCTTAAGTGGTGGAGGAATGAAAGGAGGAGAAGAAATAAAGTGGGTGCTGCCATGTGAGAGTTTGTGAGGGGGAGAGAAAGTTCTGATCGAACTGCCTGTTAGCTCGAGCTTGGAGAAGATGCGGAAGGGGGCATCACTGTCGGCTTATTTAACCCGCCAGCAGTAATGTTATGCTATCACTGCCAATTGGTGGATTAAGTCGGCGGTGATGAGGGAGCAATGCATCACTGCCGGCTCAATCTATCGACCATCAGTGATGACATTTATCGCTGCCGGTTCATAGGTCATAATAATTAATTATTCTCGTACGGCTTACGAACCAGCAGTAATATCACATCACTGCAGATCCATTAGAAATCGGTAGTAATAGGCTAGCATATAAGTCTCATTTTATAGTAGTGATAGAAGATGACGAGTCTTGATCGAGGTGCTAAAAAGCGTTTGCACATTGCACTTTAAAAAGGAGAAAAGGCGCTAGTAGCAGCAGGAGTACGTACTTCCGATCGAGAGGCAAAATTCATCGATCCATCTCACAAAAGATGTCGAATCCATAGGGATGCATGCATGAATGATCAAATATGCTGGGGCAGCCGATCAAAGTTAGATTCTAGGGTTGTCCCTTGATCGATCACAGGTTATTGGAGGGAGCAAGCTAGCTGGGATATTTTTGCAGCAGATGCAACATGATGAAAAGAGGTATGCTCCAAGTTAGGCCCCATCTAGCTATATCGTGCATGTACGTAGCTAGAGAGCCTAGAGCTAAGATGCATGCATGGTTTCAAACAAAGCAACAAGTTGGTCTAATAAGTATGTTTCTCAGCTTTGTTTCTTTATCCTTTTCTAACAAGGTTGCTAGTTCCAATCTTTTTATATATATCTTGATTTGTTGCAGCAGGCCTACATGCATAAGATCAAGGGCTGTTGGGGGATCACTATCAAGATCCCCGATGCCCCTTGGCTTCACTTGTCGACATTCGAAAGCCTCGAGGCTCTGAGCCCGGAGACCCTTTAGGCTAAGTCAAGGGGGTCGTCGCCTATTTGGCCCATGGGATTGTCATGGCCTCCAGATGATCTATGGAGGCCCCGAGCTCTGCATCGTCTCGGAGGCCCCGGGCCCTGAGTCGCCTTGAACGATAGGCCTCCCGGGTCCTGAGCTCCGAAGACCGCTGACCTCCTAGAGCCCTAGGAAAGCACGGGCCCCCATCCAAGGACTGACAGAGAGAGGGGCTCATCAGCCACTAGCCACCTACTACGAAGCGATCGTCATTTAATGTTGTGGTTGTTGGAGGACTGACCGTTTGGACTGCACGAAACCATCACTATAGCTGACGACCTATTGAACACTGTAGCCACTTGCCGCCACGGTCACCGCCATATTTAGGTGATGTTACTAGAGTTGTTGAAAGCTGAATTGGGCCTGGACAATGTATTATCAGGCTACCCTAGAGAGTCAGTTGTACAGTAACGACTTGTATCTCTCTAACCCCATAGGGATATGTTTGTACACTCACACTCTAAATGATAATATAAATACCGACACATGGCCGTTGGGCCAAAAGAGGAAAAATTCTTCAGGACTCTAGGCATTCTCTCCCTCTTCACTTCTTCTCTAAACTTGAGCCATTTCAGTGGGTTAGTTCTCGCCACTCTATGTTTGTATAAGACATTTCTTCCACCAACAAGGACAACAATCGATGATACATGTACTTCCTCTGTTATTTCTTTTAATTTTAGATATCGTTTTAGCTCTTGGCATATAAAACAAGATAGCAATTAATTTTTCACCCATGACATGTTTAACCCTTCTTAATTGCTCCCACATCAAATTAATAGCACATAATCTACTAATTCACCATACTCATTCAATCGATACTCCATTTTTCAATAGCTTATAATGAGTACTCTTTAGTAAAACACCACTAAAAAACCTAAAACAACATAACAAAATCAAATTCTTTAAACGATATCTATTTAAAACGGAGATAGTACGTAAAACGTTTGCAATTCAGCTACATGCATGGTCGGTGACAGATCAAGTAGCCCGTCGATCTGTATATAGTTACAGAATGGTGCATCAATAGATGAGAAAAGAACAAATGAAGTTCACAAATTAAAGGCAGGTGTTTATATATGATGTATCCCAAGAAAGTTTACAACAGTGTAGTGCTTGTTGGTGCTAGTAGGAGTGTGCCCTTTTGTCCTCATTGGGAGTATACAGAACAAATTTTTATGCATGACACAACTTTTTACAAAAATACCACTCACTCCGTTTGCTAGAAAAGAGATCTCACGGGAGAGCATCCTGCGAGTGCGTGCAGTACGTACTACGATGCACTCCGCAAAGTACAAATACTTGTACTGCTTCTACGAAACCGCAGTACGTACCAATATCATCCCATGGGAGATTCTTGACGATGACAATCAAGGGAAGATCATTCTTAACATTTTACTCCCTCTTTTTCACTATGTTTGCATATAGTCTCAGGGAGAATATGTTTGTCTACCGAGGAAATCAAGAATACAGTTATTGCAATATTTTTACTCTCTATCCATAATTGAATGCTTTGAAAGAGAAATAATAGTTGTATCATGTCATTTAATAAGGGTATGGATGGTCATTTTATATTGATTTTTTTGAACTTATTGCTTCCTTGGTTAGTGCATATGGTGAGCTATGAACAAGTATAGTGAAACGGAGAGTGCGTTTTCATCGGTATTTGTTCGACATAAATTTTCCACTTTCTAGCGATATAGCTTCGTACAAGAGCGTGCAGTACTGCCAAATAAACTATATACTAGTACGACATAAACTAAAACCGCCGTAATGTCTAAAATAACTGAGCCATAGTATGCAACCAATCATCCCGGGCCATTTGCGTACATACACTCCAACAATGTAAAAGAAAAACAAGGCATACTTTGCGAGGAAAATAAAGACATATTGATTGTATAAGTGGTTTCCACTAAATTAATATTGCGAGTAGAATTAATACAAATGTACATTGGGTGAGTTTTTAATACTAATAGTAGTATATGTCATCGCTATCATTCTAATTTCAGCCTTCTTTGCCTTATTTCTTTCAGTTGGTCTAACAAGAAAGGCAAAAAAGAGGAAGAAGCAAAAATCACTCCAGTACAATTCCGCGAAAAGGCTAATTTGAACGACAAGTTAGCGCTTTACAGCTGCGTTCTTTTGTGTACATATATAGTTTCAGTGCTAACAAGAATGAATGGTCAATGATGGAAGATCTTTCTTTCCAGAGGATTCTAAAGCATGAAACTTTAGGGCACTCCAAGAGGCCTAGATGCTTATATATCTTCAAATTTTCTTTTGTTTACGTCTATGCGTTTTAAGCTTTTCGCACACCACCCCACTAGTACTTTCCAAAGACAAGAATGTTGAGCCTTGTGAAGACCTAAAGCAAAGGCAGGAGAGAATTGAAAAAGGAAAAAGAAGAAAAGAAAAGGGGCAGGGGATCCTTTTGTAAATCACACTCGACTAGCATCAAAAGTAGTGTCGTTTTGGTTCATTTCTTAAGGAGAAGATTGTTCCTTTGCCTTCTAAAGTGGCGACCCCTTTGCACAAGCTCGAAGTTCTGAATCCTGGTGCGGTTGCAATTGAACTGTCAGTACCACGTCATCTAGCTTATGTTGAAACACAAGCTGCCAGCACCGGTATACTTTTTTGTATGCATCATCAAAATCCATATCAACAGCTTGTGGTTTCAGTTATCTACCTGCCATTTGTTGATCACAATAGTTTTGGGAAGGGAACTTTATGTGTGTACTTGCCATAGTTATCTACCTGCCATTAGTTGATCACAATAGTATATATCAAATAAAGGTTCAGTGTGTCTGTTAGCACCAACCTTATCAAATAAAATTAATCGATATTGCACTGTGCCACAAGTACGTGCAAAAACATCCGTTTACATATCTTATACATTCACTTTGCTATGAGACGCGACTTGGTGTGTTTTCTGTTAGAGTACATGTATAGAATATATAATGATCTAGTTGTTATGGTAGGATAGGATTAGTTTTCATTTTACCTCAGAGTTGTTTAATATCCAAGCCATATATTCTATATATTCCGCTCTCAAGGCTCCATACAATACATTGATCATATTAACTAATCATCATACTCTATCATAGTATCACGAGTTTAGGTTTTAATCCTAGGCCACAAACCCTAGTTGCTATCAGCTTCCTCACCGCGCGCCCCTGGGGAGATCGATCTCCATGATCTCCGTCGAGAGCAGTGCCGCCCATACCTAGTGTTCACGCCACTAATCGTGTTGATCGGTCGCCCTAGAGATTCTTTTATCGATCTGTTGATCCGGATTTTCTCTCTCATTGGTCATTGATTAGTATTTCTCTTTGGTTTTTTGATCAAAGATCGGCTTGTGTCGCCCGCCGTCCTCCGTCGTCCTTGTGCCTCTACTCCAACCTCGGCTCCTCCACCACGTGTAGCATGGTCGGCCGCTCTTCGTTAACTCCACACAGGTCTCTATGCCCGGATCCATTCGTCATTGTCTCCACGCGCCTAGATCCGCATGTTGTTCATCCATCCATGTGGATTTGCTCTGTGCACGCCATTCTCGACTCCACACTCCCGGATCGCATTCGCCCATCTCCATGCGTACTCCTCCACAAGCCTGGTCATCGCTCGTCTCCGCCCGTTGCCACGCTCCATGTTGCATCGCCTGTCTCCCGTGTCGCCTGTCCATGCGCCCATCTCAATGCATCTCCACGCACACGGATTGTGTTGCACCGACAGCACCGGTCATTCCAGGTGCATAATTGTGTTGCGCCAACTCCACCAGTCGCTCCCGCCATCTCCACGCACCACAGATTCGCCAGCTACTCCACCTCAACCCACTCCACACATCTCCATGCGCACGGATCGCATCGCGACAGACTGCATCGGCTGCTCCTGCCATCTCCACGCACCACGAATATGCCAGCTTCCCCACACTGCCTTCTTCACACGTCTGTCTATCGACCCTCTCCACACGGCTACACGCCCTCCGACCATGGCAATACCCGGGCTCGTGGAGCCTTAGAGACACCTTCACGCGCCACCGCCCGGCTGCCCCATCAGCACACCCTCGTTGTTGGTTCGTCGTCGTCACATCCACTTGGGACCCTCTGCCTCAACCGTTTCATGCGCCCTCAGTCTGATCAACCGATCGCGAGTGGCTCCCGTCCTCCTCGTCCATGAGTACGCGCCTCTTCTTGAGCACCAGGATTGCTGTCGCGTCACCTTTTGGCTGTAGTGCTGCCGCCTGTGGCCGTGCCTTTACTGTGCCACCACGCCTCCCTAGCGTGATCCGATTGAGCGGATGATCCCGCCGTCGCCCTTCATCGCCATCCCGCGCACCATGATGCTTTAGCCGACTGATGTGCCTCTCTCAGCGTGTCATCACCTCAGTTGTCGACTCCCTTTGTCTTCGTCACGCTATTCGGATGTTGTAGCGAAAATGACCCTATTATGCCATGATTTTTATTTTAGTGATTAGTGACAACACAGTCATTAGGACTAAGATGTTTGTAAAGAATATATGTTAGTATGTCTCATGGATAAAATACATCAAGAAGTCACCATAGTTGGGACAAAGTTTGATTGAATTAGAGAAGTCTGAGGAGAATTGACCTCACCGGATGGTCCAGTGTTCAGGGGTTGAACTCACTGGAGTATTTTGTCTAGAGGCAAAGTGAAGGCTGATGACTTCACTGGATGGTCTGGTGCTCTGTGTGTTGAACTCACCGGAGTATTTCTAACAAAGGGGGAGAAGGCTGAGGATCTCACCAGATAGTCTAGTGATCTGTACTGGATAACAGTGGAGTATTTCCTGCAGAGAAGAATGCAAGTGCAAAAGACTGAAGATCAACCCACCGGATGGTTTGGTACTTGGTTTGTGCACACCGGATTATAGCATCATTGCATTTCTTGCAGAAGTGACTGCAAGTGTTGAAGAATAAAGAACAACCCACCAGAAGGTTTGATGCTCTGAAGATGAATATACCGGAGCATTTTACACAGAGAGGCTGCAAAGGCTCAAATAGCTCGAGATAACTAACCAAAAGGTCCGGTGATAGATTTAAAGGTACACCAGAGTGTCCAGTGTTCATAGAGGTATTGAGTGCAGTTCTAATGGCTAGTTTATAAGGTTGTACTCACCGAATGATCCGGCGTTAGTACTACTATTCTCACCAGATCGTCTGGTGTTAACAGCTTTTCTGAGCTATTGGGAAAATAGCTAGTTGGCGGGTTTGATACTATAAATACCCCTCCACTCATTCATTTGTAGGTTTGACATGCTGCTAGAGTCTAGAGGAAGCTCATATACACTTGAGAAGACGTCCAAGCCACCAAAATGCTTAAAGTGATCATTCAATATGATTAAGCACAAGATTAGAGAATGTTTAGTTCTTATAGGCCTAGAGTGAGTTGTAGCTAGGTGTTGCAGCTTGAAGAAGGGATCAAGGAGTGATCCTAGCTAGTGCCGACTCTCGACACCTTGGAGTCTTGATTACTCGTTGGCCTCTTGGGCCTTGGTGGCTCAAGCTCGTTGACCATCCGACTTGGTTTGGAGCGGTGGCAAGACACATGTATGGGGACACAGAGACCATTGCCTTGGTTGTTCAAGCTTTGAAGTGATCACAACGGTAAGTGATCAGAGGAGAGGCTAGTGGTGAGACCTTACCTTGGTGGTTTGGTGGCTCATTGTGCTTGAGATCTTATCTTGGTGACTTGGTAGCTCAAGAGTCGTGACTGGAAGGGACTTGATGACCAGAAGCATATCCTCCGTGGAGCTCCAATGTGGATTAGAGATGGTATTCATGCCATCAATACCACAGGATAAAAACCCCTATGCTG
The DNA here is from genome assembly GCF_958298935.1 of Phragmites australis. Lineage (NCBI taxonomy): Eukaryota > Viridiplantae > Streptophyta > Magnoliopsida > Poales > Poaceae > Phragmites > Phragmites australis. The sequence goes on from NC_084926.1 coordinate 18,286,962, forward strand.
AGTTTTTCTCTCTAACTTATTTACATTTCCGCATTTACATAGTTGCTATTTACCTTGCTAGAGTATGTTGCCATCCTCTTGAGCAGTAGAGTAGATACACTGGATAAACCTAGAGTACATTTAGATAGAATTTGAGATAGGTTTATCTTGTGATGTTTTTGGAGACAATTTAAGTGTTCTAATTCACCTCCCCTCTTAGGGCGTCACCATTTTTCATAATTGGTATCAGAGCCTCGTGCTTTTGATAGGTTTAATCGCCTAGAGTTGTGACATCCAGGGTTGAGATGGATATCCATAGCGCTCCACATTTTGACGGTACTAATTTCTCCTGTTGAAAAATTCTAATATCTTGTTATTTACAAGCTAAAGATTTAGATGTTTGGAGGGTCACCAAAGAAGGAATGAGACCTCACATCACTAACAAGGAAAGACAATTAGATGCATTGGCGAAGAGTATCATTTTATCATCTTTAAATATTGATACATTTAATCATGTTTATTCTCTCACCAATGCTCATGATATTTGGACTAGTCTCTTTGAAATTCATGAGTGCACAAATGATGTGGGAAATGAGAAATATCATGTGCTAGTTACTAAGCTCAATGATATCAAACAACTACCCCATGAAAATACTAATGATATATACTCACGTTTGGATATTCTTGTCAGTGAGATAAATAGGCTAGGTTTGACGCCAATTGACGATGATCAAGTGGTGAGAAGAATACTTAAAGCTCTTCTTCCAAAGTACAAGTTGATAGTCTCCATCAACTACGATAACAATGACACCAATAAAATGACTCCAAGTCAAGTGCTTGGCAAGATCACCGCTCATGACATGACCATGAACATGAGAGCGGAAGCATCTTCCTCATCCGACACCAAGAACCTTACTCTCATAAGCAAGCAAGCATCATACCCACACATAAAGACAAATATGAGGATGCAAGAGCAAGAGTCAAGCTGAAGCGAAGATGACAGAGATGCAGATGAAAATGAAGAGAGCAATGAAGATGATGAGCAAAGCACATCAAGTGATGAAGAAATAGACTCCAAAGTCGCCAAGCTCATCTCTCAAGTGGAGAAGAGTATCAAGAAGATCAATGTCAAGATTGATCATCGAATCTCCATGAAAGACTTGGTTAAAACTATTGATCACATCAAGAAGGAGAAGAAGATCAAGAGCAAAAGGGACATAAGGGGAAGAGCCAAAGCATTTACAAGCATGAGAAGATAATTGAGTGAAGATGAAGATTCAAGTTCAAGTGATGAGAGCTTTGCCATCCACTCCTCCAAGAGAAGCTCTTCCTCAAGGTCAACATCATGCAAGTCGTCATCGTGCAAGTTATTATACAAGTGCCTTATAGACAAAAATATGGATAGCAATGTAAGTGATGGTGAATCTGATGAGGATTCTCCCTCCTATGATGAACTCCTCCATTTGATTAAGGAGCAACAAAGGGCCCTTAAGAAACAACCAAAAAAGCTTAAGAAATCCAATGTACTTAATGGCATTCATGCTACCTTTGTTTATAACTATGAACAATTATTGAGCAAATTTAATTTACTAAATAAGGAGTATAATGAGCTTAAGACTAAATTTGAGTGCATTGAATATCAACTAAGGTCCATTTGAAGCAATCTACCTCTCTATCTAATTTCAAACCTAAAATAGATATTTTTACTTCTTGCAATGATTTAATTGATATATCATGCCTACCCCTTTGCAATGAAAAATGCATTGAGAATGTTTTTGTAGAGCCATCTAATAACATCATTGCGCAAGAAAATAATGAGCTCAAGCAAGAAGTTGAAAAGCTTAAGAAGGACTTAACGAGATTAAAGGGAAAGAACCATGTACAACCTCCTAAAGATAACCATGGTAACATGGTAAAGAAGCTTGCGAAAGGGTCCACTGTGACATGTTTCAAATGTCATCGAGAACTCCACAAGTCCTTCTAATGCAAGCAAGTCAAAAAGGAGATCAATGAGAAGAAGAAGATCATAAACCTCTCTAACAAGACCTTCAATATCTACACCAAGGCCTAACTAAAAGATCAAGACCAAGAGTAACCACTACAAGCTCAAGAAGAAGAACAATGGTAAGGTGGTTGCATATATGGTTGGGAGAAATGACAAGGAGTGGAACCAACCTATTTGGGTACCCAAGGAAGTCATCATCAACATGAAGGGACCCCAATCAGATTGGGTTTTAAAGAAGACTTAAAGACCGAGGTAGCTATAGGGATTGGAGACTTGGATCACAAAATGAAGTGAAGATTCAAGCAAAAAGGCCAAGTGTATAAGATTAGACTCTTTGATGAAGATCATGATCATTATATACCCAAATCCACATCCAAAGGAATGGTAGCTAGACTTTTTGTTCATGCCATTGCCTTGTCTAGGATTGCGTGTGCATATTTCAATTTATTGCAATGCATAGTATAAGTTTTCATATCGTAGGTTGCTTGTGTTTCTCTCTTTCTTATGAGCAACCTACATGGTTTATTAGTTGAAAGATTTTTTTTCATAGCACTAGTTTTACAATTGGTATCTTTTATGTGGTATGAACCAATCTATAGCGTACTATTCCTTTTTTTATTAATAACAAGTGCATATGTCTCGCAAGTATTCAAAACTTATATGCACACATTTAGGGTGAGTATATCCTATGAATTGTGATTTTGAGACTCACATGTGTTGCTAGATGTATCTTTTATAGTCTCATGGAGAAATCAACATGTCCCCGGAGGTATGCAATGCTTTAAAGTTTCAATTGGTATTATTGTCAATTCATTTCTACATTTAATCTGCCTCCATGCATGATATAACTTAAATTTCCTACCTCTCTTATTATCTAGATGTGCATATATTGCTACATTCCTTCAAGTGGTATTCACAAGTGAGTCTTGTTATATGTATACACATATAAAGGGGGGTTTATATTATATAATGTGAGTTTTATAAATTATGATCCTTGTTTGTCTTTTCAATTGATATCAATGTCTCATATCCTTATAATTGGTATATCTTTTTAATTGGTATCATTTCATTGGATCGTGATTTATGAAGCTCCCTCCCATATGCTCTAACGCTTTTTCTCGAGTTCAACATAAGTTTATAGCACTTTTTGAGATTGTTGATAAAAGGGGAGAAGTTTGATGACCAAAGAAAGAAACAAGATACAAGATATCTAGAAACGCCGAGGTTGACAAAGGGGGAGAAGTTTGAATACCAAAACAAGAAGCAAGATATAAGATATCTAGAAATACCAAAGTTAACAAAGAGAGAGAAGAATAAGATACAAGAAGCAACATAAGGCACCTAGGTTGATAAAGGGGGAGAAGTTCTTGTATGGGTCGATCAAGGGAGACAATGATAATGGAGAAAGGAGGAGCCACAACAAAGGGGACTAAATAGTAAGAACATGCATCCAAGCAATGTGGTAAGACTTTGTGATCTTTATGATTTGTTTCATTTATTATTTGTCACTTGCTTTGGTTGTGTTGTCATCAACACAAAAAAGAGGAGATTATAGCGAAAATTACTATATTAGGGTATGATTGTGATTTTGATGATTAATGACAACATAGTCATTGGGACTAACATATTTTCAAGAATATATGTTAGTAGGTCTCATAGATGCAATACATCAAGAAGCCACCGCTGCTGGGACAAGCTCTGATACCAAAGTTTGTGGACCAAAGTAAGAAGCAAGATATAAGATGTCTAGGAATGCCGAAGTTAACAAAGGGGGAGAAATTTGATAACCAAAGTAAAGAACAAGATATAAGATGTCTATTAATGCAGAAGTTGACGAAGAGGAGGAAGAAGAAGATACAAGATGCAACATAAGGTACCTAGGTTGACAAAGGGAGAGAAGTTCGTCCATGGGTCGATCAATGGAGATAGTATCAATAGAGAAAATGGGAGCCACAACAAAGAGGATCTAAATGGTAAAAATATGCATCCAAGCAATGTGGGAGCCGCAACAAAGGGGATCTAAATGGTAAAAATATGCATCCAAGCAATATGGTAAGGATTTGTGCTCTTTATGATTTGTTATCATTTATTATTTACTACTTGCTTTGGTTATGTTGTCATCAATAACCAAAAAGAGGAGATTGTAGCAAAAATAGTCCTATTAGGCCATAATTATGATTTGGTGATTAATGACAATATAGTCCTTAGGACTAACATGTTTGTTAAGAATATATGTTAGTAGGTCTCATGGATGCAATACATCAAGAAGCCACCACAGCCAAAATAAAGTTTAATTGAATTAGAGAAGTCCCAAGAGAATTGACCTCACCAGATGGTCCGGTGTTCAGGGGTTGAACTCACCGGAGTATTTTGTCAAGAGGTAAAGTGAAGGCTATGACTTCACCGGATGGTCCGATGCTCTAAACTCACCGTAATGTTTCTGACAAATGGGGAGAAGGTTGAGGATCTCACCGGATAGTCCGGTGATCTGCACTGTGTAACACCGGAGTATTTCCTACAAAGAAGAATACAAGTGCAGAAGATTGAAGATCAACCTATCGGACGGTTCGGTGATTTGGTAGTTCAAAAGCCATGAGCGGAAGAGACTTGGTGATCAAGAGCATATTCTTTATAACATTCATGCCATTGATACCACAGGATAAAAATCCCTTATACTGAGTTGGTCTCTCTACCTTATTTACATTTTTGTATTTATATACTTGTAATTTACCTTACTAGAATAGGTTATAATCCTCTTGAGCGGTAAAGTAGACACACTAGATAAACCTGCAATACATTTAAATAGAATTTGAGATATGTTTATCTTTTGAAATTTTTAGAGCCAATTTGGTTTAGGTTTCTAAGTGTCCTAATTCACCCCCCTCTTAGGACGTCATCGTTCCTCACAGATGTTCTTCGTTGACTTCTTTGAGCACCACCGTCACGCTCTCGAACACCAGCGTCGTCGCTCCAGGCCGCTAGTTGTGCCTTCCTCTATTGCCTTTGTCTAGCACAACCTCGTTACCAACGTCACACTCTCCTCCCTAACTACTTTGTCTACTTCGGGAATCACGTGCTGCATCAGCACTCTCCTCCTCACCGCTCTACGCACCATGATCGTCAAGGCCTTCTCTGCTGGTCCCTTAGACACTAGCACATAGTTAAACTCCCTACCTTTGTGCGCCTGGTACTAGCAACAACGATATGTGCCTTTATCCCCGACATGTTCTCGAGCTTGGCAAACCCGATGCATGCCTCGTCTTCGACGGCCTCGACTGCGTCAACTTTGGCATCGACCTCCTCTTCTACGATTGACTCACCCACATCACCATCTTCTTCCCTCAGGCCTCCCTGTGCCAGTCACCATGGCGCCTTCTTCCGTTCGTGGCTTCATGTGCTGCTCCCTCAACCACGGCAACCCTGACTACGCTACATCAACCACATCTACCTCACGCACGGCATCCTTGACCACGACTACTCACCTCGCTCTCGGCTACCTCGACATCAGGCACAAAGGGCTACCATCTGCATGAGCAACTCATCGGTTTCTCCAGTCACAACACCTGCATTGTGTTGTTTCGACCGTGGGGGATGCCATGTGTCTTCCTTTCTAGTCTCATCATTTGCGATGCTCCCGTTCTGACTGCAGGGGATGTTATAGTATATATTATATGATACACAAGAATTCGGTTGTTATGGTAGGATAGGATTAGTTTCCATCTTATCTCTAGGGTTGCTTGATATCCAAGTTATATGTATTCTATATATTCTTTCCTCGAGGCTCAATGCAATACATCGACCACATTAATCAATCATCATACTCTATCACTTTCCTCTTGCCGCCTTATGACATAAATGCATAACGTTGTTGATGAACAGCTCAATTGAGATTATAATTGATCGAATGCAGCAAAAATAGCAAAGGAAAAGTTTATATATATGAGATGAGCGCTCAGGTTCAATGAAGAAAAAGAAAATCTAATGTTGAATTAGTCATGTATGTGCAAGTCATAAGATCCATGATTTATATCCATGCATGGATGTACCAGTTTACTACTACTTGTACACATGATCAGGGGGCGAAGCTAGAATCAAAATGAAGGGGGTGCACTACCATTGAAAACTCATAAATTTTCAAAAAATGTTGTTCATTGTAGCTGTTTTAAGTAGTAATTTTGGATGGAAAGGGGTGGGGTGTCTGTGCACCCCTAACCATAACGTGGCGTCGCCCCTGCACATGATTTATAATCTGATGTAATGCTCGCTATTACCTGCAGTTTCTTAATTTTTCATCATATGGATGTAGTAAGTGTTTTAAAATTAACGTTGACCACCATTATACATATTTATTTCAAAATTCATAAAGAACCTACAAACTAGCTAGGGTGAACAAAGGAGTAGTGTGATGATTTATGAGGCTATTCATGTACAATATGTTAACTTACGAGAGTGTATGGAGCAACAATGTGTTACAAGTGTCAAACTAGAAAAAGAATGGATGACTTATGTTATGGGGATTGTGGATTTTCCCTTAACATATAATTATATCAGTAACATATAATTATATCGGTAGTTTAAGTAATATAGGGATTCATTGAACTTTTTACATATAATTAATTAAGAAAAATGATGAAATAAAGCTAAAAGATAGCAAAGTGTACACGTCTTATAATTAATTAATAAATGATGAAATAGTAGTTTGAAAATACTCCCTAAGGCTTTCCCGTTTTGTGTGGACTGGAATTTTAAAGCATATATAAGTCATGCGATAAACAGGACGTTGTATCTAAAGTTTGAAGCAAGTCATGCGATATATTGTCTAAATTTACCTTTCTTTGGATGCATGGAATAATGAAGTACACTTCTTCCTTCACATATCGCTCTGATAATATTGCAGCAACTCGGTTGAGAACAAGTATACATTTTTTTTAAAAAAAGTGACAATTTTAAAAGGCAGATATAGCTAAATTAGTTATGTTGGCATGTCAATATTTATGCTCCCTGTCACAACAGTGTACTGTAATAAATGGAACTGACTTGTACTGAGTCACTGATTGTGAAACCAACCACTGTAAAGTTGAAGAGTTAATTTATTCGAAAATCAATCTCTATATAAGGTTTGAGTAAAGAGGACGCCACTCTCCTGTCCATAAGAATGATGACAACTACTGATTTTTGGAGATTTATTTACATTAACGCTGGTACCGGTACACGTAAAATTTCATGATTTCAAGTTTCAACCATGCCCGCTGGACGTCTCATTGACATATGGATCGATTTGGCTAGGAACTATGAATCTAAATGCTCTCAAAGATTCGAAATGGTTTTTTAGTATCTGTTGATTAACAATGAAAATATTTGTCATCACCAAGAAATTTTACATTTGCTTCATTAGTTTCCACTCCAGCAGATATGATGCTCAATCCAAGATATATAGCCAGGGCGTTACCGCTCCATTCTGCCAATACAACGATCTTTCCCAAACAAAAAGGAAAGTGAAGAACTAAACAACAATACAGAGAAGAATAAGAGAGAGAATAACAGTTAAATACGAGTCATTTCACACGAATTGTTGATTTGATCACTAACTAATCACAAATCTCATCGGGTCGTCTGAAGAAGAACGCCCGATCCACTGCTTTGAGCAGGCCGGCATCTGTAAAGCAACTCTCCTCCACGTGGCCGTCCTCGACGCTCATGTTTAGATCAAAGCAAGACGATACCGGCGCCTCGGCGGCGATGGCTTCCTTGTGGTGATTACCTGTACCTTCTTCGTCTCTGGGCTCCTCCTCGCCTTCTGTCTTTGCCTTCTTGGCTGGCGGCGGCGAGGAATTTCTCGACCTCGAGTCGAAGCTCTCGCAGCTCAGGACGACGATGGCATCGCCGAGGGCGGCCTCGTCGCCTCCATGGCTCCGGACCACTCCGATCTCGACTGCCTCCTTGATGCCCATCTGGCACCGCCGGTCGGCCTGTTCGACGTCCTCCACCAGGATGACGCGGTGCGGGTTGTCGCGCACGGCCTCATAGAGCCTCTCGAGGCAGCCGTGGTTGCTCGCCTCCATCGACAACTGCGGCCGCTTGGTCCGGTGCTGCTGCTCGTTGGAGTCCGACCGTGCCGGCGATGCCGCAGTGGCGCCGAAGGATACGAAGCTCTTGCGCGAACCGAAGATGAGGCTCGCCAGCTCCCTGGCCACCCTCACCTTGCCGTCGGCGTCGCCTCCAAGGAAGAACATCCACGTGTCCTCCTTCGCGCTCGCCAGCCTCGTGGTGTCGGTCTCGCGCCTCCTCGACATGCCCGACCGGCACCGGAGGACCGTGCTCGCGATCTCGGGCACGATCTCCGCCTGCCATGGCACCTTCTTCTCCAGCGCGGAGCAGAGGACCTTGTGGTTTTCGGTGCTGAGCTCCTTGAACCGGGAGCGGCACTCCACCTCCACCGAGCCATTGGACGCGCTCGAGTCGTGGGACTTGACCTTTATCGCGCTTACAAACTTGACGTTCTCGTCGTCGACGGCGTGGATCTGCCCGCCGCACCTGGCCTTCCACGGGTGCTTGGCCTCGTAGGCGTCGGCGGCAAGCCATGGCTGGTACGGCTGGTGCAGGTGGTAGTGCTGCTCGTAGGAGGAGACGGAGGTGGACGGCGACACCACCGTGGAGAAGTTCAGAGTCGTCCTGTTTGACGGCGAGCCGCCGCATGTTGAGCTCCATTTCTCGCAATGGGATGGCTCCTGCATTAAGCACAGTGCAGCAAAACCTAAATAGTTAGTATATGAACCAATCATAAAGTCAAATGCAAATTTAGAAATGTTGAGCTTATTAATTTGTGCAATGGCAATGTTATGCATATATGTTTACCTGATCGCGGCAATGCTGAAGCCAAGGAGGAATGCTGGACAACGGCACGACTGATCGTGCCAACGCCTTCGCGGCGTCGCAATTTGTGGTAGAGCAGTCGCCGTAACAGGTTGAGACGGCCGTCAGCTGGCCGGAGCCACCAGCGTCCAAAAGCGACAGGCACCGCGACACTGATCCGTTCCCGCTTCCGTCGTCGCACTTTGCCCTGATCGACCGGTGATTGACCGCCATTGCACTGCCAAGACAGAGACCCGGTAATAAGATTCATCTGACATGTACCCCTACCCCACTGATTGATCAACACGTCTGCACATATATGCTCTTGGCCGAGTACTATAGCATATGCTAACTGTACTAGCTAATTTCTTGGGACCAATCCATGTAACCTCACATTGTTTCAATGAAATAAGAGAAGACGACGAAATGGCGGAGGAAATAAAGATCCAAATTGTAGAGAGAATGCGAAGTTGATTTTGTCTGAAAAGCATGGAAAAAATGCAACCTTACACTCGGGATTAACTGTATTAGGCTACTAGATCAAAGCACACGTCGAATGATAACTCATTGCATCTCAATCCAAGCTGATCAGTTTTTGATGCGAACAAGTACTAGAATGTAAAATTGAAACTGAGTTTCGAATTGATCAATGCATAATTGGATATAGTGATGACTAATTACCTGTCTTCGGCGCAGTTGAGGCTCAAGGCGAGGCTGCCGGCGGGGACGGCAAGCGTCTGGAGCTCCCAGAGGATCTCTAGCGAGGGGTTCCCGGCTCTGCACTTCATGTAGCTCTGGTACGTCCCGTGGCCCACTAGCCAGACGCCGTCGCCGTTGAGGCACGCCAGGGCGCGCACCTCCGCGACGGCGTGCTCCACGGCGCAGTAGTAGCTGCAGCTTGACGGCCACCTCCCCCTCCCCTCCTCGGCGCGCCGGGCCCAGAACTCGGCCGCCCACCCGAGGTCCTCCACAACCAGCACCACGCCGCCCGCCCTGCCGCCGGAGGCCTTGACCGCGCACCGGAGCTCCGCGAGCCGCCACTCCGCCCCGTCCCTCGGCAGGTCGCGGAACCTGAATAGGCTGAGGCTGACCACCTGCGCACCGCGCAGGGCCTCGCCGCGCTTGATCTTCTCTACCGCCGCCCACCTCACCGCCTCGGCCGTGGCCGCGCACTCGGCGACGACCATGACACGCCTCTTCCTCCGGGTGGCCATGCCGTCCAGGATGGCCGCGACGTCCTCGTCGTGCACTTGATCGAGAGGTAGTAGTAGCTTAATAGGCTTGGTTTCTTCGTCTGGAGCTGCACTAGGGTTAGGGTTTTGGGGTGCGGTGGCAGCGGCGGTGGTGCAAGCAGAGTTGTTTGCTTCAATGGAAGAGACGGAGTTCTCGACGTTGGCCTTGACCTGTGTGCTGGAGAAGCCGGCCTCGCGCATGACGCGGCTGACGCTGGGGTCGTCGAGGATGGAGATGACGAGCTGCTCGAGCTCGATCTTGACGGCGAGCACCGGCTGCTGCTGCGTGTCGACGGAGCCCCGTCGCTGGTACGCCTGCGCGCGCTTGAAGGCAGCGACGAGCGCGTTGGAGAGGTACGGCGGGTAGTAGACGTGGCTGTGCCCGCCGAGGAGCGGCGAGGCGGAGGAGGCCGGCAGGCGGTTGAGCGCGACGTTGAAGCAGAGCTCCAGGGCCTTGCACTGCAGCGGGTGCGAGTGCGACCGGAGGCACGAGGCGCGCAGCAGCCCCGACGTCGGCGCGGCGGCCGCCTGCTGCTGCTGCTGCAGCATGGCGCTCGCCACGTGAAGCGGCGTCACCTGCGCGTTCCCGCGCCGCCGCGCCAGGCTCACAGCCTGCTTCACCACCGCCGCCGCCTCCGGCGTCAGCGCCTGATGCATGGTGTAGCCCCCAGCTCTCATCCTCTAACGAATCTCTGCGTCGATCAACCAAGCTTGTTGGACCACTCGCACCAGTAGAGGTGGGCGTGAAGATAATTAGCTAGCGTTTTTATCTTGCTTGATTAATAAGCTTAAGAGAAATCAAAGAGGATGGATGGATGTGTTGAAACTATGAGTAGATAGATGATGGATACCAGTGGGGCGTCAGGAGGAGAGCTCCTGCTGCTTTATATGGTGTTGGGTGTGTTCATCTGTTTTGCTGGGTGTGTGTTAGGAAATTTGGATACGACAGATACGGATTTAACGTGGATGTAAAAAATTATGAGAGATAAATTTATATTATAATAATTCATGATACAAGTTACAAAAGCTGATCTACATTTATAGATTTCTATTATCTGATATATGAGGTATTGAATACTGATGGAGGTGAAGTCTGCATGGATTCTGTGGTGTTCGGCTTTGTGCTTTTCTTGTTGAGGAGAGCTCAGTTGTTTTATTTTTAAAGTGAGGGAGGTGTGTTTTCTTTCGTCCAAAGTGGATTTTGCGGTGTGAAAAAGTGGGTATGCATGTGCTGACAAAGCAGATAAACAAAGCGACATCAGCTTTCCCTCCGTCTCTCTCCTCTCTCCTCCCTGTCTACAACACTGTGGCTGGCTAGCTCATTAAGGTGGCAGCACCTAGGACTAGTAGTGTAGTACAAGCTAACTACACAGTATCTGTAACTAGATTGTTTGTTTGTTTCTTGTGCTTTGCATCTGCATGCATTTGTGTTATCAACTCAGCTGTATGCAGAGCCATCACTCCATTCAGCCATGCTCATGAATGCCTCCAAAGAACAAAACTAGGACTAAAAACTCAGTGCTAATTTTGATAATCCATATGCATATGCATCAAAGTGAGCAAGCTGATCCTCCTCTGATTTTGATCCTGGTCTAGAAATATTTGGAGTGTCCTCTATGCCTTAATCTATCATTGGTGCAAATGACTTTGTGCATCCACCATCTCTGATTTTTTTTATCAAGCATACCTGTATTAAGAGATAAGGAATACGTACATAGACTCGTACAGGTACAAACACCTACTAGAATGATACAGAATGATCTGTTGTCCCAGCCAATTTGCATGGAGGTCCCCAAAAAAGGAAAATTACAAAACCAATCTCTGATTTTGTGTGCAGAGCAAGCAGTTTCTTGCCAAATCTGGTAGGCATTGCTGCAGGAAGAGGAGAAATATGTGGGATGGGATGCCTGCGCGCGCCAGGTTGCATCAGAGCTAGAGATTCCATTTGCTGCTTGCTTGGTAAAGTTCTTTTTTCCTTTTTCTTTCCAGAAAACTGTGTCTTTTAATTTGTAGTGGTACTCCTTACTCCTAAATCATATACTATTAATGCAAAAAGGAACCAGGAGAGATTTCGGCATATCAACACTAGACATTAGTAGTAGTGTTTGTCATCCTTTTCTCGGAAGGAAGACATAATTTTAGCGTGCCATTTTAAGCTCACGTACAGTTGATTTGGGTCTTTTTGGAACATAGGAATTTACTAAAATTTTGCAGAAAACATTTAATTTCTCTAGAAGTCGGGGAGATCTTTTAGGTACTAAACAAGGCGTAATTAAGCTCCCATGCATTTCCTGGTGCATTATTCATCGGTATCTATACTACTATAAAATATACGAGTTATGGTAGATACGATCAATCTTTACCGTCCACTGAGTTGATCAAATGGTTACCATGCAAAGTTGAACCCCGTTCTTACTTCAAAAATACATTCAATCATCTATTTGCCTTCCATATCTGGACGTTCAAAATTTGTCTTCCATCCATTCCAAAAATACATTCAATCTCTCATATTTACCTTCCATACATAGACATTCAATATTTTCCTTTCATATATTCACTGTCAAGTTTCTCCCGAGGTCGCCTCTGGCACTTCGCCAGGTTTCTTTAGAATGTGCGCCGTATCCCGCATTTTGTCTACAACGTCGGCTTTTTGAGAGGCTACGCCACGGCGTCTCTACCGTTGTCTACCACGGAGGTTGCCTCCGTCGCACTATCTTTACATTGAGGTACTATACGAGAATTATTCCATCCCCTCACAAATTGGTCACCATCTTGATTCTCCTCAAAATGTTGCTATAGACGACTAACTTTCACTACGTGAATAAAGGCTAAGTGTGACGGGTCATAACGGACATGGGTGTCGGGTCACCCTGAATGCGTCACTGATGACTAGTCATTAGTGACGGATAAGGACCTATCACCAATGAGATCATATGTGATGGGTCGTAACTGTGACCCGTCACTTATGAACGTTTTCCATGTGCTTAGGAGCAAGACATAAGTAATGGGTAACCTTCTTACCCGTCACTTATGTCTTTCACCCATGTGCTGGGGAGAAGACATAAGTGATGGATAACCTAGTTATCCATCACTTATATTATACATAAGGGACGAGTTAATAAGTTACATGTTATTTATAGGAACACATAAGTGTTGGTAACAAAGTTACTCGTCACTTATGTGTATTTTACCTTATATGATTGTATTATTTCTGGCTGCATCTTGGAGCATAGTCAGGATTTGGCAGTCCTCTTCTCTTTGCAAACAACAATAACGTATCAAAATTCATATCGACAAACACATTTATATAAGAACTCACTTCATCTCAGAATCAAAAAGGTTACAAAGTTTCCATCAATTTATTACTGAATCACAAATGTTACAAAGTTCCAATCAACTCATATTATCTAAGACATCTAGGGTTTCTATAGTGCAACTCGTCAAGTGGGTTGATGACTTCAGACATCATGAACTTGGCGATCCATTGTCGAATCCCCGGGAGTGCACTGTTGTCGAGAAAACAAGCTGAAAAATCTTTCATAATTTGTCGTGTAACCAATGTCACGTTATTAGGGAATTAAACTAATTACTAAAATTAGTATTAAATAATCTTGTATTGAACTTACATCGGGGGATCTGATATCCTTTGATTGGAGTGTGAGGAGCATATTCAACGCAATATAGAATTCGCAGGCATTGCCCAGTGGTTGTTGGTGGTACTGCGAAAAAGAAAATTTACGTTTAGATTGAAAGGAAAAAAGCTTGAAGGTACATTTGTTTGGTAGCACTTACCGCGTACCCAGTCTTGTGTGTCAGTCTACGGCCATCTATCGCATTGTAGTCAGGATCAGCTCGAAGGTAGTTATCAAAAGCCCTACATAAAGAGAGATCGATTAGGGAACATTTGAATGCTAGAAAAGTTAAGTATGTAATCTAAAACAGACAGAACTTACGCATCAAGGAGTCCTTTTATAGCACTGTAATCACGCTCTCTAGGTTTGACTTTTGGTCCTACTAGTCTTGATGAGTCAAAGTACCATGCCAAGTTTCACTTGAGGTAAATGACCAGTAAGATCCAATGACCACCAGTATTGTGGGCACCCAACAAGTAGCCCGGTTTGGAATAATTTGCATTGCATTGGCCACATAATCCACAACATAGTCGGGGTGAAGTTAGATAACTGAGATTGTAATGGCCTTAGGGTCAAGAAATCCATGGGGCTCCTTGTTCTTCCTTGCTTCTTTGATCAAGTATCTATAGATAAGAATATAGTTGAATTCAAGAATTAGTGGTATTAATTAATGAATATCCAGTTTCAAGGGACTTATATTGTGAAGATCCATAATAACGATACCTCTATGGCATCAAGGTTGAAGAGATCGTACAAGTCATTGAAACCCATTAGGAAGTAGCTGTCATCTTTTAAGAAGTGCTGTCGTTTGTACTTTATGACTCTGGCTTGAACATTGGTGTCTCTAGAAGTCTGTATGTAATAATTATGCAGGTCGACACATGCTTATCCTGCTCTTGTTAGGTCATCTACCGTCAGCAAGGGCTTCCCATATTTGAATTTTGTGTGGGCACTAGTCCACACTGCTCCAATGTCTATGGACTTCTTCACCGGTACAATGGGCTTCGACCTCTTTGGCATGTGCTTCTTAGAGCCTTTCTTCTCGACCTCATTTTCCTTGTTTTTTGGGGGAGATGATATTGGAGATGGAAGTGAGGCTGCTGGATGTGGAGGAGAAGGCAGTGAAGTCGGCTTCTCTATAGGAGGAGAAGGTAGTGAAGTTGCCTTCTCTGGTAGTGAGGGGCGTGGCGGTGGTACACTTGAAGCTTGTCTAGACTGGGGTGCACTAGAGACCATGATGTCACCCCTCTTCCACTTGATCCTTTGCCGAAGAGCTTCACCCAAAGTTATAACATCATCATTTGGGGGGAGGGGGGGGGGGAGCTCCAACATGTGAATGTTGGCATATCTATGTACCATGTCCACCATAACCGTGGCATAGCCTTATAGATTGACCTCCTTGGAGATGCATCTCCTCTTCCCTACAGTGGGCTAGCATCCGCTGGGATGGTAATCTCTATTCCCTATGCTGCAAGCGTTTGCATGATGTTTGCGTAAACTTTCTAGGTGATGTCCTGTGTCAAGCATCAACGTCCACTGCACCCAACTTGATGAGGACATCACTCCCTCGGATACATACAATGATCCTCCATTGAACTTTCAAGGTCCAATCACAAGAGCTCGCGCACGACAATTAAATTTAGAGGTGAGCTCATTCCTAAGCAACTCTTTATATAATTTTGAGAATAGATTACTACCTAATGATTATGTGTTGTTTAGGAATCATGGAGAGGACAAGGAAACACATAGAAGAAGGCTTGGAGGCGTGGAGGAGCAGCTAGGACGTCCAACAACAGCAGGAGGTCCAGTCCAACTCGAGTCCGAATCAGCCTCGGCCTCCAGGACCAGCGAGCAATAAAACGGACGCCCAGGACGCATCCGGACTCCGTTTTTGACGATTCACATATGGTTGGAAAGATAATTTCATAAGGAAACCAATGGCGTTGGTTTGAGGTCCAAATTCCTTCTGAGTCAACGGGAAACGTCGAAACAAGTCAGCGTCCAGAATCTATCCCGGTGCTGCGTCACCGTTTTTGGTCCGTTGGGCCATGTATCGTGTGGGAGTCCATTAGGGACGCGTCTAGGGGTCCTTGGCCGACCCTAATCCTTTATATACAGTAGCCGCCGCCCTAATTAGGGTTGGGTTTTGCTTAGATTATTCTGTCAAGAACAGTTTCGCCGTTTCGTCGGTTTGTGAGACCCCAACTCGTGAGATTAATCATTCATCTGCAATTTGGTTGCATTCTTCCTTGTTCTTGCTTGTGTTCTTCGATTCGCAGGCAAGGATTTTAGCCTTCTTGGCGAGGTCAACCGTGCAACGCCGGTTGATAACCAGAGGAGACGTGGTGCTGCGATTGCGGGGTTTCGGATCGTGTTGTTCGGAAGCCGGATCGACTTGTGTCTCGTTTCCACCAAATCGAGAGTTACCAGAACCTTTCGGAAGATCGGGAACCCTTGTTCATATTAAGTGGTATTCAGAGCTTCAGGTATACCGTCAGGTTCATATCTACCCTTAGTTTCGAGTGTTTTCGCCTTCGTTCCATAGTCCACTGCCATATCATTTTTTTTCCTGTCCTACAACCCTTCCGCGCCTTTAGCTTTTGCATATTTCAGTTTCAGAGTTCGTCGTGTTGAGTTTGTGTCCTGGTCAAGGTCTTGTTGCTGGTTAGGTCGTGTTAGAGTCCAGTTCGTGTGTTTTCCCCCACCGTTTCCATCAAACCCTAGCCTCCGTCGCATATTTTCCCCACTTTCTTCCCGTTTTGTCCTCTAATTCGGAGTCGTTTCTCAAATCGGGCATAACTTTCGCATACGAACTCCGTTTTCAGAAAAGTCATAGAGTTTTTCGCATCGAAACAGCGTTTCGGATCCGTTCGTCCCCGCTTTGTCGGGTTCGGCGAAATCAGAATTTCCAAATTCGCCTCCGAAGTTTGAGTTTTCAATTTCCAAATATTTTTCTCATTTTACGGCTGAACTTCAGAAAATTCTACAGGCCATGTCTTTCACTTGTTTAAGCTCAAATTTTCTGTGGTTCCCTCTTGTGTGCTCCTAAGTGAAAAAAAAATATCAAAAAAATAAAAAGAAAAAGTCAAATTTTCCCAAAAAAACAACGACAGCCCAAAAAAATAGAAAAAAGAGAGGGGCAAAAGAGGAACAATATCTAGAGGAGCACATAGAGAAGGGCAAAGTGAGCTGTGTTAGCGTGTGCTGTTTAGTTCTTTGTTTCTGTTGCTCTTGCTATCCATCATACTTGTTTCTCCACCTTGTTTCACACACATACTTGGTACTTGCAACACTTTAGGCCAGCAACGAGAACAAGTACTTGGGACTATAATTCAGCATTACTATCTGTTTCTGATTTGTGTTCCACATAGACATATTTGTTCTCTTTGTGTGCCTTCCAAGCCCCACAGATTCTTCTGGACAGCACTGGTTTGCATCCCTGCAATCGCTCGCACGCCTTCCAGGTATCCTTTGCTTTGCTGGTAAGAACCCTGGTAAGAGCTTGGTAAGGTGTCTACCTTTGCTGATCTTGATTGAGAGGCACCACTCCACCTTTGTAGTACGATTATTAGGGATAACCTTCACTGTTTGTTGTTGTGTTTGTTTCCACAATGTCAGTTGAAGGAGATAAAACGCCAAAGGACTTCAAGGAGTGTGTCAGCCAACAGCAGCTACAAGCTGTTGTAGACAATGCTCAGAAGGAGATGAGGGAGACAGTCATCAAGGCTGTCACTGAAGCGATAATTGAAATGAAACTCGCAAACGCGGTTGAGCGGGTGGACAAACGGTTATCCGAGCTCACCGACAGGGTAAATGCTTTGGAAAACCGTCCTGTGCACAACGAAGATGTGAATGGAAGCAACACCGGTGATGAGTTGTATGATGACGATGTTAATGTTGATCCAGCGGCGACATTGCAAAACAGATTACGGCGTCGTCTTCGCACTAACACCACAGGTATGGGTGGCGTTCCACATCACCACCACCATCGAGGTATGTATAATCGAGCTCCTGAAGATCCTTATGCTAAGGTTAAATTTACTATACCTTCTTTTTCGGGACATTATGATGCTGAGGGATATCTTGATTGGGAGATGACAGTAGAGCAAAAATTTAGTGCCCATCAAGTACCTGAACAACATAGAGTTAGACAAGCCACTAGTGAGTTTAAAGATTTTGCTATTATTTGGTGGACTGGTTTAGCTACAGATGGTGCCACACCTCGTACATGGGAAGAGCTTAAGGTTGCTATGCGTGATAGATTTGTTCCCTCATCTTATCATAGAGACTTGCGTAAGAAATTGATGCGCTTAGAACAGGGAGATAAATCTGTGCAGGATTATTATGGTGAGCTTCAAAAGGGCTTGATGCGTTGTGGCATAGTAGAGGGAAACGAAGATTCTATTTGTCGATTTTATTCGGGTTTGAGGCGTGAAATCCAGGATATTATTGATTATAAAGAATTTAACAATGTCAACCAGTTGTTTCAGTTTGCTATGCTTGCAGAGAAGGAGTTGCAGGGGCGTGAGCAGCAGGGCAAGTACAAGGCCAGCACCACATACACGCCGCGCACAGGACCATCCTTTGGGCTGTCCAAACCATCCACTTACAGGGCTCCCTCACCAGCGAGCAAGCAACAAGCAGCTACGGCACCAAATCCGGTCACTACACGACCTTCAGGCTCAGGTAAAAATTCTGTTTTGCAGGGACCTTCCAAGAGTGCTTCCTCTGTTGCATCAACGGGACGCACCTCTGGCATTCAATGCCGTCGCTGCCATGGATTCGGTCATGTGCAGAAGGATTGCCCAAGTCAGCGGGCATACATTGCAACGGAAGATGGGTACATCAGCGCCTCTGACATTGAAGAAGAAGAAGAACCAGTTGTTGAGGAGAGCAACGAAATCTTGGGCAGTGATGACACAGCGACCTATAGGAGCATCATTGTGCAGCGGGCGCTCAGCACAAAGGTACAACAACCAGAGAAGCTGCAACGCCATAACTTGTTCCAGATTTTCTTCGTCATCCAAAATCGGCGAGCACGTGTCATCATCGATGGAGGTAGTTGTAATAATTTGGTGAGTTCAGATTTGGTCAAGAAGCTTGGCTTGACCACACGCCAACACCCCCATCCATATAATCTTCAGTGGTTTAATGATGCTGGAAAAGCTAAGGTAACACAAACTTGCAGAGTTTCTTTTTCCATTGGTTCCTATGCTGATTATGTTGACTGTGATGTGGTACCTATGGAAGCTTGCTCACTTTTATTGGGTCGACCTTGGGAATTTGGTAATGATGCTATACACCATGGTAGAAGTAATACATATACTTTTATGCATAAAGGAAAGAAAATTACTTTGGTTCCTATGACCCCTGCTGAAATTGTACAAGCTGATAAAGAACGAGCTGCTAATTTGCGTGATACTAAATCTGAAAATCAGCAAGTTGCTAATTCTCTTTACCCACCTAAAAAGGATAAGTCTACACCTAGTTCTAAGGTAGAGGGCATAAAATTGAAGGGTGGTGTTATGCTTGCACTAAAAAGTGACCTTGCTGAAATTTCTAATAATGATATTTGCTACACCTTGGTTTGCAAACGAGTTTTGTATTCGCTTGATGATGTTATTAGTTCGATACCTCCTACTGCCACTAACCTTTTGCAGGAGTATGAGGATGTTTTTCCAGCTGAGATACCCCCGGGACTGCCACCTATGAGAGGGATAGAGCATCAAATCGATTTGATCCCGGGAGCAACATTGCCAAATCGTGCTGCGTATCGAAGCAATCCCGAGGAGACTAAGGAAATTCAGCAGCAAGTCCAAGAGCTTTTGGACCGCGGGTATGTACGTGAGAGCCTTAGTCCTTGTGCTGTTCCTGTGATTTTGGTTCCTAAGAAAGATGGTACTTGGCGTATGTGTGTTGATTGTAGAGCCATTAATAACATTACTATTCGATATCGCCATCCTATTCCTAGACTTGATGATATGCTTGATGAGTTGTGTGGCTCTGTAATTTTTACAAAGATCGACTTGCGTAGTGGTTACCACCAAATTAGAATGAAACTTGGAGATGAATGGAAAACAGCTTTCAAAACTAAATTCGGATTATATGAGTGGTTAGTAATGCCTTTTGGTTTAACTAATGCACCTAGCACTTTCATGCGTTTGATGAATGAGGTTTTAAGAGCTTTTATTGGATGATTTGTGGTGGTTTACTTTGATGACATATTGATTTATAGCAAGTCTTTGGATGAACATATGGATCACTTACGTGCTGTTTTTAATGCTTTACGTGATGCACGTTTATTTGGTAACCTTGAGAAGTGCATCTTTTGCACGGATCGAGTCTCTTTTCTTGGCTATGTTATTACTCCACAGGGAATTGAGGTGGATGAGATGAAAATTGAAGCCATAAAGAGTTGGCCGGTGCCCCAAAACATCAAACAGGTGAGAAGTTTTCTTGGACTTGCAGGTTTTTATCGTCGTTTCGTGAAGGATTTCAGCGCCATTGCTGCCCCCTTACACGAGTTGACAAAGAAAGGTGTGGTGTTCCATTGGGGTAAGGCACAAGAGTAGTCCTTTGACACTTTGAAGGACAAGCTTACGCACGTGCCATTGCTGCAACTTCCAAATTTTGGTAAGATCTTTGAGCTAGAATGTGATGCTAGTGGAGTTGGCATTGGAGGTGTTTTGATGCAAGAAGGTAAGCCCGTTGCATACTTTAGCGAAAAATTGCATGGCCCTGTTCTTAATTACTCTACGTATGATAAGGAATTGTATGCACTTGTACGTTCTTTAGAGACGTGGCGTCATTATTTGTGGCCTAAAGAATTTGTTATACATTCAGATCATGAATCGCTTAAGTATCTTCGTTCTCAAAATAATCTGAATCGTAGACATGCAATGATCCTCCATTGAACTTTCAAGGTCCAATCACAAGAGCTCGCGTACGACAATTAAATTTAGAGGTGAGCTCGTTCCTAAGCAACTCTTTATATAATTTTGAGAATAGATTACTACCTAATGATTATGTGTTGTTTAGGAATCATGGAGAGGACAAGGAAACACATAGAGGAAGGCTTGGAGGCGTGGAGGAGCAGCTAGGACGTCCAACAATAGCAGGAGGTCCAGTCCAACTCGAGTCCGAATCAGCCTCGGCCTCCAGGACCAGCGAGCAATAAAACGGACGCCCAGGACGCATCCGAACTCCGTTTTCGACGATTCACATATGGTTGGAAAGATAATTTCATAAGGAAACCAATGGCGTTGGTTTGAGGTCCAAATTCCTTCTGAGTCAACGGGAAACGTCGAAACAAGTCAGCGTCCAGAATCTGTCCCGGTGCTGCGTCACCGTTTTTGGTCCGTTGGGCCATGTATCGTGTGGGAGTCCATTAGGGACGCGTCTAGGGGTCCTTGGCCGACCCTAATCCTTTATATACAGTAGCCGCCGCCCTAATTAGGGTTGGGTTTTGCTTAGATTATTCTGTCAAGAACAGTTTCGCCGTTTCGTCGGTTTGTGAGACCCCAACTCGTGAGATTAATCATTCATCTGCAATTTGGTTGCATTCTTCCTTGTTCTTGCTTGTGTTCTTCGATTCGCAGGCAAGGATTTTAGCCTTCTTGGCGAGGTCAACCGTGCAACGCCGGTTGATAACCAGAGGAGACGTGGTGCTGCGATTGCGGGGTTTCGGATCGTGTTGTTCGGAAGCCGGATCGACTTGTGTCTCGTTTCCACCAAATCGAGAGTTACCAGAACCTTTCGGAAGATCGGGAACCCTTGTTCATATTACAACTTCTTTCTCTTCTTGTATATTCTGAGGTCTTCGGGAAAGCCGTATTTCCAGTCCTGGGAACATGATAGACCTTGCACTCAACCTGGGTGCTCCAGGTTTCTTAGCACCGTAGAGAGAACATCATGTTCCCTAACCCTGTTGAAAGAACCTTAGCTAGCTTCGGCTGTCTTTTCTTTTATCTTTTCTGCAACTGACTGGGTTTTACTGTTTCTAAATGTCATTTCTCCGCTTTTAGACAGTTCACCCCTTGCACGCAAATATGACCACGATCGTCAAGGGAATGTAACCAAGGATTCTTGTGGCCTTCTTTGGCTAACTTTTCATCCTTTGCCTACCATTTGGCCCTTTTCCCCATGTACCTGGTTGCGCTGTTATTGTGGTTGTCCTTGTTCCTAGCCCGCAGCTTCTTCTTCTCCTCACTCTCCTTTATGAACTGCTCTGAGCTCTTCATCTGCACAAAAACATCCCAATCTTTCTCTTTCAAGTGCTTGTAGCTCCCGAAGGGCGCCACCCCTTTAGCCAAGAACCGATTAACAAGCTTGGTCTTTAAATTCCTGTGAAGTTTCACGGTCACTTTCATTGATGCATTGCCCATGGTGATCGTTTGACACTCGCTCATATTTCTAGGATACTCCAAATGCTGCTTGATGATATTATCGAACAAGTTCCTCTTCGCTTCGTCACTGAGGTCATCGAACTTAGTCGTTATTGACACCCTCTCCCGAGCAATGAGCCATGCGATCCTCCAAAATCTATTGAAAGCCTTTTCATCCATAGCCAGCCCGTAAGCATCGATTCCCGTGACAATAACCTTGTTTGTCGGCTATTGTGTTTGTGACCTTGGCTTTCGGGCTCGTGCACCACTACCTACTGCCTGGCTTGGAGATTGCACTTCTGCCATCTAGAGATAAAGCAAAAGGAGTTGACATAAACAAAAAATATTCCTCCATTCAAGAAGTATAAAATGCATTGACTCATCTCAATGCCTCTTCGGTGAGATCGTATCATTCGCTACTTTCCCAATGTCGGCTTGAAGGCTCACAAGGAATAGGTCTCGGGTTGTGATACTGGCTTTTGCTGCTGGCGGAGGAGGACGACGGGTGCGTACTTGGGCTCCTATCCACCCCATCTTGTGCTGGGGTGGCCTCTAGTGCTAGAATCCTCTGTGCTTTTGGTTTCTGAGGGGTGACAGTCTGTTTCTGCCCCATGGTGCCTACTATAAGACCTCATCAAATAGAGAACTATGTATGACCTCATCAAATAGAGAACTACACATGATCTCATCTATTGTACTCAACTAGCAAGTCCAATTTCAATGCACTTAATCATCACCGAGCATTAAGAAGCATGCATCCATGCTGTTTAGAGTAAAAGGGAGATCAAAACTCACACAAAGAAACCATTCATCATGTAAAAAAAAGAGCTAAATAGCAAGGAAAGTAACATAAATTGCTCTCAGATGGTTCTTAACAGCTGGCCACAGAACAACTAAGGTTCTGCTCCCTAACTGTTCTTTAGTCATATCACAAATTAGATAAGAAAATTGAGATCAGAACTAGATGTAGATCCTGAGAAGGAGTTCTCTAAATTTACTATAGCTTCTTGGAAGTACTAAGGCACATTAAAACTTACCCAGGGTAACAAATCATCATAAGCAATTTAAAACAATAGTACAAGTCAAAGTGTCGTACATGAATATAGGTTGTTTGGTTAACAAATCATCATTAACCTTGTTTGGGGAAAAAAAATAGAAGAAATATATGTTGCACTAATTGTCTCCATTTCACCCCTTACTCTCATTTTCTATGCACCTTTAGCAAACTAAGCTCACTATTGAATAAAATAGTGTAACACCCTAAATTTTAACTTTTTGAAATAGTAAAAATTATTCTTTTCTTTAGTTTAGTGTGTTAATCTTTGTCTCAAAACCCTAGGTATAAATTTATTTTCTAAATTAAATAATTAATTTAGGTTATATTTATTTTATTTGTTGCATCCATGTTGGAGTAGATGCATTTGGGTTTTCTTGTGTGAAAAATGAATTTTTGAAAACTGTGCGATGTTCAAAGTTGTGGCAAAGTTTGAAAATTGATTTCATAGAAGAAAATTTTCCTTTTTCTCCTTTTGGCCGAATCTCTCCTCCTTTTCTCTTTTTCTTTCCTTTTTCCTTGCGGCCCACTTCTTTTTTTTTTCTCCCAGGCCGAGCTCGTGTCTTCCTTCAGCCTGCTTAGGCTGCCTGTGCCTGGCCTAGCCACCGCTCAAGCCGACCTTCCCATATGCACACCCGTTCACACCAGGCAACCCCGGCCATTTTTTCTTTCTCGGCCGCCTGGCGCCCCGCGATCGCGCCTTTCTCCTTCCTCACATCACGTCGTGTTGCCCGTCTCTGATTCAGACACCGCCGCTACCTCCGAATCAAATCCCAACAACCCCAACCAACTTGATTCTCTATGCATTTTCTCCCCCTAATATAAGTATGCCCCCCTGTTTGTTTCCCTGAACCAATCTACCGATCCCATCTAACCCTAGCCGTTGTGCGACCATTGTTGCACCTCGCCAGAGCTCACGCCGTTGTTTCCCCAGAGCTTCGCCGCCCGCATTGACCAGTCCTTCGGCTTCGCAAGCTCGAGGGCAAGTGCATCGACCCCTCCTTGTCGCTTCTCGGCTGCCGGAAGACTTCCTCTGCCGCTCACCGAGCTTCTCCGTCGCTGTGCATCGTCGCCAGGCCTCAGTGAGTCTCCCCATTGTCCAAATCCATTTCAAACGATTTCACCTATCGCCCCTCTCTATTTTTCACCGCTCGTTGTCGCTCCTCGTGCCCAACGACGAGCTTTTCTCGTGCGTCGGTGAGTCTGTCACCGTGCCTGACCTCGGCTCCGCTGAGAACCTCAGTGTTGATGCCCCAAACCTTCCTAGCTGCCTGATCTAGATCAACGGTCCAGATTAAATCTAAACCTACCCCTTTATCATCTAATCGCAAAGGGCCACATCTCCAACTTAAACCCAGTCAGCACAAGTGCCCCCACAGCCTGCCACATCGTCACCACATCAACCGTAGCGCTGACTTGTCAAGCCACATCTACAAATCAATTACCCAGTCAATTCTATTTATTTTTAATTTGGGAATAGTGGCAATTTTGCACTTAAGCCCCTAAACTTTTCTTTACTTATCTAAAAGCCCCTGTCTTTTTATAGTTTAGTCACTAAACTTTCCTGCATTCATAAATAGGTCCTTTTCTTTTTTAGATTTAACTCTAAACTTGCTTTTAGCGTAACTTACTCGTTCTAGCTCCGATTTAGATGATTTGCTCTCTTGTGTTCTTAGTAGCGTGTTCTATCTTTTAGCACCTTCTTCATAGATGTTATCTATTGTTTGGTGTACTATTCTTATATAGTTTTGTTCAGCTTTTTTGGTGTGTATTGAGGTAGTTCGAGAATCTTCAAGACCAAGTTTTTGAAGAGTCTGAGCAGCAAGTTGGAAAAGGCAAGTGTCCTTTAACATTCTGAATCGTAGTTTTTCAAATGAGTTCTTTATTTCAAACATGCATGTTGTTAATTCTGAATCTCATTTACTTTTAGTACCTTATTCTATATATCCCTTGTTGCCCTAGTTGTCATCAGTGATTATGATGGATAGCTTATGCTTAGCCCTGCACAAGGGTATGGTTGGGTTGTTGGTTAAACAAGACTAATGATCTATGCAACTATGAGTTGGGAATACTGGTAATTGCTGTAGCAACATGGAGCATAGGGATGTTGAGCAGAAGGTTAGAGGAGGATGGTGCACGAATGCACAGGTCTGTGGAAGCACTATGGTTGGTGGTAGTGTCTACTCAGTATCTGATGAGGACATCACTCTTTCGGATACACACACACCGAATATTCCTCCAACAATAGGTCCATTGACACGAGCTCGTGCATGTCAACTAAATCATGAGGTGAGCTCGTTCCTTAGTGTTCCTTTATATTTTGATGAGGATGGGATGCTACTGAATAATTGTGATGTATTGCTACTTAGGAACACGGGAGAAGAACAGCAAGGGCGCCCAAGCCAAGGTGGAGGTCCAATCAAGTTCGAGTCCGTTTCGGAGTCCAGGACCAGTCTGCACTAAAATCATCGCCCAGGACGCATACGGACTCTGTTTTCGACGTTCTACACATGGTTGGAAAGCTAAGGAGATAAGATTTCCAACGGGACTGGTCCCATGTCCAAATTCTTTCCGAGTCAACAGGAATCATCGAAACAAGTGGATATCCAGAATCTATTAGGGTGCTGCGCCACCATCTTTTGGGCCGTTGGGCTGTGTAACGTGTTGGAGTCCATTAGGGACGCGTCCAGGGGACCCTAGTCTTTTATATACAGTAGCCGCTGCCCTAATTAGGGTTGGGTTTTGCTTAGATATTGATCTACACACAGATTGTGAGATTTTCGCTCTTGTTCCGGACCGACTAGGCCGCCGCAAGTGTTTGTGGAACCCTAACTTCGAATGCTTGAATTCTATTCGCAATATTTCAGATTGCATCTTCTACGCTCTTGCTTTTGTTCTCGGTACGCTTGCAGGGATTGAGCCTTCTTGGCGAGGTCAACCGCGCGACACGGTTGATAACCAACGGAGCTGTGGTGTAGTGATTGCAAGGGAGACGATCTGTTCGGGTCGAAGCCTTTGGATCATCAACGTCGAGTTCTCCACCCACCGACTTATCGCTACCTATCGGAAGATCAGGCCAACATTACTTATCAGTATCCTAAGGACCGATTCATGGAACGGGTAACCTCGATTAACAGTTCAACCATGAGGTTTATATGGGTGTAGCTTGGCCAATTAATTAGCAGATCCTCAACGTAGTATAAGCAATTGGTGGTGTGGGAAGGTAAGAGTGATTCTTTATGGAGCTACAAGGTGTAAGAGGGGGCTTCTTGGTACTGCGATGCCACTTTGCTAACGGTGAAACCTCAGTGGGCTTATTATTATTGGGAGGATATTTTGTAACAGCCTTTTAGTGAAACCTAGCTGCACACCTCAGAAGTGTGTAAGTGTTGTGATGGCATGGGCATACGGGAATCATGACCCATAGGCTAAGTTGGACAACCTCTGCAGAATGTAAAACTGATATATTAGCCATGCTCACTATTAAGAGGGATGTGGTCCCTTCACATAATTAGTGGGTTTTGGTTGGTGGGTTGTTACCTGTGATGGGTAGCATTTGGATGGTTGGTTACCTATGATAGGTAATAGTAGTGGATGGTTCTTGGTTACCTATTATGAGTATTAAGTTGATTGGTTTGGGAGCCTGATGTAGATTTTAGGTGGTTAGGAAACATGTGTAGATGTTTCTAGAAGTAGAAGTTTGGTGATGATTCACCTAGTTAAATAGGATGCTTTTCTAACTCTTGCGTTAGCATAGTTGGCATTTATGCACATTATATATGTTCCAACATGTTCCTTTATTTAAGCTTGCATGTCATTTATTTTCCAAACTTGTAGATTACGATAATGTACTCACACTTTTTATTTTCATACAAATGTACTTCAAAACACTGCTCAGAGAATAAAGGAGAACCAAACTACTTCATGGACGAAGATGAAGACTGCTAGGCTAGTGGACCCCAGTCGATTGCCTATGGAAGATGAGAGCTTTGCTATATTTTGCTAGTGTGCTTTGGTTAAGACCTTGAGGTCCTTTCTATTTATTTAAGTTAAACATTGTAAAAATGACATTGTGTGTGATACACTAATGAAATCACTACATGTATCAAAACTTAATCCTGGCATACATGCAGTTTACATCTATTTTGTTCCTTTATAAAATCGGGTGTGACAAATAGACACCCATAGCAAAGGCAAATTAACCCAGACAGGTGATGAAAGTGCCATGGCGGCATATGGTTGCCAAATGGATCCTCTTTCATCCACCAGGCTCAGAATCAACCAGACCTATTGGCAAAGTGTGTTGTTGAGAAAGTATGTCATCGCTCTTTTCCCTTGAAAACCACCAGCACAGCTACAGTGCTACCTCCACAGTCCACACCCTAACCTCCCATTGATACAATGTCCTTTCGGGCATCACATAGAGAAGAAGACTTACCTGGGACGGCAAATGGGCTCCTCTGGGAAATTAATATTACAAATTCAAATAACGTCAAACCTAAAATTCAAATTTGACATTAATATTACAAATTCAAAATACTTCAAACCTAAAATTCAAATTTGACATTAATATTACATATTATATATATTCCAATTTGACATTAATATAACAAATTCAGAAGATTGAGTACCTAAAATCCAAATTTGACATTAATATTACATTATCTATATATATATATTCAAATTTGGCATTAATATTATAAATTCAAATAACTTCAAACCTAGAATTCAAATTTGACATTAATATTAAATATTATATATATACGTTATGGTTAGAGTGTAAGTATGGAGTTCTCTTAGTTGGCGAAAGGCATGGCACAATTGCAGTAGCAAAAGGGGGGGATTTCATCGAATTGATTGAACTCCTCCTTATCAACGATGTTTACAACTCCGATGATGCGTCTTTTCTAGGAGAACCACATGATGTTTCTTCTTTGTTGTGTCAGTCACATAAAAAACTTGGTGAACATCTTTAGCGAGTACGAAGAGTTCAAACTTGTATCCGATATGTTTGAGATCAATGCTAGTGAACCAATACTTGTGATTAGTGATGCCCTTTACCCTATGCACCCAACAGCACCGAAACAGGGCTACATCGGATCTCAAGTGTTCAACTACCAAGTCTCCTCTATTTGAGCATAATATGTGCTCTTTTGCATGTCGTTGTCATAAGAATCTATATGGACACCATGTTCTGGTATATGCTCTTTTCATCTTGGACAACCGTGTAAAATGTGTATTCGTCTATATTGTATCCTTGATATGTCATCGGCAGCCCGGCCTGGCACACCTGACCAGGCCTAACCCGACCAATCCACGGGCTAGTCTCAGGCTTGACTCTTCCAACCTGCAGTAGGTTTTAGGCTGGGCTCGGGCTTCAAAAAATGGACTCGAATCTAGAAAAAAACCCAGGAAAATCCTACCCGACCAAGGAAAACCCAAAAAAACCCGAACCCAACCCGGGTTGTAGTGTTTTAGGCTGGGCTTGAGCTTAGAAACCCAGCCTAGTGTTGGGCTCGGGTCAAGCTTGGGCTTACTGGTTTCCTATAGGGTTTTTTGAAGCCCGGCCTGAAGCTCGACCTGGCCCGGTAGTTGAACAAATCTAATATGTCATAATTGTGTATATAGGGCCCAAAACTAGTATTTTTATTAGAGCACTTGTAGGAGTATTCGATTGTCTGATTCACTACTATAGAAATTATTTTTACAGACGGTTCGAAAACCCCATGCGGGACGGTTTTTTGAACTATCTGTGGAAAAAAGTTTGTACAAATCAGATTTATACAGAAGGGTTTTGAACCGCCTGTACAAATCTTTTTTACAAACGGCTCCAATTACTAGTCGTCTGTAATATGGAATATCACAGACGGGTCGTAGTCACGAGCCGTATGTACTGTTTAATATCATAGATGGCTCGAAACTTCGAGCCGTCTGTGATATTAAATAGTACAGATGGTTAAAATTTGGAGTCGTCTGTACTATATAATAGAGGCTGTTGTAAAAAAACATTTGTACAGACGGTTGTATTCCTAAAACCGTCTGTACTTTTGTTTATACAGTACGGAATCCATATATTACCGAATGTAACTAACATATCAACAACAAAAACACAACAGTATTACAAAGGCTCAACAACATTACAAAATACAATACAAAATCAATATATTACTAAATGTAATCCATATATATCACATAGTCACACATTTATAAAGCCTCGCTACATTACAAAGTCACAAAGTCAATATTACATAGCCCTACGACATTTGCGTAGCATTCTTCACTCTTCATTCTTCATTCTTCCATGAACCCCGTGCCTAACAATATATAAACCAACAAATTAGCTATAGCACAGTGAATTAAAAGAAAGTAATGAGTTTATTTGCTTTATTTTCAATATATTGAACTAACCGGCTTCTGTTGAGATTACAAACCTTGGATAATAAAGTTTTCGGGATCATGAAATTCGCTGGTCTCCTTTATGATCTCCCCAAGTATGAAACTCACGAGCCATTTTTGAATATACATGAGAGTGTCCTTCGAAAGATTATTTGTAGGAAATTTATATGTCTGTAGAAGAAACTTAAAATAGTTAGACACAATGATGAATAAATGCATTTTAATATACTATAATTACACTAAGCAGATATACTGGTGGACTAGAGCAAACGATTTGCATCATATACTGGGCAACATAGAACCCACAGAGGTTGGTGCCCTGTGGTTGCCTGTAACACTGCAGAAATTTGTGCACGGTATATTTAGTTGCATGGAATGCATATTATAACGGTAACTTGATATGCGATGGAGGAATTATTACCGGAAACATATGTTAGTGGCTCGCCGAGGGTTTATCTTTCTGTACAATCCCATCATCAAAACATACTTCATGAACACCCTTGTCAACAAGTCTGTCAGATCTGAATACCTCTCTTTGTCGTAGTACATCGAGTCGAGGTATATGCAGTGTTGATTGTGTGTAAAGATACAAACTAGCATCCAATGGTCTCTGTAGTTGTATGGTAGAAGAATTAGGTCCTTCTATCCATAGAGGGCGACCATGGACTCCGCGACGTATTTCTTGACCTCCCCCGGAGACCAAGTGATTGTTGACCCACATATGACCTGTGGGTCGAGGAATCTAATTCTCGAATTCTCTCTCCTGGCTTCTTGAATCATAAGTCTACATATAAGAGTAATGTAGATGAATGAACATATCAATGAGTTAGGTGGTTCATTAAGCATAGACCGGGATTAGTAACACTTACAGTGTCCAGCATCTCAATAGACCGACGTCCAGCTTGTCAAGACAGTAAAGGAGGAATAAATCATCGAAGGTCATGATGAAGTGTCCAGCTAGTTGCAAGAAATGTTGCCGCTGGTACTCGGTGCTGAAACAAGGAGAAAGATGTTTCTCCTGATGGAACCTCTTAAGGTATAGGTCGTGTAGAATCATACTTGCCCAGCCCAATTGCTCTAACGCTTTCTTGCTCACTAACGGCTCGCCTGGCACGTAGGTGTTTGACAGATGTTCTTCTTCTACCTCCTTGCTCTTGTCCTTCTATTTGTTGGCTCTGCACTTTCCAGGAGGTGCCATTTTGGCAGACTATTGGCTAGTTTTGCTG
The DNA here is from genome assembly GCF_958298935.1 of Phragmites australis. Lineage (NCBI taxonomy): Eukaryota > Viridiplantae > Streptophyta > Magnoliopsida > Poales > Poaceae > Phragmites > Phragmites australis. Next base: position 18,317,722 of record NC_084926.1, read on the forward strand.
GACACTTGTTGTTGCTCATGTGGTGCAGAAGAAGATTTGACCTTCGGCGGAGCACGAAAAGAGAAGTCGCTGCCGTCGCGTACTGGAGACAGAGGCCGCAGAGGCTGTGGAGGTGCAACCAGTGTTATGAACTTCTTCGGCCACTGGATGAAGGAGTGGACGGGCTCCCCAAGTGTCCTGACATCGTCCTCTGGGGGAATAGGAATTGGGAGGGACGTGCAATTCTTGTGTATCAAGTCCACTGACACCCTAGCGTAACCAGGCTCTAGCAGTAGTCCGTGGATCATCTGATCCCCGCCACATGGGAACACCAAGCCCATGCCAACCTCAATGATGTTATTGGCGCCAATAGTTGTCGGCAGTACGAGCTTGCACTTGTTGGCCACCTCTATGTCATCGACGGGGTATCTCTTACCAGGGACCTCTTTTGGAATGTCATCGTCGAGGGTGTTACCTTCAAATCCACCGATAGGGAAGTCCTGTTGATCGAGCATGTTATCTGGATCGTTGCCTGGTGCAGATGCGCAGCTGCTCCGATGCCAAGCCGGTGGAGATTCAAGTGTCGTGGCTGCATCCGGCTGCCTCATTGCCCGTACTCGCTCCTCGACTCGTTGTTCCATCCTTTCTGCAAGCATATCCATCTGTTCTTTCATCCTTGCTTTGACCTCAGCGACAATCTCCATTCACATTCGGCTGCATCATGCTCAGTTTTGTTTCTCCTTCAACTCCTATATGAATCGGCGTCGTCAGGGAATCCCAACTCCCATGGAACGGAAACACCTATGCCACGCATGCGACCCGGATGCTCTTTGTTCCCCAGAGCCGAGGTTAGTATATATTTTTTTATATGGCTGGAATGATCCTTGAGTGGATTCTTCCGAATGTTGCAGGATCCTTTGAGCCACTTGCTCGGTTTCTGGCTTCCTGAAGGTGATGGAACCATCGGTCGAGCGTACAACCCTTCCTCGGAACCAGTTCCGGGGCCGCCTCTCTGGGGTCTGTGAAAATGGTGTGGAGCAGTTCTCCCGAGTTGCCTTCTCCTTGTCCCAGTTTAACTCCTTGCGCGTGTACATAGCTGTGCCGAGCCTATGGGGGTGCGTGTAGCATGACTGGCGCGTCTTGTTAGCCTGACTCTGCTGCTGAAATTCCTCAGACTGGCACCTCTCCACAAACTCTGCCCATTGATCTGCCAAGTACCCATAAGAAATATTATTGGGAATCAGATCCTGCTTCACATATGTATTATGCAGCTCGCTCTTGAAGGTCTTCCATGCCTTGCCCATTTTGGCTATTTCCTGTCTTTCCACTTTCTCTAAGGAGCACCCTACAGGAAAGTCCAATTGGGCTTTAATTGTTTCCCACAAAAAGCTTTTCTTACTCTACGGCACAGCCTTCCAGTTTGGGTAGGTTATCCTGACCCTTGTCCGTCCGAGTGAGGCGCATGCTCTACGGAATGCTGCCTGAGCTTGCTGAGGCTGTGTTGGCACACCTGCCTCATTGACATGAGTTACGGTATAGTGACCCGTGGGCATTTGGTTTTGCCCTCGGCCACCTCGCTTTCACTTCTGCGTCTGAGTTTCTTCTGTTTGCTCTTGAGAAGTGGCATCGACATCTCGTTGAGCAGTGACCCCCTCTTGTTGTTGAGGAGAAGATGCCGGAAGCAGTTCGCGTTCATCTCCAGACGCCATCTTGAAAATAGAAAAAATCACATGCTTATTAGGAACTTGTTATAATGGTAGAAGATTATTCACAGAAATAGAGGAAAGGAAAGGAAAGAGTTATCGTTCCGATTAATAAATAAATACATTCACTAAAGCTAAGTAAAGGTTTCTGGATAGAGCTATTGTTCAGATTCATAAGTACAAAAATGAAACAGAGAATACAAAACTGAACTTCACTGAGCAAGATCATTCATCATGTATGTAAAAAATACATAACATGATAAGAGCCCAACATAACATAAAGTATATATATGAACTTGCAATAATGAACCATAAGTGCATAAACAGCAAGATCATTCATCATGTATGTAAAAATACAGTACTGAACAGTATGTTGGTAGAGTGAAAAAAAATTGCTCTCAGATTGATCTATACAGCTGGCTCCAGAACTAAAAGCTTTGCTCCCAAGCTGATCACAAAACACATCAAGAACTAGGCATATAGATAAGATCACACCTAGAAACTGAACTTGCCATACATTCTCTGAAGATAAGTAAAGGTTTCTGGATAGAGCTATTGTTCAGATTCAGAAGTACAAAAATGAAACAGAGTATACCATCAATTCTACAGCTCCATCAATCACAATAGCTACAAATCCAGAATTGCGGGTTCCTAGATAGAGAAAAAGAATGCAACCGAGCTAAAGAACTCATTACACAGAGACTGCACAAAGAGTCTCAACACAGCACCTTCCAACCTGCCCGAGATAGCAATGCAACAGAGAAGTTTACAAGTTCCGACTATTGTACTTAAACTAAATGCCCAGTTTTTAGTGAATTTTCATCATCATCGAGCACACAAGCATAACAAACAATATTGTTCAGAGCACACAGGCAGTTTTAGTCAATTACTGGCAAAAATTCAGTCATTATCTTGGCAAAAATTCAGTCATTAGTCTACTGAGCTATCAGTACACAGAGACTGCATAAAGAGTCTCAACACAGCACCTTCTAACCTGCCCAAGATAGCAATGCAATAGAGAATTTACAAGTTCCGACTATTGTACTTAAACTAAATGCCCAGTTTTCAGTGAATTTTCATCATCATCGAGCACACAAGCATAACCAACAATATTGCTTAGAGCACACAGGCATAAATATACCTTCAGACGAGATGCGAAAGTGGTGACCAGAATGCAGCAGCAATATTTGGCTAAGGGCTAACCAACCAGCAAGGTGATAGCAACTAGAACCACCATCAATTTCCATACATCTCAGCACTTTCACATCTGGTCACCACCATCAATTTGCAGATGAACCAGTAGGGACACCTCAATCATATCAGCACAGATACTGAGGTTTCGACGAGGAGTGTCGCGTGGAGGTGGCGTGGAACCAGGCAAGCTCGGTGACATGCTCCGGACACTGGACGTGGAGGGCGAGGTCGCCCAGGAGGAGCCGCGATGGAGGGACGAGGGTGACGGGGATGGAGGTCGCCAGGAGGGGGCCACCGGGAATGGAGGTCGTAGGGAGGGAGCCGCCGGGAGGGAACCGCCAAGGAGGAGTCGCTGGTGAGGGAGATGAGCGGCTAGGGTTCCACTTGGTGCGGCACGGGTTGGACGAACATTATTTATAGCCACATTTGTACAAACGGGTCATAAATATGAGCTGTCTGTACTAATACCATTAGTACAGACGACTTTTTAATAAATCCGTCTGTAAAAATAGTACAGACGGCTTATAAATTCGAGCCGTCTGTAATAATGATAGTAGTGCAGATGACTTTTTATAAAAGCCGTCTGTAGCTTTTAATTAAAAGTCGCCTGTATAGATAGTACGGACAGGTCATAACTACGAGCCGTCTGTAATATTGATTTTCCAACAAAACATTGAAGCTTGCAAAAATCATAAAATAATCCATAAAAATCCAAATGAGAAGAAATTTATATGTAAATTTATGATTAAATCTGTACTATCTGTACTATCCAAATTAATGAGATGAAATTTTTAAGTAAAATCATAACTAATTCATTGTTACATATTACACTGCAATATATAGGTACATAATAATTGAGTAACATCATACATCATTAACAATAAGCCCTTATTGATGATCGACACGCAGATAGCAAGCAGCCCCAGTCGGAAGTTGTTCTTCGTTAATGGCGATGCCATCTCCAAGAGGGTACTCATCAAATTGATTGTACTCTTCTTTGTCCACGACATTCTCAACTCCGCCAATCCTTCTTTTTCCTTGAAGGACTACGTTAAGCTTTGAATTTGCCGGGTCTTGCACATAAAAGACCTGGACAACTTGCTTGGCGAGTACAAAAGGTTCGTCTTTGTATGCGGCACGTTCGAGGTGAACAGTAGTCATTCCGTACTTGTCTACCTTAACACTTGAGAGTGCGACCCAATGGCACCGAAAGAGGGGGATCTTGAAACGTACATAGTCGAGTTCCCAAATCTCTTTTATGTACCCATAGTACGCACAGACCCCACGATGTTTGTCCTAGAAGGCATCTATGCGCACATCGATGTTCTGTACCATGCTCTTACTATCACGTGCTCTAGTATAAAAAGTGTACCCATTTATGTCGTATGCTTCAAATATCACGATTGTGTGACTTGGCCATCTTGCCAACCAGCCAATATTGTCCTCTGTTGAACTATTATTACTGAATCACACTGCCAACCAGTTATTGAAGTTGCGGTTGTGTGGTTTTGTGATCCAAACCTCCGTACGGCCTGGATTCTCTCTGTGTAGCACGTCCTTATGCACTTTGATATGTGGGGCTACTTTATTCATGTGTTGCAAGACCGTGAAATGGGCTTTAGATAATGCAACAAAGTCAGCAATGATTGATTTCCTACCTATGGTCCCCTTGCTATCCAGTCTCCCCTCATGGCGAGACATGGGCATACCAATTGGTTTGACCTGCTCCATGTAATCGATACAGAACTCGACTACCTCTTCGGTTGTGTAACCTTGGACGATGCTGCCCTTCAGACGAGATCGATTCCGTACATACTTCTTGAGAATTCCCATGTACCTCTCAAACGAGTACATCTGACATAGGAATACTGGGCCACATATCTTTATCTCTCTCACAAGGTGAACGATAACATGTACCATGATATCAAAAAATGACGGAGGAAAGTATATCTCAAGATGACACAGTGTCTTCACCACATCGACTTGTAAAACATCAAGTACTTCAGGATCAATGACCTTCTGAGAAATTGTGTTGAAGAAGTAACACAACTTGGTGATTGTGTCTCGGAGATAGGTCGGCTGGATATTTCGGATTACAACAGGAAGCATCTGTGTCATCAACAGTGGCAATCATGGGACTTCATGCCAACCAATTTCAAATCTTGCATCGAAACAAGTTTCAAGATGTTGGCAGAGTAACCGGACAGAACTTTCACACCATGCAAGCACCGGCACAGTTTAGTTCTCTTGGCCTTTTTCAGATTATAGCAGGCTGGAGGAAGACTCGTTCTACCTTTTTCGGAGGGCTCAGGTGCCAACTCGGGCCTGATATTCAAATCAAACAAGTCAAGCCTTGCGTTGAGGCCGTCCTTCGTCTTGCCTGGAATATTAAGTAAAAGACCAACCAAGCTTTCGCACACGTTCTTCTCTACATGCATCATGTCGATGCAGTGGCGAACTTCAAGGTGCTTCCAATACGGTAGCTCCCACAATATCGATCTCTTCTTCCACATGCAACCGGTACCCTTAGATTCTTTACTCCCCTTTCCAAACACAACATCGATATCTTTAACCATATTGTGAACCTCTTGACCACTGTAGTGCCTTGGACATAAATCTCTCTCCCTCGTTCCGTCGAATTGTTCCTTCATGTTGTGGTACGGATGATACCTGTTAAGAACCTACAGTGGCGCATGAACACCGTTTTGTGCGAGTTGGGCAGCCACATACTCGCGGTACCATCTAAGCAATGAGGGCACACCGTGTCTGCTTGTTTACTCTGGCCCGAAAGGTTACGTAGTGTAGGCAAGTCATTGATCGTGCAGAACAACATGGCGTGTAGCGTGAAATTCTCCCTTTTGTACGCATCCCATACTTGCGCTCCTTCGTTCCACAATGTTTTGAGATCTTCCACCAATGGTCTTAGGTATACATAAATATCATTTCCAAGTTGTTTCGGGCCTTGGATAAGCAGCGTCATCATCAAGTACTTCCGCTTCATACACAATCAAGGAGGTAGGTTGTAAATACTAAGAACAATTGGCCACGTGATGTGCCTGCTGCTCATGTTCCCAAAAGGATTCATCCCGTCCGTGCTCAAAGTAAACATTCCTCGGTTCTGCACCAAAGTCATTGAAGATCGTGTCGATGTTTCTCCACTGGGGAGAATCGGTAGGGTGCCTTAGCTTTCCATCTTGCTTGCGGCCCTCCGAGTGCTAGCACAACAATTCGGCCTCTCTTTGATTCGCAAACAGATGCTTAAGACGCGGAATTATAGGCAGATACCACACCACCTTAGCAGGAATCCCTTTCTGCACTTCGTCATCGTCTGATTGACTCTTACGCTTGTATCGGGATGCTTTGCACACTAGACATGATTGCAAGTCTGATAGATCTTTACGGTACAGGATACAATCGTTCGAACATGCATGTATCCTTTCTACATCTATCCCCGATGGATGAAGAACCTGCTTTGCTTTGTATGTGCTTTTGGGCAGCTCGTTTCCATCTGGAAGCATGTCCGATAAGAGTTCTAATAGCGTTGAACTCTTGTCCGACCGACCATCGCTTGCTTTCAATTTAAGCAGTTCAAGCACGGATGACAACTTTGTGTATTCCGGTTTGCATCCAGGGAACAACGGCTTCTCTGAGTCCTCGATCAAGCACATGAATCTGTTAAAGTCTCTCTGAGTCCTCAAGTTCACGTCTGCATCGGCCAGCATCTGATCCAACCTATCATCGTCGCCTGCAGCACCACAGTCATCATCATCTGCACCAAATTCCTCGTCATCTTCTCTTCTTACGTTGACTTTAGGTTCTTCGACGATACCAACGTCTTCATGTAACACATTCTGCTCTTCACCATGTTTGGTCCAACTTGTGTAGTCCGGTTTGAAGCCCCTGATAATTAAGTATGCTTGGATCTGTAGGGCTGTGTTCTATCTAAGAAAAGATCTTTCGTTTCTACAATCACAGCAAGGACAATATAAAAATTCAATACCCTTCTCCAATCGATCCTCCTCAGCAGCTTCTAGAAAAGCCATCACACCATCAAGGTATCTGTCGGAGGGTTAACTCCTGTCGCAGAGATCCCGAGAGACCCCTTTTTAGAGATTCGGCCGGAGGGATGATCCTGAATAAGTTTGTCGGAGAAATAAATGGGAATGAATGCAACGGCCGGTGGTGGGGGTGTCGACCTAGTGCAAGAAGAAGTAAATGCACCGAAATTTAGACAGGTTCGGGCCGCACGGGGGCGTAATACCCTACTCCTGTATGGATGCAATAACTGTCCCGAGGAAGTCCCTTAAGGATGTTGCTGGTTACAAGAATATTAGCCTAACTAAGAGCTTGAGGCTCCTTGTTCTTCAGTTGGAACTGTACTCAACCTAGCTCGCAGTGTCTCTTGTTCTTCTTTGTTGATGTTGTGCCTTGTGCGTTGTGTTGTTCTGCGTATCCTCTGGCTATGGATCTCTTTCTTCGATTGCCCTTTCCTCTGTGTTGCCGGCTGTTTTAAGTACTCACCGGCCGTGACATGTCCCGAACGGGAAGGAGGGGGCACAAGTTTCAAGACGCCATGACTGGGAAAGGCGTCATCATTTCTTCTGGGTGAAGTGACCGGGGGTGGAAAATGCGTTGCACGCCCGGTCACCTATCACCATAAACGCCCTGGCAACAAGCACCGTATAGGGGGCCTACCGGGCAGCCACAGAGCAACCCGGCGTGCCCGTCCTGTCTTGTTCCTCTGCCACAGCAGGGCGGCAGACGAAACACCTTGATCCCCGCGATGTTATCCCAAGGCAAGCCGGATGACGCAGGATGGGATCCGTGCAATTAATGACCCCACGCCTCTCTGCCAAAACATGGCAGGAACTGACGCTGCGGCGGGAGCAGTTGGAAGTGTCAGGCCACGCACGCTCATTAAATGCTGCCTCAGACCTCTGACTGGTGGACACCTCATCGGTGGGCCCTTCGGGAGCCTTTCTGGGTCGTCGGGGTACTGAGTGCTCTGGGGTACTGTTCACATCCCCGAGCACTCTCTTCCGAGAATGTCTATCCTTGTCCTCGGGGTACTGGGTGCTCGGGGGTACTGTTCACCTCCTCGAGCGCTTTCCTCCCGAGCACTCTTGTACGGATCCTCAGGAAACCGAGTGCCCGGGGGCCGCCGCTCGCAGCCCTGAGCACTCTCGCCCGGAACTCAACTCTTCTAATCGTCGGGGAACTAGGGTGCCCGGGGACCACTGACTGTGGCCCCGAGCACCTTCTCCCGGGACTTGAGATTTTCTCATCCTTCAGGAGAGACCTCGCGGGATGGTGCCATGTGGCAGATGGCTGGCTCGACCTCGGGATTCAGTGACCCCCGGTTCCTGATACACCGACAGTAGCCCCCGGGCCCATTGGCAGGCGATGGCACAGAGACTGCGGATGGGCCCTTCATCGCGAACGAGGGCGAAGCCGGCGCGGACGCCATGTGGCAAGCTTTCAGAAGGTGGTCCCTTCGATCCGGGCCTTTGGTACGGCCCAATGGGGAGACGAATGGACACGCGTCCACACAACTCCCGACGGGCATGACAACGGGACGGGCGGCACGTGCGGCTGCCACGCAGATCGAGGAAAATACTCCTGGCAACCGCTGACACCGCACAACCTGTGGGAGATTCGCCTGGTAGTTGCGTTGATCGAGGAAACCGTCCCGCCGAGTGCGCCATGGCAGGAGACGTTTGAATTCTCTAAAGTATAAAAGGGGGGGAGCGATCCGCCCCCCCCCCCTCTTTACGCCATCTCGCGATCCCGCTCTTGCTTCCTTCGCGCTCCTGAGCCCTTAGAATCTCCTAGGCGATCAGAGCACTTCTCTCTCTCCACCACCCAGACAACCTCCCCCTCCGACGAGATGCCGAGAGCTGGGGGAAGGCGCCGCGATAGGACTCCGGACAACGTACTGCCGGAGTCTCGCTTGAGGAACGAGAAGGCGGCAGAGAGGATCAGGAAGCTGCTGGTCCCCGAGGGCCAGCAGGGGGCCCTGAAGGTGACACCGGCGAGCTTCCCGCCTGCGACGACCCATCCCGGGCGCATCGTCCTATTCACGTCCTTCGTGGCGGCAGGGCTAGTGCCGCCGTTCTTGACATTTTTTCTTCAAGTCCTCGACACCTACGGCGTTCAGTTGGTGCATTTGAGCCCCAACTCATTCATCATCCTAGCGGTGTTCGCCCACTTCTGTGAGATGTTCGTGGGAGTGGCGCCGTCGGTGATGCTTCTTCGGCATTTCTTTGCACTGCGATCGGCCGGGAAGAAGAGAGGCTACTCCACAACGGACGTCGCGGGCTGCTGCAATCTTCGGCTGTGGGACGGCATGGGAGAGCGGTACATCCCCCAGGTGCTGCGAAGCAAATGGGAGGAGTGGCGGTGGGACTGGTTTTACATCGACGTTGACCCCCACGACTGCCTCACCCTGCCGGAGGTGGCGGCGGAGCTGCAGAAGGCGACATGGGAGGTACCGCCGCCGTCGGATGCGAGGTTAGAGCCGGTCTTCGAGCACATCAGGTTCCTGCGCGACGCTGGGCTCACCTCGGTGATGGTGGTGGCGGACTTCCTGCGCCGCCGCCTGGCGCCCTTGCGGGAGCAGGCCCGGCCCTGCTGGCTCTATACCGGGCCTGAAGACATCACCCGAACCCAGATCGGCGCAAGCTGGGACCTGGGCCCAACGAAGCTAATGGGCATGCTCCGGGTGGTGACCGGCGTGGAGGAGATGAGCCAGGCAGAGCTCCCGTGGAGAGAAATGGCGCTCTGCGCCAACCCCGAGCGCGTGGCGATCCAGGCGAAGCTGCCAGAATTCGACACCCAGGGGTTAGTCGACCGGCCGAGGAGCCGGAGCCCTGAGGCCCCCGAGCTCCGCGGGTTGGATGAGGCGGCCAGCGAGGGGGCCGCGAGCAGTCCGGTGCGGACCGGTGGCCCGGGCGCCGCGATGGGCGAGCCGCAGGCCAGCAGTGAGGCCGCTGCAGGCAGCAGCCACTGCACCGGAGGAGGAGACACCGCCGGCAGTGGAGCGGTGGCGGCACTGGAGGACCGGGGGAAGCGCCCCCGGCTCTTCATTCCCGTGCCGAAGTCCCCGCCGTCGCTATCGGCAGAGGCGGCGTTCCCGATTCTGGAGCCGCGCCTGTTCGGCTGGGGCGTGACCTGGCTCCCGGAGACCACGCGGCGGCCCCGCTGAATCCCTGGCGGAAGAGGAGGAGGGAGGACTCCGGACCGGCGCCATCGAGCCCGGAGTTTAGGATTCTGGCGGCCAAATGGCAGTACCGAGGGACTACGACCGTGTAAGTCTTGTCCTTCATTCCTTCTTGGGCGTGCTTCGCCTGAACTAAGCTTTGATTTTTTTCTTTGTGCTCTCCTGCAGGCCGCCTACAGGCGCCACTGAGGGCCAGGGGCTGTCGGAGATGGGGCAGGTGGACGTGGCGGTGGTGCCGGGGCCGGTGGACGCGATGTCCTTACTGGGGCCGGCGGATGCGGCAACCGAGAGGGTGCCGGCGGACACGGCGGCCGAGACGGAGATGCAACCACCGCCGGAGCGTTCGGCGTCGTCCGAGCCTACCCCGAGCGTGCCGAGCCCGGGGTGGATGATCGTGCAGCAGTTTTCGGCGACCCCGAGCCCCCCAAGGGAGGCTCGCAGGGGACCCAGCGCCCAGCCGCCGCCCAGCCAGCCCGCCGAACCCCTCCCGGTCGCGCTGGAGAACGTCTGGGAGGCGATAGGGTGGCTGGAGGCGGCCGCGGTGGAGGAGGTGGCGCAACTGGAGGTGGAGCGCGCCGCGCTAGCCACGGAGAGAGCACACCTTACGACTGCTTGGCGCTCCTTCGAATCCCGCCTCATCGCGGTGCGCGCCGCCAACGAGGAGGAACAAAATGCCATGGAGGAGGCCCGCGCGGAGGGCGCGCGGGAGCGGAAGTTTTTGGAGGACACCCGCGCGGAAGTTGCGCGGGAGCGGGAGGTTTTGGAGAACACCCGCGCAGAAGTTGCGCGGGAGCGGGATGACGCCACCCACCTGTCTGAGGCGTCGCGGCAGCAGGCTGCCGAGGCCGTTGCCAGGGAGAGGCAGGCGCAGGAGTGGGAGGAGGCGGTCGCGAGCCGCGAGAGGGCGGCAGAGGCCCTCTAGGCTGACCTAACCCGTCGAGAGGGCGACGCCGACCAGACTTGCGCCAACCTCCAACGTTGGGCAAAGGAGCTCCAGAACATCAAAGGGGATCTCCGACGTTGGGAGGAGGACATCGCCATCCGGGAGGTCGACACCGAGATCACGGCGGCTGACTTGGGCGCCCGAGAGGATTTGCTGACCCGCCGGGAGTCAGAGGCTGCCGAGGCGACGGCGGCCGCTGCTGCTAGGGAGGAGCAGATCGCCAAGCACGAGGCGGAGCTGACCACCCGCGAGCGGCCCTGTCCGAGCTGGCGGGGTAGGTGAAGCTGGCCACCGGCCATGCACCCGACGCTGGCTCTTCTGGCGCGGTCGGGGGCCAGGGGCTCGAGGAGCAGCTGCGGGTCGCGAAGGAGAAGCTCGAGGCCACCTTTGTCGCGCAGGCCAGCCTGCAGCCGATGTTGGGGGACACACTCCAGCGGATGCGGCGGTCCATGGTGAGGGCCGGCCTTGGGCGACTCATCGTGGAGACGAAGGGCGATGGTCCCGGCTGATTCGTCCTGGGACTCCAGCAGGTCTGCGAGTGCCTCGAGGCGCTGCCTTGGGCCGTCCAGGAACTTGCCGCCCGGGAAGGGCGCGGCTTGGCCCAAGCGGTGGCTGAGCACGTCCTGGCCTGCTATCGGAGCAGAGACTCGAACTTCCCGCTGGAGCCAGCTCGGGAAGGAGTGGTCGAAGCCGAGGAAGAGGCCGCCCGGGAAGCGGTTCGGAGCACCGCTGCCAAGGTGGTGGCCGGCTTCAGGCGGGAAGTGCTGCCGCCGCCAGCCCCCGGGAGTGGCCGTGACGGTTCCGACTCCGACGTGGACTCCGACTAGGCTTTTTGTAGTTTCTTCTTCTTTCATTTTTTTTTGACTTGATGTAAATACGGGAGTGATCCCTCAGAAATGCTTGTATTCCCTTTGTAAATATAATGAAAGCTTTTCTTTGGGCTCGTAACTCCGGTATTCTCGCGAGTGCTTGATGCTTCTTCTGATGTTTTGCCCTGATGCCCCGAGGAGTACTTAGTCGGTTTGATCCGACCTTTCCTTCCCTGAGAACGAAGTTGTCCCGGTCGTCCTTCTCGGTGCATTCAACCCCCGAGCCCTCGCGAGTCTGCATCAGCTAAGTAAAAAGACAAAGGTACGAACTTCCTTGCTCGGGAGATAGATCGATCCAGCACGGAGCACGCCATGACCGGTGAACACTTTTCCACCTTGCGACCACTCAGTCAGCAGACTGGAGACACGTGCGGGCAGGAATGCGACCAAGAGTCCCCATGGTTTGGTGGTGCCCGGGCTTAGGACGGATCGGACCGAGCACCGACAGCCCGCCCCTGAGGCCTAGGCTCCGGACTACTCGAGCGGCTCGAGCGATAGGATTACCCAAGGCGCCCAGGGACTCGGCAGTGCTCGGGGCCCTAAAAGCGGACCGAACACCACGACCACCATGAAAGACTTCGATCGGACATTACCGCACATACGATACACCTTTCTACGAACCGTTCTATCGTTCTAGGAAAAAGTGGACACACGGTAGGGTTTTGTGCGCGAGGAGACCATCTCACCGGGCAGATTAGAATACGAGGGCCCCCGAGGATGACTCGGGAACAAAATATTCTTGAATGTAAATTCGTCTAAATTTAACCACTCACCGGACAGCTTTCGGCCTTTCGGCCAACCGATCCAGGAGGGGCGTGCGCTCCGAGCTCAGGGTGCCCAGGGACTTGGTTCCCACGGCCGGGGCGCCAGAGCACCAAGGGGCGCGTGAGGAGCCCGGGGTCAAGTGATCTCAACCACTCATGCTTGAGCAGTAGGACCACCCGAGGACCCTTGGGGCCGAGCAGCGACCTAGGCATCGAGGCCCTCGCGGTCGAGCTGCCTTTGCTTTGATTGTCGATCTGTGACTTAAAAGAGAATGGAGAAATTCCTTGTTTGGTGTGCTCTGTTAGTGCGGTACTTGTTATAGACTGCTCTCATTTTCGACCCGAGACCTCTCGAATACCCAGACCAGCGGACAAGAGCAGGCAGAGGCATAACCCAGAGGTCCTATGGTTCGGTGGTGCCTGGGTATGACAGACCAGACCGAGCATCGACAGCCCGCCCCTGGGGCCTAGGCTCCGGACTACTCGAGCAGCTCGAGCGATAGGATTACCCAGGGCGCCCAGGGACTCGATAGTGCCCGGGAGCCTACCACGACACCGAACACCACAACCTACCACATCAGACGTAAGTTAGCGGCAACTGCCCACGCGCACACCGATCGGGATTCTTTTATCAGTGGGGAAAATGAGAGAGTGAACTTTTCTCGCACAATCGAGCATCTCACCAGACAGATTAAACATATGGAATCCAGAAAAATGAAATCGACACATGATTGCATATTAACATTCATACTGAATTGATAATTTTTTACAAGGTTGGGTGACTTACCCAGCTAGTGGTAGCCCCCGGTCAACTTGGGTGGGGGGGGAGCCCCCGTCCTGGTTGACCTGAGCCGCGAGCATGGCCATCTACGGGTAGAACTTGCGCAGATGCTCGATGTTCCACGGGTTGGGAAGCGGCTGCCCATCTTCTGCTGCCAACCTGAAAGAACCTTCTCGCGGGACCCCGATCACAGTGAAGGGACCTTCCCACATAGGGGACAGCTTATTCTTTCCTTCGCGCGAATGGACGCGTCGGAGAACAAGATCCCCCACCTCAAAAGATCGTGCCCGAACGTGGCGCTGGTGATAGCGCCGCAGGCTTTGCTGGTAGCGGGCTGCTCGGACAACGGCGCACCGCCGGCGCTCTTCCAGGTAGTCGACGTCGTCGCGCCGCTGCTGCTCTTGCTCACCCTCAGAGTATGCATGCACCCGAGGGGACCGTAGAGTGAGCTCGGAGGGAAGGACCGCCTCGGTGCTATACACGAGGAAGAAGGGGGTCTCCCCGGTGGCGCAACTTGGCGTGGTCCGGTTGGCCCATAACACGGCGGGTAACTCGTCCACCCATCACTTACCGTGCTTTACGAGCACGTTATAGGTATGTGTTTTGAGCCCCTTCAGTATCTCTGCGTTGGCGCGCTCAACCTGCCCGTTGCTCCGAGGGTGAGCGACAGAGGCGAAGTAGAGCTTGATGCCGAGGTCCTCGCAGTAGTCTCCGAACAAGGCACTTGTAAACTGGGTGCCGTTGTCGGTGATGATCCGGTTCGGGATGCCAAAACGACTGGTGATGCCGCGGATGAACTGGAGCACCGTGTTCTTGGTCACCTTGATGACTGGGACTGCCTCCGGCCACTTGGTGAATTTGTCGATGGCGACGTAGAGGTACTCATAGCCTCCGATTGCTCGGGGGAATGGACCCAAAATGTCCAGCCCTCAAACCGCGAAAGGCCATGACAGGGGGATGGTGTGAAGAGCCTGAGCTAGCTGGTGAATCTGCTTTGCATGGAACTGGCACGCTCTGCAGCGCCGAACCAGCTCGGAAGCATCCTGGAGGGCTGTAGGCCAGTAGAAACCTTACCGGAAGGCCTTCCCGACCAGCGTGCAGAACGATGCATGGCCACCGCACTCGCCCTCGTGGATCTTAGCGAGAAGCTCACCGCCTTCTGCCCGGGAGATGCATTTCAGGAGAATACCGCCTGCGCTACACCGGTAGAGATCCCCATCTACTATGGCATAGCGTTTGGACTGCCGAGCAACTCTTTCGGCAGACGCCTCATCCCGGGGAGGTACTTTTCCTTCAAGTACCCTCGAATGTCATCCATCCATGAGGCATCTTGAGAACATTCAGCAAATGCAGCGCACTCGCCAGACGGCGGCACCCTGACGGGGCTTCCCACTGAGGGCGCCGCCGGGGTCCCCTGAATTGAGTTCGAGGTTTCCCCTTCGTCCTGTTCGGCAGGCAGGACGGAAGACCGTGTGAGTCTTTCTTCAAAGACTCCGGTAGAGACGTGCGCACGGGAGGAGGCCAGGCGGGAGAGGTCGTCGGCCAGAGCGTTGTCGCGGCGAGGGATGTACGCAGCTCCAGGCCATCGAAGCGCTTCTCCAGCTTCCTGACTGGTGCCACGTACGTCGCCATTTGAGGATCCGTGCACTGGTACTCTTTGGATACCTGGTTGACTACCAGCTGAGAGTCTGCCTTGACCAGGAGGCGACGGATCCCGAGGCCCACCGTGGCTCGGAGGCCAGCGATGAGACTTTCATATTCCGCCATGTTGTTGGATGTGCGGAACTACAGCTGCACGACGTACTGGAGTTCTTCACCCGTTGGGGAGGTGAGAACCACTCGGCCCCTGCGCCTTTCAGCGAGAGGGAACCGTCGAAGTGCATGATCCAGTATCCGGGCGCATGATACCCGGGATATGCAGAAATCTCTTCTGGGACGGCCTCAGGGACGGGTGTCCATTCTGCCATGAAGTCAGAGAGTACCTGGCTTTTGATCGCCTGGCGATTGACAAAGTGCAGGTCGAATTCCACCAGCTCCACCGCCCACTTGACGACACACCCGGTGCCTTCTCGGTTCTGGAGGATGGGTCACAGTGGATACGTGGTAACCACCGAGACCTTGTGCACTTGGAAGTAGTGGCGCAGCTTCCGGGAAGCGATGAACATGGTGTAGAGCAGCTTCTGAGCCAGGGGTACCTTGTTTTGGCCTCCCAGAGGACTTCACTGACGAAGTACACCGGTCTTTGTACTCGGCGGGCCCGGACCGCGGCCTCACCCGAGGGGCTGTCGCAGCCCCCAGGCTCGGCAGCGTGGTCGGGGCTGACCGGGTGCTCGGGCTCTACTCCCTGGCTGGGAGGAACCGAGTGCTCGGGCTCGACCCCCTGCTCAGGGGGAGCCAAGTACTCGGGCTCGACCCCCTGCTCGGGGGGAGCCGCGAGGACGGGGGAGTGCCCGAGGGTGGCCGGGAGCTGGGACCCAGCACCTGGCCCTGCGCATTCGTCGTGCTCCACCACCAGCACCATGCTTACGACCTGAGGAGTGGCCGATACGTAGAGTAGTAGTGGCTCGCCTTCGGATGGAGCCACCAGTATGGGTGGTTAGTTGAGGTACTTTCTCAGATCGCGAAAGGCCTGCTCGAACTCCGACATCCAGTCGAAACGACCGGTCTTCTTCAGGAGCTTGAAGAGGGGGAGCCCCCGCTCTCCAAGTTTGGAGATGAAGCACCCGAGGGCCGCCATGCAGCCGGTGAGACGCTGGACCTCCGTGAGTCGAGCCGGGGGTCGCATTTGCTCGATGGCCTGGATCTTCTCTGGATTAGCCTCAATTCCTCGGTTGGAAACCAAGAAACCGAGGAGCTTGCCCGCGGGCACCCCGAAGACACATTTCTCGGGGTTGAGCTTTAGGCGGGTAGTGCGGAGACTGTTGAAAGTCTCGGCAAGGTCTTCGAGCAGGGTGGCGCGGTCTCGGGACTTGACCACGAGATCGTCGATGTAGGCCTCGATGTTGCGGCCAACCTGTGAATCAAGGGTGATGCGAATAGCGCGCTGGAAAGAAGACCCAGCGTTGCGCAAGCCAAAAGGCATCGATATATAACAATAAGTCCCCACCGGGGTGGTAAAAGCAGTTTTTTTCTTCATCCTCTATGGCCATGCGAATCTGGTGATACCCAGAGTTTGCATCTAAAAAACACAAAAGATCACATCCCACGGTTGCATCTACAATTTGATCTATGCGGGGCAAGGGAAAAGGATCTTTGGGGCAAGCCTTGTTTAGGTCGGTGTAGTCCACGCACATGCGGAGCTTGCCGTTGGCCTTCGAGACGATAACTGGATTTGCCAGCCATTCGGGGTGGAGGACTTCTCGGATAAATCCGGCGTCGAGGAGCTTGCTGACCTACTCCCGGAGCCAGCCATTCGGGGTGGAGGTTTGGATGAAGAGGAACCTGGGTCCCCCTAGCAGCCCTCAACCTCAGCCTGAGCCGAGGCCAAGGCCAGGTACGACTGCTTGGCGCAGGAGACGGCGCCGCCGGAGTCGGCAGTCACGGAGATGGGGCCTGCTGGGCCCGGTATCTTGACCGTGAGATATGCATAGTATGCAGCCATCATGAATTTGGCGAGCGCCGGACGCCCGAGGATGGCATTATAGGGGAGGGGGAGCTCCGCGACGTCGAAGAGGACGTTTTCCTTGCGGAAGTTATCCCGGCTCCCGAAGGTCACAGGTAGCTCGACCTGCCCGAGGGGCAGGGAGTGCCTGGGTGTCACTCCGCAGAATGGAAGCGACGGCTTTAGGCGCCTGGAGGGCACCTGCAGCTTCTCGAAGGCCTCCTTGGATAGGAGGTTGAGGCCTGCACCCCCATCGATCAGCACTCTGCCGACCTTGACATTGCAGATGGTGGAGGACACCACCATGGGTAGTCGCCCCACGCCTGCAGTACTGGAGGGGTGGTCGGCTATACTGAACGTGATCGGAGCGTCCGACCACCTCAGGGGCCTGGCGGCCTCTTCGCTTGTGGTTGCCGAGCAAACTTCGCGCCGCATGGTCTTGAGGCCGCGCCGCGAGGAAGGCGTGCAAGCGCCTCCGTCGATGAAGGCGACGGTATGCTTGTGTTCCTGGAAGCCGAGCTCATCGTTGCCGGGGGCGGCGCCGGGATCGCCCCCTCCGTGGGACTCATCGCGCTCCCTCTGGCGCTGCTAGACGAGGCCTTTGACCGTACGACACTCCGTGAGATCGTGCCATCTGGTCTGGTGGATGGGGCACCATTTGCCTGGCTCGGGCCCCGCGGGAGCGGGGGCCCTCGCTGGAGTAGGAGCCCGGGCGGGTGCCAGGGATCTTGCGGGAGCTGGTGCCCTTGCAGGTGTCGGGGCCCTTGAGGGAACTCAAGCCACGGCCCGCGCGGGCGTAGGCCGCCTGTCGGCGACCGCCCGGCGTTCTTGCCGGCGGTCAGATTCTTGGGTCGGCCGATGGGCGGGGCCCTGGGCCAGCTCGACAGGGGCAGCTTCGCGCCTCCTTCTCTTTTTCTTTTCCCGCCTGTCGGAGCTGGAAGAACTTGGCTAGTCGGCGGCGGGGCGCTCAGGGGGCGGGGCATGCCAAGCCCGCGCCTCCACCGCCTTGGCGCACTTGTTGGCCAGCGTGAAGAGTTCCGCGGTGGTCTCGATTTCGTACGTACCTAGCTTCTCGAGCATCCGCTCGTCGCGAACGCCCTGCCGGAAGGCGACGATGACAGCGTGGGGGGCTATCCGCGGGATAGTGTTGCGGACCTGGCTGAAACGCTGAATGAAGCACCGCAGCGTCTCCCCCTCCTGCTGCTTGACGGCGTGGAGGTCGCACTCCAAGCCGGGGCACGTGAATGTGCCCTGAAAATTAGCCACGAACTGGTGGCAAAGGTCATCCCAGGAGCTAATAGATCCTGGGGGTAAGTTCATGAGCCAAGAATGGGCAGAGCCCCTCAAGGCAATATGGAAATAATTTGCCATCACCTTTTCATTGCCACCGGCCACCTGGACGGCCGTAGTGTATATTTGGAGGCACTCAACGGGGTCGATGGACCCATCGTACTTCTCCGGCACCTCAGGGCGGAACTTGGAGGGCCATTTGACCCATCAGAGCTCACTAGTGAAGGCACGGCAGCCGGTGCCGTACCCTGTGGTGCCAGTGGCGTTCCTTGGCGGCAAACGCTAGTGAGCCGGGGAGTCCTGGCGATCGTGGGCCAGCAGAGAGGAAGCCTGGTCCTCAGCTTCGGCCTCCTGTCGGGTCTCCCGCTGGCGCTCGAGAATGACACGCGCATCTTCGTGGCCCCTCCACTCGTTGAGACGCAAGCGGAGGTCCTGGGCTTCGGACGTGGCCAGGGGGGTGGCGCTCCGCCTGGAGGCCCCCGGCCTGTGCAAATTGTTGCACGTCGATGGGCCGGTTCTGGCGGCGCCACACTAGGTGGTGGCGCGAGAATTCTCGGCCAGCACCTGGCGGCGAGCAGTGCCGACCAGGGCAGCGACTTCTTGGATCCAGTGGCCCTCCGGGGTTTTCGGCGTTGCCTGAACAGGCGGATGCCTGAGGAGAGCGTGCGCCGCAAGAAGCGCGCTCCCGGGGCTGGCCTCGCCGAAGGCGAGCCTACGCCGGAGGGGCGCCCGGCGCTGTCGAGATGCGGATCTGGTGGCTGGAGTCTCGACCACTTGCTGGGGGTCGGATGGTGCACCGGCGGCGGCGGCAGCGGCCCTGCTGGGCCCAGCGCCTTGGTCCCCTTTGGAGGGGAACGCCGCGCGTGCAGAACGCGGCTGCTGTTGGGACGCAGCAGCAGCTGGGGCCTCCTATGTGAGGGGCTGCATTTCTCCGCTGGAACTGGAGCCGGAACGCTGGAGGCGGTGACCACCGGCCATTTTTTCTGTGGAAGAAAACAAACAAACAGATTCAAGGATGCTTCCCCCCTACCTGGCGCGCCAGCTGTTGGAGGGTTAACTCCTGTCGCAGGGATCCCGAGAGACCCCTTTTTAGAGATTCGGCCGGGGGGATGATCCTGAATAAGTTCGTCGGAGAAATAAATGGGAATGAATGCAACGGCCGGTGGTGGGGGTGTCGACCTAATGCAAGAAGAAGTAAATGCACCGAAATTTAGACAGGTTCGGGCCGCACGGAGGCGTAATACCCTACTCCTGTATGGATGCAATAACTGTCCTGAGGAAGTCCCTCAAGGATGTTGCTGGTTACAAGAATATCGGCATAACTAAGAGCTTGAGGCTCCTTGTTCTTCGGTTGGAACTGTACTCAACCTAGCTTGCAGTGTCTCTCGTTCTTCTTTGTTGATGTTGTGCCTTGTGCGTTGTGTTGTTCTGCGTATCCTCTGGCTCTGGATCTCTTTCTTCGATTACCCTTTCCTCTGTGTTGCTGGCTGTTTTAAGTACTCACCGGCCGTGACATGTCCCGAATGGGAAGGAGGGGGCACAAGTTCCAAGATGCCATGACTGGGAAAGGCGTCATCATTTCTTCTGGGTGAAGTGACCGAGGGTGGAAAATGCGTCGCACGCCCGGTCACCTATCACCATAAACGCCCTGGCAACGGGCGCCGTTGAGGGGGTCCATCAGGCAGCAGCAGAGCAACCCGGCGTGCCCGCCCTGTCTTGTTCCTCTGCCACAGCAGGGCGGCAGACGGAACGCCTTGATCCCCGCGATGTTATCCCAAGGCAAGCCGGATGACGCGGGATGGGATCCGTGCAATTAATGACCCCACGCCTCTCTGCCAAAACATGGCAGGAACTGACGCTGCGGCGGGAGCAGTTGGAAGTGTCAGGCCACGCACGCTCATTAAATGCGGCCTCGGACCTCTGACTGGTGGACACATCATCGGTGGGCCCTTCGGGAGCCTTTCTGGGTCGTCGGGGTACCGAGTTCTCGAGGGTACTGTTCACATCCCCGAGCACTCTCTCCCGAGAATGTCTATCCTTGTCCTCAGGGTACTGGGTGCTCGGGGGTACTGTTCACCTCCCCGAGCGCTTTCCTCCCGAGCACTCTTGTACGAACCCTCGGGGAACCGAGTGCTCGGGGGCCGCCACGTGCAGCCCCGAGCACTCTCTCCCGAGCACTCTTTGTACGGATCCTCGGGGAACCGAGTGCTCAGGGGCCGCCGCTCGCAGCCCCGAGCACTCTTTCCCGGAACTCAACTCTTCTGATCGTCGGGGAACTGGGGTGCCCGGGGACCACTGACTGTGGCCCCGAGCACCTTCTCCCGAGACTTGAGCTTTTCTCATCCTTCAGGAGAGACCTCGCGGGATGATGCCATGTGGCAGATGCCTGGCTCGGCCTCGGGATTCGGGGACCCCCGGTTCCTGATACACCGACAGTATCCTTGGTTCGTACGAGAACCGTACATCCAGCCATGATCCATCTACAATGTATGAAGTAAATTAATGTCAAATCAACCTAATAAATAGAGCAACCAATATTTTCGTCAAAAAAATGGAGCTACCATGCATGCATGCATGAATGAACCATACAAATGACAATTAATTCGAAAATAATTAATGATTACCATTTTATTAATTATATACATGAATATCTAAAATAAGGGCAAACATTAATTCAAACTTGCCGTTAAATACTATAGTTATTGATAATTTTATGTTTACATACCAAAAATCCAAAATTTATCTAAATTAACACTAGATTAAAACTAGCCATTTATACTATCACATAATTAAACCTTCATCTATACTTTGAGCTTCATATATACCTAGAACAACTAATATATTCTAGATCATCCTGAAAAAAAAATCGAAGTCTAGATATACATATAGTTAATCTCTCAAGACTAAATTAGAACACAAATCTACATCATCTAATAGATAGAACAAAACTATGATAATATGGAAAAAAATCTAGATTAAGATCTATATCTATATCTAGCTAGCTCTCCAAACCAAAATCTAAACCATCTAAACCAAAATAGAGCATAACGCTTACCTTGGAGTAACAAATAACAATGAATCTTCAAGTTTTCACCGAAATCTAACAATTTTTTGGTTAAAATCGCCCTCTCCAAAAGCTGCGCACAAACACTTCACTATCCGGCACCACTGTTCTGCTTCGATCCAGAGATAGGGGATGATGTACTGCTAATAATACAGACGGCTTCATCTACGGAGCCTTCTGTACTAAAGTGTCCCACCTCCCCCCTAGATATTTTCTCAGACAGCTCTTGGTTGGAGCCGTCTGTATTATTAATACGGACAGCTCGTGTTTGGAGCCATATCTGATATTATTTTTAGTACAGATGGCTCCAAGTACAGTAACCATCTGTACAGTGGCGTCCTACCAAATCATTTATTTAGTAGTGATTAGATCTTAAAACTAAATTGTGAACCTTTGCATATGTTGTCTCACAACCCAAGCTGCTGTTTGCCCCAGATTCTCCTCAAGTAGTATCTGCTTTTGCTCATTGACATATGGGCACACTTTGCTCATTTGTTGCAGCACGAGAAAATGAGCTTGGTCGTATGCCTTAAGATCAGGAGTTATTGCCATCTTCCCCAGGACCCCTACACCAAAGAGCCTCCCCTCGTAGCGAGACTTTGGCATGCCAATTGGGTTATTTGGGTCAATGTAATGAATGAACCACTCCAATGCCTCCTCCATTGCATAACCCTGCACGATGCATCCCTCAGGAAAGGCTTGATTCCTGACGTACGACTTGAGAACGCCCATATATCTCTCATATAAAAACATGTGATGCAGGAGCACGGGCCCAAGGTAGTGTATCTCCTTCACAACATGAGCAATGAGATATACCATGATATCGAAAAAGCATGGTGGAACATACACCACAAGAATACATAGAGTCTCAAAGTATCTTTTTTCTAGCTCCTCCAACGAGTCTGGATTGAGCACCTTTTGTTCAATTACATTGAAGAAAAAGCACAAGATCATAATAGCCTCATGAACCTTAATTGGTAGGATGTTCCTATAGCTACTGTAAGCAATGATGTCATCATCACATGGCAATCATGGGACTTCATCATGGCAAAATTCATTTTTAGCTCTTTCACCTAAACAAGTCTTGCGATGTTGGACAAGTAACAAGAGGAAATTGTCACAATGTGCAAGAACTCGCAGAATCCTTTTTTCTCCTTCTTGAAAAGAGTGATAGCTGCTGAGGGTAGGCATTTTCTTTTGTCTGTATCGTGTGCATGGAGCTTCGGCCTTAAGGCAATTTCTTCAAGTTCAGCCTGTGCGTTCTCATGAACCTTTCTTTTTCCTTTCATTTAGAGCAATGTACTAATCAGACTCTCGAATATATTATTCTTTACATGCATGTTGTCAATAAAGTGGCGAACATCTAATGTTTCCCAAAACTCTAGCTCGAACAGTATTGGTTTCTTGTTCCACATTCATTTTTGTTCATCATCCTTGGAGGATCTTTTTTGCTTGCTAAGGACTACATTGATATTTTTAACCTGATTGTGGACATTTTCCCCACTGAAATGCCATAGAGGTAACACTTTCTCTCTTGTGCCATTGAACTATTTGTCCATATTTGGTACGGGTGCTTCCGGAGAAGGAAATATCGATGCTGCATGTATACTATTTTCTTTGAGTTCTTCAACCTCAAACTGCATGTGTCATCTAAGCAATGGTGACAAGCTTCACCTTTTCTTTTGCTCTGACCTAACAAGTTACGAAGTGCTGGTAAATTATTGATAGTGATGAAAAACATGGCGTGCAAGGTAAAGTATTCTTGCTTATACTGATCCCAAATCTTGTCGCCTTCTGACCAAAGTTTCTTAAGATCATCGACTAAAAGCCTGAGGTACACATCGATATCGTTGCCAGGTTGTTTCGGTCTTGATATCAAGATTGACAACATAGTGTATTTCCGCTTGTTACAAAGTTAGGGTGGAAGGTTGTAGATTGACAATACAACATGTCAGATGCTATGTGATGTACTTATGCTACCAAATGGATTCATGACATCTGTTCACATAGCAAACCTAATATTTCTCAATTCTTCAGTGAACCAACCAAATGTGGAATCAACGATTCTCCACTGAGCGGAATCCACTAGGTGTCGTATCATTGCGTTGTACTTACGACCCTCCTTATGCTAATGCACCAATTGGGCCTCCTTTCTATTGGCCAACAAATACTTCAGACGGGGAATTACATGAAAATACCACACCACCTTCCTAGGAGGCTCTTTACTTTTCTTGCCTCTATCTCTAATACCATCATCATTTCTACGCTTATATTGATGGGTTTCACATACAGGGCATTGATCCAACTTTGCATACTCTCCATGAAATAAGATACAATCCTACTTATATGCATATATTTTTTTCTATTTCCAGTCCTAAAAGACAAATTATCTTCTTCATGTAGATGCCCTTGGGCACCAAGTTCCCCTCTGGTAGCATGTCCCTTAGTAGATCCAACCATGAGTTGCCTTCAGCTGAAGAAGCTTTAGGTTCCTAATTATCCGTATGTACTTCTCCTTACAATTGGGATAAAGGGACGTCTTGGAATCCCGTACAAATTCTTGGAATTTAGCAAACTCACCATTATTATACTCGTCGTGCCGCTCGACATCCCGCACCATCTGGTCCACATTCGCTGCAAAATCCTCAAGATCATGATCATTGAAACCTAATATGTACTCGTCCCTGAGATCATGATCCATATCACTACGTGTAAGTCCTTGATCCAAATTATCGGTATGGAGGTCTCGATCCATCTCTCACTCATTAAGGTCTTTCTCGCCATGTTTGTTCCAACATGTATAATTCTCTTTAAATCCACACATGATCAAATATGCATGAACACTATCTAGTTTCGGGAACTTCTTATCATTCTTGCAATCATGACATGAACAATATATTACCGTTTTACCATGACCTTTCATATCTGCTAAAGCAATACTAACGAAATACTTCACCCTGCTCAGGTTCTCTGGACAAGTCCGGGTCTTAAGGTACATTCAACTTCCTTTTTATTTACCGATAGCAGAAATTTATCAGGGGTCACCGATAAACGGGATTTTCGGATTTATCATAATTCTATCGGTGATAGACAAATAAATTCTCTAGAAAATAACACCAATTATCTCCAAACCATTTAATATAAAAACTAACGTAATAATATAGAAATAAAAGAGTATCACTGATTCAAAGATACAATAGTAGTATGTACTGGTGTGCTATTAAGTGAGAATTTAAAAAAAATAAAAATTTCAGACGATAAAAAAAATTTACTGGACCCATCGATAAAACAGAAATATCGGAATTCTATCGCCGATAATTTTTTCGGAAATATCGGAACTCTGGTGGTACGCAGGATCCAAGAGGAGCCACAACTTCAATCACGAGAGGAGGGGCGAGGGTGCAGACGACAAGTGTGATTGGAGCAAGGTGGGGGCCATGGTGTCGAGGCCCTCCCCGCGCCGAAGGACGCCGGAGAGGAAGCGGTTGGTGAGCCACGAGGGCCGCAGTGGCGGCGGGAGCAGGAGACAAAGTCGGAGCAGGAGGGTGAGTCGATCGCTGGGGCGGCGGGCAGACGTCGCACCTGCTGCGGGAACGGGGACCGGCGAGCGGGTCGCACGGCAGCAGCCACGGAACATGGTGTCGGTCCCGTCCAGAGAGAAGGGGCGTGTGCCATCGCCAGTGAAGGCTGCGTCTGGAAAGAGGTATCCATCACCACGGTCGAACTCGCCTGCGAAGGCCGTGGCCGCCGTGAATGAGAATGCTGGGGCGCATCCGAAGGAGGGGCCGTCGCTGAGCCGGAGCACGTTGCGGAGGTTGAGCCGGAGCTCGTTGCAGAGGCTGAGCCGGCTCCCTAGGCACGGCGGCATATCATGCTATACGTGTTGACCAACCTTGACGAAGTGGCACCGTACATGCAGTAAGTTCTCAACGAACTTGTTAAATATGCCGTCACTATTCTGCATCCAACCCCCTTGTTTCTCGTTGGTACAGGGAATTTCTTCATGAATTCTGGCGTCAATCAAGGGATCCTACCCCGCAGTAGGTAGATACCCTTCTTAGACAGGGTGCGGGAAATGGAATGCCCGATTTCATTTCTTGGTTCAAACGGAAGGTACCGTCCAATTTAGCTCGTACGTAGTTTGACATTCCAAGTTACTCGTACGTGCGAATAATATAACGATGTATCCTGCTTGAGCTTGCAGGGCCAGAGGGATGCGTCTATGTGTGCCGAGTTGAGACAGGTTGCCGATGGCTTTGCCTATAGGGTCAGGTCATTTTCTGGTTATGACGTGAATGGATATCGCTTTCGCACAACAAGCTACGAGCAGAGTCGGCCCAATCGAAGAACCACAAGTTCCGGAGTTTTTACGCCCGGCGTTGATGAGGTCGAGTATTATGGAAGAATTGAAGAAATATACGAACTCAAGTTTCATGGTTCCAAACCTTTTAATCCCGTCATATTTAAATGCCATTGGTTTGATCCTGAAGTAACGAGACGGACATATTGTAATCTTGGGCTAGTCAAAATTCGACAGGATTCCGTCTTACCAGGAGACGATGTCTATATTGTGGCCCAACAGGCCACGCAAGTTTATTATCTCCCATATGCGTGTCAAACCATAAGGCATCTTAAGGGTTGGGATATTGTGCACAGGGTATCGCCACACGGTAAAGTGCCTGTCCCAAACGATGAAGATTACAACTTAGACCCAAACACATATGACGGAGAGTTCTTTCAAGAAGAGGGACTAGAAGGGAGGTTTGAGATAGACTTAACCGAAGCGATCGGAATGGAAGTAGACAATGAAACGGTTATTGAAGAGGACGTTGGAGATGAGGTGCAAAATGTGAAGGACTTACAAATGCTTGAGCGATTACATTTAGACAATGACAATGGCAACATTGCTCATTCGGATAGTGTTGATTATTTCGACATGATTGATAGTGATGATGAGACTTATGATCCAGCTAATCCCGATCATGAAGATTATTTCTAATACATGTAATACTATGTTATTTTGTAATTATGTTTTGTTTATTTTGCATCTCTTTCTAAGTACTTCTTGTTTATCTGTGCTTATTGGTTTACTCTTTTTAATTGCAGGTGATTGAACAAAGATGGTGGGCGGTGGGATGAGGAAGCTAACGTCCTTGTACCGAAGGACAAGGAGGAGCAGCTGTAGGAGGGAGTCGTCGCCTGCCGCCCCGTCGCGTGAGGAGGAGGAGGAGGAGCAAGTGCCCCAGGAGGACGCCGAGGAGGCGCAGGAGGACGCGCAGGAGGAGGCACAGGAGGACGCGCAGGAGGAGGCGCAGGAGGACGCGCTGGAGGAGGCGACAGCAGGGGGTTCCGCTTCCTCTAGTTCGTCGAGCGTCTACTTGCGAGGTCCCGCGAGCCTCCCTCAGCGACCGATACCTCGTGAGAGACGCCCGCTGATTCGACCCGAGGGGGAAAAGTAAGTAACTTTAGATGTTATCACTACTTTATATGATATGTTGAATATCAAAATAGAAATTGGACGATTGTTAATCACTTGGGCAGGAACTGGACGATTGTGGCGAGTGGAGGTGCTCACACACGCCAAGTCAATGGCATCCTCGGTCTTCTGTGCAAGGAGCACTTCCCTGGCCTGGTTGAGTACGCCGGAGTGACGGGGCCGGCCTACTCGTTTGACCACTACGCCGCCGCCCCCGATGCTGCAGATCGGGCCCGCAGGGTATTCAACAACAAGGCGGAGCGGGTGAAGCAAGAGCTGTGGGTAAGTCTTCCTCGCACTACATTGCTCAATACATCGTATTTATTGGACATTCTTGAAATAATGAATGGATACCTTGTGTTTGTATGCAGGATTTCTTTAGATGCCAGGACGGACATGAGGCCAGGGCGGATGCGGTGGCTACCAAATGCTGCAAAAAACTCATCGTGGACATGCATTACGAGGGGCGCATCCAGGCCGTCGTAACTTACCACGGGACCGTCGTTGGAACGAAGGTCACCAAAAGGGACGCAAGAACCATGACGCTGACCCGGGACCAGTACCTGTAGGTAAATACAGAACATTAATACTAATTCCTTTTGAGATTAAGTAGGCTTAATTTCATCTTCTGATATGTCATGTACTTGATGGCCTGTAGATGATTCCTTATTGGTGCGCCGCGCATCCCCAGTGCTGGGAACAGATGGTGGACAAGTGGTGCTCACGCGAGTGGGAGGAGACGCACAACTTGTGCCGGGAGCGGCGTTTGATGATGCCAGGTGTAGCACACCATCAAGGCAGCCGCAACCTCAGCGGATACGCACAAACATGGGTACGCGAATTCATTTATTTATTCTAACGCTCAATTCTGCATGATTTCTAATCATCTTGCTGTTTTTCTCGCAGTCGGCGTCACATGGTGGCCAGCCTTGCTCCATCTTCAAGGCATTTGCTATGGCCCACAAGGGCAAGGCGACGTCCGACGTCGACTACAACCCGGAGGACGGGCCCGAGGCGTACAGCAATGCGACCGTCCACAACCGCCTTAGTGAGTACACATCGATGGCAAGGGAGGTCCATGGGCCAGAGTACGATCCAAGCACCGAGGACCTTGATGGAGAAGTCGTCATGAGGGTGGGAGGAGGCAAGAAGCATGGGCGATACTAGATTGGCGACGGCGCAATCGACTCGGCCGCTACTCCCAGTCTCTCCCAGATTCGAGCAAGCAGCACGAGCACGAGCCCGGCCATACGACCTCGGAAGGACACTTCACACCACCAGGTGGAGGCACTCGAGGTTATTCCTGGTTTATTCGTCGTTCATTGGTTTTTTCATACCTTTCCTTTGCATTATTGTAACATTAGGGTGAATATATTGTAGGCCCAGCTGGAACAAGAGAGGAGGATACGGGAGCAAATGCAGGCGACGATGGAGGCCGAGCAGCGGAGGATGGTGGAGATTCTTCAGTACATGCAAAGTATTGGCGCCGCTACGGGTGTGGCTCCGCCACCTTCGCTATTCGCTCCACCTCCACCTCCACCTCCTCACTATTCTACTCCTGTGAGTATAAATGTTTTAGTTTGTATGTTCATGCTTACGGTCAAACCTAGTGGAGTATGAAAGTTTTATTCATGTATGGTATATATTTATCTTGTCCCACACATGCAATCTCTTCTCCTTTGTGCAGAATCAATCGGCGGCATCGAATGATCCTCATGCTTCAGCGAATCATTCACCAAATCAGTTTCATTGACCATCTTGGTGATGATACTTGTGGTTGTTAATGGTACTTCTATTTGCAATTATGGTTGTAGATGATGGAGCACTTGGATTACTTGTGAACTTATTTGTGATATATTGTGAGACATGTGATGTTTGTGATATATATGTGGTGTTGGTGATATATATGTGCTGTTGATGATATATATGTGATGTTGGTGATGTTTGTTATATATATATATATCTGTTTGTTTGGATGGGATGTCAAAAACAAATAAAAAAGGCTGTTGTCAGTCACTTTGCCGAGTGCAATGGCCATTACACTCGGCAAATTGACAACATGCTTTGCCGAGAGCCACGGTTCAGGCACTCGGCAAAGATGGCCTGTTTGCCGAGTGTCCTCCAGGTGGCACTCCGCACAGACGCCACCTTTGCCGAGTGTTTGATTCACTGGCGCTCGGCAAAGAGGAAGCCTTTGCCGAGTGTCAGATTAGCACTCGGCAAAGCCTTTGCCGAGTGCCCGATAAAGTGCACTCGGCAAAGAGGTCTTTGCCGACAAATTTTTTACCGAGCGCCCTTTGCCGAGTGTAGCACTCGGCAAAGCCTTTGCCGAGTGTATATCGTCCTTTGCCGAGTGCCTGAGGCACTCGGCAAAGAAGCTGTCTCCGGTAGTGGGTGGCGTGGAGCTGCCCATCTCGTCAACGGAGAGGAGTACAAGAAGCTGACAAGTGGGCCCGTGAGCAATATTGATGACCAATGTTTTCGGTGGCAAATCGTCGAAACCAAAGTTTACCGTGGTAAATCGTCCAAGCTCTTCTTTTATGATAGCAAATACTCCCTCTGGTTGTAAATATAGGTCATTTTAATCTTCTCAACTATTCTCTAAATATAAGTCATTCTCAAACTTCTATACATTTTTTCTCTTTTATTTATATCTTGCCCCTTGTTTAATAAATGCTACCACTCTCACAAATGAATAAGTTATCTTTTCTGATGCAGAATAAATAAAGGGCAATAAGATCATTTGATCTATTTTTTTAATATTTATGTACAAATCTAAAACGACCTATATTTACAATCGAAGGGAGTAATTAATTATCTTTGTAATCAAATGGACCCATAGTTCTGTTCAGCCAGGGGGCAGCCAAATGGAAAATAGCAAAGGTTAAAATTATTAAATGTAGGGACTAATAAAAATCTTTCGTGCAATCAATTCCCGGAAGTTGAGAGAATTTTTACCCCTTTTCTATTTTCAGCTTCTGTATAAGCTTGTACTTGTGAGTTTAATTTTTTTTCAGCTTCTGTATAAGCTAGTGAAGATTAATCTTGTCGCTAGACAGCATTTTGCTTTGGTTTTCTATCAACAAGCTAAAGCAGAAGCTGCACCAGGCAAGGTCTTTGTTCTCCTTTCTGCTTAAAGTTTATGACGCCAACAAATCCAACTAATAATGACATCAAAGGATCATATAACAATTTATAAAGCTCGAACTTAACAGGGTTTAAAAGAATGTATCACTCACAAGAAGGAAATACGTACAGAGACACTTTTTGCATGCACCTGTTGTACGTCGAATTATACATGCATGAATGCATGCTGCATGCAACAAGAAACTGACGGCCGGGAATGCCCTGCATGCAGGAGGCAATGATGATGATGCAACGTCTGATGCTTTTTGTGCAATCGATCGGTCGATTTGATCCGTCCGATCGATATGATGTGGCCTCTCATCTTTTTGAGACGGGGGCCCTGATCAACGGATCAGTAAAAACAAGATGAGCGATCTGGCCTGGCTGGAACCTGGAGGAAGTGTATGCGCACGGATCGTTCAGGAAGCGTGTACGGCCAGGATCTCCCCCTCGATCTGGACTCAAAGTATGAGGAATAAAGTGTCAGCCGTGCATATGTCCATATGCTTTCTGTTTTTTGTGTGGCAGAAATCAAGTAACATCAGTCACAAGTCACAGTTGCATGTGGTATATATTTGCGAAAAGTTAATTGGAGTTTTTGGGACCTTCTGTTTTCTCAAAAGCAACTGTATAATGCTTGTTGAATGGAGAGCGACTGTGAAGATATTAGTAGCTGAGATAAATTGAAGGAGATAGAAATTTTTATGTCTACTAAGCAGGTGAGCTCATCTATACTTTTATACTCCTATAAAATGTATAAGTTATAGCAAAACGTACCGAACGATTTCTATTATCCATCCGAGTTGATCAAATAGTCATTATGCAAAGATTCTCCCCGTTGCTCATTCTAAATATATATTTAATCTCATATTAATTGTCTTCCATATCTAAACGTCCAATATTTGTCTTTCATACATTCAAAAATACATTCGTTCTCTCATTATTTGACTTTCATATCAGGATGTCAAATGTTTGCCTTCTATACGTTATTATATCCGGGATTGATTTCACGTGTATGAAACATGTGTGCAGTTGCTAGTTTCTTACAAATCAATGAGCACATAAACTTTTGCATACCAAATTTACCCAACTGTGCGGGTTAATCTGAAGAGAAAATTCAATGAAATACATAGTGGTTACAAGCAAATTAAGTAATTGAATATCCCAAAGCAATCCACCATGCATGGTCAGCCATAATGACCATGACAGCATGAACATGAACTACACTAGGCAGATTGGCGCGCTTTGCTGCACCCGTACAGGTGATTGCATCATCTATATTTTTGTTGTAAACATTCATAGATTGTAATATGGAAGTATAAGGAAGGTTGCAAGATACAACAATATAATGCTACATTGATAATATCAAGTGCTAATGTACATTGTAGTTGGTCCAACCGTGTCGTACTGTCAAAGTTGTAACATGGTCTTTCGAAGTTTAGCATTACGTAATGCAAGGAAGGCTCGAGTCAGGAAGATATGATAGAGGTAATGAAGCATCTTCAGCTATATAATTCTGAAAACAGAAAGCTCATAGACATAGCATTTCATCCTTCCATTCATTGAAGAATACATAGGACCGCATAGTTGTTTATTTTATTGTTAACAAATAGTAGAACCAAATGATGACATAAGTTCCAATTTCGATGGCAACAATAAAAGTGTAATTGAACATTGTGGGAGAAATGTGTTGTGAAGCACATTAACATCATGGTTGTACAGTAAGTTACAATCCCTTTGGCACTGTACATACTGAAATAGAAAATAAAACATATGAATATATATATGCGTATCAAAAGTTGTAAAGCGTCTGAATTTCTGAAATGTTGATCTTTTGGCAGACCATAATTCAAATACATCAGCGGGTAAGCACAGCATCTACCTCTTCCTTAGCCTTGATGTCATGTGTTGAGCTAAGGAAAATGTGAATTAGTGTAGATTATTCATCAGGCTAGCAAGACAAAATAGCATATCTATGAGAAATTGTCTTCTGTGACATCAATCTCCTTCTCTGATACGTTATCAAGACTCTTGAATTGTCTCATCACCAAAGGATATAAAGTCTAGCCTGTAAAGCTTGTAGAAATGAAGATGCTATAAATTGAAACAAAAAACTTCTAAACTGACTGATCTTATGTATAAATAGCATTATTCTTATATTGTGTACTACACAGAACAAACTAACACAATATAAGGTAAAAACATGCATATTCTTGAGGAGATAAATTATTAAAGCGTCACTTTTCAATTATCGTTAATCTTCAAAGTGATATCACTAGTAATTGTTTGTGCCACAAAACTAAGACCTATGTTTGTATGGAAAAGTCTGAGGACTTGTCGAGGATTGGTTCCTGACACTGTATCCGGAAAATAATGGGGTTACATTCATGGATCAGAGATCAAACATGAAGCGAGGCACACGCGATGTATACAGGTTCGGGCCTTCTGTTGGAGTAATACCCTACGTCCTGTGTGGATTATTATATATATGTATTCACCCTAGTACAGGCAATGTGGCTAATCTATTACAAGGAGTAGATCGGATCTAATCTAAGATAGGGCTAAAGTCATCGAGTTTCTCTTGCGTGAAGGTCCTGGTGCTTGTCTCGAGTAGCCAAAAAAAGAGCCTCCCTAATAGATCTAGGTCCCCGCCTTATATAGGGTGATGTACCGTCTCTTATCCATTCATAATCAATAGGGAGTCATGTTGGGGAACGGGCAGGCTACGCTAGCTTAAAAAAAGAAAATTCTACCGCATTCACCTATGAAATCATGCTAGTAGGAGGTCATAGATTGTTACTGCCCGACACGCAGTGCTGCGGAAGAAGAGTTGGAGTAGACTGATCCACCGTTGTGCGTGTCAAACTCCTTGAGTAGCATCTCAATCAGATCTATGACCAGACCCGCGTAGGTGGTCGCACTCCTCGACCAACTCCGAACAAGTGGTCATGCTCCTTAACCAACTTCGAGTAGGTGGTCGTGTTCCTCGACCATGTCGCGATCAACTCAACGAGAAGATCAGCGCCGCAATAGCAACAGCGCCTCTACGGTATCCACGCATACTGGGCAGAAATGCCGAGAGCCGATGTGCTAGCACCGCACGCGCGGCTAGGGAGATCGTGTGGAAGGCTGCGGCTAGGGTTTTGGAGTGGCTCAACCTATGCACACCCTATCCACGCTTCTCCTTATATAGAGCTCACCAATGGGCTCCCACGTTGGAAGCCCTTTAGGACTCTAACTTCTCATGGATTACAATCTAATCAAAACCTACATACGAGTCCAATTCGCATGTTTTGTTCCAATCCATTAAGTGTATGACCCATTAGGTTTATGTACAAACGGCTACGAATCGAAAACCTTTTCCAAACCAAAATCAATAGCAGTCCCTAGCAGGGCATGTTGACTCCCGAGTATACACAAAAGATCATATCTGTTGAACCTTGATTACACATGCATCAATCCCTTCGCCTCACGATACCAGTCAAGCTCAAGGCGAGATACGTGCCACCCTTGTGATAGCTCGACCATTCACTCTATCTAGTAGTGGATTCATCATGATTAACTCTTTAACCATATTGGCATGGTCATGCACTTTCTGAATCCAACTACCTCGAGGGGTCCAAAAATATCTCTCCCGTTATCAAGGAGGGGCAAATTCCATCTTGATCGGTCACATCACACGACATGTTTCATGATAAATCCGAAAACTACCTTTATGACTACCCAGTTACAAAATAGCGTTTGACAACCTCAAAGTATGCCACTACACATTCTGGAAATCAATGATGATCTCAGGTCTAAGGATCCTGCAGGTACACCATTTGAGATAACAACTGATGGCACATCGTAAATAACAATACTAGCAGTATCTCAAGGTGGGTCCATCCAACATCATGTTGTCTAACATAAATGTCCACATTATTGACCGGGTATCTCTATACCTATGATCCATGAAACGTGATCATCAATCAATACATGTGCTGGTCTTATGTATCATCACAATGATATGCGACCAAGGATCGACTAGAATCACATCATTATATAAACAAAGAGTTTCATGAACAAGTCACATACTTGTCAATCAATGTAAACGATAGTTATTCTTGGAATAACATATTATTCAGTAGTACATGAACATAGACATGTGATACAATCATCTCTATGATTGCCTTTAGGGCATATCACCTTCAAGTTATTCTTGTCGTCCAAGTAGATAAATCTGTTAAGAATACTAGTCTTCTCGAGTTGGGTAAGCAATTGAAGCATTCCTAGTATACGTCTTCTAGATTTTGGGAGTATCGGGTACTATAGATTTAGTTCTATAATACCCAGAGTTGTTAAGTATGCACACGGTATACCATGCCTGTATATGGTATACTCCTTATGTGTATATACCCCATAGTTAGATATTCGATAGTAGCCACTAACTTTACTCAGCAAGGAGGATTTCTGCAAGTGCCTACTCGAGTCCAAGCCTGGTCAAGTAAGATAGATCTAACTTACAATTGAAAGAATTGAATAAGAAGATGCTCTACTCTGAGCATCGAGTGGAAACACTTTTGGGTCGAACGCCCTGTTGTTATTAGCACTCGAGACTCAATAAGGGCTAACAGTATCGACTTATCGATATCTGTCTCTGTGTGGGGTTAGAAAAACCTTTCAAAATTTGAAACAACAAGTATAGGTTCATTAAATATGATCAGACAAGCATGCAGAGATTCGCATGATGCCATCATCCTATCTATCACACCAATCAAAGAGCCACAATTTTCGTCTGAAGCGGAAACAATTTTCGAATCTCACTTTGAGGCAAGACCTATTTAATTATCTAAGGGAAGACCTCCATTGTCTTATCCCCGTTGCCTCCTCTCTAGTTTTGCCCTTCGAACTCATCCACCATTATTTTCATTCTAATCAAGAACTTCACCCTTCTCCTTGGATCTTATAGCAGAAACCACCGATTAGACGACTTTGCCTTTGGGGGTACTTGACACTATCTCCAACAAGCTATGGCATCCATGTCACACCCGGTTTTAACAGACCAAACCGGATGTGGCTTATGTGTGTCTAGGATTTAACACACATAAGGACGCCATAAGTGAAGTAACAAAAGCAATACTTTATAGAATAAACATTTAACTCTTACAGCAATTGACATATATTGTCTTCTATGTAGATATCTACAGCGCAATAGAAGCACTAGTGCTCAACAATACCGTAAGTAACTGACCAGGAGACACGCACCTAGAACATCATAACCTTGTCTTGATAGTCTTCATCATCTTCACTCACTGAGCAACACCACACATGTCACATGGCATAGAGAAAATAACAAGTGTGAGCACATGACGTGCGCAACAAGTGTACAGAAAAAATAATGATATGCAAGCTTACATCAATGACAAGCTAACTCAAAGGTTTATTTGCATAAATGCAGACAATATAAGACAGTTAAGTAAAATCATTAAATTAAGTGAAGTTTAACTCAACTTTCCACCAACATCACCACTAAAGTCAAAATAATGTGCAAATCCTTCACCACACATACCATCCAGTACCATCGTAACCACATCTACGACCATAACCAAAATCATTCCACCACCAACTAATCATGTGAGGATCCAAATCTCTCACCGTGAGCATGGCTGATATATCAGATTTTACACTCTGCAGAGGCTATCCAGCTTTCCCCATGAGATGTGATATCATCACCTGCAAGCAAGTGACTTCAGTCTCTATTTTGCTAGCTTTGGTCAGGCACATTTCACACTACCTAAGGTGTGAGGCCAGGAGATCACTACAAGGCTGTTACAAAGTTTTCTCTAGAATGTGCATGCCCAGTGAGGTTTCACCACGGTCAAAATGGCATCACACAACCAAGAAGCTCTCTCTTACGCCTTGTAGCTCTATAAAGAATTACTCTTCCTTTCCACTACACATCCCTTACCACTAACCAAATGGTTCTGACCTCAGCCATCCCCACACATCCACTCTCACAGTTTGGCACACATAAATTAGAATTCACTAATTAATAAGTCAGACCTCCCCTATAAGGGCTGGTGGTTGGTGCGATACTTCTTGGATTGTCGCTCCATGAACTGGTCCTTACTTATGTTACTTGAGAAAACACTAAGCTAACAACATAATTATGGTAATCATCAACATAAGTTCATTAATCAAGTATAAGACACTTCTCAACATTCTCGACAGTAGGGCTAAGCAATTCTACTCATGAAAGACATCTAACCATAAACCACTTAGGCTTCAAGGAACGATAAGGGAATATTTAGGTAAACCCTAATATAGGTGACTACCTATCGAATTGACACTGCATGTATTTTATAAAACAAAACAATTTAAAACATATGAGTAATATGATTAAGAAGTACACTTGCCTTTTACCCAATTTTGCGCAGTGTTGTCAAAACCTTGGTCTCGAAGTTCCTCGAACTGATCCAGAAAGTTGTGGACTAATCACGATAACTATTGACAAAAAATACAAAGGAAAACACTAAGAACAACATACCAAACATTATTAAAACATTTTACAAAAATACTATGGTTGGATAGCTATGATTTTAGAAAAATTTAGACGTTGAATCACCTAAATCGAAATTAGGATGAAGTAGGACAAGCTTTCAAAAGATAAATTAGGTTGAAAAGAAAAGACCAGTTTACTAGAGTTATCTTCCTATGGGAAACCGTGCAATCATCATGTTAGGCTTGACCTCATCATTGCACAAGGTTAAAGAAGTATAGGGCTGACTAGACTTCGCTGACTAAGCTAAAGAGGAGGATGTGGTGCTGACTTGCCATGCCATGCCATGTAAGCATCGACTTGGATTAAAGAAGGAATACATTGAGGTCTAGTCTCGACCACCCATGATGGATCAAATGGCTAGAGATTGCTCTTCCGGGTTAAGGATACTGCCAGCGGCTGCATAGTTGCGGTGGCTCGGGTTTTGTCGCAGACGGCGATCGAACACGTGGCCACTGACATTGACGTTGAGCTTTGGTGGTGTTTCAGTGAAACGAGTGAAGCATGGCGTAGAACGCGGAAAGGGTAACTCAAAGGTATGATCGATCTTGGAAGGCGTCATCTGAGGTAGCAGCAAAACAGCGATGACTGCTGCTAGGTTTTATGGTGACCATAAACAGAGACAGCAACGAAGACGCTCGCATTCCTAGAAATAGGTTATAAAATTTGAGAGACCGTCTAAAACAGAGACGTTCATATTCCTAGAAACACAACGCTAGGGCATCGGTTTGGGTAGATTATCTCCTGAGAGAAAGAACGATCAGCGGAGATGAGATGGGTGATGGCTGCGATATGCTGCGGTTCGCAACCACATTTTGGTCATGTCATTGTACAACCAGTGAAGTACTCGTATGGTCATGTAGAAGACTCCATGGGGCACTCTGTGACATAGATGGCACATTTATACGGCTTCTAGATTGACGGGGATCGCGAATGCAAATCTAGTGCACGCTTAGAACACATCCAGACTAGGGCAGTGGACATGGCAATCGCATTCCCGGGGGTGTAGTTGCTCTAATAGAATATCTAATTGGTGAGGGCATGGAAAACATCCTAGGGTACGCTCTAGACACAGGGTATGGTGATTTGAGCTCTGGTCAGTCGGGAACGTCGATGCCAATCGGCGACGACCGTGGCGGCGCAAATCAGGCTTTGGCCGGGGCTAGTGCTTTTCTAGAGACATAGTATGATGGTAAAATAGGATTAAGTAAGGATAAGGAGGGGTCCTCACCTTGCTTCGACGGTTGAGGAAGGAGGATTCACAAAGACGACGACATAGCACATCACGGGAGGCGGTGACGACAATGCCGGCAAATGGTAGTGCATGGGCAGGGCAGCAATGGCGGCTAGGGCTTGGAGGCATGGAATAGGGGCAGGGGAGGGTGTGGAACTCTTATTTATAAGGCTAGGGGAGGCTGGTTGAGGTGGAGTCCAAACCGGACACAACTCGAGTTTGGGTTCGAGTCAGTTATGGTTTCTTTCTTCATAGCCTCTATTCCGATGATGATATCTCTATAGTCGGTACTCCAAATTGTACATTTCTAGACTTTATCTTATAGTACAAAAAAATATCTACAACTTTGATATACATTGGAACTTTTGAAAATGCCATCTAGATTTCCAAAAATGCGTCAAAAGATGAATTGTTTCAACTCTGACACTTCTTCACAGCAATGATTTCCGGGGGGGGGGGGGGGGGGAGGGGTGGCCATAACACCTAGCTCCATTATCCAAAAGGGGACTTCCTTAGGTTCAAATCGAAGCTCCACTCCCGACAAGAACTACAACTTTGGTATTGTCAAGATTTGCATTTGAGGCTGTCTCAAACTTTGAAACTGCATGAGAATATGAGGTTGTCTAGGACTTCACTGATATTTACAGATTTTGTGAATCCTTTTTAGTAGGACTTCTAAAGGCCTTGTGTGCCAGCCAAGGGCTTGAGATTTGGTATGATTGGGCCCAATGACATTTTAGTCATATCTAGGGTTTATAATAGAAACTTTTGCAAAAAAAAATTGAATAGCGTTTGAATTTGAATTTGGACTTGAAAAATATTTGAGGAAAAGAAAAAATTGACTTTCAACAAGGATTTGGATAAGATTTGAATTGAACTTGAGAAGGATTTGGTATGATCAAGAATTGAATAGATAATGAATTCAAGGATTTTGAATTCCAACCATTAAGGTCCTTAACTTATTCACTATTGAGTTTTATAAAAACCTTTTCAATACCTTTTTCACTCAAAACACCAAAGAGAAAGAAAAAGAAAAAGAACTCTAATGCATTTACCTGCCTCCTAGCAAAACTCAGCATGCGGTGCATAAGAAATAACAACATATATTGATTGATTGTTTATGAAAATAGGTTTTAAACTACTCTACTGGTGAAGCTATTCAATAATCTTAGAAAAATCTAAAAAATTGCAAATTTTGAAAACCAAGGTGTTACAAATCTACCCCCTTAAAGGAATCTCGCACTCGAGATTCGGAAAGATCGGAGAGGAGATAAGGAAACTTGGTCTTTAAATTTTCTTCTCGCTTTCCAAATCGCTTTTTCTTCTTCTGGATGGTGACCTCATTGCACTGATGTTCTTGGATCACTTCACTTTTGAGGGCCTTCTCAACTGTCTCGACAAATCTTGATTGATTTCCCTGAGTATGTCAAAATTTTCTAAACATTCCATTCTTGGTATCTTCAATGGTTGTAGCTATCTCTGATGTATTGTTTTAACTCTTTGACTTATATCACATTGAGCCATATACTTTGCTACATCTCTCTTTATTCCATACCACAGATAGCGATCCTTGAGATCATGATACACCTTTGTGCTATCTGAGCTATCTCGCGAGAATCCATAACTTTAACACTCCTGATAATTCCTTCATTTTTCTTGATCTTCTCATATGCTAATTGACCTTGACGTACCTTCTTATTCCTAGAAATTTAATGAGCCCTATCTTAATTTCAAGGAAAAGAGTACTTATTCTTGATGGTCATTTCTAGGATCATCATGTAACTTCTAAGTATCGTCCTTCTTTTGGCACACCTTGTTACCCCATTAAACTTTCTCACTAGCCATCTCCAAGAATAACTTATGTGTCTTTGGATTCTAGAACCAACAAATTGGCTAAAAGGTCTGCCCCCCCCCCCCCCAAAAAAAAAAGATTTGAACTAAATAATATACATCTTACTCTTGTTTCTTTTAGGATACTTTATCATTGACATTGATAAGGTGCAACTCGCAATAGAATTTGATTCTACGAAAGAAAATATCATCCATTCTGGACACTTTATTACATAGTTTATCAAGGAATACATCACAAGGGGTGTTCTTCTATCTACTAAGCTTCCTTAGTCTTGATGTTGTTGACCTGATACTCATCACGATTTGGTTGAGCTGGACTTTCTTCAGTAGGAGCTTGAGGCTTCTTGTGACTTTGAGACTAGGTTGAGAACTTCTTCTGATAATTGAGGTTAGGTTTATCCAAAGTAGGATACATTGTTGGACACCTTGTAGATTCGATGTAGGGGTCCTCACAGTGAAAACATGCTTTCTCATTGGGAAGAGCACGGTACCTCAGAGCACTCGTTGACAAAGTGTCCTTCATCTCCACTATGTAAATACACTTTCTTCGTGTCAGGAACAAGAATCCTCAGGGGACATCGGTTGGCATAATGTCTTTCTTCTCCAAAACAAAAACACGCCTTCCTTGTAGGGGTACTTTGTGATTTGCTCTCGACCGGTGGAACTTCCTAGTTGCCAAAACCATGTGCTTGTTACGACGTGGAACATAGCTGAGAACTATTGTTTGCTTGTTGGTCTTCCTAGGCTTTCTTCCTCTTCTTGTTGTTGACCTGTTGTCTAAGCTTGTCTTCTACACCCATAGCTTCTTTGGGCTTGATGGTATTCTGTCGATCTTGACTGTCTTGAGTTAGCACATGGGGACGTGCATTTCTTCCCTGTCCTTTGAATGACATCTTTCTCTTCTTCGGTTTCTATGGAAGTTGACTAACAGGATTGCTTTATTGCACTAATCTAACTTGATTGCTTTTCTTGAAATGTTTGGCCCTGTTAGGTTGAAATTCACTGCAAGTAATCACTCAATCACTGATGTTGAGATCCTAGGGATTGCCTTGTGCTCTGGTGTTCTGTTGATCCTTGGAGTTCCATCCTTGATCATTAATGTACTGGGGTTGAACTTAATGTTGTTGGAGTGTTATAGTCTAAAGACGAGAATTACTTCCTAATTGCTGATATGGGAAGGGCATCTCTATCTTCTTGTTATCTTTCATCCTATAATGCTTGTGTTTCACATCTAAATCTTTGTTAACTTGTTGTAGGCTTTTCAAGGACTGAGCCATGGTTTGAAGGATCAGTATATCCAAGAGTTGCTCCGTTTTGAATTGAGACAGGCGGCATTCCAGCAGTGACTAGTTGTTGTTGTTGTGACTTCCACAGGTTCAAATCGAAGCTCTCGACGAGACCTGTAACTTTGGTATTATCAAGATTTGCATTTGAGGTTGTCTCAAACTCCGAAAATGCATGAGAATATGAGGTTGTCTAGGACTCCATGAATATTTACAGATTTTGCTGATCCTTTTGGTAGGGCTTCTAGAGGACTTGTGTGTCAGCCAAGGGCTTGAGCATGGGCAGGATTGCGCCCAAGAACACTTTAGGCATATCTAGGGTTTTAGAATATAAACTTTTGCAGAGAAATTTGAACAAGTTTTGAATTTGAATTTGGATTTGTATAGGATTTGAGGAAAAGAAAATATTGACTTTCAACAAGGATTTGGATAAGATTTGAATTGAACTATAAGGAACCGTCCAGATAATATTTTAATTAATTATTAAGTCAATCATTTGTGTAATCATGACCACACGATTAACCATCATAACACCCCAGTAGTCCCGACATGTGTTGCTGCTTAATGTCGGAACACACGCCTTTACAACAAGCACATCATCGCAAGACATAATAAAGAGTGAGTAATTAAATTAAGTTAAAAGTCTTTAAGTAGATTAACATTACAACAAAAGCATAAAACGAACATTTTGAAGTAGCTATGCAGCGGAATAAGTTACATGATGACAAAAGATGGGTAGCGCCATTTGCCCTAAGGCGCCACCACAAAATAACAAGACACTAGTAGAATGACACTACTCCTGCCCATTACCAACATCGGCGGGTGTAAAGTAGCCAAAGATTAGACCTTACTCACCGAAAAAGCAAATGAAGCAAGTGAGTATGAAGGTACTCACAAGACTTAATCCATAATGAACACTTATAAATAGCCCGGCTCCAAGGAGAATACAATTTGGATAATTAGCAAGGACTCAGCCGCAAGGTTAAGTGAATTTCATATGCAAGAGAAATTTTGACTCAAGTGTAAGCATCTACACCTAACCATAAACAACCTTCTATCTTGAGATCATTACCATACCATAATTATAAATTGAACCGTATCAAAACTTCAACAACATCACCATACATTTCCCAACATACCATCACAACCACAATCGAAACTCTACGATTGATGTAAATGGAGAGAAGCATGTTCATAACCAAGAGCACGATAATTCAAATTGTTTTACATCCTGTAATGGGTACTCCATTATCCACATGACTTAAGGACCATACAGCTTGCGTGACCACACAGGTCCACACAAGGGGTACTCATGTCAACCTTTCTCAAATAAGCTCTAACCATTTGAACATGTGTCTCGACATGCGAGGGTTATCTAGAACTACTCCCAGAGCAAACTAAATACCCTTTCCAAGCCTATTATACCGACAACACCCAAGACTAGCATGCTAAAAGATCACAGGTACATAAGGTATTCGGCTCATCCATCCCATATATAAATACATGGTAAGTACGGACAAGTGTTAAAGCCAACTGCAACAACAGATGGTGCATCACCCCTATTCGGCTCATCCGTCCCATATTCGATTCAAGCAGGCCTATAGCATCCAAAACTCCCTTCTCGAGCCATCCCTATTGCCCGCTCGAATCTCGGCTCGTCCTCACTAACTTACACCATCCTCCATCATCATTATATTTGTGATATAAATTAAGCCCTAAGCTCGCGAATGATGGTC
This sequence comes from Phragmites australis, assembly GCF_958298935.1. Lineage (NCBI taxonomy): Eukaryota > Viridiplantae > Streptophyta > Magnoliopsida > Poales > Poaceae > Phragmites > Phragmites australis. The sequence continues at coordinate 18,360,373 of NC_084926.1, forward strand.
AAACCACCACTGGACTTCTACCGAGAACCTATGTCATGTTAAGCATAACACATTCTTTTTAAGTTAGACCATTATGTGACATGAACAACTTGGGTTACAAAGGATCAAGCGATAAACAATGTCAAGGGAGTGTAATGCAACAAATAGGATTTAACTCAAAACCCGACATAAGACTTATTGACATGCAAACATACATAAAGCATAACTTAACAATTAACACAATATATGATCCAAAGTAATGGGATGAAAATGCTTAGATGATTGCCTTGTTGATCAGCTTCACAAACAAGGGAAACAACTTCCGGATCGCCCTCGATCACGCCCGTGTTACCCTCGAGTCCTTCGTTCACTAAGAAGAACGCATGCAATGATGAGCATGAAAGAGTTGCTATGAAAATGCTACAAAATTTTAATGGGGATGTGGTACTGGGTAATGAATATAATGCAGCAAGGGAAAAAACTTTCGGATTTCCCTCGATCACCCCACGATACCCTCCAGTCCTTCATTCACTAAGAAGAACTCTTGCAATGATGAGCATTAAAGGGATGCTATGAAAAATGCTACAAAATTTTAATGGGGATGTGGTACTAGGTAATGAACATAATGCAGCAAGAAACACTCGAATGAAGTACATAGGCTCATGGTATAATTAACCATGATTTAATTAAGCTGAAATGCATCTAATTAATTGATTAATTATCAAAAAGTATTTTCTTGAGTTATAGCATTTTTAACATGTAGTTATACTCGTATGAAGCTAACGCAACTAGTTTCATGATTTTTGGAGTTTGTATGAACTAATTATAAAATTTACAAGCTAATAGCAAAGTAAATAAAAAAGAAAACATCTCATGAACAATACAATCTGGTTTCTCCAGGTTGTGACCTGGAATCTCCAGGTTCCTGTAGAACGCGAGTTTTTTGATAATTCTTCGATCGATTCGACTTGCATGTTAAAGTCTAACTTACATAAGCATGTATAGGCACTAAAACATGGATTCTAAACCTAATTTATTCACTCCACCAACTCGAATCACTAGCTCTACTCATCCAAACCTTCCTTCTATCTCTAATGCATCAAGAACTCGATCCTACTTCACCACTCCTTGACTGCAGCCCACAAATCCCATCCAAATGCCAACTAATTCGTGCATCCTCACATGGAAAACCTAGGAGACTTACCCAAGGTGTTTTACCAAGGTTTGTGGCTGTCGATTTGGGGAAGAATTAAAGGAAAAGCTTGGAAAAGGGAAGACAAGGTGCTGCTGAAATTTCAGAACAGTGGTGACGAAAATGAGTTGCAATCCTTCAAACCTTCATGCATGCAAGAGATTCTTGGATGGAAAGGAAGCTAAGAATGAGGGGGAAACAATGGTAATGCATGCACACCTTGCTTCTTGCTCCTTGTGTGGGATTTTGGGGAAGAAATGAGAGAGAGCTTGAGAGAGGGGGATGGTTGTTGCTGTCTTTTGCTCTTGACTGTTGGAGAGGGAGAGAGTGAACATGAGGGAGAGTGAGGTGGAGGGGAGGGGCTGCTGCAGCCCAAAGAGAGGAAGGTGAAGGTGAAGGTGGGTCTCACATACAAGAGAGGTAAGTATTTTTGCATAAATTCTATTCGTTCTCTCCCATTTCTATTAGTCCAAATGAACTGACTTAAGCTCCAATAATTCTAGGAATATTTGTGACATGATTACAAAATGAGAGGAAACCTTTCTAAAAGGATTCACCCACAATGCATAAGCGGAGGTTAAACTAAATAACTTTCACGACGGGTATTTTCAAAATACATAGCAATTATCAAGTACCATTAGAAATGAAAAGTACTCAACAATGCTTAACAAATAAATATGATGCTCATGATACATGATTATGCATAATGACATGCTTCCAGATTTGGGAAGTGACATGAACTAGAGAAGGATCAAGTATGATCAAGAATTGAATAGATGATAAATTAAAGGATTTTGAATTCCAACCATTAAAGTCCTTAACTTATTCACTATTGAGTTTTGTGAAAACCTTTTCAAAACCTTTTTCACTCAAAACACCATAGAGAAAGAAAAGAAAATGAACTCTAATGCATTTACCTAGCTCCTAGCAAAACTCAGCATGCAGTGCATAACAAATAATAACCTATATTGATTGATTGTTTATGAAAATCGGTTTAAAACTACTCTATTGGTGAAGCTATTCAATAATGATGGAAAAATTTAAAAAGTTGCAAATTCTGAAAACCAAGGTGTTACAATTCAGAAGATTTTGCCTTCTTTCGTTGCGTTTGCACCTCATGGCATGAAGTGTGCAGAACGGTGGAATTCACTCCATGGATCCAGAAAGGACCATTTGTGCATGAGGATGGCTTGGTGGAGGTCCATCACTTGGGAAGTGATGTTTTTCGATTTTCATTTCTGGGGTTTAGTCGGTGATAGCTGGGAGATGATTGAGGCCTCGAAAAGGCTCTTGATCGTCATAGCATGGGCATCAGATCAAAGGTAGGGTAATTAACCCGGTGACCGGATGGTTCTGTGATCTCCCATCGCTTTCCTATACTGCATTCTGGGTGAACCTAGAGGGCTTTGGAATGCGCAAGGATAGGAAATTATTCATCATGATTGTGCTAAGGATGTCGTGCTTTTATCTTCAGATGACAAAGGGAGTGCATGTTTATCTTATCAATGGACCACCACGGTTGTTTCAGATCTCTAGTGGCAGGTTTTGGTGACGTATTTTGGATTTTCTGGATGTAGTGGCTTCAGAGGATCCATCTGGAGCTGTAGCGACATTGGAAAAATCGATACCCAAGTTTTAGTTCTGGCAACCTAGTCTGAATGGTTCTCAACTGCTCTTGGTCGAATCTCGCTTGTTTTTTTTGTTTTGAATGTTGGCAAACAAATTGATGATCCAGCCGAGCATAATGCATTGATACCGGTCTCCCCCCACGTGTTCGGCAATGATATTTGGGAGCCACTGGAATGGGGGGGGGGGTTGTTCCTTGGGCGAAAGAAAGATCAATTCTGATGGGCTCAACCTTCAAAGTTGTATCATGAATACACGAAGTTACCAACCCTGGTCGAATTCTCAGCTTCTGCTGAATTAACTCAGCTTACGACCGGGACAATTATGACGTGATTGAAGTTTCTTATCATGACAATGTTTCCAAGACCATAAAAACCCTTGAGGGGAGTTTCAAATGGTGTTCTTGTAAATGGATATCACCGAAACTTTCTCCTTAGTCGAGCAGTAAGCTTTTTTGTATGCCTTTGTCTGATGATTGCTATGGAATGTTGCTGATATTTTGCCTATCTAACATGCTATTATCACTATTTCCTTATCAATGAAATAGAGTTAGCATGAGTAGATGCAATCTTGATCGGTAGGAGTGTAGACCACCTTTAAGACTTATTGATTAAATATCCATTGATATCTAAAAACTCAACTAGACAAAGTGTTAGATGGATGGCTCTTTAGTTTCTACACGAGGAGACTATAATAATAATTAACAGACTAGTGTACATTTATAAATAGAAAAACGTGATGGTCTTTTGCAAACTTTCACTGACTTGCGTGTTTAACTAGCGTTCGGATATGAACTCGATAGAGGACACACATGGGATCGACTAGAACTTCAGAACATTTTTTTTAGTCGTTCGGCATGAGATGTCTGACAATCTTTTGTGTTGTTATGCTTTATTAGGTGTAGTTGTCCATCATCAACCCGACATATGCCTCTACTGGCTCTTATCCAAAGTAGTTGATGCAAACTAGATAAACTTTTGTAAAAAAACATATACAAAATTTATGAAGAGTATGGTATTATTATGTAGCCCCTGACTCTATGGTCGAGGAGAAGATTATTCGATCTAAGAGTAGAAAAAGGGCATACTTGTACCATTGAAGATATATGTTGTTTTAGCTCTCAACTATCTACTCGATGACGGAATCAAGTGAAGAATAAAGCCATAACATCGAAAGTATGTGATGTAGCCCCCGACTCTCTGCTTGATGTGATAATCAAAGTAGACAGTAAAGCCGTAGCATCAAAATATGCTCGTTGTGGCCCCTGTCTCTTCTCTCAATGACTGAATTTGAATATAAAATGGAGCATAAGTATTCACACAACATGACTTCTAGCTCTCTGAATGGTGCGATAACCAGAGAAAAAGAGTGAAGCAAAAGCATCTAATCGAAACTATATATGATGTAGCCCCCAGCTCTCTACTCGATGAATGAATCGAGTGGAGAGTAAAGCATAAGCATCGAATTGCAATTATATGATGTAGCCCATGGCTCTCTACTCGATGAATGAATTGTGTGGAGAGTAGAGCATAAGCATCAAAAAATGTGTGATGTAGCCCCCGGCTTTCTGGTCGATATGATAATCAAGACAGAAAAAAGGGTGTAAGCATCAACACATTACTCTCAACCACACGCTCTAGAGCTCTAGCCCCTGAGCACACAGTTGTGACTATTCCACAATCATCGAGTGAAGTCGAACCAGTGGGTAGGTGAGCATTGAAAACCCACTCCCTCTTGTGCTCGTTTTCACCACAACCCTTAATTTGACGCGTCATCACGAATATGCATTCCTCTTTACAGAGAGCATATAGGTTATAATGCCACAGTGACACCTTGACTTCCATCAGATGTGCCGCATGACCGATGTGGCCTCGCTATCACGCCAACCGATATCAGATCTAAACGGTTCCATGTGTACAATGCGACCCATTCCCGCCGCTATAAATAGAGAGGACTCGAGACCATTTGTTTTTCACCATGTCTTCCTCCTTTGTCCCTACACACCCAGTAGAACTCGTAGAGCTTTAAGCCAAGGCCTCTACTCCACCGTGGTCTCCCAAGCTCAGTCTAGAAAGTGAAGAGATAGGATCTCTCACCCCAAGGCCCCTCGCCATGGTTCCTCTGGGAACCGTCATTGTTTCTTTTGATGAGGAGGAATCGATTGAGAGGCCTAAGAGGAGGAGCAGAATGTCCGTCAGAGGTCGCTGACCTTTTACCCGCCACCTCCAGCACCTCCTTGACGTTGACGCCATGGAACGATCGACACAAGAGCCAGTGACACTAGTCATGCAGAAGGGAGATGAAGATGGTGGTGATCTTCATGAGATTATTGACTACGTCACCAATGAGGTCTTCGGTGATGAAGCCCCTGAACCTCCAGTTGTATAGAGAACGTAGCTGCTTTCTCCATCGACAACTGCTATATCATCTTACATCTTGCAAAGGACTACTCGGCATCATCCGCATTTGTCAGTAGCTCTAGTAGGTTCTTCACCTCGACCACTCTCACTGACCCTTACGCTAGCCAACGCCCGGTCCCTGGCATAATCAGCTACCATCCGAAGGATGAGTATAGAAGATCCCTTGACTCGTTCAAGGGGAAGTAGAACTTGCACTGTTTGAAAAAGCTTGGCAGATCCTTTCCATCAACTTTGTGCTGGCCACACAGGTTAGAAGAAAAAGAAAAAGTGTGTAGTCAAATCAAATGTAATTGACCTACCTATATTTTACCTTTTCTATGAATGAAATTGTCGGAGTTGGTCGATGTTCTACGAGTGCTCAAGTATCTCGTTGTTTGGATTAGACAATTGTATTGATCTTGGTCGAGTAATTTCAACTAATATTTAGGGTCCTTCCTACTTAGGTGATAACTTATGGCACTGGGCCTGCTTTTACACCTTTTGCAGGACAAGATCCCCAGCAGCAAGTTTCCTAGGCTGGATTTCCTAGCTGTGGCATCAACGCAATGCTTGCTAATACTTAGCTGCTCGAATAGACGCTCAATCCTGATACTCTTCAAGTAAATTGATGTCATCAACTCATAACTGCTCTTTCCCCTCCTCCAAGTAACTTTCCACTCGTGGTGATTCAAACTACGACTCAGTCGGGAGCACTACCTCTACTCCGTAAACTAAGAAGAACAAAGTTTCACCGGTGGCCCTGTTAGTTAAGTACAAATGGCCTATAGTACCGAGGGTAGTTCTTTTATCAGTGTTTCAAGTAATCCTTTATCCTGTCGAAGAGCTGAGTTTTGATACCCTGCAAGACTATACCATTGGCTCGCTCATCTTGACCATTACTTTGAGGGTGAGCTACTGAGGAGAAATAGGTTTTAATGCCAAATTCTTTACAGAACGCAATGAAGGACCCGCTTCCAAACTGACTACCATTATATGTAATTATCCAATGTGGAATACCGAATCGAGTAATTATGCTCCTCATGCACTTCTTAGCCCCTTCTATGGTTATCTTTCCCACGGGTTCGGCCTCAATCCACTTAGTGAATGTGTCAATAGCTACGAATAGGAATTTATAACCCCCTTAGGCCATCGGGAATGGTACCAGGATATCCATGCCCCAGACAGAGAAAGGCCAAGAAAAGGAATTATTTGAAGAGCTTGGGTTGGTCGAGTGGTCTGCACGACGCCAAGCTGCGATACCCGCAAGTACAAAAGATGTTATATGTAGTCTTGATGTCTTCCTAGAAGCTACGATACTATTTTCAAGTGCATAAGATCACTATCATGATGATGTACCCGCTGAAGGATGTCATACGCAATAGGGAATCCACTGGATGAATCGCACAATGGGCAGTCGAGTTTAATGAATTCGATGTCAGATATATACCAAGCATAATCGTGAAGCCAGGGATACTAGAGAAATTCATCGCCGAATGGACAAGTGTTGAAGAAACAAGGCCAATAAAATCCTTCTTGGCCTTTCTCAAAAAATTGGCAGCTCTCACATTTTTTGACCAGATCGGAAGCATCCTGGAGGGCAGTGAGCCAATAAAATCCTTAGCGAAAAGCTTTTCTGACCAAGGTGCAGTAAGACGCATGATTACCACACATGCCTCCATGGATATCGAGCAATTTTCTCTGTAGACGCATCATCATCAGGAATGTCTCGACCTTCGAGACAGGCTTGGTACGGAGTCAACCAAGTCAGTTCGCGTTAGAGTAGTGCAACATCCATTTCTACAGGTCCTGCCTTGCTGACTGAACCTGACAGCTGGTCGAGTTGGGTAGCATCCATTCACCTAATTATCAGAGACAGATGGTTTGAAGAGTTTCTCAATGAAGACTCCTACGGGTATCGGAGCTCGAGAAGAAGCAAATCTAGCAAGTTCATCTGCACCAGAGTTGTCACCCCTAATGGCACGTATTACTTATAGCCCTTCAAAATTTTCCTCAAGCTTTTGCACCTTGCTCAAGTAAGCCGCCATGTTGTCATCCAATCACTGGTACTCTTTTTTAACTTGGTTTACGACTAGATGTGAGTCCCCTTTCATGAGAAGTCGCCTGGTTCCAAGTGATGTAGCTATGCGGAGCCCGTTTACCAGTCCTTCATATTCTGCAACATTGTTGGAAGCTTTAAACTCTAATTGAACAACGTACCTAAGTTCATCGCCCGTTGGATATTTGAGCACAATGCCAGCTCTTGAGCCCTGAAGCATGAGTGATCCATCAAAGAAAAACATCTAGTGGGCCTCAACCACACTTGGCCTTGTTTTTTCAATACTTGTCCATTCGGCGATGAATTCCGCTAGGATCCCTGACTTCATGATTATGCTTGGTATATATCCAACGTCGAATTCATTGAGCTCGACTGCCCATTGCGGGATTCATCCAGTGGCTTTCCTATTGCGTATGACATCCTTCAGCGGGTACGTTGTCATGACGGTAATCCTATGTGCTTAAAAATAGTGTTGTAGCTTCCAGGAAGACATCAAGACTGCATATAGCAACTTTTGTACTTGTAGGTATCGTAGCTTGGTGTTGTGTAGGACTTCGATCACATAGAAAACAGGTCTCTAGATCTTGGCCTTCTTCTCAGGATATTCCCATCCGACCGTCAGGACCGTGCTTACAACGTGTGGGGTAGCTGCAATGTACAAAAAGAGCTACTCTTTTTCATTAAGCGGTGTAAGAATTAGCGGAGACGATCAATACCTTTTTAAGTCTTCGAAGGTACACTTCGCTTCTTCTGTCCACTCAAATCAGTCATGCTTCTTCAGCAACTTGAAGAAAGGCATCCCTCGCTCGCCCATCCTGAAAATAAATCGACTAAGAGCTACAAAGCATCATGTTAATTTTTGAACCTCCTTCAGTGTTCGGGGTGACCGCATCTGGTCAAGAGCCTCGATTTTGCATGGATTATCCTCAATGCCTCGACTCGACTACAGAAAGCCGAGAAGCTTGCCAGACGGAACGCCGAACATGCACTTCTCCAGGTTGAGCATCATACGATACTTCCTGAGGTTGTCAAACGTCTCCTTGAGATCATCAATCAATGCATCCCTAGTTCTCCACTTGACCACAATATCATCGACATAAGCTTCCACATTGAGCCTAATTTGAGGATGTAGACAGTTTTGAAAACATAGTTGATAAGTAGCACTGGCATTCTTTAAACCAAAGGGCATTTTACATAGAAAAATACACCGAAAGGAGTAGTAAAAGCAGTTTTCTCTTCATCTCCTATTCTCATGCTAATTTGGTGATACCCCAAATAGCCATCTAGAAAATATAGCAATGTACACCCACCCGTAGAGTGGACGATTTGGTCGATGCATGGAAGAGGAAAATGGTATTTTGGATAGGCTTTGTTGAGGTTAGTGAAGTCGATGCACATTCTCCATCTACCATTAGCTTTCTTGACGAGGATGGGATTTGCGAGCCACGTGGGGTGACGAACTTCTCGAATAAGGCCTGCCTTAAGGAGTTTGTTGACCTCCTCTTGGATAGCTTGCTTCCTATCCTCTATAAATCTTTGCTGCTTTTGCATCACAGGTTTGGAGTCAGACTTAACATCTAGTCGATGCTTAATCACCTCCCTAGGGACTCCAGGCATGTCGGACGGTTGCCACACAAACATATCTTGGTTTTCCTAGAGGAAAGTGATGAGCTCGAATTCCTATTAGGGTCAAGGTTAGCCCCAACCTTAATCATCTTGGCTGGTTCAGATAGGTCGAGAGGCATTGCCTTGACACGACCATCAATATTTTTGTTGCGAGCGCTACTGTTGGTCTCACCCTTGGCAGCATCATCGAACTTGGAGGTGTCAGCAAGACTTACAAGCTTAGAAGTAGTTGCCGCTCGACCGAGGTATTTGACCAGATATAGGCTTTTCTTGTTGCATTTAACTGTTGCGCATTGATCTCCCCTAACAGTTATGACCCCTTTAGGACACGGGATTTTGAGCATCTTGTATGCATAGTGCACCACTGCCATAAACTTGCCCAGCATTGGGTGACCTAGGATCACGTTGTACGTTGTGTCAAAGTCCATGACATAGAAGGTAAGCTTCTATTTACTGAAGTTGTCGGGCATGCCAAACATGACCGGCAACTCGATCTGGCCTGAGGGCATGGTTGATGAGTTAGGGGTTATGCCATGAAAAGGCTCGACTCCCGCCTTAAGCTTTGACCTCTGAACTCCCATCTTGTCTAGGGTCTTGGCGAAGATGAGGTTAAGCAAACTACCGCTGTCGACCAAAGTTTGAGAGACATTGATGTTGAGGATAGTTAGTTGGACCACAACCGAGTATGGACCAGGGTGTGGAACTGTAGCTAGATGATCCACTTGATTGAAGGTGATTGGAACTTCCGACCACTTGAGGTATCAAGTAGGCCTAGTCAGAGCCAAATTGACCTCTCGTTCAACCACCTTGTACTGCCTTTTAGATTCATACACGGCAAATCCTCCGAAGATATGTGCTAGACTTTGGTCGGCCTCGTGGAATTCGGGCTTGTCACCATTAACATTCGACTTGGTCTGATTGTTATTATGCTCAGCAACATCGGCCTTGAGCTTTTTATCAACCTTCTTTTTGATGACATGGCATTTGTCGAAGTCGTGTTGGCTGGTCTGATGAACAGGACACCACTTCAAACCACCTCTACTTAGGCCTTTGTTGTCCCCAGTGTTGTGCAACTTGCTCCTGTCAACCACAGTTATGGTCGTATCTAGACCCTTATGCTTGTCATCGAGTTTGTTCTTCTTCCCCTTGTTCTTCAAGAACTCGGACTTGTCCTTGCTAGATTGAGGATTTTTGGTGCGTACCTGGGCTTCCACTCACCTTGCACACTTGTCGACCAACTCGAAGAGCTCTTTGACCATGTGGATCTTCTGAGTAGCCATCTTCCCGAGCAGATCCGTGTCCCGAACGCCTCGCTTGAAGGCGATGATGATTGACTCATCAGAGATGTCTAGGATCATGTTACACCTATTGTTGAACCGATGGATAAAATCTTAGAGTGGCTCGTCCTAACCCTAGTTCAGCTAATGGAGATCGTTCTCCATTCCTGGGCACTCGAATGTGCCTTTGAAGTTGGCTATGAACTGATCCTTCAACTCAGCCCATGATTGGATCGAGTTAGGAGGCAAGTTCAACAACTAGGACCTGGCAGGTCCATTGAGCGTGGTTAGCAAATAATTGGCCATTACCTTGTTGTCGCCACCCACAGCTTGAATAATCATGGTATAGATCTGTAACCACTCATTAGGGTTGAGTCTTCCCATCGTACTTCTGGATTGGGTCCGCCCTGAACTACTCAGGCCACCGTATCAACCGAAGCTCGTGTATGAAAGCTTCGCAACCTCCATCGAATTCTTCAGGAGGATGTGGGAGAGGATTATCAGGCATGTTCCTTTGAGCAGGGGAGTCACGTCGACCATCTCATCTGAGAGATCTACGATCGTAATGATGACGGTCATCCTCGCGGTGTTCCTCATGACAGTTGTCTATCACTATACGTAGATCATTCCAATTGTGAGGAATGTGATTCCTCAAGTCTTCCTGGTTCCTACGCCTATGGATAGAGCAGTTATAGTTTGGCTCGCAGAGTGGTGCTCAGGCTCGATCACCTGAGCTTCCCGCCTGGGATCCCTTGACTCAGGGATTCTCATGTTTGTGGCTCCTCGAACCAACGCCTTGTCGGCTAGGGTGGCTAGAGTTGCTGGGATTGTTTGCTCAAGCAACTTAGATTTGGGCTTCATCGAGTAAGGTCCTCACCTGGTTAACCATAGGGGTTAAAGGATTCGCCGGATCCAACTCCAAAAGAGATCTCAGAATCAGATGGGCTCCCTGGGCATTAGCATCCAGAGTGCTAAAAACATCGTTGCCCAAACTTAGCTGGGGTCGAGATGATGCCACTTTGCGGTTGCTATTCTGGGGGAGCTCGTCCCATGATGTTGGCGGTGGAGGTGTGACCACCGAAAGTCATCATTGAAGACCAAGAGGTATCTGACCTTCTGCAGTCTGTCAATGGAGAGTTGTGTCAAGGACACGTAAGGCCCTAGCTGCAGATGTTCTCAGCGGCATATCGCCTGCAAGTACTGGTACCATGAGGGTGGCTACCGCAGCTGGATCCTTAGGGACTTTCATCCCATTTTTTACCATGGCGTTTGGATCTACAACCATTGGGTCAACAGGTGGGGCATTGGCTCCTCTATCTATGAACACAAATCAATTTGTTCGGCTGCTCTGGCTGGCGGTGGAATCATCATCGTCACCCTCGTCGCTATCGATGTCCATGCATTGGAGAACATTGGGCTCCTTGGTATCCCACTCAAGATGTCCCACCTCGCGGTATGCATCCAATAGTCTGGACACGATAATACCAGTGCGGATCAGTTCACCTTGATGGTCCCAATGGAAGATCATAGTTCCAAACGTGATCTCCAACCTGGATAGGGGCGATTCAAGGGTGATCGCTGTTGACCCGAAGTGGTCATAGAAGCCATCGTTGGAGAATCTGGTGCCGCTGTGCACTCAAGGCATTATCGATCTTGAAAGGCAGAAGACCTCTACCTGGCATGCTACCTATTGAGGATTTATTCCTGACAATGTGTCTAGCAAATTACGGAGTTACCTTCGTGGGTCAGAGATCAAACATGAAGCAAGGCACATGCAATGTATATAGGTTCGGGCCTCCAGTTAGAGTAATACCCTAGGTCCTGTGTGGATGATTATGTATATGTATTCACCCGAGTACAGGAAATATAGATAGCCTATTACAAGGAGTAGATCGGATCTAATCTAACATTGGGCTAAAGTCATCGAGTTCCTCTTGCGTCAAGGTCCTGATGCTTGTCTCGAGTAGCCAGGAAAAAAAAAGGCTTCCCTGGGGGATCTAGGTCCCCGCCTTATATAGGGGTAATGTACCATCTCCTATAAATCCGTAATCGATAGGGAGACCTTCTTGTCCAAGTAGATAATACTAGTCTTCTCGAGTTAGGTAAGCAATCGAGGCATTCCTAGTATATGTCTTCTAGATTCCAGGAGTATCAGGTATCGCAGATTTGGTTCTGTAATATCTGGAGTTGTTAAGTATTCACACAATATACCATGTCCATATATAGTATACTCCTTATATGTATATACCCTATAGTTAGATATTTGACAAGACTTAAATAGAAAAATATAACACTTAAATAAGGTAGAAGTACTTATATTGAATTCATAGAAAATCCTTGAGATTATCTGTAAATTGGAACCCTTTCCCGTAGAGGTAGTCAAATTGGACCAGTGATCGATTTCTAAGTTTCGTCGTAAACCTAATTGATTTCCTTTTAAAAAAAATCAAATAGGGCGGGCCAACACAACCTGGGCTAAGGCCCAAGAGGCCTTTTTTCCTAGCCCAGGCCAGCTCTCATTCCCCTCACCTGCAACATATAGAAGGGGTGATTAGGGTTTAGAAACCATAACAGCCCCATCTGATAGCCACCGCTGCCACCAGGCTGGAGGACGCTGCCGGTGCCATGTGTTGGTGTCCAATCATTGGCACTAGGAGCTCCTTCTTGACCACTTTTCCTCCCTCCCCACCGCCGCAGCATCTGTAACACCCTAATTTTTAATTTTTGCCAATTTATAAAATTTACTAGAATTTATTTTTAAGCTTAAATAATTCCAAAAGAGTAAATACTATTTTCATAAAAAGAGTATCTAATTTTGACATAGGAAATATTTGTTTAAGTGCATTCATGTTGTTTTTAGGCATTTAGGTTTCCTTTGTTTAATTTGGTTTTCATTTGTGGCTTTTGATTTGAATTTTCTTGCTTTGATTTCAATTCAAAAGCTTTTGAAAATGATTTGAAAAAAAAAGGTTAAAACCTCTTTGGGCCGCCCTCTCCTCTTTTCCGCCCATCTCCCCACGCCGGCCCGCTTCTCCCGCCCTCTTCCCACCTGGGCCGCGCCCTCACCCCAAGCCGGCCCAACGCAGCAGCTACAGCAGCCCAGCGCCGCGCCACCGTTGAAGATGCCTACGCTGAAGCCATTTTCACCCAAGCCGCTGCTAGATGGGACCCCGCATCAGATCCGTCGTCTCCGAGTCAGTGTCCGCACGCCGCCACCGAGTCTGAGTTGAAGTCGACGCTGCCAAGGAGCCCCGACCCTCCCCGAGACCTCTCGTGCCGCCTATATAAAGCCCCGCCTTCCCTCGGTTTTTCCCCAAGCCAAACCCACTGAATTCCTGGCCCAATCCGTCAAATCTCCGAGTGCTATCGCTGCCGTCTTGGCCAAACTCGCCGCCTCACCGTTCCAGAGCCGCCAAGCCTCACCTGAAGCCACCGGAAAAACCACCTACCTGTGCTAAAGCTTCTTCAACCCTCAGTGTTGCCGATCGACCACCAGAACACCCTCACTGACAAGGATATGAGCCCTCCGCTGACCTCCTTCCAGTGCTTCAGTGCCCTCGGTAAGCCCCAAAATGGATTTCCCATGAGCTTGTCGTCGTGTTCCGCTGCTCGCCGTCACACCATGTGGTCGGCGACGAGGTTTTGGTGAGATTTCCGGTCATCTACCGCCTTGAATCCCTTGTCGCCACAATCCCGTTCCCCTTCGACCACCCCCTCTGATCCGCGTCGTCCGATCTCGAGTTATCGACTTAGATTAGATCCCTACGTACCCCTTTGGAGTCCAATCTCGTGCTACCACATGGCAACCACTTAATCCCAGTCGTCCTTTGCCACCTCACTTGCCCTGTCAGCCTGCTAGTTCAGCTGCCACCTCAGCCACCCGGCACATGTGTCAGCCCAGTCATACCTAGTCAACAGCCACGTAATAAATAGGGTTTTTTAGTAAAAAAATCTAAATAATTCCAAGAAATTGGTAATTTTGCAAATAGACCCTAAACTTTTATGTAATTACAAAAAGAGCCTTGTTTTTTACACTTAGGTCCCTAAACTTTTCCAAAATTACATATAGGTCCCTCTATTTTTACATAAAGGTCCCTAGACTTTCTGTTAATTACAAATTAGTCATTTTATTTTATAAAATAAACTCTAATCTTGTTTTTAGTGTATCTTTTTCATTGTAGCTCTGGTTTAAGCGATTTTTGCGCTATTAGATTCGTTTCTCTGAGCTCTATCTTTCTAGATAGGTTTTATCTTGTTGTTCTTTTGTTTTGGTGCTCTATTCTTAATGTGTTTGTTTGTATGCTTTGCTGGTAATTGTGCGATTATTCAACAACGCCCCGGATCAATTTGAGGAACGTCAAGACCAGGAGCAAGAGTGCACTGAGCAGCAGCAAGGAGCAGGCAAGTGTCCTTGATCATATTGAACCTGTGTTTTAAATGTTTTGTTTTACAAAATTACATGCAATGACTGTCAATATGATAGGTAATCACCTATGTTAGGGTTTTCCCTAGATTTTCCCTTATCATCCCTTGGAACCTAGAAGTCATACTTTTGGGATACTGGGAAATGTCATAATCTTAACTAATGAACTTATGCAACAATGGTAGTTAAATTTTTAATGGTCTAGCAACATGGAACCTTAGGCCTTAAGCAAAGTGGTTTTGATGGTTGTCATGGTTATGAAGTTGGTTTAGTGTTTGCTCAAGTAACCTAAGTAAGGACCGGTTCATGGAGCAACAACCCAAGAAGTAATGTACCAACCACGAGCCTGATATGGGATAGGCATGACATACTAGTTAGAGTCAATCCAGTGTGTTTTGTGTCAGCACAAAAGGGGGCTTCTGGATAGGAGTTGGACTCACGTAAACCCTGGCGGTGAAACCTAGTGGGCAGATGCATATTGGATTAGTCTCTAGTTAGTGAAAAATGTCATTTAGTGATTTCTTGGTGGCACAACACTGGTTTGTATTAAGTGTATTGCAAACACGGCAACTTGGAATTCACTGACTCGTAGGGAAAGCTGGACAACCTCTACAGAGTGTAAAAAAACTGTTATAACAGTCGTGTCGCGGTTATGGGAGACTTGGATCCTCACATGATTATGGGTTATGATTATAGATTGTCGTTATGGGTTTGGTTGTGGTTTTGGTTATAGTACAGGGAGTACTAGATGGTTATAATATGCAAGGTGGGGAGTCTTGTATGCTGGGTGTTAGACTGTATGGGTTACATTCACTTAATAATTGTTTAATGCTTTTGAGTTCAAATATCTTTTCTTTACTCATATTTATGAAAATATACCATATGTTAGCATATTCTTGTTGTAAGCCTACATATCATTATTCTCCCACACTTGCTGAGTACTCCATGTGCTCACCATTGCTATCTCCCACAATACATATGCTGCTGAGTGGAAGACTTTGAAGATTTCCAAGAAGACGACCTGACGTTCTAGGAGCGTGTCTTCCGATCGATGCCTGTGGAGTGCTTGGTCGTCGATGCTTTTGTCCCACTGATGTCGATTAGATGTTATCGTTTAGTTATTAAAGTTATTTAGGTAAAGTCTTTTTGTAAGAAGTAAACAATTGTAAGTTAAAGTATTGCTTTTGTTACTTCACCTATAATGTCCTTATGTGTGTTAAACTTCCTGGACACGCATAAGCCGCACTTCATTTTGTCCATTAAAACCAGGTGTGACAGCATCCTTCATGGCTCCACCACTGCATCGTATGAAAAGTCTTGAAAGTCTTCCACTGAGCAACATATGTATTATGGGAGATAGCAAAGATGAACTCATGGAGTATTCAGCAAGTGTGGGAAAGATAATGATATGTAGGCTTACAACAAGAATAGGCTAACACATGGTGTATTTGGATAAATACGAGTAAAGAAAATGGTAATGTAATTCAAAAGCATTAATCAGTTGTTAAGTGAATATAACCCAACAACCCGACAACTAACCATCCAAGGTTAATCATCCCATAAACTATAACCAACTAGTACCACCTGTATTATACCATAAACATGACCATAACCATCTAATAATGTGAGGATCCAAGTCTCCTATATCCGCGAGCAAGGCTGTTATAACAGTTTTACACTCTGCAGAGATTGTCCAACTTTTAGCCACGAGTCGTGATATCCATATTGTCGTGTTGCGCAAACACTCAACGCACGCTAGTGGTGTGCCGCCAGGAGAATCACTATGAAGCATGGTCCATCAATTAGGTATTGATACCTCAACGAATGTCAGCCAGATGTCTAATTGATATCCTAAGCTTTACCCATATCAGCCTCATGTTTGGTACGGTATTTCTTGGGTTATCGCTCCATGAACCGGTCCTTATATGTGACACTTGGGCAAAGACTATCTAATAGGGAAATAACCAATAAAACCTAACACCTTTTCTTGGAATGTATGCACAGCCCACCACATGAACAACCATTATCAAATTAACTCCTTGCCCAAGTCCTAGTGTTCCATATTACTAAAATAAGTTCATTATCATCATTCCATATGTCCACTAAAATGTATATGACACTTCCCAACATTCCAAAAGCATGGCTAAGCAATTCCACCCATGAGACTCATATCAACTACCACTTAGGCTTCAATGAATGTGAAGGAAGAACTAGGTAAATCCTAACATAGGTGACTACCTATCAAGTTGACAGACATTGCATGTAATTTTGTAAAACAAAACATTTAAAACATAGGTTCAAGATGATCAAGGACAATTGCCTTTTACCCAATGCTGCTCAGTGTTGTCGAAATCTTGGTCTTGAGATCCCTCGAACAGATCCGAAGCGTTGTCTACTAATCGTGAATTCTACCGACAAAGAAAATTAACATCAAATAAACACCAAATAAACTCCAAATAGCAAAAATGATAGGAATACAATGATAGGCTGGGGTCTTTGATTGGACTAGACAAGAAGATCAGAATTGATTGGACTTCTCTTGAACAAAGATTAAGGAATTAGAACTAAAGCTTCACATGAAAGGATAAGAAAGGATTCACATGAAATGATAGAAACGATTGATTGAATCATTAACATGTGTGACCTGCAAATTAATACATTATTTTAAAATAAACGCATGTTTGATCAGGACCTATATGTCATTATGACAACCATAAATTTATTAATTAAAACAATATCTTCATATTGTAGGTATCTAGATGTTAATGAGGAATAACTGCATGGTTGGATAGTTTATGAATTTAGGAAAATTTGAGCACAAAAATCACTCAAATCGGAGCTAAAACAAAGAAGATATGAGAGATTAAAGTTCTAAGGGCTTTTCTGCAAATTCACCTAATAAAAAGGAATTTTTAGAATTGTTTTTGTACTGGAAAAGGAGATTTATTGACTGGATAGACAACTGGGCATATTGGCTGATGTGGCTTGACACGTGGGTTGACTTTGCTGATGTGGCAAGATGAGGTGGCAAGAATTGCCGACTGGACTTATGTGGACATGTGGCAACACGGGATTGGTGGATGAAAGGGTAAGTAATGGATCTAATCTGAGCCAACAAATCAAGATCGGATGGCTGGGGTTCAGTGGACCGGATCTGTGGACTTGTGGACCAGAGCTGTGGACTCGGTTCAAGAGGAAACTCATGGACCAGAGATGGCGGCCGGCTTGGAGCACGGCAGTGCTTCACCGGAGATGGCAAATCTTATGCTGTGATGCATGAGAAGTGACAGAAGCAGCAAAATAGAGAGAAGGGTGGACAGGGATCTCACCTAGGGCAAGATATGGCTCGGAGAGAAGGTGAGACGTCCCAGCGATGAGCTTTGGCGGTGGCGGCCATCTGAGATCGGTGGAGGTGGTGCTCCGACGGTCGAAGAGCAAAGACAAGGGTACCAGAAAACTGCGAAGGCGACGGCGACACTATGGGTGAGCAAGTGGACGATGGTGAGGCCTAGGTAGCAAAATCAATGGGCTAATGAGATGCGGCAATTGCAGTGAGCGTCACTCGGGTTTGTGGTGAATCAGCGAGTTAGGGGATGGGAGGCGACGGTTTGCAACGGAATCGAGATGAGGGCGCGAGGGTTGCGATATATAGGCGGCTAGGGAGGCATATGGAAGTTGGAGACCAAGCGACAGTAGTTCTAACTCGGACTCGGCTGGGGAGTCCAGGAGAGAGACAATGAAGGGCGCAGGTGCACGTGTCGGTCGAACGACGAAGGCGACTCGGTGTGAGGGCACCAGTGGCTTGAGAAGTGAGGCACTAGGTCGAGGCGTGGCCCAGTTTGGCAGATGAGAGTGGGAACTGGCCAGGGCGGCCAGGCCCAGGTGGAGAGGAAAGGTGGAGGCAGGAGAGAAGGGCTGGTTCGAGCTGGGCTCGGGAAAACGAGAGAGAGAGAGAGAGAGAGAGAGAGAGAGAGAGAGAGAGGTGAATTGGGCAAGGCCTGAGCGGAAGGGAGAGATGGGCTAAGGAGCTAGGCTAGCATTAGATCAGGGCTTAGGCTTGTTATTTTGTTTTGGAATTTCCACAAAAGGAAGACAGTAAATAAAACCCAAATAAAAAATATCACATAAAGCCTATAAGTTCTAAACTAATTCATGTAAGCTTTTGAAAAAATTTATAAGCCACATAAAATATTTTGAACTCATGAAAAGATTTTGATATTTTGGAAATAAAATTTAACTCAAATTAATTCAATTAAAATCCAAATGAGCTCAAACAAAATCCAATAAAATCCAGAGAAAATCAACAACTCAAATTAAAACATAAATGCCTATTTTCAGCATGAATGCATTCGAACAAATAATAATCTAATTCAAATTTGAATTTGAATATAGAAAATAGAGCTTTTCCTATTCTAATTATTTAATCTATAATCTAATCTTGGAAAATTCTAGAAATTTGAGAAATCTGAAAATCAGGGTGTGACAAGAACAGTGTTATCTGTATAGATGCTTATGACAATGACATACAGAGGGGCACATACTACGGTCAAATAGAGGAGATCTGGGAGTTGAGCTACTTGGGATTTAAGGTAGCTCTGTTTCAGTGTCATTGGGTACATGGGGCAAAGGGCGTCACTAATTACAACTATGGATTCACTAGTATTGACATCAAACATGTCGGATACAAGTCTAAACCCGTTGTATTCGCTAAAGATGTTCACCAAGACTTTTATGTGACTGACACAACAAAGAACAAACACCATAGGGTTCTCACTAGGAAAAGACGCATCATTAGAATAGCAAACATCATTGATGAGGAGGAGTTCAATCAACTCGATGAAATCCCCCTTTTGCTACTACAATCATGCCACGCCTTTTACTGATCGAGAAAACTCCATACCTGCGCTCTGACCATAACAAAGGGATCCATGTCAAGAAAGCACGAAAACAGCGATATTAATGTCAAATTTGAATTTGTAATATTAATGTCAAATTTGAATTTGTATATATTAAATTTGTGATATTAATGTCAAATTTGAAATATTAATGTCAAATTGGTAATATTAATGTTAAATTTGTAATATTAATGTCAAGTTATTTGAATTTGAGTTTGAATTAAGTGTCAAATTGAATTTGGATCTGGAAGATTTCTGTCAAAGTGATAGGTGACACGTGATAATGTTCACTCATCACCTATTAGCAGTGATAGGTGACGGGTGACAAGTGATCAGTGACGGGTGATATTGTTCACCCGTCACATGAGAGTTATTATAAGTGATGGGTAACGATCATAAGCGACGGTGATATTTTTCACCGTAGCTTTTGATCATTTCACTCTATATAGGCTATCTTCCTTTGTCATTTTTTCTAAGTCCTAGCCCTAACTCCCCGAGCCGCGCCTCCAGTCTCCTCTTCCCTGAACCCATCGTCGTCACCCCCAAGCTTGTTGACGCCCTCCCCGCAGAAGCATGCCTCCCCACCATGGCCCTTGAGCCCATCACCCCTACCCGTCAAAGCCCCCCTCCCCAGCCAAAGCACACCTCCCCACCGTGGGCACTGAGCCCGTCACTGCCCTCCCCGCCGTTGATGCCCTCAGCGCCGATGCCAACCTATAGCCTCCCTACCAACGCCCGCTTGCAACCTCCCCACAGATGCCCTCGTCGTCGACACCCGCTTGTAGCCTCCATTAAGGTAACGACGCACTGCGTCAATGTCGGCAAGCTATTATGGTGACATCTACATCAATGTAGTTCAATAAATCAGGAGAAGTGAAAATAAAAATGAGGCAAGTATAATAGCTTAACAAAAGAACAATGGCCATTGTATATTCATAGTGATTGAGTGCCTTAAGTGAAGGTGTGTCCCTTTAACAGTCAAGGTTTATGCTTTGATTACTAGACTAGCACCATGGTCATCAACTGGTCATATTAAGCAAAATTTTGGGCAAGTTAGCGGCCAAAATAAATTTGGCCACTATGGACAAAGTTGAAGAGGACTTCAATACCTTTCTTTTTGCACCAAGATTACCCTCATAGCCCTTGTAGTTTGAGATATATCATCGTTGAAAGTTGACTGTTTTTTCTGTCAAGAATCTGGACAGTGGTATATCAAACCAGTTATTGGCCATCATAATGAAATAGTTTTACGGTATGAGCTGAAGCAATATTGTGAGTTTTTCATAATATTTCCAACGGCGCAAAGTACATCTTAAGAAGATGAGTAGAACTCCAATTATGGCCATTTAAACTTGATGTTATTGATTCATTGTCAGAAAAGTTTGGTCATGTTCACATAAGTTTTAGGCCTTCTTAATGATTTTTTTCTTCTGAAAAACAAATGTATACCAAAGTTGTAGTTTATGAAAATTTCTAGCTTCTAGTGAATTTTGGTGTGTTTTTTGAATGTGTAGTTTAGAAAATACAAAAAAGGAGAAGCACGCTGTTAGTTTCTGTCAGATAGTTTAGGTTCGCTGTTTTTAATGGAGAATTAGGCAGCCTTAGAGGCCAGATAAAATTATGGCTTCTCCACAAACGTTATAGATATTTTTCTATAGTTTCCAAAAAATTACCTTTTTGTTGTCACAGCTGTTGTAGAAAAAAGATATAAAAAAATCAAGCAACAATACTGCATTTGAACGAATGCAATCTTTGTTATCTTTTTCATAAGCGACGGTTCCGGGCGTAGGAACGCTTTACTTTCTGTATGCATTCATTTGCATTGCACCTCATATGAAGTAATATGTCGCCATTTGTTGGACACAACTTGTACCGGTATGCATCATACGTTGCTCAAGAAGGGATACGGTGCAGCTTTACACTTTGTTGGGTGTAAAGGCAGTGGACATGCATTTGCTATCTACATGTTGTTGCTGCCGAAATTTTATAGTTTCAGCAAGTTTGTGGATTAGTTGTGGTAACATTTCAACCTTTTGGGTGTCTGGGGTGTTACAATTGTTCTCAATAGATGAAAAATTTGTCAAAATTAGCTGCCTTTCTACACCTCTTGTAGTTAGACTGATGCTACCCTATTTTAATCTTGATTCCTTTCCTTTCCTCTATTGAGAACAGAATATACTACACTTGATTTTCATGGGGGCACAAAAGGACTGTCACCCCTCAGAAACCACAAGCACAAAGGATTCTAGCACTAGATGTTGCCCCGGCACAAGATGGGGCGCATAGGAGCCTAAGCCTGCACCCGTTGTCCTCCTCTAGTAGTAGTGAACGCTAGTATCATAGCCTGAGCCATGTTCTATGCGAGCGGGAAAACCAATGTTGGGCAAGTAGCGAAGAATACAATCCCACCGGAGAGGTATTGATATGATTCAATGCATTTTATACTTCTTGAATGTAGAAATATTTTTGTTTATGTCAACTCCCCTTGTTTTCTCTCTAGATGGAGGAAGCACACTCTCCAAGTCAGACAACTGGTAATGGTGCACGAGCTCGAAAGCCAAGGTCACAAACACAATGGCCGACGGACAAGGTTACCGTCATGGGAATCGATGCTGATGGGTTGCCTACAGATGAAAAGGCCTTGAATAGATTCCGGAGGGTCACATGGCTCATTACTCGAGAGAGGGTGTCAATAACAACTAAATACGATGACCTCCATGACGAAGCTAAGAGGGACTTGTTCGATAATATTGTCAAGGAGTATCTAGAGTACCCTGGAAATATGAGTGAGCATCAAATGATCACCACGATCAATGCAACAATGAAAGCAATTGTGAAACTTCACCGAAGCTTTAAGAGCAAGCTTGTTAATTGGTTCTTGGCTAAAGAGGTGGAACCTTTCAAGAGCTACAAGCACTTAAAAGAGAAAGATTGAGATGTTTTTGTGCAAATGAAGAACTCAGATCAGTTCAAAAAGTAGAGTGAGGAGAAGAAGCAGCTTCGCACTAGGAATAAGAACATGCACAGGACCTGCGCAATAGGTTACATGGGGAAAAGGGCGAAATGGCAGGCAGAGGATGAAAAGTTAGCCAAAGAAGGCTACGAGAATCCTTGGTTGCAATTTGCGGGACGATCACGGTCATATTTGTGTGCAAGGGATGAGCTATCTAAAAGCGGAGAAATCACATTTAGAAACAGCGAAACCCGGTCAGTTGTAGAAAAAGTAAAAGAAAAGGCAATCAAAGCTAGCCAAGGTTCTTTCACCAGGGTCAGGGAACATGATGTTCTCTCAGCAGCGCTAGGAAACCCGGAACACTCAGGTCAAGTGCAAGTTATCAAGTTCCCAGGGTTGGAAATACGGCTTTCCCGAGGACCTCAGAATATACAAGAAGAGAAAGAGGTTAGGTGCAATGAACGTGGATGCATTGATACAGGACATGACCTGGAAAGTGTATGCAAACACTTGCAGCCCAAGGAATAGAGATTATCATCTCAGCGAAAGCTAGCCCCAGAACTACAGGGAAGAGTAGTTGTGCCTCCGAGGAGGTCGATCAACAAGTAGTTGTTGTCATGACTGAACCAGATACTATTGACCTACTAGAAGGGTCCATGCCCTGCAGCCTTGTAATCAGGCGTGGTGGGTATCTCATCAAGGTTGCAAGGGGCCAGGTGCTTCTAGACATCTGAATCTTATATATGGTCCTAATATGTGCTGACTATGTCATAGTTACAGTAGACATGGTATATAGCAATGCCACTAATCACGTGTTGGAGCCCCCCCCCCCTCCTCCCAAATGATGAAGTCACAACTCTAGGTGAAGCTCTTCGGCAAAGGGTCCAATGGAAGAGGGGCGATATCATAGTCTCCAATGCATACCAGTCTGGACGAGCTTCAAGTGCACCGTCACCACACCCCTCACTTCCAGAGAAGGTAGCTTCACTACCTCCTCCTCCTCCAGAGAAGCCGATTTCACTGCCTTCTCCTTCGCATCCAGCAGCTTCGCTTCCAGCTCCAATGCCATCTCCCCCAAAGAGCCTAAAGAAGAAGGAAAAGGAGGCCGAGAAGAAAGGCTCTAAGAAGCACATGCCGAAGAGGTCGAATGCCATTATATTGACGAAGAAGTCCACGAACATTGGAGCAGCATGGACTAGTGCCTACAAGAAATTCAAATATGGGAAACCCTTGCTGATGGTAGATGGCCTAATAAGAGCAGGATAAGCATGTGTGAACCTCCATAATTAATACATGTAGACTTCTAGAGACACCAATGCTCAAGCTATAGTTGTATAGTACAAACGATGACACTTCTTAAACGATGATAGCTATTTTCTTGTGGGTTTCAATGACTTATACAACATCTTCAACCTTGATGTCATGGATGTATCGTTATTATGGATCTTCACATTGTAAGTCCCTTGAAACTGGACATTCATAATTAATACCACTAATTTTTTAATCTAATTGTATTCTTATCTATAGGCACTTGATCAAAGAAATAAGAAAGAACAAGGATCCTCTCAGATTTCTTGACCCTGAGGCTATTACAATCTCAGTTATCCAACTTTACCCCGACTACATTGCGGGATATGTGGCCAAGGCAATGCAACATTATTTAAAAATGAATTACCTGTTTGGCATCCACAACACCGGTGGTCATTGGATTTTACTGTACATTTGCCTCAAGAGGAACTTTGTGTGGTACCTCGACTCATCAAGATCAATAGGACCAAAAGACAACCCTAGAGAGCGTAATTACAGTGCTGTAAAAGGACTCCTCGGCGCGTAAATTTTTCCTGGCTTAGTTTACATATTTAACTTTTCTAACATTCAAATGTTCCACAATCAATCTCTCTTTGTGCAGGATTTTTGATAAGTACTTTCGAGCTGATCCTAACTATAACGCAACAGACAGCCACAGACTGACACACAAGACCGGATTATAGTAAGTGCTACCAAACAGATGTACTTTCAAGCTTTTTTCCTTTCGATCTAAACGTAAATTTTCTTTTTCGTGGTGCCACCAACAACCACCGGATAATACTTGCGGATTCTATGTTGCGTGAAACACTCACCTCACGCTCCCATCAAAGGATATCAAATCCCTAATGTAAGTTCAATACAAGATTATTCAATACTAATTTTAGTAATTAATTTAATTCCCTGATAACGTGACATTGGTTACACGGAAATTATGTAGGATTTTTTAGCTTATTTTTTTCGACGAGGATGCACTCCCGAGGATTCGATAATAGATCGCCGAGTTCATGATGTCTGATATCATCAACCCACACGGCGAGTTGCACTATAAAAATCCTAGAGGTCTTATGTAATATGTGTTGATTAAAACTTTGTAACATTTATGATTCAGTATGAATTGATGAAAACTTTGTAACCTTTGCAATTTTGTGCGATTTTGTGATGAAGTGAGTTCTTCTATAAGTATGTTTGTCAATATGGATTTGGATGCGTTGCTGTTATTTGCAGGAAGAAATGGCTGCCAAATTCTGGCTATACTCCAAGATGCAATCAGGAAATAATACAATTATGTAGGGTAAAATACACATAAGTGACAGGTAACTTTGATACCATTCACTTATGTGTTCATATAAGTGACAGGTAACTTTGATACCATTCACTTATGTGTTCATATAAGTGACAGATAACTTATTAACCCGTCACTTATGTATAATATAAGTGACGGATAATTAGGTTACTCGTCACTTATGTCTTCTCCCCAGCACATAGGTAAAAAAATATAAGTGACGGATGAAGAAGTTACTTATCACTTATGTCTTGCTCCTAAGTACATTGAAGATAGACGGGTTACAATTACACCCATAAAACCGCAGCAGGTCACCTATGACTTAATTGGTGATGGGTTTAAATTCATTACTAATAACTAATTATCAGTGACATATTCGAGATAATAGATATGGTACCGACACCCTTAGCCTTTAGTGATCAGTCCTGACATCTAAAATGCAAATTGTATGCATCCATGATCCATAACTATCAAATAGTAGCAACTAGTAGGTCGCAAGAAATATAATAATGGATGTCTGAAACTAAACTCGAGGATGTTCTGTAAATTCTGCCATGAGTATTCGTCTGGCTTTAGAAACCTTTTCGTGTTTTAACAGTTTCTTTATCATATTTTGATCAACAAGCCACCGATTTATTCATTGGTCCTGATAGATGATCGTCCTCTCCGTAGTCTGTATGATCTTTTCAAACTAATCTCAATGTCACAGTCAAGAAAAGCTCTGGTCGCCACAAGGGGTCCCACAGGACAGCAAAAGGACAAGCAAGCCCTGATGATGGCAAAGTGCAGCGGCTACTCTGCAAAGGCGGAAAAACGCCAGAAAAGGAGAGCTCCGAGGAAAAGTACACACAAAAGCTAAGCTTGAAAATAACACGAGCAAAGCGAACAGAAAACCAAAAAAGAAAGAAAAAAGAGAGGGAAAACACAAACATTTGAGGAAAGACGATAGAATCAGGCAAAGAGAGACGCTAAATAATCACAAGTCTCCCCTTTCTCCCTTTGTTTCTTTTAGCCCATAACTGTGTAGTCTTTGCTTGATTAACACACAAACTAAAGCAGAGAGAGAACGGAACAGAGCAGTGCAGACACAGCGAGGTAGCCGATCAGTTAGGCCCTCCTTTAATTTGATGTTCCAGTCAGAGGAGCAGGGGCCGACCTATGTCCCGTGCTAGGGGCTCTAGCAAGCGCTTAGTCCAAAATTTCTATGGATAGCACCTCCAGCGGTCCAGCCTAGTCCAACATTGGTTCAAGCAAGCCCGACCTTTTTGGCTCCTGCCTGAGTGCCTCCATCTACACTCATCAATCGTCACCATGGGTCTGTGCTAGTGTGCTCTGTGCTTCAAGCTCTAGTTCGGACTCCGACGGCCAGCGTCACTGACCTATGCACAACTACGTCCCTAGCGACTAGCTCGGCGCACGACCAACACCACCACGGATCATGCATCCTCCTCCTCTGGCCTTTGCATCTCCACGGCTTGTCAGCGCCGCACACCCACACCTTTCAGGCTTCCCCACTCCGATGGTCAACGCTCCTCAATCCTTGCTCCTGCCTGGTCGTATTCTACTCTCTCTGATTGTAAATATAGATCGTTTTAGTCTTCTCAACTATTCTTTAAATATAAATTATTTTTAAACTTCTATATATTTTTTCTCTTTTACTTCCATCTTATCCTTGTTTAATAAATGCTACCACTCTTACAAATAAATGCGTTATCTTTTTCAATACAGAATAAATGAAGGGCAATAAGATCATTTAATCTATTTTTTTAATCCTTATGTATAAATCTAAAACGACCTACATTTGCAATCGAAAGGAGTAGTTCCTAGGTTGTCTAGCCACCGCTGCTGCCTTAGCTCTTGGATGAGTGGTACTATCATTTTAGTTCTTTAAAATTAGTCACCGCTGCTGCCTTAGCTCTTGGATGAGTGGTACTATCATTTTAGTTCTTTAAAATTAGTACCCTTCGTTTAAATTCTGAGTCCCTCACTAACCAAACATCTCTATATTTGGTTAAAGAAGTTGTCGCACCAAAGAGAAAATTAAGAAGGCAGGGCGCTCAAAAAGCACTTATGTGGCATTATCCGGCTAAAAGCGGTCACATTTTAATACTCCTATATCTAGCAGTACGCCTGATCTGACCTGACTCCGATCGGAAAAAAAGAAGCACTACAAGGAACAGTGGTAGTTTCAGAAAAGGAAAGCGCACGCCAGGTCATTCCTTGCTGCCTGAATGACTAGCTGATCAGCAACAGCTGAATGTGCTGCAGGCAGGCAGGCACAGTAGTTGATTGTCAGTCACTAGTCATTACAAACAGAAATATAAAATGTACTTATAATATAATCGCAGGTGCCAGATTACTACGTCCTGTCACTTCGGTTTAATCTAGTGACGGTGACTGGGCTGTCATCTTCGATCATGAACAGGGCCGGCGCACTTGCGGGAGTGCAAGGAGAAGGCAAAGCGTACATGGAAAGAATGGCCTGACCGCCGATTCTGTCCGATTCCTCTTCTCTCTCGGTGTACGGTCATTCCACTCGCTTTTGCGTGTGATTCCTTTTGCAGCAGCGACTACTGTGAGATGTGTCCAAGACGAGGAATTATTCCCGGGACGCGTCCGCTCGCTCAAACCTGCCTGGATCGATCGGTTCTCTTGCGGCTTTCAGGAGAGTAGCCATGGAAGCCTGATGAGAGTTGGATAGCTAAGATCCTGCATGCATTCGAATCCGAATGATGGCTTCAAGGAAGAGTGCTGCACGCCAAATGCTGTGGAAGTGCTTACATGCAGCACAGCAACGCGGCCAAGAGGAATAAGAGAAAAGGTTTGGACAAGACAAAGCGCAGGGTATAGCCAAGTAGTTCTCGCCCAACACTGGCCGGGGGAGAAGAGAATCAAGAGGATGCAGGAGTACAGAGACAGTACAGGGGTAAGGAATCGTCCAGTTTTTTAATCGAAAGTTTGTGATTAGACCAACACGGAGCACCTCCGTTAGTCGACAATCCATTCCAAACTTGCAAGGTCATAATTGCTTTGCTGATGATCTCCATCGTTGTGTAGCACCAGTGGCTTCTGGCTGTTTCGTTCGTCGGAAGAAACTAGAGGAGATTCATGTGTGGATTTTTTTAATAATATTATTTTATAGAAAAATTACAAAATAATAGTTAAATTCACTAAATTGTAATAATAGATATTTATCGGTAGGTGAAGTGCTGATCAGAGATCTGTCGGTACTTCAAGTACTGACTTACTACGTGACAGTAGGCCTGTCGGCACACATATGGTTCCAATAGCCCCCCGGTCAAACACTGATACAGTTGTCGGGGTAGGAGATAGCCGACAGGCCTCTCGGCAAACAGTGTGCTGACAGGTCACCTTTCTTTATTTTTTCATGTTTTTATTAATAAATTTTTAAATTTGGGAAGAATCATGTATTAGCCACAACCAGAGTAAAACTCAGTGTATATTCGTGCAATATCCTATAGAAGAACTCAAACTCTTCTGAAAATGAACATCAACTACGACTATGAAGAAGCTAAGGCAATGAGACGTGTGGACGTTGAATGGCTGAAAATGTTTGTGTGTGCAAATAGTGGTCCAAACGGTATCACGGAGTAGTTCATTTTTTTTACTTAATTTTGGTTCGATGTAATTTAGTTGATTTTTTTTAGTTGATGTAAAATTATATAAATATATTTTCTAGTGAAGTGACGTTGGGAGGATAGAAAATATAATTTTTCAAATAATAATATTGTGAAGTATAATTATCATAGAACTTGGTACAGAAGTTACTTACATTGATAAACATTTTATGGAACCACTGGTTCCTCTCTTTGCGCGCTGCCGGACACGCCGGTGCTCCCTCTCCGCTGTGTGCCACTGTCGGAGGGTGAACTCGTATCGCAGGGATCCTGAGGGATCCCTTTTTGAGATTCGGCCGGATGGATGATTCTGAATATGTTTGCGGGAGAAATAAATCGATGTAAATGTGATGGTAGGTGGGGTGGAATGATCTAATGCATGATGCAGTAAATGCGCTGGAGGGATTTTTAGACAGGTTAGGGCCACATTGAGCGTAATACCCTACTCCTTTGTTGATGCTATAAATGCCCTGAGAATGTCTCTCAGGAGTATTGCTGGTTACAAGAATGTTTGTCTATCCTAGAGCTTTTGGACTCCTTGTTTTTCGGTGGTCTCAGCTTCTATGCTTGTACGAAGGTGTTCTTCGAGTCTTGGCGTCTGCACTCTCTGAGATTCCTCCGAATCAACTGACTCAACTTACTCAACTGTCTTTGTCCGTGCCCGTCGGCTCCCTTAAATACTCGCCGGCGGTAGCGTGCCCCGAAAGGGAGGGCATGAGTTCCAAGGCGCCATAAATGAAAAGGTAGTCATTATAGCCTCTGCGCGAAGTGACGGAGGGTTGAAAACGCGCCCCCCGCCCGGTCTTCGGTCGTCATGATGGCGCTGGCAACGGGCGTTGTGGAGAGGGCCCACCGGGCAGCCGCAGAGCAGCCCGGTGTGGCCGTTCGGTCTTGTACGCCTGCCACAGCAGGGCGGCAGGCGGGGCGCCTCGGGCCTTGCGATGTTATACCGAGACGCGCCGGATGATGCGGGATGGGACCCGTGCATTAAATGTCCCCACGCCCTTCCGCCAGAATGTGGCAGGGACTGACACCGAGCGTGGCAGGAGCAGTTGGAGGTGACAGGCCACGCGCCCTCTTAAATGCGACATCGGGCCTTTCACAGGCTGACACCTCACCGTTGGACCCTTGTGGGGGCCACCGACGAAGGACTTCTTGGGCCTTCGGGGAACCGAGTGCTCGGGGGTCACTGTTCACCTCCCCGAGCACTCTCTCCCGAAAATGCCGTCTCTTGGTCCTCGGGGAACCGAGTGCTCGGGGGCCGCTGCTCGCAGCCCCGAGCACTCTCTCCCGGAACTACCTTCCTTGGGTCCTCGGGGTACTCGGGTGCTCGGGGGCCACTGTTCGCAGCCCCGAGCACACACTTCCTGGTACTCAGCTTCTCTGGTCCTTGGGGGACTTGGGTGATCGGGGGCCACTGTACATGACCCCGAGCACTCTTTTCCCGGTCACTTGGTCTTCGCAGATCATCGGGGAACCCGGGTACTCGGGGACCGCTGTTCATGACCCCGAGCGCCCTCTCCTGGGACTTAGTCTTTTCGTACCTCGCGGAGATGAACCC
The DNA here is from genome assembly GCF_958298935.1 of Phragmites australis. Classification (NCBI taxonomy): domain Eukaryota; kingdom Viridiplantae; phylum Streptophyta; class Magnoliopsida; order Poales; family Poaceae; genus Phragmites; species Phragmites australis. Next base: position 18,390,588 of record NC_084926.1, read on the forward strand.
CGTGGGAAGGTGCCACGTGGTGGATTGCTGGCCTGGCCTCAGGATTCGGGGACCCCTGGTTCCTGATTCACCGACAGCAGCCACCGGGCCCATTGGCAGGCGATGGCCCAGAGACTGCGGATGGGGCCTTCATCGTTATCGAGGCCGAACCCAGTACCGATGCCACGTGGCGTGTTTTTAGGTGCTGGCCTCTCCGGCCTAGGCTTCTGGTACGGCCCAACGGGGAGCCGAACGGACGCACGTCCAGCAGACTCCCGAGGCGCGTGATAGCGAGGCGAGCGGAGCGTGATAACGAGGCAGGTGGCACGCGTGGCAATCGCGCAGATCGAGGATAGTGCTCCTGGCAACTGCTGACAACCGCGCGGCCCGAGGGAGATTCGCCTGGCAGTTGCGCCGAAGTTGTCTCGCCAGGCGCGCCACGGTAGGCGTCGTTTGAAATCCCTGGGGTATAAAAAGAGGAGGGGAGCGAACCGCCGCCCCTTTACACCTTTTTCGCGATCAAACCTTCTTCTTCTTCCTTGCGATCCTGAGTTCTCACCCTCCCTTAGGCGATCAGCGCACCCTTCTTTCCCCACCGTTCCAACACATCCCCCACCCCGACACAATGTCGAGAGCGGGAGGTAGCCGCCGTGACAAGACACCCGACAGCGTACTGCCGGAGTCACGATTCGTCAATGAGGAGGCAGCGGACAGGGTGCGGAAGATGATGGTGCCCGAAGGCCAGCGGGAGGCCTCGGTGGTGAGGCCGGTGAGCTTCCGGCCGGTCACGGACCAGCCGGAGCGGATCGTCATCTTCGTCTCCTTCGTGGCGGCCAAGCTGGTGCCGCTGTTCTCAACTTTCTTCCTCCAGATCCTCGACACGTTCGGGATCCAACTGGCGCACCTCAGCCCGAACTCGGTCGTCATCTTGGCGATCTTCGCACATTTTTGTGAGATGTTCATCGGGATGCTGCCGTCGGTGTCGTTGTTCCGACACTTCTTCGTGCTGCGGCCGGCCGGGAAGAAGAGGGGCTTCTCCACCGCGGATGTCGCCGGCTGCTGCAACTTCCGGCTGCGGGACGGCTTGGCGGAGCTGTACATCCCTCAAGTGCTGCGGAGCAAGTGGGATGACTGGCGACACGACTGAGTCTACGTCGACGTCAGTCCCCATGACCGCCTCGCGTTGCCGGAGCTGGCAGCGGAGCCCCAGAGGTCAATCTGGGAGGCGGTGCCGCCGGAGGACAAGCGGATGCAGCCGGTCCTCGACCGCATCAAGTACCTACGCCAGGCCGGCCTTACGTCGGTGATGGTGGTGGCGGACTACCTGCGCCGCCACCTGGCGCCTCTGCGGGAGCGGGTCCGCCGCAGCTGGATGTACACGGGCTCCCAGGACATCACCAGGACCCAGATAGGCAAGGACTGGGACCTGGACGAGGCGGCGCTGGCGAGCCTGCTCCGGGTGGTGACCGGCGTGGAAGACCTGACCCGGGTGGTGCTCCCCCGGGAACAGCTGGCGCTCTGCGCCGACCCGAATCGGGTGGCGCTGCAAGCGACGCTGCCCGAGTTCGACGCCCAGGGCCTGGTTGACCGGCCAGGGCGCTGGAACCTCGGGACTATCCAGATTCCCGGGGTGGACGAGGCGACCGGCTGGGCTCTAAGGGCCTCCGGGTGGGACACCGCCAGTAGCAGGCCGCAGGCGAGCAGCAGGGGGGCCGCGGGCGGCCGAGCGCAGAACAATGGCACGGGCGTCGCAGGCGGCAAGCCGCAGGCCGGACGTGGGGCTACCGCAGGCAGCAGCCACCAGGCCGACGGAGGAAGCGCCGCCGACAGTGGAGCGGTGGCGGTGCCGGGGGACAAAGGAAAGCGCCCCCGAGTGTTCGTGCCCCAGCCGACATCCTCGTCGTCACCGTCGCCTTCACGGTAGCGGCCTTCGGCGGGTGGCGCGAAGGAGGGGGCCGGGGCGGCCAGTCGTCCGACGCAGGGTCCGTGACGGAGGCGAGGTCCGGGGCTCTGGAACCCGGAGACCAAGGCCGGCGCCCGAGCGGATATACAGCGAGTGCCCAAGCCGGCCCGCCGCTGGTGACGGGCTCCTCGGCGGAGGCGAGGCCCCAGGCGCCGGAGCCCAGAGACCAAGGTCGGCATGGGAGCGTGTCTACAGCGAGTGCCCAAGCCGGCCCGCCGCCAGAGATGGACTCCACAGTGGCCCCGCAGAGCCCCCCGCCGAAGGGGAGGGAAGATTCCGGGCCGAAGCTGTCAGGCCCGGAGTTCAAGATCCCGAAATCACGATGGCAATACCGAAGACCGAAGACTCTGTAAGTTTCTTCTTTTCCCCGAGCATGTTTCTCCTGGAGTGAGTTAGGAGACTAACCTTCGTTTGCTTTCAGGCCGCCGAAGGACGCCGCCGGAGACCAGAGACGGCCAGAGGCACCGAGGTCGGCTCCTGCCCCCGAGCCGAGCGCGTCTGAGCCGAGCGCGCCAGTCGAGCCGGAGCCGCAGAGCGCTCCAACCGAACCGGAGCCACAGGCGCCTCCCTGAGCCGAGGGCAGAGGCCGCTCCCGAGCAGCCGGCGTCGGCCAAGCCCGCCCCGAGCACTTCGAGGGCGGGGCGGATGGCCTCGGCGAGGGCGGTGCCGACATGGCAATAATCAGGGACCCCGAGCACCTCAGCAGAGAGGGCTCGCAGGGGACCCAGCGCCTGGCCGTCATCCAGCCGGGCCGCAGAAACCCTCCCGGACGTGCTAGGAAGCGCCCAGGAGGTGATCGAGCGACTGGAGGCGGCCGTGGCGGGGAAGCAGGCGCAGCTTGAGGCAGACCGCACCGCCCTTGTTGAGGAGAGGGAGCGTCTAGCGGAGGTCGGCCGCCTTTTGGAGGCCCGCATCGCCGCAGCCCGCGCCGCCCATGAAAGGGAGCGACGCGCGATGGATGCGAAGCGAGAGACCCTGGACGAAGTGTGCGAGGAGGCCATCACCGCACAAGAGGAAGCCACCCACTTGGGTGAGATATCGCGGTGGCGGGCCGCAAAGCTGCTCGCTAGGGAGCGGCTAGTGCGGGCTCAGGAGGATGCCATCCTGCCGCGCGAGAAGGCAGTGGAGACCCTCTCTGCCCTCGCCGAGCAGGTGAAGCAAAAGCAAGCCGAAGTCTCGGTGCCCAGCATCGTCCCGACCAGCGCAGCCGAGGAGCTGAGCCTTGAGGAGCGGCTGCGGATCCTGAAGGACGAGCTCAAGACCGTTAACGCTGAGCGGGCCAACGTGAAGCTGATGATGCGAGACATCCTTCGGCAGGCACGGAGGTCCGTGAGGGTGGTCGAGCTCGGGCGAGTCTACGTGGGCGAGAAGGGGATGGAGCGAGCAACCATAGGCCACATCGCCCTCGGCTTCGAGGAGATCAGCCGGTGACTCAAGGTGCTTCCCCGGGCCGTGCAGGAGTTAGCCACCCGAGAAGGGCGTGGTCTGGCCCAAGCAATGGCCGAGCACGTCCTGGCCTGCTACCGGAGCCGGGACCCAAACTTCTCGCTGGAGCTAGCCTGGGAAGGGGTGGTCGAGGCCGAGGAGGAGGCTGTCCGGGGCGTCGCCACCGAGGTGGCAGCTTGCTTCATGCGGGAACCGCCGCTGCCGCCGAGCAGTGGCAGCAGTAGTGAGGACTCCTCGCCGCCTCCTGAGCCCTCCGACCTAGATTAGGCTTTTGTACTTTTCTTTTTCTTTGACTTGATGTAAATGTGGGAGTGATCCCTCAGAATAGCTGTCCTTTTTTTAATATAATGGAAGTCTTTCCTTGGGATCGCAACTCCAGTGTTCTCTATGCTTTGATGAAGTCTCTGTTCTTTTCACTTGATGTCCCGAGGAGTACTTAGTCGGACCAAGCCCGACCTTTCCCCCACGAGAACGACGTCGCCCCGACTACTCATCGCCCCAGTAGTGAGGCCTCTTCACGCGTCCAACCCCCGAGCCCTCGCGAGTCTGCAGCGGCTAAGTCAAGAGACAAAGGCACGAACTTCCTTGCTTGGGAGATAGGTCGATCCAGCACGGAGCACGCCACGGCCAGTGAACGCTTTTCCACTTTGCGACCACTCAACAAGCAGACTGGAGACACGTGCGGACGGAAATGCGACCAAGGGTCCCCACGGTTTGGTGGTGCCTGGGCTAGGACGGACCGGACTGAGCACCGACAGCCCACCCCCAGGGTCTAGGCTCCCGACCGCTCTTTGCTCGAGTGGTAGGATTACCCGAGAACCCCAGAGGCTTGGTAGTGCCCGGGGTACTTTTAAGTGGACCGAGCACCACGACCACCATGAAGGACTTCGGTCAGACATTGCCGTTCATACAGTACACCTTTCTACTGTTCGTTCTGTTATTCCGGAAAAAGCGAACACGTGGGCAGGGTTTTGTGCGTGAGGAGACCATCTCGCCGAACAGATTAGAATGCGAGGGTCCCGAGGATAACTCGGGAACAATAGATTGCTGAATGTAAATTCGTATGACTTTAACCACTCACTGGACAGCTATCGACTTTGCGGCCGATCGATCCAGGAGAGGTTTGCGCTCCGAGCTCGGGGTGCCCGGGAACTTGGTTCCTTCGGTCGGAGCGCCCGAGCACTAGGAAGCGTGATGGGGAGCCCGGGGCCAGGCGATCCCGATCACTCATGCCAGAGCGGTAGGACCACCCGAGGACCCCCTAGGCCTGAGCAACGACCTGGGCACTGAGGCCCTTGCAGTCGAGCTACTTTTGTTCTCGGTTGTTGATCTGTGACTTAAGAAAATAGAAAGATTCTTTGTTGGGTGCGCTCTGTTAGTGCGGTACTCATTATAGACTGCTCTCATTTTTTACCCGAGACCTCTCGAATACCCGGACCGACGAACTATGAAGACAGAGGCATAACCCAGAGGTCCTATGGCTTGGTGGCGCCCGGGAAGGACTGACCAGGCCGAGCACCGATAGCCCGCCCTTGGGGTCTAGGCTCCCGACCACTCTTTGCTCGAGCAGTAGGATTACCTGAGAACCCCAGAGGCTCGATGATGCTTGGGGTACTGCCATGACACCGAACACCACAGCCTACCACAACAGACTTAGGTCAGGCGGCAACTGCCTACGCGCATACCGATCGAGATTCTTTTATCAACGAGGAAAATGAGAGAGCATGTTTTTCTCGCACAATCGATCATCTCACCAGACATATTAAACATACGGATTCTAGAGAGAACAAAATTTGAAATAAGACCTGGACAATGATAATGTATATATTGACAATTTTGTACAAGACAAGGTGACTTACCCGGTTAGTGGTAGCACCCGACCAACTTGGGTAGGGGTGGAGCCCCCGGCCTGGTTGGCCCGAGCACATACATGCCACCTACGGATAGAACTTGCGCAGATACTCGATGTTCCACGCATTGGAGAGCGGCTACCCGTCCTCTGCAGCCAACCGAAAAGAGCCTTCTCGCGGGACACCGATCACGGTAAATGGGCCTTCCCACATAGGGGACAGTTTATTCCTTCCTTCGCGCGATTGGACGCGTCGGAGAACTAGATCCCCCACCTCGAGAGACCGGGCCCGGATGTGACACTGATGATAGCGTCGCAGGCTTTGCTGGTAGCGGGCTGCTCGGACGGCGGCACGCTGCCGGCGCTCTTCCAAGTAGTTGACGTCATCGCGCCTTTGCTTTTCCTGTTCGCCTTCGGAGTAGGCATGCACCCGAGGGGAGCCAAGAGTGATCTCGGAGGTGAGGACTGCCTCGGCACCGTACACGAGGAAGAAAGGAGTCTCCCCGGTGGCGCGACTTGGCGTGGTCCAATTGGCCCATAGCACAGCAGGCAGCTCGTCGATCCACCCTTTCCCGTGCTTTGCGAGCACATCGTAGGTCCGGGTTTTGAGCCCCTTCAGTATCTCAGCATTGGCACGCTCGACCTGCCCATTGCTCCGAGGATGAGCGACTGAGGTCAAGCAGAGCTTGATGCCGATGTCCTCACAGTAGTCCCCGAACAGGGCACTGGTGAACTGAGTGCCATTGTCGGTGATGATCCTGGTCGGGATGCCGAAGCAACTTGTGATACCGCGGATGAACTGAAGCACCGTGTTCTTGGTAACCTTGACAACTGGAACCGCCTCCGGCCACTTGGTAAATTTGTTGATGGCGACGTATAGGTACTCATAGCCCTTGATTGCTCGGGGGAATGGACCCAGAATGTCCAGCCCCCAGACCGCGAAGGGCCATGACAGGGGGATGGTGTGGAGAGCCTGAGTTGGCTGGTGAATCTGCTTTGCGTGGAACTGGCACGCCCTGCAGCGTCGAACCAACTCGGAAGCATCCTGGAGAGATGTAGGCCAGTAGAAGCCTTGCCGGAAGGCCTTCCCGACCAGCGTGCGGAATGATGCATGGCCACCGCACTCGCTCTCATGGATCTCAGCGAGAAGCTCACCGCCTTCTGCCCGGGTGATGCATTTCAGGAGGACGCCACCTACGCCGCGCCAGTAGAGATCCCCATCTACTATGGCATAGCGTTTGGACTGCCGAGCAATTCTTTCGGCAGAGGCATCGTCCCCGGGGAGGAACTTTTCTTTCAAGTACCCTCGGATCTCATCCATCCACGAGGCATCTTGAGAACTGCCAGCAAGCGCAGCGCACTCGCCGGGCGGCGGCACCCTGTCGGGGCTTCCCACTGAGGGCACCGCCGAGGTCCCCTGAACTAGGCTCGAGGTTTCCCCTTCGTCCTGTTCGGCAGGCAGGATGAAAGGCCATGTGAGCCTTTCTTCAAAGGCTCCGGCAGGGAAGCGCGCACGGGAAGAAGCCAGGTGAGAAAGGTCATCGGCCAGAGCGTTGTCGCGGCGAGATATGTACCGCAGCTCTAGGCCGTCGAAGTGCCTCTCCAGCTTCCTGACTTCTGCCACGTACGCCGCCATTTGAGGATCCGCGCGCTGGTATTCTTTCGACACCTAGTTGCCACCAGCTGGGAGTCTCCTTTGACAAGGAGGTGACGAATTCCGAGGCCCACCACGGCCCGGAGGCCGGCGATGAGGCCCTCATATTTCGCCATGTTGTTGGTTGCTCGGAACTGCAACCGCACGACGTACCGGAGTTCTTCACCCATTGGGGAGGTGAGAACCACTCTGGCCCCTGCGCCTTTCAGCGTAAGGGAACCGTCGAAGTGCATAATCCAGTACCCGGGTGCATCATGCCCGGGATAGACAGAAATTTCTTCTTTGTCGATCTTGGGGACGGGCGTCCACACTGCCACAAAGTCAGAGAGCGTCTGGCTTTTGATTGCCTGGCGACTGACAAAGTGCAGATCGAACTCCGCCAGCTCCACCGCCCACTTGACGATGCGCCCAGTGCCTTCTCGGTTCCAGAGGATGGGCCCTACCGGATACGTGGTAACCACCGAGACCTTGTGTGCCTGGAAGTAGTGGCGCAGCTTCCGGAAAGCAACGAGCACGGCATAGAGCAACTTCTGGGCTTGGGGGTATCTTGTCTTGGCGTCTCGGAGGACTTTATTGACGAAGTACACCGGTCGCTGTACACGGTGCGCCCGGACTGCGGCTTTACCCGAGGGCCTGTCACAGCCACCGAGCTCGACGGCGTGGTCGGGGCTGGTCGAGTGCTCGGGCTCGACTCCCTGGTCGGGAGGAGCCAAGTGCTCGGGCTCGATCCCCTGCTCGGGGGGAGCCGCGGGGACTGGGGAGTGCTCGGGGCGGCCGGGAGCTAGGACCCAGCACCTTGCCCCGAGCACTCATCACGCTCCACCACCAGTACTATGCTCGCAACCTGAGGAGTGGCCGAGACGTAGAGCAGTAGTGGCTTGCCCTCGGTGGGGGCCACCAGTACGGGCGGTGAGGTGAGATATTGCTTCAAGTCGCGGAAGGCCTGCTCAGCCTCCGGCGTCCAGTCGAAGCGACCGGTCTTCTTCAGGAGTTTGAAGAGGGGGAGTCCTCGCTCCCCGAGCTTGGAGATGAAGCGCCCAAGGGCCGCCATGCAGCCGGTGAGGCGCTGAACTTTCTTGAGTCGAGCCGGGGGTCGTATCTGCTCGATGGCCTAGATTTTATCTGGGTTGGCCTCGATTCCTCAGCTAGAGACCAAGAAACCGAGGAGCTTGCCCGCCGGGACCCCGAAAACACACTTCTCGGGGTTGAGCTTCAAGCGGGTAGTGCGGAGACTGTTGAAAGTCTCAGCTAGATCTTCAAGCAGGGTGGCGCGGTCTCGGGATTTGACCACGTGATCGTTTACGTAGGTCTCGACGTTGCGGCCAACCTGCGAGTCAAGGGTAATGCGCACAGTGCGCTGGAAAGACGACCCAGTGTTGCGCAAACCAAATAGCATCGATACATAGCAATAAGCCCACCGGAGTGGTAAAAGAAGTTTTTTCTTTATCCTCTACGGCCATGCAAATTTGGTGATAACCAGAGTTTGCATCTAGAAAACACAAAAGATCGCACCCCGCGGTCGCATCTACAATATGATCTATGCGGGGTAAAGGAAAAGGATCTTTTAGGCGCCTGGAGGGCACCTGCAGCTTCTCGAATGCCTCCCTGGAGAGGAGGTTCAGGCCTGCGCCCCCGTCGATCAGCACCCTGCTGACCTTCACGTTGCAGATGGTGGGGGACACTACCAGGGGTAGTCGCCCCACGCCTGCAGTACTGGCGGGGTGGTCGGCCAAGCTGAACGTGATCGGGGCATCCGACCACTTCAGGGGCCTTGCGGCCTTAGTGCTCGGGGTCATCGAGCATACCTCGCGCCGCATGGTCTTGACACTGCGGCGGGAGGAGGGCGTCTACGCGCCTTCATCGATGAAGGCGACGGTGTGCTCAGGCTCCTGGAAGCTGAGCTCTGGGTTGTCGGGGGCGGCTCTGTCATTGCCGCCCCTGCGGGGCTCCTCGCGGTCCCTCTGGTGCTGCTCAATGAGGCCTTTGACCGTGCGGCACTCCGTGAGGTCATGCCACTTGTTCTGGTGGATTTGGCACCACTTCCCCAGCTCGGGCCGCGCGGGAGTGGGGGCCCTTGCTGAAGCCGGAGCCCTCGCGGGCGCTGGCCGTCTGTCGGTGGCCGCCCGGTGTGCTGGTCGACGGTCAGGTTCCTGGGCCGGCCCATGGGCGGGGCCCTGGGCTGGCTCGACAGGGACAGCCTCGCGCCTCCTTCTCTTTTTCTTTTCCCGCCTGTCAGAGCGGGAAGGACCTGGTTGATTGGCGGCGGGGGGCTCAGGGCGCGGGCAGGGTTCACGTTACCAACCGGTAACCGCGATTACCGGTCAAAAATTCAAAAAAATTCAGAGAAAATTCATTCGGCAAATTTTGAATTTTTGCGAAATATCGTGTTTTTGCCCTCTTGGTAACCGCTCGGTTTTGGTCGGTTACTGAGCGGTTTGGGTCGGTTACCGAGCGATTTTCTCATATTTTTGATTTGATCAGTTACAGAGCGGTTTGGGTCGGTAACCGCTCGATTTTCTCGATTTATCGAGCGGTTTTATCGAATTTCAGTGCAGTTCAACAAAAAACCTAAAAAAGGGTTCAATCTTGTAAAATCAATAACTAATTCATCTGAGCTTTAAATCAAGTGAAACAAATTTTGTTGGCTTCCTTGTAACATGATCTACATGATAAAAGTATTTATACTCATAAAAAAGTTCAAAATTTTCTGTGAGAAATTTTATTTGTTAAGCCAAGTTAAATGCATAGTTTACTCTTTGCTAATCCAAAAATCATGAAACTAATTTTTTTAGTCTTCTTACATGATCCTATATCTTTCAAAAATATATGAACTCATGAATTAGTTATTGTAACATGCATGATTGTGTAAATGTGTTGCGACTAGATTAATTCATAACTGACCCATCACACCTCAAAAATTAGTGAAAGCACTTTCATTAGCTTATTTATATTATGATTCACGTAGAAAAAATAATAGTAGACATGAAAAAGTTAATTACAGTGCTGTTTCTTAACATATTCACTTTATGCTTGTGAACTTTGTAAAAATCATAGAGAATTTAATAAAACTCTAAATAAAGTGAAATCAATTTTAAATATTCTCTTAAAATACGTTTTATACAAGAAAAATATGTGTTTGCATGTTACATGTTTCCTTAACATGAGTTAATAATTGAGCCGCACGCTTCAATTTTTTTCATTTTTTTCAAAGTTTCTCCCTATAGAATATGATGCAAACGACATTATTTTTGAATTTTTTTTTCACATAAGGTATTATAATGTGTCTAGTTGTTTTTAAGATTTTTTTGAATTTTTTTTGAATTTTTTTTTTCGAATTTTTTGAATTCAAATTTCGGTTATCGTTCGGTTTCTGAAACCAGACCGGACCGGGAAGGTCGGTAACCGCGATTTTTGGGCGGTTACCAACGGTTTTTTGAACCCTGGGCGCGGGACATGCCATGCCCGAGCCTCCGCCGCCTTGGCGCACTTGTTGGCCAGCGCGAAGAGTTCCGCGGTGGTTTCAACTTCGTGCGTGCCTAGCTTCTCGAGCATCCGCTTGTTGCGGACACCCTACCGGAACATGACAATGATAGCGTGGGGGGTTATCCGTGGAATGGTGTTGCAGACCTGGCTGAAGCACTGTATGAAGCGCCGTAGCGTCTCCCCCTCCTACTGTTTAACAGCGTGGAGGTCGCACTCCAGGTCGGGGCGCGTGAATGTGCCCTGAAAGTTCACCACAAACTGGTGGCAGAGATCATCCCAGGAGCCGATGGATCCTGAGGCTAAATTCATGAGCCAAGAGCGGGCAGAGCCCCTCAAGGCAATATAGAAATAGTTGGCCATCACCTTTTCACTGCCGTCAGCCGCTTGGACAGCAGTAGTGTAGATTTAGAGTAACTCGACGGGGTCGATGGACCCATCGTACTTCTCTGGCAGTTCCGGCCGGAACTTGGTGTGCCATCTGACCCGGTGGAGCTCACTGGTGAAGGCACAGAAGCCTCTGCCATACCCTGCCACGCAGGCAGCGCCCTTGGGCGGTGAACGCCGGCAAGCCGAAGAGCCCCGGTGGTCATGGGCCGGCAAGGAGGAGGCCTGGTCCTCGGCTTCGGCCTCATGCCGGGTCTCCCATTGGCGCTCGAGGGTAACGCGCGCATCTTCAACGGCCCTCCGCTCATTGAGGTGCAAGCGGAGGTCCTGAGCTCCGGTAGTGGCTAGAGGGGCGGCACTCCGCTTGGAGGCCCCCCGGCCAGTGCGACCGCCACCTGATGATGGGCCGGTCTTTGCTGCGCCACAGTGGGAGGTAGAGCGAGAACTCTGGGCCAGCACCTGACGGTGAGCTGTGCCGACCAAGGCGGCCACCTCCTGGAGCCAGCGCCCTTCTAGGGTTTCCCCCGTCGCCTGGACTGGCGGGTGCCTGAGGAGGGCTTGCGCCGCAACCAGTGCACTCCCAGGACTGGCCTCGCCGAAGGCGAGCCTATGCCGCAACGGCGTCCAGCGCTGTCCAGACGTGGATCTGGCGGCAGGAGTTTTCGCCGCCTGCTGATGGTTAGGTGGTACGCTAGCAACGGCGGCGGCGGCCCTGCTGGGCCCAGCGCCATGGTCCCCCTGAGAGGGGAGCGCCGTGCGTGCGGACCGTGGCTGCTGCTGAGAAGCAGCAGCGACTGGGGCCTCCTGCGCGAGGGGCTCCATTTCCTCACTGGAGCTGGAGCTGGAGCCGGTGCGCTGGAGACAATGGCCTCCTGCCATTTTTTCTGCAGGAAAAAACAAACAAACAAATTCAGGGATGCAACCCCCCTACCTGGCGCGCCAGCTGTCGGAGGGTGAACTCCTATCGCAGGGATCCTGAGAGACCCCTTTTTGAGATTCGGCTGGGGGGATGATTCTGAATATGTTTGCGGGAGAAATAAATGGATGTAAATACGATGGCAGGTGGGGTGGAATGATCTAACGCAAGATGCAGTAAATGCACTGGAGGGATTTTTAGACAGGTTCGGACCGCACTGAGCGTAATACCCTACTCCTGTGTGGATGCTATAAATGCCCTGAGAATGTCTCTCAGGAGTGTTGCTGGTTACAAGAATGTTTGTCTATCCTAGAGCTTTTGAGCTCCTTGTTCTTCTGTGGTCTCAGCTTCTATGCTTGTACGAACGTGTTCTTCGAGTCTTGGCGTCTGCGCTCTCTGAGAGTCTTCCGAATCAACTGACTCAACTTACTCAAATGTCTTTGTCCATGCCCGCCGGCTCCCTTAAATACTCGTCGGCGGTAGCGTGCCCCGAAAGGGAGGGCACGAGTTCCAAGGTGCCATAAATGGAAAGGTAGTCATTATGGCCTCTGCGCGAAGTGACGGGGGGTTGAAAACGCACCCCCCGCCCGGTCTTCGGTCGTCATGATGGCGCTGGCAACGGGCGTTGTGGAGAGGGCCCACCGGGCAGCCGCAGAGCGGCCCGATGTGCCCGTTCGGTCTTGTACGCCTGCCACAGCAGGGCGGCAGGCGGGGCGCCTCGGGCCTTGTGATGTTATCCCGAGGCACGCCGGATGACGCGGGATGGGACCCGTGCATTAAATGTCCCCACGCCCTTCCGCCAGAATGTGGTAGGGACTGACACCGAGCGTGGCAGGAGCAGTTGGAGGTGACAGGCCACGCGCCCTCTTAAATGCAGCATCGGACCTTTCACAGGCTGACACCTCACCGCTGGACCCTTGTGGGGGCCACCGACGAAGGACTTCTTGGGCCGTCGGGGAACCGAGTGCTCGGGGGTCACTGTTCACCTCCCCAAGCACTCTCTCCCAAAAACGCCCTCTCTTGGTCCTCGGGAAACCGAGTGCTCGAGGGCCGTTGCTCACAGCCCCGAGCACTCTCTCCCGGAATTTCCTTCCTTGGGTCCTCGGGGTACTTGGGTGCTCGGGGGCCACTGTTCGCAGCCCCGAGCACACACTTCCCGGTACTCGGCTTCTCTGGTCGTCGAGGGACTTGGGTGCTCGGGTGCCACTGTACATGACCCCAAGCACTCTCTTCCCGGTCACTTGGTCTTCACAGATCATCGGGGAACCCGGGTACTCGGGGACCGCTGTTCATGACCCCGAGCGCCCTCTCCCGGGACTTAGTCTTTTCGTACCTCGTGGAGATGAACCCCGTGGGAAGGTGCCACATGGCGGATTGCTGGCCTGGCCTCAAGATTCGGGGACCCCTGATTCCTGATTCACTGACAGCCACTGCTCTCGATCGCAAGCATGGAGCGTTTGGAAAGAAGACGAACCATCAGCGACCGTATAGAAATAGGCTTGTCGAGTGTCGACAGGCCATGACGTGGTACCTATTGGCACTTTGAGTGCTGACATATCTCCTCAATCCACCAAAAACCTTTGTGGCACCCTGTTTTTCCGAGCTCATGACCTAGCGGTATTTCGCATCCCGACAGATTCCTAGATCTGCTAAGTAGGAAGTTGGCACATGGAATGTCGATAGGTCTCTAGTCGGCATTCCATGTACCAACAGGTACATATTCTTATAATGTAGTGAATTTAGCTATTATTTTTATAATTTTTGAATAAAATAATATTTATTAAAAAAATCTTCATGTGTGCCCAACTCGGCTTGGTACGAATCCAGCTACCACGTCACCATAAGTCTCCATGTGAATTGGTTCGACAAGCAGCATGACATTGATCATCAAGGGTAAATAAATCCAGTTTAGGACAACCAGAAATGTTAAACCAAAGGAAATGTCTACTTTTCCTCCCTCAATTATTACCTGATTTTGTCCCCCACCCCAACCTAAAACCAGATATTTTACCTCTCTTAATAGTTAATACCGGTTATAATTCCTCCTTAACCCTGATTCAGGATGGTTATGACCGACATGGACGAAGTGACATGGCAAACTTGCCATGTCAGCACTCAAATAAATCCCTGGCCTTGATTTTTTTAAAAAATTAGTCCTTCCTTCCACGCCCGATAACCTGAGCCCACCTATCGGTGACCCCAGGTAGGGGAAGGCATGGTCGTGGCACGCACGACCTCACTAACGGCGGGCAGCGCTTTGGCTTGCTCGGGCAGGGGCCAAGCCGTCCCGACCGTGGGGTTCATGGTGCTCCCGGTATCAATCTCCTACGATTGGCAGTGGGGAAATGCTCAGTGTGGGTAGGAGATGGTGTTGGTGCAAGGGATTGGCTGGAGCTTCACTGAGGCGGTTGGGTTGCTTCACGCAGCGGCGGCCGGAGTTGAGGAAGAAGGTGCAGCCGGTTTGCGTCGGGTCCTTCTCCTCGCATGAATGGCAAAATGGAATCGGTGAGGTACGGGGAACATGGTGACATACTCGGTTTCGATGGAGACTCACCAAGGAGGAAATGGCGCGGTCGTGAGCCCACCGGTGCCAGAGAAGAAGCTCCTATTCCGGGCGAACCACGAGCTCTGGTGTCTTGGTTTCTTGAGGAGAATAGAAGAGGGCAGCATGGACAATGTGTTGGCACAAGGAGGGGCTATTTGGAGAAGGTTTGGCGCCGATCCATGGATCAAGTGCACTTGGTTTCTCTGGGCGGCATGGCAAAGGAGATGATGGCGATGCGATAGTTCATAGGCACTGGCAGGAGAGTGATCGATTGCTCGTAGATCGAAGGCGAGGGTGTGGAGGGGTGCGTGGCGCTCGCCCTCACCCACGACGCGTATATAGGGGATTTTATTTGAGTGTCGACATGGCAAGTTTGCCGCTCACTTCGTCCACGTCGGCCAAAACCACCCTGAATCGAAGTTAGAGAGGAATTATAACTGATAATTGAATGTTTAGGGAGTTAAAATATCTAGTTTTACGGTTGAAGGAGGAAAAACGGACTCAAACACTAATTGAGAGAGGTTAAAAGGATTTTTTCCTAATCAAATACTTGTTCACGCTAGGGAACAAAGGTCCAGATTGCACATTTTGGAAGGGTGTAGCCGAAGTCCACGATGGCGAGAGACATCATGGCCCTGCAAGATGTTCCTGTTATTGTGAAGTACCAGGCATGATACAGTATTGATAGGCTGGAGGGCAAGCAGACATGGGCTTCCTGCGTATGGGCCTTTCTGTTCCTGCTTACGCGAGGGCCGGAAGCTCCGGCCACACACATTCAGCATGTTGGACGGTGGCTAGAGAAAACGAAAATGCTATGCATACAACCCTACGTCGCTACAGTCATCCGCCCGCGTCCCGACTCTATGTCGCTACAGCGGTTCGTGCTACAGTACCACGCTATAGTATGCGCGTTGAAACGATCGGTCGGACGGCCGGATCGGACGTATAACAGTTCTCCACAGAAAAATTGCCTCTCCGGCCGCACCTTGGGCACGAACAGCGTTACCAGACAATGCTACAAGTAACACGCCCAACAAAAGTGTTCCAAACAAGCTACGCTAGGGGCTTGAGCTCTCAAACACGACCAAAATGAACCTTATTTGTCAGGGAAAAAGAAAAGTTGGCGAACAGCATTCAATCGGATGCACAAGAGCTACTACACTCGGTTCACAAGACGCATGCGACATGTCAAAACGCGAGCTCGGTACGGCAGCAAAACTCCACCATCGATCCACTGCTGGCAGCAAAGCTTCTCAGCGGCACGCCTAGATGGCCGCAAAGTACTCTTTGCTTCCCTTGGGATCGGGCTTCATGGACTTCTCCCCAGGCTTCCATCCTGCAGGGCAGACCTCATCCGGGTTCTCCTGGACGTACTGCAACGCCTGCAACATTGAAAAGAAAAGGTCAGCTTAAACATTCTTCCAATTGTGATCGATGGACTGACATGAGTAAAATCAATCAAGTTATCTAGCAAAACTGGGCCCGGAATAAACCAGAACAGCAAAATGCCCAAGGATGGATTAGGATGGGCATCCTGGACCTGATATAGGGCTGTCAAAAAAACTCGACGCTTGCGAGCTACTTGAGATCAGCGCATCAAGAGCTCGATTCAAGATCAGCTCGACTGGAAATGGAGCTGAGCTCGAACCTGCTGTGAATCTTGCAAGCTCCAACGAGCCAAGTTCAAGCTATTCGTCAAGGCTTGTTTATTTCGTTGCCCGCCATGTGCCACCTGCCTTGATTTTCCCTCCACCCAAATTGAAACAATGGAGCGAGAGTCCGAGCTGCCTAGTCAGGAAGTCACAAACCCCACCATCCAATCTCTCGTGCCACGTACCCAACTGGAGACAAAGGGCAAAATGCATCCAAGCCATGCTGCCCTCTGGTCCTCCACAAATTTCACCGTCCTCTCCCTACAGCTGCCTCTCCACAGCATCCATCAATTCTCTTGCTTCTTCCATTTCCAGGTGCAAGCACAAGGACCAAACGAGTGACAATCTTTCTGCTTCTTGCACTGGTGTGTGCTTGTTTCGCTCTTGTGTGTGTTTGTATGTGCATGTCTCCAACAGACAACAGTTGACCATATATTTATTCCAATCTCCACCATACATTTGGATTTAGTACTCAATCAAGAATAGTATTTTGACTTTCTTCTTGGGCTTGTGTGCTTGTCGAGCTTAGGCAAGTCGAGCTCGAGCCCATTCAAGCTTCCTACTTCTTACGAGACAAACTCGAGCTTGACTTCAAGCTCGAAGGTCATCCTAGGCTCGCTCGAGCTCGGCTCGTTGACAAGCCTAGCCTGATAGTTGAGTTTTTTTTCGTCCAGAAATTATACAACCTCATCCCAGCTCAGCATGGCCAGATCAAGCAGCCCACTTGTTTACTTAGGGCCATGCTTACTATGATAAATCTTGATCATCTCTAAAGAAAGTTGATGCATCTTGATTCCTTTGGTATGTGTATTTGGAACGATAAAATTTACTCCAAATAAAAGGAAATAGATCAAGGTGTGCATTTCCTTCAGTTATTACTTATTAGTGTGTAATTATAATGCATTGGGATTTAAAATACACATGAAAGTTGGATGAAGCTTAGTTTTGTTCCTTGAAATGTAGAATTACATGCCTACACTGCACTGTTACTCAACAACCAATCATGTAAAATGCAAACCTAAATGGTATATGTTGCTCAAGTTGTGTATCACAAGCACCATGAATGCCAAGTAAATGTTCTGCTCATTTCAGGTTTTAGTAACATCAAAAGGCAACTTCTCTTTCATTTCTTAAGCCTGGAGCAATGGCCCACTTGAAATGCAGCACAACTAAAATGGAACGTACCTGAAGGGTCCTCATGGTCTCATCCACACTGCGACCAATGGCAAGGTTGTTAATAGTAGAGTGCTGAATTACTCCCTCCTTGTCAATGATGAACAGTCCTCTGAGAGCAATGCCCTGCCAAAAGAACATTCAGATTTAGAGAGCAACATACTACAGAAAAATGTGGAAAACAGAAGGACTCGACAGGGAAGAATCTAAGGAAGAATATCGTGTGGTTGAAAAGAATACCTGATCAGGGATCAACACACCGAAGGACTTCGAAATTGATTTAGTAACATCGGAAATAAGTGGGTATTTAAGGTCGCCAAGCCCACCAGATTTCCTATCTGTCTGCACCCATGCAAGGTGGGAGAACTACATCGATAGAGCCATTCAGATGTCAAGTTATGATCAAAGAAAGATTAAGCACAATTAAGGTTATGATTATGATGATTTCATAGTAACCAAAACCCATTATCCCCAGTCCAAACAACTTACTCATTATATCTATACAGGTCAAGATTTCACCACTTACAAATAATGATAGTGGTAATAATAAATTATACGAGCATAATTGTTATAAAAACTTCAAATATACAAGGCATAAAAGGTATTTTTCATAGTATACAGTTTTATAAAATTTTGCTAACATACTTTATTGAACATTAATGGTCAAAGTAACCAGGTAAAGAAAACATTTTCTTTGGACCGAATGGACCAACAGGGATAAAATATAAGGCCTCAAGCAAAACGTAAGTGCTTTGATCCACCAAGTAAAAGAAAGGAGTACAGCACAACATCCACGTGATCAAGAATAAAATTTCATTTTGCGCCCATTATTCCAGAATAAAACAAAAAATAAATAAAAGATAGTGACCTGTCACTGCTATTAACATTTATGTACAACAATTTTCCTGTTAATAGTTACAGTGGTAAGGCATGCATATGAGCAGCTATATTTATTTGGGGGAAGAAAGAAACATTTATGGTTCAATTTCTTCATCAGCTAACCAAACCGGTGACCAAGAGAAGGGAAACTTTGACTTACTGTTGCACAATAACAATGTATAATTACTGTTTTTCATCTCTGGAAAACAGATTTACCAAAATTTGATTCAAAACAATACAGAACTATGCTCTGGAATTGTGCATAAAATGGCAGCATTTATTAATGCTCTAAAGAGGACCTAGCATATGAATTTCTCAATATCGGATCATTTTGACCACAATACTTCCGATTCTATTATGAGCTAGTACATGCAGAGCTTAGCTACTACACGCTGCCAGAAAGGGAAGAACTCCACATACAAACAGTAGCGGCATTAATTGAAGCCAACTGCACTCTCTTATCCTTAAAACAATTGGCTGAACAATCGTGCCCATATCATATTAAGGAGTACCAGGGTGTAAAAACATACCACACTGTCAATGGAAACACCAAGGACCTCGGTGTTCAACTTCTCAAATTCCTCATATCTGTCACTGAAAGCGGTAATCTCTGCAAATACCAGGCATGTGTTTATCATAACCTCAGACGGAGATGTACTGCCATTCAGATGAACCTTATTGACACTAACGCTGATGTTTCATACTCACCGGTTGGGCAGACGAAGGTGAAGTCCAATGGGTAGAAGAACAAAATCACATACTTCTTCCCGATGTAATCAGACAGCTTCACCTGCAAAAGCACACATAGCAATGGCATCGCCGGCCACATCAAACGGCGTTAGCAATTTGAGCGGATAAAACATTCCAGAATTCAGCTGCCACAGCTGAAACTACGCGAGATTGCACGGAGCGACAGGTTCCCATACGTTGATGAACTCCTGGTCGAACACAGCCTCGGCCTCGAAGCCGGGCGCCTTGTTCCCGACCAACGGCAAGTCATCCTACAGAGGACACGGCGCGAGCAGTGAGTGAGCAGAGCAAGGGTGGGAACGCGAACGCGGCCCAAGGTAAGGTAAGTCGAGTAGAACACGTGACGGGAACTTACGACGCCGCCGGCACGGGCGACGAGTCTGCTGGCCCGCGCGGGTCTGGCGGTGGCGAGGCGGAGAGGCCTGGCGGCGGCGGCGCGGGAGAGGGAGAGTGATTGCGGCGCGGGCGCGGCGGCGAGGGGCTTGGAGGCGGGGGTGCTGGGGGCGGAGGAGACGACGGTAGCGGCGGCGAAGGAGCAGGCCATGGCAGCCCGGAGTGGATGAGGAGGGGATGGATGGATTGGGGGTTTGGGGATCGGGTTGGATGGGGTTTCGGGCTGGCTGGCTGGCTTGATTGAGTGGGTTTTAAATAGGGACGTGGCAGCGCTCCACGCTTGTGGCTGTTTGGGCCGCACATGTTTCCGTAGGCGAGCTGTTCGGATGAATAGTATGTATTCAAATTATTCGATATTTATATTTGTTAAAATATGAATATAAATATTTATATCTGTATCTGTTTCTAAAACGGATATTAAAATAGATGTATCCGAATTCGTTTTCGATAATCTGATTTAAATGTGGATATCCGTCAACCATGAAAATAGATAATATCCGTATCCGTCAACTATGGAACCAAATTTTGCTAATATTTTAGAAATTTTAGAGGTGAACAAAATTTATATATTCTGGTTCAATCAAATTGGAACAAATTTTAGTCAAATTTGATCAAAAATTTAAATTTTCGACATGAATTTCAAATTAAATTACTAAAATTTTGGTAATTCCAAATGTAAATGAATTTTTTACGCACTAAAATAAAAAAAATTGTCGTTAAATGTGTAGAATATTTGTTTACAACCTGATCGAGTAGATATTCGAATGCGGATTCGGATTTAAACTATTCGATTCGTATTCGCATTCGAGAATATTCGAATTAGTATTTGTATGCGTATTAAAATATGAATTGTAATGTGAAAAATAGACCATTCGATCGGTATCCGATCCGTTTTTATCCCTACTCCGAGCTAAGGTATATTATCATCTCGTGAATCACGAGGACGCCAACCGTTAGGATTCGCTAGGATGGATGCTGAGCTTCGGTGGTTCACCGGAGCGAAAATGGTGTCGGGTGGCGGAAGCGCCGGCAGGGGCGATGCTAGGGTCATGAACCATGGTGCACATAGACTAGGTCCTAAGAAATTTGCAATGCTAATCGCCGGCGATAACAAATTAACAACATAAGCTATTGATGGCTGCTATAGGAGCAAGAGGTAGAAGAAGCGACAGTACGCTAGAGTGCGCTCGTGAGATGTTTTCCCCTACAATTTGGTGACATTGTTGTTTGATCATATGCGCAGG
Organism: Phragmites australis; assembly: GCF_958298935.1. Lineage (NCBI taxonomy): Eukaryota > Viridiplantae > Streptophyta > Magnoliopsida > Poales > Poaceae > Phragmites > Phragmites australis. The sequence goes on from NC_084926.1 coordinate 18,410,898, forward strand.
CTATTTGACCAATAATTACATTTGACTAGGGCGGATGCTTCCAAATCAGCGGCACGACAACCATGGCAATCTCTCTCAAAGTACTTAACGACAACAGGTAGCAAAAATGACTGCTAGTAGCACAATTACTAACTGTGGCACTAATAGTAAATGATTACAATAAGACTACTCTTAATATATCGTATCATGTTGCTATACCAAAGACTGTCACGTCAGATTGGCATGCAGTCATAAATTTCTGTGAAGAAAGTAAGAAACTATTCCTCCAATGCACAATATGATGTTGTTATATCTAAGATGGGCAATGCAATTAATTGTTGCGTGTGTGTCATCAAATAGACATCCCTTCACCCTCGTGCAGTATCGTGCAATATCCAAGACGTTGAATATCCAGCAAAGCTGTATCTTCATATTCTCTCAATCCTCGTTAATTTCATGCCATGTCACCAAAAAAACATAAATGAGAGGTTACCCGTATGGCGGTATGGGATGGCACGTGTGAGGATGCGCCTGTGTCGAGTACCACTCAACGCCGACACGAGTGGAAGGTTGCAGCGCCATGTTGTTGAGGGCTTGGATCAGTGCGGATCGATCCCAAGTTGCTGGAGAGGGTGCTGTAGTCGTGGGCGTGGGCAGTGCCTGCGGAGCCAGTGGTGCGGTGTGGAAAGCCCAAGTGGGCGTCGCGATAGGTCGAGGTCCAAGGACGCCGGCAGTTGGGTGCATGACCGGCATGCGGGGCATAGGCCACGCCTGTAACATGCCTGCCCAGGGATTGACCTGAGGTAGGCGAGGGTTGGTGGAGGAGGAAGCCCCACTGACACCCGTTTTCTTGTTCTTACCCTTCTTGCCCCGCTGCAGCCGGATGACGAGTTCCTGCCATCGTGGGAAATCAGCGGAGCATAAGCAGCCAACCCAAAGTAGGATGGAGCAGGTAGGAGGGTCGCAGTCGTTGAAGACTGTGCCTAAGCCATGAGGGCCGCCACCTGCACCATGTGAGATGTCTGGGCCGAAGGATGCACCTTGAGGAGAAGGAAGGATCAGGTCTGCAGAAAAAAAAGGAAAAATTGGTTGCATCTTCAGTGTAGGGATGGCGTTGTGGAGCCTTGGGTTGAGCCCGTGCAGGATGGTGTGCACTGGATCACGGTCTGTCACCATCATCTCGAGATCACGAAGAGTGTTGGCCATGAACTTGAGTTTGGTGCAGTACGCTATGATGCTCATGTTGTCCTGGTAGAAGTTCTAAAAGTTGGCTTCAACGTAGACAAATAGCATTTCGCTATTGTCGAGAAACAACGAGCGAATGTTAACCCACAAAGAGTGTGCGGTGTCGGCGGAGGTGAGCACAATCTTAAGAATTTCACCAGATCGAGACGGTGGAGTAGATCCATGAAACGATTGAAAATTGATCTGGACTCAGTCGAACTCCTTGCGCGGTGCAAATCCGTCGACGTGATCGATCAACCCAAACTTGCCGAAGACGACATTGAGGAACTGACTCCATTGCCGATACCCCATAGTTGGATTCGGTGAGATCCAGGAAAATGGAGACATGGCTCTTGATGTTGATCAGCTGAATCTGTGAGGCTGAGGTTGGATGGGTTGGTGGCACGACATGCATGACGAGCGGTACGTGGCGGTGAGCTAGGCTCAGAATCAGAAGAGGAGGAGATCATGGCGTGGAAGCATAGGAACGAAGCAGCGGACGAATTTTAGGATCGAGGGGAAGTTGATATCATGTACGAAGACAGAGAGAGTTGTTGCAATGTGATTGCATTGACCACATCAGTGGTGTACATATACGCATACAGAAGAGACGATTAGCCTTAACAGAATGAAACTAAGTCTCCTAGAAGCTAGGGACGAGCCTAAGGAATAGGGCAAACATACACACATAAAAACGTATACAAATATGTTAGCTAACAGACCCGAATACCTTTCTCGAGTTGGTGTGAATCCCATCAAAAACATGAGTTGTTGTGAGGACCCCGAATCCAAAATATGCTATACCTCCTATATCAGTCTCTAGATCAAGTAACTAATACGTACAGTATAATAGTTATAGTATCACAGTTAAACTTCATTTATAAGTATTAAGATTTATAGTATAAAAGGCTACAACCTATATGATATATTACAAACCTGGCCTAACGGCTAACAAAAGCACGACGGAAAATACGACCCAAGCCACAAGCAGTTAGAGTACGAACGTGACTTTTAATTTTACTCTTCATCTGCATCTCCATCCTCGACGTAGTCGATAGTGGCTTCCTCATATGAATGATAGTAATAGTGAGTATGGAAGATACCTAGCAAGTTTTATACTATTTTAAATGGTTGATATATGTATAAAGGATATTTTAATGAAGATTTTACGGTTTAGTTTTAAGCATAAAGCAATTTTATGCAGTCATTCAGTTGTATTCTCTAATGATAGCTTTAAAACAATTTGATATAGTTTAAAACCAGGTAACAAGTCGTATCTAGGGGTTTTTCGGTCCTATGAGGGGCTACATCTCACTTTGCAGTCTCTATCATCACAGCTGGTGTACTTCTAGTACCACACAGATCCTGACGGATTGAGCCAGCAATCTCATCACATGGACATCTAGTCCACGCACTCACTCATCAAGATACGCACACTCAAAATCTAATACAAAAAGTTCTGTCTTCGCATGTCCATGACCGTGGACATGGCTTTCAAATAGGTTTATACTCTGCAGAGATTGTACAATGTACCCATACGATATTCTTAGTCTCCAATCTTTGCAAGCGGATGAGTGAATCATACCGAGACACCTCAATCACCTTTTCTATCGGTCTTTTCTACAAGATTTACCCCTAAGTACTAGAGTTCTTGTATTGAATGCTAGGTTCTATTTTTAAGCACTTGCCGGTCTCTGCACATTCAAACAGAGTGTCAAATAGTCATTTGACTGCTCGTAGCTCTCAGCCTATTAGTATGATGCACAATCTAGTCTGGTGATAGAAAAGTCAAATCCTGCACATATAGAACGTATGGTTGCACTAAGGTAGCTTAAGCATGGCAACGAAATGATTTGGTTCTTATGAGGCCAAGGCAGGTATCTTTCGGCAATAAATATCACAAAGGTAACTCAAGTCCACAAGAGCATTCTCAATTTCCCATATGATATTAAGGATTTCACAACTATCATGATTAGATTAATTGTGCCATCCGTCATGTAAACAACAATGCTTGCCAAATATGATCCGATAGAATATAATAGAGGAAGAACACAATCTATCTTCAATTATATATTTTTTTGTTTTTTAAAATAAATTAGTGACGGAACTGGACCTAACCCGTCACTGATGTGAAGTCATTACTGATGGGTCGGGTTACAAGTTTGGACCCGACCCGTCACTAATATAGACTCATTAGTGACGGGTTTGGATCTAGACTTATCATTGATATGTGTCATTAGTGATGGATCCAGACCCGTCATTGATGAGTCCACATTAATAACACATTCGAAGTGATATGAATTTTACCTGTCACTAATGAGAGTTATCAACCGTCACTAATGTGTTGTTTTGAGTAGTGTCACTGTGGGCAACAAACGTTGCTTTCAAGGATAACATCAGGGGTACCGAGTTTACTTTAAATCACATATCTTTTGTGCGTAGTGTCTGTTTCGAGTTTCGTTTGCACTATTATGTTCTATGCGATGAGGTCAACAAAATAAGATCCATATTGCATATGTTTTAGAGATGTTTTATGTGTACTAGCAATTTAAGAGTAAACTTTCTACGGAAGCCTACACATAAGTTGCTATCATAAATTCACAGAAGCTGTGACAAAAAATATTCATTAAAATTATTGTAGGAATTGTTGTTAGCATGATAGTAATTGTTGCCAGTAATTTTTGTGGTGGCTAGTAGCAACTTTTATCAAATATGAGTAGAAACTTACATAAATGACTAAGTTGCTAGAGAGATAGTGTAGCAATTTATGTTATATAAAAAATATCTTTAGAATATATACAATGTGGATCTCATTTTGTTATGTTCAACGTCATTGTCAGAGGGTGAACTCCTATCGTAGGGATCCTGAGGGACCCTTTTTGAGATTCGGCTGGGGGGATGATTCTGAATATGTTTGCGGGAGAAATAAATGGGTGTAAATGCAATGGCAGGTGGGGTGGAAAGATCGAATGCAGAACGCACTTCTGTGCAGGTTCGGGCTGCACTGAGCGTAATACCCTACTCCTGTGTGGATGCTATAAATGCCCCGAGAATGTCTCTCAGGAATGTTGCTGGTTACAAGAATGTCTGTCTATCCAAGAGTCTCGGACTCCTTGTTCTTCGGTGGTCTCAGCTTCTATGCTTGTACGAAGATGTTCTTCGGTCTCTGGGCATGTGTATCCCAAAAGTTGTCTGAGAGTTCGGGTGTTCTTCTCGGTTGTCTTTGTCCGTGCCCGCCGGCTCCCTTAAATACGCGCCAGCAGTGGTGTGCCCCGAAAGGGAGGGCACGAGTTACAAGGTGTCATAAATGGAAAGGTAGTCATCATGGCCTCTGCGCGAAGTGACGGGGGGTTGAAAATACGCCCCCCGCCCGGTCTTCGGTCGTCATGATGGCGCTGACAATGGGCGCCGTGGAGAGGGACCACCGAGCAGCCGCAGAGCGGCCCGGCGTGCCCGTTCGGTCTTGTACTCCTGCCACAGCAGGGCGGCAGGCGGTGCACCTCGGGCTTTGCGATGTTATCCCGAGACGCGCTGGATGACACGGGATGTGACCCGTGCATTAGATGTCCCCACGCCCTTCTGCCAGAATGTGGCAGGGACTGACACCGAGCGTGGCAGGAGCAGTTGGAGGTGACAGGCCACGCGCCCGCTTAAATGCGGCATCGGACTTTTCACAGGCTGACACCTCACCGCTGGACCCGTATGGGGGCCACCGACAAAGGACTTCTTGGGCCATCGGGGAACCGAGTGCTCAAGGGTCACTGTTCACCTCCCCGAGCACTCTCTCCCAAAAATGCCCTCTCTTGGTCCTCGGGGAACCGAGTGCTCGGGGGCCACTGTTCACGGCCCCGAGCACTCTCTCGAAATTGACTGTTCGGATCCTCGAGGAACCGAGTGCTCGGGGGCCACTGTTCACAGCCCCGAGCACTCTCTCCCCGAACTACCTTCCTTGGGTCCTCAGGGTACTCGGGTGCTCGGGGGCCACTGTTCGCAGCCCTGAGCACACCCTTCCCGGTACTCGGCTTTTCTGGTCGTCGGGGGACTTGGGTGCTCGGGGCCACTATTTATGACCCCGAGCACTCTCTTCCCGGTCACTTGGTCTTCGCAGATCATCGTGGAACCCGGGTACTCGGGGACCACTGTTCGTGGCCCCGAGCGCTCTCTTCCGGGACTTAGTCTTTTGGTACCTCGTGGAGATGAACCCCGCGGGAGGGCGCCACGTGGCAGAATGCTGGCCTGACCTCGGGATTCGGGGACCCATGGTTCCTGATTCACCGACAGCAGCCCCCGGGCCCATTGGCAGGCGAGGGCCCAGAGACTACGGATGGGGCCTTCGTCGTCATCGAGACCGAACCCAGCACCGACGCCATGTGGTGTGTTTTTAGGCGTTGGCCTCTCCGGCCCAGGCTTCTGGTACGGCCCAACGGGGAGCCAAACGGACGCGCGTCCAGCCAACTCCCGAGGCGCGTGATAACAAGGCAGGCGGCGCGCATGGCAACCGCGTAGACTGAGGATAGTGCGCCTGGCAACCGCTGACAACCGCGCGGCCCGAGGGAGATTCGCCTGGCGGTTGCGCCGGCCGAGGAAGTTGTCTCGCCGAGCGCACCGCGGCAGGCGGCGTTTGAAATCCCTGGGGTATAAAAGGAGGAGGGGAGCGAACCGCCGCCCCTTTACGCCTTTTTCACGATCTAACTTTCTTCTTGTTTCTTGCGCTCCGGAGCTCTCGCCCTCCCTTAGGCGATCAGCGCACCTTTCTTCCCCCACCGTTCCAACACATCCCCCACCCCGACACAATCCTGAGAGCGGGAGGTAGCCGCCGTGACAAGACACCCGACAGCGTACTGCCGGAGTCCCGATTCATCAACGAGGAGGCGGCGGACAGGGTGTGGAAGATGATGGTGCCCGAGGGCCAGCGGGAGGCCTCGGTGGTGAGGCCGGCGAGCTTCCCGCCAGTCATGGACCGGTCGGAGTGGATCATCATCTTCGTCTCCTTCGTGGCGGCCAGGCTGGTGCCGCCGTTCTCAACTTTCTTCCTCCAGATCCTCGACACGTTCGGGATCCAAATGGCGCATCTCAGCTCGAACTCGGTCGTCATCTTGGCGATCTTCGCACATTTTTGCGAGATGTTCGTTGGGGTGCCTGGCGCCTCTGCGGGAGTGGGTCCACCCCAGTTGGATGTACACGGGTTCCCAGGACATCACCAGGACCCAGATCGGCAAGAACTGGGACCTGGACGAGGCGGCGCTGGCGGGCCTACTCCGGGTGGTGACCGGCGTGGAGGACCTGACCCGGGCGGTGCTCCCCCGGGAACAGCTGGCGCTCTGCGCCGACCTGAATCGGGTGGCGCTGCAAGCGACGCTGCCCGAGTTCGACGCCCAGGGCCTAGTCGACAGGCTAGGGCACCGGAATCCCGGGACTATCCAGATTCCCGGGGTGGACGAGGCGACCGGCTGCGCTCCGAGGGCCTCCACGTGGACGCAGCCAGTAGCAGGCCGCAAGCGAGCGGCAAGCAGCAGCCATCAGGCCGACGGAGGAAGCGCCGCCGGTAGTGAAGCGGCGGCGCTGGGGGACATAGGAAAGCACCCCCGGGTGTTCGTGCCCCAGCCGACATCCTCGTCGTCACTGTCGCCTCCACGGCAGCGGCCGTCGGCGGGCGGCGCGAAGGAGGGAGGTCGGGGCGGCCAGTCGTCCGGCGCGGGGTCCGCGACGGAGGCGAGGTCCGGGGCTCTGGAACCCGGAGACCAAGGCCGGTGCTCGAGCGGGTCTACAGCGAGTGCCCAAGCCGGCCCGCCGCCGGTGACGGGCACCTCGGCGGAGGCGAGGCCCCGGGCGCCGGAGCCCAGAGACCAAGGCCGGCACGGGAGCGCGTCTATAGCGAGTGCCCAAGCTGGCCCGCCACTAGAGATGGGTTCCGCAGCGACCCCGCAGAGCCTCCCACTGAAGAGGAGGAGGGAAGATTCCGGGCCGAAGCCATCGGGCCCGGAGTTCAAGATCGCGAAATCGCGATGGCAATACCGAAGATCGAAGACTGCGTTAGTTTCTTCTTTTCCCCGAGCATGTTTCACCCGGATTGAGTTGGGGACTAACCTGTTTTTAGCTTTTAGGCCGCCCAAGAACGCCGCCGAAGACCAGAGACGGCCGGAGGCACCGAGGCCGACTCCTGCCCCCGAGCCGAGCGCGCTGGCCGAGCCAAAGCCGCAGAGCGCGCCGACCGAACCGGAGTCGCAGGCGCCGCCCTGCCCCAAGCCGAGGGCAGAGGCCGCGCCTGAGCAGCCGGCTGAGCCCACCCCGAGCACTTCGAGGGCGGGGCGGATGGCCTCGGAGAGGGTGGTGCCGACATGGCAGCAATCGGGGACCCCGAGCACCTCGGCAGAGAGGGCTCGCAGGGGACCCAACACCCGACTGTCGTCCAGCCGGGCCGCAGAGCCCCTCCCGGACGTGCTAGGCAGTGCCCGGGAGGTGATCGAGCGGCTGGAGGTGGCTGTGGCGAGGGAGAGGGCACAGCTTGAGGCGGACCGCGCCACCCTCGTTGAGGAGAGGGAGCGTCTGGCGGAGGTCGGCCGCCTTTTGGAGGCCCGCGTCGCCGCGACCCGCGCCGCCCATGAGAGGGAGCGGCGTGCAATGGACTCAGAGCGGGAGACCCTGGACAAAGTACGCGAGGAATCCGTCGCCGCGCAAGAAGAAGCCACCCGCCTGGGTGAGATATCGCAGCGGCAGGCCGCCGAGCTGCTCACTAGTGAGAGATTAGTGCGGGCTCGGGAGGATGCCATCCTGCCGCGCGAGAAGGCGATGGAGGCCTCCCAGGCAGACTTAGCCCGCCAGAAGGACGAGGTCGAGCAGAGCCACGCCGAACTCCACCGTTGGGAGGAGGACGTCGCGATCCGCGAGACTGACGTCAGCATTATGGCGACGGCTCTGGATGCCCAGGAGGAGCAGCTGACTCACCGGGAAGTGGAGGCTGCCACGGCATCGGCGGCTTTAACTGCTTGGGAGGAGCAGGCCGCCAAGTGGGAGTCGGAGCTGACTGCTCAGGAGCAGACCCTCTCTGCCTTCACCGAGTAGGTGAAGCAGAAGCAAGCCGAAGTCTCGGCGCCCAGCGTCGTCCCGACCAGCGCGGCCGAGGAGCTGAGCCTTGAGGAGCGGCTGCGGATCTTGAAGGACGAGCTCGAGACCGTTAACGCCGAGCAGGCCAACGTGAAGCTGATGATGCGAGACATCCTTTGGCAGGCATGGAGGTTCGTGAGAGTGGCCGTGCTCGGTCGAGTCTACGTGGGCGAGAAGGGGATGGAGCGAGCAACCATCGGCCACATCGCCCTCGGCTTCGAGGAGATCAGCCGGCGACTCAAGGCGCTTCCCCGGGCCGTGCAGGAGCTGGCCGCCCGGGAAGGGCGTGGTCTGGCCCAAGCGGTGGCCGAGCACGTCCTGGCCTGCTACCAGAGCCGGGACCCAAACTTCTCGCTGGAGCCAGCCCGGGAAGGGGTGGTCGAGGCCGAGGAGGAGGCCGCCCGGGAGGCTGTCCAGGGCGTCGCCGCCAAGGTGGCAGCTTGCTTCATGCGGGAACCGCAGCCGCCGCCAAGCAGTGGCAGCAGTAGTGAGGACTCCTCGCCGCCTCTTGAGCCCGCCGACCTAGATTAGGCTTTTGTACTTTTCTTTTTGTTTGACTTGATGTAAATATGGGAGTGATCCCTCAGAATAGCTGTCCTTTTTTTAAAAAAATAATGGAAGCCTTTCTTTGGGGTCGCAACTCCAGTGTTTTCTTGATGCTTGATGAAGTCTCTGTTCTTTTCACTTGATGTCCCGAGGAGTACTTAGGCGACCAAGCCCCACCTCGCCCCCCCCCCCCCAAGAACGAAGTCGCCCCGAGCACTCATCGCCCGAGTAGTGAGGCCTCTTCGCGGTTCAGCCCCCGAGCCCTTGCAAGTCCGCAGCGGCTAAGTCAAGAGACAAAGGTACGAACTTCCTTGCTCGGGAGATAGGTCGATCCAGCACGGAGCACGCCACGACCAGCGAACGCTTTCCCATTTTGCGACCACTCAAACAAGCAGACTGGAGACACGTGCGGGCGGGAATACGACCAAGAGTCCCCACGGTTTGGTGGTGCCTGGGCTAGGACGGACCGGACCGAGCACTGACAGCCCGCCCCCAGGGTCTAGGCTCTCGACCGCACTTTGCTCGAGCGGTAGGATTACCCGAGAACCCCAGAGGCTCGGTAGTGCCCGGGGTACTTTTAAGCGGACCGAACACCACAACCACCATGAAGGACTTCGGTCAGACATTGCCGTTCGTACGGTACACCTTTCTACTGTCCGTTCTGTCGTTCCGGGAAAAGCGGACACGTGGGCAAGGTTTTGTGCGTGAGGAAACCATCTCGCCGAACAGATTAGAATACGAGGGCCCCGAGGATAACTCGGGAACAATAGATCACTGAATATAAATTTGTATGACTTTAACCACTCACCAGACAGCTGTCAGCTTTTTGGCCGACCGATCCAGGAGAGGTATGCGCTCCGAGCTCGGGGTGCCCGGGAACTTGGTTCCTTCGGTCGGAGCGCCCGAGCACTGGAAAGCATGAGAGAGAGCCCGGGGCCAGGCGGTCCCGACCACTCATGCCCAAGCGGTAGGACCACCCGAGGACCCCCTAGGCCTGAGCAGCGACCTGGGTACTGAGGCCCTTGCGGTCGAGCTGCTTTTATTCTCGATTGTTGATCTGTGACTTAAGAAAATAGGAAGATTCTTTGTTTGGTGCGCTCTGTTAGTGCGGTACTCATTATGGACTGCTCTCATTTTTGATCCGAGACCTCTCGAATACCTGGACCAGCAAACTATGCAGGCAGAGGCATAACCCAGAGGTCCTATGGTTCAGTGGCGCCCGGGAATGACAGACCAGACTGAGCACCGACAGCCCGCCCCCGGGGTCTAGGCTCCAGACTACTGTTTGCTCGAGTGATAAGATTACCCAAGAACTCCAGGAGCTCGGTGATGCTCGGGGCACTGCCATGACACCGAATACCACAGCCTACCACGACAAACATAGGTCAGCGGCAACTACCCGTGCACATACCGATCGGGATTCTTTTATCAACGGGGAAAATGAGAGAGCATGTTTTTCTCGCACAGTCGAGCATCTCACCAGACAGATTAAACATATGGATTCCAGAAAAAATAAAATTTGACATGAGAACTAGAGAATGGTAATATATATATTGACAATTTTGTACAAGACTGGGTGACTTACCCGGTTAGTGGTAGCCCCCGGCCAACTTAGACGGGGGTGGAGCCCCCGGCCTGGTTGGCCCGAGCGCATACATGCCACCTATGGATAGAACTTGCGCAGATGCTCGATGTTCCACGTATTGGGGAGCAGCTGCCTGTCCTCTGCAGCTAGTCGAAAAGAGCCTTCTCGCGGGACACCGATCACGGTAAAGAGGCCTTCCCACATAGGGGACAGTTTATTCCTTCCTTCGCGCGATTGGACGCGTCGGAGAACTAGATCCCCCACCTCGAAAGACCGGACCCGGATGTGACGCTGATGGTAGCGCCGAAGGCTTTGCTGGTAGCGGGCTGCTCGAACGGCGGCACGCCGCCGGCGCTCTTCCAAGTAGTTGACGTCGTCGTGCCTTCGCTGTTCCTGTTCGCCTTCGGAGTAGGCATGCACCCGAGGGGAGCAAAGAGTGAGCTCGGAGGGGAGAACCGCCTCAGCACTGTACACGAGGAAGAAAGGAGTCTCCCCGGTGGCGCGACTTGGCGTGGTCCGATTGGCCCATAGCACAGCAGGCAGCTCATCGATCCACCCTTTCCCGTGCTTTACGAGCACGTCGTAGGTCCGGGTTTTGAGCCCCTGTAGTATCTCAGCATTGGCGCGCTCGACTTGCCCATTGCTCCGAGGATGAGCGACTGAGGTGAAGCAGAGCTTGATGCCGAGGTCCTCGCAGTAGTCACCGAACAGGGCACTTGTGAACTGAGTGCCATTGTCGGTGATGATCCTGTTCGGAACGCCGAAACGACTTGTGATACCGCGGATGAACTGAAGCGCCGTGTTCTTGGTAACCTTGATGACTGGAACCGCCTTCGGTCACTTAGTGAATTTGTCGATGGCGACGTAGAGGTACTCATAGCCCCCGAATACTCGAGGGAATGGACCCAGAATGTCCAGCCCCCAGACCGCGAAGGGACATGACAGGGGGATGGTTTGAAGAGCCTGAGCTGGCTGGTGAATCTGCTTTGTGTGGAACTGGCACGCCATGCAGCGCCGAACCAACTCGGAAGCATCTTGGAGAGTTGTAGCCAGTAGAAACCTTGCCGGAAGGCTTTCCCGACCAGCGTGAAGAATGATGCATGGCCACTGCACTAGCCCTCGTGGATCTCAGCGAGAAGTTCACTGCCTTCTGCCCGGGTGATGCATTTCAGGAGGACGCCGTCTGCGCCACGCCGGTAGAGACCCCCGTCTACTATGGCATAGCGTTTGGACTGTCGAGCAATTCTTTCGGCAGGGGCATCATCCCTGGGGAGGAACTTTTCTTTCAAGTACCCTCGGATCTCGTCCATCCACGAGGTATCTTGAGAACTGCCAGCAAGCGCAGCGCACTCGCCGGGCGGCGGCACCTTGTCAGGGCTTCCCCCTGAGGGCACCGCCGGGGTCCCCTGAACTAGGCTTGAGGTTTCCCCTTCGTCGTGGTCGGCAGGCAGGATGGAAGGCCGTGTGAGACTTTCTTCAAAGACTCCGGCAGGGACGCGCGCACGGGAAGAGGCTAGGCGAGAAAGGTCATCGGCCAAAGCTTTGTCGCGGCGAGATATGTACCGCAGCTCCAGGCCGTCGAAGTTCCTCTCCAGCTTCCTGACTTCCACCACGTACGCCGCCATTTGAGGATCCGTGCACTAATACTCTTTCGACACCTGGTTGACCACCAGCTGGGAGTCTCCCTTGACCAGGAGACGACGAATCCCGAGGCCCACCGCGGCCCGGAGGCCAGCGATGAGGCCCTCATACTCCGCCATATTGTTGGTTGCTCGGAATTGCAACTGCACGACGTACCGGAGTTCTTCACTAGTTAGGGAGGTGAGAACCACTTTGGCCCCCGCGCCTTTTCGCTTGAGGGAACCGTTGAAGTGCATAATCCAGTACCCGAGCGCATCGTGCCTGGGATAGGCGGAAATTTCTTCTTGGTCGATCTCGGGGACGGGCGTCCACTCTGCCACAAAGTCAGAGAGCACTTGGCTTTTGATCGCCTAGCGGCTAACAAAGTGCAGATCAAACTCCGCCAGCTCCACCGCCCACTTGATGATGCGCCCAGTGCCTTCTTGGTTCTGGAGGATGGGCCCCAGCGGATACGTGGTAACCACCGAGACCTTGTGCGCCTAGAAGTAATGGCGCAGCTTCCGGGAAGAGATGAGCACGACATAGAGCAGCTTATGGACTTGGGGATATCTTATTTTGGCGTCTCAGAGGACTTCACTGACGAAGTACATTGGTCGCTGTACACGGTGGGCCCGGACTGCGGCTTCACCCGAGGGCTTGTCATAGCCCCCGAGCTCGGCAGCGTGGTCGGGGCTGGCCGAGTGCTCGGGCTCGACTCCCTGGTCGGGAGGAGCCAAGTGCTCGGGCTTGACCCCCTGCTCGGGGGGAGCCGCGAGGACTGGGGAGTGCCCGGGGGCGGCCAGGAGTTGGAACCCAGCACCTTGCCCCGAGCACTCATCGCGCTCCACCACCAGTTGAAAGTGCCTAGAGGGGGGGGGGTGAATAGGCTTTTCTGAAAATTAAAACTAAAAACAGCGGATTAAACTGCCGGATATTCCGGTGAAGTCCGGATACTCTGGTATGTTCCGGAGTATCCGGTCTAGTCCGGAGTCTCCGGCCTAACAGGAAATTTCAGAATAAATGTGAACTAAAGATAACAGCTAGAGTCTAAGAATTACACTAGGTCTACTAGATATCACAAGGCTAGAATAACACTTAATACTAGCAAGATTGTCACTAAAGCAATTTAAATGGCAAATTACCAAATTCACACGATAAAGTAAATTTCGCAAATAAGAACACGTGAATTTATCCCGGAGTTCGGCCACCTCACAAAGAAGTGCCTACGTCTCCGTTGAGGAGCTCACAAAGAGCCGGGTCTTCTCCAACCCTATCCTCTTCTAGCGACCACCAAGATCAAGCTAGAAATTCTTACTCAATATGAAGATGCTTACAAACTTCCCGAGGCACACCACAAGTTTTGGGTGCTCTTCGGGCGACTCCTTTCCTTCTAGAAGCCCAAAGCTTCAAGAGAGATGATCGCAGTAGATGCTCGATGAAGAACTCAATGCTCAAGTGGCTTGAACCTTCTCCAAACACACACTCTCAATTTGTGCAAACTTTGCTCTAGAGATGATTGGAGGGGCTTTGAATGCTCTTAAAGTGCTCAAGAGGTCTCAAGAATACCAGCCACAGCAAGCTCTAAATGCTATGGAGAGAGGGGCATTTATAGCACTCTCTCACAGACTAGCCGTTACTGTTTTTGTCAGAGCTTACCGGAGTATCCGGTGTACACCGGAGTCTCCGGTCCTAATTCCAAAAACGGCGTCAGAACGGTCACGAACGTGTCAGAACTAGCCGTTACAGTTCTGTTTAATCACCGGAGTCTCCGGTGAACACTGGAGTCTCTGGTCTTGACAGATTTTCCAAAATGACTAAGTCCGGAGACTAGCCGGATCCTCCGGCATCTCCAGGTACCGGAGTATCCGGTGAACACCGGAGACTCCGGTCTTTATTTTCTTTTATCAAAAAGATTAAATGCTAACCGAAAGTCTCTGTCGGAGTCTACCTCGGAGACTCCGGCTGTACACTAAACATTTTACCGGAGTATCCGGTGAACACCGGAGACTCCGGTCCTTTTTTTCTTAAAAAGAATAAATCGTAACCGAGACTCTCTGCCGGAGGCTGTCTCGGAGACTCCGGCCGAACACTGAGTACTGGAGTATCCGGTGAACACCGGAGACTCCGGACTCTGAAGATTTTTCAGAAAGAGTTTCGTGTCCGTGAGTGAATGTGTCTCTCAACTGGGTGGTTCTAAAGGATCTCTTGAGCATTGAGACACTAATCAAGCAAACAAATCCATCCATCTAAAAATATGTCTATCCTAGACTCAATTTCAAAAATAAAATGAATGTAAACCCTATCTAGTACCCTTCGTTGATTCTTCATTTGTTTCGGCGGGCGTCAAACGTCATTTACCTTCACAACTAATGCTTATACCTGTTCAATACTCGAAAAGCATGTTAGTTCTTTAATCGTTTTGTCATCAATAAGCCAAAACCCACTTAGGGGGCCTAGATGCACTTTCACCAGTACTATGCTCACGACCTAAGGAGTGGCTGAGACGTAGAGCAATAGTGGCTCGCCCTCGGAGGGGGCCACCAGTATGGGCGGCGAGGTGAGATACTTCTTCAAATCGCGGAAGGCCTGCTCGGCCTCCGACGTCCAGTCGAAGTGACCGGTCTTCTTCAGGAGTTTGAAGAGGGGGAGTCCTCGCTCCCTGAGTTTGGAGATGAAGCGTCCGAGGGCTGCCATGCAGCCGGCGAGGCACTGAACTTCCTTGAGTCGAGCCGGGGGTCGCATCTGCTCGATGGCCCAGATCTTCTCTGAGTTGGCTTCGATTCCTCGACTAGAGACCAAGAAACCAAGGAGCTTGCCAGTAGGGACCCCGAAAACACACTTCTCGGGGTTGAGCTTCAAGCGGGTAGTGCGGAGACTGTCGAAAGTCTCGGCTAGATCTTCGAGCAGGGTAGCGTGGTCTCGGGATTTGACCACGAGATAGTCGATGTAAGCCTTGACATTGCGGCCAACCTGCGAGTCAAGGGTAATGCGCACAGCGCGCTGGAAAGACGACCCAGCGTTGCGCAAACCAAATGGCATCGATACATAGCAATAAGTCCCCACCGGAGTGGTAAAAGCTGTCACCCCGTAAAAGGGGAGCGACGGCTTTAGGCGCCTGGAGGGCACCTGCAGCTTCTCGAAGGCCTCCCGGGAAAGGAGGTTTAGGCCTACGCCCCCGTCGATCAGCACCCTGCTGATCTTCACATTGCAGATGGTGGGGGACACTACCAGGGGTAGTCGCCCCACGCTTGCAGTACTGGCAGGGTGGTCGGCCAAGCTGAACGTGATCGGGGAGTTCGACCACTTCAGGGGCCTTGCGGCCTCTTCGCTCGGGGTCGCCGACACACCTCGCACCGCATGGTCTTGATGCTGCGGCGGGAGGAGGGGGTGTACGCGCCCCCGTCGATGAAGGCGATGGTGTGCTCAGGCTCCTGGAAGCCGAGCTCTTGGTTGTCAGGGGCGGCTCTGTCGTCGCCGCCCCTGCGGGGCTCCTCGCGGTCCCTCTGGCGCTACTCGATGAGGCCTTTGACTGTGCGGCATTCCGTGAGGTCATGCCACTTGGTCTGGTGGATCTGGCACCACTTCCCTGGCTCGGACCTCGCGGGAGCGGGGGCCCTTGCAGGAGTGGGAGCCCTTGCGGTAACCGGAGCCCTAGGAGGGGCTCGGGCTGGAGCCCTCGTGAGCGCGGGCCGTCTGTCGGCGGCCGCCCGGCGTGTTGGCCGGCGGTCGGGTTCCTGGGCCGGCCTATGGGAGGGCCTGGGCTGGCTCGACAGGGACAGCCTCGCGCCTCCTTCTCTTTTTCTTTTCCCGCCTGTCGGAGAGGGAAGGACCTGGCTGATCGGAGGCGGGATGCTCAGGGCGCGAAACATGCCATGCCCGAGCCTCCGCCGCCTTGGCGCACTTGTTGGCCAGCACGAAGAGTTCCACGGTGGTTTTGACCTCGTGCGTGCCTAGCTTCTAGAGCATCCGCTCGTTGCGAACACCCTACCGGAACGTGACAATGATAGCGTGAGGGGTTATCCGCGGGATGGTGTTGCGGACCTGGCTGAAGAGCTGTATGAAGCGCCGCAGCGTCTCCCCCTCCTACTGTTTGACGGCGTGGAGGTCGCACTCTAGGCCGGGGTGCGTGAATGTGCCCTGTAAGTTCGCCACAAACTAGTGGTAGAGATCATCCCAGGAGCCGATGGATCCTGGGGGTAAGTTCATAAGCCAAGAGCGGGCAGAGCCCCTCAAGACGACATGGAAATAGTTGGCCATCACCTTTTCGTTGCCGCCAGCCACTTGGACAGCGGTGGTGTAGATTTGGAGGAACTCGACGGGGTCGAGGGACCCGTCTGACTTCTCCGGCAGTTCTGGCCGGAACTTGGTGGGCCATTTGACCCGGCGGAGCTCGCTGGTGAAGGCACGACAGCCTGTGCCGTACCCTGCTGTGCGGGGCGGCGCCCTTGGGCGGTGAACGCCGGTGAGCCGGGGAGCACTGGCGGTCATGGGCCGGCAAGGAGGAGGCCTGGTCCTCGGCTTCGGTCTCATGCCGGGTCTCCCGCTGGCGCTCCAGGGTAACACGCGCGTCTTCGATGGCCCTCCGCTCGTTGAGGTGCAAGCGGAGGTCCTGAGCTCCGGTAGTGGCCAGGGGGGCGGCACTCCGCTTGGAGGCCCCCCGACCAGTGCGACCGCCACCTGACGATGGGCCGGTCTTAACTGCGCCGCGGTGGGAGGTAGCACGAGAGCTCTGGGGCAGCACCTGATGGTGAGTCGTGCCGACCAAGGCGGCCACCTCCTGGAGCCAGCGGCCTTCTGGGGTTTCCCCCGCTGCCTGGACTGGCGGGTGCCTGAGGAGAGCTTAAGCCGCAAGTAGCGCACTCCCAGGACTGGCCTCGCCGAAGGCGAGCCTACGCCGCAACGGCACCCGGCGCTGTCCAGACGTGGATCTGGCAGTGGGAGTTTCCGCCGCCTACTGATGGTTAGGCGGTGCGCTAGCGTCGGCGGCGGCGGCCCTGCTGGGCCCAGCGCCATGGTCCCCCTGAGAGGGGAGCGCCGTGCGTGCGGACCGTGGCTGCTGCTAAGAAGCAGCAGCGACTGGGGCCTCCTGCGCGAGGGGCTCCATTTCCTCACTGGAGCTGGAGCCGGTGCGCCGGAGACGATGGCCTCCTGCCATTTTTTCTGCAGAAAAAAAACAAAAAAACAAATTCAGGGATACAATCCCCCTACTTGGCGCGCCAGCTGTCGGAGGGTGAACTCATATCGCAGGGATCCTGAGGGAACCCTTTTTGAGATTCGGCCGGGGGGATGATTCTGAATATGTTTGCGGGAGAAATAAATGGGTGTACATGCAATGGTAGGTGGGGTGGAAAGATCGAATGCAGAACATAGTAAATGCACTAGAGGGATTTTTAGACAGGTTCGGTCCGCACTGAGCGTAATACCCTGCTCCTGTGTGGATACTATAAATGCCCCGAGAATGTCTCTCAGGAATGTTGCTGGTTACAAGAATGTCTGTCTATCCTAGAGCCTCGAGCTCCATATTCTTCGGTGGTCTCAGCTTCTATGCTTGTACGAGGATGTTCTTCGGTCTCTGGGCATGTGTATCCCAAAAGTTGTCTGAGAGTTCGGGCGTTCTTCTCGGTCGTCTTTGTCCGTGCCCGCCGGCTCCCTTAAATACGCGCCGGCAGTGGCGTGCCCCCGAAAGGGAGGGCACGAGTTCCAAGATGCCATAAATGGAAAGGTAGTCATCATGGCCTCTGCGCGAAATGACGGGGGATTGAAAACGCGCCCCCCCCGCCCGGTCTTCGGTTGTCATGATGGCGCTGGCAACGGGCGCCGTGGATTGGGCCCACTGGGCAGTCGCAAAGCGGCTTGGCGTGCCCGTTCGGTCTTGTACGCCTGCCACAGTAGGGCGGCAGGCGGTGGGCCTCGGGCCTTGCGATGTTATCCCGAGGCGCGCCGGATGATGCGGGATGGGACCCGTGCATTAGATGTCCCCACGCCCTTCTGCCAGAATGTGACAGGGACTGACACCGAGCGTGGCAGGAGCAGTTGGAGGTGACAGGCCACGCGCCCTCTTAAATGCGGTATCGGACCTTTCACAGGCTGACACCTCACTGCTGGACCCCTGTAGGGCCACCGACGAAGGACTTCTTGGGCTGTCGGGGATCCGAGTGCTCGGGGGTCACTGTTCACCTCCCCAAGCACTCTCTCCCGAAAACACCCTCTCTTGGTCCTCGGGGGCCACTGTTCACGGCCCCGAGCACTCTCTCCCGGAATTGACTGTTCGGATCCTCGGGAAAACGAGTGCTCAGGGGTCACTGTTCACAGCCCCGAGCACTCTCTCCCCGAACTACCTTCCTTGGGTCCTCGGGGTACTCGGGTGCTCGGGGGCCACTGTTCGCAGCCCTGAGCACACCCTTCCCGGTACTCGGCTTTTCTGGTCGTCGGGGGACTTGGGTGCTCGGGGGCCACTATTTATGACCCCGAGCACTCTCTTCCCAGTCACTTGGTCTTCGCAGATCATCGTGGAACCCGGGTACTCAGGGACCACTGTTCGTGGCCCCGAGCGCTCTCTTCCGGGACTTAGTCTTTTGGTACCTCGCGGAGATGAACCCTGCGGGAGGGCGCCACGTGGCAGAATGCTGGCCTGACCTCGGGATTCGGGGACCCATAGTTCCTGATTCACCGACAGCAGCCCCCGGGCCCATTGGCAGGCGAGGGCCTAGAGACTGCGGATGGGGCCTTCGTCGTCATCGAGACCGAACCCAGCACCGATGCCATGTGGCGTGTTTTTAGCGCTGGCCTCTCCGACCCAGACTTCTGGTACGGCACAACGGGGAACCAAACGGACGCGCGTCCAGCCGACTCCCGAGGCGCGTGATAACGAGGCGGGCAGCGCGCGTGGCAACCGCGCAGACCGAGGATAGTGCACCTGGCAACCGCTGACAATTATAATAATTTAAAATATTTTAAACCGACTAGTACAAAACAAATTCCCTAGACCACATGGCAACTAATATGATAAACGACTCTACAGAACTCGCTTACTACGCAGCCCACATGACTAGAGGTAGACTTTGCCTTCCAAAAAGCCTCTCCTCCCGCGTTCCACCCTGTTCAGTCCAAGTCAGGACAAAAGGCCTCCCCGCTCAGCTTCCTGCAGTCTTTTTGTAAAGTCTCAAACCACGAGAACCTTCGTAACAGTCTTTTTGAAAATGCCTCATGCTCAGAAAAAGCTGAAATTTACTGATCGCAACTCAAAACACCCTAGAAAAGGCGTTTGCTCACGTTCATTGGGTGGGGAATCCCAAACAACATACTCGTGCTCATCCATCTGCATACGTTATTTCGTCCGCAAGTCGATGATTTGCTCATTAATCAATTCTTTCCTCGATCCTTTTGCTGCCTTTCTGTATCCCCCTTCTCTCTCTATACGGCGAGCATCAATGTGGTGTGAATTGCGAACTACCGCCAGCTGGGTTGGCCACCCCCAACTATTGTATTGCCCTTCCGATTTTGGGAGCTCCGTCGGGTTGGCATGATTAATTGATTAGCCCGCGTTTTATATTTCCAATAGCATCGAATAATTTAGACTCCTTGCATCATCAACTGTTTTCATCCAAGAAAAAGAAAGGAAAATTCAATAGTGTGCAAAACAACCGAAAAACAAAAATCAACGCAGCAAAAAATCTCCTGTAATTTTAATTCCAAGATATTCCTTCAATGAAAATATAGAACCCATTCAGACCCATACATTTCTTACGCCATATTTCGATGAGTACAAATAGAAGTTACCGACCGGATGAAAAGAAGAACAGGATGTAAAGTTAGGGTAGAAAGAAGGTCGGCCTCGGCCCACGAAGCAAAATCTCCGAAACGGCCCATTCGAAAACCAGCCCAGGACGGCGATGGTTCCCTCCACCCCCAAACGCTACATAATTTCCCTCGCTCGTTCGGTCCTTCCCTCGTTTTCTGTTCGCTTTCTCTCTCTTCCCTCCCTCTCCCTCCCTCCTCTAGTTCTCTATTCCCCTTTCCCTCTAACCCCACCCACCCCCTCGCCGCCCCGCCGCGGCCCACCGCCGCCGGAACCCTAGCTCCGCCAAGCCCCCCCGCCCTCCCCAGTCGCCGATCGGCCCCCGGGATCCGGGCGCCCCTCCGCGCGCGATCGCGAGAGATTCGGGGTCGCCGCCGGCCGGGGCGAGAGAGGAGCCCATGTCGGGGGCCGGCAGCGGCAGGCCGCCGGCCGCGCAGAAGATCCTTCAGTTGCTGCGCCCGCCTCTGGCCTTCGCCGCGCCGTTGCGGCCGCCCTTCGCTGCCCCCGACGACTACCACCGCTTCCCCACGCCGGCAGCGGCTGCGGCCCCCGCCGCTACCTCAGGCGGCGTCGGTGCAGGGGGCAGCGATATCGAGGAGGGGCTGGTCATCCGGACGCTGGTGAGATGACTCAGCTCGACGTGGAGCTCTCGATTTGTTTCCCTTGTGTTTTTCTGGTTTCGTGTCAGCTTACAATGCTTTGAGATGTCCTAAATAAGCGGGTTATTGGTCAAAATTTCCCTGTTTTATTGTGTATATCCATAGATTTGGTTTTAGCTACACGAGTCGTAAGTAGAATCAGGTGAAATCTTGACCAATTTTTTAGCGTCCTGGAAGTCTTCGTAGTGTCAGAACGCTTAAATGCTCAGTACTTGCAGTTATTTTGATGTCAGGTAAGCGCAAACTGTAGTTGCTGTGTAGCCAGGATCGATCACAGAATGAATTTATCTCACATAGTTGTTGCCCTGCAGCGAGATTCGGAATGGAGTGGAAGTTTTATGTCATAAGGAGTAAGAATTTATGTAATGTAGATGTTGCGCACAAAGAGATCTGGGATAGAGGGAAACTTGGTCAACAGATGCTAATAACATATTCTCCTTAATCATTGCCATAATATATGGCTGAGAGTAGGATTTGGCTTGCTGTAGGACTTATTTTATTGTACCACCGTTGTACTCTCGCACTCAAAACTTCTCTCACTGTCACACCCATGTTTTTCCCAGTAAAAAAAATCCTCAAAAATCCCCCTCTCTCTATCATCCCTGTGACCCGGCGTTGCTCACTGCCATGTGCACCAGGGCTCTGAGCCGTGCTGCCCGTCCCGTCGCCGTGCGTGCAGCCATCCTCATGCTCCGCACCGCTCCCTCGAGCCCCAAGCCTTGCCTCGCGTCCCGTACCGCTGCCGTGCCCATACCGTCGCCACCTATAAGGGGAACAATGCCCTCTTCCTCCTCCCTTGCACAACACCGCCTCTCTCCCTCCCCTCCACATGAGGAAAGCACCGCTACCGCCATCACACCGGAGCTCTCCGCCGGTGAGCTCCACCGCTCTTCCCCTCTCTCTCCCTTCTCACCTAAAGCTACCCAAGAGCCATACCTTAGCCGCCGTCGCTGGCCGCCACTTTCTTGCTATTGCCCTCGCCGTCGCCTGCTAGATCCGCCCCTGCCAGGGCCAGATCCGGCCACCGCCGTCTGCTAGATCCCCCCCCCCCCCAGGGTCGGATCTGGCCACCGCCGCCCTGCCTTGCCGTTCGCCGAAGCCCACCGCCGCCCTGCCTTGCCGCTCGCCGAAGCCCACCGCCGCCCTCCGTCGCTGGCGCTCCGCTGTCGCTTGCCGCCCCCCATTGCCTCCTCCCTCCCTCTCGCTGTCTCCGCCCGAGCTGGCCGCCTCTCTGCCCATTATCCTCTCTCTCTCCCTCATTGATAGGCGGGCCTGCCCTTTAGCCGAGCCTAGCCCAGCCCCAAGTCGAGTCGAAATTGGAATATTCTAGGAATATTTTGCTTTTTTTTTTCTTCTGATTTTCTCTTCTGACAAAAATCCCGAAGCCCGTTTCTCCTCCCTCCTAACTTCGTTTTCGACGTTTCTTCCATCGATATTTATCTAAATTCGAGATCTACCCAATCATGTCAATTTCATAATTTTTGTAATTTAATTAGTTTCTAATATAATCATTTGATTGATTGTTTGTATGTGCGCTTTTGGCATTTGTTGCTTTTGTTAGAGGAAGACACGTTTGAGGAAGACCTAGAGAATTCGGGGTTTGAAGAAGGAGCGGATGAGGACTTCAACGAAGACAAGTCCTACAACGTTGATCATGTTGATCCTATGTTTTCAAACACAATCTGTAGAGCCATTGTTTCAAATTATAGAGATATGCATGCTTAAGTTAATAACTGTAATTTTAAAAATATGCTAATGTAGTTACGACCTAGTTTGTTTATGTCATGCCTAAATATTGTCACTTTTATTCTGTTGAAACCCTAGAAGGTCCCCAACATCAATTATAATGATTGTTTGGATGAATACTTATTTACTAGCAATTTTGACTGTCTTTGAGTGCAACAATAAGAATACAGATTTTGAGACAAATAATCTCTACCCGGGTACATAGCTTCATCCAAACCATGGATCCACGAATTGCCTAGTCTATCTAAGACCGGATTCGTCGGCGCAAGTGTGCTCTACAGGTTTGTTCACACCCTAATATGATCTTTCCTTGCCAGTGCAATGATAGGATATGCTTAGGATTGCTTTGCTAAAATGAAAGAACCAGGATAATTACATATGTTAATTATGCCTTTTCAAAATGTGTGAAGTGTTGTGTGCTTAGTGTGTGTAAGATATGTTCATGGAAACTCTAGTGTGTTTTTGATGGGGTGAGTAAGGTACCCCATAAAGGTGGAAATTACCTTGGAGCAATGTTTGACTTTATGGTGTTCTTGCTGGGAGACACTTGCCTCGATCATATAAGGACCGATTCACTATGACATCCTATCTAGTATTCAATCGTACAATCACATGACCTGAATGGTCTGGACTTGACCCAACCCATTCAACTTAGTTCAGTGTTTACTCGGAGGCCGTAGCGGCAATGAGGATCATGAGAAGACTTGGGCAGTACGTAACCCAAGGTCCTTGGTGATGTTGTTAAGGCTATATCAGAGCTTTAGGATTGCTAAGTGGTCCTTCCTGTGAATATTCTAAGACCCTTGGTATCTTAGTGCTCCGCCGGTGGATATTTTGGCTATGTTGTGAGGATGTTGCATCTCGTTATGACAGTTTCACCAGTTGTTAAGTTTGGAGTCTGTGCATATCTTGTGGGTAAAGTGTATAAACTCCGCGGAGTATTAAACCTATCTGGATAGCTGTGTCCTCGGTCAAGGACATGCTATGGTTCGGTCACAATGATTAGCTTTTTGGCGTGAGTATCTCCTTGACATGTGAGTGAGCAGTGTGCCCGTGTTTTCAAAAAGTGTTGACTATGTGCCTGGAGTATCCCGGACTGTGTGTCCACCGACAAAAGAAGTGTGAAAACTGGCGGGATGAAAGTATCTCCTCTAGGGCTAACAACCCCATAAACTCAACTTATATGTTTCCCTCAAAAATATTTTGAGATAGTCTTTGCAAATTGAACTTTGCATCGAAAACTATATTTCTGCAAAACCTAAAGACTCTACAGTCTTATTCTTGATCTACCTTTATGCATCTAATTTTTCTCCTTGAGGCAGGACTTGTTGAGTACTTTATATACTCACTCTTGCTATATGTGGATTCAGATGATCCAGAGGCCGATTTCGTCGAAAGTGAAGATGAAGAATAGAAAAGTTTGGTTTCGTTTGCACTCAAGTTGTCTGTAGGGCTTGAGTCGCTTTTGCGTTGTCTCCGTTGTGCTATGAGACTTTATTTAATTATGCCTACAGACTTTTATTGTAATGAACTTTGTATTGTACCATAATATCATACTTTAATCGATGTATGTCCGTGATGTCTACTTCTGTTGGAAATGTGTGCGTACCAGCTACTGATCCAGTGACTGTTATGAATTACACAAGGTGACCCGAAGGAGGAGTCTAACACTCACCAAGCTTGCCAAGTGAAAAAAATTGGGTCATTTCTTATATAGGTGTTAGATTCTTTTTACTTCCTTTCTGCCAGTATATGTCTATGGAAGCCTGTGGGATCTTGTTTATATCCAACACAACTTGGTGGGATTACTGATTACTGTTATTCAACCCAACATGGTGGGATTACCGTTATTCAACACAACTTCTATCTAGTAGTGGTGACAAGCACTTGAGTTTCTTTCTGCATGTAACTGATTTTGTCATGTGCAATCTCGTAACGAATCAGTGCTAGGCTTGTTTCTTTTTTCAGATAGTTCGCATGGAACTCCTAGGCCAAAGTTCCAAATAGGCATAGTTTCACTGGTTTATAAATATTCTTAAAAATTTAACGAAAAAGTTTGCCTTAGGGTTATGATATAACCATGTGGGTCAACATTTGTATGCTTTAGGTTCTAAGTTGATTACATCGAAATGGTTTTTTGCCACTAAGGATGGCAGTATGGTGTTACTTAGTATGGCCTGATATTATATTGTCACGTTTTAACATATTCTTAAGATGATAAATTTTGTGCAAGTTCAGAAATCATTGATGATAATTGATGGATATATTCCCTCTTGGGATGTTTTTTTTCAGTTCTTACTGGAAATTTAATACTATTCCTTTTCTCTTATGCAGCTAAAAGGAAAAGCTGCATCTGAAGAAAATGCTGCTGCTGTGTCAAGTGAATGTACGATTTCCAGCCCTGGATTTACTGGCAGTCCAATGCTCACTCCAGTCTCTGGAAAAGCTGTTAAAACTTCTAAGTCAAAGGCAAAAAATAATAAATCTGGGCCTCAGACTTCTATGTCAAATGTTGGTGAGTGGAAACTTTTTAAATGATATGCCATGATCATTTGCTTCAAACTCCATTTTTACATATGTTTTTGTGCAAAAAAGATTAAACATACACATCTTGTATATACAGGTTCGCCACTCAATCCACCAACTCCTTCTGGTACTTGTCGATATGACAGTTCATTAGGTGATGATAATACTCAACATCTGAATTGATTATGATTTGTCTAGGCTGAAATGTTTACAATTCACATTCATATATTTCTGATTTGGCAAACTTAGATATTTTGGGGGATCCATAGTAAATGCTTTTTGTATTTATATCCATCCTTCTGATCCTTGTACAGGACTTCTGACAAAAAAATTCATCAACCTGCTCAAGCATGCTCAAGATGGCATTCTAGATTTGAATAATGCTGCAGAAACATTAGAGGTTACAGATTGTTCTAATTTTGAGCCATCATCTCTTTTCTTCCACTTGGTACGCACTCTCAGATTTTTCTTACAATTCAGGTTCAAAAGCGACGCATATATGACATTACCAATGTCCTTGAAGGAATTGGGCTAATAGAGAAGATACTAAAGAACAGAATCCGTTGGAAGTTATCAATGCTTTCTTCCTTCAACCCTTGTCTTCTTGTATTATGATACAACCTTATTTCTTTAACTCTTGTCTTCCTATCTTATGATTCTAATCTTGCACAACATTGCAGGGGCCTGGATGATTCGGGCATTGAATTAGATAATGGTATTTCTGCTTTGCAGGTATTTGTTTCTGTAAATTTGTTGTTCATATTTGAACTTGACATATGAATAATAAGTGACACCTGAGTACCTTTTTTAACTGAGATGTATGATAATATATCTATGTTCAATTTTGTGTAACCCATTTTTCAGGCAGAAGTTGAAACTCTTAGTCTGCAGGAGCAAGCTTTAGACGAGCGTATAAGGTTAGTAGCTATCGGTTATCGCATGCTTCTCTGCTATGTGACTATGTCACAGTTCCTAACAAAAACATGATATAGTCTGGTGATTATTTCCCATGCAGTGATATGCGTGAAAAACTAAGGGGGTTGATTGAAGATGAAAATAATCATAGGTAACCACATTTCTTTTACATTAGTTATGCTAGTATGCAATTGTTTAATACAACATACAATTTTCATTTGTCTATTAGGTGGCTCTATGTGACTGAAGATGATATCAAGGGATTACCCTGCTTTCAGGTCTGGTGTTCTATCTGCACGGTTGTAGAATGTGATATTCTTTTAGTGTTGAAGATTATCCATTTCCTTAAGCTAAATTAATTTTGTAGAAGTTATTATGTACGGTAAATTAGTAGTTAATGTACGTAAGTGTTTCTGCAGAATGAAACACTTATCGCGATAAAGGCACCTCATGGCACTACACTCGAAGTCCCAGATCCGGATGAGGTCGGAAGCATTAAAATAATGAGCTATGCATAAATAAATGGTTGTGATCAGATTCATGACATCATGCGTGTTTCTGCTGCCTATGCAGGCCGGCGATTATCTCCAGAGGAGATATAGAATCGTATTAAGAAGTACAATAGGCCCAATAGATGTTTACTTAGTTAGGTAATGTTGTATTCCTCCTGTGAAGTTAAATATTTGGACAGAATCTTACCTAATCAAAACCTTGTTATAATATAGTCGATTTGATGAGAAATTTGAGGAATTGGGTGGTGCTGCAACACCTGCAAGGCATGCAAATGTGCCCATACATCAACCTGTTGAAGATTTCAATACAAAAAATGCCGGGCAAGGTTGCACATCGATGGATGTGGTACATAATATTCAGCAAAGCCAGAAGATTCCCCAGGATCCTAGTGCTTTGCATGATTTTGGAGGGATGACAAGGATTATTCCTTCAGATGTTGATGTAAGTCAGATTTTGCTGAGTTTAACTTTTAACCTTCAAGTTGCACAATACATCATTATGCATGCACATATGAATTTTTTATCTGCTTTTCTGCATTTTATTGCTTTTGGACTCGTAACTGCAAATCTTCAGGTGCAATGCTTAGTAAGTTATAAAGTGGTTAATTTGCACTATCTTGAGCGACTTAGGATCCTACACAAATTTTGCAGGAGGATGCTGATTATTGGCTCCTAACAGAGGGGGATGTTAGCATTACTGATATGTGGAAAACGGCTCGTATCCTTGATATTCATTCCTTAAGCTTGTTTAGACTCATCTATAAGTAGCTGTAGTTACAATTTGAAGTACTTAACATGGAAAATAGCAGAAGTGCAGTGGGACCAGTTGGACTTTTTATCGGAAGAAGTTGGCACCCCGTGTGCCCATAATCAGCAGATTGTTGCAGTTGGCGAGCCACAGATACAGATTCCAAGCATGGATAAACCATAAGATCATGGTGGCTTCTCATTTGCAAAAGCAAAACTCTGACATCTGGAATCCCTAGTGCGGTTAGCGGTGTTCTTAATGAGAAGTTTCTTGGGTGAAAAAAAGGATTTGTTTTCGGGACAGCAAGTGCTCATTGCAACAGAAGAGCCGTGTGATTTTCATCAGAATCTGTATATTCTGAAGAAAAGCCAGGACGGCAGTTGAGATCTTCAGATTGATACCAACTCCGAATTCACATTTGGTTGTGGAGACAGGTGGTATCAACTGGGTAAGTTAAACGGTTTGCTGACCGATTTGTTTAAGCCCCCGTGCTTCAGGTGAGCCGACACTGAGGCGCTGCCTTCTCTGTGAACCCGTTGTTGTGCTCATGCAGCCACCATGATTCCACGGGCTTGTGGCGCTCTGCTGAGAAGTACCGCAAAAATGTGTAAACATAATGACAAAATGGTGTACAATGCATGACGTGTTCGTGTAACAGAACCATGGGTGAGCTATCAATGTACGGTAGAAATCTTTGTACAATTGTTTCATACCCTAATGCAAAGCACAGCTGTTTTCCATGGAAATAATGCATTCATTCTTTGTAATATCCATTTGATCAGCCCAGAGTTTCAGGCCCTGTTGGGCCTGCCTAACAGCCTTTAACTAAGGAAAATTTTTCGTGGTGTGCCTGCCGGCCTCGCTTGCGCACAGCGAGATGCCCTTGTCAGCAACCTGCCTTCCATTCACTCACTGGACTCGAGTATCCTATCGTATCTGAGATCGCTCAAGGGACACGCGGTATGCTATCTGAATTCTGAACTCTCAAAGCACAAACTATACTGGATGCCAGGCGAAATATAACTCCCAATGATCAAAACCTGAACATGAGTTCAAGCTAAACGTTGTAGCATGGAGTATGGGACCTTGGAGCAAGAGCACATTAGTGCCAATAAGTAATACCAGAAACTACAGAATCCTACCTTGCAAATGCTAATTCACTTGTCAGATTATGCCAAACCCTTCACCTTTGCCTTGGGAGCAACCACCACCACGTCGTCGTCGTCATCATCATCATCAGAGTCGCAAAGAAGCTCGAAGACAAGCATCTTGCCTCACGGAGCCACTACCTCCTCCTGCTGCTCCTGCTTCCTCTTCTTCGTCACTTCATATTTCAGCGCCTTCTTGTCGTCCGTGGCGTCGATGGAAATGCTCGAGCCCGCATCAACTTCTCACTTGATCAGCATCTCCGAGAGCTTTGTCATCACGTTCTTGTGCACCTACCACCTTATGGGCCTCGGCGCCATACATCTGCCAGACGCGAATCATGGTTTGTCACCAGACATACAAACTGATATAAAATATATTGAAAAGGTACAAATTAAACGTATCCCGGTTAGCCGAAAAATTGTAGTCTGATCATGCAATGGAATTGCACTTACTGGGTTGTATGACTACGACAACAAAACATCCAATGCGGCCTCGCTTGCGGACAGCGAGATGCCCTTGTCAGCTAGGCCGGCAACGATGCTCTTCATCTGGATTTTCACGACCTACAGCTTGTCCTGCGAGAGCGGCTCGAATATCACGGTCTCACTCAGCCTATTGAGGAACTCAGGCTCCAAGTGTTTCTGAACCTGCACAGACGACACAATACTATATGACAACCAGACTAGTACTGCGCCAACAGCTTGTGGTGTCGTCATCACGTACAACAGCAAGTTGTCACTGCAGTGCTGGTAGCCATGGGTATGGTGCCGCGACAGCGGCAGCGGCTCGTCGACGGTGGCAGGTCATGACACAAGTCTTATCCGGGTTCTCATGAAGTTAGGATGCGGTAGTAGAGAGATATATCTTGAGCTCTTGGAACACTGCTTCGGCTATTCGGTCCACTTGAAACCCTCATGTTTCTTGAGTAGGTTAAAGAAGGGCAATCCTTTCTAACCTAGCCGCGAGATGAAGTGGCAATACATCCAATCAGCTTTTGGACCTCCTTCATTGTGCTTGGAGAGTGTATGTCTTTGATAGATTTGATCTTCTCAGAGTTTGCTTCAATACCTTTGACTAGATACTAGGAAACCTAGTAATTTTCCTGAGGCTATCCCAAAGATGCACTTCTCGGGATTGAGCATCATGCGTACCCTTCTAAGGTTCCCAATGGTTTCGCGTAAGTCCTCAAGTAAATCAATTATCTTCTTTCTTTTCACGACTATGCCGTCCACATATGCTTCGAGGTTCCTCTTGATTTGCAAGTTAAACCCAGTTTGAATTGTTCAATGGAAAGTAAAACTGACACCTTTTAAACTGAAAGACATTTTTACATAATAGTACACTCTGGATGGCATGATGAAGGATGTATTCTCTTCATCTTTGTTACACATGCTGATCTGATGGTAACTAGAGTCTGCATCTAAAAAGCATAGTAACTCACACCCGGAAGACAAGTCGATCAATCCTCGGGAGTGGAAAGGGGTCTTTTGGGCACACCTTGTTCAAGTTTGTAAAATCCACAGATATTTTCCATTTGTCATTGGCCTTCTTCACCATCATTGGATTCGATAGCCAATCAAGATGAAACACTTCTCTTGTGAATCCTGCTTGCAATAGCTTGGTTACTTCTTGGATAGTTTTCTTGCGGTCTTCCATGAATCGTTAACGCTTCTGCTTTACCAGCTACACATCAAGTCGAACTTCTAGCCTATGCTCGATCACCTTCCTTGGGATTCTAGCCATATCAGAAGGTTTCCAAGGGAACACATATGCATTTGCTAGGAGGAAGGTGACGAGCGCGAATTCCTATTTTCATCCATCACTAAACAGATCCAAATAGTCTTGGATGGCTCATCCCAATTGAGTGGAATAGTTTTGACATTATCATTGGGCTTGGGGCGACCTTGGGTATTGAATGTTTAAGGGAGCCCTGTTACACGACATTAACATCATCCAAAGGCATATCCTTGACCATATCTAGACTCTGTTTATCGCATTTTATGGCCATTTACTTGTCTCCATTCACCATGATTACACCTTTAGGGCCGTTCACCATGATTACACCTTTAGGGCCGAGCATCTTCATATACTAGTATACATAGTGGGTTCCCACCATGAGTTTTGCTGGTGCTAGTCAACCAAGGATTGCATTGTATACTATTTTGAAGTTAGCCACATAAAAGTGACCTTCTCCGTTCAAAAAATATTAGGCTTTGAAGGGATCAGTGACGTCGTAGGGGGGGTGAATTAGGACATATAAAACTAACCAGCTCCAAAAACTTCACAAGATAAACTTATATCAATTTCTATCTAAATGTGTTTTAGGTTCACGAAAACCAAGTGATAGTTTAGCTCAATTTAGAGGGGAATCCTTGGGTTTTTGCCTTGAAGGTATCTAGTGTGTCTACTCTACCGTTCAAAGGTTTGCAACCTATAGCCAATCCTAGCAAGCTACTCTATGAATGTAAACATGCAAGGATAGATTGCAAGAAGTAAATGCAAAAACGTAAAGATAGTAGAGAGAGCAAACTCGACACAAGATATTTTTATCCCATTGTATCGATGGCATAAACGTCACCCCTAGTCCACGTTGGAGTAGTCACTTAGGCTATAACTCCCGGATGGCATCCGATCATGACCCTTGAGCCACCAATGTCTCAAGTAGGTTGAGCCACCAAGCCACCAAGGCAAGACATCACCATAAGCCTATCTTCCGGTCACTTGCCGCCGTCTTCACCTTGGAACTTGAACCACCAAGGAAAAGGTCTCCATGTCCCCGTACAAGAGCCTTGCTGCTGCTCCACACCAAGTCGAGGGTCAACAAGTATGAGCCACCAAGGCTCACGGTGTCGGCGAGTCACCAAGACTCCAAGGTGCTGGCGTATCACTTGATATAATGTAGAATCACTCCTTGATTCCTCTCTCTAGGTAGTAACACCTAGCAACAACTCTCTCTAGGTCTATTAGAACTAATCACTCCTTAATCATGTGCTTAATTATCTTGGATGATCACTTTAAGTACTTTGGTGATTTGGATGTCTTCTTAAGTATCTATGAGCTTTCTTGAACTTCAACACACTCAAATGACCAAGTGGGGGAGGTATTTATAGCATCAACCTCACGAACTAGCTGTTGCTTCAACAACACTATCATACTTTGAACACTAAATGATCCGGTGTCAATAATAGTACCAACACCGGACCATTCGGTGTGTACAACAGTATAAACTAGCCGTTGGAACTCCACTCAAATCCATTTGTGAACACCAGATGTTCTGGTATATTTTTTAGCTCCATCACTGGACTATCCGGTGTGTAGACTTGAGCTTGACCGAGCCACTTCTCAGCATTGTTCATTGTCCGGTGTGTATACTTCTGATCACCAGACCATCCGGTGTGTACAACTTCTCACATCTTTAAAAATCTTCTGGAAAATCCTTCGATGAAGCCTCTGGTGTATTATTCTCTTCATCGCTAGACAATCTGATGAGTTCAAAGCTCTTCTGCACTGAAAAACTTTCTCCTAGAAAATGCTTTGGTGTGTATTTCTCCTTAACACCGGATCATTCAGTATGTTGAGCTATAAAACCTCTTTTGAGACAAAATGCTCCGGTGTGTATAACCTTTAGAGCACTGGACCATCTTGTGTGTTCTGCTGAAATGCATCTTCTGAGTAAAAACACTCCGATGTACAAATGTTTGAACAACGGACCATCCGGTGAGGTCATCTTGCCTAAGACTTCTCCAATTCAATCAATCTTTGCCCCGACTGTGATGACTTTTCATGTATTGCATCCATGAGATCTACTAAAGTATATACTTGACAACCATGTTAGTCCTATTAACTATGTTATCATTAATCACCAAAATTGCATACGTGCCCTAAAAGAGCCATGTCCACTACAGGTTTCCCGAAAGTTACTGGGAGCATTATTTGTCCCAAAGGGGCAGAGGAGGAACCATGTATGATTCCATGGAATAACCTTTTTACTGGCTCAATCTTCGTCCTAGGTATCTGCATGGCATCTAGAGTATCGACAAAAAGAATATTTAAGGAACTTCCACCGCTAATAAGTACATATCTAACCTTGAAGTTGTTGATCGTAGGTCTGACCACAATTTAGAACCTCCATGGGTTGGCGATGAACTTAGTAGGGCAATTTCCCTGATCAAAAGTAACCGCGACATCTGACCACTTAGTCACTCTGGGGATAAGGGTGATGGTTGCACAAGCCTCTCTCTCCATGCTTTTGTATGCCCACTTGGAGCTGTATGATGAGGATCCTCTGAAGATATGGTTGACTTTGTGATCCGTCCCTTGGAAAAGCTACTCATCTTCTTCAGAGCTATCATTGTGTTGTTGTCCAATCTTTTGATTGGAAACAACATCGACATGCTCCCCTCTGGTGTGCATCTCGAGTTCCTTCAAGAAAACTTGACAACTGGCTAAGTCTTCAGTTTCTGACTTGTTTATAGGGCACCATCTCTTGCCCTTTTGGGGTCCTCCTTCCCTCTTTTGGAATGCGATTGCCATGACCTCAGTTGACCCTCCTTTCTTTTTTTATTTGCTTGGTTTCCTTTCTGATTGTTCTTCCTTTTTTGGCACCTTTATACCACTCTGGGTCATTCCCTACCTAGGAGAACTTGTTGCCCTTGTTGATGGAGCACTGCCATCCAATTATTTCAGCTGCTTTGAAACAATTGTTGGCCAATTTAAAGAGTTCTCAAACTGTCTTCGGTTGTTTTATGGCTAGATCTTTAGACATCCTCCGGTCACGTACTCACTAATCATTGACTTATCGAAGATATCATGGATTGTATTACGAACGGACACAAACCTCTTGACAAAGTTGCGCAGACTTTCGGTGTCGTCATAGTGAAGATGCCATAGATTATCCTTCATGCCATGTCGGTCATAGGTTCCTTGGAAATTTACGATGAACTTATTATACAGGTTTGACCACGAATAGATCGAGCCTTCAAGTAGGTTAATGAGCCATGACCTAGTCGGTCTCGAAAGTACCATGGGTAGATAGTCTGCCGTGACCTTCTCATCTCCTCCAGCTGCTTGGATGGCACTATTGTAGATTTGAAGAAACTCATCATAGTTAGTGCTTCCATCATATCTCTCTTGTACGCTAAACTTGAACCTAGGATGCCAGTGGACATCACAAAGTCTTATTGAGAATGCTTGGCAACCGATGACCACACTGTATGGTCTCCGATATCTTAGGGAGGACTCCCACCATTGGATGCTGAGTCATGGTTATTAGAGATAGAACTGAATTCTACCGACGACTTGCCACTCCTCTTTGTGCACCTACATCGGGCATCAAGCTTATGGCGTAAGTCTTGCTTATCTTGATTCCCGGGCAATGCAGATTGCCATGACCGGTTCCCACACCCTTCTGTATGGGCTGGCCTGTGTTGATCCCATCAATTTTGGGTCCTGGAACGAGAAGTCGATGACTTAGATGTAGTTGTAAAGCTCTTAATCACATGTGAGGATTCAACCAAGAGTTGGGCATCATATGTGTGATCACCCATGCCGCATAACCATGTGAGGACTGTGGGCGAATCTCCAATTTCTGAGGGAGGACGACTAAGTAAAGTCCTGACACTATGCATATGGATTGCAGCACTGGACTTAAACTTGTGATCTCTGTCGCCTCCAGCCCTCGAGTTGAACAATATTTGCTAAAGAGGGGTAACCTCTCTATCATGAGAATTTTGTGCACCATCACAATCTTCTCTTTCCCTGCTGCATTGCAGTAGACGACTAATCCTCCTCTTTGCCTTGTGGATCGGAGGGTTCATCTCTAATTGTGTTGACACTATAGCTGTGAGAGTTATTCGAGTAGTCATCTTCTTTAGAGAGATCAAATGCCTCGAAGGCACACTCTCCCTTCATCATCTCCAGATCTGATCCGGATGTTGCTCAGCGGATGGTAATATTGGAAGCTAGAGTGGTGGTCAATATGAGCCACGCTCTGTACGGTCATGGGAACGATTGTCTTGACTTTCATTTCCAACACCCAATAGTTGGAAGTCAAAATCTGGTCCTCAAAGGCTCAATCGATTTGTCGAGGTTTGAATCAATAAAGGTTCTAAAATTATCATAGGACCCATCATCAGAGAAATCAGATCAAGGAGACACGATGCAGGTAGTTGATGATGACGCCACTGTGATCCTTATAGATGGCGCCAACTGTCGAAGGTTGGTAAATCAATATACGAAAATATTTATAAATCTGGAGATACATGGGCCTTCAATTAATTGATTCTAAGGAGCTTAATGAACACGAGGTTTAGATAGGTTAATGCCCCCTTACGGTAATAGCCCTGCGTCCTTGTTGTTTCTTTCGGCTTATATTATCTCAAGAATCACATAGTATAATGGAGTGTATCTAGATCTATTTTTAGGCTACTCGGTGAGTTCTTCCATGTGGTTCATCTTATGCAGGATTGCGTTGTCGCGCTCTCGTAGGGTATGACTTGCATTGAAAAATGATAGATTGGATCAGATACATTAAATGTGCTCCCTGACCCTCCTTATATAGCCTTGGCAGGGTAGTCGTATCTCGCATGGAGTCTTACCTTCTAAATATTTGAGAGATATTTTTCTTGTAGTACTCAATAGATCTTTGGAAATAGATTTTTGGCTTATTTTATCTCATGGCAATTATAGCTATACCGTGTGGGTGTATCATCCTTGATTTAATGGGTATTTCATTCTTAGATCCTATTATTATATTAGATAATACCCATAATTATTAATTATCCAATCCTCAAAAGTAAGCACAACACACAAAAATTTAACGGCGTGAACTTGTATGTGGTCATTAATTCTTTTAATGACTATACACCAACACAAAAATGAGGTCATTAAAAACTTTTGACACCACATATGGACTATTAACAACCACGTTTCATGTTCTTAATATTAATTTCTCAAGTTTCAGAACTTTCAGTATACTCCATCTGTTCAAAAATAGTATACTTTTTTTTAAAAAGTCAAATTTTATGTACTTTAACTAATATTTAGTCAAATTATAAGAATATCTAATGTATAAAAAGTATACAACTAGATTCACAATTCAAAATGATTTTATACTGTATAGTTTTTGTAGCTATAAATGATACATTTTGTGAGAAAATTTTAGTCAAAATCTAACTTCAAAGACCGAGTTTAAAAGAAATACGTTTATTATTTTTAAACGGAGGGAGTATAAGGTATGCAATTGATTGAAAATTAACACTAGATATGACGCATCACGGATGCGAGAAAAGCTACATGCGTTTCATCATAAAGGTCCAAAACCACCATTAATTGTCCAAGAAGGCAATTAGAATAAAAACAAAGTTAATAGAAAACGACTATGCATGACTCTATCAAATGGTGCTGCGATTAGCTAACCTTATTCACATAATTAAGTAGTGGTAGAGAAAGGCTTTTTAGAAAAAACCACGCTTTTGTTTTCCTCGATGGACATATGTCTTGCTCGACAACTATCAAGTAAAAGAACGACTACAGAGGAAATAGTAAATGGGCATATCGAGTTACATGGACTACTAATCAAAACTGAAAGTCGAAGGAGGTCGGACACTTTTATTTCCTCGGATCAATACTACAAAGCTTCAAGAACATAAAATAACACGAGGGCTTTATTGAACGTTCTTTACTTGATGAGGTTGGTGATGGCAACGCAAATGACTCCTATCTTCACAGTGTACGAGCTGTACTGCGTGAGCGGCGACGGGATCGCAGCCTTGGCAAAGATGTCATCTCACTGGTGCGCCGGAGAGATGGCAAGCCCGACCTGTTCCTTCCCCGCAGCGTAATAATGGTCGTTTTTTCTGTCGTGTGCGCCCGGCGGAATGCGAAATATAATCCACGTCGTTGAACAGCTTCCCTCGTCTTGCCTTTGCGTCCCAACGCCTCCCTTGTCTTTGCGTCCATGCCCGGCTTGGTCAGCCGGGCCTTAATGTCAGCGACAGCGTCCTCAGCGTTGCCCGCGCCGACCTCGTCGCCACCTTGGCGAGACTCCAGATATCCACATCAGGGTTGTCGCGGTGCTTGCTCAGCTCCAACACGCAAAAGTCATAGTTGACGCGAGTGCCGCCTTTCACGTCGTCACCACAGTTGCGTCGACGCCCCTCAGCCCGAGAAGGACGACGAGGGACGATGCGGCGAGAAGCTAGGCAAGCGTCAATGGCCTTATTTCTTTTTTAAACAAAGGAAGTACAACTTAACCATTTTATAAATATAAGTACTCGTGCTGAGTGGACAAGTTTCTCCATAAGGACTTAACCAACTCAGTTATGGCCTCATTTCTTGATGTGTTAGAATACAAATAGGCGCAGTATTGAGTGATCCACGTGTCTAGCTCCTTGGTAGAGATTCTAAGGCTCGGCTTCAATGTAGAAGGCGCAGGTGAGGCGATTGTTGCTGAAGAGCCCTTCGATGGTTGTCTAGATGGCGAAGACAGTGGTGTTCAACTGTAGAATGATGCCAAAGACTTCTTTCAAGACCGTGGCGTACAACCAATTGACGGTGCTATGATCATTCATAAGCCACTGGGGATTGGCATGATCAGATGCTAGGATGGAGACGGCGTGATCACGGAGGCCGAATTCGCCAACATTCACACATCTAATTCTTACTTGCAATAATATATGTAATTAATTGCAAATCGATAGGATATGTATCTAGAGTTCAGACTTGAGACACAGTAAAATGAGCACATCCAGAACATGGAGTACCACATGAAGCAAGCAATTGAAACTCAACATTAAAGGAGGTGATCACTTTTATTTTATCCAATAAGTACTACCAGATTTAAGAGCAAAATTCGGTAGCTATCCTTCACTTGATCGATGAGGTTGGTGATAGCCGTGCAGATGAATCCTATCTGCAGAGTGTACCAGCTGTGCGCCAGAGCGGTGATGGAATGACAGCCTTCACGAATGTGTTGTCTCGTACTTAAGTGCCAGAGAGACAGCTAGCCCCACCTCCTCCTTCCTTGTTGTGCAGTTGGGGTTGTTGATTCAGTCGTATGCTTCCAACAATGATAACCTATGTCGTCGTACAGCTTCTGGCATTGCACCAACGCCTCCCTTGGCAAACGTGGCCAGCTTAGTTAACATGACCTTGATGTCGGCGACAGAAATCTCAGCGTTGCCAGCACCGACCTCCACTGATACCTTGGACAGACCCCAAAAGTGGAAACTACACATATACGTCAGTGTAGCCATTAGTCCTAACATCGTGTTGGAAATAATGAACAAAATCAATAAGTCGGTAGATAAGTCGTAGGGTAAAAGTATATAGTGCTTGTATTGTTGCTTGAGTAGGGCCTTGAATACGTAATCATAGGTCTCATCTGGTTTATCTCTGATAAGATCCTAGTTTACAAGTCTAGGGTTAAGGAATCCTGTTGGGGCACCAGATTTTTTGACTACTTGTATCTCCATTCTAGACAAGAAAGAAGTTCGACATAAATTTATTGATATTACAAGTCTATATACATAAGATACTTACAGTGTCTAGCATTCCCTAGAGAAATGTCGAGGGCGTCTTGGTTGAACAAGTCATGCAAGTTGTTGAATTCTGACTAGAATATTTTGTCGCTTTTTGTGAAAATGTTCCTTTTTGGTAGTAAATCCTTATTGAGCCATGTACCATTGATGTAAGATCCACAACTGAAATGTAAGGGTTTCTAACCGATATGGGGGAGCATCGACTTCCCCATCTCAAACCGCACTCTCTTGTGACACTAACTTGGATGGGGGAGCAACAGATTTCCCATCTTGTCTTTCTCCTTGGACTGCCCTCTTCATGTCAGGCTTCTCTCTGTAGCCTTTCCTCTTTTGCCCATATTTTTGAAAAATGCTTCTCAAGAGAGATTACACTTCTCTCATGACTCTTAGAGGTGGTAGTGACTTCTGAGATCACTACGTGAAAAAAACTCAAAAGTGACAGGTCATAATTGTCATGAGTGATGGGTACCGTACCCGTCACCCTCACTGATGACAAGTCATAAGTGACGGGTAAGAACCTGTCACTAATGATGTCATTGGTGACGGGTCAAAACTTGACACGTCACTTATTGAGGTCATAAGTGACGGGTCATAATTGTGACCCATCACTTATGACTGACGAATGTTTTTTCTGTTTTTTGACAAAAAAAAAAGTCAAAAAAATATTTTTTCACCCGAGAGCTACCTTAATACAGGACCCATCGCATATATTCAATCCACATCATTTTCAAACATATTTTGGTCTTTGCATTTCATGAGACTCAAACCCGCGCCCAGAGTCTCGCGCGTAACTCCCTTACCACCTCAGCTATCACGTGCTTATAATAGAAACCGGATATGCTATCCTTTTAACCTTTATGACCGAAGGTCATAGGTGACGGGTCATAATTGTGACCCGTCATTTATGATAGGTGATGAGTCACAGTTATGACCCGTCACCAATGACGTTTTACCTGAAATGTTGACTCGGAGTACTTTTAGTAAAAAGGGCATAACTGTTGCATACAGACTCCGATTTTGACATTTTTTTGACTCTACGGATATCTACAACGTCGGCGATTTTTTTGAGGCAAAAAACAGCTTGGAAGATTGAGTTCTTGTCCTCGGAAGTTTAGCACCGTTTTTGAAACACGGGTTTATGTCCATAGCCGCCACCCCTTACATCAAACTTGAGAAAAATTATACAATAATTCCCATTCTAGTGCTGCTGAGGTGAGAATTTTTTTTTTAGCATCATATACATATATATATATATATATATATATATATATATTCTTGAGGCTGTATATTATATATATACACACCCCTGACAAATAGAGAAAATAACATATAATACACATATATATGAGTATATATTTATACTACTATACATATATATACACACACATGGTATAAACCAGGAGCACATGCACTTTTGCACCACATAAAATTATAACTCTATATATCGATCATGTACATCTATAAAAATAACCATAACTGTTGTGTATATATCTACATAAACCTAAGTATATGAATATCTAGGGGTATATATATACATACAATACATGAAATGATAGCTCTATGTATTGATCAAGTTATTAGTGATGGGTCAAATTGTGACCCGTCACTAATGACTGGTTAGGATGATCCGTCACTGATGACTAATGACTTGATCAATACATAGAGCTATCATTTCATGTATTGTATGTATATATATACCCCTAGATATTCATATACTTAGGTTTATTCATAAGTGATGGATCAAGTTGTGACCCGTCACCAATGACTGGCTAGGATGACTCGTCACTTATGAGTCGTAATAGGTGACAGATCACAACTACAACCCGTCACTTATGATAATCATAAGTGACGGGTCACAAATATGATCAGTCACTTTTATCATCAATGACGGGTCATATTATGACCCGTCATTCATTTCGTGTCTCTTTTATTTATTTTTCACGTAGCGAATGGTAGTGACTTCTAAGATGCTATCGACTTCTAAGGTGGTGGCAACTTTTGAGGTGCTAGTGGAGGAGTTACACCGAACAGTGACTACTGCAGGGCATCTACTGGTGGAGGAGTTGGACGTAGCAGCAACGATGACTACATGATGCC
Source organism: Phragmites australis (assembly GCF_958298935.1). Lineage (NCBI taxonomy): Eukaryota > Viridiplantae > Streptophyta > Magnoliopsida > Poales > Poaceae > Phragmites > Phragmites australis. The sequence goes on from NC_084926.1 coordinate 18,450,645, forward strand.
TTTTGATGAGGACATCACTCTTTCGGATACACACACACACACCGAATATTCCTCCAACAATAGGTCCATTGACACGAGCTCGTGCACGTCAACTAAATCATGAGGTGAGCTCGTTCCTTAGTGTTCCTTTATATTTTGATAAGGATGGGATGCTACTGAATAATTATGATGTATTGTTACTTAGGAACACGGGAGAAGAACAGCAAGGGCGCCCAAGCCAAGGTGGAGGTCCAATCAAGTTCGAGTCCGTTTCGGAGTCCAGGACTAGCCCGCACTAAAATCGTCGCCCAGGACGCATACGGACTCCGTTTTCGACGTTCTACACATGGTTGGAAAGCTAAGGAGATAAGATTTCCAACGGGATTGGTCCCATGTCCAAGTTCTTTCTAAGTCAACAGGAATAGTCGAAACAAGTGGACGTCCAGAATCTGTCAGGGTGCTGCGCCACCATCTTTTGGGCCGTTGGGCTGTGTAACGTGTTGGAGTCCATTAGGGACGCATCCAGGGGTCCTTGGCCGACCCTAGTCTTTTATATACAGTAGCCGCCGCCCTAATTAGGGTTGGGTTTTGCTTAGATATTGATCTACACACAGATTGTGAGATTTTCGCTCTTGTTCCGGACCGACTAGGCCGCCGCAAGTGTTTGTGTAACCCCAACTTCGAGTGCTTGAATTCTATTCACAATATTTCAGATTGCATCTTCTACGTTCTTGCTTGTGTTCTCGGTACGCTTGCAGGGATTGAGCCTTCTTGGAGAGGTCAACCGCGCGACACGGTTGATAACCATCGGAGCTGTGGTGTAGTGATTGCAAGGGAGACGATCTGTTCGGGTCGAAGCCTTTGGATTATCAACATCGAGTTCTCCACCCACCGACTTATCGCTACCTATCGGAAGATCAGGCCAACATTGCTCATCACCTTTTGGTGGAGAGAACGACTCTGGAGGGTCTAAGATGATGTAATGCTTGCGCCACAGGTTAAAATTGTTGAGGGCACGTCCTAGAGTAGTTGCTAAGCATTGTCTACGGGGATCACCGGCTTAATGTCAACAAAGATGTCATGCACCATGTCCACTTGGACCTTGGAATAGCCTGGTGGTAACATGCAGGTGTGCATAACCTGTCCTTCCATGCATGCATTAGTCATTCCCACAGCCGCCTCTACTATTATTTTCATTTGGCATGTGTAGCTTGCACGGTGTAGTTATCATGATGTCACACTACTATAGATACTCTCATTAGTATCAGTTTAAAATTGTTATCAATAGTGGATTTTGAACCGACATTGATTACTCAACACTAATAGTCTGTGACTATCAGTGTCGGGTATGGAACGAGCACTAAAAATCACAATTAGTGCACTAATTTCCCGCCCTTCTCAAAATGTGACGGTTGCCACTAATACCGTGGTATTTTCAAATTTTAGCCGTTGCTGGCAATAGTATACGGTATATTTATAGATATACGTATATAAATTTAATGTACGAGACGTCAAGTTTTATCGCAGCATGTATACACAAGCACATATAAATTTTATTTTTAAACACCAAGTCTCTTCACAGTATATATACGCATACATGTGAGATTTCATTACAACAATGAAAAAGAGTTTAAGGTTTCTTGCTAATCGAAGGTTCTAAACTCTACCTTTTCTTATTGGATGAAGGTAACGAGAGAGAGGAGCCAAATTCATAGAACTCGCTGGTTGGACTGATGACTTGTTCATTGATGAACCCGATACGTTGTTCTTGAAGTGCGTTGATTTCAATGGTCATGAGTCGATCTCTGGACAGCACGAGGAGCTGCAATTTCAAGAATTGAAGAAATCAATCCTTATGAACACGTGTCGTACCTGAAAATTAGTCATCAAGATGTACTCCCTCCTTCCCATATTATAGGGCGTATGAAGCTAAGAAGCCAGCAGTAGTGAATGCCGCCATTTCTAAAGAGCTGCATGTGAGCCGTTGCTGCATGCTTTAGTTAATGCTGCATGCTGCATGGCGTCTATACGTAAGCCTGCGTGTACTCACCGCTTGTTTCCTCGTCCAGAACTCATTTCAGCCATTTCCACGGTTCCATAGCCATGGACGACCTCGCCACTGACGCCAAGGACACCTTCGATGGCGCCCAGGATGACCTCGCCATGGACGATTCCGTTGACCTCGCCTAGTTCTGTGTCCCTCTTGTCGCGCACCTCGACGACGCCCAGGACAGCAACCGTGACGACCCCCTCGTATCACAAGTCATCGGCTCCTTCGACGGCACCTACGACGGCCTCCTCGTCTCGCAACTCGACGGCGACCTGGATTGCAACCTCGACTCGCTACTGGCCGGCGACCACGACGGCGCCCACAACGGCGCCCACGACGGCCTACTCATCTCGCTAGTAGACGGCGCCCACGACGGCCTACTCATCCTGCTAGTAGATGACGCCCAGGACAGCCTCCTATGCTCGCAAGTCAACGACTCCTTCTACGGTGCCCACAACGGCGTCGTCATCTCGCACCTCCACGGCAACCAGAATTGCATACTCGTCTCGCTAGTCGACGGCTTCTTCGACGGCGGCCACGCCGGCGCAGTCATCGCGCACCAAGACGGTGCCTACGACGGCGTAGAATGAGAGCACCAGGACTACTCCCATGAAGCCACCCACGATTAGCTCAACGAGCTCAACGACGAGGATTTCTCTGAGTGGCTGTCCGGCACGGGAGGTGGCTGCTATCGCTGCTCGCTTGAAGGCCCTTGCGCACGTTGCCATCCACGTTGCCGTCGGTTGACACGTGCTCTCGTTGCAAACGCGTTCACAGCGAGTACACCATCAGCGCTTGGATATACGGATACGACAACTTTGATTGTAGGGTGATGCTCCGAGACGAAGGCGCTCTGGAAGCATGGCGTGTCCCGGAATCGTTGTGGAAAAGCGCAGAAGGCTCGGTCGATGTCGATGTCATGGCACCGGATACCGTCGGTGATGCTTGATAACATTAACACCATTACAAAACTCAATCATGGTCAGGTTACAATTGGAAAAACAGATTTAGCAATAGTACATCTAAGAGACAAATTGTAACGCTTCGCTCACAATTTCTGCCTCGCATTGTAACCTAACCGGAAGAACACCATTCCTCTCCAATGCTTCCTTCTTCAAATGTGGGATTTTATAATGTTGTCCCCCCTTTTGCCGTAGTATCTCTCTCATGCAAGCTTGGTGAGTTAGGAAAATACGGTTACTCCTATCAATTGGATACTTGTCGTAGGCTTTGGTTACCTTGGCGACAATGTCTTCAACACTATTGGGAGAGGACTTTTGAAACATGGCCTGGATGGCCGCAAAATAACCAAGGTCGAGCACATTGAGATCGGGGGAGTTGGCCGGTTGGCACATCAACCTTATGTCAAAACCATATACCGTTGCTGCACTACAAAACTCAACGTCATCTACTGCAACATGCGTCTTAGCATTGTCCTGCTGGATGAAAATAGGGGTACCAAGATCATCTGCTGGCCATCTCTATTTGATCACTGGCAAGACATAGTTCTGGGGATACGCACGGCTATGATCCTTAGTAACTGAATTCATTGCCTTGGTTACCAAGGTACCGATAGGCCTGTTTACACTACTCCTCTTGGCAGGCACTACCTCCGTAAATGGCCATATTCCAATCTTTCCGGAAAATGTGATATTACCTTCTTGGTCATATCTAGGTCTTCCAACTGCACAGACGAACATCACTTTCTCTATGAAATTCTTGTTCTTCGTGACCCTCTCTGGTCTATCTTCGTCAATCTTCAAATAGTACTTCTGACATTTTTGGGTCCTATAGAACCACTTCTCGTCGATGTGCACAATGTTATGCAAATTGAGGAACATTGGCTCGTGAGGAATGCTTACTAGGTCTAGCATCGAAAGGCAAAAACAAACACGACCTTTTTTGTTCTCATCCGTTAAAGAAGATTTTATGTCGTTCATGTGCCTTCTAAATTTCCCCTCTTTCAACCGCCTAAATAACGTGCTCTTTGAAACACCCAGTTCTGTAGCTAGGTCATGCAGAGTTGTTCGCTTACTCAAAGGAACATCTCTGTTAGCCTCTTCATTGAAGGCAACTCTTTTGCGGCCACAATTCTTTGGCTTCTCCGATCGGATCTTTATTTGGTATAACCCAATCTTAGATCAATCTAACGAGCGCCGGTCAATTGATCGAACAAGATGTCAATGTGAGGAAGGGGATATTTATTTTTGATGTGACTGTGTTGAGAGGACGATAATCAACGCACATCATCAGGGTGTCATCCTTCTTCTTGAAAAAGATAGCCGGACATCGGCTAGGTGAGGAGCTCGGATGAATGAAATCCTTCTCAAGTAATTCCTTCAATTGTTTCTTCAACTCCATTAATTCATTGGGAGGCATTCGATAGGGCCTTTTTGATACCGGGGTCATTTCGGTTACGAGTTTGATACTAAATTTAACATCCCAGTCAGGCAGCATCCCCGACAATTCCTCTGGAAAAATATTCGGGTACTTGCACACCACAGGGATACCCCAGAGGTTCGTTGTTGCGACACCCTCCAAAGCATAAAGATGGGGACCACTCTCCCCAAGGTGAAGGGGAATTTGCACACCATTTGGATTTTTGAGAGAAATAATACTCGACGCTCAATCTATAAGGGCATTATATTGGGTCCCAGAGTCAATGTCGTCACATCTCCCGGCTTTAGGAAGCGGCATTCCCGCACAAAGTGCCTGACACGCCCACAATTGTAGCATGGGCCTCTGGGACCACCAGTCACACTCTCTTGGGATCTTGCAGGCCTTGGAGTCTATCCTTGCGATGAAGAGTACAAACATCTCACCACCCAGATACGTCGTGGAGTAGCCGAAGTCGCCATATGTGATGGGGGAGGTTGATTTCCCGTACACAGATGTCGATAGCTTCCGCCCCCAGAAGGTAACAAAACCCTTTTATGTTTCTTCTCCTCCTGATAGTTTTTCAACTTGTGTTCGATGGTGAGGGAGGTACTCACCAACTTGTCAAAGTCGACAAACTCGTGAGCCAATAGACGGTCTTGCATCTTGGTGGAGAGACCATTCACAAAGCAATCTTGCTTCCTCGCATCTGTACTTATTTCTTTCGCCGCATATTGTGCCAAGTGGTTGAACACTTGCACATACCCAATGACGGATTTGTCTTCCTGCTTCAAGTCCAAAAATTCCTGCTGCTTGATATCCATCACACCCTTGGGGATGTGGTAGTCGCGGAATTCTTGGTGGAACTCCGCTCAAGAGACACGATGATTGACAGCGTGCATGGCGAGGTAGTTGGTCCACCATGCACCGACCGCGCCTTAGAGCTGATGTGCAACAAGGAGGGCCTTCTCATGGTCCTCGTACCGAAGGAGAGCAAGCTTTTGTTAGCCAAAAGAATTTGTTATCCATTCAAATCATGAGGCTTTAAAGTACTTAAAGGGCCAAGCTAAACTAAACCGTATACATGCCAAGTGTGTTGAGTTCATAGAAACTTTCCCATATGTTGTGATATATAAGAAAGGTAAGGATAACCTTGTGGCTGATGTTTTGTCTCGTAAAAATATCTTGTTGAATCAGCTAGAGGTGAAGGTGCCTGACCTAGAGAGTCTAAAAGATTTGTGTAGAGGAGACTCTGAATTTTCAGAACCATATGCGCAATGTAAAAATGGGAAAGGATGGGAGAAATATCACTTGCATAATGGGTTCTTGTTTCGAGCTAACAAGTTGGATGTTTAAAATTCTTCGGTTAGACTCTTGAGCCGCTAGCTAACCATTTCTATTGGCCAAAGATGAGAAGAGATGTTGAGAGATTCGTGCAGCACTGCGTCACATGCCACAGAGCTAAGTCAAAACTGAAGCCCCATGATTTATATATTCCACTTCTAGTTCCAAGTGCTCCTTGGGAGGACATTAGTATGTATTTTGTGTTGAGATTACCTAGAACTAAGAGGGGAAGAGATTCAGTTTTTGTTGTTATTGATAGATTTTCATAGATGGCGTATTTTATATCGTGTCATAAAAGTAATGATGCTTCCCATATAGTAAACCTGTTTTTCAAGGAAATTATAAGATTACATGGGACGCCGAAGACAATTGTTTCAGATCGTGACATGAAATTTTTTAGCTACTTTTGGAAGACATTGTGAGCAAAACTTGGAACAAAGTTGTTGTTTTCCACAACATGTCACGTGCAAATGGATGGACACACTGAGGTGGTGAATAGAGCACTTTCAATGTTGTTGCAAACGATGATCAAGAAGAACTTGAAAGAGTTCCACTCGGCCACAGAGTGGGAAGATGAGATAAGGTTTGAGGACTTTGAAAATATTTGGCGAGCTGAATGCATGGACCCGAGCCAAAATCAGATTGGCTTGAAATTTTGGATCCAGCATGGGCATCACCACCTATTTGAATTAAAAACTCACAGTGACGGTATTACTGTCGGTTTATAACTAGAGCCGACAATGATACTTGACTATCACTGCTGGTTTTTATAAACAACCGGTAATGATTCTATTGATTCTATTTAAACCGGTAATGATGAGTCGATAAATATGATCGTTTCTGCAGTATGTTTACCTGCATCAGGGCTAGCTATCATGCTGCTTGCCCAGCTCTAACACGCACAAGTCTGCGGGCTGCCGTGCACGTCGTCACCACCGTAGCGTCTACGCTATGGAGAACATGGATGGCGACGGTGGACAATGCGGTAAGAATGCTAGTTGTTGTCTTGTTGAACGCCTCATTTTTTCTACTAGTAGTAGTTCTTGAGGCAAAAGTAGAGTTGTTGAGAGAAAAGTAGGCAGACCAGGTGTGACTCGAGAGTACTTGTAGACAAGGCAGCATGTGGTTTGCCATATCTTGCATTGAAAGCTATGCATTTATGCATACTAAATCATACTCCCCCCGTACATCTATACAAGCCCACATTTTTGTGGCTTTTAGATACCAATGAGTAACATTATGGACAATATTGATCTTGCTTAGACTTACGTATGCATGCGCTGCTAACGCCTCTTTTCCCTGCTTGCATGGCTGTGCACCAATCGCTGGGGAAGAAAAGCAGTGCTTTGGAATAGCAAGAACTAAATGCAATGCGCATGCCGGGGGTAAACAGTGGCATACTTGTGTAGTTGTGCTTTGAAATCTGAGTACACCTAGTAAAGTTGGACATCCAAAAAAAGACGCCCTTTATAGATGGACGGAGGGAGTATCAGATTTGCTAAAATGCAATGACATGCTTTCTTCTAAAAGAATATTGTCATATCCTATATTGAACGCTATTCATTTATACCAAATCTTACGAGATTCACTAAAATGCAATGACACGAATTCTTCTAAAAGGAAAGGTAATTAAAAACTAGTTTTCAAGCGTACATCTATTAGACGGATAGTACAGACACTGCGACGGTCGTCGGATTGCTTAGGTCGCTTCTCCACACGGACGCCCGTTCAAGCCATCAAGAAGACGGGTCCATGCTAGCCTTATCCCTTCACATACCATATTCAACTTAGGAGATAAGCACACTGACCTCGCCTTAGAGCTGGGATTTTGGACCGTGCTTTTTGAGCCGGCCCAAAGCTCGGCATGGCCCGGTCCAGCTTAAGCTCAACCCGGCACGAGCACTGATGGGTCGGGCTGATTCGGTCCGATTTATGGACTAGGCCGGGCTTTGATATGGGGTCCAATGGGTGGTCCGGCCCGGTAAAAAAATGGGTTCGCGCCCTCACGTGCCCTCCAGTACGGTGGAGTGTGGCGGTGCTGGACCCGTGCCAGCTCGGCCCGACAAGGCCCATCGTGCATCCGTGCTAGGTCTGGGCCTAGCTGAAGGTGGTTTGGGCCAGTCCGGCCCGGCCCAAATAGTTTCTCGGGCCATCCTAGCACGGCTAAGGTGAAAAATTTCAGAATAAGCACAAAAATGAAAATCACAATCGGAAATCGAAAAACTTGCAAGGGAACCAATAGAGAGAAACTAGAAGGATGTGAATACAAGGATGAGAAGAACAAAAAACTTTATTACTTCTGAAAGTTAACTCTATTTTAAGCAGATTACAAATATTTTTTGTCACAAAACTCTCACCTAATATATAGACTAAATACTCATCTTTCTCTCATCAAAACACTAGTACAAGGCTCTCATGTAGATAGCTTAATAGACTCAAGTGGCTATTTCAACCTCTCCCATAGCCATACCTCTTTATTTATAGGCCTAGATTCCTTGACCTCTAAGTTCTCTAGCTTTGTCTCAAAATACCTTTCTGTTATAGTACACTCCATCTATCACTGATGGTATTCTGGTTTATTTTCTCTTCCATCCATCGGATGACCGTGACGTCTTCATAACTTAGCTTCACCTCGACACAAGCTTCGCAATGATGCCACGTGCATTCCACTCTTCCATAGTTTTGAGACCAAACCGCGAAACCGTCCTACACGCTTCTCAAAGCGTGACTCATTGTAGCTTGCTTTAACCCCAAGCAAGGATCTCGATGCCAACACATATACTCCATCTTATGATCTTGACCGTCGGTAAGTCTTTCCCGCTTTCGATCCCTCAGGCGCCTTGTCACTTGCACCGGCATCCCCTTCACTTGATTTTGTCAACATGTCATCTTCATTATTCCTTTCAAGTTTTGTATGACGTCCATGTGCACAACTAGGACCATTCTTGACTTCGTCCAACCTCCTCGATCATCCCATTATCGGTCGCCAAGCCGCATCTATCACCTGCACAACTTTAGACAAGCAAACACATTTCTCCAATTTCATTATAAATTAGTACATAATCAAAATTCTCAGTTAAAGCACATCTCAGAGAAATCATGAATGCCGGATGGTCTAACGCGCACACTTCTAGAGCGTCGGACCATCCGGCATGTGCAAACCATCAAATTAGCAACTTCTGTAACCTCTCTTATTAAGTATTCCGGTGTATTCTTCGGTGTACACACTTTTTATTACACTTACTAGCTAAATAGGATGGTACTACTATAGCTTTCGTTTAGATTGTTTGAGAAATACGAGATACTCCATCGTTCTGTTCACACGTCACGACGAAGGAGATGAACAACCAACAGTCGTTTGATTTGGAGGAGTACTGGATCGAATGACCGATCAATCGTTATCGATGACCCCACTCATGTATGTAGCTTGAGCCTGAAGCTCAACGTGCATCAACAACCACAATGCTACATCAGAAAAGGATGTTCCTCTTATGAAAATTCTCCCACACCTGTCGGAGTCATGTAGCCAAGTCAATCAGTGCTGCGTGCGAACGATAATATTTAACATTTGATCTCTTCAAAGTAAACACAGCGTGGGTTGATTAAAGCATCGATTAGTTCACAGGAGCGACCTAGTCACCACAAATTAACAGCGCCCGGCCAGGCCATGCCTCCTAATTACACCACCGCGGGAGACTGCGAGAGCTCAAGAAAGATGATTCTTGCACTGATCATCATTGTAGTCTTTTCGGCACGGCCGGCGGCGACGGCGATGCAGCCGAGCGAGACGTGCCAGCGGCGGTGCGGCGACATCGAGATCCCGTATCCGTTCGGCATCGGCCCCGGGTGCCACCTCGAGACGGGGGACTGGACGTTCGTGCTCAGCTGCAACCGCACAGCGGACGGGCGGCTCCGCGTGTTCAATTACGAGATCGAGGTGCTGGACATGTCCGTGCGTCTCGGGCAGCTTCGCATCTGGAACAGCATCAACCCGTGGTGCTACAACGGCACGACGCGGGCGATGAACAACCAGAGCAACTGGGAGTACAACATGTCCATCACCAACTACCGCATCAACGACGCGCAGAACCGGTTCACAGTCATCGGGTGCAACTCGCTAGCCTACATCAGCTCGCTCAACGACGCCACGGACACGTACATGACGGGGTGCATGGCCATGTGCCCCGGCGTCGGGCGGCTGAAGAACGGCTCCTGCGCCGGCGTCGGGTGCTGCCAGACGGCCATCCCCAGCGACCTCAACGCGTACGATGTCTCCTTCGAGGAGAAGTTCAACACCTCCAGGATCGCCAACTTCAGCCCCTGCAGCTACGCCGTGCTCGTCGAGGCCGCCGCCTTCGACTTCCGCACCACGTACGTCACCACCGACGAGTTCATGTCCGCCAACGGCGAGCAGGTGCCGCTCGTCCTCGACTGGGCCATCGGGAACCAGACGTGCGAGGAGGCCAAGCGGAACGCGTCGGCCTACGCCTGCGTCAGCAGCAACAGCGAGTGCGTCGACTCCAAGTACGGACGGGGACGGGGCTACCTGTGCAACTGCTCCGCCGGATACGAGGGCAACCCCTACCTGCTCAACGGCTGCCAAGGTGAACTCTCTCTTCCTACCACTACGTCATTGTTTGCCGCGTCAAAGCAAGCAAACTACATGCAGATGTGCCCATACATACGGGCATACGGCTAAGTAAACGTTTTTTGCTTGTGGTTTTGCAGATATTAACGAGTGCGAACACGAAAGATTGAACTACCCATGCTCTGTTCCTGGCACTTGCACCAACACTGTTGGATCATTCTACTGCTCATGCCCTGACAAGATGACGGGCAACGCTTACAATGGAACGTGTGAGGAGAACAAATCCCAAAATAGTTGGCAGATCGCCATTGGTAAGCACATATCTCCATCTTCTTGTTTCTTGTGAACTCCATGCAAGCTGAACTATCCAATCCAATCAGTCTTTATGCATACTTAGCATTTCTTATTTCCATCGCTTGCTGCAGGTGTTAGCAGTGGCGTTGTCGTACTGATCCTCACGGCGTCCTGCCTTTACATGATCCACGAGAAGAGGAGGTTCGCCAAGATCAAAACAGAGTACTTCAAGCAGCACGGTGGCCTCCTGCTCTTCGAGGAGATGAAGTCGAGGCAGGGGCTGTCCTTCACGCTCTTCACCCAAGAGGAGCTCGAAGTGGCGACGAACAGGTTCGACGAGCGCAACGTGATCGGGAAGGGCGGGAACGGCACCGTGTACAGGGGCACCACCAAGGACGGCGAGACGGTGGCGATCAAGAAGAGCAGGCTGGCCAACGAGCGGCAGAAGACGGAGTTCGGCAAGGAGATGCTCATCCTGTCCCAGATCAACCACCGGAACATCGTCAAGCTCTACGGCTGCTGCCTCGAGGTGGAGGTCCCGATGCTGGTGTACAAGTACATCCCCAACGGCACCCTGTACAGGCTTATCCACGGCCGGCGCGACCACGACGACGGGCCGCGAATCCCGTTCTCGCTCCGCCTCAAGATCGCGCACCAGACCGCGGAGGCGCTCGCCTACCTCTACTCCTGGGCTTCCCCTCCGATTATCCACGGCGACGTGAAGACGTCCAACATACTCCTCGATGAGGACTACACCGCCATGGTCACCGACTTCGGCGCCTCGACTGTGGCGCCGACGGACGAAGCCCAGCTCGTCACGTTCGTGCAGGGCACCTGCGGGTACCTGGACCCCGAGTACATGAGGACGTGCAAGCTGACGGACAAGAGCGACGTGTACAGTTTCGGCGTGGTCCTGCTGGAGCTCCTGACGTGCAGGAAGGCGCTGAACCTCGAGGGGCTCGAGGAGGAGAAGTACCTCTCGTCGCAGTTCCTCCTGGTGCTCGGGGATGGTAGGCTCGAGGAGATACTGGACGAGCAGCTGAAGAGCGAGCAGAGCTTGGAGCTGCTCGAGCAGGTCGCGGAGCTGGCGAAGCAGTGCCTGGAGATGGCCAGCGACAAGAGGCCATCGATGAGACAAGTCGCGGAAGAGCTCGATAAGCTGAGCAGACTGTCCCAGCATCCCTGGGGGCGACAGAACTCCGAGGAGATCTTGGCCTTGCTTGGTGGATCGCCGACCACGACCTCTGAAGTTGAACATAGTAGTACTAGGAATATTAGTTCTACTGATACGGCGTACATAGGGATTACATCTCCACGTTAGTGGTACAATTTTTGTATGCATGAGCTAGACACCAGTACTTCGTATGCATTGCCTGTTGAGTGTTTGTGCAGTTATGCACACAGAGATATTACACGGCAGGAACGTTATATTCCGTCGTCTGCACACGGTGAAATGGGAAAGAAACCAATGTTGGATATGTCGTCCCTATTTTTTTTAATCTAAGTATGCATGGTCCCAGAATTTCGGAATTAAACATGGGAGGCAAACTTATCTATTTCTAAGGAGAACGCTAGCAAATGATACCGTCCATGCATCCCGATCCTGTTGGACGCAACGCTCCCTCTTTACGCGTCAAGTTTCTTCTACGCATGCGAGCCCTAGACTCCTAGCTGATGCTGACGAAACTCCGGCCGTAGCCACCCGTGTCGGCTCCGCCGTATCCATAAGCCGGGCTAGGTCGTAGCTGTACCGCAGAGTGTAGCTAGAACCGTACGGCACGGCCATGTGCAGCGGCTCAGGAGGCGCCGGCACCCGCGGTCTCGAGGGTCTCGAGGCGGGGGAATAGGCGGCTCGGTCTCCTCGTTGGAGTGGAACAGGAACCTGATATGCACGCCATCGTCGAAGCTTTTGTCCTTGTCCGAGTGAAAATATATGTGGCCACCGTCATTGTCATCGACCTGCTTGGCGTTGGGAACCGTCAGGAGATGGCGTACTCGTGGAGTCGCTGTGGGCGTCAGGGAGGGCGTAGCAGTGGCAGATGGACTCGGCCAGCAGACCGGTCGAGGCAGAGCGCGATGGGTGCCTCCTCGCGCTGCAGCGGCTTGGAATGCCCTACGGCAGTAGTTGGCCGAGCAGAGATCTCGGCACGCCGGGAGTGCATCGCCGGACGTCACGGGCAGCGGGCAAATCTCGTCCCCTAGGCTCAGTAGATGTAGAGAGGCGTTGTATTCCCGCCGCCGCAGCTGTGGGGGTTTACCAGCAACACCATATGCATAAAAATAGAAATTTTTGTCTTCCGTGTTTAATTCCGGAATTCGCGGCCATGCATGCTTAGAGGAAAAAATTTCAGTATGCCTTCCTTTTGATCTAGCGATCTCGTGAGGCCGAATTCACACACTGTTAAATCCCATGATCAGTGCCATAAAACCTCTATGCCAGTATAGTAACAGCGTGTTTGGTTCACGTCGCGTGACGATCCAGAGTCATCCAATCCAAAATCCGAAGCTAACCGCGCCGTTTGGTTTGCTTCGCCGGACTGACTCGTCCGTCACTGGCTCGTCTTTCCCAAGCTAACCCGCGAGCACGTATCTGCGACCACCGCCTGCTGCTCGCCGCAGCGCCGCTCGCCACCCGCGGAGGCAAGCCGCCACGCTCGCTGCTCACTCCAAGTCACGGAGGACGGGGTCATCCGATTAAATACGAAGAACGACTCGGTCGCAGATACATCAGCTAGATTTCCATCATCAGCTATAACTCTCCCTACTTAAAAAATAATTTAATAGAATATCCCTTATAGCTATAGAATATCCCTTATAGATAGTTCTACGAAATTATCTGTATAAAGATTACAATAAATAGCTATAAACTAGAATTGTAAGAAAAGCAGTCTCAATATAGTGGACAATAGCTTTAACGTGGTGGGACACGTTAGTACATATGGTTCTCACTGTACTAGTAATATAGATGGTTTGTATTTGAAATCCCTATACTAAGATTTTATTTGGCAGAGTTTCAGCTCCGAGTTTCATGCAGGATTTGGAATTTGTAAGATAAAATAAAATGATTTAAATATTTATTTTTAGTTTAAAATAAAAACAAGATCTTTCAACTAAATACCCTCAATTTATCCATAGCTTCAGCTCTAAAAATTTCTAGAGCTAGTGATGACCAGCTCTAAAACTAACTGTACATATAGCTCTAAACAAAAACCGTCTATACCATTAAATAATGCGACCCCTAAGTTCTCGTGCGACCCTTCCCTTCCTTTACAAGCTTCATTCATACATCTTTCGACCATACATCTTCTTCACTCCACGCCCGCCTGTCCATACGTCTTCTTCACTCCCACGCCCGCCTGCCCCACAATACCCCATCTCTCCCACCAACCCTTGCCGATCATGGTAACTCCCTCACCACCACTATCTTTGGCCACTCCCTGGAGACCCTCGCCACCGCCATCTCCGTTCACTCCCCTGACCCTTACTCCTTTGTTCGACGAAGAGGGTATTGTCGCTTCGGCGCTAGAGGCTTCAGATGAGCAACAAATCCAACTCTAGATCTAGTGGCTCCTAGTCCTCCATCGACTTGGACTTGGAGTACATCATGGATCCAGAACCGAAGAGAATGTGCATGCGCTCGGATGAGGAGGACGAGGAAGAGGAGGACAATGGTGGTGATGGCAATGACGAGGAAGATATGGGCGACAACAGTGAGGAGGAGCACAGCGGTGGTGCGAATGGTGAGGAACCAAGCAACGACGGCGGTCACAATGACATCGATGATGGCGTAGTGGCTTCTTTTGTGGCGATTCGGAGTAGTTCTTTTGCATGCGATTCAGACGTTCTTTTGCGTGCGCGGTGATTCAAATAGTTTAATTTGCTAACTTTTGGTTATACAGTGGATGATTAATTATCTAGCTTGGTTCGACGGTGAATTTTTAATTTGCTAAGCACTTAAGTTTGTTCTAGTTTGTTAAATGCTCGATCTGTTGCTAAGTTGGTTTTGTTGTTCAGCTATGAATGTGCATGTGTATTTGAAATGCTCTAGTTTTATTGATCTGTTACTAAGTTGGGTCTGTTGCATGTGAATGTAAAGATGCCCATAGACGACTCCAAATTAAATCCGTCTAGGAAAATGATGTGGAACATGTTGGATGCTGAGCCGTCTATACTATTAATACATATGGCTCATGGTGGAGTTGTCTGTAATAATGCCTATAGTATAGATAGTTCCAATTATGAACCATTGGTATTAATAGTACATATGTAACATTTGAGCTCTTAGTTAAGTGGTAAGTGTTTAGATGATTAATGACAATCGTATCATTGTTACTGACAAGTTTGTTTTGAAGCGTATCAAAAATTTAGTTCATAATGATAATTAGGTAATCTTAATCCTTAAAATTGATTCTATGGACAAGCAAATAATATGAGCATCAAGGTTAAGGATCTTTTAGTTCTAAGTGTCACAAGAAGATGAATGACATTTAGAGTAGTATAAATTCTCTTTCTTAATATTTTTACGGTACTATAAAGAGAGGCTAAGGGTAGTAGTTTGATCTGATTGACTCTAGACTTGGTTGTATGCATACTTATGAAATTCTAGCACTATGTGAAAGTCCTTGATGTCGACTAGAGGGGGGTGAATAGTCATTTCTGAAAATTAAAACTCAGCAGCAGATTAAATAGGGTTCGGAGACTCTGTGTATCGGAGTATCCGAATTAACTCGGATTATCCGGACTATACAGAACCTTCGAAAACAAAGTAAGCTTAAGAGATTCTACTAGAGATTATGAGCTATTACAATATTTCTAAGATGGATATTTTCTACTGAACAATAAAGGTACAATTAAATACCTTGCAAGCAATAAAATTGAGGCAAATCCTTAAATAGCAATTTGAATGAATAACTTGCAAGAATTTAAATGGAGACAAGATTTAAATCCGAAGTTCGGCCACCTTACAAAGAAGTACTTACGTCTCCGTTGAGGAGCTCACAAAGAGACGGGTCTTTTCCAACCCTATCTTCTCCAAAGTGACCACAAAGATCAAGCTAGGGCTCTTGCTCAAACCGAGGGTAATACAAACTCTCCGTGGCCACTCCACAGCGATTGGGTGCTCTACGGGTGACCTCTTGCCGTCTAGAAGCACAAAGCTTCAAGAGAAAAGATTTCAATTCGCAGCTAGGCAAGAACTCAAATGCTCAAAGGATTTCTTTTTGCTCTCTTCCTCAAATCTCACTCTCCAAGCCAAACTCTCAAAACTTAGTAAAGATTGAGCACTAAAGAGTTGGGAAGGCTATTGAATGCACTAGAGAGAGTAAATGAGCTGGTGGTTCAGTAAGCCTTAAATGAGAGTGGGTGAAGAGGTATTTATACTCTTTCTCAAAAAATTAGCTGTTACTGTGCAAACCAGGCAGATTCGGAGTCTCCGGGTTGCACAGAAAACCGCGCACCAAACCTATCAGAACTAGCCGTTACACTGACCCGTAGTATCCGGGTTCACCCGGAGTGTCCGGGTAACATTTAGAGAAAAACCGACTAGAACTCAAGCTCGGAGGATGCCCAGAAGATCCAGAAGCATCAGACTTTGGAGACCCCGGACCAACTCGGAGGCTCTGGGTAAAAACCTTCACTAACTGAGAGCCTGTCTTGGAGTCTCACTCGGAGACTACGGGACTTTAACAGCATCCGGAGTATCTGAACGAACTTGGAGACTCCGGGATTTAAAAATTAAATCGAAACCGAGAGCTCTTCACGGAGACTCACTCAGAGTATCCGGGACAATTGTACTATCCGGAGTATCCGAGCCATCCCAGAGACTCCGAGCATAGAAATAACGCCTAACCGAGAGCTCTTCTCAGAGTCTCACTCGGAGACTCCGGAACCAGACAAAACTGCCCTTTGATCCTGGTGTTCGTGAGTGATGGTGTCTCTCAAAAATTGGTTTTCATAAAGCACTTTGAGCACTGAGACATTACCAAAACTACAAAAAGCATCCCTCTTAATAGTACGACATTCCTAAGACTCAAAATTCAAATTTAAAAATAGTTGGAATCTAAGAGTCTCTTCATGTCACTTCTTCTTTCTTTTTGAGGGGCATGGACATCTTTTATCATTTTTCAATGGGACTAACACCTGTTCATACACTTGATAAAACCATTAGTCCCTTTAATCGTTTGTCATCAATTATCCAAAACCCACAAGGGGCCTAGATGCACTTTCACTATGTAGCTCAGAGAAGCCCATGGATGAGTTATCGAGAAGGTAGAACTCATGAAAGTTTGAATTGGATGAGCTCAAAAGAAATTAAACTCACCGGATAGTCTGGTGCTCAAAATGTTATACTCATTGGAGTGTTTTTGATACATAAGAGAAAGTTAAAGAACACACCGGATGATCCGGTGTTGGACTGATATGAACACCAAAGCATTTTAAAGGAGAAGTGAAATTCTTCAGAGGATGAACTTTGAATTCACTGGATGGTCCGGTGATCTCTGAGATAGCTTCATCGGAGCATTTTTTTAGAAGTTCCTGACTCGGTGCAGTGAGGATTTGTACACACCGAATGGTCAAGTGTGTGGATAGAAGACTACACCGAAGTATTTTTAGCAATAACGACTAGTGCTTCTAACCAGCTTTTAGAAAAGGTACACATTGGATGATCTGGTGTGTGAATATGTATACACCGGACCTTTCGGTGTTCATAGAAAATGTAGGTGATTGGGCAGCTGCTAGATTTGAACCTCTAGCCTATTCCCGCTTCATTTTGTCTCACAGTAATCTCTGGCCATCCCAGAAGAGTAAAAACACTTTGTATAATCAAGAAGCAAGAGAGTGCACTAGAGTGATTTGCAAAATTCTTAATTGAAGATTAAGGACTTCATTAGTGCATAGAGAGTAGCAAATATGCATCTAGCTGTAGTTTAGGCTTGATCTTAGTCAAGTGAAGTTATTGACTTGTTACTCTTGGTGGTTGGCAACATCTAGCCTATCTTGATGATTGAAGGTGTTTTGGTGAGCTTGTAGGAGCCCCCAAGAGAAACTTTGTGCTTGGTTTGATGCTTATCAATTTGGAGATAAAGAAGTGACAATTATGAGAGAGCACTTGAGTCTTGATAGCTTAAGAGAGAGCGATATCCTTAGTGGATGCTCCAATGAGGATTAAGGGGGAGTGTCAACTCCTCAATACCTCGGGAAAAATTCTGTGTCTTCTTGTCTATCTCTTTAATTTTCCATATTTAAATTTGAGCATTTACATTCCTGCAAGCTTTCAATTCCACAATTTTCTTCGTGTTATAGCTTGATTGTTTTTTTCTTTCATCTAGCTTGATCGTATAGTTGCATAATCTTTCATCTAGGATAAGGTTGCTTACACGTTCTAGAATTCGGTAGAAGTAGATTTTAATTAGAGTCCAATTCACCTCCTATTGAGTTATTTGATCCTTTCAACAAACGGCTGTAGTTTAGAACCACCTGGACTATTGGCTATATCATCCCCTACCTGCTGGTTGAGCTTGCCTGAAACAGAGTAGCTCCTTTTTGTACCGTGCACAATTGTTTGAGGAAGAGGTCAATGATTCTAACCAAAATATTGCTAGATTTTGGTGGATACTTAAAGATTTATTGGTATTTGTTACCCCAATATGAGCATTATGTTCTAATTTTGTTTAAATGATCTAGATTTGATTTGGACTTCTATGTCGTCATTGAGCACGCTGGATATCTTCTAGGTTTGTATGTTGTCGGTGTATCAGGAACCGGGGGTCCCCGAATCCCGAGGCCAGGCCAGCCATCCGCCACATGGCGCCATCCCGCGGGGTCTCTCCTGCAAGATGAGAAAAGATCAAGTCCCGGGAGAAGGTGCTCGGGGCCACAGTCGGTGGCCCCCGAGTACCTAGTTCCCTGATGATCCACGGAATCCAAGTACCGGGAAGAAAGTGCTCGGGGAAGTGTACGGTCACCCCCGACCACCCTAGTCCCCCGACGACCAGGAGAGCTAAGATCCGGGAGAGAGTGCTCGGGGCTGCGTGCGGCAATCTCCGAGCACTCAGTTCCCCGAGGATCCGTACAAGTGTGCCTGGGAGAGAGTGCTCTGGGGAGGTGAACAGTACCCCCGAGCACTCGGTTCCCCGAGGACAAGAAAGGGCGTTCTCGGGAGAGAGTGCTCGGGGAGGAGAACAGTACTCCCAAGCACTCGGTACCCCGACGACCCAGTAAGTCCCCTGGTGGAGGCCCTCGAGGGGCCCACCGATGAGGTGTCAACCAGTCAAAGGCTCGAGGCCACATTTAATGAGCGTGCGTGGCCTGTCGCCTCCAACTGCTCCCGCCGCGCTCAGCGTCAGTTTCTACCACGTTCTGGCAGAGAGGCGTGGGGTTATTAATTGCACGGGTCCCGTCCCGTGCCATCCGGCCTGTCTCAGGATAACATCGTAAGGACCAAGGTGTTTCGTCTGCTGCGCTGCTGTGGCAGGGGAACAAGACAGGGCGGGCACGCCGAGCTGCTCTGTGGCTGCCTGGTGGGCCCTCTCCACGGCGCCCGTTGCCAGTGCATTTATTGTGACGGATGACCGGGCGTGCGACGCATTTTCCACCTCCGGTCACTTCGCCCAGAGGAAATGATGATGCCCTTTACATTTATGGTGTCTCGGAACTCGTGCCCTCCTTCTGTTCGGGGCACGTTGCTGTCGGCAGGTATTTAAAGCAGCCGGCGGCACAGAAGCAAGGGGAAGCTGAATGCATCTGGAATAGATCCTAAAGCATAGACAAGAATACAGCGCAAGAGAAACACGACTGAGTAGTGAGCAGCACGAGACAGGCTGAAGAACAGGGAGCCCTAAGCTCTTAGGTAGACCAACATTCTTGTAACCAGCAACATCCTTGAGGGACTTCCTCAGGACAGTTATAGTATCCATACAGGAGTAGGGTATTACGCCCCCGTGCGGCCCGAACCTGTCTAAATTTCGGTGCATTTACTTCTTCTTGCACTAGGTCAACACCCCCCCGGCCGGCCGTTGCATTCATTCCCATTTATTTCTCCGACGAACGTATTCAGGATCATCCCCCCGGCCGAATCTCTAAAAAGGGGTCTCTTGGGATCCCTGAGACTGGAGTTAATCCACCGACAGCTGGCGCGCCAGGTAGGGGGGAAGCATCCCTGAATCTGTTTGTTTGTTTTCTTCCGCAGAAAAAATGGTCGGTGGTCATCGCCTCCAGCGTTCCGGCTCCAGTTCCAGCGGGGAAATGCAGCCCCTCGCACAGGAGGCCCCAGTCGCTGCTGCGTCCCAGCAGTAGCCGCGATCTACACGCGCGGCGTTCCCCTCGCAAGGGGACCCGGGCGCTGGGCCTAGCAGGGCCGCCGCCGCCATCGCCGGTGCACCATCCGACCCCCAGCCGGTGGTCGAAACTCCTGCTGCTAGGTCCGCGTCTGGACAGCGCTGGGCGCCTCTCCGGCGTAGGCTCGCCTTCGGTGAGGCCAGCCCCGGGAGCGCCCTGCTTGCAGCGCACGCTCTCCTCAGACATCCGCCTGTCCAAGCGACGGCGGAAACCCTGGAGGGCCGCTGGCTCCAGGAAGTCGCTGCCCTGGTCGGCACTGCCCGCCGCCAGGTACTGGCCGTGAGTTCTCGCGCCACAACCCAGCGTGGCGCCGCTGGGACCGGCCCATCGTCAGGTGGCGCTCGCGTTGGCCGGGGGGCCTCCAGGCGGAGTGCCGCCCCCTGGCCACGTCCGGAGCCCATGACCTCCGCTTGCACCTTAATGAGTGGAGAGGCGTCGAAGACGCGCGCGTCACTTTTGAGCGCCAGCGGGAGACCCGGCAGGAGGCCGAAGCTGAGGACCAGGCTTCCTCTTTACCGGCCTATGATCGCCGGGGCTCCCCGGCTCGCCGGCGTTCACCGCCCAAGAACGCCACCCGCGCCACAGGGTACGACACCGGCTGTCGTGCCTTCACTAGCAAGCTCCGCCGGGTCAAATGGCCCTCCAAGTTTCGCCCCGAGCTGCCGGAGAAGTACGATGGGTCCATCGACCCCGTTGAGTTCCTCCAGATATACACCACCGCTGTCCAGGCAGCTGGTGGCAGCGAAAAGGTGATGGCTAACTATTTTCATGTTGCCTTGAGGGGCTCTGCCCGCTCTTGGCTCATGAACTTACCCCCAGGGTCTATTAGCTCTTGGGATGATCTTTGCCACCAGTTCGTGGCTAATTTACAGGGCACGTTCACGCGCCCCGACCTGGAGTGCGACCTCCACGCCGTCAAGCAGCAGGAGGGGGAGACGCTGTGGCACTTTATTCAGCGCTTCAGCCAGGTCCGCAACACTATCCTGCAGATAACCCCCCACGCCGTCATCGTTGCTTTCCGGTAGGGCGTCCGCGATGAGCGGATGCTCGAGAAGCTAGGTACGCATGAGGTCGAGACCACCGCGGAACTTTTCACGCTGGCCGACAAGTGCACCAAGGCGGCGGAGGCTCGGGCTTGGCACGCTCCGTGCCCCGAGCGCCCCACCGCCGATCAACCAAGTTCTTCCCGCTCCGACAGGCGGGAAAAGAAAAAGAGAAGGAGGTGCGAGGCTGTCCCCGTCAAGCCGGCCTAGGGCCCCGCCCATAGGCCGGCCCAAGAGCCCGACCGCCGGTAAGAACGTCGGGCGGCCACCGACAGACGGCCTGCGCCCGCGAGAGCCCCGGCCCGGGCCCCTCCTTGGGCTCCGGCTCCCGCAAGGGCTCCGGCCCCCGCCCGGGCTCCCGCTCCAACAAGGGCCCCGCTCCTGTGGGGCCCGAGCCAGGCAAATGGTGCCCAATCCACCAGACCAGATGGCATGACCTCACGGAGTGCCGTACGATCAAGGGCCTCGCCGAGCAGCGCCAAAGGGAGCACGACGAGTCCCACGGGGGAGGCGACGCTAGAGCCGCTCCCGACAACACAGAGCTCGGCTTTCAGGAGCCTGAGCACACCGTCGCCTTCATCGATGGAGGCGCCTATACGCCTCCTCACGGCGTGGCGTCAAGATCATGCAGGGCGAGGTATGCTCGGCAACCCCGAGCGAAGAGGCCACAAGGCCCCTGAGATGGTCGGATGCCCCGATCACGTTCAGTATGGCCGATCACCCCGCTAGTACTGCAGGAGTGGGGCGACTACCCTTGGTAGTGTCCCCCACCATCTGCAATGTAAGGGTCGGCAGGGTGCTGATCGACGGGGGCGCAGGCCTCAACCTCCTCTCCAAGGAGGCCTTCGAGAAGCTGCAGGTGCCCTCCAGGTGCCTAAAGCCGTCGCTTCCGTTCTACGGGGTGACACCCGGGCACTCCCTGCCCCTCGGGCAGGTTGAGCTGCCCGTGACTTTCGGGAGTCGGGATAACTTCCGCACAGAGAGCGTCCTCTTCGACGTCGTGGAGCTCCCCCTCCCCTACAACACCATCCTCGGGCATCCGGCGCTCGCTAAGTTCATGATGGCTGCGCACTATGCGTACCTCACGGTCAAGATGCCGGGTCCAGCAGGACCCATCTCCGTGACCGCCGAAGCCAGCGGTGCCGTCTCCTGCGCCGAATAGTCATACCTGGCCTTGGTCTCAGCTCAGGCCGAGGTCGAAGGCTGTCCAGGGGCCCCGGTTCCCTCTTCATCCAAACCCCGACTCGCCGCCGACGCCTCCGTTCCTACGAAGGAGGTCGTGGTGGGCAAAGACGCCTCCCAGGTCATCCGAATTGGCGGTGACTTGGACGGAAAATAGGAAAGCGCGCTCGTCACCTTCCTCCGGGCTAATGCCGACGTGTTTGCATGGCAGCCATCCGACATGCCCGGGATCCCTAGGGAGGTGATCGAGCACCACTTGGCTGTGCGTCCGGACGCATGCCCGGTGAAGCAGAAAGTCTGGCGGCAAGCGCTTGAGCGTCAGGAGTTCATCCGGGAGCAAGTCAGCAAGCTCCTTGATGCCGGATTTATCCGAGAAGTCCTCCACCCCGAGTGGCTGGCGAACCCAGTTATCGTCCTGAAGGCCAACGACAAGCTCCGCATGTGCGTGGACTACACCGATCTAAACAAGACTTACCCCAAAGATCCTTTTCCTTTGCCCCGCATAGATCAAATTGTAAACGCAACCGCGGGATGCGATCTTTTGTGTTTTTTAGACGCAAACTCTGGTTATCACCAGATTCGCATGGCCAAGGAGGATGAAGAAAAAACTGCTTTCACCACCCCGGTGGGGACTTATTGCTATATGTCGATGCCTTTTGGTTTGCGCAACGCTGGGTCTTCTTTCCAGCGCGCTATCCGCATCACCCTTGATTCGCAGGTTGGCCGCAACGTCGAGACCTACATCGATGATCTCGTGGTCAAGTCCCGAGACCGTGCCACCCTGCTCGAAGACCTTGCCAAGACTTTCAACAGTCTCCGCACCACCCGCCTGAAGCTCAACCCTGAGAAGTGTGTCTTTGGGGTACCTGCGGGCAAGCTCCTCGGTTTCTTGGTTTCCAGCCGAGGGATCGAGGCCAATCCAGAGAAGATCCGGGCCATCGAGCAGATGCGACCCCCGGCTCGACTCAAGGAGGTCCAGCGTCTCGCCGGCTGCATGGCAGCCCTCGGGCGCTTGATCTCCAAACTTGGAGAGCGGGGGCTCCCCCTCTTCAAGCTTCTGAAGAAGACCGGTCGTTTCGAGTGGATGCTGGAGGCCGAGCAGGCCTTCCACGATCTGAAGAAGTATCTCACCTCACCACCCGTGCTGGTGGCCCCACCCGAAGGCGAGCCACTGCTACTCTACGTCTCGGCCACTCCTCAGGTCGTAAGCATGGTGCTGGTGGTGGAGCGCGATGAGTGCACGGGGTCAGGTGCTAGGTCCGAACTCCCGGCCGCCCCCGGGCACTCCCCCGTCCTCGCGGCTCCCCCCGAGCAGGGGGTCGAGCCCGAGCACTTGGCCCCTCCCAAGCAGGGAGTCGAGCCCGAGCACCTGGCTCCTCCCGACCACGTCGCCGAGCCTGGGGGCTGTAGCAGGCCCTCGGGTGAGGCCGCAATCCGGGCCCACCGGGTACAGCGACCGGTGTACTTCGTCAGTGAAGTCCTCCGGGAGGCAAAAATAAGGTACCCCCAGGCTCAGAAGCTGCTCTACGCCGTGCTCATCGCTTCCCGGAAGCTGCGCCACTACTTCCAAGCGCACAAGGTCTCGGTGGTTACCAGGTACCCACTGGGACCCATCCTCCGGAACCGAGAAGGCACTGGGCATGTAGTCAAGTGGGCGGTGGAGCTCACGGAGTTCGACCTGCATTTCGTCAGTCGCCAGGCGATCAAAAGCCAGGCACTCTCTGACTTCGTGGCAGAGTGGACGCCCGTCCCTGAGGTCGTCCCAGAAGAGATCTCTACATATCCCGGGCACGATGCGCCCTGGTACTGGATCATGCATTTCGACGGTTCCCTCTCGCTGAAAGGCGCGGGGGCCGGAGTGGTTCTCACCTCCCCAACGGGTGAAGAACTCCGGTACGTCGTGCAGCTGCAGTTTCGCGCATCCAACAACATGGCGGAATATGAGGGTCTCATCGCTGGCCTCTGAGCCGCGGTGGGCCTCGGGATTCATCGCCTCCTGGTCAAGGGAGACTCCCAGCTGGTGGTCAACCAGGTATCTAAAGAGTACCAGTGCACGGATCCTCAAATGGCGGTGGTATTCTCCTGAAATGCATCACCCGGGCAGAAGGCGGCGAGCTTCTCGCTGAGATCTATGAGGGCGAGTGCGGTGGCCATGCATCGTTCCGCATGCTGGTCAGGAAGGCCTTCCGGTAAGGTTTCTACTGGCCTACAGCTCTCCAGGATGCTTCCGAGCTGGTTCGGCGCTGCAGAGCGTGCCAGTTCCACGCAAAGCAGATTCACCAGCCAGCTCAGGCTGTTCACACCATCCCCCTGTCATGGCCTTTCACGGTCTGGGGCTGGACATTCTGGGTCCATTCCCTCGAGCAATCGGGGGCTATGAGTACCTGTACGTCGCCATCGACAAGTTCACCAAGTGGCCGGAGGCGGTCCCAGTCATCAAGGTGACCAAGAACACGGTGCTCCAGTTCATCCGCGGCATCACCAGTTGCTTTGGTGTCCCGAACCGGATCATCACCGACAACGGCACTCAGTTCACAAGTGCCCTGTTCGGGGACTACTGCGAAGACCTCGACATCAAGCTCTGCTTCGCCTCCGTCGCTCATCCTCGGAGCAACGGGCAGGTCGAGCGCGCCAACGCGGAGATACTGAAGGGGCTCAAAACCCGGACCTACGACATGCTCGCAAAGCACGGGAAGGGGTGGGTCGACAAGCTGCCTGCCGTGCTATGGGCCAACCAGACCACGCCAAGTCGCGCTACCGGGGAGACTCCTTTCTTCCTCGTGTACGGCGTTGAGGCGGTTCTCCCCTCCGAGCTCACTCTAGACTCCCCTCGGGTGCATGCCTACTCTGAAGGCGAGCAGGAGCAGCAGAGGCGCGACGACGTCGACTATTTGGAAGAGCATCGTCGGCGTGCCGCCGTCCTAGTAGCCCGCTACCAACAAAGCCTGCGGCACTACCATCAGCGCCACGTCCAGGCCCGGTCCCTTGAGGTGGGGGATCTGGTTTTCCGACGCGTCCAGTCGTGCAAAGGAAGGAATAAGCTGTCCCCTATGTGGGAAGGCCCCTTCACCGTGATCGGTGTCCCGCGAGAAGGCTCTTTCCGGTTGGCAATAGAAGATGGGCAGCCGCTCCCTAACCCGTGGAACATCGAGCACCTGCGCAAGTTCTTTCCGTAGATGGCCATGCTCGCGGCTCAGGTCAACCAGGCCGGGGGGCTTCCCCCCCCCCCCGCCCCGCCCAAGTTGACCGGGGGCTACCACTAACTGGGTAAGTCACCCAACCTTGTAAAAAAATTTTCAATACAATATGTGTATCAATGTGCAATCCTTCTATCAAATTTCTTTTTTCTGGATTCCATATGTTTAATCTGTCTGGTGAGATGCTCGGTTGTGCGAGAAAAGTTCGCTCTCTCATTTTCCCCGCTGATAAAAGAATCCCGATCGGTACGCGCGCGGGCAGTTGCTGCTGACTTACGTCTAATGTGGTAGGCTATGGTGTTCGGTGTCGTGGCAGGATCCCGGGCACTACCGAGTCCCTGGGCGCCCCAGGTAATCTTATCGCTCGAGCTGCTCGAGTAGTCCGGAGCCTAGGCCCCAGGGGCGGGCTGTCGATGCTCGGTCTGGTCTGTCATACCCGGGCGCCACCGAACCATAGGACATCTGGGTTATGCCTCTGTCTGCTCTTGTCCGCCGGTCTGGGTATTCGAGAGGTCTCGGGTCAAAAACAAGAGCAGTCTATAATGAGTACCGCACTAACAGAGCGCACCAAGCAAAGAATTTCTCTATTTTTTCTCAAGTCACAGATCAACAATCAAAAGCAAAAGCAGCTCGACCGCGAGGGCCTCCGTGCCCAGGTCGCTGCTCGGCCCCAAGGGTTCTCAGGTGGTCCTACCGCTTAGGCATGAGTGGTCGAGATCGCCTGACCCCGGGCTCCTCATGCGCCCCTTGGTGCTCGGGCGCCCCGGCCGTGGGAACCAAGTCCCTGGGCACCCTGAGCTCGGAGCGCATGCCCCTCCTAGATCGGTTGACCGAAAAGCCGACAGCTGTCCGGTGAGTGGTTAAATTCAGATGAATTTACATTCCATAATATTTTGTTCCCGAGTCGTCCTCGGGGGCCCTTGTACTCTAATCTGCTCGGTGAGATGGTCTCTTCGCGCACAAAACCCTACCGCGTATCCACTTTTTCCTAGAACGACAGAACGGTCCATAGAAAGGTGTACCGTACGTGCGGTAATGTCTGATCGAAGTCTTTCATGGTGGTCGTGGTGTTCGGTCCGCTTATAGGGCCTCGAGCACTACCGAGTCCCTGGGAGCCCCGGGTAATCCTATCGCTCGAGCCGCTCGAGTAGTCCGGAGCCTAGGCCCCAGAGACGGGCTGTCGGTGCTCGGTCCGGTCCGTCCTAAGCCCGGGCACCACCGAACCATGGGGACTCTTGGTTGCATTCACGCCCGCGCGTGTCTCCAGTTTACTGGCTGAGTGGTCGCAAGGTGGAAAAGTTTTCACCGGTCATGGCGTGCTCCGTGCTGGATCGATCTATCTCCCGAGCAAGGAAGTTCGTGCCTTTGTCTTTTGACTTAGCCGTTGCGAACTCGCGAGGGCTCGGGGGCTGAACGCACTGAGAAGGACGGTCGGGGCGATTTCGTTCTCGGGGAAGGAAAGGTCGGGGTCGGTCCGACTGAGTACCCCTCGGGGCATCAAGTCAAAACAACAGAAACTACATCAAGCACTCAGAAGAATACCGGAGTTGCGACCCCAAAGAAAGGCCTCCATTATATTCACAAAAGAGGGACAGCATTTCTGAGGGATCACTCCCATATTTACATCAAGTCAAAAAAGAAGAAGAAGAAAAGACTACTACAAAAAAGCCTAGTCGGAGTTGGAGCTTTCATTGCTGCTCCTCGGGACTGGGGGCAGTGGCGCCTCCCACTTGAAGCCGGACGCCACCGCGGCGGCGGTGCTCCGAACTGCCTCCCGGGCGGCCTCCTCCTCGGCTTCAACCACCCCTTCCTGAGCTGGTTCCAGCGGGAAGTTCGGGTCCCGGCTCCGGTAGCAAGCCAGGACGTGTTCGGCCACTGCTTGGGCCAAGCCACGCCCCTCCCGGGCGGCGAGTTCCTAGACGGCCCAGGGCAGCGCCTCGAGGCGCTCGCAGACCTTCTGGAAGCCTAGGGCGAACCGGCCAGGGCCCGCCCCTTCTCCACAAGGATTTGCCCGAGCCCGACCGCCATCACGGACCGCTGCATCCGCTGGAGGGTGTCCTCTAGCATCAGCTGCAGGCTGGCCCGTTCGACCGAGGCGGCCTCGAGCTCCTCTATCGCGGTCCGCAGCCGCTCCTCGAGCCCCTAGCCCCTGGCCGCACTGGCAGAGCCAGCGCCGGGTGCCTGACCCTCAGCCAGCTTCACCTGCCCCACCAAGGTGGACAGGGCCTGCTCGCGGGTGGCCAGCTCTACCTCAGACTTGGCGACCCGCTCCTCCCTAGCAGTAGCGGCCGCCGTCGCCTCGGCAGCCTCCGCCTCCCGGCGGGCCAGCAGATCCTCCCGGGCGCCCAAGTCCGCCGCCGTTATCTCGGCGTCGGTCTCCCGGATCGCGACGTCCTCCTCCCGGCGTTGAAGCTCCCCTTCGACGTGCTGGAGCTCCTCTGCCCAGTATTGGAGCTCGGCGCGGGTCCGGTCGACCTCGCCTTTCTGGTGAGCTAGGTCGGCCTAGAAGGCCTCTGCTGCCCTCTCGCGGTTCACCGCCGCCTCCTCCCGCTCCTGCGCCTGCCTCTCCCTGGCAAGGGCCTCGGCAACCTACTGCCGTGATGCCTCGGTCAGGCGGGCGGTGTCTTCTCGCTCCCGCGCGACCTCCGCGCGGGCCTCCTCCAAGGCCTTCCGGCCCTCCTCCATGGCGCGCTGCTCGTCCTCGTTGGCGACGCGCACCGCGGCAAGGCGGGAGTCGAAAATGCGCCAAGCCGCGGTAAGCTGCGCTCTCTCCGTGGCCAGAGCGGCGCGTTCTGCCTCTCGCTGCGCTATCTCCTCCGCTACGGCCGCCTCCAGCCGCCCGATCACCTCCCGGGCGCTCCCAAGCATGACCGGGAGAGGGTCGGCAGGTTGGCTGGGCGGCGGCTGGGCGCTGGGTCCCCTGCGAGCCTCCCCCGGTGGGCTCGGGGTCCCCGAAAACTGCCACGCTGTCACTCGCCCCGCGCTCGGCGCGCTCGGGGCGGGCTCGGACAGCGCTGAACGCTCGGGCGGCGGCTGCGTCTCTGTCTCGGCCGCCGCGTCCGCTGGCCCCAGCTCCACCGGTGTACTCAACTCGGGCGCGCTCGGCTCGAGGGCTGGCACCGGCCTCGGCGCCTCCGGCCGCCCCTGGCTCTCGGCGGCTCCCGTAGGTAGCCTGCAGGAGAATAATGAGATCAAAATTCAGAACTTAGTCCGGGCAAAGCACGCCCAAGAAAGAATGGAGGACGAAACTTACGTGGTTGTGGGTCTTCGGTACTGCCACCTTGCTGCCGGAATCCTGAACTCCGGGCTCGATGGCGTTGGCCCGGAGTCCTCCCTCCTTCTCTTCCGCCGGGGGTTCTGCAGGGCCGCCGCGTGGTCTTCGGGCGCCGAATCGGGCCCAGGTAGACCAAAGTGCGGTTCCAGAACCGCAGATGCCGCCCCCGCCGACGGCCCCGCGCTGGACGATTGGCCGTCGCGGCTTCCCCCCTTGCCTGGCAATGGCGACGGCGGGGACTCCGGCACAGGAATAAAGAGCCGGGGGCGCTTCCCCCGGTCCTCCGGCGCCGTCGCCGCCCCGCTGCCGGCGGTGCCTCCTCCTCCGGTACGGCGGCTGCTGCCCGCAGCAGCCCTACTGCTGGCCTGCGGCTTGCTGCTCGCTGATAGCAGCCCTGATTGACCGATGGAGGCCTGAGACACATACTTTCCACCTCCCCTGCGGTGAGATGACCCCGACCTTGCAGGACGTAGCCTACCTCTTAGGCTTTCCTTGCGCGGGAGCTGCGGTTGGAGTCATCGACATGGATGCTGACTGGATGAACGTCATGCAGCAGCGCTTTGGCCTGGTTCAGCGGACTGACAACGTACCCCCCTACGTGCCTGAGTTCTTGTCCGATCCATGAGGGCCCACGAAGAAGTGGATCCTATAGTTCCATGTACTGTACAATGCAACTTCTCATTTACTTTGTGAGTCTCTAGTTCTGTTCCTTATTATCACTTATCATACTTGCAGCCGGTGTACATGCACCCGCAGGCCAACGTGTACTCAGTGTCCAGGCATTTGGAGGCCTATCTGCTTTGGTTGTTTGGCTAGGTTATGTTCACCAGCGGCCAAGGCCACTTGGTGACGAGGACCCTTGTTCCGTACGTGAGGTTGATAGCGGATGTTGTTGGTGAGGAGGTACAAGTGTACAATAGTTCAGTTGGGCATCTGTTGTCCTTGCTGCGACATATCGGACGTTGTGCGACGTGTGCACAAAGAAGGAGCCACTTGCCACTTTCGCTGGGTGCCCACTACTTCTGCAATTGTGGTCCTACGAGCGGTTCGCCATAGGCCGACCAGTGGTGGACCGCTCCTCGTACCTTGAGGAATGGTATGACGAGCCTGAGGAGGACGCGCCTACCATGGCCTCGCTTTGGTGTCGACGGCGAGTATGTACTTTTTTTAATACTTCAATTATCACATGTTATTGTTATGGATGTAGATTATGTTTCTCACATGTATTTCTAATGAATTCTGACTGTTTTGTCACACAGCCACACTGGGCGCATGAGCAGACTCATAGCGCTTATGAGCATTTTCAGTAACAGTTCGACCGGCTGCGTCCGAACGACGTGGTATGGATGCCATACAGCTTCTTGGCCATCCAAGGCCGTGCGGGTTTGGGTCTATCTCCGTTGTGTACCCGCGACGAGGAGTATTGGCTTATGAAGACACCGCTTGTCTTCGACATCTACGTCGAGGTACTCACTGCGCCGCGTCATGCGGCAATTTGGCCACCACCAGGCTTTCCCTCTCGTCTACATTCGCACTGTTCCAATGCACGCCCACATGTAAATATAATGAAGTAAATAATTCGTAACATTCATCTTACTGTCAATTCTATTTAACGTGGTTCACTTGAAGGTATACACGCAACGGACAATCGGCTGGCAACCTCTGGGCAGATCGCTTGACCCGTACGTCTCAGCATGGGCCCAAGCCCTTCAGGATGTTGTGGAGGAGGCACGTCCGTTCGATGAGCAGAGCTTCGAGGACTACCTATGGTGGTACGTGCCACGCACACGTACACTGGTCACCTACACCTCAGAGGGTGTCCGGTCCCACGTTGCATTGACTACGGAGGCCTACCCGAGCCATTGGGACAAGGACACTACATTGGCGGTATGTGTAATTTACATCTCATTTCAGTACCACATACTCGTGTAACAACGACTATAAATTGAAATTGTCATTTCTTGTTTGTTTCCACAGGCCGATATCTTTTATGATATCCATAGGGACGCAGCTAGTACCATGGACCGCCTTAGGCAAGGGGTGCACCTCAGTGCGTCGGATGTAGCGGGGTTCGTCAAGCGGATTTTCGATAAGACCGCGTGGGCCTTGAAGCTTACCTCTTGCCGGTCCACCGCAGATGTCACAGGAGTGCCTCCTAGGTCGAGTGGGGTCCACGCCGAGTCGTCTAGGAGGTCTGATGTGCACTGCCGTTCATCGGTGTCGGCACCCACACAGCCCCCTGTACCAGGACCTGCAGACCCGGACCCAATAGGTACGAATTTTTTATTCGTACGGCATTTAAATATATTCGTTCCTTACTAGTGCATTTATTTTTAAACAAATATTAGGTGCACCTACACACGTCTCGACGCAACCACCTAGATCGAGCCCTGTGCCGACACCCTCAGGTACTGGACGACACTACATTCCCGTATTCAATATATTCAATAGTATATCTAATATTATCCATAGGTTATTTCAGTGATGAGGCCGGCCTGTCTTTAGCTGCCCCGCGACCGATCCCACCACCACCGTTCGACCCCTACTACGGCACGCACGCCTGGCCATCTCCTGCTGCACCGGCATACCACATAGGTACAATAGTGCATTTTGTACAACTAATTTCATTTCTACATTTTCCATATCTAATACATTTATCTGTTCGTAGGCCCCTCCAACCATTACACATGGACGCCCGCGGATCCTTCTCAGTCTTCATACCCTAGTCAAGAGGATGAACATGGGTCGGACCCCCCGTTTGACGTCGTGCGGGACTTCTTCAGGGGCACACCAGATTACGACGTCCTCCAGCAGTCCCAGGTACCCAGTGCTCCACTTCAAACACAGCACACCCAATACGAGGCCTCGACACTGGTGTTCCCTACTAGGCCTACCAGGCAGGTCGGTCCACCCGACCCCCTGACGTACTCTAGGGGCCACGTGAGGGCCAACCAGCTGCAACAGCAGCGGGACCATGATGGGGGGAACGGCCGACGACAACAGGGGAGACAGCAGTAGGACTGTACATTTGTTTTTGTAACTTACATATGCATATTCGATTCGCGATCTATTCTTACGTATTTGGACGCGTGCAATCTTTACTGTCCACTTACCATGTCGTAACTGCATTTCTTACTCCAATGTGATCACACGCTAGTTGCATTTCTTAATCCAACGTGACCACACGCTACTTTCTATCGTCCTCAGCCATGTATGAACCGTTCACAACAGACCTAGAAAAGTATTTCTTACAATGCTACTTGTACATGAAGTGACCGCTCGAAAACTCTGTCAGGAGTCTAACTTTAGTCACGAAGTGACCACACAACTGAACTTTAACCATTAAACGACATCACCTCTTTCCTGGCATAATCTGCAGAAACAAATTGACTGCACCACTCAACTTTAACCATGAAATGACAACACATTTGTCCTTGCGCCGGCTTTAGATAAGAAGTGACAACACGGGACAGCTTTTACCAAAAATTTAATGACAACACATGTACCTTGACACATGGAATCTCTGTCCAGCATCAATGCCATAACTTTCCCATTCTTCAAGATGGAATCCAATACTCCTGCCACCCCCTAAGCCCTTCCACCCACTCCTTTCTTCAAGAGGGAATCCAATGCTCCTACCTTCACCCACCATAAATAACCCAACCTTCATACATGGATACACCACTCATTTCTCAGTTCTCTCAACTGCAATGTCTTCCTCAGCTTCACCAAGCCCACCCAAAAAATATTAGGGCATTTTCATCCCTCAGGGGATTGAACCACCGATGTGCTTCTGTGGTGACATCTCATACACCTATGGGTTGCGCTTCTTTATGTGTGCCAACTACTAATACGACAAGCCTCAACATGGACCGTATGAGTATCCACCGGTATAGCAACAAAGATCAGCCACATCTTTCCTGATTTCACACCCTATTTTACTAATCTCTCATCTTATTCTATTTGTCCAGTCCCTTCCACTGATCTGTGACTTTATTCAATGGCTCGACATTAAGCAAAATTAGGACCAGAAGCGGTGGGTCATCATGACCATGAGGTGGAGGAGGGAAGCTTACGCACGTCGGGAGTATGAGCAACAGCAAGAGGAACTACGTCTGAAGCGGTAGGAAGAAGAGCGCATAAGGAAGGAAATGCATGACCATACCGCGGCTCAGGCTCGGGAGGCTGAGAGGGCAAGGAAGCGGGAGAGGGCCTGTCGCGCTAAGGCGGCAGGTCCCGATGCCCTGCGAAAGGGCAAATATTCTAGGTGCACTCGATAGAGAGTATCTAATGTAACCCAACATGTTTCAAGTCCCTAAGGCATGTTATAATTAGGAGTGGCGCACTATTAAGTAGGTCTTTGTGCGAACCGTACATGCCACCTTTTTTTTTCTCGTCGTGTCGTCGTGGTTACACTCCAATGTAATGTTTTCCACCATACGTATAATCATATGTTTGTCGCCGTTTGCATCCTTATTGCCGCGTAATATGCTGCGAGTGCTTCACATATACAATTTGTTCACAAATATTAATTTTTTATCCTCCGAATAATACGTAAACTGCTCCAAAATCTCGCTTCCTTAATATATAGTTTTGACTACTCTTTAACCATTTTAATTCCAAATTTTGCAAAATACCTATTTCAAATATTGAGCAACATTTTCTAATAAATTTTATAACTTTTTTAAAAAAATTGTCCTACCCGCCCATTGAGAAGGCGGTTGACATTGTACCGGCCCTCTCATTTAGCGGGAGGCCCTACCCGCTCACTGAGAGGGTGGCACTTGCTCTCTCAGGGGTGGTAAGACTTTCTAACCGCAATCTGAGAGCTCTCTCAAGGGGTTTCAGGCACCGACTTGTATAATTATTATGACTAGAAATCTATTTATTTAAATTTTTAATAAAATAATATAAAAATAAAAAATTCGAGGGGAGGCCCAGACGGGGCTGGGTGAGGCCCAAGCAAACCAGGCCACAAAGCACGGTAGAGTAGGCCGGCTTGGGGGCTGCTGGCCTGAGGTGGCTTCAAAATAGCATGCATGGTTTTAAGTTAAATTTTTTCTTAAAACTTTGAGCTAAATTTTTCTCAAAGTTTTTCTGAAAAACTTTTCAGCCAAACTTTTTGACGGCAAAACTTTTCCTCCAAACTTTTACTCTAAACATTTTCTCAAATACTTTTGCTCTAAAACTTTTTCTCTAAACGTTTTTCTCAAAACTTTTTCTCTAAACGTTTTTCTCAAAAAAATTTACTCTAAAGTTTTTCTCAAAACTTTTAGTCAAACTTCCGAAAGAAGAAAAACGCGGGGTAAAAAAAAAAAGAAGGGTGCTGTCGGAAGGCACACGAGGAGGTTTGCCCAACAACGCGCCCCCCAGGCCTGCTCCCGAAGCAAGCCGAGCCGGACGCTGCTTCCACCTGGGCCATCCCATGCCAACCGGACCGACCAACTCTTCCGACGCACACCCATGCATCCCATCGAAGTAGTGCGCGACGTTTTCCTGTCGAAAAGGTTCGCGAGTTACGCTGCTCATGCGCGCGGGAATTAGCAGGCTCCCAGTTGTCACCCGTTCCATTCCTTCTGGAGCCCTCGCAGCTGCCTCGGCATGCATCAGCCAACGGCCGGACGCAACTGCGAACTGCAATGCATTTATTTGCAACAATGAGAAACAGAGCTTCAGATCGTTCTGCCGTCGCTGTAGACAACCTGTATTTTTTTTCCTCTGAAGATACAATACAGCCTGTCCAAACTTTTTATTTATCTCTTTCAGAAATCAGAATGTACTGCTTTGTCCATAGCATAGTGTGAGACAGAACAAAACTTTCAGGCTGTTACTGAATTTATCTCTGCTTTGTTCATAGCATAGTGTGAGACAGAACAAAACTTTCAGGCTTTTACTGAATTTATCTTGTTTTTAGGGAACTACAGTAGGGGAGGCCCGTACTGTTACTTTATTAAAACTGAAGAAAAAAGAGGCACATTACAAAGAAGGGGAAGGAAAAGGATGAACTGTGAAAGCAAATTACAAAGAGAGAACCCATGAGAGGATTAGGGCCTTGGAGCTAGACTAAATTATGCAAGACTGAAGCACTAAATTGTGCATGACTGAATTTGTCCCGAGCTAGACTGAATTAACCAAACGGAGATGGACTTCTGCATGGCACTGTAAGCTCAAGAAATGAGTAGATGCAAGTTCGGTCACGGATCGCATACAAGAGGAGCAAACACTGGAAACAGATGCCATGAAGAACACTCTAGAGTTGGGCTATTATGCTCAACCAACCTCCCACAACACAGGTTAAAACCAGAGGTTTTTCCTGGTGCGTGTGGCATTGCTTATGCAGTTCTACTAGCCTCTTGGCGGTGCATGGATACGTGCCGCATAGAAGACCAGCCCTAGCAGAGGTTGAGCGGGGCGAGACACTTGTACAAACGTGTCTCGGGTCGCGCGGCGTAGTGAGCAAGTCTCTGCTTTCCCTAAGCTGGCGAACCAGCACCCCCTTCGGCCCCTAAGCCTGTGGAGGAAGATGACTCCTGAGATTCGTCTAATCTGTACCGCACAAACCCAATCGGATGAGTCTTAGGAACCCAAAGGGTGGTTGGTATTTCAAATACCGTCCCCCACCCCCCGGCAGGGTCGTAAGGAACACCGCTCAGTTGCACGCCACGGCGCACCGGAGCGTCACCGCGTTTAGTTAGTCCCCTCCGTCCCTCCCCTTCCTCCTATAGCCCTCGCAACCACCCCGAGCACGCATGAACCAATGTCCAAGCACCTTTTAGCTAGCTCTGCTGCAAGCCTTGCAATTGCAAACTCCTACGCATTCACAACGGTGAATGCAGAGGGGAACAAGAAGCTGCTAATTATAATGCTTACAAGCACCAGCGAAAATACGAATGATTAGTGTCCAAAGAGGCATTCACACTCTAAGTTGGACCCAGCATTTCAGCCAGCGACATAGGCATGGAGTTCAACATGACAAGATGAGCAGATGCAGGTCATCACGGATCAACACTAGCTATGTACTACTAAACTACCCTGGAAACAGACACTGGCTCTCACCTGGGCTCAATTCAACTCACCGTAGTGTGATCGTTGACCATCTTGCCGAGCTCAACCCATCGATGCCAAGGATTGGCTAGGCGAAGAATCAGAGCTCCCGGATGAACCGAGCAGCTGCCATGATAGTCGCGGTAGGTTCTTCCGTTCTTTCTCAAGACGATGCGTCGGTGAGCTTCTGCTCACCTCTAGTCCAGGCGGTAGTGGGGGTGGCATCTATGCAACATCTCTCCACAATCGCGTATCAAGTGGCGCCGCAGCTGGCGCTCTTTTGAGCCGGTGGACCGCCACAGCCTCCGGCGTTTGAGCTTGAAGAGGAAGAGCGCATCCCTGGATCCACCCGATCGATCTGGGCCGCACGAGGCCGATCGAATGAATCTCATGTACCCAATGGGTGGACGATATTTCAAATATCGACCACCCGGTATTTGAAACGATGATCACATCGCAAAAACGCCTCCACCGCTTCATGCTGTGGCTCGCTGGAGCACCGCCGCACCCAAGCTGTCCCTGCCTTCCCTCTTCTTACTCTTCGCAACCTCGCAGTTGCCCTAACTTGCATGGAACAAAGTGTGGTCAGTGTTTGAAACAGCGACCACCCCATTCATCCAGGATTTGTTAGTGTTTGAAACAGTGACCACCCCATTCATCTAGGATCCGTCGGTGTTTAAAACAACGACCACCCCATTCATCCAGGATCCTTGCCAACCAGCTCTTCTTGCATCATTCGACGGCTATGCTACGCACCATCAAGGGCTTAGCTTGCTCTGTAGCAATGCTGGTCTGCAACTCCCATGCAGTGAGCAGTGAAGCTTCAGATTGTTCTGTAGAGTTTTCCCTGACATGGGGCATTGATTTTGTTTCCTGACATGTGCAACGAAGGGTGAGCAACCGATTCTCACATTGCTTTTGCAGATATGTCCCTGGAAATGTGGATTGATTTGACTTCTGGAAATTACAGGCTAAACCATTACTAGGTGCTAAATCATATCAACAGTTCATCAATCAACCAAGGGCATGTAGCTTCAGCCTTCAGCATGTATACACATCACTGAAACGTTGTCTTCCTCGAGAAGATAAGGTAGGGCCGAGTCAATGAGGTAAAAGAAACTTCGTGGTGGAGAAAAGAAAAATACTTCTAGTAGGTTGTTCTTTGCACGAAGCTTATTCACAAGTTTTAGGTAGCTCCAAAGTTAGGTTATGAACGTTAGTTTTCAGCTGGCAAGTAATTAGATTGCTAAAAATTAAAATATTTAACGGAAAGAAAGCAACAAAGGGACCAAGGTCAGGAATACATCAAATTGGCAAGAAACGGTAACAAAGCAGATCCATGCATGTATATGGCCATGCACTGCTATCACTGGAAAATATATTCTTAACAAAGAGAGGTGCCCGTATTATTGCCATGCACGACTCTAGTTTTGTGATACGTTTCAGGTCTAGCACATTTGGTGATATGTGAATCAAAGCAACTATAATCTCTATGTAGCTCTAATCAAGGCAAACTATCAAAGTAGGGTTATCTCATCAAAATATGGTAGTTGTATAGACAAGATGTTAGGAAAAAAATGTCCTATTTGGAAAAGCAAAATGTTGTAGAACATGAAACATGTCGATTAACTATTCAAAACATGAGAGACTAAACATGTTCACGTACCATCAGTAACAATGAATATACCCACCTGAGCAGAAGGGAAAAGAGCCATCATTGCTAACCTATCTTGGTAAAAAACATATCATGCAACACTAAAGGGGGGAAGCATCGCTTGAAGACGATAAACTGACGAAGGCTGCATATCTTGTTGTAGCATCTAGGTTACTAGTTAAGTGGTAAGTGTTTCGATGATTAATGATAACCGTATCATTGTGTCTAATAAGCTTATTTTGAAAGATATAAAAAAATTTAGTTCACAACGATAAAAGGATATGAGCATCAAGATTAAGGATCTTCTAGTTCTTACAGTAGTATATATCTCTTTTCTTAATCTTTTGACCGTACTATAAAGAGAGGCTAAGAGTAGTAATTTGATCTAGTTGAGTCTAGACTTGGTTAGATGCATACTTATGAAGTTCTAGCACTAGGTAGCTCAGAGAAACCTATGGTTGAGATGTTGAGAAGTTAAAGCTCAAGAAAGTTCGAATTGGACGAGCTCAGAAAAATTTATTCTCACCGAATGGTCCGGCGCTCAATGAATTAAACTCACCGGAGCATTCTTGGATCGAGTCAGAGAGATGATAAGTACACCAGATGTCCTGACGATCGAAAAAGGTTACTCTCATCGGAGTATTTTTGACTGGAAAAATCACAAGTCTTACATTGGATAGTCCGATGTTAGAGTGAAAAATCACAAGTATTTCATAAGAGATGTGCAAATTTTCAGAAGATGCAGTTATTACTCACCAGATGGTCCGGCGTTCACTTAGTAACTTCAGCAGAGCAATTTTTCCTGAGAAGGTTTCAACGTCTGTTTGGCATGGCTGCACACGCCGGATGATCTGGTGTGTGAACAGGAGGCTTTGCCAAAGCATTTCAGAGCAATAACGGCTAGTGATAACTAGCAGTGGCCAATTTCTGGAAAAGATACACACAGGATAGTCCAGTGTGTGTGAGATGGTGCACGCCAGACCATCCAACATTCACAGTAAATGTGAGTGGTTGGGCAACGGCTAGATTTGGACCTCTAGCCTATAAATACCTCCTCATTTTGTCTCACTAATGACTCTTGCTTACCCAGAGGAACCTATACATTGTGTGTATCATCAAGAAGCAAGAGGGTGCACTAAAGTGATTTGCAAAGTTCTTAATTGAAGATTAGTATATAGAGAGTAGCAATTGTGCATCTTGATGTAGTTTAGGCTTAATGTTGGTCAAGTAAAACTATTAGTTTGTTACTCTTAGTGGTTGGCAACACTTAGCCAGTTTTTGGTAATTGAAGGTGTCTTGGTGCGCTCTTGAAGTTTTTGTGAGAGCCCTGAGAAGAGGGATGTGCTTGGTTTGATGCCCGCCAATCCGGAGATGGAGAAGTGACAATCATGAGGGAGCACTTGAGTCTTAGTGGCTCAAGGGGAGCGATATACTTAGTAGATGCTCCAACAAGGACTAGCGGGAGTGTCAACTCCTTGATACCTTAGAAAAAAATTAGTGTCTTCTTGTCCATCTATTTACATTCTCGTATTTACTTTGAGCATTTACATTGTTGCAAACTTTTAAATTCTGTATTTACTTTATGTTCTAGCTTGCTTGATTACTTTCTTGTTTGAGTAGTTGCATTTCTTTTAATCTAGGCTAAGGTTGCTACTTGTTTTAGAATTTGGTAGAATTAGTTTTTTAATTAGAGCCCAATTCAACCCCCTCTTAGGCAATTCGATCCTTTCGATTGGTATCAAAGCTTCATTCTCTTGACAGGC
The DNA here is from genome assembly GCF_958298935.1 of Phragmites australis. Classification (NCBI taxonomy): domain Eukaryota; kingdom Viridiplantae; phylum Streptophyta; class Magnoliopsida; order Poales; family Poaceae; genus Phragmites; species Phragmites australis. The sequence goes on from NC_084926.1 coordinate 18,489,769, forward strand.
TTAACATCCTAGAGCAATGGCCCCCGGGAATGGAAGTAGTGTGCCAAGCTTGGAGGGAAAGAACTTCGCATATTGGAAAGTTTGCATGGCGAGCTATCTCGAGACTATTTCACCTGAAGTTTGGTTAGCCACTTCCATTGGGTTTGATCAACATTTTACCGAATAACAAGTTAGATGGAATGCTAAGACTAATAATGATATATTTGAGGAAATTAGTGAAGAGGTTTTTCTAGAGTAAGGAGTAAGGAATTAGCTCATGATATTTGAACCGGTCTTTGTGAAATTCATGAGGGTTCTAAGAAAATCCAGGAAGAAAGATATCATGTGCTAATGAACAATCTTAATCAATTTAAGATATTTCCCAATGAGTTATGCAATGATATGTATTCTCGCATGAATATGCTTGTTGAGGAAATCAATTCTCTTGAACTTACTCAATTGTCTCAAGGAGACATTATTCATAGGATCTTGATGGTGCTTCCTAAGCCGTAATACAACATCGTCATCTCTCTTCTTCATGAAAGGGACATCAATGATATGGCCGTCACCGATGCCATTGGGAAAATTTGTGCTCATAAGATATTCTTGTTTGGAGATCAAGATGATCAATCTTTATCCAAGAAGAATCTTGCTCTTAAGGCTAAGCTGGGTGACAAGAAGAAGATGAAGATGAAGCTTCCATCATTAAGTGAAAGTGATGAAGATGATGATGATGACGACTCTGATATCGAGCTTGCCCTCCTCATGAGAAGAACCACAAGGATGATATCCAAGTTGGGTAAGAAGGGCTACAACTATGATCCAAAAAAGAACAAATGTCACTCAAAGAAATTTGACAAGTCCGATGGCGAAGACAAGAAGAAGTGCCACAATTATGGTAACTATAGCCACATGTCATATGATTGTCCTCATCTCGACAAGAGAAACGAGAATAAGAGCAGGCCAAATGATGCAAGTGATGATGAGGATAAGCACAAGAAGAATGATCAAGACAAGAAGAAGAAGAAGAAGAAGAAGAAGAAGAAGAAGAAGAAGAAGAAGCTATTCAACAAGAAGGGTGGAGACCGCAAGGCTTACATTATTGGTGAATGGGTCTCTGGCGAGAGCTTAAGTGATGATTCAAGCGATGATGAAGACAACAACTTCGTAGGTCTCACCATCACCAATGATCCACCACTTCCTCCACCGCCTATGTGCCTAATGACAAAAAGTAAACAACAAGGTGAGTAGCGAGTAAGATGATAGTATTAATGATGATGATGGTCTTTCTCCTAATAATTTATCTAAGCTTATAAATGACTATGCTACTATCATCAAGATGCAAAAAGCTAAAATCAAGTCTCAAATGTTAATGCTAAGCTTAACTCTAATCATGATGAGTTACTTGCTAAATACAACAATATGCTTAAAAAAACATGATGAAGTGGTTGCATCTAGCAAGTCTCTTGAAGAGAGTAACAAGAAGCTAAAACTTGAGCAGGTAGACTTGAAATGTAAATATTAAGAACTTGAGCTAGCTTATGATGTTATTGATCCTAGCATTAATGAATTGCCTACTATTGATATTGTTAAGATCAATGCATCTACTTCTTGTGATGATCTTCTTGATATACCTTACCCCTCTTCATGTGATACTATATTATTTTCTAAGACTAACCATGTAAGGGAGCAAGAGCTAAAATATAAGATTGCAAGTCTCAATTTGTGTGTGGCCTAGTTGACTAAGAGGGAGTACAAGCACAAGAAAATCCTCATAAAGAATGCAATGTAATACAACAAGAGAGGTCTTGGGTGCTTCCCCAACCCGATGGAGAAGATCACCAAGTCACCGAAAATCAAGAGTTGCTTCATCATGGAAGCTGGTTCATATTGCCAGTATTGTGAAGTTACCGGCCACCACATAAGTGAGTGTCCAATTCCTACTAAACTTCTCCCTACTTTGCCTTCTAAATATAAGTCAAGTTTCAATTATCATCATTTCCTATTGCATAAGCTTAAAAATGGAAAGTTATAGCTAAATTCATTAGAACTCAAGCTAAGGGAAAGCTTCCTAAGTAACTTTGGGTGCCTAAAGTTCTTGTGTCTCACATTAAAGGTACCAAACTTGTTTGGGTACCTAAACAAAAAGCTTAATCTCTTATGTGTATGTGAACTACAAAGCCAGTGGCAATTATTGGGTGCTTGATAATGGATGTACACAATATATAACTGGCAATGTAAAGATGTTCACCTCACTAAAAGATAAAGTGGACGATCATGACGAAGTTACTTTTGGTGATAATTCTAAGGCAAATGTGAAAGGTTACGGTAAGGTGGTAATCTCCAATGATCTTTCTATATCCAATGTTATTCTACTAGAATATCTTAGTTTTAATTTGCTTTTCGTAGCTAACTATGTGATTTATGCTTCACATGCTTATTTAGTGATGTTGATGTTGACATAACTAGCAAGAAGCATAATGATCTAATCTTTGAAGGCTTTAGATATGGTCATATCTACCTTGTGGATTTTTCCTCTAATGAAACTAGCTTGATAACATGCATCTTCACCAAGACTTAATTAGGTTGGCTTTGGCATCATCGACTTGCACACATTGGAATGAGCCAACACAAGAAGGTGTTCAAGAATGAAATGGTGGTTGGTTTGAAGGATATGGTATTCGAGAATGACAAGTTGTGTAGAGCGGGGAAGCAAGTTGCAAGCTCTCATCCATACAAGTCCATGATGTCTACATCAAGATCTTTAAAGCTTCTACACATGGACCTCTTCGGATCGACTACCTACAAAAGTTTTGGTGGTAATCTCTATTGTCTTGTCATTGTTGATGATTATACAAGATACACTTGAATTTTTATTTTAGATGACAAGAGCAAGACCGTTGGGATCATCAAGAAGTTCGCGAAGAGGGCTCAAAATAGTTTGAGGCCACACTTGTGAAGATCCGAAGTGACAACGAGACGGAGTTCAAAAACACACAAATTGAAGAATTTTGTGATGATAGAGGCATCAAGTATGAGTTCTCATAAACCTACACCCCTCCTACAAAATAGTGTGGTGGAGAGGAAGAACAAGACGTTGATCACTCTTGCAAGAGCTATGTTGAAAGAGTATGGTATGCCCGAGAAGTTTTAGGCAGAAGCAATTAACACGGCGTGTCATGCATTCAACCGAGTACCTCCACCGACTCTTGAAGAAGATGTCATACAAGCTTCTCATTGGGAGAAAATTCAATATCTCCTACTTCCATGTGTTCAGGTATAAGTGCTTCATCTTCAAGAAAAGGAAGTGTATAGGGAAGTTTGAGCATCGTTGTGATATTAGTTTTCTTGTTGGTTATGCATCTAACTCCAAAGCATATCGAGTATTTAAAAATACCACCGATTTTGTTGAAGAAACATGTGATGTGGAGTTTGATAAATCTAATGGCTCCAAAGGAGAAGGTGTTTCATGTGATAATGTAGGTGATGAACCCATGAGAGACGCAATGAAGAAGATGACAATTGAGGATATCAATCCAAAAGAGGATGATGAAGATGTACCTTCTACTTCCACTCCACACACCTCCATAATACCTCAAGTTAATCAAGATGATGAGAAGGATGATCAACCACTTCCATCATAAGATGTCCATATCTCTCAAGAGCAAGCACAAGCTTAAGCTCAAGATGTTGGACCACCTCAAGAAACAGAAGTGAAGCAAACGCATATTTCCATAGATCACCCTATTAACTTGATCACTGAGAGTCCATCTAGGGGAGTAAGAACACGCTCTCGTCAATATACTTCATTTTGTAAACATTACTCGTTTGTCTCTTGTTTGGAACCCACACATGTAGATAAGGCTCTTAAAGATCCTGATTGGGTGATTGTTATGCAGGAAGAACTCAACAACTTCACCCGCAATGAAGTATGGATACTAGAAGAGAGGCCTCAAGACAAGAATGTGATTGAAACCAAGTGGATATTCCACAACAAGCAAGATGAACATGGTGTGGTGGTACGCAACATGGCAAGACTTATCACGCAAAGATTTGCACAAGTTGAAGGGTTGAATTTTGGCAAAATATTTGCTTTGTGGCAAGGCTTGAAACCATCCGTATCCTTCTTGCATTTGCTTCACATCATAACATTAAGCTTTATCAAATAGATATGAAGAGTGTATTATTAAATAGCTTCATTAATGAACTCATTTATGTTGAACAACCCCCAGTTTCGAAGATCCTAGATATCCTAATCATGTTTAGGTTGCACAAGGTGCTTTATGGACTCAAGCAAGCCCCAAGAGTTTGGTATGAATGCCTATAAATGCCTCCTCATTTCGTCTCAGTAATGACTCTTGCTTACCCGGAGGATCCTATACATTGTATGTGTCATCAAGAAGCAAGAGAGTGCACTAGAGTGATTTGCAAAATTCTTAATTAAAGATTAAGAACATAATTAGTGTATAGAGAGTAGCAAGTGTGCATCTAGCTGTAGTTTAGGCTTGATTTTGGTCAAGTGAAGCTATTAGTTTGTTACTCTTGGTGGTTGGCAACACCTAACTGGTCTTTAGTGATTGGAGGTGTCTTGACAAGCTCTTGGAGTTATTGTGGGAGCCCCGAGAAGAGCTATATGCTTGGTTTAATGTTCGCCAATCCAGAGATGGAGAAGTGACAATCATGAGGGAGTACTTGAGTCTTGGTGGCTCAGGGGGGAGCGATATTCTTAGTGAATACTCCAACGAGAACTAGAGGGGAGTGTCAACTCCTCGATACCTCAGAAAAAAAAAATCAGTGTCTTCTTGTCATCTCTTTACATTCTCGCATTTACTTTGAGTATTTACATTCTTGCAAACTTTTAAATTCAATATTTACTTTGTGTTCTAACTTGCTTGATTTCTTGCTTATTTGAGTACTTGCATTTCTTTTCATGTAGGCTAAGGTTGCTACTTGTTTTAGAATTCGGTAGAACTAGTTTTTTTAATTAGAACCCAATTCACCCCCCCCCCCCCTCCTCTTGGACCATTCGATCCTTTCACTTGCATCAAAAACTGCATTAGTAAATATGTATCTTGAACTCTGCTTGTTGTACACAATCTGTACTAAATCTGAAAATTATAAATGCTGCCTTTTGCTTGATTTCTGAATGGAAACTACTTATTCTCTAAACTAAATAAGTCATTAGCATGTAAGAATTAGAAGATATGATTGGAATGGTGTAATGTTGGATTCATTCATTAGATAGATGATTACCTGCAGGAAGAGTAGATCAACCATATGGGGCCTTAATCACTTATATCATATATGAAGCTAAATGCATCGCTATACGTGCAGCATCACAATGTGATACATCAGAAAAGTAACCAAGAGCAAAAAAATGGAAGTCACCATCTAGATTAAAGTCATTATTTCAATGTAGAATATGGATGTAGAACTATTATGACTGATACAGCAGTCATGAAAATCTCGGTTTTAGCATCAACATCGCCTGGGGCTGACAATTGCAGGAACTTGTCTTGAGACGATAATTGATTGTTCAGTGATCCACATTATGTACTGCGAAGTTGGTTATTTATATGGTTATGCACTGAAATAAGGATAATGAACTACATGTTTCATTGGATAAGATTAAAAGAAGCATTATTTTGCTAATTAAAACAAATTTCACTATGTTTTTCATAGTACCACACATTAGTTTTGTTACATTCAAAGGCAATCTAGAACATTTGATAGAGCCCCTCGCGTCATCTCCCTGTGAGGCGACTCGCCTGCCACCACCTAGCCCCCCCCCCCCTGTCCGGGCTTCCCCCAGCCACAGCCGCCGCCTCGGTCGATCGGCGGCCATCCCTCTCCCACCCCATCTCCCTGCTCTCCCCTCCCCCCTTTCCTCCCTCCCTCCCCTTCCCCCGGCCGTCAATGTGCTTTAGGCTGTCCTCCGACCGTTTCCTCCCCACCTTGGCTGGATCTCACCTGTGGGTGGCCGGATCTGCCCCCTTGGCAGTCGAATCTGCTCCGTAAGGTGTGGGGTCTTTTGGTCTCTGGTTTGATGGGCTTCGGGACGGGCGTGGCTGGATGGTTCAGCGGTCTCGCCCGACATGCTACTGCTCCTTGGGGTCTGACGATCCTGGCCCTCTTCATCGTGCAGTGGCGGAGTTTCGGCCGGTTGCCCTTCCGACGTTCCCGGTCGATCTGGGTCAACGGCATCTTGGTAGTGGGCAGTGGTGGCTACTGCTGCCGTGGTGCGTCGTTGCTGTGGCTCGGTCGGTGGCTCGGCAAGTGGTCCGACAACGCGTTGGTGCCGTTGTGGCTGTTGTCGTGGTCGCCCCCGTGAACAGTGGCCTCCCCCTCCTCCCCCCACTGGGCTTTGGCGGATCTGGTCCCCCTCGCCCTCTCCTCGTGTGTGTGGGCTAGGCGGCTGGCTCCGATGGGAGGGTGGCCAGATCTACGCATCCGGCCAGTTCGGCGGCCTTGTTACCACGCCTCCAAAGTTGGTGGTGGCCGTGCGCCTCCGGTGGCGCGGCAACCTGTTTTGTGTGGAGGTTCGGGGTGAGGGAGTCATGGGCCTAAGCCCTGCTTCGGTTCTTACTGAGGGTTAAGGTTGGTGACGCCCGCTGGCGCCATTCCCTCCCTGGAGGCGACCTTGTGGTGATTTCACCTCCTCATTTCCCTTTGGGTGAATACCCTGTTCGGGCTTCTGGTTCAACGATGGTGACGTTGGTGTCACTTCCTTCCTGAAGGCGTCACCTCGGAGCTTCCCTCTGCACTCTTCGGCTGCTTGGGGTTTCTTTGCTTTTCTTTTGTAGGTTGACCCCTATGTCCTTGATCCGCAACGACTCTTCTTTCTGGATTGGCGCTTCAAGATAGCGACTTGGTTCAATGCATGCGTGGGAGCAAGTCTCTACCGACCGAGTGAGGGAGATGCGGCGTAAGAGAAGGGCTCTGCCGATCAAGTTGTCTGGGGCACAATTACCTGGTTTGTTAGCTCGCGAGTTGAGTTGGGTTGGGTTTGTCGGCTTGTCTTTTTGTGCCTTTTGGAATGGGAGTCTTTTTTGAGTTGAGGTCGTATTGTCGTCTCGGGGTTGTTCGTCGGTTTTTTTCAAACCGCGGAGTTGTGAGGTTTTCGGGCCCGGTTTCTCTTATAAACTGAGTCAATTCTTTCTTCTTAATACAATGACACGTAATTCTCCTGCGTGTTCAAGAAAAAAAAATTTGTTACATTCCAGTAATATAATAGCACTTGCTACATAGCTGAAAAAGTATAGTGCAACCTCCGATGCTCTTTAACAAACTTTTAAATTGTGAAAATGAAGGAGTCTTGTGACAACCATGAAAAGTGGAAGTGTGTTGACTATTACAGATTCCTGTACTATCAGGAAAATTAACTTAGAGATTGGTAAAGCCATTTGATAAAATAGAAATCAAAGTCCATATTCAAAAGTAGATTTGATATAGTACTTGTAGTGACATCTGCACTGCTCAGATCATTCCATTTTTATATAGCTTTTCTTCATGTTCCCTGCCAGGTCAGAGACTCAGAGTCTTGCCATTTTCAGGATTTCTTTTTTGACGAAAAATTTTCAGGATGTTGTTCACATGGGCACATGCTGTTTCTCTGAATATTCAATTTGTTGATTTGTCATTTCTCTCTTTGAGACGTCAGAATGTATTGCTTTGTACTGCATAGAAGTTATTTTTAGGTGTGAATGAATATCTGTGAAATCTGTCAAGATGCTGGTGATTTTTATGTCGAGGAGAACTAGGATCAGAAATGTGAATTCTGACACTGGAAACATCACAGCCACTCAGGGTTTCCTGGGATCTCAAATTCAGTCATTCACTTTTCGTTTCTGTAAACTGCCACCTTCTTTGTAGGAATTCTTTTCAGAGAGTTGATGAGCAATACATCAGTAGACAGCATCAGATCCATCGTGTCTGACATCACATTTGCATGGAGTTTGCCGAACTCCTAAAGAGCTTCATAGTGCATCCATCATCCATGTTTCCAACTTTGTATGTGTTAAACAATGAAAGGCAGTTCGGGCTGCCTTGACATCCCAGCCCATTCGGATTGGTAACAGCACCGATCTTCTTTGCTTCTTCAGTGTTCTCCTTCTGTTTTGAGGCGTGGGCTGTGGTGGAGCATGAGAAGGTTTGTGTTTCTAACATACTTTATGTGTTCTTACAGTATTCTTCAATGTTTTGTTAATTGTTAACTGCTTTATCCGAACTTTTCAGCAAGACCAGAAGCAAGATCTGCTGATGAAATTCTTTGAACCAGTGTCCCTAGTTGGAAGTCAAGGAATCGCAAACTTCGGTTAACGATGATGAAAATGGATTTTTTCGCTTCTCTACGCATTTGCAGCCTCACTATCCATCCTCAATAGTGGGAATTCTGTCACTGCCAAATGCTGTATCTTCATTTTCCTATTACAGGTAACCATCTGAAATCCTCCTGCTAGTAAACCTTTTGTGCCCATATGTTTGCAGCTGAGTGCACTCCTTCAGGTTGCCTACCATTGAAAATGGCGGGTCTTGCATCCTGTGGCCTGTTAGGTGCTGTGGGGGTTGGTGAGATGAATTTTTGTGCTCTTATGCAATCACAGACCACATCTTAGCAGTGGCCTCTTTTTCTCCATGGTTTTGTACATGGAGTCATGGAGAGGAGACAGACTCAGCACTTACGCCTTCATGTCCAATTTGTAATCACTTCTTTCTGAATCTTATTCACGAGCACAATGCACACTTCTATCATAGCAGCTGAAAACATCATTACCTTTTGTTAATTTCTTCCTAGAAAGAATATTAGTTACTAGGCTTTAAATTAAAAAAGAATCTTATCAGCAGCAAATCGTGTTTCAGATACTGCCATTCATGTCAAACATTGTTAACTGCGTGCTAAGTTGCTAGCAAATCAGGAACGGATACGGGTTGCAAGTGGAATTCGAGGCGATGAGGAGCGGAGCCGACCAAAGCAAGCAGTCCCGATGAGAAGAGGAGGAATGGAGATCGGTTGCCAATTTGCCATGTCACCCCTATCCATGCCGCAATGCTAGCTAGCAACGGGCAGACGCCAACCCGCGCAGTCGCCATCCACGTGGGAGCATCGCCTCACCTAGCTATAGGCGCCATGGAGCCTCGTCGCGTCTGGCGAGAGCGCGCTGGCACAGGCAGGCGTTGCAGCGTGTTTAGGGGAGCTAGGGCTGTGAGCGTGGAGCGTGGGTCAGCCCTGCGGCTGGGCGTGTGAACCTGACGGAGGCCAGAGCTATTGGTCTCTCAGATCTTTTCCGTGCGCTCACGATCACACGGAAGGAGACGCACGACCACTCCGCACTACCACGTGACCACAGAACGACCACCCCACGAGTGGTCCTCGACAACTCAAGCTGAACTAGCGACCACTCACGAGGACGCACGACTACTCGCATGACCACTCTAATGAACTAGTCGGAGGAACACAAGAAGCACTCAGATGCAAGAGAGAAAGATTTTTGTGCCACACAACCACCGCGACTTTTCGGTTTTCTTCCTCTTCTTATTTATAGACTCTTACAGACCTACCCTTACATGTGACCCATGCTCCGCAACTTGCGCTGCATTGCACGTCGCAGCTAACGTGGGGCACGAAAGTCGCCATGACGTGACGCAATTCATGTCCCACGTCTCAGTCCTATACCTACTCGCACGTCCCTGATGCAAGCAAGGCAATGTGCGTTTGACTCAAAACACGGAAGAAAAGATAAGACACTAGCACTAACAAGTTATTATATTCTAACATTCTCCCCCTAATCTTGTTGTGACTTCTTGATCTCGACCACGCCAATCCTTGCATGAAGCTCCTAGAACCTAACACGGCCGAGTGGTCTGGTGAGGATGTCCGTGAGCTTCCGTTCGGATTCAGCGAATTCGAGGTCGATCTGTCCTCCAGCGACACAATCACATATGAAGTGATATTGGGTGTCAATGTGCTTGCTCCTGTCGTGAAGGACTGGGTTCTTGATGAGTGAGATGGCAGACTTGTTGTCCACCATCAATGTCGGTGCTTGGAGCTCTTCGCTGGTGAGCTCGCGTAGCAACTGAGTGATCCAAACTCCCTGGCAAGCCGCTGTAACTACAGCTATGTACTCTGCTTCACATGTAGAGAGTGCGACCACTCTCTGCTTTTGCGATTGCCATGAGATGGGACTATGGCCAAGGAGGAAGAGAACGCTGGTCGTGCTCTTGCGGCCATCAAGGTCACCAGCCATGTCACTGCCACTGTACCCTGTCAGCGCGAGTGCGGCCCCTCCTTCCTTCTTGTAGACAATGTCGTACCCGCAAGTACCAGCCATGTAGCGGAGGAGATACTTGATTGTCGTGTAGTGATCTTTGTGAGGATCCTCCATGTACCAGCTAACATACCCCACGGCGAACGCGATGTCTGATCGTGTGTGCACCAGATAGCACAGACCACCTACAATGCTCTGGTAGTGCGTCGCGTCAACTGGTGGTGCCGTACTTGCCATGGAGAGTTTCAACCGCTCCTCCAACGGCACATGACATGGGTTGCACCACTCATGCCGCTCCTCTCTAAGAGCTTGCTAGCATAAGTGCTTTGGCAGAGCATGATACTACCTTCACCTTGACTCACCTCAATGCTAAGGTAGTAGGTGAGCAGACCAAAGTCACTCATGTGGAACATTGACATCATCTCTCGCTTGAACTTGTCAATGTCGACATGGCTTGGCCCGGTGATGATTAAATCATCAACATACATGCCCACGACCAGCAGACTAGGTCCGACATGGCGCGTGTACAGAGCGTGCTCGCTAGCACACTTGATGAAGCCCAGCGAGATGAGGCTCGCGTCCAGCTTGGTGTTCCAGGCACGGGGCGCTTGGCGCAGCCCGTACAAAGCCTTGCATAACCTCAGCACCTTGTGCTCTTGATGCTCGATAACGAACCTTGGTGACTACTGCACGTAGACCTCCTCGACGATCTCCCCATTCAAGAATGCAGACTTCACACCATGTGGTGGATGAACCAATCCTTGTGCACCGCTAGTGCTATGATTATGCGCACCAATTCCATCCGCACGACAGGTGTAAAGACTTCCTCGAAGTCGATGCCCTCGCACTGAATGTAGCCTTCCGCCACAAGTCGCGCCTTATGCTTCACCAGTTATTTCAACCCGATTGACTAACGTCCAATCCGTGGATTGACGAGCTCCCACATCTCATTGTCTTCGATTGACCGCATCTCCTCGAGCATCTCATGACGCTAGCATGGCTCACGCTCCGCCTCGGAGAAGGTGGTCGGCCCCTCTGCACTCACCAAGTGCAGCTGGTGCTCGTCGAGTTCTCAGGTTGCCTGTCCATGTGGTGTGGCATCATCCAGGATGTCCTCGATGGTGCGGAAATGGAACGGCCCGTCATTGTGCTCAGCGGCGAGGTACTAGTCGCCATCAGTCGGTGGCGTGACGAAGCGAGTCGAAGCTAGTTGCCTCGGTGTCACAGCATGTAGACTGGTCATCGCCGCTCGTTGCTTCGGTGTCCCAGCAGGCAAATTGGTCCCCGCTCCCGGACACGTGGTCGCACCTAGTGGACATGTGGTCACAGCAGGTTGACTCGTGGTCGCCGCGCCAGCTGGAGCCTCCTTCACCGCCTCGGACCTCCGACACTCTTCGTACTCGACGGTGAAGTTGCTGTTGAGTCCTGTAGTCACTGACTCGTTTGTCGCTGACCAGTCCCAGCACCTCTTCTCGTCGAAGATCATGTCATGGGAGACATGAACATGGCGTGCTTGGGGGTCGAATAGTCTATATGCCTTGGTCCCCAGCTCATACTCGAGGAACACCATTAGAACACTACGATCATCATGCTTCCGTAGGTTCGGCTTGGTCACCTTGACATGTGCCATGCAGCCAAACGTGCGGAAGAATGAGACATCGGGCTTCCACCCATGCCAAGCCTCAAAAGGGGTCACACCGCTCAGACTCTTGGTTAGTGACCGGTTGAGGAGGAAGACCGTTGTGGTCACTGCCTCTCCCCAAAACATCGCTAGCATCTACTTCTCCTTGAGCAGACAGCGTGCCATCCCGATGATGGTCTGGTTGTGCCGTTCCACAACACCATTCTACTGTGGGTAGTAGGGCGCTGTGAGGTGGCACTCGACTCCCTGCTCGGCACAGTACTGCCTGAACTCAACCGATGTGAATTCACCACCCTGATCAGTTCGCGATACTAACAATCATTGCCTGGTCTCTGTCTCAACGCGCGACTGGAACTCTTTGATCGTCATGGTTGTCTCGTCCTTGCTGGTCAGCAGACGCAACCACATGTAGTGGCTGTGGTCGTCCACCAGCAACAGAAAGTACCGTCGCCCGCTATTCGTTGGTGGAGCGATGAGCTCGCACAGATCACCGTGCATGAGGTCTAGAAGACCCTCAGCGCGGTAGTTGGCTTTCTACGAGAACGCAGCACGTCGTTGCTTGCCAGCAAGACAGTTGTTGCAGACTTCTCCAACATGATTGATCGTCGACAAACCGCGCACCATCTTGTGGGGCGCTAGCTTCTTCAGCGCATCAAAGTGCAGATGACCAAAACGGGCATGCCAGAGCCATGCCTCATCATCGTGCTGTGCGTCCAGGCACATCGACAGCGTGATGTTTAGCCTCATCATATACAACCAATTCTTGGAGCATGTTACCTTGGCGAGAAGACCGCACTTCCGATCACAGATCCGCAACACACCCCTGTCGATCAGCACTTGGCAGCCTCGCTCATCGAGCTAACCAATGCTGATGATTGCTCTTCAGCTTGGAGATGAAGTAGATGTCCATGACAGCACGGTACTCGCCATTCTTACACTTGAACAACACCGTGCCGCGACCTCGGATGTCAACGATGGAGCCATCCCCGAACTTGACCGAACCGACGATGTCGGTGTCAAGCTCCATGAATGCATCGCTGTCGCCAGTCATGTGGTTGCTGGCTCCAGTGTCCAGGTACCACACATCACTTTGGCTCTTTCCTTCGCAACCAAGGTTCACCTACGCACTCATCTCATCGAGCTCAATGCACCCGGGGTACGTAAGTTTCATCGAGTCAGTGAGGGCACATGCCTGCGTCATCAGCAGGATTGACTCATCATCGTCACCCTACACGAGGTGTGCTTGCTTATTGCTCTTTGGTTGCTGGCAATCCTTGGCCCAATGGCCAAGTTTACCGCAGTTTCGGCACTTGTCATTTTTGACATCGCGCCCAGACTCTTGCTTGCCATCGCGGTCGTTGGAGTCACCCTTCTTCCGGCTCGGCTTGTTGCTGCGGCATCAGTGGCCACCACCTTTGCCAGAGTAGGAGGAGCCCTCTCCAGGTTGTCGATCCTTTTGCCGCGCTATCCATTCCACCTCAGTGAACAGGAGTTGCTCGCTCGCATTTGTCATGCAGCGGTCCTCGACTGCCTTCAACTGACCGGTCACATCCTCGATGGGTAGTGTGGATAGGTCAAGCAGAGTCTCAATGGACAGGGCGATCTGCGCAAACCTGGGAGGCACCACGCATGGGTACTTCTCCACAACAGCTGTGTCATCGATGACCTCACCGACGATCGCCATCTGGTTCACCAGACCACTCAGATGTAGCACGCAATCCTCCACTGCCTCGCTGTCACGGAACTGGATTACCTCATACTCCTTGAGGGGCTGCTGGGCTTTCGCTTTTCGCATGTGATCGGTGCCAATGCGCATGGCCTTGAGGCTGTCCCAAGCCTCCTTGGCGCTAGGCTTGGTTGCCAGTGTAGCAATCATCTCCGGCGGAACCGCCCGGAGATAACGCCATCCAATCTTCTTGTTCCTCGGTGCCGCCAATGTTGATGACCTCCCAAAGCTCGTGAGCTTGGAGCATCACCTTCATCATCAGTGACCAATCGCCGTAGTTTGTCCAGGTGAGAGTTGGATATGCCACAGAGCCTCCAACCTCTCGCACCGTCCATTGCACCATGAAAGTACGGCCACCGTCGTCACGGTTCCGTCCTCGGCGCTGAGTGGGAGAGGGAGACCCGCGACGTCCCCATCGTGGTGGAGTCTGGGAAAGCCTCGAGCGTTCTGAAGCCTGTGATTGCGACATGTCGCAGGAGCAGAGAAAACTAAGGACCTAGCCGCCAATGTTGATGACCTCCCAAAGCTCGTGAGCTTGGAGCATCACCTTCATCATCAGTGACCAATCGCCGTAGTTTGTCCAGGTGAGAGTTGGATATGCCACAGAGCCTCCAACCTCTCGCACCGTCCATTGCACCATGAAAGTACGGCCACCGTCGTCACGGTTCCGTCCTCGGCGCTGAGTGGGAGAGGGAGACCCGCGACGTCCCCATCGCGGTGGATTCTGGGAAAGCCTCGAGCGTTCTGAAGCCTGTGATTGCGACATGTCGCAGGAGCAGAGAAAACTAAGGACCTAGGCTCTGATACCAATTGTTGGCCTCTCGGATCTTTTTCGTGCGCTCACGACCACACGGAAGGAGACGCACGACCACTTCTCATGACCACGCGACCACAAAACGACCACTCCACGAGTGGTCCTTGACCACTCAAGCTAAACTAGCGACCACTCACGAGGACGTGTGACTACTCGCACGACCACTCTGATGAACTAGTCGAAGGAACACAGGAAGCACTCAGATGCGAAAGAAAAAGATTTTTGTGCCGTACAACCATCGTGACTTTCTGGTTTTCTTCCTCTTCTTATTTATAGACTCTTACAGACCCACCCTTACACACGACCCATGCTCCGCAACTTGCGCTACATCGCACGTCGCAGCTAACATGGGGCACAAAAGTTGCCATGATGTGACGCAAGTCATGTCCCACGTCTCAGTCCTATACCTACTCGTACGTCCCTAACGCAAGCAAGGCAACGTGCATTTGACTCAAAACATACAAGAAAAGATAAGACACTGCCACTAATAAGTTATTATATTCTAACAAGAGTGGGCACGCACGGAAACAGGGTGAGAAGAGGTTGGCGGCGGTGGCCCGACCTCGCCAGTTGCAACTTGCAAGATCACCGACTCTGAATTTTGCATAAAGCACCCTAGTTTATATTAGTGATTCAAATATTTGCAAAGGAGCCCCTAATTTGGATCATAAATGTTAACCGTGATCCGAATATTTGCACATAACCCCCTATTTTGGACGAATCGCGATCAAGATATTTGCAAAAGGCCTCTGGTTTGGACGAGTGGCTCCTTTGTGCTCCCGCACCCGACCGCAAGGACTAGAAAAGCTCCATTCATCGTCGCTGTCTCATCCAAGCCGAACGAGCATCCACGCGGCTGGGCATGGCAGCTTGATCCGAGCCTATGCCCCAATTTTCGCGCTAGGTCCGAGATTGATTTGTAATCGAGTCACGCCCCATTTAAGATGTGCCCTGCCCTGCCGCATACGCTTGCATTTTTTGGCATCATAATTGAAACAATGGCGTTCGAGCAGGCGCTGAAGCTGGTGGCGGAGTGGGAGGCGATCGACACCAAGCACGCCGAGGTCCTGCGCCTCATCATGATAGCCACTACCCAGGGCATCGCATTGGGGGAGACGGTGCCCACGAACCCGGAGTTCAAGTTCATGGCCACGCGCAGTGAGATGAAGGGGCTCGAGCTGGAGTTTTTTTTATTTTTATATTTTTTATTAAATATTTAAATAAATAGATTCCTGGCGGTAAGATTTGCAAAAATAGGCGCCTACCGTCCTCTGAAAGGGCGGGTGGAGCTAACCGCCCTCTCAGAGGGTGGGTAGGGAGGCCCTCTGAGAGGGCGATTAGGCCCCTTGCCGCCCTCTCAAGGGGCGGTTAGGGGGCCAGCCCCGCTCCCCTCCTCTACATAAACCTCAAAATGAGGAAAAATACTCATTTTATTCTGGAAAAAGACAAAGGAAGAGGAGAGGAGAGGGAGGCAGCGCGGTGAAGCCCTACTATTTTCGATTTGTGGATTTTGGAGCGCGTTTTTCGATAATTTTTTTATACTTATGTTTTTATTAGTAAGTAAAGTATCACTAGATCTAGGGTTTAGCGGTATAACAATAGCTATATTAGATATGACCTAGGGTTTAGAAACGTAGAAAATGCTGTATTTTGTAGTATATTGTAAATAATAATTATGACATGGTAGGGTAGCTATTAGATGTATAGTAGTATTTATAGTATGGTAGTTTCGAATATCTAGATTGTATAGAATAATGATGTAAGTGATAATTATAGGTAATTAGAAATTTTATTAAGTAGACGGATGGTTAATTAGTTTAATTAGGTTAGTTTGCTTAGGGGCAATATTAAAGAAACCTATTGTTAGGCAATAATCGGTGTCGGTAATTTTGTTATAGTTTCGATAATCAAAAATATAATTTTCTGATCTTAATATTGGATATATTTTCGGATGTTTCCAGGGATGTCAGATAAATTATATTTTCAGATATATTATGGTGAAGGTCAAATTAGTTATGGTCCTAGCGGTGTAGATCTCTCTAGGTTTCAGTATGTCATTAAGGGACTTAGTAGAGCCAATAAGAGGACCATAGTGGGCGTGTGCAAGTGGCTGATGCATAATTTTCAACTGGATCTCCAGCAATTTGATCTTAAGCTGAGAGCTGTGCTAAGCCGTGCTAATCAGGGCTACTTTGGCGAGCTCATCCCGATCAATGTGACATCTACTTGGAGGCCGTATGTAGACCACTTCCCGTACTCTGAGGAATGGTACGACGAGCCCGAGGAGGATAGGCCCACCATGGCATCGCTATAGTGTCGATGCCAGGTACATATGTAATATTTGAATGATTTACTTATCACATGTTTTTGGTCTGGACCCCCACAGCTACTTGTCCATCCAAGCCCGTGTGTCTATGGGTCTATCTCCGTTGTGTAGCCGCGACGAGGAGTACTGGCTTACGAAGACGCTACTCGTCTTCGACATCTACGTCGAGGAGTACTCACCCCACCGTGTCATGAGGCAATTCGGGCGCTACTAGGCTTCCCCCCTTGCCAACATTCGCACGGTTCCAGGCCACATCCACAGGTAACTAAAATCAAGTAAATAATCCATAGCATTTGTCTCATTATTAGTCTATTTAACATGGTTGACTTGCAGGTATACACGAAAGGGACAGCCGGATGGCAACCTCTGGGCAGATCGCTTGACGCCGTACATCTCATCATGGTCCCATGCCCTTGAGGATGTCATGGAGGAGGCTCATCCTTTCAACGAGAGGAGCTTCGAGGACTACCTGCAGTGGTACATGCCATGTACATGTACACGGGTCACCTTCACCCTAGAGATTGTCCGACACCACGTCGCGTCGACTACGGAGGCCTACCCGGGCCATTGGGACGAGGATGCTGTATTAGCGGTATGTGTAATTAACATATCATTTAATTATCATATGATCTCATAAGAACGACTATAAACTGAAATTTTCATTTCTTGTTTGTTTCCATAGGCCGATATCATTTATGATATCCATAGGGATGCGGCTGGAACCATGGACCACCTCAGGCAAGGGTGCAGCTCAATGCAGCAGATGTAGCGGGGTTTGTCAAGAGGGTTTTTGACAAGACCGCGCAGGCCCTGAAGCTTACCTCTTGCCGGTTCACTGCAGACGTCGTTGGGGCTCCTCCCATGTCGAGTGGGGTTCATGCAGAGTCGTCCAAAAGGTCTGATGTGCAACGCCATCCACCGGGGTTGGCACCCACACGACCACCTGGACCACGACCTACAGGCCCGGACACAATAGGTATGGATATTTCATACGCACGATGTTTAGCGATATTCGTTTGTTACTGATGCAGTAATTTCAAACAAATATTAGGTGCACCTAAACACATCTCAACGCTGCCACCTAGACCGAGCCCAGTGCCGACACCCTCACCTCTTGTAGGCCTCTCAGGTAATGGGCGACACTACATTGCCATATTTAATATATTCAATAGTATATCTAATATTGTCCGTAGGTTACTACGGTGATGAGGTCGGGCCGTCTTCAGCTGCACCTCGACCAGTCCCACCACCACCGTTTGGCCCCTACTACGGCACGCACGTCTGGCCATCTACTGCTACACCTGCATACCACATAGGTACAATATTGCATTTTATACAAATACTTTCATTTGCACATTTTTTGTATCTAATAAATTCATCTGTTCATAGGCCCCTCCAGCCAGTACACATGAACGCCGGCGGAACCTTCACAGACGTCACCTGAGTCAGGAGGATGAGCCTGGGCCAGACCCCCCCCCCCCCCGTTCGACCTCGTGAGGGACTTCTTCGAGCGCACACCGGACTACGACGTCATCCCACAGTCCTAGCTACCTAGTGCTCCACTTCGGATACAGCACACCTAGGAGGAGGCCTTGACACCTTTGGTCCCTATTAGGCCTACCAGGCAGGTTGGTCCACCCGACGCCCTGACCTACTCTAGGGGGCACGTGAGGGCCAACCAGCGGCAGCGGCACCGGGACCATGATGGTGGGAACGGCTAACGTCAGCGGGGGAGACAGCAATAGGATTGTACCTTTGCTTTTGTAACTTACATATGCATCTTCGATTAGCAAACTATTCTTACATATTCAGACGTGTCTACTCTCTATGGCCTACTTACCATATCATAACTGCATTTCTTATTCCAATATGACCGCATGCTAATTGCATTTCTTAATCCAACGTGACCACATGCTACTTTCTATTGTCTTCGGCTTTGTATGAACCGTTCACGACAGACCTAGAAAAGTATTTCTTACAAAGCTACTTATACACGAAGTGACCACTCGAAAACTCTATCGGGAGTCTAAATTTAGTCACGAAGTGACTACACGATTCAACTTTAACCATTAATGACATCACCTCTGTCCTGACGTAATCTGTAGACACGAAGTGACCGCACGACTCAACTTTAACCATGAAATGACAACATAGATGTCCTTGCACAGGCTTTAGACAAGAAGTGACCACACGAGAGAGCTTAACCATAAATTAAATAACAACACATGTATATTGACACATGAAATCTCTGTCCAACATCAATGCCATAACTTTTCTATTCTTGAACAGGGAATCCAATGCTCCAGCCCCCCGCCAAGCCCATACACTCACTCCATGCACTTGCCTTCCGCCACCATAAATAACCCCACCTTCATCCATGAATACACTACTCATTTCTCAGTTCTCTCAACTGCAATATCTTCCTCAGCTCCACCAAGCCCACCCAAGAAACATTGGGGATTTTCATCTCCAAGGGGGTCGAACCACCGATGTGCCTCTGTAGCGACCTTTGTAGGCTTCGCGAGTCCCAGGACATCTCCTACACCTATGGCCTACGTTTCTTCATGTGTGCCAACTACCAATACGACAAACCTCAACATGGACCGTTTGAGTACCCACCGGTATAGCGACATAGATCAGTCATATGGCACTTGCAACATCTTGTTCCCGATTTCACGCACTATTTTATTAATCTCTCATCTTGTTTTATTTGTCCAGTCTCCTCCACCTATTTGTGACTTCATTGAATGGCTCGACATTGAGCAAAATGAAGACTAGAAGCGGTGGGTCGACATGACCATGTAGTGGAGGAGGGAAGCTTACGCACGTCAGGAGTACGAGCAACAGCAAGAGGAACTACGGCTAAAGCGATATGAAGAAGAGCGCATGAGGAAGGCAATGCAGGACCATACCGCGGCTCAGGCCCGCGAAGCTAAGAGGGCAAGGAAGAGGGAGAGGTCCTGTCGCGCTAAGGTGGCAGGTCCCGATACCCTGAGGAAGGGCAAATATCCTAGGTGCACAAAGTAAAGAGCATATAATGTAACCCGGTATGTTTTCACTCCCTAAGGCATGTTATAATTAGGAGCGGCATGCTATTAGGTAGGTCTTTATATGTACCGTACATGCCACCATTTTTTGTCATCGTGTCCTCGTGGTTAGGGTCCTATGTAATATTTGCCACCGTATGTCCCATGTATGTTTTGTTGTCGTTTGTAACCTTCGTGCCGCGTAATATGCTACGAGTGCTTCACATTTATAATTTATTCACAAAATTTGATCTTGCATCCTCCCAACAATACATCACTAAAAAATTATTGATACAATTTTACATCAAATATCGACAAATTTACAATGATCCAGATTTTTCAAAATATCACTACTCCATGATACCGTATTGGCCACTTTTTACCATTTTGATCCAAAATTTGCAACATATCAATTTTAAATATTTTTCACCGAACGAATGTGCACTATTTTTAATATTGAACAATACAAACATAAAATTAAAAAAACAAACCATCTTCACCATATCCCGCCCTCTGGGAGGGCGGTTAGCCCCACCCGCCCTTTCAGAGGGCGGTAAGGGGTGGCACTGTCACCGTGGTGATTTATTTTTATAAATCTTGACGTCGGGAGTGTATTTATTTAAATATTTAATGAAAAAATATAAAATAAAATTAAAAAACTCCTCGAGCTGCTCGGCCGCATCAGTGGAGGACTTCACGCGGAAGGCCGAGGAGTACGCGGCGAGGCCCGGCGGGGAGCTGATCGTGGTGACTCCGAAAGGCCCAACGAATCGGCCACGCAGTGTACATGGGCCTCTGCCTTCAAAGCCCATGAATATTGACGTCAATCCGACCCAATTCCATCCGCGTCTTCCCGCTGCTCTGCTCGATCGTCTTCCTCGTGACTGTCTTCTTCCTTGGCCCTCCTCCTTTTACCAAGAAACCAGCCAAGAAACAAACGCCCATCATCTACCGGATTCCCTCTTCCACCCCCTCCAAGAAACACACTAAACTAACCAGGACCCCCTCCTCTTCCCTCCGCAAGAAAGTTAGACGTCAACATTGGTTATTACCGGCTTCCAGCCATCCCACTCCTTCCCGGCAAGTCAAGACTCGAGAGAGCGCAGAACATGACAAAGAGGGTCAAAACCGATCCGCCTCCTCCTCCAATCAAGAGACAGAAGGTGTCCGCTGATGCAGGAAGCGGAAGCAATCAAGAAAACCAAGAAAGGTACTAATTGTACTAGTATTTATGTACTGTTTTGGTGTTTCTTGCATGATTCTTGGAGAACTCTGGAAACCAAAGACGCCTGGAGAAAATTAAACAGCAAAAGCTGACAAACCAAACTAGAGGACTAGGTTCCTTTCAGATCTCTGAACTTCCTTTTTTCGAAAAGATCTCTGCACTTCGCTTGCGCTTGATGAACTGCCCAATCACACAAATCTCCGTCCTGCTTCTTCAGCAGCAGACTTCATTGCTGCAAGAAAAGATACCGTATTGTACAGAACATCAGTGGGGTATCAAACCATTTTTTTTTTCTCAATGGTCAGCTTGCAAGTTAACCACAACGCACAGTAATCGCTGAACACCCAAACTAAGCTAAGCCCACTCTCTTACTCCCTATACCTCAAACCCAGTCTACACAATCAGATGTTAATTTGGGTACCCATTTCCATTCGAAGACCTCCTGCAAACTGCTCCATACAAACATCAGGTAGCCAAACATAATATGTGCCGTGTTTTCAGAATTACCATAGATCGCACATTAGCCATATTCAGGTACATGCCGCTTTTGCAATCGATCTCCTAACTAAATTTTGTATGGCCACCTTATCTTTTTGTGCTCACTTTAATGCATATGCTGTGGTTTAGGTGCAATCTGAGCCGTCAGGCACAATCCAGGCACAGAAAGAATGACATCCGTGCAATGATCCAAGCAAAGTTACCGGGCCCTGGTAAACTGAGTGAGAATAGTATTATGCTACAAGCAGCAGAGAGAATCAAGGAGCTTGAGATTAGGGTTAATTTTGCAGCTGACTATCTCGAAAGCTTACAGAAGCAACAACGTGACAATGGAACTATTGGTGATAAACTCATCAATGAATTACCCAGTAAAGATCAGAATGCACCTGCAGGTTCATCCCATGGAGGATCTGATCTGATACCAGCTGGTCAGCAAGCGGTAGATGGGCATGTCAAGCTAAGAGCTGTCCTTCCTCAACCTACAAACTCCAAGGGAACAAGACTTTTAGCTCTTGCAGTGCAATACATAACAGAGCTTGAAGGCGAACTGAGTAAACTGGAGACAGGGATCACTGAGGTTCGAAGATGCCTTGGTGCCCCTAGCATGGAGACCAATTCAGCACCAAACCAGCAACAACTCAATCACCATACTGCTGAGGCCTCAGCACCAAAAGATTTTGTTCAGATACCCAGTCTTCATGCAGCTCCAACATTTGGAGAGAAGGCGACAGTAGTCGGGCAGCCAGCGCCCCAGGAAAGCTTAGTGATCAAAGACAAACGGTAGATCCTGCTTACATCTCGCTCATAATTGTAGTACTCATGACACCGCCAAACAACAATTCAATCACCAACCTGCTGAGGCATCAGCGCCAAAAGGTCCTGTCCAGATACTCGGCCTTGATACGACTCCTATTTTCAGTGAGAAGGCATCAGTAGTCGGGCAGCCAATACCCAAGGAAAGCTTAGTTACGGAAGACAAACAGTAGATTTTGTTGACATGTTACTCGTACTAGTAGTAGTAGTTCATAGCAATTATTCTGAGTCTTCTGGTTGCAAGATGTGAAACACCTATTACCAATACTGGTGCTGACTTAGTTCTAATATGACTGCCGATTCCATAATTGTACATCTGCTGGCAAAATTTTGAGCTGTGGCACATGATCATCTATCATAGCTACCTAAATAATGTTTGTGCTGGAACTATGATAGCCACCAGTGTTTCTGTGTGCACTTCTGAATTTATTTTTGGATGCGTCAGTTCTGAAACATTATAGTCCGTCATGAATTTCTGTACCTGACAAAGATACAGATGAATTCAAGTCAACTAACTGCGTAAAATCAATTAAGCAGGAATAGATTAAACTATAACTTATTTTTTTTACTTCAGACAGTCAAGGCCATGCATAGTAAGAACTTACAACCATTCAGAAGTTCTCGAAGTGAAGTAAATTCTTACACTTTCCAGTTTGGGCCCTCTTCATGATTTAGAAATTATAGAATTATAATGGAAGAGCACGATGGACTGAATGTTAACTTGCTTCTTCAGCATAAAACCCCTTGGGCAATGAGCGATCCAGCTGGTGGAAGTGAGAGTTGGAAAATACTACCTAAATGTTCAAGTCTTCTAAGACAAGAAAATGGTCCAAGTGTATGCGGTTTCCCAATGGGTTAAATAACTGTCATTATCGAGGCATGCATAGCAGGAAGAGGGTTCTTTTCTTTTCTTTCTTCTTTTTATTTTTTGAGGGCGGAGAGAGGGGTTTGATTTGCTTTGATTTGGTCACGAAATTACTTCTGTATTCATAATATTCCAATCAACTGTACCCGCATACAAAAAAGTTACAAACGGATTCAGGGAAAGAAGCTTGTACAGTAATGCAGAAAGTGGCAACCACTGTAGCTAAAATTTGATCATGCCTTGCTCCTGTCTTACCGGTGAGTAGTGATGCATCACTGGAGATGAAATCGGCATGTATGGTGAGGTTCATAGTATTCCCAGTAGTCACTCCGTCCGTCCTACACAGGTATCAGACAGGCTAGTAGCTTAGTGTTAGTTCAGGGAAAGATGGTAAGCATTAAAAGATTAGAAACTTCGAGTTCTTTGCGCAGTGATTGTATCCATTCCAAATGAATAGAGAGAATTTGTCGGTTGTGGACGTCCAACCGCAAGTATGCAAGAAAAGAAGAGTGCGTGCGCAGAGGTAGCTCCAAACCAGAGGAGGCTGATTCACTGGGGCGTGGAGGGGGAAGGAAAGGCGCAGAGAAATCAGGATGGAGAGGAGGCGTGAGCTGAGCAGAGCTCACCTGGGACTGGGAGATCCCGCGCCGGCGGCGAGCAGGTGAAATCCGACCGGTGCCAGAGGGGAGATGTCCATGGGGCGGCGAGGCAAATTCGGAGAGAGGCCCTCAGGAGGGAGTCCTGCACGCCCGCCACGGCGAGAGGAGGCTGCCTGCGGCGCGGCTGGCTTGGCGGAGAAGACTAGAAGAGGAGAGGGAGGTCAGCTAGGCTAGCTTAGGGACAACCGGACAAGACAAGATGAACCCAGCAGAGGGATTACCAGATTAGGAAAGAGGAGGGGTCGGATTAGGCTGGCAGTTGGGGTCCGCTTGTCAGCGGCTACAAATGGAAGGCGGGTCCCTCCTCCTGTACGAGTCCGAGTCAAACAAGCAAGTCACGCGTGAGAGTCACCACGTCCGATCGAATCCGCGTCGAGTTCAGCTTCGAATTCGAGCTCGACTCGGATCGC
The DNA here is from genome assembly GCF_958298935.1 of Phragmites australis. Lineage (NCBI taxonomy): Eukaryota > Viridiplantae > Streptophyta > Magnoliopsida > Poales > Poaceae > Phragmites > Phragmites australis. The sequence goes on from NC_084926.1 coordinate 18,514,017, forward strand.
ACGTTTCGTACGTCCGTCCATATAAGGCGAACCAGAGCACGAGAGGCCGCCACACATGGTACGCAACCAGTAACCACATCGATCGATCTATCTATCAATGGCGTTCGAGGAGGCGCTGCAGCTGGTGGCGAGGTGGGAGGCGATCAATGCCAAGGAGGCCGAGGTCCTGCACCTCATCATGTTAGCCACGACCCAGGGCCTCGCGTCGGGGGAGATGGTGGCCACAGATCCAGAGTTGAAGGCCGTGGCCACCAGCGGTGAGATGATGGGGCTCCAGCTGCTCGGCAGGACGGCCGCGTCGGTGGAGGAGTTCACGCGGAAGGCCGCGGAGTATGCGGGCAGGCCTGGCGGGGAGCCGATGGCGGAGGCGCTGCGAAGGCAGGCCGACACCGCCGCGGCATTGAGGAGCTGCGTCGAGGAGTTCGTCGCCTTCATGCGCCGCGTGGGATCGATGGCGGGCACGGAGGAAGCAGGACGACCCGCCGCCGCGAGGTCGAGGAGGCGCAACGCCAAGTACTTCGGCCCGGAGTGGAGCAACTGATCAACATAGATTCCTTTCTTGTCGTAGCTAGTCCATTGTAGTTAGAGATAGAATTGTAATTCGAGTCCATTGTAATCCATCAACTGTATGTAGGATCATCAAACTGTATTTCTGTATGTATTTGTGCATCTTCCTACTACGTACTACTGTGTTGTCATTTTTCTCTCTCAAGGTGCCTAGCCTAGAATTTTTTATATATTTTTCAAATCAAATCATTGCACATGTATGTATCGGTTTTGAAAAATTACAACTAACGACAGAATCTATCTAGTCGACTAGAACACTACAATGGCTCCCACGGTAACCTTATACCGATGGAAGGGTGACAAGTAGAGCCTCTACGCTATGTGAGACTTGTGGAAAAGTTATCACCCATCCGACCTCCAACAACGAGAGTGAGAGGAGTGGAGAGAAGAGGGGAAGAAAGGGAAAGCGGTGAAGTCTTGTCAAAATCTATTTATGGTGAAAGTAAATATTTTTATTCAAGTTTTTTTTACAAACTAGTTAGATTAGCTATTAAATTTAGTTTTTATATAAGTTAGATGCCAGATCTAGTATTTTAAAGTAACACTAAATTTTTGTTAGGTTATATTTTATTACTGTAGATCTAGCACATATACTTATTGTTAGTCGAAATAATAGTATAGTTTTTTTTATTATGGGCAGTATTGTTGGAAAATGGGTAGGCTTCGATAGCGCGAAACAAAAAAAAATTACCGTATTTAACCATAAAACCATACAAATAGAGAATTATAGATTATTACCACTTAAAGTGTATCATATGTGTTTTTGCGATCCTGAGAGAGATAGGTAGGAAGATTTATTTAGGAGTTACTTATCTTTAATTTTCTGCAGCAGTATGAACTTTATAGAAAAAAGAAGATTAGCCTTGGCTAGGGGGGTGGCGTTCCCTTAGAGCACTTCAATGATAACCTTGGCGAGAATTGAATGGATGTGTGACCACTGTCCTTGCTAGCCACTTAAAACTAATGTCAGTGAGATCTTGCAATATGAGTTTTATATGGCATTTAGTTAAACTAATTTTAATACAAGGCAAGAAAACACAAAACCCGAAATCAAGCAAACAAGTGTAGTTGTTCACCTTCTCGCCAATAGTTTTTGTTTAGCCATGCCTTTTTACATGAGTTGTGATCGTTAATGATTTTTATTTTGCAGATATGTTATTTTGTCATCTTCTTTGAAAAAGGAATCTTTTAAAGCTACTTCAATAGTATATCCATATTTTACCCTCTATATCTTTATATGTATTATCATCTATAAAGATTCTCTCTCTATATTACTCCACCACTCCAATAACACATCCATATTTCACTCTCCATATTCTCTCTCCTATTTTTAATAATATTCTACAACTACCAATATATTCACGGACCCACATGTCATCCAAACACAAGTGTTTGCACAATTGCTGGACACCACTTCAACAAAATATGAGGAGGGGATCCAACAGGTACACGTGCATCCCTAGCTCGACGACAGCGATGGTCAGCCCGCTCTCCCCATACAAGGTGGCGACGACTAGGCCAGAACGCCACGGCGGCGGCTATAGCTTCTTCATCTGCCCGAGCTCACGGGTCAACCGTACATTCTCACGACTGAGACGCTCGCCTCCTCGCCCATGTCGCTAGACGTGGACCCGCTGCCGTCCCCACCGGAGCCGAACAACACCAGCTGGTGCTCCTCCGTGGAGCCGAAGAGCGTCACTGGTAGCGCCATGGGAATTGGAGTCGCGGCCACCGTCACCGCCCCGGACACCACTGCCTCAGCCATCTGGCCACCGTCGTCTGGTCGAATCTGAGTCGGGGAAACCGAAGCCAGCACGAGCACGGCACCCCGCTGCCCCAGCACAAGCACGACCACGGTGGGGAGGCAGATGGGCGTCCGGATGGAGGCGGGAGCGCTCGGGAGGAAGCGTCGGTTAGAGGATTGGCGTGCGGAAGAGAGACACGTCAAATATGGCATGCGGAAGGAGGGAGATGGCGTGCCTGTGAAAATAGCGGGTGGGATAGAGTGTCTATTGGAGACTAATTTTGAGAGATTTTAGATGAACAGTGAGATGAAGAGTGGAGTAGAAACTCTCTTGAAGATGCTCTAAGAACTCTCCATGTACGCTTTCTTGCAAAAGGAAGCAAGTATAGCTCCTGCAGTTTCTCTTTTCTTGCTCGTGACATTAATGGTTGCACTAGGAGTTGAGTATCTTGCATCTCCGGCGTCCTTTGAGCATCCTTCCGGTTGTTCACCTTCTCGGTTAGTACTGCATCTGCATGTCTTCTCTAGTAGGCTATCTGACATTGGTATGTTTCCTCTGTTGTGCAACCTCTCAGTTCCTCTATTATTTCTCTTCCTTTATTTTGTCCGTTGCCTTTTTATATTAGTCGCTATCGTTAATCCTACTTTTTTTTCCTTGTTACAGATCTGTTATTTTGTCATCTTCTTTGAAAATGAAGCTTTTGCCATCTTTTTATTTGCAGATCTGCGTCTCTTGTTTTGCATGGGTATTATAGTCTAAATCGCCCACCTAGAGTCACTATAAGGGTTAAGGGTTTTCGTGGCGAACATATTCATCACAAAAGGTCATTTTTTTTTTTGTCACGAAGCAATGTTTGTGAGGATCTTTCATTCTCCACTAGTCGTCACAAATACTCAAGTCACAAAAAATATAATGATGATTTTTTGTTCCCCACAAATGACTGTGCTCATTAGTGACGAATGGAAGTATCACTACTGGTCTACCCATTTATGACGATATTCGTGGTAACAAAATTTTATAAATTAGTGATGAAAGTTGCCGTCACTTACGATGATTTTAGTGGCAAAACATGTCATCACTTATATTTTTATTAGTAACGATATTCGTGGTAATAAAATCGTATATTTGTCACTTCTCTTATTAAGAAGAGGCTGGACGTCAACTTTTTTAGCTTTCTTGTATGGCTCGGAAGGCCAAGATATTTGCATGAAAAATTCATTACTTTGCCAGGGAAGCCTTGTAGTATGTTGTCCATAGAGAGTTCTTCACATTGTATGGGGTAGATTTCTGTTTTGTTTAGATTTGTCACAAGGCCATAACAGCTTCTGAAGGCATCAAGGATCTGCACCAACGTTTCCAACTCATTTCTATCTGGGTTCGCGAAGAGTGCGACATAGAATGAGCATCTGAGTTTTGCTTGGCCCGGGAGAAGGGGTTTCAGAATCTGGTGTTCCGCTGCTTTGGTGATCATCCTTTAAAGGGAGTCAATAGCCAAGATAAAGTGCATCGATGATAAATGACCACCTTGATGCAGGCCACGCGCGTGGTGGATAGGGGGCCCCGGGATTCCATTTAGCACGATTCGCGATGAGGATGTTGCAAGAATTACCGAGATCCAGTTTGTCCATTGTCTCCCAAAACCAAAATTCTGTAATCTTTGATCAAATAAGGCCAACTTACTAAATCAAATGCTTTAGAAATATCCAACTGTATAAACAGCAATGGGTGCTTTCTTTTGTGAAGTTCCTTGATCATATTCTTCACATATAGGTAGTTGTCGTAGATTGATCGCTTTTTTATGAACACGCTTTGTGCTCTCGACACCAAGGCATCAAGGTACAGTGCCAATCTATTAGTGAGCATCTTGGTTATGATCTTAGACAGACTACAAATAAGGCTAATGGAACGGTACTCTGAGACCGAAGTTGGATCCGTTTTTTTTTTAGTAGTAGAATCACGTTTGCAGTGTTCACCAAGTGTAGTTTGTCCGAACCCAGGCAGGAGAAAGCATTGGCAGCATGCACAAGATCATTTTTTATTATATTCCAGCATTTCTTATAAAAGAGGCCGATGTATCCATCAGGGCCTGGAGCCTTCTCGGGGTGGATAGAGTTTATTGTGTCCAGAAGTTCCTGCTCACTAAAACGTGACTCTAATCCGGATAGATCTCTCCGTTGGTATCCTAGAGTAGTCTAGTCTAAGGCTAAGAGCCTTGGTTTGTTAGTGCCCAGATGGTTTACAAAGTGATCATGTAGCATGACTTCTTTGTCCTTACGTGTTATGGCAACTCTATCACCGGTGTGAAGGGCCTGAATATATTTATTACGTCTATGGGCATTTGCTTTAATGTGGAAAAAAATTACTTGTGCATGCTGTTTGGCCCTACCCTTCTCTAAAGTCGCGAGGCCCATAAGCTTTCTTTTTAGATTTTTCTTTAGTTCCAACACATCTTCTGATAGCATGCGGATCTCCTGCGTAGCGTCCAGTCTAAAAATTACTCATGCGCAATTGCCATCCTTAGTTTAAGATCCCCAATATTTTCCCATTTCCATCTCCTTAGCGCTTTGGTGTCCTATTTAGCTTCACATGGAAGCTTAGGATTGCATCGGAGACCAGCACTGGGCTGTGCCCAGGCCTCCTGCACTGTCTCAAGGAAGCCGGGTATGTTCACCCAAAAGGACTCGAAACGAAAAGTAGATTCTGTTGGACGTAAGGTCTCTCCGGTCAAGAAAATTGCTGCGTGGTCCGATTCACTGGAGGAAATGGCTTGCAGGTATGACGTAGGGAAACAAAGCTCTCACTCTGGACTGGCCAACATTCTATCAATCCTCATCTGAGTTGGACGTTATTGCTCATTGCTCCAAGTGAACTTGCGATCGATGCATCATTGGCAGGTTTAGGTTAGAATTGTTCTTGTCAGCCGCGCTACTTATGAGGTTAAAATCTCCAATGATTAACCATTCTGGCTACATCAAGTTTTTTAGGAGAGTAAGCTCGTGCATAAACTCGATCTTGTTTTGATCAGATTGAGGGCTGTAGACTGTGGTAAGAGACCAAACATTATTGTTAGCCAACATCGTAATGGTACCTGAGATGATGTGGTCTGTTTGGTGTGCTCTGTTAAAGTGAAAAAAAAAGTTATAGTTACAAGCCAAGAGAATCCCCCCACTAGCACCCTGAGAAGGAAACACAGACACAGACTAGTTGGTCAGCACATAGCTTAGCAGTAGAAGCAGAAACACAACGGTGAGTAGAACACAGTCTAGAGGATGATACAGGCAAGAACGTCAACATCTGGGCGATGACACTACTAATCAACAAACTTGTCATGACGAAGAAAAATTGGCTAGCGACTTGAATTGGCAAACTGTATCATCCAGTGCTGGCCTCCCCTTCTAGAGCCGGGAAAGGGGTAACCTTGCCGTAGTTCCTCTTCTTCTGTTGCTGCTGGCCTTTGTCCACCAATGATTGGATGATCTCGATCGCGTCCTTGGATAAGGGTTGTACAAAACGCTTCGATGTCGCTTGTTGTGGAAGGTCAGGTGGTGTGTTGGTGTAGATCTCCGCTGGCTGCACTTTTTCGCTCCGTTGTTCAGAGTCTGTCTGCTATGCCATGGAGTTCGCTTGCATCCTCTTAGGTTCATCAAGGTTGGCGAGGAGGCATGATCCCAGATCGCAGGCGATGGCCGGCGGTGTGATTGGCTGGTGCATGTGTTGCAGAATCTGGAGCTCAGTTGATGCAGTGCACATGTCGTCGCAGACGACCTGTGAGGCGGTGTGTTCTGGTGGAGGGCCATTGCGTACCAGGGCCGTCTCTGGAGGCATCTGGATCTGATCGTCGGTTATGGGGACCTCAAAGTTGTTGTCGATGCTTGGGGGAGAAACCCACAACCTGCAGGCACATACAACATACAACACTCATCTAACATGGGGTCAGTACCCACAGCTGGGGTGTGCTCCCTCATTCCAAACGGAACCAAGTCATCTGATGAGAGGGAGGAATTGAATTCTTTCTGTTCACCTGATACAAGGTCCACGAAGGTAGCAACCGGTGAAGCGAAGCGTACTTTTCTTGGAGCGTTCTTCACGGTGCTGCCCACCGGCCTGTGTCGATTGCAGACCAGACTGCGTCGAGGGGACGGGGATCCATGTCGACAGTGCTGCCCACCGGCCTGTGCCGATCCTGGCGACGCCCCTGGCTGTTTCGGTCGATGTGGCCCCTAACGAAGTCCCTCAAGTCTCGGCATGGCCTAGAAATCTGGGACCAGAGGGAATGGTTGCGGTGTCTCCGCGCACCCCGCCTGGCATGATCTTCATCAGCATCGTCATCATGGCCCCATCGGGGATCGTCGTCGTCACGGCAGGACCTAGGTAGCGGGGCGAGAGGGGCAACCACGCCGCCCCTGGACGAGCCATAGCTCCAATCCAGGATATGCTCCCAGCGCCTCGAATCGCCAGCTCCCCTTAGTGGATTATCGGTGAGGAAGGCCAGATCATGCACAACCTCCAGGTGGATGAAGCAACAGTAGGACTAGCCCCGTTTGAGCCCCGAAGGCTCATCGTAGCGGATCTCAACCTGAGGTAGTGGTATGTCAATCGATGGTAGTTCCCGGTCACCCTCCAGGACAGTGAGCCAGACAATTCTTGGGATCAGACTCGGGTTCTTGCACCACGCCAGAGGTCGTAAGTCCTTGTTCTCGCCTGTTTGCGCGAGCAATCCTCCACATAATGGATGGCGTAGCGCGCATCGATGATTTGGACGGTGACCTCCTTCGCATAATGGATGGCATGATTTCGAATATCATCTTAAAAAAATCTGAACTCAAAATCCATCCCTTTCAACAAAGGGAAACCAAATGTTCAAACTCGGTTTGTACTACATCAACTTTGAACTGGAAACCCCATCACCTTGAAATATTCAATCCTTTCAGCCTATAAAACCTAAAAATTTCAACTCGAGTCGCAAAATATCACCTTCAAAACCCTGGAATTTCCGACATGGCGCTAAGCAGCTGGACGTTGGCATCCAGTTGGCTCCTCCTCCCATCTGCTTCACCATCAACACGAGGCGATGATGGCGAGGTGACGCTATCTGCGAAAGAGGAAGAATAGGAAGCGAATGATGGTGGTGTGGGAGAAGTACGGCGGCAGCGGTGGTTTTGTTCTTTTGTGAGATTAGAAAAGGGGAAAGAGGGAAGAAGTGATGGAACATGTGAGAGATGGGGCAGCAATTACTGGACCTATACAGGGGCAGAGGATAGTTGCACCCCCTGGCTACAAATTTATGTATTTTGTAATGTATTTTTCTCTTGACTCAACAAATTTTATATATTTTATAGTGTATTTTAAACATAATCTCTCATATTGTATTGATTCGGCTCCCCGTGATTTAGTTTGAGCCCATTTAGCTTCACTGGCCCTCCCTAAATTTGGTTCCAAGCTCCGCCACTAGACGTATATAGGGCCAGGGATGCGCAAAACCTCGGATCAGCACAAAAGTTTCCTAATGAGAGCCCATCTTCTTAAAATCTGGTCTTCAATGGCAAGGCTCGGTGCCTGTATCAAGTCATGTAGTCTCGACATTAGAGCGTCTGGTGTAGCCAATTGGTATCTATTATTTCTTCTACGTTATTTATAGATAGTGCAAAAGTTTATCTCTCCAATAGTTGATCTATAGCATAATTAAAGTTTTAATTAGTCCACTACCCATGTTCTCTCTCAGTCAATCATCGTGAACCTTTTGTCTTATATTAATGCTTCATGTGTTATATTTTCAAGGGTCATAAATATACGATGTTTTAGATAAGATATGGTCTTCGATGCATAATTTTGATATTGTTTTCTACTATTAGGATATGTTTATAAAACCCAATAAATTTGTGAGATTGTGAAAGCATTTTTTAAAACAAATATACTCATACAATTTTAAATTTTTCAATCTAAATACTTTAAAAGCTGTTGTTAATCAAAATTTTAAGCGTTTGATGCAACCTTATCCAAATCGCCATGTTTTTATGACCGGAGAGAATAGTCTATCTACAAATTAAGAGTTACCTTTTCTTGCTCCTTTTCACCTCTCTCTTCTACTATAAAAAATCTGACGTGAACAAACCTATAGCTAGCTGATATGTATTCTAAGTCTTTTTCATTCCGTAACCTTATTGAATGAGACAAAGCCAATGGGTAATTTACAAACACCACTTTGCCCCACCATGTATTCGAATAGGCGGTTGAGATAAACTTGCTTGCGGATTCTGCATCGTGCGATGGCATGCACGATGTAGTTATTGCTGAAATCCATGGGGTACCCTTTTGTTTCACTTAATTCACAAAACCGATTAAATAAATTTCTCAACTTTTTTATGCCGTAAATTGATATATTCTTGATTGGAACCTCATTGTTACAATAATTTTAAGTTATTTTCCTAAAAAAGACAAGTCACATGATTTCCCCCAAAAAGTAGCGATCAAATTCGGAACCATTCGATTGTACATCGAGGCTCATGCTGAGATTTTTTAATCCTTTTTAATCTAATATTTTATTATTAATTTATCCCAAACTATATTTTTACGAAGTAACCCCTTTGAATACGCCAGACCCGTGTGGAGTGGACCTCTCTAGCATGCTCAGCATAGAGCACCCTGTCACATTGGCTACAGTAGCTTGACAAGATAATATTGTCAACGCCACTTCGAGTGGAGTGACAAGACTTCCACGTATGATTCTCCCTTGCAAATCTCTCCCGCGCGCTCTAGGGTCGTGCAACCTATCGCGAATCTCTCCGGCGCGTCGTGTAACCTATCACAGTATTGCACATGGTGTGACAGTGTGCTCATGTCATGTCACGCGGCCTGGCATGATTAAAGAGGTTACTTCAGTATAAGACGAGTTAATAATAAAATATTATATTAAAAAATAAAAATAAAAAATCGCTCATGCTCTATTTAGTGTTTTTTATCATGTTCCCGATCTAGGTTACTTCAGTATAATACGGGTTAATAATAAAATATTAGATTAAAAAATAAAAAATAAAAAATCGCTCATTCTTAGTTAGTATTTTTTTATCATGTTCCCGATCATATACCCATAGGCAGGGTTTAAAAAACCGACAGTAACCGAGTAAAAATCGCGATAACCGACCATCTCGATCCGGTTCGGTTTCAGAAACCGAACGGTAACCGAATTTGAATTCAAAAAATTCGAAAAAATGCTCAATTCCGAGAAGTGCATCTTTAGGGTAGCCTCAGGAAAATTACTAGGTTTCCTAGTATCTAGTTAAGGCATTGAAGCAAACTCTGAGAAGATCAAATCTATCAAAGACATACGCTCTCCAAGCACAATGAAGGAGGTCCAAAAGCTGATTGGATGTATTGCCACTTTATCTCGCGGCTAGGTGAGAAATGATTGCCCTTCTTTAACCTACTCAAGAAACATGAGGATTTCAAGTGGACCGAACAGCCGAAGTAGTGTTCCAAGAGCTCAAGATATATCTCTCTACTACCACATCCTAAATTCATGAGAACCCGGATAAGTCTTGTGTCATGACCTGCCGCCGTCAACGAGCCGCCGCCGCTGTCACGGCACCATACCCATGGCTACCAGCACTGCCGTGACAACTTGCTGTTGTACGTGATGATGACACCACAAGCTGTTGGCGCAGTACTAGTCGTAGAGTGCTCTCTGGTTGTCATACAGGGTTAAAAAAACCGACGGTAACCGAGCAAAAATCACGAACGGTAATCGAATTTGAATTCAAAAAATTCAAAAAAATAAAAAAAATCTTAAAAAAACTAGACACAATTCTAAGACCTTCTGTGAATTTTTTTTTCAAAAATAATATCGTTTGTATCATATTCTATAGGGAGAAAGTTTAAAAAAAAATTGAAGCGTGCGGCTCAGTTATTAACTCATGTTAAGGAAAAGTTTAACATGCAAACACATATTTTTCTTGTGAAAACGTATCTTAAGAGGATCTTTAAAATGTATTTCACTTTATTTAGAGTTTTATTAATTTCTCTATGATTTTTACAAAGTTCACAAGCATAAACTGAATATGTTAAGAAACAGCACTGTAATTAACTTTTCATGTCTATTATTATTTTTCCTAAGTAAATCATAGTATAAATAAACTAATAAAAGTGCTTTCACTAATTTTTGAGGTGTGATGGGTTAGTTATGAATTAATCTAGTTGCAACACATTTACACAATCCTGCATGTTACAATAACTAATTCATGAGTTCATGTATTTTTAAAAGACATATGATCGTGTAAGAAGACTAACAAAATTAGTTTCATGATTTTTGGATTAGCAAAGAGTAAACTATGCATTTAACTTGGTTTAACAAATACAATTTCTCATAGAAACTTTTGAACTTTTTTATGAGTATAAATACTTTTATCATGTAGATCATGTTACAAGAAAACTAACAAAATTTGTTTCACTTGGTTTGAAGCTTAGATGAATTAGTTATTGATTTTACAAGATTGAGATAATTTTTGGGTTTTTTGTTGAACTTCACTGAAAATCGAGAAAACCGCTCGATAAATCGAGAAAATCGAGTGGTTACCGACAATGCGGAAAATTTGAGAAAACCGCTCAATAAATCGCAAAAACCGACCGGTAACTGGTCCAAACCGATCGGTTACCGAACGGCTAAATCGCGATTTTTTCCCCAAATTTCAAAATTTGCCAAATAACTTTTGTCCGATTTTTTTTGAATTTTCAACCAGTTACCGCGGTAACCATGACTTTTCGGTTACCGCCGAAGCTCGATAAACGAGCTTCGGTCAGTAAGCCAAACCCTGCCCATAGGATGGTGACATTCAAGAGCCGTCACTTATTTGATGAACTATTCACGTTTTTAAAAACGAAAAAATCTCAAAAAAATATTTTTTTACTCAACCCGAGCCCAACGCATATGCCCCACAAGCCACGCCCTTTTTCAAAGTATTTTCAATACTTGCGTTTCGCAGGAATCGAACCCGCCACCTCTCTCACACACAAACACCCTCACCAACTTAGCTATCACGTTGTTGTGATATGAAGCGGATATTTTATCCTTTTAAGTTTCCTTACCGAAGGTTATAGGATGTGACCCGTCACCTATGTTTATATTACCAATTTGAATTATATGTTGCTCCAGAGCTTAACTGCAAAGAGAATAAAAACACTTTTAATGGTCCGATTTAAAGTTTTGGAATCAGAGAGTGGGATTAAAGTTCAATTGAGATGTTCACTTCGATCGAAAGCAGCTGCAGAATTGAAATAAGAAACATAACTAATGTTTCAAATAAGTGATCCGGAGCGCCCTCGGTAAAACGGACATAACTTTTGCATACAGACTCCGAATTCGACGTTTTTTTTACTCTACGGACATCTACAGAAAAAGTTACATCCATTTTCCCCACTCTGTTGGGTTCGGTGAATTTTTTGAGGCTAAAAACGGCTTGGAAGATTGAGTTCTCGCCCTCGAAAGTTTCTGCATCATTTTCGGAACACATGTTTGTGTCCATAGCCGCCACATCTTACATCAAACTTTAGCAGATATGTACAATGATTTCTATTCAAATGCTACTGAGGTGAGAAAATATAAGAGAAAAATAAAATAAAAATAAAAAATTATATCATGCTATATACATATTTACTATATAAACAAATTGTTGAATGTGCATTATTTCTTTTACTACACATTTTATGGTATGTAAATAAATGCAACTACTTATTATTTTTAATTAATAACTAGTTATTATTTTTAATTAATAGTAGCTATATTTATAACTGATATATATTATGAAGGATAAATTATTTTTTCTCACAACTACATAAAAAATTGATGAGTTGATGGGCTAATACATATAATATTTCATCAACTGATTGACTAATACATCTAATGATTGAGTAATTAAAATTTCTTTCTCTGCAATGTTGTATCAAACTGGTCATTAGTGACGAGTCAAAACTTAACCCGTCACTAATAACTCTAGGATGACCCGTCACTGATGAGTTATTCATTGGTGACGAGTCACAAATTGACCCGTCACTTATGACTTGTCCAGGATGACCTGTCACAGATAATGAGTCATACGTGATGAGTCACAACTTGGCCCGTCACTTATGTTTGGCCTAAGAGGACGCGTCACTGATGACGAGTCATCAGTGACGGGTCACAACTACGATAAGTGACGGGTCATATTACGACCCGTCACTAATTTCGTGTCTCCTTTGTCTGTTTTCACGTAGTGATTGTCGTAAATGCACGCTTAAAAATCGCTCAGTCCCCAACAGTGTGTTTTTAGTACAAATCAAACCTACATGCACCTACGCACATCACACTCATGTATACACTGACCCATGTGGTTGCGTGCTTGCACACCCTTTGGTCACTAAACACATCCGCGTATATGTGTACTATTTCTCTCAAAATTTAATTAAAAATATGAACACCCGTACTGAGTCTAGAACGCGAACCTGGATGGACAGGTTTCATCACTGTTGCAATTACTTGCGGTTGCTCAATCCACCATCAACCACCAATGGCGGTTACATGTCCTGCTGCTTGTTGGGGAGGGATGCCTCCCCAACGGGCACCTATACACTATGTATAAATATACATTATATCAATGAAATGAATTAATGAAAATCTATTACATCTCTACAGTGTCATTACACTTTCTATTTTACAAGACGTTATCAGCACCTCGCTCTACCGAGACTACTGCACATTTATAGATTATCCACTATTTTTTGTTAGATTTATATTTTAGCATCTTGACTTAATGACTACCTTCAATGTGTTCTTCCAAATATTCTACTTAGCATAATACAAGGTAATAGGAACATAGGCATTTACTGACAATTGTCAGATTATGTCTCCTATTACTGCGAGATCTACACCACATTTTGTGATTATCTTCAACGTATTGGCTACATAATTTGAGGTCTATACTATGTACTGTCTTAACAAATTTTGCATCATTATTACAATATTACTATGATGATTTTTAATTTACTCATAAATAAATTAATCAAATCTATGATCAAATACATATATGATATAATGACCAGCAAAGGGTTTAATGAACTCGCGTTTGACAGTCACAATTATCCAATATGGGCAATAGACGTTAAGGTTAATCTTACATCCCGTGGAATAGTAGCAACAGTCCAACCTCCCCAAGAGGGAGATCTACTGCTAGCAGATCAAGTTAAATATGGAGCATTATATATATTAAGGCATTATATCCATCCTGATCTCAAATCTGAGTATCTAATGAAAGAAAATCCGAGCACTATGTGGCTAGCTCTCAAAATAAGATATGAACAGCAGAAGACAGTCATTCTACCTGATACAAGTCATGAATGGTAACATCTTCGACTCCGGGATTTCAAGTCCGTTGGAGATTATAATCATGTTATTCATAAAATCTATTCAAAATTATTACGTCTTTGTGAAAAAGAACCTACAGATACGAAAAAAATAGAGGAAACTTTATCTACTATGGTTCCTACTGATAGGATCTTAGAGCAACAATACCGTGCAAGAGAATACCAAGTTTATTTTGACTTAATACATGTATTACTTTCAGGCCGGAAAGTATGATGGACTCCTTCTAAAAAATCATCACTAACGTCCAATTGACGTTGCTCGTTTACTTGAAGTACATTCTAATATCGAGAATAACAAGTTTGATGGCTTTTTTAGACGCCAACCAATGAACTTTAAAGGTAAACACAGACGTACCAAGAAGTAGAAGCCATGTGCACCAGAAAAAGGGAAAGGCATTTCTAAACCCAAATTTGACAAATATAATGTTTATCGCAAGTATGACTGCTACAAACATACCACTAAGAAAAGTTGCACCCTGAGACATTTAGTTTATCTGTATTTATAATCTGTGGGACGTAACCAACATGCTCAAGGACAAATATATGAAGCACATTTCAATCTTCAAACTGACTACACCAAGGAGGCTAGTTGTTCACAATAAATTCCACAAGAACCAAGTAACAACTAGACTCTTCAGTAGCTAGAAGACTACATGAGCACGGAAAACATGATTATCGAATTTGCTTTGCACGACATGTTTGGAGATATTATCTAGTCTCCCAATTCCCTAAATATCATGTTATATATGTCCCATTAAGTGTTGTAATATAATATGTTGTCATCACTTTACTATATTGTATATCACAATAATGAATAAGCATATTTGATATTCAATACAGTTTGCATGTATTCTTTATATCTGATAAGAATTTCATATTAAATTCTTCATTTCTATATATAAATTTCTACGGGAGTCAATCCGATAGAGTAAGAAATGTGCCTCATGGATAGCTGTACCACAAACTCTATACTTAGGGAACCAAAATATTTCCAAACTCTTACTAAGAAACAAGAAAATATTTTGACAATCGCTGAACGCGATGCAGTGATTATTGACTTTGATCGTGCCATAATTACTCTCCCTATAGATACTCAAGTCATAATCGATGATGCTCTATTGTATTCCGATCCAATATGTACCTTATTAAGTTATAGAGATATCCGTCAGAATGGTTTCCATATTGAAACCCATGATGACAATAAAGAGGAATTTCTCCTCTTAATCAAAATAACAAATATGTCAAGTTTCTCTGTATACCAACTGGATTGTACTATAAATATATCAAATCAGTACCACGTATAGCGCATAAAATAATTTTTCTATTTTGATCAAATCAAGAATTGACATGATTGTCTTAGTCACTCTATTTTAGAAATGATGAGAAAAACTATTAACAATTCTATTAGTCACGGCATTAATTTCCAAAATCTTCAGATATGTGTGTACCGCATGTGTTACAGGGAATTTAATTTTAAGGCACTCTTACCTTAAAATTTATAACGTGCCACCTATTTTCTTGAACACATCCAAGAACATACATGTGACTCTATTCAACAATTTATGGACCATCTAGGTACTCTATAATGCTAATTGATGCATCTACAAAATAGTCCCACACGTGTCCTTATCCATAAGGCATCGCACTTTTGCCAAACTCATTGTTCAAATAATAAAAAATTATAGCAAATTATCCTGGACGCTAGATCAACTCCATTCACATGGATAATGCCGTTCCTTGACGTGCATTCAATTATTGTTTGGCTTTGGACACTACTGTATTAAGTAGTCTATGTGCACATTCATAATGATCTAGCTGAATCTCTCATCAAGAGAATCAAATCATTTGCATGACCAACCATAGAATTGCAATTTACCAACATCTTATTGGTGACATGCGGCTTTACACATCGTATTATTAAACTAAATTCATCAAACTACAATCATACAACTCCCTCCACTGCCCATCTCAGCCAAGTATTTTCCATCTACGAATCGTCATTCTGCACGTACTGATATCACCACCGTACAACATACATTAAAGGACATTGGAGATCAATATGAGGTATAATTATCCATCAATCATATAATACCTCGAGTCCCTCACAAGGGACATATTCATTACCCGTATGCTCATAACATTTTTAGGACAATTCCCGGCATTAGGAAGAGATTAATACCACAAAGAATGTCAGGAATCAGAAGATAATGTCATACACATTCGTATTCAGTCCTCATATCCACATACTAGAGATCTGAACCCTTATTCAGAACATATTGTATTTGCAACATATTGCAAATAATCTACCAGATGTGTTTACTCATTATAAAGGTGTCATCACATCTGATTCCAGCTATTAATGTGCCGAAAGAATGGAGGTACCTAACAAAACCACTCAACTCTCAAACCAAAATAAGAGGGGGAGAAATATGGTCATAAGGGATACAACTTCTTTCAAGTATTCTCGGAAACAGGGGGAGAACATCCTCCAAGACAGTAAATACAAATTAACATCAAGTTGATAGACACCTTATGGATATTCACTATCCAAACACCTATGGATGTTCAGTATCCAAATGTCCAGTACAAATGTGTATACAAATTCAAGCGTTGGATCATTGGAACACACTAACTCCATTATTTTGGGAAATACACGGAGTTAAATAGGATAATATTTTCACAAACTATATTAATTCCATAGAGTCAATAAATACCAAAGAAAACAATTGTCGACACCTTCTCCACTACGATTGCAAACAACCTCCAAAATGATCCAGATCCCATGACCATGGCAAAGTGTGAAAAAATACTCGGACTAGACTCAATAGAAGTATGCAATCCAAGCAGAGATAGCCTCACTCACAAAAAGAGAGGTATTCACAAAAGTAATATCTGCACCTCCAAATGTCTTCCCTGTAGGATACAAAATGGATTTTTATTCCATAAGGCGGTGAAATAACGAGACTTGTAGCATAAGGGTTCACGCAAAGATCCGGCATTATCTACGATGCTACATACCCTATGGTATGTGTGGAAATTAAGTTCTCATATTCAATATTATTGGCAGATGAAATGAATTAGATAGATTCAAACATATAAGTCCCTAATGGACTTCGTATTCTAAATCTAAATACAAATCACAATATATATTGTGTATAACTTAAGTCACTCCATGACTTCAAATAGTTAAGTTGATTATAGTATAACTGACTAAATAGGTTTCTTTCACATAAAGGTTACTCCAACCATGACGATTACATGTGTGTTCATAAAGAAATCACAATTGGATTTTGTATCATCTCCAAACCACACACGACAAAGTATGCAATCATCTTAAGACGAAATTTGATATGAATGATTTTGGTAAAACTAAATTTCATTTAAATCTACAACTTGAGCATATAATTGATCCCCATAACGTTATATCATAGACTGATTTTATGGTGATATAGCCACCACATAGGAGTCATCAAAATAGATTTTAGTGGTTACTTCCACCTATCATTCTGAAACATCACATACATGTGTATGGCTTTGCAGAATGATCAACCACATAAAACGTCATGTGGTATTGGTTCCATTGAATCATCCATCATTATCTACAAAGATAATGCTGCTTATGTTACTCAGATGCAAACGGGTTACATAAAGAGTAATATCATTAATAGGGATGGCAATGGGGTTTTGTTCCCTGGTAACCCGCGGGGAATTTCCTTATTAGGGGATGAGTATGGGACAATATGATCCCCGCAAACTTATATGGGGACGGGGACTGGAAGACGCTCCCCGTTCCCGCTCCCCGCTATATCTCCGATATCACATATATACATGTTTTCTTAGTATACAAATGTATAAACATTACATTATGTAGGGAAAATAATAAATTACTCTTATATTCTATGGATGTTCAGCATCCAAATGTCCAGTACAAATGTGTACACAAATTCAGGCGTTGGATCATTGGAACACACTAACTCCATTATTTTGGGAAATACACGGAGTTAAATAGGATAATATTTTCACAAACTATATTAATTCCATAGAGTCAATAAATACCAAAGAAAACAATTGTCGACACCTTCTCCACTACGATTGCAAACAACCTCCAAAATGATCCAGATCCCATGACCATGGCAAAGTGTGAAAAAATACTCAGACTAGACTCAATAGAAGTATGCAATCCAAGCAGAGATAGCCTCACTCACAAAAAGAGAGGTATTCACAAAAGTAATATCTACACCTCCAAATGTCTTCCCTGTATGATACAAAATAGATTTTTATTCCATAAGGTGGTGAAATAGCGAGACTTGTAGCATAAGGGTTCACGCAAAGATCCGACATTATCTACGATGCTACATACTCTATGGTATGTGTGGAAATTAAGTTCTCATATTCAATATTATTGGCAGATCAAATGAATTGGATAGATTCAGACATATAAGTCCCTAATGGACTTCGTATTCTAAATCTAAATAAAAATCACAATATATATTGTGTATAACTTAAGTCACTCCATGACTTCAAATAGTTAAGTTGATTATAGTATAACTGACTAAATAGGTTTCTTTCACATAAAGGTTACTCCAACCATGACGATTACATGTGTGTTTATAAAGAAATCACAATTGAATTTTGTATCATCTCCAAACCACACACGACAAAGTATGCAATCATCTTAAGACGAAATTTGATATGAATGATTTTGGTAAAACTAAATTTCATTTAAATCTACAACTTGAGCATATAATTGATCCCCATAACGTTATATCATAGACTGATTTTATGGTGATATAGCCACCACATAGGAGTCATCAAAATAGATTTTAGTGGCTACTTCCACCTATCATTCTGAAACATCACATACATGTGTATGGCTTTGCAGAATGATCAACCACATAAAACGTCATGTGGTATTGGTTCCATTGAATCATCCATCATTATCTACAAAGATAATGCTGCTTATGTTACTCAGATGCAAACGGGTTACATAAAGAGTAATATCATTAATAGGGATGGCAATGGGGTTTTGTTCCCTGGTAACCCGCGGGGAATTTCCTTATTAGGGGATGAGTATGGGACAATATGATCCCCGCAAACTTATATGGGGACGGGGACTGGAAGACGCTCCCCGTTCCCGCTCCCCGCTATATCCCCGATATCACATATATACATGTTTTCTTAGTATACAAATGTATAAACATTACATTATGTAGGGAAAATAATAAATTACTCTTATATTTTTTTTATCCAACCTACGATATTTAACCTATCTTGTATTAATTACCCTCATATGCATCAATAAATTACATATTTATACTATGGACACAATGTTAATATATAGAAATAATCAATTATTATTCAATTTTACATTCCATTGGGGATCCGATCTCCACAAAATTTCTCACGGGGATGGGGATGGGAGAAAACTTCCCACGATAACTAAATGGGGACGGAGATAGGGAAGCACTCCCCGACGGGGATTGGCCTCGTTACCATCCCTAATTAATAATCATATTGCTCCTAAATTATTTTATCCTCATGAGTTATAACAATGGGAGATAAACATTTTGCAAACTAAATCTTACAATAACCTCGTAGATTTATTCATAAAGTCATTACCAACTTCTACATTCCAAAATATATTTATGGAATTAGTATGCGACGACTTAGAGATTTGCAAGGTTTAGGGGAAAATCTCCTCCTAAACTTTAACCTATTTATACATCATATTGTACTCTTTTCCCTTTATGAGTTTTACTTACAAAGTTTCTCATAAAAAGTTTTTAATGAGGCAATATCTACACAAGGACATATGTCATATCTCATATTTTCCTTACCGAGGTTTTTTAAGGAGGTATACAAGACATATCTATGTTCTCTAAACTCGATTATGGATTTTTTTTTTCCTTTTAAAAGGTTTTTCTCATATGAGTTAACAAACAGACAATAATCAATATATGTTGTATCATTTTCTCCTTATTTTCTCACTGGGTTTTTAAAAGGAGTTTAACAGCATATCTGTCGGTGGATGAATACCGCAAGCGGGGATCCTGAGGGACCCCCTTTGAGATTCGGTCGGGGGGCTGGTCCTGGATCTACCTCGTACGTGGGGTAAATGCGTGTGTGTGGGACTTAGGTGGGACGAATGATCGTCAGCTAGTAGGAGTAAATGCACCAAGGATTTAGACAGGTTCAGGCCGCACGGAGGTATAATACCTTACTCCTGTGTGTCTAGTGTGTTATTAATACTCTTGGAATGCCTTTCTCTGGATCTCTGTGTTACAAGGATTTGGGCCCTATCTTTCTATCTTGAGCTTCTGTTGTTCGAAGTCTCTTGTTGGCTTCTTTTTTAAGTCTTGTGAGCCTCGGTTAGCTTGTCTTTCTACGAAGTGCTGCCCCCCCTTTTATCTACGGGGGGAGGCCCTCCAGGGAGTGCCTAGAATGGGGGCACAAGTTTCCATAAATAATAAATGGAAAACAACCATCATAGGTCTACAGTTGAAGTTACAGAGGGTTGAAAATGCGCCCCTCGGACGGTCCCGTCGGTCTTTACGCCCCAACTTTAGCAGGCGCAAGGGGGGGCCCACCAGCCAGCCACTGAGTACCCTCTCATGCCCATTCGGTCAGAGTCGGTCTGACACGATCTGAGGCAACGGGGCGATGGGCGATAAGTCTCGAGCCCATCGAAGATATCTTCAAGTTGTCTGTCTTCTTGGGCCCCGCGAAGGGACATACAATGGGACCCATCGCATTAATTGTGCCCATGCCTTCCTACCAGGCAGTGGCAGGGGCTGGCGTAATCAGTACGGCAGGCGTGGGGGAGAGTGGTTGGATGTGACCGTCCACACTCCCCATTAAATGCAGCATCGGGCCTCCCACCAATTGACACCTCATCGTGGAGCCCTTGCGGGGTCCACCAGCAAGGGGCTTCTCGGGTCCTCGAGGAACTCTAGGTACTCGGGGACCAACTGTTCTTGGCCCCGAGCACCCCCTTCAAGGCATGGCCCTTTTCGGGTCCTCAGGGAACTCTGGGTACTCGGGGACCAGCTGTTCTTGGCCCCGAGCACCCCCTCCCGGATCTAGCTCTTGTCGGGTCCTTGGGTAACTCTGGGTACTCGGGGACCAACTGTTCTTGGCCCCGAGCACACCCTCCCGGACCTGGATTTTCTTGGGTCCTTGGGGAACTCTGGGTACCCGGGGATCAACTGTTCTTGGCCCCGAGCACCCCCTCCCGGACCTGTCTTTTCTCGGGCCCTCGGGGAGATGGTCCCTAAGGGAGGGTGCCATGTGGCACTGCGCTGTCCTGGCCTCGGGACTCAGGAACCCCCGGTTCCCATATCACCGACAGCATCCCCCGGGCCCATCGGTAGGCGATGGCCCAGAGACTGCGGATGGGGCCCTATTTCGTCAAGGTCGATCACAGCATTGGTGCCACGTGGCTTTCTGTCGCCCGGTGCCGAAATCTTTGCGGGCCTTGCAGTTTTTAGGCCCAGGCTCTTGGTATAGCCCAAGGAGGAGCCGAAAGGGCGCGTACCCTTCCGACTTTTGAGGAAGGTGATGATGAGGCGGGTGTCGCCCCTGGCAACCGCGTGGATCGAGGAAGACGTGCCTCGCTTATTGCGTCGAGGAATAAGGCGTTTGAACTTCCTGCGATAGAAAAGGGGAGGGGCAACGAACCGTTACCCTCAAACGCCATTCTTGCAGTTGCCATTCTTGAGCACTGGGAGCCTTCTCTTCAGCCCTCAGTGCACTTTGATTCCAGTCTCCTCCAGCGCACTTCCCACCCCCGAAAATGCCAAGGGCACGAGGCGGCCGTCGGGAAGCGTCGAGTGTCAACGGCATCCTGCTGAAATCCCGCCTCCTGAATGAGGAGGGTGCAGAGAAGGATCGGAAGCTGATGGTCCCCGCTGGCCAGCGGGGAGAGTCAGTGGTGACGCCAGCCACCCATCCGCCCGCCCCGTGTAGGCCAGGGCAGATCGTAATCTTCGCCTCCTTCATCGCCGCCGGTTTGGTGCCGTCGTTCTCGGCGTTCTTCTTGCAAGTGTTGGACACTTACGGTGTCCAGCTGGCCCACCTGAGCCCAAATTCGGTGGTAATCCTGGCGGTCTTCGCCCACCTCTGCGAGATATTCGTAGGGGTGCCGCTGTCGGTGGTGCTCTTCCGGCATTTCTTCATCCTCCGAGCGGTCGGGAAGAAGAAGGGGTCGGACGATGTGGAAGTCATGGGCTGCTGCAACTTTCGCCTGCAGGAGGGATTCGGCGACGCCTACATCCCGTAGGTGTTGCGCGGCAAGTGGGACGACTGGTGCCGGGACTGGGTCTACGTCGACATCAGCCCCCACGACCGCCTTTCGCTACCCCGATCGCCGGCGGAGCCCAACAAATCGATCTGGGAGTCCGCCCCCGTGGAGGACGCTCGCCTACGCCCGGTGCTGAACCGCATTAAAGACCTGCGTCGGGCGGGGCTTACCTCGCTCATGGTGGTTGCCGACTTCCTATGCCACCAGCTGGCCCCCTTGAGGGAACGTGCCCGCCACGCCTGGATGTACATTGGACCTCGTGACGTGATGAGGACGTGCGTAGGCGAGGATGGGGATCTCAACGAGGGTGCCTTGGCGGTGCTGCTTAAGGTGGTGACCGGCGTTGAAGACCTTGCCTGGGCGGTCTCCACGCGAGGACCTGGAGCTTTGCTCAGACCCGGGCCGAGCGGCTCTGCAAGAGTCAATGCTGGCCTTTGACGCCCAGGGATTGATTGACCACCCGGGGCGCCGAGACCCTGGGACACTGCACATCCCCGGGGCAGACGACAATGGAGGGCGGGGCGCTGCTGCAGACGACGATAGGCCGCCGAGCCGGGGCGACAAGGGGAAGCATCCCCAGTTGTATATCCCCCAACCATCCTCGTCCTCTTCGTCGCCGTCACCTCCGCAATCCCCGCGCCGAGAACCCTGGCCGACAGCTGGCGATGCGACAGCCAGCGGCCGAACTGGCCAGTCCTCGGGAGTAGGTTCCGGGGCGGATGCTGGGACCAGCTCACAGCGGCCCGGGGGCCAGAGCCCGCCCTCGAAGAGGAGAAGGCAGGAGCCCAGGCCGTAGGCCCCGGAATTCCAGATCCTGCAGTCCCGATGGCAGTACCGTGGGCCAAAGAGCACGTAAGCCCCATTTCCTTCCTCGAGCTCGTTTTGCCCGTATCTTGGCTGGGGGTTAACCAGTTTTTGCTCTAGGCCACCCAAGGACTCTCCAGGAGATCGGACGTCCCCGGAGCAGCCGAGGCCTTCCCCTGTCCCTAAATCGAGAGCCCCGGCTGGCTCTGCCCCGAGTCCTCCGACTGGGGTGGAGCAACCAGATTCAAGGGAGGCCGTCATGACAAGGGTGGCACTAGCGCGGCCGCCGTCAGGGTCCTCGAGCGCCTCTGCTGAGAGGGCTCGTAGGGTACCCAGCTCTCGTCCATCCCCTGGCCAGGCCCCGGAACCTCTCCCCGAGGTGCTGGGGAGCACCCGAGATGTTATCGGGCGGCTCGAGGCGGCCATTGTGGCGGAGCGGGCCGAGCTCGAAGGGGAGCGCGCCGCCCTAGTCGACGAAAGGGGTCGGCTGGAGGAGGCCCACAAACTCCTGGAGACCCGCGTGGCCACGGCTCACACGGTCTACGAAAGGTCCATGCAGGAGCTGGCCATGGAGCGGGAGGCACTGGAGGAGGCCCGCGAAGGGGCCCTCGCCGCACAGGAGGAAGCCGACCGCCTGGGGCGGAACGCGACCAAGCGTCGAGGAAGCGTGCCGGCGAGATGGCCGCTCGCGAGGAGCAACTTGCCCGGCGCGAGAGGTAGGTTGCCTCACGGGAGGAGGCGGTCAGCAAGAGGGAGGAAGCCGTGCGATCTTCCCAGGCGGACCTCTGCCACCAAGCCGATGATCTTGAGCGCAGCCGCGCCGATGTTCTCCGCCAGGAGGAGCAGGTCGCACTGCATGAGACGGATGCTGATTTGGCGTTGTCAGTGTTTGCCACCTGGGAGGAGAACCTCGCCATCCAGGAGGTAGGCTTAACTGCCCGAGAGCAGGCCATCGAGGCCCGGGTTGAGCGAGTGCAGGCCCGGATCGAGGTGGCTGCCCAACTCCAGAAGGTACAGGCCGCGAAGGATGTCCCTGCCAGCACCACCGACAGCAAAAGTCTTGAAGCTCGGCTGAAGAAAGCTATGGAGGAGCTTCATGCCATCCACGAAGAGCAGAAGAATGTTAAGGCGATGATGCAGGATGTCCTTCGGCGGGCGCGGGACTCTGTGGAGGCGACCGGGCTCGGGTCCATGTCTGTGGGTTCCCAGGGACTGGAGACGCTAGGCCATCTCGCCCTTGGGTTCTCGGAGATCGCCCGGCGCCTCGAGGCTCTCCCTGCCGCTATCCAGGAGTTGGCGACCTGGGAGGGGCGTGCACTGGCCCAAAGTGTGGCCGAGAACGTTCTCGCCTGCTATCGCAGCCGAGACCCCGCCTTCCCGCTGGAGCCAGCTCGATAGGGAGTGGTTGAGGTAGAGGAGGCCGCCGCCGGGGCAGTCGTCCGCGACGTCGCCACCAAGGTGGTGGAATTTTTTGTGCGGGAGCTGGGCCCGAGCAGTGATAGCAGCGAGGATGTGTGCCTTCCTCCTTAGCCTGTAAAAAGTTAGGGTTTTTGTTTTTCTGAAAGTTGTAATTATGGGAGTGATTCCCCTCTGAATGGTTCCTTTCAGTGTAATAGAAGCCATCCTTGGAATCGAACTCCATTTTGTGCTTGTTCTTTCTTGATGTTGTTTGTACTGATGTCCCGGGAGGCACTGGCCAGGCCAAGCACCGGCAGTTTACCCTTGGGAACAAAGTTGCCCCGGCCACTCATGTTCGAGCAGCGAGACCACCCGACCATCTAGCCCCCGAGCCCTCGCGAGTACGCGGCTGCTGAGTCAAGTAAACACAGACAAACACAAATTTCTTTGCTCGGGAAACGAGTCCACCTGGCACGGTACACGCCACGACCAGTGAACATTTTTTGCCCCGCGACCTCTCAAACAAATAGACCAGAGACACGCGCAGGCGGAAATGCAACCAAGAGTTCCCACGGTTTAGTGGTGTCCGGGGTAGGATTGACCAGGCCGAGCACCGACAGCCCGCCCCCGGTGTCTAGGCGGTCCCGACCACTCATGTTCGAGTAATAGAACCACCCGAGAGCCCTAGAGGCTCGGTAGTGCTCGGGGTACTGCCAAGCCGGCCGTGCACCACAGACCACCATAAGGGACCTAGGTCAGCCATCGCCGCCTGTGCGGTACACCAACTACTGTTTGTCTTTGTCATTCCGAAAAAGCAAACACGAGAGCGGGGTTTTGCGTGCGAGGAGATTGCCTTGCCGTACAGATTAGCATGAGAGGGTCCCGAGGATAACTCAGGAACAATAGTTTATTGCGTATGTATGAACATAAATTCACATGCCTTTAGGGACTCACCGAGTCGGTGTCAACCTTCCGGCTGACCAGGCCAGGAAAGGGTAGATGCCCTGAGCTCGGGGCGCCCGGGAACGTGGATTCCCTTGTGCAAAGCGCTTTAGCCCCCAGGTCGTCCTTTTAGCACCCGAGCACTGCAAACCCAGTAATGGAACCAGGGGTCTAGGCGGTCCCGACCACTCATGTCCGAGTGGTAGGATTACCTGAGGACCCCAGAGGCTCGGCAGCGCCCTGGTCACTGAGGCCCTTGTGCTCGGGCTGCTTGGTTCTCGAGCATTTATTTGTAAGCTTAAAATAGGCAAAGTTTCTTTGTTTGGTGTACTCTATCAGTGCAGTACTCATTATAGCCTACTCTCATTTTTGACCCGTGACCTCTCGAATGCTCGGACCGACGAAGTGTACAGACAGAGATACGACCAAGAGGTCCAATGGTTCGGTGATGCCCGGGCCGGAACTAACCAGGCCGAGCACCGACAGCCCGCCCCCGGGGACTAGGTGGTCCCGACCACTCATGTTCGACCGGTAGGATTACCCGAGAACCCCAGGGGCTTGGTAGTGCACGGGGTATTGCCACAGCAGCCGGGCACCACAGCCTACCACAACAGACTTAGGTCAGCGATCGCCACCTGTGCCGCATACCGACCGACAACCATTTTTATCAGTGGGAAAATGAGAGAGGGCGTATTTTTCTCGCACGAGTCGAGCATCTCACCAAGCAGATTAACATATGGATTCCAGAGAAAAATTTGGAATAAGAGCGACATGGGCGTATATTAATGATTTATACAGAAGTGACGAAAATAAGTAGCAAGCGCTAAGCTCATGTTTCTACGATCTCAATTTGTATTTACCCTCTTTAACCCTTGTAGTAAACTGTGACAAGTCCTCAGATCGTACATCTTGTAGTTATCTTGGCTAGGCTCGATCCAAGGGCTGTTACGTGGTTGGTATCAGCCCCCGGCCAATTTGGGCAGGGGGGAAGGCCCCTGGCCTGGTTGGTCCAAGCACAAACACGCTCACATATGGATAAAATTTACGAAGATGTTCGATGTTCCATGCATTCGGAAGTGGCTGCCCATCCTCTGTCACCAACCGATACGAGCCTTGCCGTGGGGCACTAGTCACGATGAAGTGGCCTTCCCACATAGGGGAGAGCTTATTCTTTCCTTCACGCGTCTGAGCGCGTCGGAGAACCGAATCCCCAACCTCGAGCGACCGGGCCCGGACGCGGCGCTGATGGTAGCGCCTCAGGCTCTGCTGATATCTGGCGGCTCGGACGGCAGCTCATCGCCGACGCTCCTCCAAGTGCTCGACGTCGTTGCGTCTTCACTATTCCTGTTCACCCTCTGAGTATGCATTCACCCGAGGCGAGCCGAGCGTAAGCTCGGAGGGGAGGATAGCCTCAGCGCCGTAGACGAGGAAGAAGGCGTCTCTCCAGTGGCCCGGCTTGGTGTGGTCCGGTTGGCCCATAACACAGCGGGTAGCTCATCGATCCACCCTTTCCCATGCTTTGCGAGCACGTCGTAGGTCCGGGTCTTGAGCCCCTTCAGTATCTCGGCATTTGCGTGCTCGACTTGCCCGTTGCTACAGGGATGAGAAACAGAGGCAAAGCAAAGCTTGATCCTGAGGTCCTCGCAGTATTCCCTGAACAGGGCACTTGTGAACTGGGTGCCATTGTTGGTGATGATCCTGTTCGGGATGCCGAAGCGACTTGTGATACAACGGATGAATTGTACCGCCATGTTCTTGGTGACCTTGATTACTAGGACCGCCTCTGGCCACTTGGTGAATTTGTCGATGGCGACGTACAGGTACTCATAGCCCCCGACGTACATGGACCCAAGATGTCCAGCCCCTAGACCGCGAAGGGCCAAGACAGGGGGATGGTATGAAGAGCCTGAGCTGGCTGGTGAACCTGCTTTGCGTGGAACTGGCACGCCCTGCAGCGCCGAACTAGCTCGGAAGCGTCGTGGAGAGCTGTTGGCCAGTAGAAACCTTGCCGAAAGGCCTTCTTGACCATCGTGCGGAACAATGCATGACCACCGCACTTGCCCTTGTGGATCTCAGTGAGGAGCTCACTGCCTTCTATCCGGGTGATGCATTTCAGGAGGACACCGTCCGTGTCGTGCCGGTAGAGATCCCCATCTACAATGGCATAGCATTTGGACTGACGTGCAATCCTCTCTGCAGAGGCATCGTCCCTAGGAAGGATGTTTTCTTTCAAGTACCCTCGGATCTCGTCGACCCACAAGGATTCTTGAGGACTACCGACAAGTGCAGTGCACTCGCCGGGCGGTGGCACCTTGACGGGACCTCCCACTGAAGGTGCGGCATGGGTCCCCTCGATTGAGCTCAAGGGTATCCCTTCATCCTGGTTGGCAAACAGGACGGATTGCCGTGTGAGCCTTTCTTCAAAGGTTCCGGCTGGGACGAGTGCTCGGGCGGAAGCCAGGCGGGAAAGGTCATCGGCCACGGTGTTATCGCGGTGAGGTATATGTTGTAGCTCTAGGCCGTCGAAGTGCCGCTCCAGCCTCCTGACTTCCGCCACGTACGCCGCCATCTGCGGGTCCGAGCACTGGTATTCCTTGGATACTTGGTTGACCACCAGCTGGGAGTCACCTTTTACAAGCAGCCGTCGGATCCCGCGACCCACCGCTACTCGGAGTCCAGCGATGAGGCCTTCATATTCCGCCATATTGTTTGTTGCTCGGAAATGCAGCTGCACGACATACTGGAGTACTTCACCTGTCGGAGAGGTGAGCACCACTCCAGCCCCCGCGCCTTTCAGCGTGAGGGAGCCATCAAAGTGCATGACCCAGTACCCGGGTCCGTCTTGCCCGGGGTACGCGAACAATTCTTCATTGTCGATCTCGGGGACCGGCGTCCACTCCGCCACGAAGTTGGACAAAGCCTGGCTTTTGATCGCGTGGCGGCTGATGAAGTGCAGATCAAATTCCATGAGCTCGACCGCCCACTTGACAGTACTTCCGGTACCTTCTTGGTTCCGCAGGATCGGTCCTAGTGGGTATGTGGTTACCACCGAGACCTTATGTGCCTAGAAGTAGTGTCATAGCTTCCTGGAAGCGATAAGCACTGCATAGAGCATCTTCTGTGCTTGGGGGTATCTTGTCTTGACGTCTCGGAGGACTTCACTGGTAAAGTACACCGGTCGCTATATCCGGCGGGCCCTGACTGCGGCCTCGCCCGAGGCCTTGACACAGCCCCCAGGCTCAGCGCAATGTTCGGGGCCTACCGAGGTCCCAGGCTCGACTCCCTGGTTGGGAGCGGTCCCGAGTCCTGGAGGTTGCTCGGGGGCGGCCGGGAGCTCGGACCCAGCACCTTGACCCGAGCACTCATCAAGCTCCACGACCAGCACCACGCTCACGACCTGAGGAGTGGCTGAGACGTAGAGCAATAGAGGTTCGCCCTCGCCAGGGGCAACCAGTACGGGCGGTGAGGTGAGATACTTCTTCAAGTCTTGGAAGGCCTGTTCGGCCTCCAGTGTCCAGTAGAAATGACCGGTCTTCTTCAGCAATTTGAAGAGTGGGAGCCCCCGCTCCCCGAGCTTGGAGATGAAGCGCCCCAAAGCCGCCATGCACCCAGCGAGACAATGTACCTCTTCGAACGAGCTGGGGGACGCATATGCTCGATTGCTCGGATCTTATCGGGATTGGCCTCGATTTTGCGACTGGAAACCAAGAAGCCAAGAAGTTTACCCGCGGGTACCCCGAATACGCACTTCTTGGGGTTGAGCTTCAGGCGGGTGCCTAAGGAGTGCTTGTGCCACAAGCAAAGCACTCCCAGGGCTGGCGTCATCGAAGTTGAGTTTACGCCGTAACGACGCCCGACGTTGTTTGGATACCGACCTTGCAATAGGGACGATTGCCGCTTGCTGCGGGTTTGGTGGCCCGCCCGCGACGGTCGCGGCCCTACTGGGCACGGCGCTGTTGTCTCCGATGTAGGGAGGCGCCGTATGGGCCGACTGCTGACACTGCTGAGGACATCATATTGTACTCTTTTCCCTTTATGAGTTTTACTTACAAAGTTTCTCATAAAAAGTTTTTAATGAGGCAATATCTATACAAGGACATATGTCATATCTCATATTTTCCTTACCGAGGTTTTTTAATGAGGTATACAAGACATATCTATATTCTCTAAACTCGATTATGGATTTTTTTTCCTATTAAAAGGTTTTTCTCATATGAGTTAACAAACAGACAATAATCAATATATGTTGTATCATTTTCTCCTTATTTTCTCACTGGTTTTTTAAAAGGAGTTTTAACAGCATATTTGTCGGTGGATGAACACCGCAAGCGTGGATCCTGAGGGACCCCCTTTGAGATTTGGCCGGGGGGCTGGTCCTAGATCTATCTCGTACGTGGGGTTAATGCGTGTGTGTGGGACTTAGGCGGGATGAATGATCGTCGGCTAGTAGGAGTAAATGCACCAAGGATTTAGACAGGTTCAGGCCGCACGGAGGCGTAATACCCTACTCCTATGTATCTAGTGTGTTATTAATGCTCTTGGAATGCCTTTCTCTGGATCTCTGTGTTACAAGGATTTGGGCCCTATCTTTCTATCTTGAGCTTCTGTTGTTTGAAGTCTCTTGTTGGCTTCTTCTTTAAGTCTTGTGAGCCTCGGTTAGCTTGTCTTTCTACGAAATGCTCCCCCCCCCCTTTATCTAAGGGGAAGGCCCTCCAGGGAGTGCCCAGAACGAGGGCACAAGTTCCCGTAAATAATAAATGAAAAACAACCATCATGGGTCTACAGTTGAAGTAACAGAGGGTTGAAAATGCACCCCTCGGACGGTCCCGTCAGTCTTTACGCCCCAACTTTAGCAGGCGCAGGGGGGGCCCACTGGCCAGCCACTGAGTACCCTCTCATGCCCGTGCGGTCAGAGTTGGTCTGACACGGTCTGAGGCAACAGGGCGACAGGCGATAAGCCTCGAGCCCATCGAAGATATCTTCAAGCCGTCTGTCTCCTTGGGCCTCGTGAAGGGACATGCGATAGGACCCGTCGCATTAATTGTGTCCACGCCTTCCTGCCAGGCGGCGGCAGGGGCTGGCGTAATCAGTACGGCAGGCATGGGGGAGAGTGGTTGGATGTGACCGTCCACGCTCCCCATTAAATGCAGTATCGGGCCTCCCACCAATTGACATCTCATCGTAGAGCCCTTGCGGGGTCTACCAGCAAGGGGCTTCTCGGATCCTCGGGGAACTCTGGGTACTCGGGGACTAACTGTTCTTGGCCCTGAGCACCCCCTCCCGGGCCTGGCCCTTTTTGGGTCCTCGGGGAACTCTCGGTACTCGGGGACCAGCTGTTCTTGGCCCCGAGCACCCCCTCCCGGATCTGTCTCTTCTCGGATCCTCGGGGAACTCTAGGTACTCGGAGACCAACTGTTCTTGGCCCCAAGTACCCCCTCCCGGACCTAGCTTTTCTCGGGTCCTCGGGGAACTCTGGGTACCCGGGGACCAACTGTTCTTGGCCCCAAGCACCCCCTCCCGAACCTGTCTTTTCTCGGGCCCTCGGGGAGATGGTCCCCAAGGGAGGGCACCATGTGGCACTGCGCTGTCCTGGCTTCGGGACTCGGAAACCCCCGGTTCCCATATCACCGACAATATCACTATTATTCCTCTCTTCGTATTTTTCTTACAGGGTTTTTAAAGAAGTTATTCATTAATCAATATACAGATGTCAAATTGATCAAGGGGAGTGTTGCAATTACTTATGGTTGCCCAATCCACCATCAACCCCCAACGGCGGTTACATGTCCTGCCGCTTGTCGGGAGGGATGTCTCCCCGATAGGCACTGTACATCATGTATAAATATACATTGTATCAATAAAATGAATTAATGAAAATCTATTACATCTACTGTGTCATTACACTTTCTATTTTACAAGAGTCACAGCTCTAACCCGTTCGCAGTCTCTAACATGTTCGCTAGTCCAAACTCGTAGGAGAGCCATTAGTTACTTTGCGAGGCCAGCCCACATGCCAAGCATGAGTAGATGCGGCCCAAATCCTTGTGCAGAGATAAGTTGCGGCCTTTCAATGCACTCTTTTTTTTTTTACCAAGCCTTGCAATGCAATCGATGCGGCCCAACAAGCACTGAACAGAGTAACAAAGGGCAAGCTCATGTGTCAGACGACGGAGTGTGCATGTTACCGCGGATGGGCATGCGTGAGTCTTCAGTCTTCACATCTTTGAGCTGTAATAAAGCTTGGAAATTATATATTGGTTACTGGTTACAAGCAGTAAACCTAAACCTGGCTATTTTCGGTTAGCGTATGTAGCTGGCTATTAGTACCTACCTACCTGCACATTCGTCGCGGAAATGTAAAACAAAATGTTGTTGCTTTCAGTCAATTGTGGCATATAAGCCAGATGTCCTTTGCTTGAAGGAACAGCTGCACGTAAAGGCTAAAGGGGCATCATCATCTATTCATGGATACAGTACACTAGCGCAGAAGAGTAGCACAGATGCTTGACAGTGTTCACAGTACCTTCTCATCGTGTATTACGTGTATTGTAGACCATGATCAGCTTTCTTGAGCGACCACACTGTTTCACCTTTTTCTGATGAAAAGAGGGAACACGAACGTACGTGCCAGCTGCTGTGCCTGTGTCGTCGGCGCGCGTCCGATCAGAAACGCCCGGACCTTTCGGCTTGACGCGGAGTGGAAACGCGCGGGCGCGCGCTGTCCCCGGCTTTGTGTCAAGCGTTGCCACCAGTCGCCACGGCCCGCGGACAGTTTAATTAAGCAACTCTCCATACGCTTCAACGTACACAATCCACGAGAGTTTCCTCGCACTAGTACTAGCCCAGCTGCTAGTGCATCGGTTACTAGCGCATGCACGTAGTAATTGTTTACGGCCTGGCCCTGCCGAATTGAGTTTTTTTTTTTTTGGAAAAGTGACTCTACTATTGAAAGTCATTCTCTAAGTAGATTCTATAGGTAAAATGATTTTATGATAAAATGAATTAAGAAAAATTGACTTTTTTTATTCGTAGCATCTAATTTATTTTAAGCAATTGCTCCCACAGAATCATTCTTAAAACTGAAAATTGCAAACTGTTATTTGACAGGGTTTCTACTAATTTTATTCTACGAATTGGTATAGTAACTCTGCCAATCCGACCTTTATTACTCAATACAAATCTATATAGCTATCTTCCAAATACACCAAATATAAATTTATCACAACTTCAATACACATTTTTCTCCATTCTTACAGGCGGCCTTTGCTTAAATGCATCATAATTAACGCACTAAACTTTCTGCCCACCTTAAATTTAGCAATAATTATGGACAAAAGGGTCATTTTACTTAAGAAAGAGAAACAGAAGTCTAAACAAGAAACTGGACTTGTACAGGGGATCAGAGGAAGTTGCTGGAAAAACAGAGGAAAGAAACTGAAGAGCATAAGCAAGCTCCAATGCATGAGGCCAGTCGCTACTCCGTTAACGAAGCAGCTAAAAATTCTAAAAGACCAGTTTATTTTCTCAAGTTTTCCAAGGTACAAGCTTCAAGTGCTGTCAACTCAATCGACCGTGTTTTGGACGCACTACACTTCACTTGATGAGGTTGGTGATGGCCGTGCAGATGATGGCGATCTGCACGGAGTAGGAGCTGCGCTGCGCGAGCGGCGACGGGACGGCACCGGCCTTGGCAAGCACGTCGTCGCACTTGTGCGTGAGCGCGACAACCTCCGCGGCCTTCCCCTTCCCGGCGGCGTAGTCTCGGTTGTTGATCTGGTCGTAGGCCTCCGCGAACGCGAACCCCAAGGCGTTGTAGAGCTTCTGGCACTGCCCCAGCGCCGCGCGCGTCGGGGCGTCCGCGCGCCCAGGCTTGGCCAGCATGGCCCCGATGTCGTAGACCGCGTCGTCGGCGTTGACGATGCCCGTCAGGGCGGCCACCTTGGCGAGGCCCCAGGTGTCGGCGTCGGGGCTCTCGCGGTGCTTGCCCAGCTCCGCCACGCAGAAGCCGTAGTCCACGCGCGCGACGCTGTCGGCCGCCGCCCTGCACGTCGTCACCACCGTCGCGCGGGCGCCGCCGACGAGGCAGCTGAGCGCGAGCGCCGCGGCGGCCAGGAGGCGAGCGGTCGACGACGGCCTCATCGTCATCGTCATCGACTGGGTTTGTTTGTCACAGGAGCTAGTTTTCGCCTGTGGGACTGGTTTGCTTTGCTCGGATGGGACGGGACAACACTGAGGTGGGACACTGGGACTGACGGAGTGTGCGTTATCTTATATACCCGGTTTGGATATGTTTTTTTTTTCAACTTTTTTCTGAAAAAATCTAGTAGCTATCTAAATGATTGAATTCTGTTTTTGTTTTTGGTGGCTTCTGTTTAAATGAGGAAATAGTTGTGACGAAAATAAACTAAAAATTAAGAGCAGAAACAAGTTCTAATTCGCTTTTCTAACTTTTAGTGTATATAAAATAAGTTAAAAATTTATTATAAAAATCAACTATCAAAATTTAACAGCCACAATAGTTAGCAAAAAGATCTAAACCTACAGCCAATCTAAACAGTCCCATAGCCGTGTATTGGGGAAGGCTGCAGAACAGAAGTGTGCATCTTTTGATTGGGCCCGTCGTGCCAACGGCCTAAGGTATACGAGCAAAATTGTATAATTAACAGCAGTTTTGCTGCTTTTGTGGTACTTGAAACAAAATTATAAGTTTGTTCCAAGCTCTTGAAAAATAGTCACGCCCGATTAGCAATCGACGCATGAGACAATTGAACGTTGAGAAGTTTTACATGGTTTAATACAACCATCCTCAGCCGTGGGTGGCGACAACAACCTACAAGCATACACAACTTAAAAAGAAACTCGGAGTGCGGCTGAGTGACAAAATGTTGGATTTTGCATCCAAGATGCTTTGGTCCTGGTAGCAGCAGTTTTGGTGAAACTGGGAGCCACATGAGGTAGCCGCAAAGTTTGCATTATGGAATTGGGATAAGAACGAAGGGGGGAAAGATATGCCTAGTGGCTTACGATTCGTGCTTGTCCCCTTGCCGTGTCTGATGTCTCGCATTTCTGATAAGGGTGTCCATGCCGCAAAAGAAGAGAGCTGGAAAAAGAGAGCACTGGGAATGAAAAAGACCAGAAAAAGGAAGCATGCATCAAACCCTTCGTTAAGCAAGTAATTTAAGATCAAAACTGACAGAAACGAGGCACTTCTTTTATTCCTTCAATTTTATTAGCTACAGCAAGCTCATCGGATGACTGTCATCACGATCGCAATTCAATCGGTTGTCTTCACCAGACCGAGATCGGCAAGGCGTCGGTAGGTTGCGGCGCAGCCAGCGATCCGTCCATCGTTCACCTGATGAGGCTGGTGATGGCCGTGCAGACGATCGCGATCTGCACGGACTCGTTACCCCACCGCGCGAGCGGCTACGGCGAGCGGACACCGGCCCGCGCCAAGGTGTCGTCGCACCGGCGCGCCAGGGACGCGGCCTCGGTGGCCTTTCCCTTCCCCGCCGTGTAGTCCCGACTGTGGATCCCATAGTACACTTCTGCGAACACGAATCTCGTTGGTGAAAGTAAATTTTTTAGGATTTGACTTTATAAAATTTAATCCCGTTGGTAAAAATATCATCTTTTATATGATGACATGTGCTTATTTTTTTTTTCATCTTTAATTCAGTTATTAGATCGTAGAATAGATGATATGAATGCTTTATGAGAATTTTTCTAGATAGGATATTATAGGATTTATTTCTTTCCACGTTGTAGAGCCCCTACACTACCCTAGCGCCGTCCGCGTCTTGGGTCTGTTGCGCCCGGGCCTTAGGGCTTGGCGAGCATGGCCTTGATGTCGTAGACCTTGCCGCCAGCGATGGCGATGCCCACGTCGGTGGCCACCTTGGCCAAGTGGCTCAGCCTTGACACGCAGAAGCCGTAGTCCACGCGCCTGTCGCGGGCCGCGGCCGCCCAGCACGTCGTCTCCGGGGTGGCGTCCACGCCGGTGCTCAGGCTCAGCGCGAGCAACGCGGCCGTCAGTGCCGCGGCGGCCAGAACGCGGGCCGTGGACGGCCTCATCGAAATACTAGCCCGCCGGCCTTGTTCTCTGGCTCGTGGTTGCTTGTTCTCTTGCCGAGTGCCAGAGTGGTGTAGACTGTAGGCCGTGGCGTGTGGAGTACTCGGTTCGTTGCGTGTCGGGAGTCGGGACAAATCTGACGTGGGGTCTGTCCGTGTGCCGTGCTATTGAATTTGTATGGCATCTGTAATGCCGGCTCTCCTTTCTAATACTTCCTTCAATTATAAATATAGATTATTTTAAATTTATACATAAGAATTAAGAAAGTAGATCAAATGATTTGGTTGCTCTTCATTTATTCTGTATTGGAAAAGATAACTTATTTATTTGTGAGAGTGGTAGCATTTATTAAACAAGGGTAAGACGAGAACAAAAGAGAAAAAAATATATAGAAGTTTGAGAATGATTTATATTTAGAGAATAGTTGAGGAGGTTAAAACGACCTATATTTACAATCAGAGGGAGTATTAGCAACCTCATAACATGTTGTGAAATTAATAATGTTATAATAGATGCTAAAAAATTTAATAGAAAAAATAATTAAAAAATAAAAAACTAAGGATGAACTATTATAGATGGAATAAAATAATGATGTTTTAATACCTTTTAATGCTGATAACGCCTATTAATTATATATTTCTAAATTGACTGAAAGTTTCCAGACTATTGAGAGGGGAGGAAATGGGGCAACAACTTTGATTGTGGAACATTTGATTGTATATAATGTATAGTGGAGATTGTTCGGATTTAGCACAATTCATCTATTTTATAAAAGTACAGATTTTTTTTTAGGAATATGGTGACTTTTAATAGATCAAGTATAGCATAGACATATTAAAAAAAGAAATATGGAAATAAGAAAATACAAAGAAAAACACAGGTCCTGTCGCTGACACCCCAAGCTTCATCTCCATCCACCGTTGCCAAACATAGTCGAAGGAACCGGAGCCAAAATCTACACCAACGCGGAGGAGCATTAAAGACCATTATATTTTTAGCAGTCACTAAGAGTAACATCCCACAATGCATTGAGAACGATGAACGCTTCGGGCAATCTCGTCGCCCAGAAACAAACCCAACACCATCAAGCACGCTAACAGCTCAGAAGGAGGAACCGGCACCTTCGACAAGCACATCGTCAGCCTAGACTTGGAGCTGTCACCCTTTCCCAGAGATGTAACACACACCAAAGCTCACGCAGCCAAATCCAAAGGCTATCAACCTGTCGATGGATTTGACTCGGAGGAAGCCAAACCTCCACAGGAGAATGGCATGAAAGACATCACGAACGACGACGCCACCAGCATTGCTAACCTCTTGGAGGGACAAAAACTCCTTCACACTGACACCATAAACCAACGCCA
Source organism: Phragmites australis (assembly GCF_958298935.1). Lineage (NCBI taxonomy): Eukaryota > Viridiplantae > Streptophyta > Magnoliopsida > Poales > Poaceae > Phragmites > Phragmites australis. The sequence continues at coordinate 18,550,596 of NC_084926.1, forward strand.
TCAAGAAACTAAACTAGATACTAAATCTAGAAGAAAACTAGAAAATATACGCTACGAAGAAGAATACTTCTGACCATGGGGGGGGGGGGGGCACTAGACCACCCTCCTCCAATGTTGGAAGGCCATCGAGGATGAGGGGGCCGGCCAAATCAACGGCAAGAAGCACCCTTGACGACCTTTCGTCGCCTCTGGAATGCTCTATAAGAGTATATATAATCGTCCACATTATGGCTTTCAAAAAAAAAATTGTCTCGAAGTTCTATGGGCCCATGTTATTAATTTGGGCCACGATGAAGCCCTCACAGATATATCAAAACCCCTCGTGCAGTTCTGCGAGGAGGCAAATTCTATAAGACCAGGTCTCACAGGTAGACCCCTGCGAGGCCCGGACACGTGTTCCTTCACTGCGCAACGTGCGTGCATGTAGGTCATCGGATCAAAGGTGCACAGCATTGATGGAGTCTCATAATGGTCTTTTCTGTGAGGGTCTTATAGAATTTGCCTCCATTCTGTGATGCTTCGAGGAGAAGACGACCAACAAGCCAGCGGGAGTGGAAGCGATCGAGCTCTTGCCCAGTCACCCCCTCTCACGCCTCACCTCCGAACACGATCCAGGGGAAGCATCGTGATTTCAGGTGAGTCGTTGCCTCTTGATTCTATCTATCTGCGTTCGTGTCCAAAACTTCCACTAGATACGGGTGGGTGCGGTGTAAGCTGTGATTTCTCTATTTTTTTCCTCCCAAATTTTTGGGCGAGATTTGACGGTGTTCGCAGAGGTGTTCCATTCCCGTGGTTGCTTGGTATTTATTCTGTTTCCCAAATAGTTTTGCTATGTGTGCTAAATCCTAGGTAGAACCCTAGTTTCTTAAAGTTTGTGATATGGTTTGAACTTGATTTTTTTTAAATAATATTATTTTATTTGAAAATTATAAAAATAATAGCTAAATTCAAAAAAAAACAAGAATAGATACCTATGGGCACGCAGAACACCAACATATTACGTGGCACTGGGTCTGGGGGCCTGTCGGCACACGGAATATGGATCAACAGCCTGCCGACATTCCGCGTGCCAACAAGCATCCGAGTAGACACCAACAAGGGTGCCGCGGTAGCAAATAGCCGACAGGGCTGTCGGCAACGAAATGCTGATAGGCCTGTCGGTACTCCATTTGTCGATAGCCTGACATTTATCTTTTTTAATTGATTTTTATTAATAATTAGGAGAAGTATTTATTGAAATATTTTTATTAATAATTAGGAGAGTGGTTTATTTTTTTGCTAATATTGATTTGATATAATTTTGTCGATATTTCTTTATTTAGTTGATGTAAAATTGTGTGAGTAATTCTTTTAGTGAAGTAGCTTTGGGAGGATACAAAATCTAAATTTTTGAACAATAGTAGTTGTGAAGCATAATTATCATAGTATCCGGCACGAAGATTACATACGCTAGTAAATATTACATGGGACATGAGGTTTATCGTCGCTGCGCGAATGGACCATAACCGTAAAGAAATGACGACAACAAATGTTGGCATGTATAATACACCTAAAGACTAACCTAATAGTATATCGTTGGTAAACTTAACATGCTTTAGATAATAAAAATAGTCCGAGTTATAGTAGAAGCTCTCTATCGAGTGCACTTAGGATATTTACCTTTTTTCAGGGCATTGGACCCCCTCCCCCGCCTTAGTGCGATGAGCTCTCTCTCACTTCCTTTCCCTCTTTGCTTCACGTACTTGATCCGTGGCGCGCTCCTTCACGGCGTTCCTAATGCGCTCCTCCTCATGCCGCTCCATACGTAGTTCCTCTTGATGTCGCTCGTACTTGTGGCGTTCGTAAGTTTTCCTCCTCCACTGCATCTTCATGTCCACCCACCGCTTCTGGTGCTCATTTGCTCCAAGTCGAGTCATTGCATGAAGTTGCAGATAGGTGGAGAAGACTAGACAAAAGAAAAAAAAGGGGAGATTAATAAGAGAGTGCATGAAATCGTATGAAAAGGCCCACATGAGTGATTTATGTCGCTATACCGGTGGGTACTCGTATGGTCCCTGTCAAGGCTTGTCGTACTGGTAGTTACCACACATGAAGAAGCGTAGACCATAGGTATATGAGATATCCTAAGACTTGCGAAGCCTACAAGGGTCGCCACAGAAGCACATCGGTAGTTTGACACCCTGTGGGATGAAAATCCCTCAATATTTCTTATGTGGGCTTGGTGGAGCTAAGGAAGAAATTACAGTTGAGAGAGCTGAGGAAGGAATGGTCTATCTATAGATGAGGGTGGAGTTATTTATAGTGGATGGGGGCTGGTGCATGGACTGAGTGCATGGGCTTGGATGGGGCTAGAGCATAGGACTTCTTGTGGAAGCTAGAAAAGTTATAGTATGATGCTTGGCAGAGATTTCCTATGGAAGTTATTGTTTGATATGGTCATTTCATTATGCAACAGTCTAGGAAGGAGTTATTGTTGTCGCTGCATGGAAGGTAGGGAATCCTATGAAAACATTAGGCTTAGAAAAAACGTATTGGTAGAATGATAAATTCTGGTCATTTCATTGATGAAAGTAAAGTACAGCACATATAAGAGTCATCATTAGCATTTATTGCATGTCTGTGGCTACAGTACTTAAGACAATATGCACCGACTCTTACCTTGGTCGTACACATTCTATGACAAGTTACAATGGCGTATAGTACTCAATCGCTAAATGAAGCATGCCTTACGGAAAGACAGATTGCCGGGTACAAGAAAATATCTACTAGGTTGGTGAAAAAGATGAAGGCTTTTTATCGAGATATTCCCAGTGGATCTCTTAGAAGTTACATCCATAGGGGTAAGGCTTGCTGCACATGTACCATTGTGCCATTCTGCGTGCCACAGACCCCGGCACAGCCGGTAGGCCGCATACACATTATGGAGGAACCTGCATGTTACCGTATGTAGTGATGTACTTATCCCATCACTCTTCATTGAGCTCTTGTAGCCTCATCTTGGGCCGTTCAACATCTACGCGCCTCACTGCCTCAGCCTTATCGTAGTTGTAGTTGATGTTCGTGTACTCTTCTTCATCTATGTACCATTCGTTCTTGCATCTCGGCTTGTCATACTGTTGGAGGGAAGTAGGTGAATTGGACGAAATTTGTAGCATGATAGGATGTCATGCACACTTACCCCATAACTGAACCAAGCAACTTTGACAAGTGGGAACAGTTTTAGGCTTGCTATTATACCGCAGTCGTACCATGGCATGCGTGCGTTGTGAGCATCTATCTCCAACTCCAGCTTTCGCTTCTTCTTCTTTGGGTCTTTGTTTCTCCTTCGCTCTTCGTCCTCACACTTGCATCTATCATGGATGTCGCACCATAACTAGTAGGGCCCATCTTGCCCTTACCCTTATCAGACCCGAAAGCCATGGAAGGGATTGCGTTGGACTGTGTTGAAAATGAAGTAGACATGGATGAGTTACCCTTATATACACAAGGGGGAATACTGGAAGTAACTATTGAGTGTGTTGGAGGGAGAGTTATTGCGATGGCAGGGTGGGTCTCAGGGATTCCTTTCACGCGTATGTCGAAAGCATCCGCCGACAGATAGAGAAAGAGGCGCGGTACTATAGAAGAAGGGATAAGGTCACGAACGAGTGTTTCCTCCTCATTTTACTGCCTGTAGTGAGGATGTGTCCAAGCTATAGGATAAGATGCTTAAAGCTGTGTTATGTGGTCATTTTGTGTGTGAAAGCCTATGTAAGACCCAGATCTCGGGATCTCATGTGCCTCTTGTATTAATTCCTGGATTAAGTAGCTGATCTAAACAATATAACAGTTGTAGTATCACAGTCAAACTTCATACATAAGTATTAATATTACAGAATACAAAAGGCTACAACCCAAATAGTAATAATACAAACCTGGCCGAACGGCCAACAAAAGCATAGTGGAAAGCAAAGACCCAAGCCACAAGCAGCTAGGGTGCGAATGCGACTTCTGTGACTACTCTTCATCCTCGTCTTCGCCTCCGGTGTTGGCAGCATCTGCTTTCTCATCTGAATGACAACAAGAGTGAGTACGGAAGGTTCTCAGCAAGCCCTATAGTACTTCAAGGTGTTGATATATGCATAAATAGGTAATCTAAGGATAAGGCTTTACGGTTTAATTTTAAGCTCAAAGCGGTATATGCAAGTACTCAATTGTATCATTTATTATTGACTTTAAAGCCGCTTCAAACGGTTTAAAACCTGGTAACAAGATTTATCTGGGGGTTTTTCGGTCATGTGAGGGACTACACCTCACTCCGCAGTCCCTATTACCACATCTGGTGTACCTCTGGTACCATATGGCTTCTGACGGATTGAGTCAGGAACCTCATCATATGGACATCTAGTCCACACACTCATCAAGATGCACGCACCCGGAGTCTACTCAAGCGTGACCATGCCTTCGCATGTCTATGACCGTGGACACAACTATTCGAATAGATTTACATTCTGCAGAGGTTGTACAATTTTACCCATGCAATATGCTCAGCCTCCATCCATACCGAGATCCTCCAAACACCTTTCCTGCCGGGCTTTTCTACGAGACACCCCAGGTACTAGAGACCATGTTCAGAATACCAGATTGGCTATGCCGTCTCTCGAAATATTCAACAGAGGGCCAGAAGGACACTTGGCTTCTCGTTGCTCCACAACCTCCTAGTATGATGCCCAACTCAGTCTAGTGAAAGAAAAGTCAAGTTCTGCCCATTCAGGATGCATGGTTGTACGAGGGTGGCTAAGCATGATGGCGCAAGACTCGGTCCATAAGTGGCCAGGGAAGATATCTTCTGGCAATGAACACCATAGAGGTGACTCAAAGCCCCCAAGAGCATCCTCATCCAGAGTACTACTCCACCTGCCCCCGCGTAACAGTTTTCACCCATTTTTACACATCACCCTCCACATCCCACACGACATCAAGGATTTCACAAACATCACGGAATTTACAACCATCAATGATTTATGGTATATGAGTTGTCATTGATAATAGTAAATCTTGTCTCCAATGAGAGGTGTTTTAAAAGCGGTGTCTACGAGGAGACGTATTCAATCCTAAGAATGTTAGATATCATGGCATTGTTCGACGTTAATATAGATAATGATAGGTAATCCTAGGGTGGTATGTATTCTGGATGACAGTATTAAAAACATAGCATGTGTTTGATAGGATTAACTATTACAAGTAGTTTGTAAAAGCGTAATACATAGCGCATGCGATAATAAGTCCGATTTTAGTTGATCATGTAGCTTAGTTGAAAACATAGGTTCAATATGATCAAGGAAATAGGACTTACCTTCTTCGAAGTTCTCTTCAGAGTCTTTATTGTAGTCAGGATCCTCCTCGCTCCTGATGCTTCCTGCGCAGCACTCGCAGAACTCTGGATGCTCTGCAATTGTGACTACGATCAATAACGGCTATTCTAGAGAAGAATCAAATAACACCAAATGGAAAACCAAATGACTCTTAATAGCTATGACAATGTGACGGATGAGTAGATCTCGATTTTAGATGAATTTTAGCGAAAGAATCGCCGAAATTGGAGCCTGAACGGAAAAATTATGGCTCGCAGAAGATTTAATCTAAATTAAATTGGAAAATACAAAACAAAACTATTGAAGAGTGGGACCCACATGAACAGTACCTGAAACCACATGAACAGTACCTGTTGGGCCGAGATGGGGCTGGGTTTGGGCCTGGATGGGTCAGACCAGGCTTGGGCTGTATAGTGTCGAGCTGCACAGTGTCAGCCCGCTCGGGTTTGGGCTGGGTGGTTTAGCGGGCTACGAGAGCTGGGCCGGCCCACGAACACATGGCCTTTGGTAGCCAGGGCGGCCTGGTAGGCCAGCTGGCCACTGGGTCGAGCCATGGCCCAATTGGCCAGGCTGAGCCACAATCAGGTTGGCTGGGCTGCATGGCTCACGGGCGGTGGCCTGGTTATGCAAGCACGGGCGAGCGGACGCATAGGGTGGCCAAGGGGGGGGGGAATGGCCCGGCAATGAGGAATAGCGATGGAGCTGCGCCGGAGTGCTCGCCAATGATGTGTTCCAGCCAAATATTCACAATGACGAGCGGACGCCGTGATACTACATGGCACGGCAGATTCAGAGGGGAGCTCGTCGACGGCGGCCAGCGACGGAAGCACTACCATACGACGGCCGTGGGAGAGTGCAGCGGCGCAAGAAAATTGGGCAGCACCTCCCCTGCACTGGGAGGTGCCAACCTGCAAGGGAAAGAGGCCTAGCGCCTCTAGGCATCACGTCATGAAGACCAGGCCACATTATTGAGCAGAAGCATGCTGGCAGCGAGTGCAAGCACGACGACGGAGACAACCACCCGGCGGCGCGCAGCAATAAGCTAAGAGGGAGCCCGGGGGACGCCTACATGCTATCTACATGGATGCGAGGGGGAACTGGGAGGCTCACCGAACGCAGAAACAATAACAGGAGGGGTGGCGGCCGGTGATTTGTCGAAGAGGCAGTGGCGGTGGCTCGGGCGTGCTCCTGTTGGGCTTCTGGTGAATGGACGGCGGCACAGGGACGACGATAAGGTCCTGAAGCTCCTCAGCAACACGTGGTTGGTGGATCGATGGTGGTGAGCTGCGGTAGCGTGCAATGGCTGCGACGGCGGGGGAGTGCAGAAAAAGGGGAAAAATAGAAGCCGGGGATGTGCTATATATAGCGGGCGAGGAGTTGCAGAGAGGTGGCAAAGGCGCGACACGGCATGATGGCGACTCTCGCCATTGGGCTTTGCGTGGTGGCAGAGGCGGCTCTGCACGATGCCATGGACGCGAGGGGGAACTGGGAGGCTCGCGTGGACGGCCATGCTCGCACAGACACGAGCGTTGGCGGGCTATCCAGCGCGAGGGAGAGTAGATCGAATGGGCCGATCGGCGCGGTCGCGGCCGAGTGCGGGGAAGGAAGGGGGCCTGAAAGAAGGGTCGGGGTGGTTGCCGTGGGCTGCGTGAGAGAGAAGGGAAAAAGCTCGGCCCGGGAAGAGAAAAAGAGGAAAAATGGAATAAGAAATTAGGTTTAAATTCAAATTAAGATATTTGAATTTGGATTTGACTTTGGATTCATATCAATTCAAATAAACATATTTGAATTGTGGTTTGGACTAGGATCTTGATTCTTGAGGAAGAATTCGAATTCAATTTGGATTTGGGCTGAATGGAAACTAAGAAAAAATTTGAAGCGAGAGACATTCAATTCAAATCTCCACTCAAGGAAGCATAAAAGCCATAAACCAATTGTGCATGAATCAACTTAAGGCAGGGATTACCTTAAAATAAATTTGGTGCATTTTGGAATACTTAGCCAATTAATATATATGAATATATATACTAGTATATATATATATATATATA